>NC_083786.1:8419497-9619497 GCF_015708825.2 Lethenteron reissneri
CCCGTGTATAGCCGGAGTAGACTGTTGGAGCATATGTGTATGTATGTTGAACTTCTTTCACACCGTACGTAGGAGGCAAGTGCTGTTATCGAGCACTTACGATGGCCGGCACGGCACACGAAGGGTGTTTGCGTGGCCAGCACCACGCCCGGCCGCCTTTGTCTTCCCAGTTTTGATATTTACACACCGCGCTAGGCACTCATTTCAGGCGACATATGGGCTGAGTCATTACATACAGTAGGCTACTGTACACACACAGTGCCAATATCGGCGTGCTCACCGCGACACCCCCCCCCCCACGGGCGTAACCTCTTGACCCCCCACTTTACCCCCCCCCCACCTCCTCCCGGCAAAATCAATCAAAAATAGATTGACGCGTACTATTATGAAGGGCATAAAAAAAACTACATTTGAAAAAATGAAGAAAAATAATAACTACGACAACGGTAACACTATGTAACACGATTTTGGTCCCTGGGTAGTGTTATTTTTTCATTGCTTATGCTTCAAAAAGTACAGAAAATTGCTATTATTCCCCACAAACTTTGCTTTTGTGATCATTGAAAATAGGTACATTTCAAAATGTCACTGTGCTGGTCACAAAAGCAAAGTTTTTGTGGAACAATAGCCAGTTTCTGTACTTTTTGAAGCATAAGCAATTAGGATATTACACTTACTACCCAGGACTAAAACTTGTTTTTGTTATACAGTGTAATAATAAATCTAAATATAAATCCGCGCTGCAAAAAAACAACAATCTCGCGGCGCTTTGTGGCCGTAAGCGATGCAGGCGGTGAGCGGGGGGCGCACGGTGGGAGATGGAACAGAGCCCGTGGGATTCACTCGCGAGCGGAAGCGCCGAGGAAGGGGAACTTCCCCGGACCTTCATCCCCCTCTCTGGGGGGTGGTGGCGGGCGGGAGGGGTGGCGAGAGCCCCAAGGACGGTTTTTATCCGTCAAAATTTCCGTAAGAAATATGCGGAAGCACGTGGGGCTGCGACCAAAATCAACCTCTTGGTGGAATTGACCGGCGATGATGATGATGGTGATGATGGCGGTGGTGATGGTGGTGGTGGTGATGATGATGGCGGTGGTGATGGCGGTGGTGATGGCGGTGGTGATGGTGGTGACGGCCTCCAGTAGAGTTCTGCTCGCTAACAGCACTAGTCCCAACAAAGGCTTATTCCTAACAGCGTGCTTCAAGCCGCACCGAACCTCACAAAAAATAATAATATTCAGAGCCTACCTTGGCTCCCTCCCACCCTCAACCAGTATATATACAAGGACTGTTTTCTTGGAATTTCTCTCACTTGATACAGCAATCGTGCTGTGACGGTTCCGCCTGAAGACGGAAGCTTGTGTTGCCTCCGAAACGTCGTGATTTTTTATTTTATTTTACTTTTATTAATAATATTTTTTTACCTACGTGACTTTACCGAAAAAACCTAAGAATATAGTCTGTCAAGGCTATACGGGGCATCTCTTTCTTTGGTGGTGACGGAGAGTGGCAGACAAGAGATGGAAGGCTCATGGGAGGATGCCCTTCCACCGTTGTGATCAGCTCGCGTGCAGGTGCCATGCGGATTATCACTTCGCAGGATACGGAGTAGATGCCGGCAGCGTTGGCGAAGGCACCTTCCATCCAGCAGTGGATTGATCGTGGCCCATGCTGACTCTCCATCGATTGAATGAGTTATTATTGTTGTTGTTACGTTGCAAGAATTCGATTCGGGATTTCGCGTTTTTCTTGCACGCCTCCTTTGACTGCGACTCCGTCGCGAGTCTCGACCACCGCATTCACCCTCTACAGTGATATATCTAAAAGTATTAAATGTATCTGAATTTTTTTGTTTATTTTACCAGGTAAGGCATCACTGAGCTATATTGCCCTTTTTCAGGCGCGACCTGGCTATCACCAATGATAGTTCAACGAAGTGCCTTATCATAATGTGGAAATTCATAGCAGCCAAATACTTCAAAGGCGTGATGTTGATTCTAAATTTTAACGGGAAAACCAGAGGACCTAGAAAACAATCCACTCGACCACGGACAGAGACATGCAAACTCCAAATATACAGCTGTCGGGGGTCGGGATTGGGACCCACAACCACCTGTATACGAGGCGAGGTAGTTAACATCTCGCCACCACGGCAGCCCAATATCTGTGGGACACCGGCAGAAAGTATTACCGTGGCTGTAACTGCTCAAGCCGAGCTAGTTAAGCTGTAATAGTTGCATTGCCATCCGTGCTGTTTCGCCTCTTTCCATTATTCTCGGGTCGGGCACCGGCGGCGAGACGAGGCCATTAAGGAGGCTGCAAGTGGTGGTGCAGTCCAATCAGTTTCAAGGACGATGCGGACACGAGTATCGAAATCCGTGTGTGTGTTTGTATCGTCCTTGTAACTGTTCACCGATTTGGCGTTGCTCCCTGCCTCTCACCGGCGGCGAGACAGGGGGCCGTGGAGGTGGCTGCAGCTCTGGCGGAGGCCAGTCAGTCCCGAGGACAACGTGTCGCATTCATCAAAGCACGTGCGCATGTTTTCTTGGTTCTTTCGGTAAAGTCACGTAGAAGGGAAATAATAAAATAATAAAAATAAAACACAATAAAATAATTCTCACGACGTTTCGGCCACAACGCAAGCAGCCGTCCTCAGGTGAAGAACAGGTCTGTCGGGAACCACCAGGCTTGGCAGCGTATATTTAAGCTTGGTTGGAGGGGGGAAGGGGCGCCTTGACAAATGAATTTGCATATGAAAAGGAATTTAGCATATTTATGGGAAATGCAGATATGGGATTAGTGCGCATGTTTTAGGGGACGTCCATAAATGGCGTCACGAGATTTTGGACGATTTTTTAGCCCCCCCCCCCCCCCTCGTCGTCACACGGGGTCACAAAAAGTCAGACCCCCCCCTCAAATATGACGTCACAAAGCTCTGCCCCCCTCCCCCCAAAAAATAAAACATGCTTCAAATCGCTTTAAACTATTGTCATTGTAGTGCGTATTAAAGTTGCGCATTTTGATGTGACGTCACATTTCTCAAACCCCCCCCCCCGTCACAAATGTCTGACCACCCCCCCTGTGCGTGACGTCATTTATGAACGGCCCCTGACCACAAGGGCAGCGGCGCAGCAATCAGCCCACCGATTGAGGCAATCGGTCAAGCGGGGAGCCCCCAATGACGGTGAAAACGAATTTCATGGTAGTTGTCAAGTGGGGCCGAACTCGTAGCTTTGGCAAACGCGGGGGTGGTGTGGGGGGGGGGGGTAAGGCCCCCCCTGCCCCCCCTGCCCCCCACTCTCGTTACGATACTGCCACGTGTGTGGTTCACGCACACTTTGATGACGACTTTCAAGAGGCGTCTGTTCGGTGTTGGAACATCTTAAACAGCATAATACAGGTTTTATTTGGGGGGGGGGTTCGATCGCGTCAATATATAAACAACACTTTTATATATTTACGCGATCCAACCCAAAGACACATGCATTATGGTTGATATTGGTCGCGACAGCCTGCAACGTGTTCATCTTAATAATGTCCTGCAGTATTATTATTATTATTTTACGCGAAGGGTGAAGCCTGCTTCCTTCCACCTCGACGCCCGGGCCTTGCCATCATTAATCGCGAGTCGCTATCGATCGGTGAAATTATAACGGCCCCACGATTGTGGAAGAGGACCTTTCAATTATCGACGGATAAGACCGCCGCATGTGGCTAGGGGCCGTTCTCAAGTGCACCTCCCAAGTTCAATTCCCGGCCACGGCGAACGTTGCTTGTGCTGCCTTGCCCAAGCTTGATAAATAGGACTTTTATCATGAATGTAGTTAACATTTATGCAATCATAGTTTCGTCGCCTGCGTACCGTTTTCTCAAATGTTGCACTCTAATTGATTTTTTTCTGTATTTTTTTTGTTTTGTCGCTGTAGCTTGCTCACCTGAACATCTCTTGGGAAGGGAGGGGGGGGGGGGGATTCATAGCTCATCGGATTCCTCAGAATCAGAATCTAAATAAATTAACGATCCTGATTTTGAGAGATTATCCGAACTGATGTACTGCCCGCCTTGAGACATCTGCGCAATAGCCAGCGCGGTCAAAGTATAATAAATCTACCCCCTGGTACAGCATGGAGCAGGGGGGTGGAGGGGGTTACCGAAGGCTGGGAGTTCCATTCCTAGCTGGAGGGGTGGGGGGGGGAGATGGAATTGACTCAGCCCATCATCTCTCCGTGGTCGATAAAAGCGTTACAAAAAAACCGAGCACCACTTTGCGATGGGGTCGGACTCACCAAGTGCGGGAATCGCCGCGATTAGCACGGCCGGGGGCTACGGTGCGTACGGTGTGAAAGAAGTTCAGCATGCCGCACCAAGTACGCACGCACGCACGGGAGGTTAGCGCGCGCGTGAACGAGTCGCGTTCACGCCGAGAGCGGATCGGTGCGTGAACGAAACGGTGAGGGGTGGGGGTGGAGGGGCGATTGGGAAGGAGGCAGGGGGGTGACCCAGTTGCTGTTGTGTAACGGGGGGAGGGGGGTGGGGGTGGAGACTGAGAGGTGGACATAAGGTAGACACAACAACAACAGCGGTCGTGTGTGTGTGTGCGTGCGTGTGTGAGTGTGCGCGTGCGTGTGTGTGTGTGCGTGTGTGTGTGCGTGCGTGTGCGTGTGTGCGTGCGCGAGTGAGTGTGTGTGTGTGAGTGCGTGTGTGTTTGTGCGTGTGTGTGAGTGCGTGTGTGTGCGTGTGTGCGTGTGTGTGTGCGTGTGTGTGTGTGCGTGTGTGTGTGTGTGCGTGTGTGCGTGGGTGCATGCGCGAGTGAGTGTGTGTGTGTGCATGTGTGCGTGCGTTTGTGCGTGTGTGCGTGTGTGTGTGTGCGTGTGTGTGTGCGAGTGTGTGTTTCGCTGTAATTGGGGTGTAGCTGTTAGCGCGCAGCACTACGAACCCGGCGAGTCGGGTTCCATTCCCGCTCACGGCCAACACCGGTGACGGATTATCTGAACCGCTCCTGGGCCTACCCTAGATCGACTCAGCCTCAAATGAGTACCCTGGCGCGGTGCGTAGTAAACATCGCCACTGGGGAGACAAAGGCGGTCGGGCGTGGTGCTGGCCACCCACCCCTTTGTGCGCTGTGCCGCCTTTCATAGGTTTCTGCAACTGGCTAACAGCACTTGCCCGAGCAATCTGTTGAAGGCCCTGCGGGGGATCTTTGTCTTTGTGTGTGGGAGTGTGTGGGAGTGTGTGCACGTGTGCGCGATGTGAATGCTCACAGTATGTAACAGATACAACGAAAAATATGCGCGCAAACATTTCTGAAAGCCAACACTTTCCTACCAATAACAATCTCTGAGTCTACCCCCCTCCCCAACTCACCACCACTCCCCTCCACTCACCACCCCACCCACCCAACTCACCACCACTCCCCTCCACTCACCACCCCACCCACCCAACTCACCACCACTCCCCTCCACTCACCACCCCACCCACCCAACTCACCACCACTCCCCTCCACTCACCACCCCACCCACCCAACTCACCACCACTCCCCTCCACTCACCACCCCCCCCCCCAACTCACCACCACTCCCCTCCACTCACCACCCCACCCACCCAACTCACCACCACTCCCCTCCACTCACCACCCCACCCACCCAACTCACCACCACTCCCCTCCCACACTCACCACCCCCCCCCCCCCAACTCACCACCACTCCCCTCCACTCACCACCCCCCCCCCCAACTCACCACCACTCCCCTCCACTCACCACCCCCCCCCCCAACTCACCACCACTCCCCTCCACTCACCACCCCACCCACCCAACTCACCACCACTCCCCTCCACTCACCACCCCCCCCCCCCCCCATCTCACCACCACTCCCCTCCACTCACCACCCCACCCACCCAACGCACCGCCCTTCCATTCAACCCAACAAATCCACTCATCCCAGTCTCGTCCGATGAGATTCCGTAACCTCACCACCGCTCTCCTTGCTGTTCAACCACCAACTACAACCCACTCACCACACACAACCACTAACCACTCACCACACACAACCACTCACCACACACAACCACTCCCCACTCACCACACACAACCACTCACCACACACAACCACAACCCACTCACCACACACAACCACTCACCACACACAACCACTCACCACACACAACCACTCCCCACTCACCACACACAACCACTCCTCACTCACTCACCACACACAACCACTCGCCACTCACCGCACACAACCACTCACCACTCACCACACACAACCACAACCAACTCACCACACACAACCACTCACCACACACAACCACTAACCACTCACCACACACAACCACTCACCACACACAACCACTCCCACTCACCACACACAACCACTCCCCACTCACCACACACAACCACTAACCACTCACCACACACAACCACTCACCACACACAACCACTCCCCACTCACCACAAACAACCACTCACCACACACAACCACTCCCACTCACCACACACAACCACTCCCACTCACCACACACAACCACTCCCCACTCACCACACACAACCACTAACCACTCACCACACACAACCACTCACCACACACAACCACTCCTCACTCACCACACACAACCACTCCCCACTCACCACACACAACCACTCACCACACACAACCACAACCCACTCACCACACACAACCACTCACCACACACAACCACTCCCCACTCACCACACACAACCACTCACCACACACAACCACTCCCCACTCACCACACACAACCACTCCCCACTCACCACACACAACCACTCACCACACACAACCACTCCCCACTCACCACACACAACCACTCGCCACACACAACCACTCCTCACTCACCACACACAACCACTCCCCACTCACCACACACAACCACTCACCACACACAACCACTCCCCACTCACCACACACAACCACTCACCACACACAACCACTCCCCACTCACCACACACAACCACTCGCCACACACAACCACTCCTCACTCACCACACACAACCACTCCCCACTCACCACACACAACCACTCACCACACACAACCACTCCCCACTCACCACACACAACCACTCACCACACACAACCACTCCCCACTCACCACACACAACCACTCGCCACACACAACCACTCCTCACTCACCACACACAACCACTCCCCACTCACCACACACAACCACTCACCACACACAACCACAACCCACTCACCACACACAACCACTCACCACACACAACCACTCCCCACTCACCACACACAACCACTCACCACACACAACCACTCCCCACTCACCACACACAACCACTCACCACACACAACCACTCACCACACACAACCACAACCCACTCACCACACACAACCACTCACCACACACAACCACTCACCACACACAGCCACTCCCACTCACCACACACAACCACTCACCACTCACCATCCACAACCACAACCCACTCACCACACACAACCACTGCCACTCACCACACACAACCACTCACCACACACAACCACTCACCACACACAACCACTCCCACTCACCACACACAACCACTCACCACACACAACCACTCACCACTCACCACACACAACCCACTCACCACACACAACCACTGCCACTCACCACACACAACCACTCACCACACACAACCACTCACCACTCACCACACACAACCACTCACCACACACAACGACTCCCCACTCACCATCCAGTTATTTTTGTTAATTTCAGTTAAGGATCTAGTGGCTGCAAGGTGTCAGCCCAATGCTAAACACACAGATAAATGTACCCCCCCCCCCCCCCCCGCTGCACTGTGAGTTGCCGGAGTTGTTTGACCATACTTCACCACGCCGGTCAGTGCCGGACATCGTACGAGAGTAAATACATTCATTGGTCCTTACACACGCGTTGGTCTTGACGCGTGTGTCGTGGGATTAAGAATCTATTTCCATCGATCAACGGTCGCAATGTTACACCCCAACTCCGCCGTGTAATTAGTCATCCTTGATGAATTAATTTCCGTAATTATAATATCGATCCTCACGCGCACGGTGCGATTACAATTCAGTGCGCTCACCAATGCGCCACCACTCCATCCTCGTACTCACTAATTAACTCGCTCACAGAAATTCAAAGCCCGCTATCCTTACAGACGCTGCTACCACAGCGGAGTAATGGTCCTCACACCACCGCACTTGCAATGCCCGAGCGCGCCGGTTCGATTCCATCTCCCGGCCCGTGCAGTTGGAACGTTGGGAGCCAGGGTTCAATCTTGACTTAAAGCGTTCGTGACCCATTCACCGGTATCTCCTGCACCCAGCAGTGTGAGTGGGTCCAACCGCAGCTGAGTCGCTCAGCGGTGTGGCGTGCGGTGGTGGGGTAAAGTGTGGGCAACTCCCACCTCTCCCGTCACGTCGAGCCGACTTGGAAGAGTAGGCCTAGAATGCCCTCTGAGGATTGGCTTCCCCCAGTGGAGATGTTTGCCGCCCGGTGCAGTCGGGGCCAGGCGGCCACTTGCAGGGGCTGCGCCTTTAGCTCCACGTATCCTTAACATCTTGTAGACGAAGACTCTTAATTAATAGTTATTCATAACGTGCGGGATAGCGGTGGGAAGCAGTCGATTAATCCGGTGGTGGCCGACAGACCAGTGCCGTTAAAGGTGTGATCTCATTAAGGACGGAGAGCGTTATGCAAATCGCATCAAAGAAAATTGAACGGACCTTTTCTTTTCGCAGGACCAGTGCTGGGATTGGGTGACCAGGAGAAGCAATCAGCTGCACTGTCTGTTGCCTTCCAGTAAACGCAGACTGCATTAATCACGCCTCGTGTATGCGCGAGGCTGTAGTTTAGAGAGTCACTGAGCCGGCATTGGTACGGGGAGCTGGGTTCAAATCCAGGGTTCAGCAAGGCGACTGTGATCAAACCGCGGTTCTCAGATGCGGCGAGTTGATGATGGTGGTGGTGGTTGTCTGTGTGGTCACAAAACAGCTGCACCGATAGGAAAAAAGAAGAAAATTGTATTTCATCACCGACCACCCTATTCATAGGGAACACATTATTTGGTGATGTGATGCTGCTGCTGGTGCGCTGCCAGTGGTGCACAATAACGAAAGGCTCGCCACATTCGTCAATAACTCCGCGTGTGTGTGGGTACGTGTGTGTGTGGGTACGTGTGTGTGTGTGGGTACGTCTGTGTGTGTGGGTACGTGTGTGTGTGGGTACGTGTGTGTGGGTACGTGTGTGTGTGGGTACGTGTGTGTGTGGGTACGTGTGTGTGTGGGTACGTGTGTGTGTGGGTACGTGTGTGTGTGTGGGTACGTGTGTGTGTGTGGGTACGTGTGTGTGTGGGTACGTGTGTGTGGGTACGTGTGTGTGTGGGTACGTGTGTGTGGTTACGTGTGTGTGTGGGTACGTGTGTGTGTGGGTACGTGTGTGTGTGTACGTGTGTGTGTGGGTACGTGTGTGTGTGGGTACGTGTATGTGTGGGTACGTGTGTGTGTGGGTACGTGTGTGTGTGGGTACGTGTGTGTGTGGGTACGCGTGTGTGTGGGTACGTGTGTGTGTGGGTACGTGTATGTGTGGGTACGTGTGTGTGTGGGTACGTGTGTGTGTGGGTACGTGTGTGTGTGGGTACGTGTGTGTGTGTGTGGGGAGCGGTAGTGTAGCGGTTAGCGCGCTGCGCTATGAACCTGGCGACCCAGGTTCGATTCCCGCTCACGGCTAACACCAGTGACGATTATCTGAACCGGTCCTGGGCCTCCCCTAGGTCCACTCAGCCTTAAATGAGTACCTGGTGCGGTGTGTAAACATCGCCACTAGGGAGACAAAGGCGGTCGGGCGTGGTGCTGGCCACCCACCCCCTCGTGTACCGTTCCGGCCTTCATAGGTGCTCGCTAACAGCACTTGCCCCAACAGTCTGTTAAGGCTACACGGGGGATCTTTGTCTTTTGTGTGCGCGTGTATGTGTGGCCTTGGGAGAGCGGTGGCACGGTGGTTATTGCGCTGCGCTACGAACCCAGCGGCGACTCCGAGTTCGATTCCCGCTCGCGGCCAACACCATTGATGATGATTATGTGAGCCGGTACTGAGCCTCTCTGAGGTCGACTCAGCCTCAAATAAGCATCTGGTGCGGTCTGTAAACATCGCCACTGGGGAAACAAAGGCGGCCGGGCGTCGTGCTGGCCACCCGCCCCCTCGTGCTACGTCCCAGCCTTCACAGTTGTTCGTTAACGGCACTTGCTCCTATAGTCTGTTAAGGCTTCTCCGATTAGCACGGTTGGCTGTGTACGGTCTGACAAGTTCTGTGTACATACAAGGTTATGGGGGAGGGGGGGGGGGGTCTTTGTTTATGTAACAGGCGACGTTTCAGGCGATGGCCCTTCTTCACGAGCTCACGAATTATGCATCGGGTGATGTTTGCAACGTCACTGCGCTTTCAATTTAAATCAGGAGGACAATTGTGACCTCACTTCCTGTGCCAGCGCTCGACTTCCTGTGCACGAGGTCACGGCGGCGAGACGATGCCAGGGGCACTCCGCATTGCACTGTACGACGAACACTAGCTACCAGGAATGAAAACTGTGAGAACGTGAATTGAAGCCACGACAACAGCAATAGAGGCCAACTATGCAATCCTGAGCCGCAGAAATTACAGCATTAGTGATCTCGGTGTCGAATGGTTAAACGCGACTGCGTTTTTTTGTCTGGACTTTCTGTTGCGTTCCAACACCACCGGTCGCCCGTGGTTACAGACGCTAACATTGCCCCGGTCGTCAGCGACTTTACAATAATAATAGTTTTGGCACTTTCTCCCCCACCCCCACCCCCCCAATTGTATTGTGATTGTGCATTCAGTGTCGCGTGAAGAAAGTTACTTCTGAGATCCCTTATTCAAGTGACCTCTGGTCCATAAGCAGTAAAGGACAGCCCGCGGAAGCGGATACGACAGAGCTACCTTTGAGATCTCTGATTCAAGTGACCTTTGGTCCACAATCAGTAAAGACGGCTCACAGAAGCAGGATATCACAAAGCTACCTCCGATATCCCTTATTCAAGTGACCTCTGGTCCACACAAAGGAAATAAAAACACATTTTTGTGGTGGAGCGGACGGGGTTGTGCTAAAGGGCAGGGGTTATGGAGTGGGGCTTGGTGGTTGGGGTAGATTTCGGTTGAGTAAGCGTGGGTGTGTGAGCAGAGCCGGATTAAGATGTTGTCGGCCCCTGGGCTACGGGTGTTGTGAGGCCCCTAGTAATATTTTCAATGGGAAAACAAAGTTAAACGAAAATGTTAATTACATTTTACAAGGCTAACAACAAATAAAATTCAGAATTCACAAATCTCTCGAGGCCCTCCAGCTGGCGTGTGAGTGGCGGTGCGTGATTGGCGGTGCAGTAGTTAGCGCACCGCACTACAAACCCCCGAGTCCGATTCCTACTCACGGCCAACACCAGTGACGACCATCTGAACCGGGTCACTGGGCCTCCCCGCCTGAAATGACTACCTGGTGCGGTGTGTTAAACCACACCACCCCCTCGTGCCGGCTTTTCACAGCTGCTACTCGCTAATAACAGCACTTGCCCCCTTAGCCTGTTAAGTAAAAGGCTAAAAAAGGGGGGGGGAGGTCTTTATCTTTGTGTGTGGAGGAGGGGGTGGTGTGGGCTGTTAGTGCAGGGGCTCCAGGGCATCACGGCAGAATGTATCGCAAAGGACAGAGAGCCACGCTCATTGACTCTGCGGCTCAGCTGAGCTATCGAGCGTGTTAACAACGCTCGGTCAAAGCCGACACCAGTGCAGCTCGACTCACGGTTCAATTATCACCGTCTCCCCCGCCCCCTCCCCCTCCGATACTCCCCCCCTCCACCCACGCCACCCTCCCTCCACGTGCCTGCCCTGCGACCGTCTCCCTGAAATTCCATCGCCAGCGATTGATTCCCCACTTGAGATCGCGAGGATGGGGATTGCATCGCTATTTGTCGGAGACAAAATTGCATTCAAGGGTCTCATCATATTATGTCGAGCCATATTTAAAATATTGAAATGTTGGGTCCTCCCCAAACCCCAACTGCCACTGCCCTCCCCCCTCAACTGCCACTGCCCCCCCCCAACTGCCACTGCCCCCAACTGTCACTGCCCCCCCCCCCCGCTCAACTGCCACTGCCCCCCCAACTGCCACTACCCTATACCCCCAACTGCCACTGCCCCCCCCCAACTGCCACTGCCCCCCCCAACTGCCACTACCCCATACCCCCAACTGCCACTGCCCCCCCCCAACTGCCACTACCCCACACCCCCAACTGCCACTGGCTCCCCCACAAATGCCATTGCCCCCTCCCCCCATACCTCCACCCTCCCTCCATGTGCCTGCCCTGCCACCATCTCTCTGAAATTCTATCGCCAACGATTAATCCCCACTTGAGATCGCTAGGATTGGATTTGCATCGCTATTTGCCGGAGACAAAATTGCATTCAAGGGTCTCATTATATTACGATGTTGTCGAGCCAAATTTAAAATATTGGAATGTTGGGTCCTCCCCAAACCCCAACTGCCATTGCTCCCCCCCCCCTCAACTGCCACTGCCCCCACACCCCCAACTGCCATTTCCCCCCCTCAACTGCCACTGCCCCCCCTCAGCTGCCACTGCCCCCCAGAACTGCCACTGCCCCACCCAAATGCCATTGCCCCCCACCCCCAACTGCCACTACCCCCCCCCATCCACCTCCCTCCGATTCACTCCACGTGGTTTTCGGATTGTGATCCCTCGCGTTGCCAATGTCTGACCTTTCGCTCCTCGTGACTGCGAACTTCCCCATTCAACGCTTTCTTTTTTTTGTATTACCAACCTTCACACTCCCTGCGGCATTTCTATCTCTGTCGCGAATCACATTTCACTTGTGTATCCAGGACAGGGCACACGGAGTCGTTTCGGAGAATATTTTAGGAGGACATTGTTTCCTGCTGCTTACATTGGGTTGTCTTTTATTTATTTATTTTAAATATGTTTTCAGCCCAACTAATGATGACGAGCGTTTTGCTTACACAAAGCGGGAGGAGGAAAGCGGAGCACGCGGAGACAACCCACGCCTTGCGCGAGGGCGTAACACTCAATCCCCGTACAGATGGATCCAACAGATGACGGTCAGGCTCACTTGCTGCGCCTCCACGACGCCCCCAGAAAGGACGGAACCTCCGCGGAGATGGAGCGACGAAATGATCGGCTCTGGGTGCGAAAGCAGTGACGGCTCGATCGTGTGGTGGTTGGGACATTGTTGAGAGAGCGTTATGGCGTGGGGAGCCAGGCACCCCAGCAGTGGATAGACGACTGATGTTGGATGATAATGGTGATGACATCACTGCTGTCTCTCTTGCTGCTGCCCATGATGCCGCTGATGGCCTTTGAGCACTCTACTGCTGATGCTGATGATGATGTTTTAGAACTTACTACTGCTGCTGATGACGATGCTTACGCTGATAGTAACGATGGCCATGATAATGTAAATGCTGCTGATATATTTCTGCTGACGACATCTTCGACTGCCGATGATTATGCTGCTGCTGATGATGAAAATGCTTCTTCTGCTGCTGCTATTGCCTCTGATGACATAGCTTCTGCTTATGATGATGACAATGCTAATGCTGCTGCTGATGATGATTTAATATTACGGACCCACCCATCCGCTGTGAAACAGTCACACACACGGCACACACACCACACGTCACACACACACACATGGCACGCACACACACGGCACACACCGCACACACACACGTCACACACACACCGCACACACACACGGCACACACCACACGTCACATACACCACACGTCACACACACACCGCACACACACATCGCACACACACACGGCACACACACCACACGTCACACACATACGTCACACACACACGGCACACACATGGCACACACACCACACGTCACACACACACACCACACGCACACACACCGCACACACACGGCACACACACGGCACACACACACATGGCACACACACCACACGTCACACACACAAACACACCGCACACACACACACACGGCACACACACCGCACACACACACACACACGGCACACACACGGCACACACACACGGCACACACACACACGGCACACACACACGGCACACACACACGGCACACACACACACACCGCACACACACACGGCACACACACACACGGCACACACACACGGCACACACACACACGGCACACGCACACACACACGGCACACACACACACACGGCACACACACACGGCACACACACACGGCACACACACACACCGCACACACACACGGCACACACACGGCACACACACACGGCACACACACACACACGGCACACACACACACACGGCACACACACGGCACACACACACGGCACACACACACACGGCACACACACACGGCACACACACACACAGCACACACACACAGCACACATACACGGCACACACACACGGCACACACACACGGCACACACACACACACGGCACACACACACGGCACACACACACACACGGCACACACACACGGCACACACACACACAGCACACACACACACGGCACACACGGCACACACACGGCACACTCACAAGGCACACACACACGGCACACACACGGCACACTCACACACCGCACACACACGGCACACACACACACGGCACACACACACACACGGCACACACACGGCACACACACACACACCGCACACACACGGCACACACACACACGGCACACACACACACACGGCACACACACACACGGCACACACACACACACACGGCACACGCACACACGGCACACACACACACACACGGCATACACAGCTCTGGGGCCGTGTTTATTCAATGGCTACACTTCACAGGCATTCCTGTAAGCCAACAATTAGAGCCGCCTTCCTCCATCAAATAAACATCGGAGCTCGAGTGGGGGGGGTCCGCCTCCGCCCTGTGCGTCAAGCACAGCAGCGTGTGTGTCTGCGTGCTGCCGTGCCGGCCTTCACAGGTGCTCCTCTCGCTGACAGCACTTGCCCCAGCAGTCTGTTAAGGTTATACGGGGGACCTTTGTCTTTGTGGTGATGGCCACCCACCGCCCCCACGTGCCACAGTGCCGGCCCTTCGTCGGTGACAACTCGATCACAGCACTTGCCCCAACACTCTGCTAAGGGCTACACGGGGGAGCTTTGTCTTCTACTTACGCACG
This sequence comes from Lethenteron reissneri, assembly GCF_015708825.2. Lineage (NCBI taxonomy): Eukaryota > Metazoa > Chordata > Hyperoartia > Petromyzontiformes > Petromyzontidae > Lethenteron > Lethenteron reissneri. Next base: position 8,434,705 of record NC_083786.1, read on the forward strand.
CGCGCGTGGGCTGCTGTCGCGTGAACTCGCTGATGCAGCGATGTTATAGTGGCACTGTTGTTGAACGATCCCCCCAACTCCACTCACTCTTACCCCAAACTCACTCCTCTTCCCCACCCAACTACACCCTCCCCCAACTCCACTCACCCCCTACCCCAAACTCACCCCTTTACCCCACCCAACTACACCCCCCCAACTCCACTCCCCCCTACCCCAAACTCACCCCCTACCCCAAACTCACCCCTCTACCCCACCCAATCACACCCCCCCCCCACACCACTCACCCCCTACCCCAAACTCACCCCTCTACCCCACCCAACTTCACCCCCCCCCAACTCCACTCACCCCCTACCCAAAACTCACCCCTCTACCCCACCCAACTCCCCCCCCCCCCACTCCACTCACCCCCTACCCCAAACCCACCCCCTACCCCAAACTCACCCCTCTCCCCCCCCAACTCCACCCCCCCAACTCCACTCACCCCCTACCCCAAACTCACCCCTATTCCCCGTCCCAAATCCACTCACCCCTACCCCAAACTCACCCCTCTACCCCACCCAACTCCACCCCTCCCCCAACTCCACTCACACCCTACCCCAAACTCACCCCTCTTCCCCCTCCCAACTCCACTCACCCCTACCCCAAACTCACCCCTCTACCCCACCCAACTCCACCCCTCCCCCAACTCCACTCACACCCTACCCCAAACTCACCCCTCTTCCCCCCCCAACTCCCCCCCCCCCGCGCCACCCCACCTTTCCATGAGCCACCCTCTCCTCTCAAACGCCACAATTTCCTCAACAACCGCTCTTCTCCCCCCACCCACCCGCTCACCCACCCCGCTCACCCACCCCGCTCACCCACTCCCCTCACCCACCTCACCCCTCACCCACCCCCCTCACCCACCCCTTCACCCACCCCCTCACCCACCCCGCTCACCCCACAGTGGCTACGTCTCGCGCTCTAATCTCCGCGTCCATCTCCGTGTCAACACGATCCTGGGTCAACGCGCGGGCATCGGGGATCCACAGAGAGCCCTCTGCTCCCACGCCTCACCCCCCTCACCCACCCGTCACCCACCCCTCACCCCTCACCCACTTAACCCACCCTTACCCCCCTCACCCACCTAACCCACCCTCACCCCCCTCACCCACCTAACCCACCCCTCACCCCCCTCACCCCCCTCACCCACCTAACCCACCCCTCACCCACTTAACCCACCCTCACCCACCCCTCACCCCCCTCACCCACCTCACCCCCTCACCCCTCCCCCACCCTCACCCCCCTCACCCACCTCACCCCCTCCCCCACCCTCACCCCCCTCACCCCCCTCACCCCCCTCACCCACCTCACCCACCTCACCCCCCTCACCCACGCAAGGACCCCCCCCCCCCCCCGTGTTGGGACAAGTGCCGTGAGCAGCAGCATCATCAGCAGCACCTGACGAAGGGCGGCACGGCACACGAGGGTGCTGGGTGGCCAGCACCACGCTCTCCCGACTGCTGACGTTCACACATTGCAACAAGTACTGACTTGAGGCTGAGTCTACCTAGGGGAGGCCCACGACCCGCTATACGCCCACTGCCACATACCCCCCCACCGCCCCCACACACTCCATCAACCTCGTTAGATCTCAGAAAGCTGAGCAGGTAACGGCCTTGGTGGCATCCACCATGCATAACAGGTGGTATAGATTGCTGCGAAGCTATACGTTTGTGGGCCGCAGAATTAATCGTTGTACTGCACTCTTATGCTCCCACCTCTACGCTCACCGCCTTCACCAAACCCGCAAGAGACGCTTGGTCAAATAACAGGCCATCCTCCAGCAGTGGATGTACAAAGGCCTGTGGGTTATTAGAATGAAACCATTAATATTATGAAATGGTAATTGTGATTAATGAAGGTAAATATTTTAAAAATACGATTGTGATTATCACCAACCTAGCTACCCACTCATCTATCAGTCCACCTACTCTATCTATCCACATACACACTCCTCTATCTGTCCATCCACCTAGATACCCACTGATCTATTTTTCTATCCACCTACCCACTCTGATATCTATCCACATACCCACTCCTCAATCTACCTACCCAGCCCCTCTCGCTGTCTACACATCACGCCCATCGCGTCCACAAACGTCGTCACGTGCTGCTAATGCCAGCTCGCATCCTCGCAGAACACGGGTGGTGAATAGGCGATAGAAATCCGCGGAAGCAAAACGTCTTCGGCTTGGCCACCTTTAGATTTGACAGCGCGTGGCCCTGCCACGCCGCCTCCGCCGGGGCAATGAGAGACGGAGACGATTGACGATGCGAGTGCGGGCGAGGAATGGAACGGCAACGCGTCCCGGGGGCACGTCCACTCAGGAGGCAGACGGATCGACGAAATCAACTCGTGCGCGCTTTGACAAAGAAAGATGAGCTCAAAGTGATTTCCTGCTGAGCATTTTTTTTTATAGCATCGAGGATGTGAACTCGCGACCTTTGCGAGCCAGGATCACGTCGACGCAGCGACGCAAGGTTGGCAATGGCCTCCATCCAGCAGCGGATTGACCATGGCCGCAGAGGCATGCGACGGTGATGACGATGACGCGAGTGGAGGAGGAACCGCCGCGGATTTGCAACATCGCTGCCACCCACCCCGCCGGCACCAAACATCGCCACCCATCGCCACCAACCCCTCCACCACGCGCGCACACAAAATCCATTCCGTGTCACGCGGAGAAGAGACTGGCGGGCTGAGGGACAGTGAAACTGACTGGGTGAGACTGACTGACAGTGGCGATAGACTCACAACAGATACCGAAGCTGACCGCCGGACCAAGGGTGGCTGACCGCCGGACTGACTGACTGCCTGCTCGAGTCAGACTGACTCACCGACTGACAGTGAGACTGACAGGCAGTGAGACCGACTGACGGACAGACACACGGATTGGTTGTGAGACTCACTCAGAGGCAGACAGACAGACACACGGACTGACAGCGTTACCAAGAGACAAACAGACTGACTAAGAGGCAGACGGACAGACTCACGCACTGACAGCGTTACCAAGAGACAAACAGACTGACTAAGAGGCAGACGGACAGAGACATGCAGCCAGTATTAGACGCCGCCACATACACCACCCGCCTGTAGTGTTGTTAAGACTGTGCGTGCGCTTTAAAAATATTTTACTGCATTTCACGATTGTGTTATTTGTTATCACAGGTCACATTATTATTATTACGACTATCTTCATACCGCAGCATTCCCAAGGCATACATTTATATATTTATTTGCATAAATAAACTGTGAGATTGACAGCGAGACCGACCGAGTAAATTATAAATATGGGCCAACAAGAAATATATTTATACATTTGTGTACGCGTATAAATATCTATATATTTTAAAACAACCACGGGCGCGTATTTACGTATTTATTTTCTGCCAATATATTCATCTATTTATTTCTACAAATAAATATATAAATATACATGCATGCTTGCTTTTATGCACTGTATATCCACAATAGAGGTTTTCGGGTGAGATCGCGTAAATATGAATGTGTGTCGTTAAACCCGCCACCACCACGCGACACGGCCAATCAGTAAGGGCTTCGTCGCGTAAACAAAACGTGGCCCTTTTGTGACAACGACGCTGCTCGCCGGCTACGTGTGGGCGAGTAAAAACTCCACGACAGCATTGACCTGTCGAGACGCCGTGACGTTCCTCCGGTGATTGCAACCACCGACATCATCAGGCGACGGGCCGGAGTTGTGGAGAAAGCCTTCGCGTTAAACTGTATATACGTGTCACGAGCAGTGCCGGATTCAGCTAGCGTGGTGCCTGCAGGATTGTGTTATAAAGGGGCCCTAAATAAATAAATTAACAGATACATATTAAAACACGAATGTTTTACTTGCACAGTAAAGTCATTGTATTTTTTCATTTTCTATACAGCCAGATAATACGACAAATCGCTAACCTTAAACACCCAGTCGTTCATAAAAGTCGAAGGCAGTATAGTACTATAGTAATAGAGCAAGTGCAGACTCGCTGAACCGTAATTGATAGCTTGAAAGCATTTAGCGCGGGGCCCTTGAAAGTGCGGGGCCCGTAGCTACTACTTCTGTAGCTACTTTTGCTACTACTGGTCATGAGGCCCTCTCTTTGCGAGTATCAAAATATATGAAATAGCTGCTCACCCCGAGCTCTCAATGCTTCCATGCGTGCACTGGCTCTGTTACTGCTCGCCTTTTGGCGTTGTTCCCTTGCCTGACGCTGGTGAGACAAGCCAGGAAGAAGGCTGCTGCTGTCTCTGCTCTAGGACAATCAGTTTCGAAGACAATGCCCATACATTATAACACTGTGTAACAAAAACGAAATGTGTCCCTGGGTAGTAAGTGTTATTTCCTTATTGCTTATGCCTCAAAAGTATCGAAAATGGCTGTTATTTCTCAAAAAACTTTGCTTTTGTGACCAGGCCATTGATGTTTTGAAATGTATCTATTTTTCAATGAGAAAACGTGGTGTGCATTTGTGTCATTCCTTCACGTAAAGTCCTGGTCACAAAAGCAAAGTTTGTGGGGAATAATAGCCATTTTCTAGACTTTTTAGGCGTAAGCAATTAAAAAATAACACTTACTACCGAGGGACAAAAATCGTGTTACACCGTGAATTGTCAGGGCATGTTTATTTGTTTTCGTGTTCCCCACGAGTACCGCTTGCAGTCAATGCAGACTCGACTCCTTGCAAGAGGTATCTCTTTGCTGCTTTGAACATCTTGACACCACCTGTTTTCATCGCCAGCGTGCGTAAACACCGATTCATTCATTACAAAAATATTTTTTCAACATTTACGTGCTCTTACTACCCCGCGCGTCCGGGGGGCCTCACCGGGGCATGGAGGTAGCGGGCACTCCGCCGTGGGTCACGTGGTAGGAGGGGCCCTCGGTGCTGAAGATGAAGACGACCTTGGGTCCCCGGCTGAAGCCCACGCGGGCCGGCACCTCAGAGCGATCCCCGCGGGCCTCCTTCGGAGCCGTGCCCGACACGCTGAGCCCCCCCTCGGGGTAGAGGAACACGGCGTACGTGTCCTCCTCGTCAGACACGATCACCGCTTGGAAGGTGTTCACCTGGGGGAGGGGCGGGGGGGGGGGTGGTTGAGGTTGAGCCAGTCAAGCAATTGTCTCGCCCTAACCTTTTGTAAACAGGCTCCAGTGCTAGCACTAACCCACCCAGCCACTCGCACTTTAGCCATCATCCAAGCAGCCACGAGCCCTATAGCCATAATCCAACCACCCTCCAGCGCTAGCCCGAACCCTGACCCAACCATCTACTGGCGCTGAAGCCGTGATTCAAGCAGCCACTTGCGCTATCACCCTAACCCGAACCTAACCAGCCACTGGCGCGCTCTAACTCTAACCCAGGCAAGTCAACTGAGCGAACGTAATCTCGGTTGACTGGCTGACCTCGTGGAGGGTAGGCGTGGGGCAAGCGAGATGGAACTGGGTGTCGATCTAGGTGTCTCAGGGTCACAGGTTGGGGGTGGGTCATCCCAACGGTGGGGTGTAGAGGGGGTGTAGAGGGGGGCGGGGGACAGTCTTCAAATGTCAGTCTTTTGAACTCGGTCCCTACGTTAATAAAATGAAAGATTCAACGTTATATATTTCGCTGGTAAATATCAATAAAACATCAATTATTGGTGCTGAGAGGGGGAGGGTCTCAAGAGAGGCTCGGTGGTGGAGGGGGGGGGCGATGGAACGTGGAGAGGGGTGGGGGCAATTGCCTCCCGTCGCACCCCCCCCCCCCCCCCCATTCTCGGATAGCCGCCATCGTCACGGGGCGACGCTGGGCGGGAACCACACAGCACGTGAGCGGTTCCTGTTCCTGCTCCTGCGGTGTCTATCAGCACGTGGTGGTGGGGGGGGGGTGGTGGTGGGGGGTGGGGGGGGTGGTGGGGGGGGGTGGTGGTGGTGGTGGGGGCGGTGGTGGTAGGGGGGGGGGTTGGTGGAGGGGGGGATGGTGGTGGGGGTGGGGTGGTGGGGGGGGTGGTGGGGGTGGTGGGGGGGGGATGGTGGGGGGGGTGGTGGTGGGGGGGATGGTGGTGGTGGTGGGGGGGGATGGTGGCGGGGGGTGGTGGTGGGGGGGATGGTGGGGGTGGTGGTGAGGGTGGTGGGGGGGATGGTTGGGGTGGTGGTGGGGGTGGTGGGGGGGATGGTGGTGGGGTTGGTGGTGTGGGTGGTGGTGGGGAAGATGGTGGTGGGGGGTTGGTGGTGAGGGTGGTGGTGGGGGTATTGGTAGTGGGGGGGTAGTGGATGTATGAGCTACACAGCGCGAATATGTTCCATAGCGGGGCTACAAAGCCTGCAGCATCAGAATCTTTATTTACGCTGGAGGAGGAAGAAACCGATGAGCTATGAAGTAGCGAGCTGCTACCACAACAACAACACACAACGCAACAAACACGACAGGGGTGCGAAACGGCGAGAATGGTCAGCAGGTCTCTGGCCTGGGGTCGGCGTGGGGGCGAATTGTGATCAACTTCACTAATCGGCATCCTTCTAAATCGTCGTCGTGGTCATTTTAGTTGATTTCATCGTGGTCATCACTGTCGTCACCGTAGATTTTATCGTCGTTATCGTGATCGTCATTGCCATTGCGATCCCCGTTCATGTCACCGTCATCGTCATCACAGCCGTCATAGTAGTCGTCGTCGTCGTCATCATCGTTATCATCAGCGTTATTATGACAGCAGCGGCGTCATCATCTGCCACCATCACTGCCATCGTTCCGACCTCCCACGGCGCCGATGGGTGCGGTTAAACCGCTTCGGGCGTGATCGGGGAGCGTGCGCGCGCGTGTTTGCTGCTTTGGAACATCGCTGGGGCCGTGCGAGGAGACGACACTGCGCACTTGGAGTGCGTCAAGGGCGAGGCGTGCGGACCAGTGGCCCTGCACGTGCTGGGGGAGGAGGAGGCTGCAAAGTGGCTCTGTGGCTACGTGCGGCGCGGGGTGGCCGTGCACTCAAAGAGCATTTATTTATTCGTCGCAAATGTATCTGGTGTTTTGACTGTGGGAAGTAGCGTGCGACAGCATTCACTGAACTAAACGAATATTTCCATCATCGTCATTATCATCGCCCTGAAGCCATCACCTAGCCCTGGGCTGGCTCCCTCTCTCTTTCTCTCTCTCCCAATCTCCAACCTCCCATGTCCGACGGGGTCACTCCAACACGATCCTTATTTTTGTCTCCAATTCTAACGAAATCACTCCGCATCCATTCCCCAGCAACCTCCCGCCGCCCGCCCCCCTTATTTCTCTCTCCCACCCCCGTCCCTCCCTCTCCTCTCTACCGCCCCCACCGCACCACCCCAGCCGCATCCTCCCTTTGGACAGAGATGCTCAACTGCAGAATCAGAAACGCATGAGTTAAATTATTGGTCAGTGTCCCACCCAGCACCAAAATCCTCAGCAGCACTGGCAGCAGCATTTGCAGCAGCGTCGCCACCATCGTGATTACCAACAGCATCGTCATCAGCCATGATCAATCCACTGCTGGATGAGAGCCTTTGCCAAGCTGTCGTCGCCACCTCTCACGATCCTGCGGTGCGACAATCCATCCAGCGACCTGCACACGGCCCCATCTCTCATCGGCGGACGTCCCCTCGGACGCGTTCCGTTCTTTGGCCTTAACTCCGTTGTGAGTCTCGACCATCAGCCGTCCATCAAACCCCTTCCACCAAACGACGCGCCCTGCACGAACATTCATTTGAATTCCGTCGTTCAACCGGCGTGCCCTTCTCCAATCCGCGCGCTCCCCTCTCCGCCTCTCGATGCGAATTCCATGGGGAGCGGAACCGGAAGAAGAACCGACGACGACGTGCACACGTACGTCGTCGGAACGCGAAAGGGAGTTTAACAGGACAATCGGACGCGCGAGTCGTGGATTTTAAGGATTTCCCAGGGGTAACGAACTGCGGTAATGATGGTGCCAGCTGGTACCAGGGTTGGCGTTGCCCTCCGTCTACCCCCATCCCCCTCCCCTCCGCGGGCTGCCCGACAGACGACGCTATCACGGCTATGGATTGGTGACGGGCGCCAGGAGGCACGAGGAATCCATGGAGCGCACGTGCTGTCTGCCGTGAGAATTAGCCAATGGGAAGGCATCGATCGGCAGCGCACGTTACGTACGCGTTGATTGCCTTTTAAAGAGTAGGGGGGGAGAGAAAAAAACGTCTCACGCGTGGTCGTCAAGTCAGTGGTGGAAATTCCACATTCCCATGGCGAGGATGTGTTTTTGTACCAGACGTGTAACGATTCAGCCTATGCAACCCCCCCCCCCCCTCAACTCACCCTCAACCACGGAGACAAAGACACAGACCGCCATCCCCTTCTGCAGTGATTCGACGAATTTTCGTGACCAACTGACTCCACCTTGCGACAACGCAGTCCATGTAAGCCCACGGGTGTCTACGCGAGTTTATCCCTCTCTGTGTCCGCCTATGAGCCTCTACGTGAGTCATTTCGTGACCGGACCAAAACCACACAACCCGGATTTCACGAACCCGCGACCCTCGACTGTGCCGGCTCAGTGACTCCCTGACCCCTTGACCCCATCCGGCCACTTCCAGACCGGACTGAGACCCGTCAACTCACTACTCCGGTGGCTGCCCGTGGGTGTCCTCGCCAAGTCGACGGTGGGGACCGCCGGGCTAGAGGCCATCAACTTAACGGACCCGGATTCGAACCCGTGCGTCGGCGTTGGTATTGGCCGCCCAGCGGTCCGTGACCGACGGACGCTGGGTCACGGGGTGGGGGTAGGGGTGGGGGGTAAGGAGGCTGGAGGATGGAGGGGGCAGGCGGGCGGGGCTGGGGGGAGCAGGGAGAAGAGGCAAGGGCGCGGGGTGGGGGGCTTATTAACACCGTTTCCCGTCGGCAAAGACAAAGTGACATTTCATTTGGCCGTGGGTGCCGGGGAAAGAGAGAGAGCGAGAGAGCGCGCGGCTGCTGCTGCTGCGGCGGCTGCTGCTGCTGCGGCTGCTGCTGCTGCTGCTCTAACCCGGCAGGGGTAGCCGCAGCGTCGACGTCGCCTGGCTCTGACCGGTGCCGGTATCGACGCGCCCTAATCAACACCGTGGAAAGGGCGCGTCAAGCGGGGTAGGAGAACACTGGGGGGGGGGGGGGGCGGTGGGAGGGGGGGGAGGCTCGAAGCATCTCTGATGGAACCGAGCGCTCGTCAGAGAGACGACAGAGAGGGAGAGAGAAGAGAGAGAGGGGAGAAGAATGTGCGCTGTCGGCACCGATAGATCGGCCGAGTTTGGACGGGTTGAGCCGAGAGACGGGATACGCACCCGGGGGCTGAGTTGTCCTGGTTCGGGGGGTAGTTGTTTGTGTTGTGGTGGTTGTTTGTGTTGTGGCGGTTGTTTGTGCTGTGGCGGTTGTTTGTGTTGTGGCGGTTGTTTGTGTTGTGGCGGTTGTTTGTGTTGTGGTGGTTGTTTGTGTTGTGGTGGTTGTTTGTGTTGCGGCGGTTGTTTGCGGCGTCGTGGCGATTTGTGCCGCCCCTCTCCCGCGGAAACCGCCGGCACCCACCTGCCCGGGGTTGGCGTGCACCGCTACCCGGTCCCACGTGGCCAGGAATCCGGCGATCGGAGCGAAATTTCCGGCCGCCGGGAACGCGCGGCGCACGTGGGCGGCCGCGGCGTCGAGGACGGCGCGGTCGGAACCGGCGGCGCCGGCGGCGTCGTCGTCGTCCCCCCGGCTCCTCCCGTCGAGCGCGCGGAAGAAGACGTTCCCCCCGGCGTGGCCTGGCGGCCCCCCGTTCAGCTCTTGGGTCTCGAGGTCGGCGAGGAAGGGGGCGATGACCCCGAACTTCGTGGGCAGCGGCCCGTCCACGTAGGAGCCCTCCTCCGGCACGTCGTGCGGGGTCACGAAGCCGTTCACGCTCACCTGCCGGTCGGGGGTGGGGCGGGCGGGGGGGGGGTGGTAAAGGGGGTTAGGGGGAGGGGAGGGGAGGGGGGTGTATGATGGATATTCGGTCGAACTTCTTTGGCACCGTACGTAGCCAACCGCGCCAATCGTAGGTGCAGGTGAAAGGGCAACAAACCAGACACACAAAGCAGTTCTAGAAAAGATTGTTTTCAATCGAGATTTAGGTGGCACAGTCGGTTAGTGCGATGTCCTCCGAACCCGGCGACTCGAGCTCGAATCCTGCTCACAGCCACCAACACCAGTGATGATTATCTGAACCAGTTCTGGGACTCCCCTAGGTCGACTCAGCCTCAAACGAGTACTTGCTGCGGTGTGTAGTAAACATCGCCACTAGGGAGACAAAGGCGGCCGGTCGTGGTGTTGGCCACCCACCCCCTCGTGTACCGTGCCGGCCTTCATAGGTGATCGCTAACAGCACTTGCCCCTACAGTCTGTTAAGGCTATATGAGGGATCTTTGTCTTTGGGGTGAGGGAAAGACAGGGCTATTCGCTCGACAATTCGGTCGTATGTTTGGCCGTTCAGCTGATCCATTAATCCGACATTCGTTTGCAGATAGTCATTCAGTCATTCGCTCATTCATTCGGTAGTTATTTTTTTTTCTATTTCTTTGGTCCATCCAACTGATCGGGCGCTCGTTCATTCCCTTGGTCCATTCGTTCACTCATACTTCAACCACGCTGGTCAGTGCGGGGAGGTTGAGCTCAGAGGTGCGAGCATGGAATTAAAGTACGGAGTGAAGTGCTGCTGGCCTGCCCCTTCGCTGCCCACAGCCTAGCCCCGGGGGCAGCCCATAGCACCTTGTAATGCACAATCATCCAGCCTCAACAACTGCTAAGCGTGCCGAGGTGCGCGACGTTTTGGCCACCGCGATCGGGTGGACGGGGGCTCTGTGAACACTCGTGGGACATCGCGCGAGATCGACAAGAAGAGCTTAGCGGCTCATCGGGTTTCTCCAGCCTCAATCGGGATTCGTGACTCGTCAATGTCACGCGAGCGCTGACCCCAGCGCCCGTCGAGGTGTGAGCGAGTGGCTCAGTTTGTTTCTTGACGAGCGATCGTTGTCACCCGTTCCACACTAAGAATCACATTTTCACATTATGCCTTCCTACCAAATAATAATATTAATAACTGTTTTTGTTTAACACCTCCGCGGTTTTCCATTATTAGTTCCATCCGATTATGGGTGAGTGCGGGAGCGCGCGTGTGTATGTGTGTGTGTGCGGTCTCGAAGTGCACCTAGCCTGGCACGAGCGTCGTGGCGACGTCAACCGGCACGTAGTGACGAGTGGCGGTTGTCGTTGCGCGGACTTGGGCTGCAAACCCGGCGAACCCGAGTTCGATTCCCACTCACGGCCCAACTTCTGTGACGACTATCTGAGCCAGGCCCTGTCCTTAGATTAGCATTGGGGAGACAAATACGGCCGGCCGGGCGTGGTGCTGGCCACTCCATTTCCCTCTGACAAATTAGTCCGATGTGTAAACATCGCCACTGGGGAGACAAAGGCGGTCGGGCGTGGTGCTGGCCACCCACCCCCTCGTGTGCCGTTCCGGCTACTCGCTAACAGCACTTGCCCCAACAGTCTGCTAAAGGCTATATGGGGTATATTTGTCTTGTGTGTGTGTGTGTGCACGCTATGTGGGTTAAGCGATGCGGGCAGGTGTGAGACATTTATCCGCGAAAGTTGCCATCAATCACGATTTGCGTACAAATTGGGCTCGGATTCAATGCGTCGCAAACAATTCAGAACTTTACCACTGAGAAATAATGGAACAGGATAATCTGCATGTAAACTATGATGGGATTGTGTTGCCGCGACAACGCATCGCGACAACGCATCGCGACAACGCATCGCGACGCTGCATACCCCCCACAAATTACAGCTATTCCGAAAAGTTCGTCAATTACACCGTGGCCCTGAAAGGAAAACAAAACAGAACATATATAACCTATACTCGTTGGTTATTTCGGTAAAGTCACGTAGTTAGAACTAAAACAAATCACGACGTTTCGATTGCAACTCAAGCAACCTTCAATAACTTGCAGCTCTCTCGCCCACTTCAGCAAATGTTTTCTTGCCGTGGGTGTTCCCACCTGATGAAGGTTGCTTGTGTTTGCAATCGAAACGTCGTGATTTGTTTTATTTATTTTCTACCCACGTGACTTTACCGAACGAACCAAAGAGTATGGATTCCTGCAGTCACGAAAGCTTCAAATCTAGATATTTATAAACTGTATATATTATATATAATGTAATGTTATTACTGAAGTATTACTGTATTACAAAAGGGCTATGTTTCAGGCAATGACGCTTCTTCGTAACACTTGTTTGAATGCGTTATGAAGGAAGGACCATTCCCCGAAACGTCGCCTATTTAATATTTTCCTTTTTTATCACAAAGATTCCCCCGTGTAGCCTTAACAGAATGTTGGGGCAAGTGCTGTTAGCGAGCACCTATGAAGGCCGGAACGGCACACGAGGGGGTGGGTGGCCAGCACCACGCCCGACCGCCTTTGTCTCCCCAGCGGCGATGTCACTGAGGGAGACAAAGGCGGTCGGGCGTGGTGCTGGCCACCCACCCCCTCGTGTGTCGTCATAGGTGCTCCATAACAGCCCTTGCCCCTGCAGTATGTTAAGGCTATACGGGGGAGGTATCTTTGTAATTGGTGGTCGTGTAATGATGAGTGGTCATAAATTGAAAATGCGAAACTTAGTAATGGGGTGTATGGCGAGCGGATTGTGGATTGCGAGGGAGGGGGAGGAAGGGGGGTGAGTGATCCAGTCATGCAAACGCTAATCTCGAACCCAACCAGCCACGTAACCAACACTAATCCCTAACCCAACCCAAGCCACGAGTGTTAAGCCTCTAAACCCGAACCAGCCGGTCGACTGGGCATATATGGGCAGAACGCTCCATTCTCAGTGTCCTAGTGCTGCACGCGTAAATATACTCGGGATATATTTTAGACCATCGCCTGTTGGCATGCAGCCCCCCAGTGTGATCCAGCGGCGCGTGTTGACGCAAGTAAAACGATGGGGGGGGGGGGGGGTGAGTTTCAACGTTCTGGTTATCGTCAGCAGAGTGAGGATTGTAAATAGATAAATTGCTTCTGGGTTGCCAGATGTTGTTGGCCAAAGCACTCCCTCAAAATCAGTGGTTCTTAACCTGTACTGCAGCTTTGGTTTGCAATATTTATTTGTATAACGTAAAAAAAAATTCATAGGGTTTGATGAAGCAAAGTGCCCGTGCTTAATTTGTGTTTTTTATTATTTACCTTCGAAAAACAAATGTGGCCACGTCTCGCACCCCCAAAAGGGGCATCTCGCACCCCCAGGGGGTGCGCGCACCCCAGGTGAAGGAGAGCCACCGCTCTAGACGAACGGAGGGGGGCCTCTTCTTGAACACAGGTTCACCAACGAGCGCAACTGGTATGTATGTTGAACTTCTTTCGCGCCGTACGTAGCCAACCGTGCGACTGGTCACGAACACGAGCCGCCAAGGCGAGTTGGGAATGCAAAATGACAAGATTGAGATATTTTGTCGTTTCGAAATTCGGTCAATTAACAATTTTTTTATTTAGAAAAATCGATATTTCAAGGGCGGCAAGATGCATTTGGTTAATACGAGACGGGCGCGTCCTGAATAATTAACGGAGGGGGACGGGGGGGCAAGGTTTTACAACCCGCCCACCACATTGGGTGGCACGTGTTGTTATTTTAATTGTTGTTGTTGTTGTTGACGTCAACCGCTGCCCCACCGCCATCGAACGCACGCTCGATCGGTCGCGTGCGCAATAATCAACACATTGATCTGCTCGCTAATTGCGTCGAGTTAAAACGAGCGTGATGGGGCCCGTGGGGGGGGGGGGGGGGGTTGGGGGGGGGGTTGGGTGATTGTGTTTTTTTTGGGGGGGGTGCTGTGTGTGGGTCAGCCTGTGCGACGGATTTGGGTGTGTGTGGTCGGGGTAGCGGTTAGCGCTACGCTGCGCTACGAACCCGGCGATCCGGGTTCGATTCCCGCTCACGGCCAACACCGGTGACGATGATCTGAACCGGCCCTGGGCCTCCCCTAGGTCGACTCAGCATCAAATGAGTACCTGGTACGGTGTGTAAACATCGCCACTAGAGAGACAAAGGCGGTCGGGCGTGGTGCTGGCCACCCACCGACCTCGTGCACCGTTCCGGCCTTCATAGGTGCTCGCTAACAGCACTTGCCCCTACAGTTTGTTCAAGACTATACGGGGGTCTTTGTCTCTTTGCACTGTGTGTCGAACTTCTTTCGCACCGTACGTAGCCAACAGCGGTGGTGTGGAGGGGTTCGTCGCAATGCGCTACGATCCCCAGCGACCCGAGTTCGATTCCTGCTCACGGTTCAAAACCAGCGGCGATCGTCTGAACCCGGTCCCGGTCCTCCCCTAGGTCGACTCGGCCTCACATTACTCCGATGTGTAAACAACGTCACTGGGGGAGACAAAGGCGGCCGGCCGTGGTGCGCCGTGCCGGCCTTCGTCGGTGCTACCCTCTAACAGCACTTGCCCCAACAGTCAGTTACAGGCTACACGGGAGATCTTTGTAATTGGGGGAGGGTGGGAGCAGAGAGCTCGCTTAGCCCCCCCCCCCACCCGATACACCACATCGGGATGTCTCCGCTGGACGCTACAGCGCCGCCTTCTCCGCAGGGAGACCAATCCCCATCGCCGGCCCGATTAACTCGGGCAGCCCCCGCGATGATTGAGGGCGACGCGAGCCGGGCGGGGGGTTGCGGTGGAAGGGGATGGGATCCATCGCGGGATAACGAGGTCGTGGGGATCACGCGCGGGGATGGAGACTCTGGGGAGGAGGGCTCCGCTACCCAGGCCCCCACCACCCCCCACCACACACTGCACAGCGAATTCCTCGGCTGCAAACTCGACTCGGGCGAGTTGCAACGGCCGACGATCCGCGGCTCTTCAAGGAACTGCTTCGTGACGTCATTCATTAAGGAGCCACCATCACCGTCTCGCCACGCAGTGCGAGCCTTGATGTCCCCCTGGGTCTAGGGTTAGACTACGGTTCGGGCTCGGGCAGGTGTTAGGTGAAGGTTAAGGCGAGGGTTAGGGCTAGGCTAGGGTTAGATAACACTGGTCAACAAAAAAAATACATTTTTTCTGGCCTGGACTTTTGCAGCTGTTTTAGACTAATTTCAGGGTGCTGATTCCAAATCTGATCTCAGATTTGCTCTATCACATCTCATTTTTATGCTAACGGCATACCCCATTTTCATTGATTTTACCCGAAATTAACTCTTGTCACTTATGATTGCAAGTTGTTGCGAGTCAGTGACTGCTTTAGTGTTAAAATATGGTGCTGTATTTTTAGGATAGTGTGTTTATAATATAATTGTATGTAGATATCCACATTTATTTAATATTTTTCTTCTGCAGTTTTTTTGAAAATGCAATATTTGATATCTCAAAAACCTGATGTGATAGACAAAAACGGATTCCAGATTTGGAATCAGCACCCCAAAATTACATTATGACCGTTGGAATACCTTATGCCAGAAAAAGTGTGTTGACCAGCGTTAGTCTCGTGCTTGTGCTATGGTTAGTACGAGACTTGCTCTGCTACTACGGCAAATCCTACATCAAGGCTTTGCCGGGCTATCCCATTGCGAGGGAGGAAGGTATCCACATCTATCTTAGAAAAAACAAACCCTACCCACGATATTTCGATAGCCGCACAATGCACACGCGGGTGAATTCGAGACGGCGGTGGTCCTCAATACAAAACTGTCACGAAGCGGCAGTCCTTTAAAGAGCCGCACGCGGCTTCCAGAGCCCCAAGGGGGGTTCCTGACCCCTGCCTTGGACCAAACTGTTGGGTTCACAGAAACGTCGGCTGGCGGCGAGGGGGGTGGTGGGGAGGGGTCGATGTGGATTTTAAGAAGCTGTTTTTTTTTAGTTTTTACAACTGGCGTGCCAGGAAATGGAATTGAACCGGTGACCTCCGGTGGCAATGATGATCGTCAGACCGCTGGTGGCTGCATCTCGCGCGCGCGCTGAAATGTCCCTTCCCCTCCACATCACCCCCGCCTCCAAAGAACCCGCTTGCATTCTGCTCACCTCCAGAGAGAGAGAGAGAGGGCGCGCCAGACAGAGACGCGAGAGACGGGAGAGAGAGACGAGAGGGATTTTGACAAAACCAATGTCGCAGCTAAATTTGGAGAAGATGGCTCGCGCGACTAAATTACCCCCGGCCCGAAGCGCTCAGCTTGGCCACAGAGATGTCCCAGAGGATCAAAGTGCCACAATGCAACAGTTGGCACGTCCATGAGGCTGTATGCAGCGCTGTTCAACTGATGCACGTGCGCGCGTGGGTGGGCTGGTGTGTGTGTGTGTCTCTTTGTTTTTGTACGCGCGTCTATGTGGATGTGCGTCTGTGTGTGTGTGCGTGTGTGTCTCCGTGTGTCCTTGTGTTTCTGAGTGGGGGTGAATGGTCGGTGTGTAAACGTGGGTGTGTGTACGCGTGTCTCTGTGTGTCCCTGTGTTTCTGAGTGGGGATGAAGGGTCGGTGTGTAAACGTGGGTGTGTGTACGCGTGTCTCTGTGTGTCCCTGTGTTTCTGAGTGGGGATGAAGGGTCGGTGTGTACACGTGGGGGTGTGTACGCGTGTCTCTAGGTGTGTCCCTGTGTTTCTGAGTGTGGGTGAATGGTGGGTGTGTACACGTGGGTGTGTGTACGCGTGTCTCTGTGTGTCCCTGTCTTTCTGAGTGGTGGTGAATGGTCGGTATGTACACGTGGGTGTGTGTACGCGTGTCTCTGTGTGTCTCTGTCTTTCTGAGCGGGGGTGAATGGTGGGTGTGTACACGTGGGTGTGTGTACGCGTGTCTCTGTGTGTGCCTGTCTTTCTGAGTGGGGGTGAATGATGGGTGTGTACACGTGGGTGTGTGTACACGTGTCCTTCTGAGTGGGGGTGAAGGGTCGGTGTGTACACGTGGGTGTGTACGCGTGCCTCTGTGTGTCCCTGTCTTTCTGAGCGGGGTGAATGGTGGGTGTGTACACGTGGGTGTGTGTACACGTGTCTCTGTGTGTCCCTGTCTTTCTGAATGTGAGTGAATGGTGGGTGTGTACACGTGGGTGGGTGTACGCGTGTCTCTGTGTTTCGCTGTGTTTCTGAGCGGGGGTGAATGAATCCGAGACCGGCGAACCCGAGTCGGATTCCTGCTTACAGCCGCCAATACCAGTGACGATTATTTTGAACCGGTCCTGGGCCTCCCCAAGGTGCGCTACTCCGTGCGGTATGTAAACAGCGCCACTGGGGAGACAAAGGCGGCCGGGCGTCGTGTTGGCCACCCACCCCTTCGTGTGCCATACCGGCCTTCGAAGATGCTCGCTGACAACACTTTACCCAAACAGTCTATACAAGGCTATACGGGGGATCTTAGTCTTTGTGCTACTAGATATAGCAATCTCTCTCACTCGCTGTGTATGTAACAGCAGTGTGCACGCAGCATTGCGTAAACGCAGCGCTCAATAAAATCAATAGCGCTACACTCGAGACGATGGCAGTGCGGACAAAATAACTGTTGTAATGTACTTCTATGGCTCACCCGCTACACTCTTGACAACAACGTGCGCCGCGATGGCAAGATGTTAACTCCCTCGCCTGGTATGCAGGAGGCCGTGGGTTCGATCCCGACGCTGACGCCTGCTGTATATTTGGAGTCTGCGTGTCTCTCTCTCATCATAAACATCACGGTGGCTAGGAGATGTTAACTACCTCGCCTGGTATGCAGGAGGTCGTGGGTTCGATCCCGACGCTGACGCCTGCTGTATATTTGGAGTCTGCGTGTCTCTCTCTCATCATAAACATCACGGTGGCTAGGAGATGTTAACTACCTCGCCTGGTATGCAGGAGGTCGTGGGTTCGATCCCGACGCTGACGCCTGCTGTATATTTGGAGTCTGCGTGTCTCTCTCTCATCATAAACATCACGGTGGCTAGGAGATGTTAACTACCTCGCCTGGTATGCAGGAGGCCGTGGGTTCGATCCCGACCCTGACGCCTGCTGTATATTTGGAGTATGCGTGTCTCTCTCTCATCATAAACATCACGGTGGCTAAGGAGATGTTAACTACCTCGCCTGGTATGCAGGAGGTCGTGGGTTCTATCCCGACGCTGACGCCTGCTGTATATGTGGAGTCTGCGTGTCTCTCTCTCATCATAAACATCACGGTGGCTAAGGAGATGTTAACTACCTCGCCTGGTATGCAGGAGGCCGTGGGTTCGATCCCGACGCTGACGCCTGCTGTATATTTGGAGTCTGCGTGTCTCTCTCTCATCATAAACATCACGGTGGCTAGGAGATGTTAACTACCTCGCCTGGTATGCAGGAGGCCGTGGGTTCGATCCCGACCCTGACGCCTGCTGTATATTTGGAGTCTGCGTGTCTCTCTCTCTCATCATAAACATCACGGTGGCTAGGAGATGTTAACTACCTCGCCTGGTATGCAGGAGGCCGTGGGTTCGATCCCGACCCTGACGCCTGCTGTATATTTGGAGTCTGCGTGTCTCTCTCTCATCATAAACATCACGGTGGCTAAGGAGATGTTAACTACCTCGCCTGGTATGCAGGAGGCCGTGGGATCGATCCCGACGCTGACGCCTGCTGTATATGTGGAGTCTGCGTGTCTCTCTCTCTCTTCCCGTGGTCGCGTGTATTTTTCTCCGGGTCCTCCGGTTTTCCCCCTCCACATTTAGAAACAACGTCACGGCGTTCAGAGTATTTGGCTGCTGCTATACATTTCCACGTGGTAATCCACTTCCACGAGCTATCATTGGTGGCCAGGTCGCTTCTGAAAAAAGAGCTACATAGCTCAGCGATGCCTTAAATGGTAAAATAACATTAGTTTAGTTCGTATAACTGCCGTCGTCAAGCAATGGAATAACTGAGGGGCCGTGCAGAGCCCATTGCAGGCCTCTGCTGTCTCCACACTCCCGTGTGTAACTCACGGGATGTGTCGGCCCATCGGCTCTGCCTCTTGGCTCCACAGAGAACGTTTTATACTGGTAGGAACCTCCTGGTTACACCAGCCCACAGGGGATTATTGTGTCCGTCCGTCCGTCGTGCATCCAAAAATGGGAGGGGTGGGGCTGGGTGGGGAGGGTGGGGAGGGGAGGGTGGGGAGGGGCTGGATGGGGAGGGTTGGGCTGGGTGGGGGGTGGGTGGGGAGGGGCTGGGTGGGGAGGGTGGGGTTGGGCTGGGTGGGGGGTGGGTGGGGAGGGGCTGTGTGGGGAGAGTGGGGAGGGGCTGGGTGGGGAGGGAGGGGCGGGCTGGGTGGGGAGGGAGGGGCTGGGTGGGAAGGGTGGGGAGGGGCTGGGTGGGGAGGGTGGGGCTGGGTGGGGGGTGGGAGGGGTGGGGCTGGGTGGGGAGGGGCTGGTCACCTCGTGGTGCCCTTACAAAACTCAACGTTTAACCTACTCACGCCGGCTTGTGCCCGCCCTCACAGTCGGGCATATTTGCGGAATACACCACGCCGCCGTTGACCCTGGCCATTGACTGAGCAACCCAGCGTTCCTACCAGCTCCCTCCGCAAGGAATGTGTTTATCCGACAGCGTTTGGTTTCGGAGAGTGGACCTCTGGACCGGTTTCCACCTCCCGGGTCTCATCAGCAGAGCACTACCGTGTAGTCGTTCTGTAGTAGTGGTCGTAGCAGCATCGTGGCGATACCGATGAGGGTTGCATTTTTTTTATAGAATATTTCCAGGGGGGGCTAGCCCCTCATTCTCACACCCCCCCACCCCCTCGCGTTAGAGGGGACGGGATGGGGGAGGGGGGGATGGGGGATGGACGGGGTAGTGGGGGGGAGGTGAGACAGGCACGTAACGAGCGTGGGGGGCAGGGGGCGGTCCCTTCTCTCCACCCCCGCCCCCCCCCCCGGTGGCCAAAGCTCCGAGTTGGGGGGGGGGGACCTTGACAACTACAATGAGATATGATTTCAACAAGTCAAAAGAATAACAACAACTTATTTACAACGCGGTTTGAATGTTTTTTTTTATGAAAATGCTTACCGGTTCAGACGATTATCTGAACCGTTCCTGAGCCTCCCCACTAGGTCGACTCAGCCTCAAATGAGTACCTGGTACGGTGTGTAAACAGAGCCACTTGGGAGACAAAGGCGGCCGGGCGTGGCAAGAGAAGTCGCGGTATACAAATAGCATCCAGGTGCGACCGTCGTGCGAGAGACCAATCAAATATTGGATGACCCCCCCCCCGCCCACCACCTGACCCACTGCCGCACCCCCTGAGCTGATGATATCTTTGCTGAGCTACTAGGGGCTGGCAGGTGTCGGGGTGGCCGGGGGTGGCACGAATATATTAAAAAATTTCTGCCCCCACCACCCAGCTCCGCCTGATGAATTCTCTCACCCGGAACGCTTCTGCGGTCGTCTCAAAGAAGGGGATGGGCACGGCGAGGTTGACGGGCCACGAGGTGATGTCGTCTCCCCCGGGCAGCACCTCGTCACCCGTGGCCGAGCCGTACGACAGCAGCTCTCCCCGCGAGAGGCACCGCACCCGGGGCAGCAGAGACACCGCCAGGAGGGCAGCCAGGGGCAGCCAACGCAGCAGCAGCGGCGGCAGCGGCGGAGGGGACCCCATGGCACCGGCTTTGGTGGGTCTGGGGAAGGAGGGAGGTTTCAGTTGCATGTATTAGGTATAGTCCTGTGAGCCATGCGGCTGTTGACTCGGGTGCAACCGCAACAAAACAAAAACATTGAACAAGGAACATCTTAAAGTGACGACGCGCAACAGAATAATCCAGGAAAAACCAGCAAAGTCTTCCAGGAAAAGCACTGTATATCAACGCTGTGTGCAAAAATCCCAGTGGGATGCAAGTCAAACAATAACAACCATAAGACAATTTTGATTAAAGTTAACAGGCTAACTCTGTACTACAACAAACACACATGGTGGGTGAAGAGGGTGTGAAGGAGGTGCTGGAAGGGATGATGGTTTTGGTGGTGGAAGTATTACTAGTGGTGGTTGGGTATTGGTGGTGATGTTGGTGGTGGAGTTACTTGTGGGGAGCGGTGGTGTAGCGGTTAGCGCGCTGCGCTATGAACCCGGCGACCCGGGTTCGATTACTGATCAAATGAGTACCTGGTGCGATGTGTAAACATCGCCACTAGGGAGACAAAGGCGGCCGGACGTGGTGTTGGCACACCCACCCCCTCGTGTGTTCTGTGCCAGCCTTTATAAGTGCTCGCTAACAGCACTTGCCCCTACAGTCTGTTAAGGGGGAACTTTGTGAGTTGCTGAGTGACTTGGTAAATGAAGGTGCAAATGAACGAACGAACGAGTGGGTGAGTGAGATAACGGGCGGGTGGGTGGCTGAGAGTACTACGGTTGCCACTTTTCCCACAGTACTGTCGACCAAAACCGGGACAGATTTCTCAGTCAGCGCCAGGGTTCTATCACAAGAAACCGTGCAGTTTCACGCTCCAGAGTCCCACACAGCAGAGGTCGCAACCGGGTACCCGATACCCGTACCCTACCCGATACCCGGCTACCCGTACCCGGCCGGCCGGGTACGGGTACCCGTTTGCGACCCTGGTGCGGCCGGGTACGGGTACGGGTAGGCCGTGAGTCACTGGTGAGTAACTGTTTGTCACTCATTTCCCAACGTCTTGTCTCTTCTCACAATTCAAGTTCCTAGAATCAATCCACCCGCGCCTGCAACATGGCTTCATCCCAGTGGTCGCAATCAGGTACCCGATACCCGGCCGTACCCTACCCGTACCCGGCCGGGTACGGGTAGGGTACGGGTACGGCCGGGTACGGGTACCCGTTTGCGACCCTGGCGCGGCCGGGTACGGGTAAGGAATCAAAACCCGTTTGCGACCTCTGCCACACAGCAACACCGGCACCGCATCTCGGTTACGAATCAAGCCCCTTGCCACCCGAAGCACAGCAGTCAAATCTGGGACTATTTGGGACTCTCTGGGATCATCCGGGTTAAATCCGGACTGGTGGCAACCCGCCTCGTGTCTGCAATGCACGACCGCTCGTTTATTTCTCGGCGTGGCACGCGCAGCACACGGCACCCACGGCTCGCTCACTTTTCACAAATAATCATCTTAATAACAATAAAATGTTGCCACGCATCTACTCTATTCACGTGTGTACACGCGCACACACATATTTTGTACAGATCATTTGCTCGCCGGCAATAACGCAGAGGTTTATAGCGCGCGTGTGTGTGTGTGCCGTAGCGAGGTGCAATGTCTCTTCGAGTTACAAAGACAAAGATCCCCCGTGTAGCCTTTAACAGACTGTTGGGGCGTGGGGTGGGTTGGAGGGGCAAGTGCTGTGAGCGAGCACCCACGAAGTAGGCCTGGCACGGCAACACGAGAGGTGTTGGGGAGGGGGGGTTAACGCCACGCCCGGCCGCCTTTGTCTCCCCCAGTGCTGATATTGACACACCGCACCAGGTTAACCCACTGAAGGCTGAGTCGACCTAGAGGAGGCACATGCTGGGTTCATATATTCGCCACCCGTGTTGGTCGTGAGCGGATAATCTTTACTGGGGTCGCAGGATTAGCGGTGCAGTGCGCTAACCGCTGCACCACCGCTCCCCACACACACATACACAAAAGACAAAGGTTCCCCTGCCTACCGTATAGCTCTTTCACAGACTGTTGGGGCAAGTGCTGTGAGCGAGTACCTATGTGAAGGCCGGCACGGCACACGCCCGGCCGCCTTTGTCTCCCCAGTGTGTCGATATTTACAACACCGCACCAAGGACTCATTTAAGGCTGAGTTGACACACGCACACAAAAGGCACAGATACCCCGTATAGCCTTAACAGACTGTTGCGGGCAAGTGCTTTTCGCGAGCACACACATAAAACTCAGACACACACGTAAGAACGCGCGAATTGTAAAAGCTGGCCAAATGCACACACACACAAACACATGCACTGACACACACACACATACTCCGACACACACACACACTCAATCCTACACACACACACTTCGTCGAACATGGAATGTGTAAGAAGCGCACAAAAGCGGACACACGCACCAGACGCACGCACCACACATACACACGGCCGGACACGGGATTCCTAAAAGCAACACAAAAGATCAGACACACCAGCGCACAGGAGACACGCAGACACACACACACACACACGCAGACACACATACACAGACACGCCTGATCGCCACCTCCACTTACCAGCAGACTGCGAGGAACGGAATGAGTGGAGGGAGGGAGGGAGGCTCGCCTTCTGCTGCCCGTCGCCTTCCCGGCCGAGGCAGAGGACGAGAGAGAGAGAGGAGAAGAGAGAGAGAGGAGACGGCGAGGGTGTACAGAGGGAGCGACGGGGAGAATAATGGGAGCGTGGTGGTGGGGTGGGAGGGATGGAGAGGAGGAAAGCGCAATGGGGGGTGGGTGGCGTGGGGGCGAATGGAGAGAGACACGGGGGAGAGGAGGGGGGGTGGGTGGTTGGTTGGTGGTGGTTGGGTAGAAAGGCGGTGGGTGGGTGGGTGGGTTGCGGGTGGCGTGTCGTGGTTGTAAGTGCTGGATGGTGGTAGGGTGGTGGTGGAGTGGTGGGTGTGGTTGTGGTATGTTGAAATGATGCGTGGCGGGGTCGAGGAGTGGGTGTGCGTGGTGCGTGTTGGTAGCGTGGTGGGTGGGTAGGGGTGGTGCATTGTGGTCGTAGCTGTGTATGAAAGTGATCGTGGTGGTGGTGGGTATAGTGGTTGGAAGAGTTGGTGAAGGTGGTGCTGATAAGATGGTTAGTGACAGCAGCGGTTGTGGTTGGTGGTAGTGAGTGGTTAGAGAGTTTTGGTGGTTATTGATGTCGGGTGGTGGTGCTGAGTGATGGAAGTGAGTGCATGGTACTAATGGTGAGTGGTCCCGTGAATGACCATGGAGAGTTTGTGTCTATGGCAGTGAGTGGCTGGTCGTGGAAGATGGCCAGTGGTTGGTGAGCTCTTATCTCCCCAGTTACACACCGCACCAGGTCTGACCCATTTAAGGCTGAGCCGACCTACCGCTCCCCACAAATACATACACTCACCCATGGACTCACTTCTATCACAGGATACTGCGCAGTGACAATAGACCGAGCGCCGACTGAGACATCTGTCCGGGTTTTGGTCGACCGTGAAAATCGTGGCAGCCCATGGACATGAACATTGCCAGATGCGATTCGAGCCGAGCCATTTCAATCTGGACGATCCGCAACCACCCCCAGCTCCACGTGGTCGGTTCAGATAGTCGCCAATTGAACTCGTTCGTGAGCGGCGAATCTTTAAGTCGGGTTGCCGGATTCGTGGCGAAGCGCGTTGACCTTCTTCTTTAGTGCTGCCTAACGGCGTGTGCGACTTCACGATGATATTGGTCCCGGTCTAGCACGGCGTGTAGAGTTTGTGCTGTTGTTAATTGTAGCCATGTTTTGATGTTACTGAGCCATGTCGTTTTTGGCCGTCCTGGTCGTTTTTTCCCTTCGATTTTTCCTTCCAGGATTTGCTTTAATAGCTGGTATTTGTGGTCGTTTCGGGCAATGTGGCCTAGGTAGTAACACTTCCTGCTAATGATGGGCTTCAGCAGTTGCCTGTCAGTGCCCATATCCTGCAGAACTTGTGTATTGGTGGTTTTGGCTGTCCATGGGATTTTCAGCATTTTTCGTTGACCACTGCACCACAACTCCCCCCCCCCCCCCCCCGACACACAAACAAACATACTCAAGGTCCCCGCAACCCGTATAGCCTTGACAAACTTTTAGGGGAGGCTCAGGACCTGTTCAGATAATCGTCTGAACCGCTGCCCAAAATACAAAGATCCCCCCGTGTAGCCTTAACAGACTGTAGGGACAAGTGCTGTTAGCGAGGAGCACCTATGAAGGCCGGAACGGCACATGAACGGGTGGGTGGCCAACACCACGCCCGGCTACCTTTGTCTCCCTAGCGTGGTGGTGAGTGAGAGGGTGGTAGTGGTAATCATGAGTGGCCGTTGTGAATGCATGCTAGGTGTAATGACGACGACGATGATGGTGGTGGTGGTGCTATTTATCGTGACGAGTAGCTGGTCGTAGTTAATCACCGTGGACGAAGATTCTGCTGAGGGTGCTGTTGGTGGTGAATATGGCGCCATGGTGGCTAGGAGATGTTAACTACCTCGCTTGGTATACAGGAGGTCGTGGGTTCGCTCCCGACCATGACGCCTGCTGCTGTATATTTGGAGTTTGCGTGTCTCTCTCTCCGTGGTCGCGTGAATTTTTCTCCGGATCCTCCGTTTCCCCCCCCCCCCCTCCACATTTTGAATCAACATCACACGTTTAGAGTATTTGACTGCGATACATTTCCACACGATGATAAGCCCACTTCGTTGAGCTATCATTTGTGCCCAGGTCGTTTCTGAAAAAAAAACAGCTCTGCAGCTCAGTGGTACCTTATCTGGTGAAACAAACAAAAAAGTTTCGTTTATAGTTTAGATTGGGTGGCTAGTGCGTTGTGAGTGTCGGGAGTCAGTGATGTTACCTGTGAGTGCGAAGATGTATTCACAAGGCAGGCAGTAGCTGTCTAGACATATTCACAAGGCAGGCAGTCACTGTCTCTATATATTCACAAGACATGCATTCACTGTATAGTTATCTTCACAAGGCAGGCCGGCACCGTCTATCGGCCTGCCCTTGACGAGGAACACACAGGCGAAGGAACTCGTGCGTAGCCAGCTTTCTCCTTCTGCGTTTCAACTTTCCCTAATAAACGATTACGGACACACACATACGGAACCCCAGGGATTGATGTTTGTGGCCAGTGTGCGTGCGTGTGGAGGGAGGGAGGGAGCGGTGGCGCAGCGGTTGTGAGCGCGGCGTGGCCACCCGAGTTCGATTCCCGCTCACGGCCACCAAAACCGGTCACGATTATCCGAACCGGTCACTGGGCGTCCCCTAACCTAGGTCGACTCAGCCTTGAATGTGGACCCGGGTGCGGTGTTTGGACATCAGCGCTGGGGAGACAAAGGCAGGTGTTGTGCGTGTGCCGTGCCCACCATAATAGGTGCTCGCTAACAGCACTTGCCCCAATATTAAAAGGTTGTCTATCTGAGCAACTTTGCCTTTTTTCTTTTGTTCCCGCAGAGCGCTTTTGCAAATCCACTTCTGGATGAGGCCCCCTTACCACGCCCCCTCCCCCGACACCGTTCGCGTCGTGGGGGGTTCATTGACCATACTTCACCACGCTGGGGCAAGAACTGGGACTCCTCTACTTACGAGCATTCGACGTACGAACTTTCAGAGATACGAACAAACCTGGTCCGTATGTCCAGTTGCCCGTTCGGACCGAGAGTCGTAAGTTCAACCGTCGCGCAACAGATGGCGGTGGTAGCATCTAGATCTACAGAACATGAAGAAGCAGTGGCATCTACATCTGCAGAACGTGAAGAACCAGTGGCGTCTAGATTTACAAAACATGAAGAACCAGTGGCATCTACATCTGCAGAACGTGAAGAATCAGTGGCATCTACATCTATAGAACGTGAAGAGCCAGTGGCATCTACATCTGCAGAACGTGAAGAACCAGTGGCATCTACATCTGCAGAACGTGAAGAACCAGTGGCATCTACATCTGCAGAACGTGAAGAACCAGTGGCATCTACATCTACAGAACGTGAAGAGCCAGTGGCATCTACATCTGCAGAACGTGAAGAACCAGTGGCATCTACATCTGCAGAACGTGAAGAACCAGTGGCATCTACATCTGCAGAACGTGAAGAACCAGTGGCATCTACATCTGCAGAACGTGAAGAACCAGTGGCATCTACATCTGCAGAACGTGAAGAACCAGTGGCATCTACATCTACACAACGTGAAGAACCAGTGGCATCTACATCTGCAGAACGTGAAGAATCTGTGGCATCTACATCTGCAGATCGTGAAGAATCAGTGGCATCTACATCTGCAGAACGTGAAGAACCAGATGCATCTACATCTACAGAACATGAAGAACCAGTGGCATCTATATCTGCAGAACGTGAAGAACCAGATGCATCTACATCTGCAGAACGTGAAGAACCAGTAGCATCTACATCTGCAGAATGTGAAGAACCAGTGGCATCTACATCTGCAGAACGTGAAGAACCAGTGGCATCTATATCTGCAGAACGTGAAGAACCAGTGGCATCTACATCTGCAGAACGTGAAGAACCAGTGGCATCTACATCTGCAGAACGTGAAGAACCAGTGGCATCTACATTTGCAAAACGTGAAGAACCAGTGGCATCTACCGAACACAAAAAACACCAGTGTGTATCTACATCTGCAGGAGATAATTATGCAACTTTTAAAGCCATTCCCCGTGTTGAGTGTACACGCCGTACAGCATGTTTGGAATCGACAAGAGTGTCGTTGTAAGCTGCACACTGCCCTCTGCTGCCGTCCAACAGCGATGCGTAGCAGTCGCCCATCCGAGAAATATCGAGGCTCGCCGCTGCTGAGTACATTACCAATCGACATTCTGAAGGAACGAGACTCTGAAGAATAGAATGTGTGTCTTGTAATTAGTGCAAAGTACCGGGTTTGTATTAAAAGCACGGGCACTGATAAAGGAAATGGAACGAGAGTTGAAAAGTGTGCACAGAAGCATGGGGAAGAGGGCTGCCACGCTTGGAATGCCATTGAGAGAACTGGGAGAGGAACACGTGGATCAGAATCATAATCTTGATTAATACTGGAGGAATCCCATGAGCGAATAATCTTCTTTTTTACAATAGATGCCCACTAGTGGTGGGTCAAAACGTTACAACGACAAACAAAATACAAAAAAGACGATAGCAGTGAAAGGAATAGGTCAAGCAATTAACTTTTTTTAATCGAAATTGAAAAATATGTTTTATTCCACATCGTTTCCCACATCGTACATTGCAACATCCTGACGTTCTGAACGGCACTACCAGTTGCATCGACGCTTTCGGGCACACGAGACTCATCAGAAGCAGGCGAGGTGAGGGAGGGGCTTGGCCAGGTGATTGCCCTTCTGGGCTCCAGTATTTAAGACGCGTCGAAGGGTCAGGAATGGACCCCATGCACGCTGTGTATTCTTCTTCCTTGTCTCTGAGATTACAGCTCAGATGTTGCAGTGCTGACATTGGGCTCTCATGAATACAAAGTGAGCAAATCACTTTAAAAATAAAATTAGAGATCCGGCAGAAGTATAAGAATATGCACTTAACGCTTTCGCGACTGCAGGAATTAATATTTGACTTGCATCCCACTGGGATTTTTGCACACAGCGTTGGTGTAAGGTGCTTTTTCTGCAATATTTCGCCGTCTTTTCTTACATTTTCTGTTTGCACTTAGTCACATAGTCACTTTAAGATGTTTTCTTGTTCATGTTTTTGTTTTTTGTTTGTTGCGGTTGCACCCGATTCAAGAGCGATCGTCATCAGGAGGAAAGAAAAAAAATGGATGACGACCGCTTGAGTTGTGATCGAAACGTCGTCGTTTTTTCATATTTTTTTGTTATTTTCTTTGAACCTCTCTACGTGACTTCACCGAAAGACCCAAAGAATATAAGAATAGGAAATAAAACAGCTGTGTCAAGATTTCGATTTAAAGCTTTCGTGACTGCAGAGGATTCATCTTCTTGGTTCTTTCGGTAAAGTCACGTAGAAGGGAAATAATAAAATAATAAAAATAAAACATAATAAAATACAATTCTCACGACGTTTCGGCCACAACACAAGACGCTGTCTTTCCGACAGACCTGTTCTTCACCTGAGGACGGCTGCTTGCGTTGTGGTCGAAACGTCGTGAGAATTGTATTTTATTATGTTTTATTTGTATTATTTTATTATTTTATTATTTTTATTTTTATTATTTTATTACTTTATTATGTTTTATTGTTATTATTTTATTATTTCCCTTCTACGTGATTTTCCGGAAAGAACCAAGAAGAGGTGTTAAGATGTTCAAACACCAAACAGAAAACTTTTTTCACGGAATCATGTCTGCATTAACCACACATGCTTGTGTTGAGCATGCAAACACAAACATGCTCTGGCAATGTGTGGAATTGTCTTTGAAGCTGGCTGGTCGACACCGACGATGACAGGCTTCTTTAGGGCCTGGTCTCAATCAGTGTTAGACCAGAGGATGCCAAAAGGCGAACAGCACAAAGACAATGCACATTGTGACACCGGTTTTATTGCCAGAAAGGGTAAAACCCTATTCTAACATTCTAGATTTGAAGCTTTCGTGACTGCAAGGATTCATACTCTTAGTTCTTTCGGTAAAGTCACGTAGGTAAAAAATGAAATTAAAATTAATATTATTATTTCCTATTCTAGCACTTTGATATTTGCAAGAAAGCTCCCCACGCCACGGCAAAAGGTTAGAGACAACGTCACCGTGATTGTGAAGGAAAGTCACCAGCGGGCTTGGGTTCGAAACGTCGTTGGATTGGACGAGGACGATGATGATGACGGCGATGGCCGATGGTCGAGACCAATGACGGAACGGCGGCCAAGGGAGGGAACGCGCCCGAGAGAAAGTCCAGCCTCGACTTGGAGCCATGCTGGACACGCGTTGGCATCGCGAGACGGTGAGAGATGGCGACGGCTATGAGTTGCCTTCGTCCAGCAGTGGATTGACCATGGCTGCTGCCGATGATTATCGTCGCTGGTCGAGCGGGCGAGGTCCGGTTCACGTCGAACGAGCGCCGTCTCAACAAGCGACCCTGAGCCGCCAGCGGTGGAAATTCCACGTCCCGACTGCGGCAAAAACTTGAGTTGCCACGAATATCGAAGGGCCCCCGCGAACGTGAAACCGTTCGTCTAATTTTTTAATCCTTTATATTAAGTTCACTTGCTTGCGCGCTTACGACCGTGCAAATCTTTCGGTCGTTTTTTAACCCACTTCCCGTGATCCAATCGAGCTGACATTTTGCACACAGACTCGTTGTGCGTGACAATTTATTTTCGTGAAACATTTTTTTTATTTAAAATACCAATGTGATAAAAATAAAACTTTTACGCAAGAAAAACAGAAATGAATAATAAAATAAAACCGATGCCACGCATATAAAGGATTTATAGTGAAAACCTTGGTTTTTACGGGTTATTTTCTTACCCTCTTCGGAGACGACTGACCAGCGTGGAAGAGCAGGCCAAGTGCCCTCTCGCAAGAGGCTTTCTAGAAGCTCACTTTTCGCGGAGGCCCCCACCCCTCCCTTCCGCCGACGGTGGCGTGAGCGGGCAATTGCATGTGCTGCGCCTTTACCACGGTTTTTTTGTCAGTTTAACACGTGATGAGTTAATGATGACGTCACCCTGCTGCTGCTCTATATAAGAACGGGAGCCAGAGCAGAGCCTCACCATTCTGGCGAATTGCCAGTTGATGCTGGATGCAATTACCAGCGAAACGTCGTACTCAAAAATGGTAAATGTTGTGGTTTCACGCTTCAACACACCGGTCGGCTAAAGCAGTGAACTATTTGTCTTTTGTCAACGTGACACTTTTTTGCTGATTGGCCGTGTCGGGTGGTGGAGGGTTACGACACATTTATAAAAGCGCGATCTAACCCAAAAACGTTGATTATGAACCCTTATTGTCTGTGACAGGGGGCTCGACAAACAAAACGACAAGACGATCCATTTATTGAGAATTTGGTAAAAAAAAATGATAAACCACCAATATTGCAAGAGGCACAATGCACACACGCGGTGAATACGAGACGATGGCTCCTGAATAAAGAACTGTGAGAAAACAGTCGTTCATGGGCCACATGCGGCTCCGGGGTGGCAGGTTGTCGACCCCTGGCCCATGGTAAACTGGACTCCCATGGTGAACTGGACTTTCATGGTGAACTGGACTTCCATAGTGAACTGGACTCCCATGGTGAACTGGACTTCCATGGTGAACTGGACTTCCATGGTGAACTGGACTTCCATGGAAAACTGGACTTCCATGGTGAACTGGACTTCCATGGTGAACTGGACTTCCATGGAAAACTGGACTTCCATGGTGAACTGGACTTCCATAGTGAACTGGACTTCCATGGTAAACTGGACTTCCATGGTAAACTGGACTCCCATGGTAAACTGGACTTTCACGGTGAACTGGACTCCCATAGTGAATTGGACTTCCATGGTGAACTGGACTTTCATGGTAAACTGGACTTCCATGGTGAACTGGACTTTCACGGTGAACTGGACTTCCATGGTAAACTGGACTCCCATGGTGCACTGGACTTCCATGGTGAACTGGACTTCCATGGTAAACTGGACTCCCATGGTGCACTGGACTTCCATAGTAAACTGGACTTCCATGGTGAACTGGACTTCCATGGTGAACTGGACTTCCATGGTAAACTGGACTTCCATGGTGAACTGGACTTCCATGGTGAACTGGACTTCCATGGAAAACTGGACTTCCATGGTGAACTGGACTTCCATGGTGAACTGGACTTCCATGGAAAACTGGACTTCCATGGTGAACTGGACTTCCATAGTGAACTGGACTTCCATGGTAAACTGGACTTCCATGGTGAACTGGACTTCCATGGTGAACTGGACTTCCATGGAAAACTGGACTTCCATGGTGAACTGGACTTCCATGGTGAACTGGACTTCCATGGAAAACTGGACTTCCATGGTGAACTGGACTTCCATGGTGAACTGGACTTCCATGGAAAACTGGACTTACATGGTGAATTGGACTTCCATGGTAAACTGGACTTTCATGGTAAACTGGACTTCCATAGTGAACTGGACTTCCATGGTAAACTGGACTTCCATGGTGAACTGGACTTCCATGGTGAACTGGACTTCCATGGAAAACTGGACTTCCATGGTGAACTGGACTTCCATGGTGAACTGGACTTCCATAGTGAACTGGACTTCCATGGTAAACTGGACTTCCATGGTGAACTGGACTTCCATGGTGAACTGGACTTCCATGGAAAACTGGACTTCCATGGTGAACTGGACTTCCATGGTGAACTGGACTTCCATGGAAAACTGGACTTCCATGGTGAACTGGACTTCCATGGTGAACTGGACTTCCATGGAAAACTGGACTTCCATGGTGAATTGGACTTCCATGGTAAACTGGACTTTCATGGTAAACTGGACTTCCATGGTGAACTGGACTTCCATGGTGAACTGGACTTCCATAGTGAACTGGACTCCCACGGTGAACTGGAATTCCACGGTCAGGGGTCGGCAACGAAGCATAACAAGAAGAACCATTTTTTTTCCCAAAAATAATCCGCCACCACAGCCCTTAAAGAGCGGCCCAAGCCTGGCCGACTCACAAGTGGGTCTCACCGAGAATCCCCAACCACGTGCAGAGTCGATAGTGCGTATTAAATGTGGCGCTGCACTCTGATGTTGTAGGAGTGTTGTTATAACAATTCTATATTTATTTAAAGTTGCGTATTTTGATGTGACGTCACATTTCTCAACCCCCCCTCCCCTCGTCACACATCGTCACAAATGTCTGACCCCCCCCCCCATCCCTAGGTGCGTGACGTCATTTATGGACGGCCCCTTATCACGCCACTAAAGTTGCGAGCAATCCGCCTCGAGGAAACACACACAGACACACACGCGCCACTGTTCAACACGATGGTGAGTGTGCGGCTGGGAGTCGCGTGGGGGACCTTTGTTGTGTTGTCTCTGGCGTTGGACTGCCCTCTGGTGGCATCGCTAGTCGACGCAGTGCCGGATGATCCTCGTAGCAAAAGTAGCTAGTAGTAGCTTCGACATATGTAGTAGCTATTACATATTTAGTAGCTACTACTACATACGTAGTAGCTACTACGTATGTTGTAGTAGCTACGGGCCCCGCACTTTCAAGGGCCCCGCGCTAAATGCTTTCAAGCTATCAATCCCGGTTCGGTGATTCTGCGCTTGCTCTATTACTATAGTACTATACCGCCTTCAACTTTTATAAACGAATGGGTGTTTACGCTTAGCGATTTGTCATATTATCTGGCTGCATAGCAAATTTAAAAATACGATAACTTTACTATGCAAGTAAAAAAGATTGTGTTATAATATTTAAGTTTTTGTTTAACTTTAGGGCCCCTTCATAACATATGCTACAGGCCTCGCACTAGCTTCATCCGGCACTGAGTCGACTCCGTTGTGAATGTAGCCGCCGCTGGTGACTGCGGGGATCACGCGTGAGCGTTCAGGGGGGCACACGTTGTATGTGCGCGCGTGTGTGAGTGGATTTGCCGATGACTGGTACCAGCGGTGTCATAATCGGCCTCTGTGGAGGAGGCTCGTGAAGGACGCTACTGGGCAGTTGGAGGAAGTCGCCCTCCAACAACAACGGAGGGCGGAGGAGCGACGCTCACAACAACGAGCGGAGCGCAGGGTGGCTAAAGCACAGCAAGTTGGCACAGTAGGGGGCACAGGTGGTGCATCAGCCGGTCATCTCGGTCATCTCAGTCAGTCGACCCGTGGCACCTGGGTTTGCCCCGTGACCTCCTGCCAGCGGGCGTTCGACACTTCACGTGGCCTCAAGGTGCACATGGCCTGGCACAAGCGTCGTGGTGACGTCACCGCCACTTAGTGACGAATGGCAGTTGTTGTTGTTGAACTTCTTTCGCGCCGTACGTAGCCAACCGCGGCTAATCGGAGGTGCGAGGGGAGGACAGCAAACGAACGTACAGAAGAGAAAAAAAAGCAGTTCTAAAGAAATGAGTTTTCAATGGAGATGTGCGTGGCGCTGCGCTACGAAACCCGGCGACCCGAGTTCGATTCCCGCTCGCGGCCACCACCGACACCAATAACGATGATCTGGACCAGTCCTGGGCCTCATGTAGGTCGGCTCAGCCTCAAATGGGTACTTTGTGCGGTGTGTAAACATCGCCACTGGGAGAGACAGAGGCGGTCGGGCGTGGCGCTAGCCACGGACCCCCTCGTGTGCTCGCTCACAGCACTTACCCCAACAGTCTGATAAAAAAGAATGCGATACGGGTGATCTTTGTAATCGTTCATGAAACCTACAAATATATGCAGTATTCGCATGAACGCAGAGGTTTTCCGTCGTAAACTTTACCCCAAGGCAAATTCATTCGTAACAAAAAAACATTTCAAGAGATGAATGTCACTTTAAAAAAAAGTGCGCTTTATTAATTTAGTTAAACTTTACCACCCATACAATAACAATACAGTAAAAGGCAATTGAGATGTCGTGTGTGTTGTGTTGTTTGTTTGTTGTAACGTTCTGACCCGCCTCTGCCGGACGTCTGATTCTTCCAGTCTAAAAACCGATTCTGATAATCCCTCTCTAACTCGAGATTACGGGCCAACGGAAAGTACTGGACGGGGCACATGACCACGAGTAGCCACAGCGAGAAACAGTATATACTACTCCAGGGGTCGGGAACCTTTTTGACTGGGAGAGCCATAAAAGCCAAATATTTCTAAATATATTGCATTGAGAGCCATATAGTAATTTTTAACGTATAATAAATCAAATGTCTTACTTTTAATGCAACTTCTGGTGCTGCATGGTTTTGCTGATGGCCTTGTAGTAGTCTGGTTCATACGACGTGGTGAGGTTGAGCTTCGTGCAGGCGTGACCCGAGAAATTTTATCTTCAAAACTAATTTCTGTTTACTTTAAAATGACACACTATTATTAAGCAATATCACAAGTATTTTAAAATAAGTTCCAAACTGATTTTATTTTTATTTTTTTATCTTTATTTTTTTCAACTCAAAATTGTCTGGGAGCCATATGCCGTCACCGAAAGAGCCATATATGGCTCGCGAGCCATAGGTTCCCGACCGCTATGAGACATCTCCTTTACCAGTGGCAAAATATAGCAGTAGGTTTTTACCCTTTCAACTGGTACAAAAACTGACACCTTTATACAAGGCATCATGTTTGCAATAACCACAACACAAGCAGTCAAAATGCAAACAAAAAGAAACAACTCTGATGATGATAATTATATATCAAACAAAAAGAAACAACTCTGATAATGATATATCATTATCATCATCAGAGTTGTTTCTTTTTGTTTGCATTTGACTGCTTGTGTTGTGGTTATTGCAAACATGATGCCTTGTATAAAGGTGTCAGTTTTTGTACCAGTTGAAAGGGTAAAACCCTACTACAGTATATACTACTGTTGGACATCTGGGAAACTACTGGACATCTTTTTATTCGGATATACAGGTAGTCCCCGAGTTACGATGGTCCGACTTACGATATTTCGATCTTACGATGGCGATAGCGATACAACAAAATTGCCATCAACAACCTAACATCGTTCAAGTATGCAGACCACGGACAGAATCTTGGTGAGTACAATACAATATGAGACGTTACGATACGTTCAATGCATGTGTATGATACGTAGCTTCAGCGATTTCATTTTAAGGTTATCACGATACGATACGTTCAATGTATGTTAAAAATGTTTTTATAGCAGATAGGATTGTTTCCTGAAACAACTTTCTATTAA
The DNA here is from genome assembly GCF_015708825.2 of Lethenteron reissneri. Lineage (NCBI taxonomy): Eukaryota > Metazoa > Chordata > Hyperoartia > Petromyzontiformes > Petromyzontidae > Lethenteron > Lethenteron reissneri. Next base: position 8,470,160 of record NC_083786.1, read on the forward strand.
ATTGCAGTTCATATAGGTAGGCTAAGAATGTATCTTGTTTTTTTTTACTTTATATTTTACTGTGCAATACAGTATTGTAATTAATAAATGCATACAGTATATAGTTTATACAGTACGCTACTGTAAATTTCTTTGTTTTGCTAAATTATCACCATTCTTAAAGACTCCTGGGTAGGCGAGGCCATCTTCGACTTACGATATTTTCGACTTACGATGGGGTCGTCGTAACACATCTCCGTCGTAAGTAGAGGACTAACTGTATTATTGACCTGGTGTGCCGGGAAACGTTTTGCAGGTCACCAGACCCAGAGTTTCAGAGTCAAGGTTTTCAGCGATTCAGTTGATGGGTGCGGGGTGTGTGAAGGCGTGGCTATAAAATGTTAAGATTTGGGGTTGGGGTTTTGGCACAGGGAGAGGGTTCTGTGTTGCACGGTAAGAGGGATGTGGCTACAATGCGGGGATATTAGAGTTGTGGGGGTTGGTGGTTAGCGGTTATAGATACATATAGGGTGAGGGTTAAAGTGCTGATGGAGTCAGGGTCATAGTGTCCGGGTTGGTGCTGGGGTTAGGATCTCAGTGTTGGAGGTGTCGATTTACGGATAATTCCCCGGTCAGATGGTGACGAGACGAGGGAAGCGAGGTACGGCAGACATTTGGGTCAGATTCGCAGCATTGGAGGCTGGGAGTTTTAGGGTCAGGGTCGCGTGCTGCCCGGTGCCAGGGGTCAAGGTCAAAGGGTCGCAGGGTCAACGTCACACGATGGAGCAGAAGAACTTCTTCTCGCGGAACGGATTCTCCGAGGACGGCACAGGCGTGAGCATCGGGTCCTCCTGCGCATGCGCGGTGCAGTACTCCATGAGGTCCGCAGCGGCCTTGGACACCTGTGGGTGGGTGGGTCGGGTCAGTGGGTAGGTGAGTGAGTGAGTGGGTGAGTGAGTGAGTGGGTGAGTGAGTGGGTGACTGAGTGAGTGGGTGAGTGAGTGGGTGACTGAGTGAGTGGGTGAGTGAGTGAGTGGGTGACTGAGTGGGTGGGCGAGCGAATGGGTGCCTGAGTGAGTAGGTGGGTGGGTGAGTGGGTCGGGTCAGTGGGTAGGTGAATGAGTGAGTGTGTGAGTGAGCGAGCTGGTGACTGAGTGGGTGGGTGAGCGAATGGGTACCTGAGTGAGTGGGTGGGTGAGTGAATGTGTCGGTCGGGTCAGTGGGTAGGTGAATGAGTGAGTGGGTGAGTGAGTGGGTGACTGAGTGGCTGGGCGAGCGAATGGGTGCCTGAGTGAGTGGCTGGGTGAGTGAGTGGGTCGGTCGGGTCAGTGGGTAGGTGAATGAGTGAGTGGGTGAGTGAGCAGGCGACTGAGTGGGTGGGTGAGCGAATGGGTGCCTGAGTGAGTAGGTGGGTGGGTGAGTGGGTCGGGTCAGTGGGTAGGTGAATGAGTGAGTGGGTGAGTGAGCGAGCTGGTGACTGAGTGGGTGGGTGAGCGAATAGGTGCCTGAGTGAGTGTGCGAGTGGGTCAATTAATGGGTGGCTAATTGAGTGGGTGACTGAGTGGGTTAATGAATGGGTGGCTGGGTGAAAGAATGAGTGGCTGATTGAGTGGGTGACTGAGTGGGTGGCTGGGTGAGTGTGCGAGTGGGTGAACGAATGGGTGGCTGGGTGAGTGGTTGACCGAGTGGGTGAATGAATGGGTGGCTGGGTGAGTGAGTGTGTGAGTGGATGAATGAATGGGTGGCTGCATGAGTGGTTGACTGAGTGGGTGAATGAATGGGTGGCTGCGTGAGTGGTTGATCGAGTGAGTTCATGAATGGGTGGCTGGGTGAGTGAGTGTGTGAATGAATGGGTGGCTGGGTGAGTGAGTGGTTGACCGAGTGGGTGAATGAATGGGTGGCTGGGTGAGTGGTTTACTTAGTGGGTTAATGAATAGGTGGCTGGGTGAGTGAGTGTGCGAGTGGGTGAACGAATGGGTGGCTGATTGAGTGGTTGGCTGAGTGGGTTAATTAATGGGTGGCTGCGTGAGTGAGTGTGCGAGTGGGTGAACGAATGGGTGGCTGGGTGAGTGGTTGACTGAGTGGGTGAATTAATGGGTGGCTGGGTGAGTGGTTGACTGAGTGGGTGAATTAATGGGTGGCTGGGTGAGTGGTTGACTGAGTGGGTGAATTAATGGGTGGCTGGGTGAGTGGTTGACCGAGTGGGTTAATGAATGGGTGGCCGGGTGAGTGAGTGTGCGAGTGGGTGAATGAATTGGTGGCTGCGTGAGTGGTTGACCGAGTGGGTTCATGAATGGGTGGCTGGGTGAGTGAGTGTGTGAATTAATGGGTGGCTGCGTGAGTGAGTATGCGAGTGGGTGAATGAATGGTTGGCTGGGTGCGTGGATGAAATACGATATAACTTAGCGGGGTTTGTGAGACAGTTGGATGGGGGGGGGGGGGGTCACCCTGCCACCCCCACTATCAACGCCCCTGCAAATACCCCCCCCCCACAGCCTATGCCTTGTACTGCGGGGGCCCTGTATGGCCCTGGGGGGGGGGGGGCAGGGGGTACGCACGTTCACACGCTGGATGTTGGCCTCCAGCTTGAGCTGCTCCAGGGCCTCCCGCGCCTGCGCGACTCCCCCCGCCACACCGCCGCTGTTGTGCGCCGAGGCCTCGCCACCTCGCCTGGGGGGCCCTCCCCCCCCGTCCGGGTCCCCGCGGCCCCGAGCCACTGAGCTGCGGCGGAAGAGGGGGGCGGGGTGATGAGGGAGGTCTTGGAGGGAGTGTGCAATCGCCCCCCACCCATCTCTCCCCTCCCGCTTCACTAAGTCGTGTTGAACTTCTTGGTTCTTTCGGTAAAGTCACGTAGAAGGGAAATAATAAAATAATAAAAATAAAACATAATAAAATAATAAAAATAAAACATAATAAAATAATAAAAATAAAACATAATAAAATAATAAAAATCAAACATAATAAAATAATAAAAATCAAACATAATAAAATAATAAAAATCAAACATAATAAAATAATAAAAATAAAACATAATAAAATAATAAAAATAAAACATAATAAAATAATAAAAATCAAACATAATAAAATAATAAAAATAAAACATAATAAAATAATAAAAATCAAACATAATAAAATAATTCTCACGACGTTTCGGCCACAACGCAAGCAGCCGTCCTCAGGTGAAGAACAGGTCTGTCGAGAAATAGTTTGTTATGTTTTATTTTTATTATTTTATTATTTCCCATCTACGTGACTTTATCGAAAGAACCAAGAAGATGAATCCCTGCAGTCACGAAAGCTTTAAATCGAAATTCGTGTTGAACTTCTTTCGCACCGTACGTAGCCAACCGTGCGAATGTGAGGAGCGGTGGCGCAGCGGTCAGCGCGCTGAGCTATGCGAACCCCGAGTTCGATTCCCGCTCACGGCCACCAAAGTCAGTGAGCGGGTTTTGGACGTACACGTGTCTGTGTGTTTATATATAACAACAAGATGTCAGGATGGGTTCATGCAGCCGTGGATGCGTACGGAACGAAGTCAAATCCGGCCGTGTCCGGGACGCGCAAGGCATTTAAATATGTGGATGCATTAGTGGTCCATAAAAGCCAATGTAAGAAAAAAATTGCAGAATGGCCATCAAGAAAGACGTTTTTAATTACAATTCAAATCGAGGCCACCCCACCCCGTGGTGTAAAACGCATGCTGACAACTATTACAAATCCACTAAATATATCTTTGTCCTCTTACAAGTGTCGTTAAGGGAGGGTGGGGGATGGTTTGACTTCATCCACACATATATACAAACACATTCCTGCTGCGGAGGGAGCTGGTAGGAACGTTGGGTTGCTCGGTCAATGGCCAGGGTCAACGGCGGCGTGGTGTATTCCGCAAATATGGCCGGCTGTGAGGGCGGGCACAAGCCGGCGTGAGTAGGTTAAACGTTGAGTTTAATACGGGGTGACCAGCCCCTCTCCACCCAGCCCCACCCCTCTCACCCCCCACCCTCCCCACCCAGCCCCTCCCCACCCAGCCCCTCTCCACCCAGCCCCTCCCCATCCTCCCCTCCCCACCCAGCCCCACCCCTCCCATTTTTGGATGCACGATGGACGGACGGACGGACACAATAATCCCCTGTGGGCTGGTGTAACCTGGAGGTTCCTACCAGTATTAGCCCCGTTATTTGACGAGCGCGCTGAGAGTGCGGTTTAAAAGCGAGCAGCAACGAGGGAGTCGTTGAAAGTTCTCTTTGAAGCGGCACTCGACAAGCGGAAATGGCACGCGCACTTTAAAGAGATGCATTATTTCACATCCACACAGATCCACCCCAGCGCGTGAATATTCTCCCTTTTCAATATTTCATCACAATTCAGAGAAGAAGACGAAGACGACGTCATCACGGATGATTGAACGAACGAAAGATGCCAACATTTGGCGAAATCAACTCGTGTGCAGATTATATCACACAAATTGCAAAGATAAAGATTCCACCCTGCCCCCCCCCCTCCGTATAGCCTCAACAGCCTCTTTGGGGCAAGTGCTGTTAGCGAGCACCTATGAAGGCCGTGATGGCACACGAGGGGGGGGGGGTGGTGTGTTTATCACCACGCCCGGCCGCCTTTGTCTCCCGAGTGGCGATGTTTACACACCGCACCAGGTACTCATTTGAGGCCGAGTCGACCTAGGGGAGGCTCAGGACCGGCTCAGACAATCGTAGCTGGCGTTGGCCGTGAGCGCGAATCGAACTCGGGTCGCTGAGTCCGTAGCGCAGTGCGCTAACCATTCCGCCACCGCTCTCCTCCACCCCTCCCCATCCGACCCACACGCTCACCCCACACGCTCAACCCCTGCTCACCCCATTTGGGTCTTTCGGCAAAGTCACGGAGATAGCTTCCAAGAAACATGTTTCATTGCACCTATCGACGTGACTTTACCGAACGACCCAAAGAATACGAATTCCTGCAGTGACGAAAGCTTTAAGTCGAGATATTCCTGGTTCTTTCGGTAAAGTCACGTAGAAGGGAAGTAATAAAATAATAAAAATAAAAGATAATAAAATAATTCTCCTTGCAGTCACGAAAGCTTTAAGTCGAGATTTAGCCCCGCTCACCTGGTGAACACACTCACCTGATGTACATGGCACGCCTCGCTCCCCGTCGGCCGCGCGCGGTGCAAATCCAACAGGGAGGTCGCGGCCGCGTCCACCCTGTGCCGAGTCGATGTCCACCCTATGCCGGGTTGATGTCCACCCTGTACCGAGTAGGTGTCCAGGTGTCCACCCGCCGTCTCCGCTTCAACCGCGGCCGCCGCCGCCGCCGCCGCCCGAGTCGTGTTACAAGTGAGAGTCAATTTGAAGTCTTCCCTGCGGTGGGAGATGGGAGGAGGATGATGTCGCCTTTCCCGCTGCGCTTCTGCATTTCGTCGCGTTGCACCGCTTTCGTTTCCTCCCCCCCCACCTCTTCCCCCGCTCTTTGGAACGATGTCCGACGTTTCGCACCTGCAGGAAGTTGGATTGCGTGCAGGTGGAACTTGCATGGATTCGTCCACTGGAACCCGTTCGCTTCGTTGTCCCGATTCCATTCATTGTAATTATAATCATCGGGGTTTCTTTTTTTTTTCGACGGTATTTACATCGATTGTATCAATCATCGAACGATGAAAATAATAATTGTGTTGATTTAAAATAATTATCTATCACTCGTTTCAGTTATTCATCATCATAATCAATAATAATTATCATTCATTGTCATCCGTATAATCATCGTCCGGCAGTCAGTTATAAATAACCTTGCTCAACAATGAATCGTAATCATCATCATCACCCATTCAATAGTCATCACCTTCCATCGATCATGTCATTCATCCGTCAATAATCTCAAGCAATAAATAATCATAAATCATTATCAATCCAGCTTCTCATCCATCATCAATAAATTATCATCATTAATCATAATACTCATCACCGAATCATTATCATCCATCAATCAATTGTTTATCCTCATTGATCAATCAAATAAATCATCAATAATGACGAGTTATGAAATGCATCATTTAGCCCAACGTCTTAGGAATTGTTTAATTAGGAGTACGGGAGCCGACGGTTTAGTTGTCATAGCGAAACGCGATTGTATATTGGGAATGTCCACTCTAGGGTGTGCCTCGTGTGTCTCTGCCAACGCATCGCAATCAGCTGTACTAATTTGAGGCTGAGTCGACCCAAGGGAAGCCCAGGACCGGTTCGGATATTCGCTACTGTTTTCATGCCAAAGATTAGTTCGTATTGGATCGTCCTTACGAGAGAAATATGGTTGCGTACCCGGTACGGACAGGCAGACAGAGCAAGCGATTACACGCCTTGAGACCTTGAATAGACAATGTTAAAGTAATCAATAAATACAACCAATGATCTCTACCATAATGATGATGATCATCATAATAGTAGAGATCATTGTTTGATCATCATCATGATTTCTACCATTATGATGATGATCATCATAATGATAGAGATAATTGATTGTATGTTTCGATTATAATATCATTGATTGTATTTATCGATGATGCTCATCATCACTCCTTAACGAGGAGTCGGCCAAATTATCGCAATGTTGCAAGATCCTCCTGCGCGCAGAGCCTTAATACTCTTCTTGGAGGTGACATACTCCGTTGTAATTATAATCACGCAACCTTATAATAGTAGTCATTAATTAATCGATCGTCGTCATCATCATCATCCACTCATTCATATCGACAACACAAGGATGCAGGCACACCCCGCTTAGCCGCTCAGGATGCGTTCGTCGAGAAACGAGCGCTAATCGAATCGGCGCTAAAAGGGGGGGGGGGTGATTATACCATTGTATACTGTATCATAATTTGTGAATTGCGTCTCTTACACATGGTTCACGTGTACTGCTGTACGCGTGAACCATGTGTCAGAGACGACAACCACATCACCATCGTCTCCGCCATCATCATCATCATTAATCATTGGTCAATGAAATAAATCATCAATAATAGCGGCGTTGTGAAATGCATTTTTATTTTGCCCATTCGGTGGATTGCGTGAGCAGGCTTCCCCGAACCTGCGGCGGTCTTGGCCGTGCCGACGAGGAAGCTGGCAAGGGCGATCTCCACATTCTAAATATAGCCCACTCACTCAAGATAACGATAACATTCACCCACTCAAGATAACGATCATCATGACACCTGATGACGGACGCTTGTGTTGCGCCCGAAACGTCGTGATTTCATTTATTTAGTTTTATTTTATAGCTACGTGACTTTACCGAAAGAACCAACGAGTAACGATGACATTACATCAACATCATTACGACGACGATGATTTGTACGACGCGTATAATACCGCGAGCTTCACGAAACGAAGTCAACTCAAATCTAATCCTGTAGACGCGACCCCTAATGAGATAACAGGTGGCGTGGCATTCATTAATCATGCATGGGGAGTTGGTGGGGTGAGGAGGTGGTGGAGGGGGGTAATTTTGAGATGGCTTAGCCACGCGGTAAAAGGTCTCGCGATTGAGGTGGTGGGGGTGGTGGTGGGGGTGGTGGGTTGTGGTGGTGGTGGTGGGTTCCTGCAGGGTAATTAACGCGCTGCGTGAGGCCAGGGGGGGGGGGGCGCACGGGTGGTGACACCACCCGTGCCCCTCCCCCCCACAATTGAATTTAACCCAGATCTAAATGGCGTGAACATTATATTTAAGATCTAAACGGGAGGAGGATTCCTCCGCAATTCTGGCTGTCGCCTGATGCGGCTGGTTGGAATTTACCGACGAAACGTCGAATTGGAAATGGAGCAAAAACGCGCGTTGTGTGAACACCGCGCGTTAAGCGAGGACTTGCCGTGCCCAGTTGGGTAAAGTCACAGAGCGGACATCGCCCTCAATGTTGTGTTGGGTGAAATCGCGTAAGTATAAATGTGTCGTTAAACCCACAGGCAAGTACTCGAAGTCATATTATTGGTTCTTTCGGTAAAATTATGTGACTTTGCCGAAAGAACCAAGAATATGAATCCCTGCAGTCACGAGAAGCTTTAAATCGAAAAAGTACTCGAATTGTAAATGTTGTGGGGTTTACTCTCCAACACACCGGTGTACTGAATTAGTAACACGTTTGGCACATTTTGTTAACGTGACAACCCTTACGAATTGCTTGTGTCGGGTGGTGGCGGGTTTAACGACACATTTATACTTACGCGATCTAACCAATTAATTAAAACCTCTTATCGATAATGTCACTTCTATTCCTGCACTTTTCTACTTTAGTACCGGCTGCTGACGTCGATGTAGAACAACAGCTACAATGTCACATCCGGGTGGTCGACCCGAGACAAACCGGGTCAGGAGCAGTGTGAGTTGTCCATCGCCACGATGTCTCCTTCGTAGTGGTGGATGGGGACATTGCGTCGTGACGCGTTGCACGGTCTCTCTTCTGGATGGCCACCAAAGTCGCACACCGCTGGAGAGTTTTTAATTTCACCATTGGTGCACCATCAGATGTCCGCATCCACTGCCACGGTTTGTGCAACGGATGCTGTTCAGGGTGGACAATGAGCTTCATGCAACACCAAACGCAGGGATTGTCTAGATTCCGACACTGACTCCCTGTGAAGTACAACATCGACCTTTAAGGTTCTTCTTCGCCTTGAATGCGCTGCCTCCTATAAACATCTCACCTTCTTAACTCGTGACAATTCCGAAACGTAGACACCTGCTGGTCTTCTCGTGCCACTCCGCCGTTATTCCAGGCTCCGCGATCGTGGATCTGAGTCCGTTACACTTTTTATAATCTCGTATTAAAACCCACCTGATAGAGATGTTCTTTTACAACATGCATTCTCCGTGACTTAAGCAGCTTTTATGTAAAGTTCTTGGAGACCTTCTGCCAATTGCACTATTATAGAAAACCAAGTGAACTGTTATTATTGTTTTGCTAGCTTAACGAAGCTTAGCTTACTCGCGCAGTCACCCACCGACTGGATCACTCAACTACTCACTCAATCACCTACCAACTAGCTCGCCTTCCAATTCACGCGCTCGCCTACTCGATCATTCACTCACCTGCTTAACCACTCTCACTCATCCAATCACTCATCCACTCACTCATCCATTCACTCACCTACTCGATAATTCAGTCACCTACTGAACCACTCGCCTACCGAATCACTCCTCACTCTCTCATTCATCCACTCACTCACTCACTCATCCACTCACTCACTCACCTAAACGATCATTTAATCACCGACTGAACCATTCATTCACTCACTCTCCCACTCTCCCACTCACTCACCTAATAAACACCTCGCTTACAACCATTACCCGCTACATCATTCACCAACCTACCACATCACTCACCTCGAATGTATTCACTCGGACATTCACACACGCATCCACATACACTCACATACACACAAAGATCTCCCGTATAGCCTTCAACTGGCTTTTGGGGCAAGTGCTGTCACAGGGAGGACCTATGGAGACTGGCACGGCCAGTGCTGATTTTTTTACACACCGCACCAGGTACTCATTTAAGTCTGAGTCGACCTAGGGGAGGCCCAGGACCGGTTCAGATAATCGTCACTGGTGTTGACCGTCAGAGGGAATCCAACTTGGGTCGCTGGGCTCGTAACGCAGCGCGCCAACTGCTACACCACCGCTCCCCACACGAATACAAACACAAGACAAAGATCCCCCGCGTAGCCTTAACGGACTTTCGAGGCAAGTGCCGTTAGCGAGTAGCACCTATCAAGGCCAGGCACGGCAAACGAGGGGGAGAGGAGAGGGGGGGGGGGGGGTAGCAAACCACGCCCGGCCGCCTTTGTCTCCCTAGTTGGGGTGCACAGACACACAACACACACAAACGCAGAAGATACACACGCGCGCGCGCTTGTGGAAGGGACGGATGGATGCACGGGTGTTGGACTCTGACGCTAATGAAAGCCGTCAACTCCGCGTGGCCTCCGCCGTTGTTTCAGATTCCGCGAGACGCGCTCGCCGCACGCGGCACCCGGGGAAGAGGGGGAGGGGGTCTCAAATAAATATAAAAATAAACTATCCCTAAATATTTAATGATGCGTGAATATTATAGATGCAAAATCGTTCATAAATCCGTTCATCTTCAGGCGCCCCCGTTCGCAGTTTGAAGTCGTTTCCTGTGACTGCGAGGTTAATGGCACGGAATGTATTTAATTAGAATCATCCGAAGTGATCGTTATTGTTGTTGTTGTTGTCGTTGGCTCGGCGGTAGACAGCGGCTCCTCGCCACCCCAATGTTGCTCATTCAAGCCCTTGTTGATGGGGGTCGCGTCGGGGATGAGGGCGGAAGTTTGGAGCGTCCATGACTGGATCAGATATGACTCGCCACTGATGTGAGCCGTGGTCGGGTAAATTGAACTCAAGTTCGGGGGTCAGGGGGTGCACTGCGCTAACCACTGCGCCACCGCTCCCCCCTCCAAATTTAGAGTGCGATCCATTTAATGATTAAAATCGCCAGTTCACCGTCACCGATTCAAGCGAAGACCGACTCGGGCTGCTGATGAGACACTGCGTGGCGAAACCGGGCCACCAAAGCGGTTTGCTCGTCTTGATTCAATGCTGCTGCAATTGGGCACTCACAAAACGCCGTGTGTGCGGTTGATGGGATGTGTAAACAAACACTTAGATTTGTGATGTCACGTGCAGACGGACACGCGAATGAGACATTGTCTGCTCATCTGTTGTCAGTATGCGACCGATTTCTTACGACCCAATCGTACTGCCTTCTCGACGGCCGATTGAGTGCTAGAAAAGCGATGGTACGCACGTCGCAGAGAGCGGTTACGATGTTTAACGAGTTGTATTGAGATTGATGGCAGGTGCGTAGTCGAGAGGGCTTTGCAGGTCACGTATTTATTTATAGAAGGGCTGGGGAACCTTTTTTCTGCCAAGGGCCATTTGGATATTTATATAACATCATTCGCGGGCCATACAAAGTGATCAACTTAAATATTTTGCCCGTTATATTTGGTCAAACATTTTATTAACTCGCCCCTAATGCGATGGGCTGGAACTGCTTCTCTTTGGCGAGGCGTGTGATGTTAGCTGGCTATTGATGATGTTGCTGCTACTCGCAACTGCTTTTCCAGGTTTGCTCCGAGATTTATTGAATTTCGAGTCCCGCCTGCGGTTGCCTTGGCAGGGCCACACCAAATGATTTCGCGGGCCTCATACGGCCCGCGGGCCGGACGTTCCCCACCCCTGATTTAAAGTATTTAAATGGCGCATCTGTAAATGGATCACTCTGTTCTATTTAATTTTCAAAAGACATCGCAGTGATGGTAAAACAACGTTCACGCGATGATGACTTATTGGATTGTACTCAAATATGTGGCCATGATGATGATGATGCTCATGATGATGGCATCATCATCATTGCAGTCAAATATACTGGTAGGAACCTCCTGGTTACACCAGCCCGCAGGAGATTAGTGTGTCCATCGTGCAGGGAGGGGCTGGGTGGGGAGGGAGGGGCTGGGTGAGGAGGGGAGGGTGGGGAGGGGCTGGGTGGGGAGGGTGAGGAGGGGCTGGGTGGGGAGGGTGGGGCTGGGTGAGGGGTGGGAGGGGTGGGGCTGGGTGGGGAGGGGCTGATCACCCCGTGGTGCCCTTATAAAACTCAACGTTTAACCTACTCACGCCGGCTTGTGCCCGCCCTAACAGTCGGGCATATTTGCGGAATACACCACGCCGCCGTTCACCCTGGCCATTGACCGAGCAACCCGACGTTCCTACCAGCTCCCTTCGCAGGAATGTGTTAGTTTCACCATCATTACTCTGGTGACGTCACTATCAGAACAAATCACCATCATCATGCCATTATCATCATGAGATGCGGCGTCAGTTCCATCGATATAATCTATAACTCCAATGGTCATCGTCATCAAGTAATATTCATGTCACCACGATCATTATGTACTTTTCATATCATAATGTATTTTTCATACCATCATCATGTAGTGTACATATCATCGTCATCATCATCACGTACTGTTAATATAATCGGTTACTGTTCAGATCATCATTACACTCATAATACTAAACGTTTTTATTCCCGAGTTATTCACCGTCATTCCCTACACTCATTCACTCCCATTCGATAAACGCTGTTATTCCCTTCTCATTCACTGCTATTTACTAAAATCATCCATTGCAATTCTAGATTCATTCCCTGGAGTCGTTCAATGTCACGATGTCCAAAGATGATGTCGTTCACGAGACTTCCCCATTCCCTGGACGCTCGCCATCATTCCCCTCTCATTCATTGCTATCGAGCCCAGGGTCAGTGATGCACTAGGGACCCCTGTGGACTCGTTCTACATAGTTCTGTGATTCACTCGGACTCCACCACCACCTCCACCACCTCCACCACCTCCACCACCACAACCACCTCCACATCAACCACCACCTCCACCACCAACCCAACCTCCACCACCAACCCAACCACCACCACCACCTCCACCACCACCTCCACCATCACCTCCATCACCTCCACCACCAACCCAACCACCACCACCTCCACCACCACCTCCATCACCTCGACCACCACCTCTACTAGCACTTCCACCATCACCACCACCTCCACTAACACCTCCACCACCTCCACCAACACCTCCACCATCACCTCCATCACCTCCACCACCACCACCTCTATTAGCACTTCCACCATCACCACCAACCACCACCACCTCCACCACCACCACCTCCAAAGATCCCCCCCGTACGGCCTTAACAGACTGTTGGGGCAGGTACCGCTAACGAGCAGCAACCTATGAAGGCCGAAACGCTCCACGAGGGGGTGGGGGCGGCCAGCGCCACGCCGGGCCGCCTTTGTCTCCCTAGTGGCGATGTTTGCTGCACACCACACCAGGTACTCATTTGAGGCCGAGTCGACCTAGGGGAGGAGGCCCAGGACCGGTTTGGATCATCGTCATCGTCATCGGCGGTCGTGAGCGCGAAATCGGATTCGGGTCGCCGGGTTCGTGGCGTGGCTCAGGTCGCTAACCGCTACCGCCGCCGCCACCGCCGCCACCGCCACCATCACCGCCACCACCACCGCCACCACCACCACCGTCACCATCGCCACCACCGCCACCGGTAGCCTCTCCTCCACCACTGCGGTAGCCCCGATCGCGGCGCCGCTGGGCGGTGGCGCAGTGCGAGTGGTAGCCGCTGTCCCGGTTCCGCGGCGTCTCCGGGAATCGCCACTCGCCGGAGTCGCCGGGGTCGTTGGGGTCACCGGGGTCGCCGGGGTCGCCGGAGTCGTTGGGGAAGTGGGGATTGGGAGAGACGGTGGCGTCGGGGAGGAAGATGATGGTGCTGATGGTGCTGGTGGTGATGGTGGGGATGTTGGGGATGGTGGGGATGGTGGTCATTGTGGGATTGATGGTAATAGGGATTATAGTGGTGGGGGTGATGGTGGTGGAGATTATGGTGGTCGTGGTGGCAAGGATACTGGTGATAGTAGTGGTGATGGTGGTGTTGGTCAGAGTGGTGTTGGTTTTGGTGGGGATGATGGTGGCGACGGTGGTGGTGATGACGGTAGCGGTGGTGGGGATGGTGGTGCTGATGGTGGTGGTGGTGGTGATGGGGGAGCGATGTTCGTCCAAGCTGCGGCTCCTGGGTCGTGAGGTCCGGCCGACAAGAGGAGGAGACACCGAAGATGACGTGGACAAACCCTGTGGCCACAAGAGGATGGGGAGAGATCAGGTGGATGATGATGATGATGATCACGACGAGGGTTGTGATGGTCGTGGTGAAGATGATGGAGGTTATCATTATGATGGTAGTGATAGTGCTGATGATGATGAACACATCTCCTTGTTCAATGAATAATGGGCATTAGGGTTGCAGAGGTCCACTCTTCCAGAGAGTGAATGAGTGGGAAAATCTGTGGGTGAGCAGGTGAGCGAGTGTGTGTGGGCACGTGGTTGAACGAGTGGGTGAGTGAGTGGGTGAGTGAGTGAGTGAGCAAGTGAGTAAGTGAGTGTGTGAGTGGGTGAGTAAGCCAGGCAGCAAGCGGATGGGTTGGTGATTGAGGGGGTGGATGCGGTGGGTGGGTAAGTGGGTGAGCGAGCGAGCGAGCAGGTGGGTGGATGAGTAAGCAAATGAACGAGCGAGCGGCTGAGTGAGCGAGCGAGCGACTGAGTGAGCGAGCGAGCGAGTGAGCGAGTGAGCAATCAGCTGAGTGAGCGAGCGAGCGAGCGACTGAGTGAGCGAGCGAGTGAGTGAGCGAGTGAGCAATCAGCTGAGTGAGCGAGCGAGCGAGCAGTCGGCACCTGGAAGCTGTGTCTCCGAGCTGTCGTGCCTTCCACACAGGGGCGCTTGTGTGACGTCTCCTGCACGACTACAAACAAAACGAGACCAGCTATACTTCACCATGAATCAACAACACATGTCTGGCATAGGCCGGGTCGAGGCATGGATTCAGCATGGTGATCATCAACAGAAGCAGTGGTCATTTTCTATCAACTGCTATGTTGATGACTTTCTGTCCCACTCTCACATATTTTGGATCGAATCATCATCGATCAGCTTCAGCACCAATAGCTATAATCATCATCAGCTGCAGTAGCAATAGCTACAATCATTCTAGATTTGAAGTTTTTGTGACTGCAAGGGTCCATACTTTTTGTTTTTTTCGGTAAAGTCACGTAGGTAAAAAAAGAAAAATAAATTAAATTACGACGTTTCGGAGGCAACACAAGCTTCCGTCTTCAAGTGGCACCGTCACAGCAAAATTGCTGTATCAAGTGTTGCCTCCGAAACGTCGTGATTTATTTTTAATTTTTACCTACGTGACTTTACCGAAAAAACCAAAGAGGAGCTACAATCATCATTGTCATCATCATCATCATCAGCTTCAGCACCCATAGCTACAATCATCATTGTCATCATCATCACCATCAACTGCAACAGTGTCAGCAGCAACAACTATTATCATCATCGCCATCAATAGTAGTAGTAGCAACATCAACCATTATCTATCTACTGCTGGATTAATCTCTGAGCGTGACCCTGCGTGGACCCTGGGGCGACTCCTCTGCAGCCGCCCGCGAGATGAAACACAAACAGACGCCACGCGGCAACACACAACGGAGGCAATGAACGGCCAAGCCGAATTATTAAAAAGCAACAGCGGCGTTATATTAATTCCGTCCGGTTATTTTTAGTTGTTGTCGTTGTCGTCGATCGAGGCATCTCGGTGGTGCTCACATCTCGTGGTTTTACAAGCCCCATGAAAAGAGCCAGCGGGTGGGAAATTCCACGTTCCCATGGCGGAGAACGTCGCTTCAAAGTGGCACTTGTTTTATCGCCCCCCCCCACCCCCCCCCCCCCCGGAGGGACATTCGATTGCACATTCACGTGGCGCGAGCGAGTATCATCTCTCTCCATCCACAGAACGGAACACTCAACGCTGACTTCCACGCAAAGTGGTAGGTGGTTTATCGACCCCCTAAAGAATGATGGGCCGCCGAGTAAAAAAAAAACGTGTCTTTCTTTTTTCTTCTTGGGTCTGTCGGTAAAGTCACGCAGAAGGGAAGTAATAAAATAACAAAAAATATTATTTTATTATGTTTTATTTTTGTTATTTTATTACTTCCCTTCTGCGTGACTTTACCGAAAGAACCAAGAAGATTAATCCCTGCAGTCACGAAAGCTTTAAATCGAAAAGTGTCTTTCTTTCTTCCTTTGCTCAAAACAAAATTCTCCGCTCAGGGCACAGGTGCAAGCAATCGAGCGACCGGGATGGCATGCCTGGGGAGAACGCCAGGACGCTGCTCGCGTCTTTTATAGCGCACACCTGGCAGAGGGGGGGGGGGGGCAAAACGTGTGAGACGCATCACCGCGCTATGCTCGCTATGCTCGCTATTCGGCGATTTGAGCCAGAGCGCAGCACGCGGAACCGCTCACCGCCTGCACGCCACACGCCACTTGCCCCCCTCCTGCGGAATCGATTCGTGAATTGTTGTTGTTGTCGGTGTTGTTGTTGTTGTCGTTGTTGTTGTTGTCGTTATGAGTGCATATGGGGGGCCGACTGGGCGCCGCGCGATCGGAATGTCGCAAGTTCAAGACCCGGTTTGGGGGGTGGTGTGGGGGGAGGGAGTGGTGGGGGAGGAGGGGTGGAGGGGGGTAGGAGAGGAGGAGGGGGTGGGGGAGGAGGGGGGGTGGGGGAGGAGGAGGGGGAGGGGGGAGGGGGAGGAGGAGGGGGAAGGAGGAGGGGGGAGGGGGAGGAGGAGGGGGGAGGGGGAGGAGGCGGCGGGGTGGGGGAGGAGGAGGGATGGTGGGGGAGGAGGGGGGAGGAGGGGGAGGCGAGGGGGGAGGGGGAGGAGGCGGGGGAGTAGGGGAGGAGGCGGGGGGGTGGGGGAGAAGGCGGGGGGGGAGGAAGGGGGGGTAGGAGGAGGGGTGGGAGAGGAGGAGGGTGGTGGGGGAGGTGGAGGAGGGGGTTAGGGGAGGGTGTTGACTCTGCGCAATCATCCCGACGAGTGACGTCACAATCGGTCCCTGGGGCCTCAGTGACCGACTGACCGGCGTGGTGAAGTATGGTCAAGGAACCCCAGTGACGGACGCGGCGTGGAGATGAGGCCTTCACCCATCCGCCAGTCGGTTTATAAAGTGCCTACGCTGTGCGCGCGCGTGCACGTGTGTGTGCACGTGTGTGTGTGTGTGTGTGCGTGCGCGTGTGTGTGCACATGTGTGTGTGTGTGTTCACGTGTGTGTGTGTGTGCGTGTGCACGTGTGTGTGCATGTGTGTGTGTGCACGTGTGTGCGTGCGCGCGTGTGTGTGCACATGTGTGTGTGTGTGCGCGCGTGTGTATGTGCGTGCGTGTGCACGTGTGCGTGTGTCACGGTTGACGTTGGTGTGAGCGGTGGTGCATCGGTTAGCGCGGCTGCGCTACAAACTCGGCGACCGAGGTTCGATTCCCACTGATGGCCACCAACATCAGTGATAGCGATTATCAGAACCGGTCCTGGGCCTCCCCTAGATCGACTCGGCCTCAAATGAGTACCTGGTGCGGTGTGTAAACATCGCCACTTGGGAGACAAAGGCGGCCGGGTGTGGTGCTGGCCACCCACCCCCTCGTGTACCCTCCTGGCCTCCATAGGGTCCTACTCACTAACAGCACTTGACCCAACAGTCTGTTAAGGCTATAGGGGTTGGGGGGGGGGACCTTTGTCTCTGTCATCACCTTGAGTCTCGTCTTGTCCGACGTCCGCCGCGACCCCCCCTCCTCCTCCGAGCGGGTCCACGCCGTCCCCTCGCTGCTGCTGCTGCTGCTCCTGCTGCTGCTGCTGCTGCTGCCGCTGCCGCTGCTCCTGCTGCCGCTGCTGCTGCTGGTGCTGCTGCCGCTGCTGGTGCTGCTGCTGATGCTGCTGCTGCTCCTGCTGCTGCCGCTGCCGCTGCTCCTGCTGCCGCTGCCGCTGCTCCTGCTGCTGCTGGTGCTGCTGCTGCCGCTGCTGCTGGACCCCCTGCGGTCTGGCGGGGTCAAGGTCGGCGCTGGGGGGCTCCGTGGGGCTCGGGTCAGGGTAGTCGCTGATGAAGCATTCTCGGTAGGGGAGGACGTCTGCAATCGGGGGGAGACGGAGCAAGCCATTGTACCCCCTCAGCGATTTTACCTTTATTTGCAAATTCTATCTCTAGCCCCGCCCACTTACCCACCTCAAACTTATAACACATTCCTGCGGAGGGAGCTGGTAGGAACGTTGGGTTGCTCGGTCAATGTCCAGGGTCAACGTCGGCGTGGTGTATTCCACAAATATGCCCGACTGTGAGGGTGGACACAAGCCGGCGTGAGTAGGTTAAACGTTGAGTTTTATAAGGGCACCACGGGGTGACCCAGCCCCACCCTCCCCACCCAGCCCCTCCCTCCCCACCCAGCCCCTCCCCACCCTCGCCTCCCCACCCAGCCCCTCCCTCCCCACCCAGCCCCTCCCTGCACGACGGACGGACGGACACAATAATCCCCTGTGGGCTGGTGTAACCAGGAGGTTCCTACCAGTATAACCTTTGGCTGCGGTAGCTCTCTCGCCATATTTCTCCCTGCCTCAGCAGTCCGCCTGTTCTATTTTTCCCCCTGAAGATGATTGCTTGTGTTGCGATCGAAACGTCCGTCGTTGTTTTATTATTTTTCTATCTACGTGACCCAAAGAATCATCTTATATATGCATAAACATGTTGATGGGCCACTTAAAATCGAGATTTGGGGACCTTGAAATGAAAAATCTCGGATTTTCAGATTTTTCCTGTTGTGTGTATCAGCCTAAAAGCTACCTGTGCACCACATTTCAGCTTTCTACCTTGTCGGCAAGTCCCCTAGAGGTCTTTGCGACACACAGATGAAGGTTTTTATTTGTATAGATTCCGCGTTTTTATTTGTATAGATTCCGCGTGGCGCTCACGCCTTGAGAACAGTCGGCGGTGATGCCAAACGCGCGCAATTGACTTGTGATCATTATCACGATCACCACGAATTACCAGCGACGAGTCTCAAGAGGCTCGTTCGCACGCGGGCTCCTGCCTTGGGGATCTTTGGCAAAATTCTGGAGGGACGGGGGGGGGGGTCAGTCAGTCCACCCACCCTGCTCCCGCGCCCGCATCCTCTCCAGCAGCGGCTGCAGCTGCACGTGCAGCTCGTGGCAGCGGCGCACGTGGTGCAGCAGGCTGCTCGCGTGCTGCGGGTGTCCGGTGCGAAGCGTCAGGCGACCGCCCGCGGACGCCCGGCCCTCGAGGCGGACCTCAAACCGTGAACCCTGCGGGGGGAGGCGGGGGGGGGGCAGGTAGAAGAGGGAGGGGGGCAGGAGGTGCTGTACACTTGTGTGTGTGTGTGCGTTGAATTTCTTTCGCGCCGTACGTAGCCCACCGTGTTAATCGCGGGTGCGGGGGAAGGTGGCGGGCAGTGGACAGAAGAAGAATAATAATAATAATAAGTCGTCGTCATCATCTCTCTCTGTGTCTCAATCGGCTCAAGCTTCCACGTGACTCCCGTGTGTGCCCCCCCCCCCCCACTCTGAGTCCCCCCCCTCCCCCTCTCTTCCCTGCCCACTGTGAGAACAGGAGACGCTGCTCCTCCTGATGAAAATTAAGGATAGGTTTGATAATTGGTTTTTTACCCTTCTATCTGGCAACAAAACTGACACCTTTTTTACAAGGAGTCATGTTTGCATAGACCATAATGCAAACAAAAAAACATAACTCTGATAATTGTTTTGTTTGCATTATGACTGCAGGTATCGTGGTCTATGCAAACATGACTCCTTGTAAAAAAAGGTGTCAGTTTTGTTGTCAGAAAAAAGGGTAAAAAACCAATTATCCTATTTTTTACTGGCAAATGAGGTTCCAATGGTGTAAAGGATAGTTTTTTTTTACCCTTTCTGGCAATAAAACAGGGCATGGTTAATGTTCGTTGATTACCACGTGAATAACCCAAGCGTAAATGGACACCCATTGTAATTTATTTGCATTCATTAATCCCCCCCCCCTCACTTCACACGCGAAGAGCTCACAAGTGACGTCATCGCGTCTACCCACTCTATTTAAGGAACGAAACGGGAGGATTTCTCCACAAATCTGGCTGTCGCCTGATGAAGCTGGTTGTAATTACTGGCGAAACGTCGTACTCGGATTGTAAATGTTGTGGTTTTTCTCTCCAACACACCGGTGTGCTGTACTAGTAAAGAATTGGCCACGTTCTGTTTAAAACCTCACTAATTATGTTGTCTGTGTCTGGTGGTGGCGGGTTTAACAACGCATTTAGATTTACGCGATATAACCCCAAAAAAACCGAAATGATGAATAAAACAGGCGTTAAGATGTTCAAGCACTAAATAGAAACCTTTTGCAAGCCATCAAGTCTGCACTAACCGCACTCAGTGCTTGTGGTGAGCATGCAAAAACACATACTCTGATAACTTGATTTGAAGCTTTCGTTACTGCAGGAATTACTCTTTGGTTCTTTTGGTAAAGCCACGTAGAAAGGAAATAAATTAAATAATAGAATACATGTAGAAAGACAATTAATTAACTAATATAAGACTATTATTTTATTTCTACGTGGCTTTACCGAAAGCACCAAAGAATAAAGCTCTGATAATATATTGGCATTGTCTTTGAAATTGATTGTCCGACACCGGACAACTTTCTTTAGGGCCTAGTCTCACACTCTCTCTCTCTCAACTCTCACTTTCCATTCTCTCTCCCTCCTCTCTCCTCTGCACCCCCTCTCTCCTCTGCACCCCCTCTCTCACCTGCACCCCTCTCTCTCACCTGCGCCCCCCTCTCTCACCTGCGCCCCCTTCTCTCACCTGTGCCCCCTCTCTCACCTACGCCCCCCTCTCTCACCTGCACCCCCCTCTCTCACCTGTGCCCTCCTCTCTCACCTGCACCCCTCTCTCTCACCTGCGCCCCCCTCTCTCACCTGCGCCGATATCTTCCCGATGTTCGTCCACGGCACCGCGTAGAGAAACTCCCCCTGGTGCTTCCCCGGGCCCTGAGAGAGAGGGGAGAGTGTGGGAGTGAGAGTGCGAGAGGGAGAGCGGGCAAGATATTTATATACCGTGCCTATTAAAGTTCCCATTCACAGGCGGTCGTCGCTCCACTGCTGGATGAAGGCTGTCATGCTCAAGGGGGGTTGTTTTTACCATACTTCACCACAGTGCTTGTGGGAAGGATGTGGAGCCCGGGACCGGTTCAACATTTTCAGGTGGGGTGAGTGATGTGGCGAGCAATGTGGCAAGCGATGTGGTGAGTGTATCACCACTCACCTGAAAAATCTGAAGTCCGTCGAACGACACTCCTAGGATGAGTTCCCGGTCCACGTGTTTATCCTGCGGAGACGGTCAACTCATTCGTTGTTTCAGTCGCTCACCTCACTCCTTTCTCCCGAATCATTCAGCTCACTCTCAACCACACACTCTCCAACTATAACTCAAGCACTCATCCAACCACCCACTCACTCACGTACTTTCTCACTTACTCACTCACTCACCTACTCTATTACTTACTCACCCACTCACTTACCAACTTTCGCACTCATTCAATCACTCTCACTTACCAACTCTCCCACTCATTCAATCACTCACTCATTCATCCACGATTGTGATGATGATGATGACGATGGTGATGATGATGACGATGGTGATGATGATGGTGGTGATGATAAGAATGATGATGACGATGTTGACAATGGTGACCATGGTGATGTCGACGACGACGATTAAGATGATGATGGAGATGACATCCGGTGCACTCATCACGTGGAGCAGCAGGCGGTAGTGTGTGACGAGCAATGCGATGACAATGATGATGGGGACGACGAATATAACGTGCGGTGCGCTCGTCACGTGGGGGAGCAGCAGTAGGAGGTAGCACGTGATGGGCACGTGATAACGATAGTGACGACGACGACGATGAAGACAATGGTGACGGTGATGACGTGCGGTGCGCTCGTCACGTGGAGCAGCAGGTGGTAGCGCGTGACGGGGACGTCGTCGGCGAGCCGCGTGCATGCCTCGCGCACGAAGCGCAGCAGCGCGCGGCCCCGCGCCAGCCCCGCCAGCTCGGCGTGGGCGCGCGGCGCGTGACGCAGCACGAAGCCGCGGCCCCGGCGGGACAGCACCTGGCACGCGCCCACATCACCACCCATCGTCGTCATCGTCGTCGTCATCGTCGTCGTCATTGTCGTCATCGTCATCATCGTCGTCATCGTCGTCGTCGTCATCATCATCGTCATCATCATCGTCGTCGTCGTCGTCGTCGTCATCGTCGTCGTCATCTACATTAATTCCTAGCACGTGCGACACCAGCTTCATCACCGCCACCATCAAAGACAAAGACCTCCCCCCCCCCCCCCCTCCGTAAAGCCTGAACAGACTGTTGGGGCAAGTGCTGTTAGCGAGCACCTAGAAAGGCCGGAAACTTTCCCCACCCCTGCGCCTCCTTCTCCTCGCTGCGTCTCCTTCTCCTCGCTGCGTACCCACGCGGGGAAGTAATCGCTGGGGTCGAAGTACTCCTCGTCGCCGTGGCGAGGAAGCAGCGACGACGGCTCCTCCTGGTCCCCACCTCGCCCCGTCGGGTCCCCGTGCGCCTCCTCCCGCGTCGTCTTCCCCGAGGCGGCCCCGGCCGGCCCCGCCGCGAGGTCCCCGAAGTCGCACTGCAGCGCGAGCGCGGCGAGCGAGAAGAAGGCCTCCTCCCTCCCCGCGCAGCGCGACGCGCGCACCTGGGCGCGCACCTGGGCGTAGTACCAGTGCCTCGAAACCGGGTCACTGCGGACGGGGAGCAGGGGGTGGGGGCGGTGCGGGGATACGGGAGGCACAACGCGCGCGCACCGCAGGTGAGAGACGCTCGTCACGATGACGGTGAAGCGGCCAGGTGGCTACACGGCACGGCAATCGGCTCGCGATGGGAAGGCCACGAGGTCGCGAGTTCCAATTCTGGATGTCGACTCGGTCCCGCGTCTCCACGGCACGTGGGCGGGTGGGTGGGCAGCGCCACAGTGGCTCCGCGACACGTGTGTGCGTGTGTGTGTGCGTGTGCGTGTGTGTTGGTACAGTAGGGGGCACAGGTGGTGCATCAGCCAGTCATCTCGGTCATCTCGGTCAGTCGACCCGTGGCACCTGCTGGGTCTGCCCCGTGACCTCCTGCCAGCGGGCGTTCGACACTTCACGTGGCCTCAAGGTGCACTTGGCCTGGCACAAGCGTCGTGGTGACGTCTCCGCCACTTAGTGGCGAATGGCGGTTGTTGTTGTGTGTGGGTGTGTGTGCGTGTGTGTGCGCGTGTGTGTGTGTGTGTGCATGTGTGTGTGTGTGCGTGTGTGTGGGTGTGTGCGCTCGCTCGCTCGCTAACTTGCCCCGACGCTTTGTTAAAGGCTGTACACGGGGTTCTCTGAACCGTTCCTGGGCCTCTTTTGGTGTCGTGGTTCCTGTTCTGCGCTACGAACCCGGCGACCCGAGTTCGATTCCCGCTCGCGGCCAATACCCGGTGACTATTATCTCAACCGGTCCTGGGCCTCCCCTAGGTCGACTCAGCCTCAAATGCGCACCTTGTTACGGTGTGTAAACATCGCCACTAGGGAAGACAAAGGCGGCCGGGCGTGGGGCTGGCCACTCACCCCCTCGTGTGCCGTGCCTGCACTCCATAGGCACTCGCTAACAGCACTTGCCCCGACAGTCTGTTAACGGCTCTAACGGGTGTGATCTTTGTGTGCGTGTATGCAGCGGTAGTGTAGCAGGTAGCTCGGCGCACTACGAACCCGGCGACCCAAGTTCAAAACCCACTCAGGTCTCCCAACGTCAGTGACGACTATTTGAATCGGTTTAAATGAGTCACTCGGTGCCGTGAGTAAACACGTTCCTTCGGAGTGGGCAGGTAGGAACTTGGTTGGACAGCGCATTCGTGCACGACAGACAGACAAATAATCCCTGGTGGGGAGTGTGGAACCTCTTGTTCCTCTACCTGTGTACAAGATCACGTGACTTGAGGTAGCCAGGCAGACAGCCAGGTAGCCAGCCCCCTTCACTATCGGCCCCCCCCCTCCCTTAGGCCCCTCCCCTGGCCACCCCCCCCCCATATCCTCAGGCCCCTCCCCTGACCCCCTCTTCCCTTAGGCCCCTCCCCTGACCCTCCTCCCTTAGGCACCTCCCCTCTCCGTACCCGGCAGTAGGTCTCCACCAATCAAAGAGCTGTGTGTATTATATATTTATTTATGCACGACAGACAGACAGACAGTCAGACAGACAGACAGCTAAATAATCCCTGGTGGGCAGTGTGGAACATTGTTCCTCCCTGTAACATCGCCACTGGGGCGTGGTACCTGTCAACGCACCCTCACGCACGCGAGTTAAACTTCTTTCGCACCATACGTAGTCAACCGCGCTAAATTGGAGATGCGATACCATTGCCTTCATGGATGCTGCTCGCAAACAGCACTTGCCCCCACGGTCTATTGAGGCTATACGGGGGGGGAACCTTTGTATTTGTGTCTGTACCGTGCACGCACCGGATGGCGCGGGCCAAGTCCACGTAGCACTGGGCTCGGAAGAAGACGGTGAGGGGGGGCCCACTCCTCCCGGCAGCTTGCGCCTGGGGCGGGGGGCGGCGAGGGGCGAGGGTTGGGGAGGGGTTTGAATGTTGGTGAGAGGTGAGGATTGGTGAGGTAAAGGTTAGGGCAGGGTGAGGGTTGGGTCAGGATTAGGGGTGGGTTAGGGTCAGGGTCAGGGTTGGGGCAGGGTTGGGTCAGGGTCAGAGTTGGGGCAGGGTCAGGGTTAGGGTTGGGTCAGGGTTGGGGCAGGGTCAGGGTTGGGTCAGGGTCAGGGTCAGGGCAGGGTCAGGGTCAGGGGTGGGTCAGGGGTGGGACAGGGTCAGGGTTGGGGCAGGGTCAGGGTTGGGGCAGGGTCAGAGGTGGGTCAGGGTCAGGGTTGGGTCAGGGTCAGGGTTGGGACAGGGTCAGGGTCAGGGTTGGGACAGGGTTGGGACAGGGTCAGGGTTGAGTCGCGTCTGCGAGTTAGGCTCATCTGCGTTAGGGTTCGGCCAAAAAAACCCCCAAAGACACCACAAGAAGGGGGTGCACGTGTGGGTAGTGGTGAGGGGGGGGGGGTCGTGGTGGGAGTCTGTGGATGTGCGGGGGCCGCGGGGGCCGCGGGGGTGTCCCCACACAAACCTGGGCCACCTCCCGGAGCCACTGCTTGGGGCAGTACTTGCCGAGTTTGTCCTGGGGCTCCATGAACACGTGCTCGTTCCCTGCAGCGCACACACGCGCGCGCGCGCACGGGCACACGCGCGCATTGCACGTGTGTATAGAGGCACAGGCACCGGATAGCCTGCACATGCTTTTGGGGCAAGTGCTGCTAGCGAGCGCTCGGAGAGAGGGTGGGTGGCCAATCTAAAACTACGCGCCGGTGAGGGCAATTCTTTTGAGTTCTACACTGCAACTCTCCAAGGCAGACATGTGGTCTGAGTTTGAGATGAGGTTTTCAAGGTGAGGAGAGGTGGTGGGGGTGGGGGGGTCAGATGGGGTAGGGGGTGCGGGGGGAAGAGACAATGTGCACGAGAGAGTGAGTGTGTTCTTAATTTTGGAGCTTTCGTGACTGCAGGAATTATTCTTTGGTTCTTTATCTTTAGACGTGACTTAACCGAAAGAACCAAAGAATAAGAGTGAGTGTGTGTTAGGGCGTTGGAGTTTGACGGGCTAGAGAAGATATGGACTAATGCGGTACAGAAGGATTGTAGAGCTGAGTGGACTTTCCGATAACCGGTACCAGCAGTGTCAAGATCGGCCTCTGTGAAGGAGGCTCCTCATGGAGGAGTTGGAGGCAGTCGCCCTCGAACAACAACAGAGAGGGGAGGAACGACGCTCACAAAAGCGAGCAGAGCTCCAGGCGGCTAAAACAAGGAAAGTTGGGGAGCAGAACTGGTGCATCTGCCAATCATCTCAGTCAGTCAACCCACGGCACCTGGATCTGTTCCGTGACCTCCTGCCAATGGGCCTTCGACACTTCAGGTTGCCGCTAGCATGGCACGATCGCTCTGGTGACATCACCGCCACTTGGTAGTTGTTGTTGTTGAGTGGAGTGTGAGAGTGTAGTGTGAGAGTTTAGTGAGTGAGTGTGAGAGAGTCAGCATGCAAGGGTGAACATACGAGCGGGTGAATGAGCGAGTGAATGGGTGTCAGTGAGTTTTCATGCATGTGCGTGTGACAGAGATGGTGTGGTTGTGTGAGTGTTAGTGTGTGTGGCGTCATGGTTAGTACGCAACGCTATGAACCTGGTGATTCGAGTTGGATTCCTGCTCACGGCCGCCAACACCAGTGACGATTATCTCAACTGGTCCTAGGACCTCCCCTAAGTCGACTCAGCCTCAAATGAGTACCTGGTGTGGTGTGTAAACATCGCCACTGGGGAGACAAAGGCGGCCGGGCGTGGTGCTGGCCACCCACTATCTCGTGTCCCGTGCCGGCCTTCATAGGTGCTCGCTAACAGTACTTGCCGCAAAAGTCTGTTAAGGAATATACGGGGGATCTTTGTCTTCGTGTGAATAAGAAGGTGTGAGTGTGTGTGAGAGAGTAAGGAGTGTGTGTGAAAGAAAACCTGTGCGTATGACGAAGTGCATGTGTTAGGCTATATTGAGGGTGTAACCATGCAGGATGTGGATGTAAACACGTGGAGTGCAGGGCACGTGTTAGAGTGCAGGGTGTGTGGGTGTAAACACAGCGAGTGCAGGTCACGTGTCACAGTGCAGGGCGCTCACGGATTGAGATGCTGATTCCAAAAAACCTCGAATCTCGGACCCGCAGCAGCGTACACACCTGCGCCAGCAGCTCCTGCCCGGTCACACTCACCTGCGCCGCTCAGGGTCACGGGCCAGGTAACAAACAAAAAATAAATCACAGCCGGTTAACGGTCACGGTCGAGGGTCAGAGAGCGAGCGGTGGAAGGGTCAGGGGTCGCGCTCGTGGTGGAAGGGTCAGGGGTCGCGCTAGTGGCGGATGGGTCAGGGGTCGCGCTCGTGATGGAAGGGTCAGGGGTCGCGATCGTGGCGGAAGGGTCAGGGGTCGTGCTCGTGGCGGAAGGGTCAGGGGTCGCGCTCGTGACCTCACCGCGGCGGCCAGCTCCAGCGCCCGCCCGTCGGGCAGCGCCACGCGCAGGGCGCAGAGCGGCACCGATCCTCGCCGCCGCGCCTTGGCCCCTGGCACGCAGCTCGCCGGGGTCGGCAGGGACATGGCGGGGTCTGTGGGGGGGGGTCGGATAAGGTGGGAGGAGGAGAGGGGCTAGGGAGAGAAACACACACACACACCGTCGTCGTCGTTGTTAGGTGTTTCTGTTGAACATCTTTTGCGCCGTACGCAGCCAACCGCTGCGGTGGAAAGACAATACATTTAACACAAAGAGCAGTTCTAAAGAAATGCGTTTTCAATGTTGATGATTTAAAAGTCCAGTGGCTTCCTAATATCGGAAGGGAGAGCTCTCCAGACGGCCGCACAAGCGCATCTGAACGCGCGCTGACGCGGTGGCCACCGTCTTTGTTTGGTGGTCAGCCAAAAGTCGCTGCTTCGAGGATGACCAGAGTTCGAGCGATGGTTTATGCTCATCATCATCATCACCATCGGCGCCATCGTCGTCATCGTTGTCAAGGTCGTCTCCGTTGACGCGGGGGTCCATCCGGCCCGGTGAATCGTAGCGGCAGAGCGAGCGGCTCGCAATGGGAAAGATCGCGAGGTCAAATCCCGCTGGAGCGGTTGACTCAGCCCATCACATCTTTGGGAGGTGGGTAAATAAAAGGAGCACCACGTTGTGGGCAAGTCGAACAGTAGATGTCCAAGAGAGACACTGGACTCGTCAACCGTCCGCTATAGGGAATAGGGAATTTCCACCACGGGCTCAGCAGAGAGATGATCACTGCGTTCAATGGTCGTTTGAGTGGGAACTTCCTTCGACTTCCCTTGAAGCAGTTCAACCCCCCTAACGCCAGTATGAGCCTTGGATTCTTCCAGTCAAAGTGAAGATTCTGATTCTGACATGGGGGGCTGGCTGGGAGGCTCAACGGGGACACACGGCGAGGCTCCTCCCACACAGAAGCCCCGCCCACCTTTACATAGCCACGCCCACATCTACTAAACCCCACCCACATCAACACTCGGTCCCATCAACACTCGGTGCCATCAACATTCGAACCCATCAACACTCGGTCCCACTAACACTCGGACCCACTAACACTCGGACCTGTCAACACTCGGTTCCATCAACACTCGGATCCATCAACACTCGGTCCCATCAACACTCGGACCCATCAACACTCGGCTCCATAAACACTCAGCTCCATCAACACTCGGTCCCATCAACACTCGGGCCGGTGAACACTCGGACCCATCAACACTCGGTCCCATCAACACTCGGTCCCGTCAACACTCGGTCCCATCAACACTCGGTCCCTCAACACTCGGTCCCTCAACACTCAGCTCCATCAACACTCGGTCCCATCAACACTCGGTCCCATCAACACTCGGACCCATCAACACTCGGTCCCTCAACACTCAGCTCCATCAACACTCGGTCCCATCAACACTCGGACCCATCAACACTCGGTCCCATCAACACTCGGTCCCATCAACACTCGGTCCCATCAACACTCAGCTCCATCAACACTCAGCTCCATCAACACTCGGTCCCATCAACACTCGGTCCCATCAACACTCAGCTCCATCAACACTCGGTCCCATCAACACTCGGACCCATCAACACTCGGTCCCATCAACACTCGGGCCGATGAACACTCGGACCCACTAACACTCGGACCCACTAACACTCGGACCTGTCAACACTCGGTTCCATCAACACTCGGACCCATCAACACTCGGTCCCATCAACACTCGGACCCATCAACACTCGGCTCCATAAACACTCAGCTCCATCAACACTCGGTCCCATCAACACTCGGGCCGGTGAACACTCGGACCCATCAACACTCGGTCCCATCAACACTCGGTCCCATCAACACTCGGTCCCTCAACACTCAGCTCCATCAACACTCGGTCCCATCAACACTCGGACCCATCAACACTCGGTCCCATCAACACTCGGTCCCATCAACACTCGGACCCATCAACACTCGGTCCCATCAACACTCGGACCCATCAACACTCGGACCCATCAACACTCGGTCCCATCAACACTCGGTCCCATCAACACTCGGTCCCATCAACACTCGGACCCATCAACACTCGGACCCATCAACACTCGGTCCCATCAACACTCGGTCCCATCAACACTCGGTCCCATCAACACTCGGACCCATCAACACTCGGTCCCATCAACACTCGGTCCCATCAACACTCGGTCCCATCAACACTCGGACCCATCAACACTCGGTCCCATCAACACTCGGTCCCATCAACACTCGGACCCATCAACACTCGGACCCATCAACACTCGGTCCCATCAACACTCGGTCCCATCAACACTCGGTCCCATCAACACTCGGTCCCATCAACACTCGGTCCCATCAACACTCGGTCCCATCAACACTCGGACCCATCAACACTCGGTCCCTCAACACTCAGCTCCATCAACACTCGGTCCCATCAACACTCGGACCCATCAACACTCGGTCCCATCAACACTCGGTCCCATCAACACTCGGTCCCATCAACACTCAGCTCCATCAACACTCAGCTCCATCAACACTCGGTCCCATCAACACTCGGTCCCATCAACACTCAGCTCCATCAACACTCGGTCCCATCAACACTCGGACCCATCAACACTCGGTCCCATCAACACTCGGGCCGATGAACACTCGGACCCACTAACACTCGGACCCACTAACACTCGGACCTGTCAACACTCGGTTCCATCAACACTCGGACCATCAACACTCGGTCCCATCAACACTCGGACCCATCAACACTCGGCTCCATAAACACTCAGCTCCATCAACACTCGGTCCCATCAACACTCGGGCCGGTGAACACTCGGACCCATCAACACTCGGTCCCATCAACACTCGGTCCCATCAACACTCGGTCCCTCAACACTCAGCTCCATCAACACTCGGTCCCATCAACACTCGGAACCATCAACACCGGTCCCATCAACACTCGGTCCCATCAACACTCGGACCCATCAACACTCGGTCCCATCAACACTCGGACCCATCAACACTCGGTCCCATCAACACTCGGTACCCATCAACACTCGGTCCCATCAACACTCGGTCCCATCAACACTCGGACCCATCAACACTCGGACCCATCAACACTCGGTCCCATCAACACTCGGTCCCATCAACACTCGGTCCCATCAACACTCGGTCCCATCAACACTCGGTCCCATCAACACTCGGTCCCATCAACACTCGGTCCCATCAACACTCGGTCCCATCAACACTCGGACCCATCAACACTCGGTCCCATCAACACTCGGTCCCATCAACACTCGGACCCATCAACACTCGGACCCATCAACACTCGGTCCCATCAACACTCGGTCCCATCAACACTCGGTCCCATCAACACTCGGACCCATCAACATTCGGTCCCATCAACACTCGGACCCATCAACACTCGGTCCCATCAACACTCGGTCCCATCAACACTCGGTCCCATCAACACTCGGTCCCATCAACACTCGGACCCATCAACATTCGGTCCCATCAACACTCGGTCCCGTCAACACTCGGTCCCATCAACACTCGGTCCCATCAACACTCGGTCCCATCAACACTCGGTCCCGTCAACACTCGGTCCCATCAACACTCGGTCCCATCAACACTCGGTCCCGTCAACACTCGGTCCCATCAACACTCAGCTCCATCAACACTCGGTCCCATCAACACTCGGACCCATCAACACTCGGTCCCATCAACACTCGGGCCGATGAACACTCGGACCCACTAACACTCGGACCCACTAACACTCGGACCTGTCAACACTCGGTTCCATCAACACTCGGACCCATCAACACTCGGTCCCATCAACACTCGGACCCATCAACACTCGGCTCCATAAACACTCAGCTCCATCAACACTCGGTCCCATCAACACTCGGGCCGGTGAACACTCGGACCCATCAACACTCGGTCCCATCAACACTCGGTCCTATCAACACTCGGTCCCTCAACACTCAGCTCCATCAACACTCGGTCCCATCAACACTCGGACCCATCAACACTCGGTCCCATCAACACTCGGTCCCATCAACACTCGGACCCATCAACACTCGGTCCCATCAACACTCGGACCCATCAACACTCGGACCCATCAACACTCGGTCCCATCAACACTCGGTCCCATCAACACTCGGTCCCATCAACACTCGGACCCATCAACACTCGGACCCATCAACACTCGGTCCCATCAACACTCGGTCCCATCAACACTCGGTCCCATCAACACTCGGACCCATCAACACTCGGTCCCATCAACACTCGGTCCCATCAACACTCGGTCCCATCAACACTCGGACCCATCAACACTCGGTCCCATCAACACTCGGTCCCATCAACACTCGGACCCATCAACACTCGGACCCATCAACACTCGGTCCCATCAACACTCGGTCCCATCAACACTCGGTCCCATCAACACTCGGTCCCATCAACACTCGGTCCCATCAACACTCGGTCCCATCAACACTCGGACCCATCAACACTCGGTCCCTCAACACTCAGCTCCATCAACACTCGGTCCCATCAACACTCGGACCCATCAACACTCGGTCCCATCAACACTCGGTCCCATCAACACTCGGTCCCATCAACACTCAGCTCCATCAACACTCAGCTCCATCAACACTCGGTCCCATCAACACTCGGTCCCATCAACACTCAGCTCCATCAACACTCGGTCCCATCAACACTCGGACCCATCAACACTCGGTCCCATCAACACTCGGGCCGATGAACACTCGGACCCACTAACACTCGGACCCACTAACACTCGGACCTGTCAACACTCGGTTCCATCAACACTCGGACCCATCAACACTCGGTCCCATCAACACTCGGACCCATCAACACTCGGCTCCATAAACACTCAGCTCCATCAACACTCGGTCCCATCAACACTCGGGCCGGTGAACACTCGGACCCATCAACACTCGGTCCCATCAACACTCGGTCCCATCAACACTCGGTCCCTCAACACTCAGCTCCATCAACACTCGGTCCCATCAACACTCGGACCCATCAACACTCGGTCCCATCAACACTCGGTCCCATCAACACTCGGACCCATCAACACTCGGTCCCATCAACACTCGGACCCATCAACACTCGGACCCATCAACACTCGGTCCCATCAACACTCGGTCCCATCAACACTCGGTCCCATCAACACTCGGACCCATCAACACTCGGACCCATCAACACTCGGTCCCATCAACACTCGGTCCCATCAACACTCGGTCCCATCAACACTCGGACCCATCAACACTCGGTCCCATCAACACTCGGTCCCATCAACACTCGGTCCCATCAACACTCGGACCCATCAACACTCGGTCCCATCAACACTCGGTCCCATCAACACTCGGACCCATCAACACTCGGACCCATCAACACTCGGTCCCATCAACACTCGGTCCCATCAACACTCGGTCCCATCAACACTCGGACCCATCAACATTCGGTCCCATCAACACTCGGACCCATCAACACTCGGTCCCATCAACACTCGGTCCCATCAACACTCGGTCCCATCAACACTCGGTCCCATCAACACTCGGACCCATCAACATTCGGTCCCATCAACACTCGGTCCCGTCAACACTCGGTCCCATCAACACTCGGTCCCATCAACACTCGGTCCCATCAACACTCGGTCCCATCAACACTCGGACCCATCAACACTCGGTCCCATCAACACTCGGTCCCATCAACACTCGGACCCATCAACACTCGGTCCCATCAACACTCGGACCCATCAACACTCGGACCCATCAACACTCGGACCCATCAACACTCGGTCCCATCAACACTCGGTCCCATCAACACTCGGTCCCATCAACACTCGGCTCCTTCTCCACCACCACCGTGTTCACTGTCGCGTGACCCACCACCTGTGCGAGTTTTTCGCTGGGCACGGAGGCCCGCGTCTCTCGCTCTTCCCACCCACGCCGCGGTGTTAGCGAGCACCTATCACTGCATCACCTGCGCCCTAACCACGTGGGTTGCGAGTCGCCCCCCACCCCCCCCCTCCCCTCCGTCGCCCCCGACTCACCTGTGGAACTTGAACCACCAAACCAACAAGTCGAGAGAGCGATTCACAGCTGTCCTCGTCGTCAGGACCAGGGGATCAGCCCTTCTGAGTCTGCAGCGGGGGACGGGGAGGGAGGGACGTAGGGAGGGGGTGGGAGCGATGGAGGGAGAGATGGATAGAGGAGGAGGTGGGAGAGAGGAGGGGGTGGGAGGGGTGGAGGGAGGGAGGGAGGAGGGGTGGGAGGGAGGGACGAAGGAGGAGGTGGGACGGTGGGAGGGAGGGAGGAGGGAGTGGGAGGGATGGAGGAGGAGGGGGGGGGTACGCATCTCAACCAGATAAAATGTCCACACCACGTACACGTGTCGCTCAGACTTTCATACTTTACCGTTTTGTAGCGCGGGGATGATGTCTCCTTTTCCTAAAAAAAATGAAATAAACGCTTGTGGCGGTAGTGGTGGTAGCGGCATCAGCAGCAACCCGCTTGTAAATATTACACTTACGACTGAGAGGCAGAGAGTGAGATGGGAGGTGAGGTGGGAGGGGTGGGTGTGGATGGGAGGGAGGGATCTTTCGGGTAGGTGGGAATTTTTGTGTAGAAATATGTGCCTCAACCGCTTTCACTTCTCCGATATGGCACTGCGAAATGTGTTATGATTTATAAGATAATAACAAAAAAATGTCATATGTTAAAAAAAACTCAACACATGCGTCAATAACACCGTGGGCTTTACAAAATACGTAAGAAAAGCGACATTTCTGGAAATGGTCCCTCTCTTTATGTGCTGTTATAGAAGGACCAGTGTCCGAAACGTTGGCTATTATTATTTGTTCTCTTGAAGGCTACGGTGTGTGTTTACGAATGTGTGGAGTGTTGTTGTTGTTATTTGTGATTGTGCACCCATTGCCAACGCAGCAGCATCGCCAAAATTGTTTTATTATTTTGTATGGCTTCGCGTAACTCACACAGCCACCAGAGGTCGTATTTGTGTATGTACGTATTTGTGTATGCATGTATTTGTGTATGTACGTATTTGTGTATGTACGTATTTGTGTATGTACGTATTTGTGTATGTACGTATTTGTGTATGTACGTATTTGTGTATGTACGTGTTTGTGTATGTACGTATTTGTGTATGTACGTATTTGTGTATGTACGTATTTGTGTATGCATGTTGAACTTTTTCGCACGGTACGTAGCCAACCGTGCTAATCGGAGGTGCGGTGGAAGGACAACACGCAACACCAAGACATTGAATTCATGAAGCGACCAAATTTGTGTCGCTCAGAATCCCTCCGCCACCCGACCCAGCCAAAACCAAGTTAAATTGTCACGTGGCGTGCACGAGTTTAACCACGCGGCCGAATTACCGAATTACTTTCGTCCCAGCTTCGTTCACCCGGTGAGCGGAAGAACAATTCTTAGATTTCAGAATACAGGGACTCTTCGATTTACGAGCATTCGACTTACGAACTTTCAGAGATACGAACAAACCTGTTCGGACCGAGAGTCGTAAGTTCAACCGCCGCACAATAGATGACAGTGGTGTCATCTACATCTACAGAACGTGAAGAACAAGTGGCATCTACATCTGCAGAACGTGAAGAACTAGTGGCATCTACATCTGCAGAACGTGAAGAACCAGTGGCATCTACATCTGCAGAACGTGAAGAACCAGTGGCATCTACATCTGCAGAACGTGAAGAACCAGTGGCATCTACATCTGCAGAACGTGAAGAACCAGTGGCATCTACATTGCAGAACGTGAAGAACCAGTGGCATCTACATCTGCAGAACGTGAAGAACCAGTGGCATCTACATCTGCAGAACGTGAAGAACCAGTGGCATCTACATCTGCAGAACGTGAAGAACCAGTGGCATCTACATTGCAGAACGTGAAGAACCAGTGGCATCTACATCTGCAGAACGTGAAGAACCAGTGGCATCTACATCTGCAGAACGTGAAGAACCAGCGGCATCTACATCTGCAGAACGTGAAGAACCAGCGGCATCTACACCTGCAGAACGTGAAGAACCAGTGGCATCTACATCTGCAGAACGTGAAAAACCAGCGGCATCTACATCTGCAGAACGTGAAGAACCAGCGGCATCTACATCTGCAGAACATGAAGAACCAGTGGCATCTACATCTGCAGAACGTGAAGAACCAGCGGCATCTACATCTGCAGAACGTGAAGAACCAGCGGCATCTACATCTGCAGAACATGAAGAACCAGCGGCATATACATCTACAGGAGATTATACAACGTTTAAAGTCATGCCCCGTGTTTAGTGTACATGCCGTACAACACGTTTGGAATCGACAAGAGTAAAGTTGGACTTACGAACAAATCTTCTTACGAACAGACCTCTGGAACCTACCTCGTTCGTAAGTAGAGGAGTCCCTGATCAGAATCTTCATGTGGACTGGAGGAAGGTATAAATCTCTTTGTCACAGATGTGCAGCCAGGGATTAGGGCTCAGCAAGGTACATCAACAAAAAATACAATTAATGATATAAGGGTAAGATAGAGGAAAGTTAAGCAGGTCAATAAAAAAAATCAACGCTTAATAAAGCGTGGAAGTACCGTGCAAAATGTCCTCTTGCAAACATTCTTACAGATCTGTCAACACCAAATGCCACATTTGGGCAAGGCAGCAAAACCACAACAAACAACAGTCCAAGACACAATAATAACCGAGTAAGTCAACATCGACGTCTCGATGTTGACTTACTCCTAGCGCCATCAGGTGGTCAATCAAGCTCCGGGAAGTCAGAACGACGTTGAGGAATTCACAATCCCGACATCCGAGGAGGAGGCTGTTTCGTTTAACTTTGGTTTCGTGAAAATTCCCCGCTCATCTGTCCCCCTCCGGTGAGTGAGCCGATCGAATAGAAATCGACGATTTGGTCAAGTGCGCCACGGTGACTAGGAGATGTTAACTACCTCGCCTGGTATACAGGAGGTCCTGGGTTCGACCCCGACCCTGGCGCCTCCTGCTGTATATTTGGAGGTTGTGGTGTATCTCTCTCATCATCATCGCGGTGGCTAGGAGATGTTAACTCCTTCGCCTGGTGTACAGGAGGTCCTGGGTTCGACCCCGACCCTGGCACCTGCTGCTGTATATTTGGAGGTTGCGGTGTCTCTCTCTCATCATCATCACGGTGACTAGGAGATGTTAACTCCCTCGCCTGGTATGCAGGAGGTCCTGGGTTCGACCCCGACCCTGACGCCTGCTGCTGTATATTTGGAGGTTGCGGTATCTCTCTTGCCGTGGTCGTGTGAACTTTTCTCCCCTCTACATTTTAGAATCGATGTCACCACGCGTTCAGGGGTATTCGGCTGCTGTAAATGTCCACACCATGATAAGCCCACTTCGTTGGACTATCATTTGTGATAGCCAGATCGCTTCTGAACAGAACTGTACAGCTCAGTGGGCCTGACCTGGTCAAATACAAAAACAATGTTTAGTTGAATATGTTAGTCGTGTCGGGTGGTGCAGGTTTTCACGACACAAATTAGGAATTTGGCCAGAATCGTAACGTGGCCCATATCAAATGTCAATTTAAACACATATAACATTCCCTGCGAAATCCTTCTCGTTAAAGTCACCACAATGAATATTTTAACAACGACGACGATAATGATGATGATACTAGTAATCGATTGCTTGATCGAATCGCGGGGGATGGAGGAGGGTAATTGTTGCATGGCTCTCTTCTCTCCCTCGTGCACCCTTCCTGCACACTTCACAAGCATCGCCTCCCCCTGGATCTCGCTCCCCCCCCCACCTCTCTCTCTCTTCGCACGGCAGTGGTGGCACCGTGTGCTCTGATGCGTAAAATATGCACTGTGCGTGTGTGTGTGTCAGTGTGTGTGTCAGTGTATGTGTGAGAGTGTCAGAAAGTATGTCTGTGTGTGTGAGTGTCAGAAAGTGTGTGTGTGTGTGAGAGTGTCAGAAAGTATGTCTGTGTGTGTGTGTGTCAGTGTGTGTGTCAGTGTGTGTGTGTGAGTGTCAGAAAGTATGTCTGTGTGTGTGAGTGTCAGAAAGTGTGTCTGTGTGTGTGTGTGAGAGTGTCAGAAAGTATGTCTGTGTGTGTGTGTGAGAGTGTCATGTGGAGCGGTAGTGTAGCGGTTAGCGCGCTGCGCTATGAACCTGGCGACCCGGGTTCGATTCCCGCTCACGGCTAACACCAGTGACGATTATCTGAACCGGTCCTGGGCCTCCCCTAGGTCGACTCAGCCTTAAATGAGTACCTGGTGCGGTGTGTAAACATCGCCACTAGGGAGACAAAGGCGGTCGGGCGTGGTGCTGGCCACCCACCCCCTCGTGTACCGTTCCGGCCTTCATAGGTGCTCGCTAACAGCACTTGCCCCTACAGTCTGTTACAGGCTACACGGGGGATCTTTGTGTGTGTCTGTGTGGATTGCGTGTGGAGCTCGCAGATCCTTGCAAAAATCTGGACACCGTTCCATCCGATGAGCTCTTGCTGCAAGGCGAGGGATGCTGCGTTGGCTGGGTCGTGTAGCCCGCATGCCCAGCCACCGCATGCCCAGCCACCGCATGCCCAGGCACCGCATGCCCAGCCACCGCATGCCCAGCCACCGCATGCCCAGCCACCGCATGCCCAGCCACCGCATGCCCAGGCACCGCATGCCCAGCCACCGCATGCCCTCCCACCGCATGCCCAGCCACCGCATGCCCAGCCACCGCATGCCCAGCCACCGCCTGCCCAGCCACCGCATGCCCAGCCACCGCCTGCCCAGTCACCGCATACCCAGCCACCGCATGCCCAGCCACCGCCTGCCCAGCCACCGCATGCCCTCCCACCGCCTGCCCAGCCACCGCCTGCCCAGTCACCGCATGCCCGGCCACCGCATGCCCGGCCACCGCATGCCCGGCCACCGCATGCCCGGCCACCGCATGCCCTAGCAGCTTCTGCTTTGGCCGGATAGAAGGGGGGCTAAACGGGCGCAGCGCGGGCTGGAGAGGCGATGGAATGATGCGGTATAAACGAGATCTTCTCTCTTGTCTGGTTTGAGTTGAGGAGGCTCAAAAGTTCGTCAAATATGTGGTGATTTATTATTCGCAACTATATTCTTTATTCGTACAAAATGGCTATTGACGAGAAGTGAAAATTTTTCGATTTAAAGCTTTCGTGACTGCAGGGATTCATCTTCTTGTTTCTTTCGGTAAAGTCACGTAGAAGGGAAGTAATAAAATAATAAAAATAAAACATAATAAAACAATTCTCACGACGTTTCGGCTACAACGCAAGCAGCCGTCTTCAGGTGAAGAATGAGACACTACCAAACTAGGAGCTTATATATAAGCTGCATTGGGGGTTGAAGAGCGCCTTAACAAAAAGAATGTGCATGTGAAGAGGGATTTAGCATATTCATGGAAAATGCGTAGGCGTTGGGCGGGGGGGTGTCAAAGTCATATTATGCCCATGCATTATGCAGGATCAGCAGCAACCAAGGGGGGTGCAGGGATTAGCAGTAACAAAGGAAAGGAATGTTAATGATATGTAGCTGCAGTTACTCAACAACCACGTAGAAAACTAAAGTATAAACTACATAAAAAACTAAAGTATAAACTGCATCGCACCATCAGTATACTTACTATACTCTATAATAAGCTGAGTTACTAACAGCAAGTAATACATTACAATTTTACCTCGTAAAAATTCTATAATATGCTTCCATCTAAACCTTATTCTCTTACATCACACGAGCATATACCGTACTATATACTGCCATAGATAAACCCAACATTAAATTATATACTGTATTGCTGTAAACCAACCTATATCTTATACATTTAATATCACACTATGTATTATTCTACACACCCTAATGTGTATCGAAATGGTTTATTACGTCCTTCCAATGATTGCTGAGCCAGAATCCATCTTCTCGGTTAAAGTTGTCTCTGTGTTTGTATATGTGGATCGCCTCATGAACGAATCTCTCATGATAGCCAGATGGCTTGCAGAGAACCTCTGTCTTGGAGAAGTCAATATCATGTGAGCCCACTGAGTTGTAACAGTGATCTGCCACGGCTGAGGTGTTAGTCCTACCGTGTTTCAGGTCAGCTTTATGTTCACGGATGCGGTCCGAGACATGTCGTTTGGTTTCCCCAATGTAACTGCTACCACAGAGGCAACTTAGTTTGTAGACGCCAGGGTACTGTATGTCTGGAACCACATCTTTTACAGACGGTACCAGATCACGGATTTTATGTACTGTGTTGAATCGGACCTGGATCTTGTGTTTAATCAGGATTTTGGAGATCTTTTTTGTGACCCCAGCAATGTAGGGTAAGGTGATGGTCTTGAAAGGCTCCTCAACAGGATCCTTCTTGATGGTTGGAGTGATGGCTTTGCGGATTGTATAGTCGGAGTAACCATTTGCCTTAAGAGCTTGGCGTACGTGTTTGAGTTCACTGGAAATGTGTTCATGGTCGGAGATGCATTGGGCTCTATGATATAGAGTCTTGATGAGGGAATTCTTCTGAGATGGATGGTGGTGGGAATCCGGTTTTAGATAAGCATCCGTGTGGGTGGCTTTCCTGTAGACAGAGTGGCTCATTGAACCATCAGGTCTCCTTTTGATTAGGACATCCAAAAAGGGTAGCTTGCCATCATTTTCGACTTCCATGGTGAATCTGATGGCTGGGTGTATGGAATTGATGTGGTCGAGAAATTGGTCTAGAGCAGGCCGGCCATGTGGCCAGATGACAAAAGTGTCGTCTACGTACCTCTTCCATAAGGTCGGGCGTAGAGTGGCAGTCTGGATGGCGTCCGTCTCAAATTTCTCCATGAAGATGTTGGCTACAACCGGAGATAGGGGGGAGCCCATTGGGGTGCCCTCAATTTGCTTGTAGAAGGTTCCATTCCAGGTGAAGTATGTATTGGTTAAGCAGTGTCTCACCAGGGGGGGTACCCCAGCATTCAGTCCTTGATGAACCAAGTCTTCAATGATTGCGATGGTGTCAGGCACAGGTACCTTGGTGAACAAGGAAACCACATCAAAACTGACAAGCAGGTCGTCTGGGGACAGGGCAATCCCCTTGATTGTCGATACCAGGTCAGTAGAGTTTAGTACTGCAGAGGTGGTTTTTCCAGTGAAAGGCCGTAGGATTTCGGACAAAAAACGAGCCAGTTTGTAAGTGGGGGAGTTGATAGTAGAGACAATGGGACGAAGAGGTGTATCTTCTTTATGTATCTTTGGCAAGCCGTACAATCTTGGTGGTCTGGCTGCAGAAGGTTTCAACGAGAACTGTTTGGTCTGATCAATTAATGCGGTTGAAGCAGAAATGATGTTGTTGGTTTTGGAGACGAGGCTGTTGGTGGGGTCTCTTTTTATTTTTGTATAGCTGCCATCGTTTAGCTGACCTGAAACACGGTAGGACTAACACCTCAGCCGTGGCAGATCACTGTTACAACTCAGTGGGCTCACATGATATTGACTTCTCCAAGACAGAGGTTCTCTGCAAGCCATCTGGCTATCATGAGAGATTCGTTCATGAGGCGATCCACATATACAAACACAGAGACAACTTTAACCGAGAAGATGGATTCTGGCTCAGCAATCATTGGAAGGACGTAATAAACCATTTCGATACACATTAGGGTGTGTAGAATAATACATAGTGTGATATTAAATGTATAAGATATAGGTTGGTTTACAGCAATACAGTATATAATTTAATGTTGGGTTTATCTATGGCAGTATATAGTACGGTATATGCTCGTGTGATGTAAGAGAATAAGGTTTAGATGGAAGCATATTATAGAATTTTTACGAGGTAAAATTGTAATGTATTACTTGCTGTTAGTAACTCAGCTTATTATAGAGTATAGTAAGTATACTGATGGTGCGATGCAGTTTATACTTTAGTTTTTTATGTAGTTTATACTTTAGTTTTCTACGTGGTTGTTGAGTAACTGCAGCTACATATCATTAACATTCCTTTCCTTTGTTACTGCTAATCCCTGCACCCCCCTTGGTTGCTGCTGATCCTGCATAATGCATGGGCATAATATGACTTTGACACCCCCCCGCCCAACGCCTACGCATTTTCCATGAATATGCTAAATCCCTCTTCACATGCACATTCTTTTTGTTAAGGCGCTCTTCAACCCCCAATGCAGCTTATATATAAGCTCCTAGTTTGGTAGTGTCTCATTCTTCACCTGAAGACGGCTGCTTGCGTTGTAGCCGAAACGTCGTGAGAATTGTTTTATTATGTTTTATTTTTATTATTTTATTACTTCCCTTCTACGTGACTTTACCGAAAGAAACAAGAAGGAGAAGTGAAAAGTGTCCAAAGTAGCAAGGAGAGGTCAGAGACTCACGCGTGGATGTTTCACTGAGCGAGCAGAATCGTGTACATGAGGGTGGTGGTAGGTGCGTTGGAGCGCGTCGACCATCATCAATCAATCATCATCATAATCATCATCAATCAATCATCATCATGATTTAGCTTTATTTTGGTGATTTTGAAAACGTTTTAGTTTAGCCATGTTTCGATTTAAAGCTTTCGTGACTGCAGGGATTCATCTTCTACGTGACTTTACCGAAAGAACCAAGAAGATGATTAGCCATGTTTGTTTGTTGTAGTACAGAATTAGCCTGATAACTTTAATCTAAATTGTCTTATGGTTGTTATTGTTTGACTTGCATCCCACTGGGATTTTTGCACACGGCGTTGAAGTACGGTGCTTTTCCTGGAAGGCTTTGCTGGTTTTTCCTGGATTTTTCTGTTGCGTGTAGTCACTTTAAGATGTTTCTTGTTCTTTTTTTTGTTGCGGTTGCACCCGAGTCAAGAACCGCATGGCCCACAGGGTTATACCTAATACATGAAACTGAAACTGAACTGAATCATCATGATCATCATTCACCTTTATTTATCATCATAAATCATCATAATTCATCGTCAGTGGTTCCTCTTCCTGGCGCCTCTGAGTGGCCCCGTCTGTCTCCCGACGAGAGCGAGTGAACTCTATGCGACGGCAGGGGCGGGGCCGGCGTGTTACGAGGTGAGACCATTACACCGGGGGAGTGAAGCGACGGTGGGCAGCCACCAGAGGTCGCTATTGCCCCGCGTGTGCTGCTACTGGTGACGCATACACTCATGGTGATGATGCTCATGATGATGATGATGCTCATGATGATGACGATGCTCATGATGATGACGCTCATGATGATGATGCTCATGATGATACTCATGATAATAATGCTGCTATTGATGATGATGCTCATGATGATGATGATGATCATGATGACGCTGATGCTCATGATGATATTGCTACTGATGATGATCCTCATGATGATTATTCTGCTTATGATGCTAATGCTGCTGCTACTACTGATGATGCTCATCATGATGATGCTGATCCTACTGATGATGATGCTGCTGCTCATGATTATTCGAATGCTCATCATGATATTACTGCTCCTGCGACTCATGATGATGCTCATGATGATGATGTTTCTGCTGTTGGTGAGAACCTGTGTCAAAGAGAACAAGAGTGTTCGTGAGAGTGAACGAGTAATATAGATTTACGTTTGGAATATGAGAGGTAGGGGTAGACCATGAGTTAGGGTTAGGGGTAGAGGGTAGCGTTGAAGGGTAGTGAGTAGGTGAGACCCTGAGTCAGGGGGTAGCGATAGGGGTAGACACTCAGTTAAAGTTAGGGTTAGATTGAGAAAACAAAATAACAAAAATAATAGCAATAATAATAGAAAAAAAATGTATTTCTATTATTATTGCTATTATTTTTTTTATTACTTATTTATTTTTACCTACGTGACTTTACCAAAAAAAACCTAAGAGTATGAATCCTTGCGGTCACGAAAGCTTCAAATCTAGAGTTAGATTGAGAGTTTGGGGTTAGGAGTTATGGATAACCGCTGAGTTCAAAGTTAGGGGTATGGTTAACTTTAGGGGTTTCGATTCGAGACGCTGAGCTGGGGTGTAGGGGTAAGGTAAGAGTTAGGGGGTTAGACCCTGATTTGTTACAGAGGTAGACCTTTATTTGGGGGGTACGCGTAGGGAGAAGGGGTAGACCCCCCCCGTGCAAGGAGCGGGGGAGGGGGCGATGAGTGGCTCGCGGGAAACTTGTAAACAGGAAGCCGCCTGCTGGGTTCGAGGTCTGTTTCTCGTCACTCCTGACGACATCCTGAGCTGCTGCTCATGACGACGACGATGATGATGATGGTGTTGGTTCAATGGGTTTCATGTGTGCGTTTAAATGTGCGCGCGCGTGTGTCTGTGTGCGGGTAGTGTAGCGGTTAGCGCGCTGCGCTATGAACCTGGTGACCCGGGTTCGCACGGCTAACACCAGTGACGAATTTCTGAACCGGTCCTGGGCCTCCCCTAGGTCGACTCAGTCTTAAATGAGCACCTGCTGCGGTGTGTAAACATCGCCACTGGGGAGACAAAGGCGGTCGGGCGTGGTGCTGGCCCAACCCACCCCCTCGTTCGTGTACCGTTCCGGCCTTCATAGGTGCTCGCTAACAGCACTTACCCCTACAGTCTGTAAACTTCGCCACGAGGGAGGCAAAGGCGGTCGGGCGTGGTGCTGGCCACCCACCCCCCTCGTGTGCCGTGCCGGCCTTCACCTGGTCGCTAACAGCACTTTCCCCTACAGTCTGTTAAGGCTACACGGGGGATCCCTCCGCAAGGAATGTGTTATCCAGGCACTGGTTTTGACGTTCAGTATCTCATCATCATCATCAACACTGCCAAGATGTTTGTAGGCAAGCCACCCCCCCCCCCCCCCTCGGTTAGACACGGGTCCTTAGCTGGACGCACGCCCCCTGCAGCACACGAACACAGGGGCCTGTATGGCGAGTGAGCGAGCGAGTGCTGGTGGTGGTGGGTGACATCATTTGGGTGTTTTCGCGAGTCGCGTTTTGACGTCCCGCCAAGGAAGACAGCCAATCAGAGCGAGCCTGCCACAACAAAGACAGAGATCAAACACCACCCCCCACCACCACCCAGTAGCCTTCACAGAATCTAGGGGCAAGTGCTGTGAGCGAGCAACAACCTATGAAGGCCGGCAACGGCCTTCATAGGTGGTCAGCACCACGCCCGGCCGCCTTTGTCTCCCCACTGGCTGAGTCGACCTAGGGGAGGTCCCAGGACCGGTTCTGAGAATGGTCACTGGGTGTTGGCCGTGAGCGGGCATCGAACTCGGGTCGCCGGGTTCGCAGCGCAGCGCGCTACACCACAACACACACACAAAGACAAAGGTCCCCCGTATAGCCTTGACAGGCTGTAGGGGCAAGTGGTGAGCACGGCACACGAGGGGTTGGTGTGCCCGGGTGTGGCTAAGCCGCCTCAATGCTGGTATGTACACACCGCAAATAGTACTCGTTTAAGGCTGAGCCTACCTAGAGGGAGGCAAGGCAAAGATCCGACGTTACTGTGTAGCCTTCACGGACTGTTGGAGCAAGTTCCTCGAGGCACACGCACACAGCCTCACGCACTTACACACAACTCATGCACACACACACAACATTACCATGCACACATACCTCATGCACACACACACACCATTATCACTTACACACAACTCATGCACACACACACCATTATCATGCA
Source organism: Lethenteron reissneri (assembly GCF_015708825.2). Taxonomy (NCBI): domain Eukaryota; kingdom Metazoa; phylum Chordata; class Hyperoartia; order Petromyzontiformes; family Petromyzontidae; genus Lethenteron; species Lethenteron reissneri. The sequence continues at coordinate 8,514,486 of NC_083786.1, forward strand.
CACAACTCATGCACACACACACCATTATCATACACACACCATTAACATACACGCCATTATCGCACACACCTCATACACACACCTCATGCACTCACACCATTATCACACACACACCATGATCACACACACACACCATGATCACACACACACACCACATGCACACACACCCACGCCCTGCTCACACGCACAGCCCCGGACCGCAGAACTTCCAAGCGGAAGAGGCCGTTCCACCGCTGTCGCTTTCAGAAGTAAATTTACAGCAGCAGCAGCACCAACAACAGCAGCAACACGTGTGTGGGGTGACACAGAGATAAAGATCCCCCGTGTAGCCTTGACGGACTGCTGGGGCAAGTGCTGCTAGCGTAGCGCCTATGAAGGCCGGCACGGCACACGAGGGGATGGGTGGCCAGCACCACGCCTGGCCGCCTTTGTCTCCCCCAGTGGCGATGTTTACACACCGCACCAGGTACTCAATTGAGGCTGAGTCGACCTAGGGGGTCGACCTAGGGGAGGCCCAGGATCGGTTCAGATATTCCTCACCGGTGTTGGCTGTGAGCGGGAATTGAAGGTGTCAGTTTTGTTACCAGATAAAAGGGTAAAAAAAAACAATTATCAGAAGACTTACTCTACAAGCCCTCGCTTATAACAGGCATGAATTTCGATGTAAAGCTTTCGTGACTGCAGGGATTCATCTTCTTGGTTCTTTCGGTAAAGTCACGTAGAAGGGACATAATAAAATAATAAAAATAAAACATAATAAAATAATTCTCACGACGTTTCGGCCACAACGCAAGCAACCGTCCTCAGGTGAAGACCAGGTCTGTCGGGGAGACAACGTCTGAATGTTTCAGACGCTGTCTCCCCGACAGACGCTGTCTCCCCGACATACAGACCTGGTTTTCACCTGAGGACGGCTGCTTGCGTTGTGGCCGAAACGTCGTGAAAATTATTTAATTATGTTTTATTTTTATTATTTTATTATTTCCCTTCTATATTACAGGCATCTCACAATCGTCAAAGTTATTTATTCATTTCTCAAGTGACCATCGAGGAGGTTGTTCATCTATTTTCCAGCTCTGAGCCAGCGGTGGAAATTCCACATTCCTCTGGCCGGGGGGCGGAGGGGAGGGCGGTGAATCTAAACCCATGCCCCAAAAATAGCTCGACTCCTAGCTTCAATCGTAGCGCTTGACCGTAACCCGAGCACACACACACACCGATTAATTATTCCATTAATTCCCTTGTCTCAACTTATTTTCAGCCAAAGTGTTGCCTCCTCGTGTGCCATTGCCATGGAGACAGATGGGTGGGGGCGCGGGGAGGACCGGAGTGGGGGGGAAAGGGTGAAAAGGGGTGGGGGTAGGGTATCAACCGTTGCTATGGCAACCCCATCATCATCATCAGCGTTACCACCACCACCCCTCGAGGTATAGCTGGCGGGCAACTGATTTTATCTTTTTTTATTGATAATGAATCGCCCGCCTGTCGATAGCTGCCGCTGAGGATGCCTCGGCAGAGAGAGGGAGATAGACAAAGGCGGACGGGACGATTGTAACGTTAAGACGCACGGCGTCTCGACCGCTAAGTGGCTGGAGGGAGGTCACATTAACATGCTTACTGCACAATATATTTATATTTTTTTTAATAAAAATAATCCACTGCTGGATGAAGGGTCGGCACAGAGCAGTGTCAGTCATGGGGAGTTGTTTGTCCATACTTGACCGCGCTGGTCAGTGCGGGTTTGTAAAGTTTGAGGGGGGGGGTATGGTGCGGGGTAGGGGGGGGGGCTGCCCGTGGACTCCTGTGCAGTTGCACCGCCTGCTCACTTGACTTTATTTCCCCACTCTTACGCGCGTGTGTTTACAAATAGCGAGGAGCACGTGTGAAGGCCGGCACGGCCCACGAGGGGGTGGGTGGCCAACTCCACGCCCGACCGCCTTTGTCTCCCAAGTGGCGATATTTTTTACGCACCGCACCAGGTAATCATTTGGGGCTGAGTCGACCTAGGGGAGGCCCATGACCGGTTCAGATAATCATTACTGGTGTTGGTGGCCGTGAGCGGGAATCGAACTCGGGACGCCGGATTCGAAGAGCAGCGCGCTAATCACTCTACCACCGCTCCCCCTTCTGCATGTATGTATGTATGTTGAACTTCTTTCGCACCGCACGTAGCCAACCGTGCTAATTGGAGATGCGGGGGAAGGACAACAAACTAAAACTCAGTTGTAAAGAAATGAGTTTTCAATGTAACCCACAGGGTAGAACAAACAGCTCTCCACACTCACTCATGCTCACACTGCCACTGCAGAACAGGGGGAGCACAGACAGTACCGACCCCACTGACTCATTCACACACATTCACTCTGCAGTGCCTGGTGGAACATACAAACTCCACTCACTCATTCACACACTCTGACTGCAGTACAGGGTAGAACATACAAACTCGACTCACTCATTCACACACTCTCACTCTGCAGTGCCTGGTGGAACATACAAACTCTACTCATTCACACTCACTCACTCTGCAGGACAGGGGAGAACATAAAACTCTACTCACTCACTCATTCACACACTCACTCTGCAGAACAGCGGGAGTGCATACCAACTCCACTCACTCATTCACACACTCTCACTCTGCAGTACAGGGTAGAACATACCAACTCCACTCACTCATTCACACACTCACTCTGCAGTGCAGGGTAGAACATACAATCTCTACTCACTCATTCACACACTCTCACTCTGCAGTACAGGGGTGAACATACAAACTCAACTCTACTCATTCACACACTCTCACTCTGCAGTACAGGGTAGAATATACTAACTCCACTCACTCATTCACACACTCTCACTCTACAGAACAGGGTAGAACATACAAACTCCACTCACTCATTCACACACTCTCACTCTGCATAACAGGGGTGGGAGAGACGCACAAATTCTACGCAGAAATGCGCCCGAGTCGGGAGCCGAACCCAGGCCCTTCTGTTGCCGCGCGTCGTTCCACTGCACAACTCTCACTGGCGGGGCGAGTTGGCCAATCTCTCTCGTCACTCTGCCCGCAACGTCCACGACCTGGATGCGCGATTCTTGGGCCACGGCCTTCAACATGCGAACCGATCGCAAATGCTCAAGGAGCGGCTCAGATGTCCCACGACCACTCACTGGCGTTCAGCCCCCCGGCGGGGAATCCAACGTCAGATTTGGTGACGCTCTTGCCTGCGTTTGGCATTGGTGTGCACGGGCACAGATCACATGACAACAGTGTGTGTCGGACAATGACCCTTTCACGCGAAGAAGGACCATTGCCCGACACGTCGCCTATTATGCATTTCCCTTTCAAGGCCACGCACGCGGTGTTAGTGACGAACGTCGCTGTTTAATTTTCCGGCCCCGAGTCTGCAAGGCTCGATTTCAAAAGGGTCCTGCCGCTAGATTAACCAGGGTGGTGAAGTATGGTCAAACAACCCCCCCCCCCGGTGACCGACACGCTGTGCCGTGTGTGTGGGGTGGTGTGGGGTAGTGTGGGGTGGTGTGGGGTGGTGTGGGGAGTGGTGGTGTAGCAGTTAGCGCGCTGCGCTATGAACCCGGCGACACGGGTTCGATTCTCGCTCATGGCCAACACCAATGACGATTATCTGAACCGGTCCTGGGCCTCCCCTTGGTCGACTCAGCCTCAAATGAGTACCTGGTGCGGTATGTAGTAACATCGCCACTGGGGAGACAAAGGCGGCCGGGCGTGGTGCTGGCCACACACCCCCTCGTGTACCGTTCATCCTTTCATAGGTGCTCGCTAACAGCACTTGCCCCTACAGTCTGTTAAGGCTACACGGGGGGATCTTTGTCTATTTTTTTTCGCGTGGCCTGGAAAGGGGGGTGGGGTGACGTGCTCCCAACGGCGGTGCTCTTACATCAATCTAAACAACCATCGTCTTAGCACATTGAATGTGAGCAGGTGAGCTCGGGTGAGCAGCAGGTGATGGCTGGAGGGTGAGTAAGGAGGGGCGGGTGGCGGATGGGGGGGGGATTTGGGGGGACGGGGTGGGTTGGGGGGACGGGGGGGGTGTAACGTGTCCGCACAAGCGCCGCCTGTCATCGCGAGCCATTCCAAGGGCGGTTATATTTAACTATTAAACTATGGGGGGTGTTTTTATTTTATTTTACCAGGTATAAAGGTACCACTGAGCTTTTATAGCTCTTTTTTTCCAGAAGCGTCCTAGGCCACAAATTATATGTGAACGAAGTGGCTGGTCGTGTGGACATTGAGAGCAGCCAGATACTCTAAACGCGTGACGTTGATTCTAAATGTGGTACGGAGAGACCCGGAGAAAAATCCACGCCGAGGACATGCACCTTCGATTACGTGCGGTGCGAAAGAAGTTCAACATACACGCGTCATCCATAATCGATTAAATTGGTCGCGAAAGCCTCCGTGTTAAACATGCACACTCCAAGTATATACAACCGGCGTCAGGGTTGGGATCGAACCCACGACCTCCTGTACACCAGGCGAGGTAGTTAACATCTCGCCACGGCACTCCCTCCCCCGTATATCATATCACATTCATCGCTCCATCTCCACGTGGCCGTCTTTGTTTTACACCTCGTTTTGGGCTGCCACTCCCGTCCGTCGCCTCGAATCGAGCACACGACACGACACTTGCGATGGAATCTCCCTCCCCGCCACCAAACCCTCACACACCCCCCCCCCCATCTCGCCACCGCCAGGCTCGTCATCAACAGTTTCACCTCCGTCTACAAACGCGGCCGATTGAGGAATTGTTTTTTTCTCATCTCTCGACGGGGAGGGAGGGAAGGGGGGTGATGATGGTGGTGGTGGTGATGACGATGGCAGTAGACGGTGGTTGGTTGGCGATGAGGGAGGTGGATGTTCCGGGGTTGTGCAACTCCATTCCACAGTTGAGCCTCTTGCGAGAAACTACAGCAAGCTTGACGTCACCTCGCATACCCCCCCCCACCCCCCCACTGATCCCCCTCCCCGTGATCCCTTCACAACCCACCCACACCCCGCTGCAACATCAACCCCTCCCCCTGATCCCTTCTCCGCCCTTACATAAATACCCCTCCCACTGATCCCCCACAACCCCTCCCCCTGATCCCTTCCCCCCTCCGCTTACACAAATACCCCTCCCCCTGATCCTCTCCCCTCACACCAACCCCCGTTCCTTGATCCCCCCCACCCCATACACACCCCTCCCCCTGATCCCTCCCCCCCAACCCCACACACACCCCTCCCCCTGATCCCCCCTACCCCACACACACCCCTCCCCCTGACCCCCCCTACCCCACACACACCCCTCCCCCTGATTTCCCCTACCCCACACACACCCCTCCCCCTACCCCACACACACCCCTCCCCCTGACCCCCCCCCTACCAACATACACCCCTCCCGCTGACCCCCCCCTACCCCACACACACCCCTCCCCCATCCCCCCCCCACACACACCCCTCCCCCTGATCCCCCCTACCCCACACACCCCTCCCGCTGACCCCCCCCTACCACACACACCCCTCCCCCTGACCCCCCCTACCCCACCCACACCCCTCCCCCTGACCCCCCTACCCCCACCGCGTGGTGCCACGCGGGCGAATGAGTCGCTTACGTCTGCCAAGAGGCGCCATTCGCCAGCCTCGAGGCAGGTGACGTCACCGCGGCGGCTGTGCCAGGCTGGGTGCACACCTTGAGGTCATCACGTGATGTGCGGACGGCTCGCGGTGCAGCTGCCCACGTGGTTGTGGGCTTTGACTTCTTCACTGGCAGACGTGTACCACCGTCACCTTATCACGACCAGTCGAGATGTTTGCAGGTTAGATTTAAGGAAATGCATTCATTGTTTTGATCGCATCATATGTAGCGACATCTAGTGGCCGGCTGGAAATCCCCGGTCGAACCCATTGCATTAAAAGTGACGAAATAAAAAAAACGAATGATCCTCGTGATATTTCAATGCTGCGTATCGTGAGCTGAAGAATCGATGTTGATCGCGATTCGCTGACTGCTGTCGTGAAGACACCACAGTGCCGCCAATGAGCCCCACGCGCAAGTATTCAAGAGGGCCTTGAAGCGTCGATTCATCAGCGTGGAATCCCAATTCCCAATGAACCGCTTGCCATAGGAGGGCGGTGGGGGGGGAGAGTCGTGACGCACCAATAACACAGAGCGCAGGGTTGGCCGAGTGCGTGTTGGCAGTGACGGAGGGAGCGGGGGAGGAGGCGAGTTAGGGGGGTTGATGGCTGGAGGGGGGTAGGCGACTTCGCGTGATACGTAGGGGGTTATGGATGGTGGTAAGGGTGTATGTGTGTTGAGAGTGGGGATTGGTCGTGTAGTGGTTAGCGCTACGCTGCGCTACAAACCTGGCGACCCGGGTTCGATTCCCGCTCACGGCCAACACCAGTGACGATTATCTGAACCGGTCCTGGGCCTCCCGTAGGTCGACTCAGCCTCAAATGAGTACCTGGTGCTGTGTGTAAACATCGCCACTGGGGAGACAAACGTGGCCACATGTGGTGCTGGCCACAGACCCGCTCGTGTGGCTTGTCAACCTTCATAGGTGCTGCTCGCGAACAGCACTTGCCCCAATGGTCTGTTAAGGCTACACGGGGGATCTTTGTCTTTGTGTTGAGAGTAGGCGCGTGGTTCGCGGGATTGACAGCGCAGCCCACACACTCCGCTGCACCATCGCCGACCACGACCCCTGACAGGAGTCGTCGCGACCCCACGGACCTGCTCCGGCATCACGGGGGAGCGGTGGCGCAGCGGTTAGCGCACTGGCCTATGAACCTCGTTTATGCTGAGTCTACCGCTGCTGCTGCTGCTGGTTTTTCCCCTGCTGCTACTGCTGCCGCTGCTGCTGCTGGTTCTTCCCCTGCTGCTGCTGCCGCTGCTGTTGCTGGTTCTTCTCCTGCTGCTGCTGCCGCTGCTGCTGGTTCTTCTCCTGCTGCTGCTGCCGCTGCTGCTATTATGGCCCCACGTGTTTTTGTTTTGCCGCTGCGGATGATGATTCTGCTGAAGGCGACGCTGACGATATTGATCGGGGTCCCTTCCGAACACCCGTCACAGCGGAATGGGAGACGTGGATTAGTGGGATGCCGAGAGAGAGGGGAAGAGGAGGAGGGAGAAGGCAGAGGAGGTCTTTTGTAAGAATATCTGTACCGTACGTACGTGTGTGCTCGCGCCCGTGAGCGGATCCGGTATAAAAATCGGCGATCGCTAACTGCACTTGCCCGAGCAGGCTACGCGGGGGGACCTTTGTCATTGGTTGCAAAAGTGGCGGTGGGGAGGGGCCGTTTGTTGACGCGGCTCAGGAATGTGAATGTTCTGACAGCGAGAGAGGATGTGGTGATGGTGGTGGTCGTGGTGGTTGTTGGTCAGTAGCCTAGCGATCGAGTGTGCAGGTGGTGCAACTGCACAGGGGCGCACAGGCCGGAGAGAGGGGGGCCCGAGAGGTGAGGGGTGGGGGGCTACTGCGAATGGGGGAGGGGTAAAATTGGACAGTGGGGGACTCCGTTTCATCCATTCACCAGGGCCCATGCCAACGACTCCAACCCACTGAGACCCATAGACTTACAAAGAGACCCATAGACTTAGAATGCAACCATAGACTTGTATTCAGACCCATAGACTCACAAGACACCCAAAGACTTCCATAGAGACCCATGGACTTGCATAGCGACCCGTAGACGAGGGCACATGCTCGCCACGCTTCATCACCGGTGGTGCTATTGTTGTTGTTGACGATAGTGGTGGTAAGGATAACGATGGAGATGAGAGAATTGTAGTGGTGGTAGTAATAGTTGGTGGTGAGGATGACTTTAGTGGAGAGAGGCGATGATGGTAGTGGTGATAGTGGTTGTGGTGGTGGTGTTGGCAATGATGGTCGTGGTGGTAGTGGTGATACGTGGTGGTGGCGATGGTGGTAGTGGTGATAGTGGTTGTGGTGGTGGCGATGATGATCGTGGTGGTAGTGGTGCTAGGTGGTGGTGGCGATGATGGTAGTGGTGATAGTGGTTGTGGTGGTGGCGATGATGGTGGTCGTGGTGGTTGTGGTGCTAGGTGGTGGTGGCGATGATAGTGCTTTTCGACAGAGACAGACAGGGAGATAAGACTAAGTGCAGAAAATGAGACGGCGATAGGGAGAGACACGTTCAAGACACAAAAGACAAAGATCCCCCGTATAGAATTTAAAGACTGCAGGAGCAAGTGCTGTTAGCGCGCACCTATGAAGGCCGGCACGGCACACGAGGGGGTGGTTGGTCAGCACTACGTCCGACCGCCTTTGTCTCCCCAGTGGCGATGTTTTTTTCTACACACCGCACCAGGTACTCATTTAAGGCTGAGTCGACCTCGGGGAGTCCCGGGACCGGTTCGGATAATCGTCACTCCCGCTCCCCAGACAGGGAAAAACAGACACGGACACACACGAAGACAATAACAACAACCGCCATTCGCCACTAAGTGGCTGTGACGTCACCACGACGCTTGTGCCAGGCCATGTGCACGTTGAGGCCACGTGAAGTGTCGAACGCCCGCTGACAGGATGTCACGAGGCAGACCCAGCAGGTGCCACGGGTCGACTGACTGAGATGACTGGCTGATGCACCACCTGTGCCCCCTACTGTGCCAAGTTGCTGTACTTTAGCCGCGCGGCGCTCAGCTCGTTGTTGTGAGCGTCGCTCCTCCGCCCTCCGTTGTTGTTGGAGGGCGACTGCCCCCAATTGCCCAGTAGCAGCGTCCTTCACGAACCTCCTTCACAGAGGCCAATCTTGACACCGCTGGTATCAGTCATCGGCAAGTCCACTCATCTACACGTCCTCCTGTACCAAATCACTACATCTCCTCTAGCCCGTGCCGCGCTCGTTTAGCCCCCTTGATACGGCCGAACAAAAGCTGTTTAGGCATGCGGTGGCTGGGCATGCGGGCTACATTACCCAGCCAATGCAGCCTTGCCTACCGGAGGAGCTCACCGATGGGACTTTGTCCAGATCTTTCAAGGATTTGTGAGCTCCTCACACAATCCAGCCTGGTTAAACCCAGAATGGATCGTAGGCAGACCAGCCTAAATGTGTCTAACCGGCGAATATGCGTACAGAATGGAAGGGCATTACTGGCCGAGAAGACCTGAAGCTTCGTGTGGAGCGGCAGACCAGGTAGCTTCCACACAGCGTTACGCAACCGAGACACACACGGAGACATACACACGTAGACAGACACACACACGGACACACACGGCAATCTGCGCGTCAAAGTTATGTGCTATTCATATTTTGTTTGAGTAGAGAGAGCGAGGAGGGAGAGGGGGAGAGAGCAACTGAAACAAACAACACGAGGCTTGAGCGAGCGAAAAAAACGAGAGGGTAGGCGGGGGCGGACGGATGGAGTGGAATGAGGGCAGAGAGGGAGGGTGGGTGGGAGTGAAAGAGGCAGGGGGAGAGAGGGAGAGACACGAACTCTCTCTCTCAGCTCTTCGGTCAGCCCGTGCTAAATACAGTGGCCATGGCGCTGACTTCGCATCCTCCCTCAGCCTGGCACCGCGTGACGTGACGGGGGTCTTCCAGAGAGAGAGAGATGGGAGGTGGGAGGGTGATGGAGAGGGAGGGGAGAGTCGAGCAGAAGGGGAGAGGGGGGGGCTGGCGATTCGGGGTGCGTCCGATCGTACGTGCCACACCCCCCCCCCCCCCTCTCGTGCGCAGTGCCCGCAATAATAGATGCTCGCGAACAGCACTTGCCCCAACAGTCTGTTAAGGCTACACGGGGGATCTTTGCCTTTGTAGTGAACGTGTGTGCAAGGTGGTGTGGAGTTGGAGGTCGGCGCACTGCGCCATGAACGCGGCGATTTTTTGAAAACTGGACACGGCCCGCCCTTAGGTCGACTCAGCCCGAAACGAGTAGAGAAGTAGCCGTTGCGTCGTTACGTCAGCGCTGGGGAGAGACAAAGGCGACCGGGCGTGGTGCGGTACAGCCACACGCGCGCTCCTGCGTGCGGCCGCGTCTGCTCGCAGCGAACTTGCCCCGACAGCCTTTGTCAAGGCGCTCGCTGGGCTCCCTTTGTCTCGAGTGCGCGGCCATTCGTCGTCTGCTTCGCGTGGCCGCCGTGCGCGCTGCGTGGCCGTGCGCTCAGTGACGCTATCGGAACGTACCCGACGAGTCCCACCCCTCGCCACTCACTCACTCTCTCTCCCTCCCGGCGTGTGCATATTTATTTATACCTCGTACGCGTGACGGCGTCTCTCCTTCTTCCTCGCCCCGTGGGGGGGTGGGTGGTGGTGGACATGCATAAGCATGCGACTCTCTTCTGCGCGTTATGCATATGCATGCGCGACTGTACCCGTCTGTGCGTGACGCGTCGGGGAGTTTGCGGCTGGCTGGCTGGGTGGGTTTGGTTTGAACGCGGGGTGCTGAGTTGCCCGGGCACGGGGATGGACGTGGCAGCTTTCCCGACAGCGACAGAGGGAGGGGTTGAGATGTGGGGCGGTGGGTAGGAGTGGAGCCGTGTGATGGTGACTACGGATGAGGAGCAGGAGGAGGGGGGAGATGGGGGGGTTACGGAGATGACGCGAGCGAGGGAGAGAGATGGCGATGGAGGGGAGGGCTGGGGCTTGTGGTGGTGGTGTTTCGGGAGAGAGAGAAGAGAGAATGATGACGCTTACGAGCGAGAGAAAGGGAGGGCTGCTGCTACTGGAGGTGGCGCTGATGATGATGATGGTGGTGATGGGTAGGGAGGGAGGGAGAGGAATGAGGGCGGGGAGGATGAGGGGGAGGAGGAGGTTACGCGGCTCCACACACTGAGGGCCGTCGTCACAGTGCGCACTCAGACGCCACTCTGTCCGCCGTCACGTCTCTTGCTATTGTTGATCTCATCGTCGCATCGGTAGTACGATGTTTTAAGTATATTTATTCATCCGTATGTTACTTTTACTCGTATTAAACTTGAGTCTTACGCTTTGTTCTCGCCGTTTCTGTAAGTTTGTTATTTTGGTTCAGTGGGGTTTTTTTTCAAGATTGTAAACAAGCCCAAAACCGTCTCTGCAGCAGCGCGAGGATTCCTGTTCCCGGGCTGGTTGACCCCTCCCCTCTCATCCACCCCTCCCCTCTCACCCCCCCCACCACCCATCGAAGCCCCCCCACCCCTCCCCTCTCATCCCCCCCCACCACCCATCGAAGCCCCCCACCCCACCCCTCCTTCAACCCCCGCCACAGAACAGATTCCTTTGCCCCCCCCCCCACCACGCCAGCCCCTCCCTTCCTGCCTCTCACCCACCCAGACCTCGACTCCCTTAGCTCCCTCCTCCCTCCCACCCTCCCAACCTCCTCCTTCCCCCCACCAACCCCCCCACCCTGTTCCACCACCACCACACTCCCTCCTACTACTCCTCCTCCTCCCACCCTTGCTCCCTCCCTCGATTCTCCGCGCGTCCGCTGTGCTCAAGGCGAGAGTTGAACCGACTTGACTCGGGAGTTGGGAAGGCAAGAGAGTAGAGGAGAGAGAGGGGGGGGGTGGGGCGTTGTTGTTGTTGTTGCAGCAGCGAGACTTGGAAGTGCGTCGTAGTGCTTACGACAACAACAACAACACCATCACCTGCACTATCACCTGCACCGCAACAACAGCTCCAGCCGAACACAAACGGCGACGAACGCAGCGACCGACCATGGCTTCGGCGGCCACGTCACGCCGACAGTCGTGCTATCTGTGCGACCTTCCCCGCATGCCGTGGGCCATCATATGGGACTTCTCGGAGCCCGTGTGCCGCGGCTGCGTGAACTACGAGGGCGGAGACCGCATCGAGTTGGTTATCGAGGCGACGCGGACCATGAAGCGATCCCACGGCTTCCAGGATCACCGGCGGTCGCCGGGACCCATCGCTCAGCATTCGGGACCCAAAATCGCCAAAGAGCTGTCGGTCACTTCAGCGGGACTTGCGTCCAGCCACGTGGATTGTAGAGGTGGCAGCTTGCAGCAGCAGCATCATCAGCAGCACCAGCAACACCAACAACACCAGCAGCAGCAGCATCAGCACCAGCAGCACCAGCAGCAGCAGCATCAGCAGCAGCAGCAACACGAGAGGTACGCGCGCATGCTCGAGTACCAGCCCGTGTCGCTGAGCCGCATGCAGCAGGCGAACGGTTTGGCCGCGGCTGTCGTGGGAGTCAACGGACTGGGTCACGGTTCGCACGGCTCTTCCCACGGCGGTAGCAGCAGCAGCAACAACGGCGGCGGCGGTAAGGCGTCGAACAACGAAGATCCACCCGAGCTGAACCGACAAAGTCCCACTCCGCCGCGCAGGGCAGTGTCCATCGCTGCCGTAGCCGCCGCCGCCGCGGCCGCCGCCGCCGCAGCCGGGCAGCCACCGAACCTGTTGCCCCACGGGCTCATGAACGGCCCCGGGGGCACGCAGCTTGCCGTGCACCCGTTGCTGGCTGGTGGCGGTGGTGGCGCGGTGCCCGTCAACAAGCGCGTGTCGGTGGAGCACGAGCACAAGGGCTTGCCCCCCGAGATGGTGGGTGGAGGAGACGGGATGCACGCGCGCGGAGGGCACCGCGTGGAGGATCCGTGGGTCATGGCGAGCGGGGTCGGGAAGCCCAAGACGGTGCGCGAGACGCTCATCTCGCTCAACGGGGGCTTCGAGAGCAGGTTGCGGAAGGAACACTCGCTCCTCGGCAGAGTCTTTCCCTTCGACGGAGGTGCTAAGCAAGGTGAGGTGGGGTTGGGGGGGTGCGTGTGTGTACACGTGTATGCGTGTGTGTACGCGTGTGTGTACGCGTGTGTGTGTGTGTACACGCGTGTGTGTGTACACGCGTGTGTGTACACGTGTGTGTGGACGCGCGTATGTGTGTGTACACGTGTGTGTGTGTGTTGGATGGGTCATGTAGCCCGCATGCCCAGCCACCGCATGCCTAAACAGCTTTTGTTCGGCCGGATCGAGGGGGCTAAACGGGCGCGGCACGGGTTAGAGAAGAGATGGAGTGATGTGGTACAGGAGGACGTGGAGCTGAGTGGACTGGCCGATGACTGGTACCAGCGGCTCGTGAAGGACGCTGCTGGGCAGTTGGAGGCAGTCGCCCTCCAACAACAACGGAGGGCGGAGGAGCGACGCTCACAACAACGAGCTGAGCGCCGGGTGGATAAATTACAGCAAGTTGGCACAGTAGGGGGCACAGGTGGTGCATCAGCCAGTCATCTCGGTCAGTCGACCCGTGGCACCTGCTGGGTCTGCCCCGTGACCTGCCAGCGGGCGTTCGACGCTTCACATGGCCTCAACGTGCACATGGCCTGGCACAAGCGTCGTGGTGACGTCACCGCCACTTAGTGGCGAATGACGATTGTTGTGTGTACACGTGTGTGTGTGGGAGGAGCGGTAGTGTAGCGGTTAGCGCTACGCTGCGCTACGAACCTGGCGACCCGGATTCGATTCCCGCTCACGGCCAATACCAGTGACGATGATCGGAACCGGCCCTGGGCCTCTCTTATGTCGACTCAGCCTCAAATGAGTACCTGGTGCGGTGTGTAAACATCGCCACTGGGGAGACAAAGGCGGTCGGGCGTGGTGCTAGCCACCCACCCTCCTCGTGTGATGTTCTGGCTTTGATAGGTGCTCGCTAACAGCACTTGCTCCAACAGCATCTAAAGGCTATACGGGGCATCTTTGTCTTTGTGAGAGAAGAGAGTGCGCGTGCGTGTGTGTGTCGTTTAGTAAAAGCCTTGCAAGGTGAGAGTGAGATTGTGAAAGCGAGCACGTGTCTTCTTCGTGTGTGTGTGTCATCGAGTCGCCTCATCAGAGGCATCTGTCAACAGGACGGAACTGCACTACGTCACCTTCATAAATGGAATTATTCAAGACGCGAGCCACAGTGATTCGACTGTGGCCATGCAATCCAAACTCTGGGACCGCACAGTAAATCAAATGTCGTTTGCGATTCTTGAACGAAGGAGAAAAGCTGAAAAACGACACGAATTCTCTTTCTCTCTCTCCTGCAGTCGTTCTTTCGCCCTGTGGCTCGCAGATCTCGACGTTTGCAACTAGCTCATGCACATATTGCCATACACAAGAAGATGCACATCTACAGAGAGACGCACGGAGATGCGCAGATAGCTATAAGGAAGGCGTTGAGATGCAGATACACTTAAACAAATCTACATTAAAGACAAGCCCGCAGTGCGATTGTGGCTACCGTGCCTACCACAGGTTATGGGCCGTACAGTAAACAACAGCATTCTAGATTTGAAGCTTTCGTGACTGCAATGATTCATATTCTTAGGTTTTTTCGGTAAAGTCACGTAGGTAAAAAAATAAAATTAATAAAAGTATTATATTATTTTATTATAGTATTTTATTTTTATTTTACTTTTATTAATTTTTTTTTACCTATACGTGACTTTACCGAAAAAACCTAACAATATAAACAACAGCAGTCTGCGCTATGTAAACTATTTGTTTTTATTTTACCAGGTAAGGCCCACTGAGCTATGTAGCTCTCTCTTGTTCTAAAGCAAGCTGGCCACAAATGAAAGCTCAACGAAGTTGGCTTATCACGTGGATATTTAGAGTGGCCAAATTCTCTAAACGAGTGGTTTATTTCTTTTCATGTGGAGGGAGAGGAGGGCGAGAGAAAAAATAACCGGGATGACCCGGAGAAAAATCCACGCGACCAGGGCGATAGAGACATCATCCACAGACTCCAAATATACAGCGGCAGGCGTCATTCGAACGACACGAACTCTCTCTCTCTCTCTCTGCCACTGCAAATGTCTCGCCCGCACGGGTTTTACTCCGTATTCTTGTCCGGAGAAATCGAGTGTTGAGACCCACACGGCGTACAACCGTTTCAATACGAGGCAACATCAACACCAACACCCAACAAAAACAATCTATTTGTGTTTCTCCCTTGTCGGACGGACGATGAGATGTATAGGGGGCACGGGGGTGACCAATAGGGTCTGAATTGGTCTGTAATAAGGTAGGCCACTGATTAGGGGTTGACGGGTAAAAATGCTCTGCTGAAGCTCTCTTGTCGTGACCAGCATCAGAATCAGCCATCGATGTTAGAATGTTGCCCACCGAACCGCATTGCTGTGACCATCCGTGCGCGAGAATGGAATTGTGGGTGGAGTAGTCGCGGGTGACCTTGCAGTGTTGGAGGGAGAGCGGTGTTGATGCTGTGAGAGCGAGAACGTGTCTCGGCGTGACGGCGTCTGTGGGCCTGCATAGGTGCTGCTGCTCGCTAACAGCACTTGCCCCAAACAGCCTGTTAAGGCTACACCGTGGGGGGGGATCTTTGTCTTTGCTTTGTGTGCGGTAGTGGAGCGGTGGTGGTGCGCTCCGAACCTGGCGACCCGGGTTCGATTCCCGCTCACGGCCAAAACCGGTGACGGTTATCCGATATCGGTCCTGGGTATCCCCTGGGTTGACTCAGCCTCAAATGAGTACCTGCTGCGGTGTGTAAACATCGCCACTGGGGAGAGAAATTCGGCCGGGCGTGGTTCCGGCCACCCCACCACCCCTCGTGTGCCGTGCGGGTCTTCATAGGTGCTGTACCCGCTAACAGCACTTGCCCCAACAGTACGTGAAGCCTACACGGTGGGGAGGGGGGTCTTTGTCTTTTGTTCCGTGCGAGATGGACAGATACCACTCTTTGACATTCTACCGTTCACCGCTGACGATTCCCCCGGGGCCCGAATCACCACCGTTAGAGGAATGTAGAATTTCCAGTACAGTGCAGTGATGGGGGGGTAGGGGGGTAGGGGGACCTCCACCTGGAGTCGTTTCTACTCCACCTGGAGTCGTTTCTACTCCACCCGTGTCCCCGTGGACTCCGTGAGCTGAACGGTCCTGCTGCTCGCGGAGACTGAACACCACTTGAACAACAACAGATGAGACGTCGGGGTTTTATTTTCCTCTTCTTATGATTGTCGTTATCTCAACACATGCGTCTCACCACGTTGACACACGCTACACAAAAAATAAGTATTGTAGAGGCAATCACGGCCTTCTGGGATCGCACCGGTTCAGCGCGAGCAACACGCCGGACCGGTTTCGATACAGTCCAGCGGGTGGCTCTTCTGCGTGCTATGAAAGAAGGGACGTTGCCCGAAACGTCGACTAATTATATATTTTGTTGTTGCTTTGAGTTTAGTCGATTGCCGCGGTTGCTATCTTCGCTTTCGTTCTGCTTGCCTGTCGGAGTGTCGTTGGGTTTTTCTGGTACGTTGTCCGACGTTTCGTAACGCGTGCTGGGGAGCTTGTTCAGGAACCGGGGGGTGTCAATTCTGCAGCAACTCGCATCGTGCCGAACAACACGCGTGGCACGGCCCCAATCGCACACGCACACACGTCGGATAACTCACCAAACAGCCCTCTGCCGTCCCCGCCATAAGAACGTGGAATTCCCGTCACTCGCCGCTTTGAAGTTGATGAATGTGATCAACTTGCCCGGTTTGTGTTACGGCCGCGCCGTGAGATAGCTTGCGGTGTGACAACAACGAGCGGAGCGCCGGGCGGCTCAAAACGCAGCAAGTTGGCACAGTCGGGGGCATCTCTGGCAAAAGAGCTTTGTAAGCTCATCGGATTCCTCCAGTACGAATACATATTCTGATTCTGCACAGTCATCTCAGTCGGTCAACCCATGGCACCTGGGTCTGTCCTGTGACCTCCTGCCAGCGGGCGTTCGACGCTTCGCGTGGCACTTAAAGTGCACCTAGCCTGGCACGAGCGCCGGAGCGACATCACCGCAACCTCGTGGCGAATGGCGGTTGTTATTGTTGGTGATGTGACTCGGGGGGAATTCTGACGTCTTAACGCTGACAATGCACGTGAATGGGGGGGGAGGGGGGACAAAAATCCGAAGTTCCCCGAGAAAAACCACGAGCCAGGAAGAGGCGCTCTCACGTGGCAGGGGTTCCACGTTTCCATTCACAGCGAACCGCCCTGCTTATGCCTACCGGTGTGTACTCTGTTAATCGTTAAACACACGCGTATAAATATACACGCGGCAGTGCTGAGCGTCCTCTGTTTCACGCTGGAGGTTAAAAAGAGATCCCGCGATTTAATTCGCTAAGGGTAGGCCATTGTGTGCCACATCTAGCTCACATTGGAAACGATCTGCTAATTATTAAATTGGGTTTGCGCACACACACACCCCCCGCGGTTGAACATACACACACCGCGGTTGAACATACACACACCGCGGTAGCAGCTTTCATCGCCCCCTAGTGTCCGACTTCGTCTCCAGGGAACTCTTGAAAATGAGACTCATCCTGAGACTCATCACAACTGGTTGAACAAAATAAACACCAACGTCTAAGAATGAAACATTGTTTGTTTACTCCATCATCGCCATCATCGCCATCACCATCATCATCCTATTGGCTGTCCAGACGAACATTATTCATCAGCGTGTGCTTCATGGAACAAAACCCGGGTTGTGTGTGTTTTGTGCGTGCGTGTTTCGTGTGTGCGTGTGTGCGTGTTTTGTGTGTGTGTTTTGTGTGTGTTTCGTGTGTTTTGTGTGTGTGTGTGTTTTGTGTGTGCGTGTGTGTTTTTGTTTTGTGCGTGTGTCGTGCGTGTGTGTTTTGTGTGTGTCTTGTGTGTGCGTGTGTGTCTTGTGTGTGCGTGTGTGTTTTGTGCATGTGTGTGTGCGTGTGTTTTGTGTGTGCGTGTGCTTTGTGTGTGCGTGTTTTGTGTGTGCGTGTGCTTTGTGTGTGCGTGTTTTGTGCGTGTTTTGTGTGTGCATGTGTGTGTGTTTTGTGTGTGCATGTGTGTGTGTTTTGTGTGTGTGGTGGGCGGCCTTCAGAATAATTCCTTTGCTCAGGTTGTTGGGTTTTTTTTGGTGTTTTGGACAAAATTTCTTTGGGGCGGTTGCTCGTGTTACGACTTGCAAAACAAAATACCTGGCGCGCCTGTTGGGGGGGGGGCGTGGGGTGACGAGGGGGAGGCACGGGGTGAGTTGCGTGGTCGTACGAATTCTGCTCGTGGTTTACAGAGTTTGTTGTTGGTCGAATTCGTAACGATTATTTAATTACATTTGGTGATGCTGCTGCTGCGTTGGCGGTTGTTGTGCACAAGCGCAACCAACAACAATAGTGGCACTGCGCGAGACAGAGACACCGCAAACTCCAGATATACAGCATGTGATGATGATGAGAGAGAGAGACACGCAAACTGCAGATATTCAGCAGCAGGCGTCAGGGTCGGGATCGAACCCACGACCTTCTGCATACCAGGCGAGGTAGTTAACATCTCGACACGGCGGCGCCCAGTATTTTTAAGGTTCATCAGTACAAATCGTAGTATTAACCAGGGCGGCCGCTGGAATTCGAACCAGGAAACTCTGCAACAACAAGCGGTGAACGCGCTGCTGCTAAGCGACCCACCAATTGACCAATACGTGATTAGACGAACTGGTGATGAATCCATTCGTCACTTTTGCTGGCTGGAGAGAGAGCTGGGGTGGGGGGGGGAAGGGGTGGGGGTGGGATTTAGGAAATTCCCCCCCTCCCCTCCGTTATTCCATCTGCCACGCCGGGAGATAGTCAGACCGGCGCCCTCTGGATTGCCAGTGAGTCCAGTGAGCTCGCCAGAGAACAGCTGAGAGCAAGACGGCCTTGTTCTAGCATTGCAACTATTTAGTGTATTTCTTTTACTGTTGCATTTACAAAGTAGTGAAGTTTAACAGTATGTTAAGGCTACACAACGATATCTTTGTCTCTGTTCCAGCCTTAAGTGTGTATCTGGTGCAGTATATAACATCAGCGGCAGGGAGACAAAGGCGGCCGGGCGTGGTGCTGTTCACCCAACCTCTTGTGTGCCGTTCTGGCCTTCATAGGTGCTCGCTAACTGCACTTGCCCCAAAATCCTGTTAAGCCAATATGGGGGATCTTTCTATCTGCTTGTGTAAGGTCTACTAGGCCGGAAATTTGCACCTGGCACAGATATATAAAAAAAAATTACATCAGAAATGGGGGAGACAAAGGTGGCCTGGGCTTGATGTTGAACACCCACCCTCACGACCAACTAGTCCTGGGCATCCCCTAGGTCGACTCAGCCTCAAATCAGTACCTGGTGCGGTGTTGTAGTAAACATCGCCACTGGGGAGATAAAGGCGGCCGGGCGTGGTGCTGGCTACCCCACCCCCTCGTGTGACGTGTCGGCCTTCGTAGGTGCTACTCGCTAACAGCACTTGCCCCAACAGTCTGTTAAAGGTTACTAACTCGCCTTTTGCCCGTCCAAGGACGGGTGTATTGCAGTAAATCTGAAACTTGCAAGCGAAAAGCAGACCTCGACGTGATATATTCATTGCATCAATGCGTGTGCAATTTGTAAGGCCGCGGTGACACAGACTTATTTCATTTTAAGGTTATAATCCCTTGTTCATTATGATGTCATTTTTACTTTGATGTGTCAACAGCGTTACGGAAATCACGTGACGTGAGGGTTCTGCCTTTGTAGTGAGGGTTGTAAGTTGACGCCGAGGAGGGGGAGGAGGCGCCTAGCCCCCCCTCCATGTGGAGCGACGTCAGCCGCTAATTATTATTAATGAGGGGGGGGAGGTCCATGTGGAGGACGTCACCTGCTCATGATTATCCACGAGGAGGGCTGGCCGACGTGGAGTGACGTCACGCGCGTTGCACACAGACATTCTTGGCTCGTAGTAAATGTTGGTGGCAGTGGGGCGGCGAGGGAGGGGGGGGGGTAGATCTTTGGCCTTGTCGTTAGAGTCTTGCTTCGGCGTGCGATGAGAAGGCAAGAAAGAGTTCCCCGGAGAAAGTCCACACACACGCGTGGGGGAAAGGCAACTCGGCCACGTCTCTCCCTCTCTCAGTTTATCGTAACATGGGAGCAAAGATCAACGCCCCCCCCCCCTGCGCCCCCACTGCTCATACATTAAAACAGTTGACCTGCTCGTTTTACAACAACCTCTGACGTTGTCACCTTCCCGATACAGCAACGAACACCGTCGCAGCGCGGTGCGCACGCACGGCGTTCAAATAAATGACACAAAGGCAGAGGTCACCCGTGTAGCCTGTAAAAGACTGTAGGGGCAAGTGCTGTTAGTGAGTAGCAGCACCAATGAAGGCCGGCACGGTGGCACACGAGGGGGTGGGTGGGCAGCATCTCGCCTGATCGCCTTTGGCTCCCGAGTGGTGATGTTTACACACCGCGCCAGGTACTCACTTGAGGCTCAGTCTACCTAGGGAAGGCCCAGGACCTGTTCAGAGAATCGTCACTACCGGTGTTGGAATCGACCCCGGGTCACTGGGCTCGTAGCGTGGTGCGCGAACTGCTACGCCACCGCTCCCAGTACGTACGGCGTTGAAATAATAAAACAGACCACCATCATCGTCATCATCATCGTCATCATCTGCCATCATCTATCTAACAATCCACGTGCTGTGGTCGTTGCCACGGCTCTCACAATCCATCAAGCGAGCCGCCACGCTCCATCACCCCGCGGTTGACGTCCTTTCTGTTGAACACGTGGTAGTAGTGGTCGTGGTCGAAGTGGTAGGGGTCTCGCGGCCAATGTTACAAAGGACACTCTGATAGTGCGCTGTTTTTGAGTTGTACGCCTTTTGGCGTCATCTGGTCCAACACCAATGGAGACTAGGCTCTAAGAAAAGCTGTCTCGGGTGTGGACCAATCAACTTCAACGACAGTGCATATCATTATCATCATCATCAGAGTTGTTTCTTTTTGTTTGCATTTTTGACTGCTTGTGTTGTGGTTATTGCAAACATGATCCCTTGTATAAAGGTGTCAGTTTTGTACCAGATAAAAGGGTAAAAACCTATTACTATATTTTGCTACTGGTAAAGGAGGTCTCATAGTGTAACAAACGATTGTTTTTTGGGTGAGATCGCGTAAATAGCGACGTGTCATTAAACCCGCCACCACCCGACGACACGGCTGCCAGTTGTTAAGGTTTGTCACGTAGAAACAAAGTGCCAAGTTGGTTACGACGTGTTGGAAAGTAAACCCACAATGACATCTTACAATTCGATTATCGCAAAAGTGATTTGCAACCAGCATCATCAGGTGATTGTGACAGAATTGTGAAGAAGTCTTCCTGTTTCTGTCCCATCACTCTCCCTTCTCCCTCTATCCCGGGCGTTGTTTTTTCTCTCTCTCTCTCTCCTTTGGCTGTTGCTCCGTTGTTAGTCTTGACCAGAGGCCAGCAAACCTTGCGGGCAGCCGTTGTGTTTTTTACTTCAATCTTCACCCGCAATTTAACGTAAATATAATTGTTTCAATGTGGCTGGGAATGGGGGCCGCTATGGAATGTCTTGGTGACAACATGTACAAAAGTCAAATTGTATTCGTGAAGAATAACTAAAAAAAAAAGGGGGGGGGAGATGGAAAAAAGAAATAGACGCAATTTATTCCATCACCCATCTTCATCATTCAAGCCAGAATGTGTTTGCCGTCTGCTATATAACTGCTGCTGCTGTATAGCTACTGCTGCTGCTACTACTGCTGCTGCTACTGCTGCTGCAGCAGCCGTGTTTGTATCCAAGTGGCCCTGCGCTCAGATGCCGACTCGCGAACTATTTTGGTCAAGAAGTCAAAACCGATGCCTCTGCCACCTCTTCGTCGAAAGGTCACGACCCCTGGGTCTTGACCCACCGTCCGTCGCCCCCTCCTCGTCGTGACGACGAGCCGGGCCCAAGGCCCCACGGCGCTTCCCCGCACGGTTTGAATGTCACTCTTCGAACGGAGTGTGCGTTCTCTCACCCACGCGGTCACCCACGCGGTCACCCGCGCGTTCACCGTTCACTCTCGCGGCGTGCGTTCACGCGTCCACGCGTGAACCTCTCACTGCTGGCGGAAGGGCAGCCCCAGTAGGGAGCTGCAGAGGTGGGGGGGAGGGGTGCTGTAGTACGGGGGGGGGGCTGTAGTAGGTGGAGGGGGGCTGTAGGGGGAGGGCTATAGAGGGAGGACGGGGGCGGGGGGTATTTTTCCCAGACGTCACGAAACGCGTCCGAATCTAAAGAAATAATCGATTCGTGCACACGCCGATGATTTATCGATCTTTAAAGAAATCGATCGACAGCCGATATCTTTGGAGCCAGACCGCATGAGTAAAATTCCGATTAGCTTGTAATTTGAGGTGGAGGAGGGTTGTACGACACACAATTTCCACTTTTGTTTTGGCCCACGCGGCTCTGACCCAAATATAAATTATGAATCACAACATTGATCGCGAAAGCGAACTGGACACGTGCTAAGTAGGCGTAACGCAGTTGAACGCGGCCTAGCAACACTTGGAATTCGCTGTCGAGGGTGACGTCACCCGAGCCATTGTTCGTCACGCGGGTGACGTCATTGGCGGGGAGAGTTACGAGAGAGGGAGAGATGGGGAGGGAGAGTGGGGGAGTGGGGAGGGAGGGGAGGGAGAGTGGGGACGGAAAGTGGGGAGGGAGAGAGGGGAGGGACAGAGGGGAGGGAGAGAGGGGAGGGAAAGTGGGGGAGGGAGAGAGGGGAGGGACAGAGGGGAGGGAGAGAGGGGAGGGAAAGTGGGGGAGGGAGAGAGGGGAGGGAGAGTGGGGGAGTGGGGAGGGAGGGGAGGGAGAGTGGGGAGGGAAAGTGGGGGAGGGAGAGAGGGGAGGGAAAGTGGGGGAGGGAGAGAGGGGAGGGAGAGTGGGGGAGTGGGGAGGGAGGGGAGGGAGAGTGGGGAGGGAAAGTGGGGGAGGGAGAGAGGGGAGGGACAGAGGGGAGGGAGAGAGGGGAGGGAAAGTGGGGGAGGGAGAGAGGGGAGGGAGAGTGGGGGAGGGAGAGTGGGGAGGGAGAGTGGGGAGGGAAAATGGGGGAGGGAGAGAGGGGAGGGACAGAGGGGAGGGACAGAGGAGGGGGAGAGAGGGGAGGGAGAGTGGGGAGGGAGAGAGGGGAGGGAGAGTGGGGGAGGGAGAGATGACCGAAAGAGGGATGAGGAGAGAGCGAGAGAGATGGGGGAGATGGGAGAGGAAGGGGGGGGAGATGGAGCAGAGGGGAGAGGGAGTGGGCGGGCTGAGTGTTGATGACGCTGTTGCTGCTGATGCAGCTGATGCTGACTCTGCACAGTGCCTGCCGCCCATGACTCACCACTCACACCCCCCTCACTCCCCCCCACCTTACCCCCAACCTCACCGCCCCATCAACATCCAATTCCACAAACAGGGCGTGTATTATACGTTCGTATAATATTCTTTGGTTCTTTCGGTAAAGTCACGTAGAGAGAAAAAATAATACAAATAAAGTGAATTAAAATTATCACGACGTTTCGATCGCAATAAATATATCCACGTCCAGCAGTGACCTGCGCACACGTACATTCGACAAACGTCCGGAGAGACAAAGGTGGCCGGGCGTGGCGCTTCAAGCACCGGCCCCACCCACTCGCGTGCCGTGCCGGCCTTCATAGGTGCTCGCCAAACAGCACTTGCCCCAACAGTCTGCGCAGGCTATACGGGGGAACCTTTGTCTTTGTGTGAGTGCGGGGAGCGGTGGCGCAGCGGTTAGCGCGCTGCGAACTCCCCCCCCTCTCCCCCCCCCCCTCCCCCGTGAGCCAAGCGACGAATATCTGAACCCTGAACTCTGAACCCTGAACTCTGAACCCTGGTCCCGGGGCCATCCCTCGAGTTCAGGGGTCGGCAAGCTGCAGCTCTGCAGCTGCACGCGGCTTTTTACAGACTGCTTCGTGACGTAATGTGATGTGTGTGTGTATAGTGTGTGTGATGTGTATGTGTGATGTGTGTGTCTAATGTGTGATGTGTGTGTGTGTGATGTGTGTGTGTGTAATATGTGTGTGTAATGTGTGTGTGTAATGTGTGTGTGATGTGTGTGTGGTGTCTATGATGTGTGTGATGTGTGTGTGTGTGTAATGTGTGTGTGATGTGTGTGTGTGTAATGTGTGTGTTGCGTAATGTGTGTGTGTGTGCGTAATGTGTGTGTGATGTGTATGTGTGCGTGCGTAATGTGTGTATGTGATGTGTATATGCAATGTGTGTTTATGTAAATTGTGTATGTAATGTGTGTTTGTGTACATATTCATGGCCATTGCGGCTCTTGAAAAATTGAGTTTCGTGCCGAACAAAAAAAAAATGCCTCTCGTCATTTTTATTGCGGACTCCCCTGGCCCTGCCCTGTTCCGCCCCTACTTGACATCCGTGAACAAGCGCTTCATAGCTCACCGGAGTCCTCCAGCACAAACAAATATTCTGATTCTGACTTAAGTGAGTGCCTCGTGCCGCATGTAAACATCGCTCCGCCCCCCTTCCCCCTCGCGTCCCCGTAACCCGCGCGTCCGCTGCGTGTCTCTCCCTCGCCGCTCGCCCCAAGGTGGCCGCGGGGTGCGCAAGCGCAAGGCCTCTCCAGAGCCCGACTGCGACCCCGGCGGGCCCCACTCGGGGATCTCCTCCGGCATCCCCTCTTCGGCGGCTGCGGGGGTGGCGTCGTCGGCGGGGGGCGTCGGCGGACCGACCAAATTGGAGGGGGCCGCGTCGGACGACGGCGGCGGCGGCCCGCCGGGGCCCCTCGCTCACGGCTCGCGGCCCCCCCCCGTCCCGTGGATCCCGGCGTGCGAGGCCCTGAAGCTGACGCTCGGCTCCAATGCATTCCCCGGCTCGTCGTCCACCGCCGCCGCGTTGCAGCAGCAGCAGCAGCAAGCGTCGAGCAGCGGCGGCGGCGTCGCGGCCGCCGCGTCGTCGTCCGCGTCGTCGTCCGATGGGAACCGCACCACGCCACCCGACTCGGTCGCCTCGTCCAACGGGACCAACGGCGCCGCCTCCTCCTCCACTGCCACTTCCTCCGCCTCCTCCTCGTCGTCAACGGCCGCCGCGTTGGCGACACTCATGTCGTCGTCGTCGGCGTCGTCGGCGGCGTCGGCGGCGGTGGCAGCGGTGGCGGCCGACTCGATGCAGGACGAGCCGTCGCCCGGCAAAGACGGCGGCTCCGACGCCGTGCACTCCACCACCACCACCACGGCGGCGGCGTCGGCGGCGGGTGGCGCCGTGCGGGGGGCGGGCAGCCCCGGCTCTCCCGGCAGCAGCGGCAGCGGCAAGAGGCTGGCCGGCGCGGGCGAGCAAAGCGGCGGCGGCGGCGCCAACAACGCCAACGGATCGGCGCAGGGCAGCAACGGTGGCGGCAGCAACGGGGTGAACAACAACGGCGTGGCTACCGGGAGCGGCGGGGCGGGGGGCCCGGACTCTGCGTCGGCGGGTGCCGGTGGTGCGGGGGGCCCCCTGTGCTGCACAAACTGCCACCAGCGGCTGGAGGACACGCACTTCGTGCAGTGCCCGTCGGTGGCGGCGCACAAGTTCTGCTTCCCGTGCTCGCGCGACAGCATCAAGAAGCAGGGCACGAGCAGCGGCGAGGTGTACTGCCCCAGCGGGGAGAAGTGCCCGCTGGTGGGCTCCAACGTGCCCTGGGCCTTCATGCAGGGGGAGATCGCCACCATCCTGGCCGGCGAGATGACCGTCAAGAAAGAGAGGGACACCTGATGGTCGGGGGATCGTAGGATGGGATCGTCGGATGGGATGGGATCATCGGATGTGTTGGAGGATTGGCGTGGATCGTGGTGGCGGAAGTCGTGGGGGCAAGTGTCGGTTGTGACCGGAGCGATGGATTTGCGTGGTTGCGATTGCGCGCGTGGTTGGGATTGCGCGCGTGGTTGAGATCGCGTGGTTGCGATTGCGTGCGTGATTGAGTGATTGGGATTGCACGGTTGGGATAGTGTGGATGGTCTGTGTGCTTGAGATGGCATGGTTGCGATTGCAAGGTTGGGATTGTGTGGTTAAGATGGCATGGTTGGGGTCACGTGATTGGGATTGCGTGATTCGGATTGCACTGTTGGGATCGCGTGGTTCAGATTGCACGGTTGAGATTGATGGCAATCCGATTGCCTGCCGGTTGTGGGCAGTGGCGCACCCAGTTGGAACGATATTCACCGAGAGCAACACCCAGAGGCAGCAAGTAACCGAGGCGGAAACAACGTGTTTGCTGCCGTCACCGAGCTCAGGCCCAAAAGCGTCGAGCGGCCAGCAACAATCATCACGAGCATCGACCCCCCCCCCCCCCCCTTGTGGAACAGCGCTACGGGACTCACGAAACGTCCGTCGCTCGAACGCTTTTGTTCCACGCGTAGCTCAGTGTGGCGGGCACCGCCGCCGGAGGGCCTCCGGCGGTGGAGCGAGCGAGCGGCCGGTGCTATCGGGGAGGTCGCCGGTTCACACGTCCCCTCCCCACCCCTCCCTTTTCCGCGGTGGGCTTGGGGTGGGGTGGGTGGAGGGTAGTCGATAAAAACGAGCACCACTTTTTTCGGGAACTTCAACGGCGGCGGTTGTCCTGTCGGAGAGACTCTCGCCCCCCGGTTCAGGGCCGCCCCCCGGTTCAGGGCCGCAAACGGGAGATGACTTCAGACCACGCGCCACCTTCAATATGGAAACCAGGGAGTGAATCTTAAAAATGGGTCTGCGACGTACCACGTTTGGGGGGCGGCGGCCAATTTCCGCTTTGCCCACCCTCGCCCCCCCACCCCACCCCTCCCTTGAGTCTTGTTCTTCGTCCGGAATTTTTCCGTTCCGGTTGGAGTGGAACTCAGTAGGCGGCAGATGAGGAGGATGATGAATAGGATGATGAGGAGGAGGAGGATGGAAGACGTTTTCGTTGGCTTTTAAACGGCACACCACGACCCCGAGTGAACGACGGCAATGGTGGCGATGGCTCGTCGGGGGGTGACAGGGTCGAGTCTGCTCCTGCTCCTCCATCATCATCGCCGCCGCCGCCGGCTTTCTGCGGCGTGGCTCATATGACCACGGCAGTTCTTGGGAGACGACGACGATGGCCGGCCGTGCCATTGAAGACAACGATTCACAACCGCAACCCCCTAACTGCACCGTCCGCAGGAACGTGGAATTTACGCAAAACACGCAACTTGAGCCGAGGGATGGCCACCCCGCGCGGGAGACGGAGCGACGGGACCGGCCCGTGAGCGCCGGTGGATCCGTTCCATCGCGGGAGATCACACCGTCAGCCTGAGAGGCGGAGGTCTTCATCCAGCAGTGGACTGACCATGGCTGCGTGATGATGATGATGATGAGCGATAGATACGCAAAATTTCATTCGTCGGGTGTGAAACCGGCTCGCAACAACAACAAAAAAACCACACGGACGCCCGTCGTTGTTGTCGCTTGTTGTTGTTGTTGTGGCCCCGAAAAACTTGACGACGCCCACAGCTGCCAAACGGAGAGAGAGAGAGAGACTCTCCAGCTGAAGTGCGGAGATAAGGTTCGACTCCCGGCCGGCGAGCAAACACCGGCCAGAGCAGAAACCCACGCGACCACGAACGAGCGGGCGGGCGGGAAGGGGTGGGGGGGGGCACGTGTACATTTTTCCAAGCGGTCACGACGTCGTGCGCGTGTACATAAGGTGCGAGAGTGGCGTCAACACGAGAGTGGGAGCGCGCACGCACCCGCCGTGCACCCACGCGCACACTCGCACGCGTGCTCACGTGAACGTTCCGTACACATCGTACACTACACGCGCGCGCACGCACGCGCGCGCAAGCACACACGGACAAAAGGAAACTTGGGTCTGGTTTTAAAAAAAAACTTGTTCTGATTTGTGTTGCTGTTTATATTTTTGTGTGGGGGGGGGGGGTAGGCGGGAGGCAGGGGGGGTGGGTGGGGGGGGCAGGGGGGATTTTTGATTTTATTATTTTTGTTTGGGGGGGTGGGTGGGGGGGTCTGAACAGAGGGACGGGGCGAGCTGTGGGTTGAGTTGGAAGCAACGCGGGAATGTGGTTCGGATTTAATTACTCATTTTTTATTGAAGTCAACATGGGGGGGGGGGGGGGGGAGTCTGTGGGTCAGGGGTTGGAGGTTCACGTTGGGATTGCCCTGAATGATGGAGGAAGGTAGGCGGTGGGCGAGGTGCGGGTATTGCTGTGTCCGTGCGTGTCTGCGCGTGCCCACGAGTGTCTACGTTGGCGCACCTCTGTCTCTCCGTGTTTGTGCGTCTGCGCTCCGTTGTGTCCGCGTCGCATCTACCGGCGCAAGTTCGACCTGTCAACGCGAGCCCTGCGTGCCGTGTCTGCGTGCCGCGTCTGCGTGCCGTGTCTGCGTTCGCGTCGACCGGTGGCGCGGTGTTTACCGCATTGGTGCCACAAACCCAGCCACCCGAGTTCGATTCCCGCTCACAGTCAACACCGGTGATGAGTACTGTATATGCATTCGTTTTGAGCCCCCCCCCAGGTCGACTCAGCCTTAAATAAATATCTGGCACAGTGAGTAAACATCGGTGACACACAAAGGCGGCCTGGCGTGGTGCTGGCCACACCATCCGTTCGTGTGACGTGCTGGCCCGCAAAGGTTCTCGCTAAGAGCTCTTGCCCCAACAGACTGGTGAAGGGCTATACGGGGGACCTTTGTTTTATCGCTGCCCACGTGTCTATCTGGAGTGTCGATGAGTGTGGGTCCCCATTCACGTGCATGTGTCTGCGTTCGTGTGTCTGCGTCTACGTTCACGTGTCCGAGCGCGGGTGAGCGTGGGTGAGCGTGAGCGAGTGTGCGAGCGAGTCTCTTGCTCCCCGCACTCATCATCCGTTAGTCGCCCCTCCTGACTAGGCTTGCGAGTGACCACGCGGCTCGCATTCGTCTGTGACCACGTGAGCTCGGCATTCGTTCGCGACCACGTGGCTCCCTTTCGTTCGCAACCACGTGAGCTCGCCTTCCTTTGCGACCACGTGGTTCGCATTCGTTCGCCTCCATAGCCGTGCGTTGCACCGCTGGCGTGCATGGCAGGCGGTTCGTATAAATCATAACAATAACAACGGATAATAATAATAAAAACATGTAAAAACATTACGTTCGCATTCCTCTGCTTTATTTTCTCAATTGGGAAATGCAACGGTGAGCGAAGAGTAAATCCGCACGGACATCCCCTCCTGAAGCCCCTCACCTCGTGGCCAGCAGCAGGACCTCGACATTGGAATCGAGCTCTGGAACGTATTGCCATCATTCTAGATTTGAAGCTTTCGTGACTGCAAGGATTCATATTCTTAGGTATTTTCGGTAAAGTCACGTAGGTAAAAAATGAAAATTAATAAAAGTAAAAATAAAATAAAAATCACGACGTTTCGGAGGCAACACAAGCTTTCGGTCTTCAGGTGAAACCATCACAGCACGATTGCTTTAATTTAGATTTTTGTTTTCTATCTACGTGACTTTGCCGAAAGAACCAAGAATATAGTTGTAACTACTGATGATAGTAGTATCCACTGACACTACAGTAGTAACTACTAACTCTACAGTAGTATCTACTGACTGTAGTAGTATCTACTGACTCTTCAGTAGTATCTGCCGACTCTATAGTAGTATAAACCAACTCTATAGTAGTAAATACTGACTCTACAGTAGTATCTAATTACTATAGTAGTATCTACTGAATCTATAGTATCTATTGACTTTCGTAGTATCCACTGACTATATTAGTAACTACTAACTATATAGTATCTGCTGACTATAGCAGTATCTGCTGATTATGCCAGTATCTACCGACTATAGTAGTAACTACTGACTCTACAGTAGTATCTACTAAATCTATAGTAGTATCTACCGACTATAGTAGTATCTACTGACTCTGCAGTAGTATCTACCGACTCTGCAGTAGTATCTACCGACTCTATAATAGTATCTAGTAAGCATACAATGTGCCGCTGTGAGGCCTAGTCCCATGGAGAGCCCCCAGCCTTGCCTAGATTGCCCAGCCGGCCGAGGTGGCACCTTGGCAGGCTGGGCTGGGCAGCTATAGCCCCCCACCGCCCCTATCGTAGTAAGTGCACACATTGGGGTGGGGGACATCACACTTTGAATAATTTACCTCAGCGTTGTGTATTTTTTTTAGCATTTTTAACGCAAGAATTCCCCCCTCCCCCTACCTGATCTCGTGTGTGCGTTGCTCGGGCAACCACCACCACGGAGCCGGTTTTCTCGCGCATGCGCAGATGCGTGCTCTGGCGCCACCCTGTGCGTATAAGAGGAATACGTTGTTAATTTAACTAAAGTAAAACCTTGGATTGCGAGTAACTTGGTCTGCGAGTGTTTTGCAAGACGAGCAAATTTTTTTAATAAATATTAATTTGATAAACGAGCGAGGTCTTGCAATACGAGTAGTACGTGTATACGCTTTGTCTGCCGAGCGTCACGTTATCACAACTGATATACGAGTGCTTTGATATACGAGTGCTTTGGATTACAAACACGTTTCCGGAACGAATTATGCTCGCAATCCAAGGTTTTACTGTACTTTAAAGTTGATAAATGTGAAATACGAATAGCGCTTTTTCGTCCCGGAGCATACGGCGTGGTATCTGTGTACGTTTTCGATACGTAAACCCCACAGTTTGTCAGTTAAAAAGTCTCAAGGTACCTGCACAGACAGCCAGACAAAGAATGACGTTTATAGGTAAGATGCAACAGGCCCCGCACTAGTTTAATCCAGCACTGAGTGCGCTAACCACTACGCCACCGGCTGCCCATGCAATTGCCACACACGCATGTGCACACAAAGACAAAGGTCCCCCGTTTAGCCTTAACAGACTGGGCAAGTGCTGTGAGCAGAGTAGCACCTATGAAGGCCGGGACGGCACGCCCGGTCGCCTTTATTTCCCCGGTGATGATGTTTACACACCGCAACAAGGTATTCATTTGAGGCCGAGTCTACCTAGGGGAGGCCCAGACGTGGAGAGCGAGATGGAGAGAAGTAAACAGACATCTGGAGAGAGCTGAAAAAAATAATTTGGATGGAGGGGGGTGAAGGAGAGTGAGAGAGATAGCGAAATAGATTAATATAGAGGTGGAGATAAGGAGAGGGTTGGTTTAAATCCTCTGCAGTATGTAGGTGAAAGAGAATCGGAGAAGTATGAAAGGAGAAACTGAGAGGCCGTTATTTTGGGAGAGAGATGGTTACACAGAGTAGAGAGCTGGAGAGAGATAAATATAGACGTGGATACCGAGAGCGTGGGGTACACGTAGAGAGAGAGAGATGTGAAGAGAGATGCAGAGAGATATGAAAAGAGCTCTTGAGAGGCAGAAATAAATTTGGTGGGGTGAGTGGTGGTGGTACTCTTAGGTTTTTTCGGTAAAGTCACGTAGGTAAAAAAAGAATAAGAATAATAGAAATAAAATAAGAATAAATCAATTAGTGATTTCATTGATTTATTATTATTTTATTTATATATATTTTTTTCCTACGTGACTTTACCAAAAAAAACCCATAAGAGTATGAATCCTTGCAGTCACGAAAGCTTCAAATCTAGTGGTGGTGGGGAAAGATTGCGTGTTTGGGGTGTGACGTCAACCCCGGATAACAGAGGGCAGTGACGAGAGGGAGGGAAGGGGGGGGCAGGGGTAGAGGGCAGCGCACGCCGAGTATTCGTGGAGGATGGAGAGGAGGGGGTGGGTGGGTTGAAGAAGGGAAGGGGGGGGGGGGCAGGCAATGTGGGTTGGAAGGGAGGGTGGGGGGCATTGGGTGGAGGAGATGCAAAAGAGAGAGGGCGGATGGATCTGGTGGCGGGGCAGGGGGGTTGGTGGGGAGGGGTTGGATGGAGGAATGGGGGGAGTGGTGGGATGGGGGTTGGAGGGGGGGTCATGACAGGCACCCACAGCCCCCCACCGCCGCCACACCGTCCAGACGCACTGTATCCACGGCGAGAGCGAAAACAAGATCGAGTTACAGGGCCATGCTCACCCGTGTCAACATACAAAGGTCCCCCGGGTAGGCTTGCAACGGTGCTGCTGGGGGCAAGTGCGAGCCGAGGAAAGCCGAGAGCCGCTCGAGGGAGCGGGCGGGGTTCGAGCGCCACGCACCGGCCGCCTTTGTCTTTCCACGGGTGACGTCATGACACCGCCGGTGCCAGGCTAGGTGCACACACACACACACAAGCCCCCCCCCCCCTGCTCCCCCTCCCCCCGTATAACCTTGAACAGGCTGTTGTGGAGCAAGTGCTGAGTAGCAGCACGGCGGTACGGGTGGAGCAGCCACGCCCGGCCGCCTTTGTCTCCCCCCAGTGACGACGTTTGCTACACACCGCACCGAGGTGCTCAATTCGAGGCTGAGTCGACCTAGGGGGCAGGCCCAGGACCGATTCAATGTAACCGCAACACACACACATCGCCACGTCTCCGTGTGTGTGTGGTCACGTGGGGGGGGGGTGGGGTCGAGCACGTGGAGATTACAGTGAACGCCGCGTCACGGGGACGTCCAGGGCGTCACCGTGCAGACACAGGTGGCAAAGGTCCCCCGTGTAGCCTCCAGCAGTCTCGGGGGGCAAGTGCCGCGAAGCGCCGAGCAGCACGTAGCGGAAGGCCGGCAACAGGCGCACGAGGGGCCTGGGTCGCCCGGCCGCCTTTGTCTCCCCAGTGTGGCGACGTTTTTACGCACGGCGCATCGGGTGCTCGGTTGAGGCCGAGTCGACCTAGGGGAGGGCCCGGGACCGCCGCAGATAGCCGTCTCTGGCGTTGGCCGTGTTCGTGGCGCGCAGGGCACGCTAACCGCTGCACCACCGCTCCCCCCCACACACGTACAAAGACAAAGATCCCCAGTATAGCCTGCAACAGACTGTTGGGGCAAGGGCCGGCACGGCACACGAGGGGGTGGGTGGCCAAAACAACGCCCGGCCGCCTTTGTCTCCCCAGTGACGATGTTTACACACCGCACCAGGTACTCATTTGAGGTCGAGTCGACCTAGGGGAGGCCCAGGACCGGTTCAGATAATCGTCACTGGGTGTTGGCCGTGAGAGCGGGAATCGAACTCGGGTCCGCCGGGTTCGTAGCGCAGCGCGCTAACCGCTGCACCACCGCTCCCCACTACACACACACAGCGACACACCGAAACTTGGAGCCCCGCGGAATCCGGCGCGAGTAAATATCTCGCTCACCACACAGCCTCCTCGCGCGTCCAACGAGAGACACATGTCACCCTAACCCTCCCCACCCCTCTCCCTTCCCTCTCGTTTTCCTCTCTCCGGTCTCCAAATCCTTCCCCACGTCTCCTGCTCCCTGTCGTCTCCATCTCCCTACCCTGCTCTCCCTCCGTCTCTGTCTCTCTCCCTCTGTCTCTCTCCCTCTGTCTCCCACCGTGCATCTACATCCCGTCATCCAACCGCTCTCCAAGTCGCCGTCACGCCGCCACCCTCCCCCCTCCCCGTCCTACCCAGCCACTCACCTGCGTTGGCCAATGTTGGGGTCAAATATGGGCAACCCCTTCCCTTCCCTGCCCCCAAACCCCACTTCCTAACACCAAGCCACGTGAGCCCCCCCACCGCCCGCCCTAGGCCGTTGGACTGCAAGAAGGGCTGCGTGAAGAACGAGAGAGTGAGCGAGAGAGTGACCGAGAGAGTGAGCGAGAGAGTGACCGAGAGAGTGAGCGAGAGAGAGAGAGTGAGAGAGTGACCGAGAGAGTGACCGAGAGAGTGAGCGAGAGAGTGAGCGAGAAAGTGAGCGAGAGAGTGAGCGAGAGGTGGGGGTTTTACATAAAGCTAAGTAAAAAAAAAAATACGAAATGATGAACGAAGCAAAGTACGAATACACCGAGAATCTTCTTGTTTCCACTGATCGTAAAAAAAAACCCTCGCCATCACACCAAGCCCCTAACTCCAGTTCTCAGTGTCAATCGCAGCCACAACTGAAACTCAAAGTTACCCCCGGTGTCGCCTTAACAGATCATTCCGGGGGGCGGGGAGGGCAAGTGGTGTTTGCGAGCACCCACATAAGCCGGCACGGCACACGACGGACTGGGTAGGCCAGCACCACGCCCGGCCGCCTTTGTCTCCCCAGTGACGATAATTTCCACACCGCACCAGGTACTCATTTGAGGCTGAGTCGATCTAGGGGAGGCCCACGTCCAGTTCAGATAATCGCCACTGGCGTTGGTGACCGTGAGCCGGGAATCGAACTCGGGTCGCCGGGGTTTGTAGCTCGGGGCGCTAACCGCTACACTGCCGCTTCCCCCCACTACCCCCCCCCCACTTCCCCCCCACCACCCCCCCTCCCCCCGCTTCCCCCCACCACCCCCCCACTACCACCACCTCCACACCCAACCGCAAGGCCAACACCTGCTCAGCTCAATCCACGTCGTTCCTCCGAATCCCTCCCGAAATCAGCGACCTCGTCAGCGCCGTCACTGACCTGACCCTCACCCTCCTAACCCCGCAGAGTGAACGCAACTTTTGTTAGTTTAAGCAGCGCGCGCGTGCGCGTGTGCGCGTGAGAGAGAGAAAAGAGAGAGATCAGGGAGAGTCTCATCTACAAGAGTGAATTCCCCCCCTCCCCCGCCGTCACCAAAACTGCATAAAATAGAAATCAGCACAAAAGCAACTGCGTTAGAGTAGACTTTAAAACAAAAACCACACCACAACATGAAAATAAATATTTACGAGAATATTATTAATTTAAAATATGTATACAGGTCATGTAACGCGAGTTGGCTCAGACGGAGTCATTTTGAACCTTTTGCTTGTGGCCCAATGAAGGTGACCAGGCAGCACGAGCCCTGCTGCAGTGGCGTAGCTGGCGAGGGTGTGCAGGCGGTGCAACTGCCACGGGGCCAGAAGGGGCCCCAAGGCGACCACGACGAGCAAGCTGTGCATTTACGCTGGAGGAATCTGATGAGCTGTAAAGCTCATTGACACATGTCCAGTAGTCGGGGCAGGTCAGAACGTTACAACAACAGCAACACAAACGCGATAAGAGTGCAAATTATAGGCAAGGTAAACTAATCATTAAAAAAATATATGCAAGTTAAACTAAACATATTTTCTTATCTGACTAGGTTAAATCTCTCGTGCCGAGAGCTCGCTGTCACCTCGCGACGCCACTGCAAGCTGGCGAGATCACCAGGCCACGCTCAGAGCAACACCACCACCACCACCCACCCACCCTTCCACACCACACAACCATCCCCAACCACTGCCTTCCCCAACTCAAACTCCCCAAACAATACTCGGTAAAGTGACGTAGGTAAAAATACATAAGAAAATAAAAATTATAGAAATAAAAATTATAAATCACGGCGTTTCGGAGGCAACACAAGTCTCCGTCATCAGGTGGGACCGTCACAGCTAAATTTACTGTGACGGTCCCCCAGTATGAATCCTTGCGGTCACGAAAGCTTCAAATCTAGAATTAATCCCCAAACAATGACACACCACGGCAAATTCGTCACTAGCACCGCACTAAAGGTGGGTGGGGACGTGTAAAAGGCAACGTTTCGGGACATGACCCATCTTCATAGCAGGGAATTGAAGAGGAAGACGAGTCATTGCCTCGCCTGTCAAGGCCACTGGGGGTGCCGTGCCTTGTGCAAAAGAATCACAACAACCCTTGTGGTTTGACCCCTTGACAGCCGATCCAGAACCAAAGCCCAACCCGGCATCTTCACGAGACCGTGGCCGCTGAGCCCAACCTCAGCATCATCGTCAGCCTCACGGTTTGTCCACTGGCTGGATGAAGGATGGGGATCAACGTCATCGCGATGACGACCCGTGCGCTGTCCACTGCTGGATGAAGGCATCATGGTCATCATCTTCATTGTGTCAGCCAGAGTATATCCACTGCTGAATGAAAGCCTCTCCATGATCAATATCATAATTGATGATGGTAACTAATACGACTATCCGGTAGTTCGGCAACACACGGAGACCACGTGGCATGCGCGAATATTACAAAAGAATAGAAATTATAATCAACGTAAAGATCTTCTTCTTGGTTCTTTCGGTAAAGTCACGTAGAAGGGAAATAATAAAATAATATAAATAAAACAATGAACTACAATTCTCACGACGTTTCGGCCACAACGCAAGCAGCCGTCCTCAGGTGAAGAACAGGTCTGTCGGAAAGACGCTGTCTTTGTTTTATCTTTATTATTTTATTATTTCCCTTCTACGTGACTTTACCGAAAGAACCAAGAAGATGAATCCCTGCAGTCACGAAAGCTTTACATCGAAACTCAACGTAACGCTGTGATCGATCCACTGCTGGATGAAGGCCTCTCAATAACGTTGCAATCTTTCGCGGTCCAATGCAGCTACCCATCCATCTCCCCCCTCCCCGGGCACCCCTTCCACCCCCCAACATCTCCCTCCAAGGCAAATGCACCGAACTCATCGCTCCATCTCCGCGGTTGGTGGTCTTCACACCGCTGCCGTTCACTTCCATACTAAGCTTTAACGCCAACAAAATACAAAACCTCCCCCATCATCACCATCATCAGACGCAGCATCGTCATCTACCGACCCGGGCCCAGGAACGAACAAGGGGGAGGGAGGGAAATACAAAAAAACTGAACGGGAGAATAACACATTCCTCACACGTGACCCTGGGTAACTTGACGCTCAGCCCCCACCTCCCTCCCCCCTCCTCTCTCTCTACACCACGACATCAACGACCAACAACCACCTCACCACACACATCCACCCACCCACCCACCCCACTCCAATCCCGACCCAGCCGCATTCCTCACGGCCCAGCCCGGTCACGGTAACGAGAAATCTGCGCGGTTTCTTTTTTCCCAGAGGCGAGGAGCATTGGGTGGAGGGGGTGGAGGGGGGCGGGGGAGGGCGGGGGAGTTGAGGAGGATGAGGAGATGAGGGGCTGGTGGACTGAGGAGGGAGTGAAACGGAGATGCTGAAGAGGGGAGAGAGAGAGAAACGGAGATGGGGATGATGATGATGATGAGGTGGTGGTGGTGGTGTGGGCTGGTGATACGAGGAGGTTGATGGCGAGTGAGGAGGGGATTTAAGGAGATGGATAGGACAGGAGACGGCGCATCAAGAGGTGAATACAATGAGATAGCGACATGGAAACGGAGAAGAGGGTGGGAGGGGGGAGTAGGGTAATGGAGGAGGAGAGGACAGAATCAGAATATTTACATCAACTATGGGAATCTGATGAGCTATGAAGCTCTTTTTCACAGATGTTCAGTAAGTGGCACGGAGTCAGAACGCTACACCAACGCAGTACAACAACACAATGGGAGTGCAAAGTATAGGAATTGGTAGACACATCACTTTAAAATGTGCACATCGTCATAAGAGAAGGGGGAGAGTGGAATGGAGCAGAGATAAATCACGGAGGAGGAGCAGGAGGAGGGAGCGCGAAATGATGGGGAAGTGAAAAATCGGAGGAGATGGAGAAAGCGAAAGTGAGAATCGGTGGAATTGGAATCGAGAAGATTACGCGGAGCGAATGAGAGGAGAGAGCGATATGGAGGAGGATGAGATGGGGAGATGCGACCCTTATTTTAGATTCCCTTGGCCTGATTTCGTGGAATTGAGCTCTCGAAATAGGGTCACGTGAAACGAGACACGCCCAGGATCCGAGTCCGATTCCGTGAGCTTCTCGCGAAGGACTGTTGTTGTGGTGGTGGCGGCGGCGGTGGTGGTAGTGGTTGTGGTGGTGGTGTAGGTTGTGGTTATTGCCGAGGACACGGTTTCTAGCTAAAACGAGCGGCTTCTCCTCCTGCCAACAGCCCACAGCTGAGTGGGGGAATCCATCCGTAGGAAAACCACTGCCAGATTTCACAGTGGCTTTGTACACCATCATCATCAACGGCCATTGTCAATCCACACTGCTGCATCACGAAGCTTTCTCTACTCTACCGCGATCTCTCGCGATCCATTCCCCGCACCTTCCGACGAGCACGGTGCGAAAAAAGTTCAACGCACACACGCGCAAGCACACACGTGGTGTCAACAAACCCACCACCACCATCATCACCTTTCATGTGCACACGCAAACGGTCGATGCCACCACCGCCACCTCTTCGGTGAGCGCGTGGCGTTCGATCGTCCGTCCGTGGGTCACTCTTCTCGACCTGCTCTCGGAGACGCGTCCAATTATAAGACGCACTGTGCCTTTGCACCCCCCCCCCCCTCGCGCCGACGTGACGTGGAGTGGGGGGCGGGGGGGGGCGGGGCTGCGTCTTATAATCAGGTTACGAGTGCGAGTGACCGATAATTCGTACAAACTGTGGCGACATCGGGCAAAACGGTCGTCGGATGCGTCTGACTTTTTCGGAGGGTCTTACAAATCCGGGCAACAACAACAACAAAAAAACCGGTGGTAGTTGTTGTTAGTGGTTTGTTCGTAGTAATAACTTTTTTTTTAAGTTCATTTGTGAATGGAAGTCTGCTCGCTTCGTTTGCGCCGTGGTATCACAGCCACCCCGGGGTAAATTCCCCAGCAGCTCCGACCGCTATAGAGACAGGGGGAAGGCGGCGGGGGGGGGTGGAGGGAGGGGAGGAAAGTTTCAGAGAACTGAATAGAGGCCTTCTTAGGTGCTCGCTCAGAGCGCTCGCCCCCAATTGTGTGAAAGCTATACCCGGTAATCTGTCTTTTTCGTTTTGGATGTTATGCATGTACGTGTGTGATCTTCGATGGCCTCCCCTAGGTCGGCTCGGCCTTAAATGAGTACCCGGTGCACCTCCGATTAGCACGGTTTGGCTACGTACGGTACGAAAGAAGTTCAACATTGGCCAGCCATCGAACAAAGTCGGTCACCGCATGGCGCGCTTCTGGGGCCGTCTGGAACGCGCTCTTCCTTCCGATATTAGGAAGCCACTGGAGCTATGCACTTTTCAAAAATCTAGATTGAGAACTAATTTCTTTAAAACTGCTTTAGTTTGTTGTCTTCCCACCGCACCTCCGGTTAACACGGTTGGCTGCTACGTACGGTGTGAAAGAAGTTCCACACACGGTACATACGCGGTGCGGTGTGTGGACATCAGCACTGGAGAGAGAAAAGGTGGCGCCTGGCGTGGTGCTGCTCGCCACCCACCCACCCAGCCACGTCGCGTTAGCCTGGACACGTGCTCGCGAACAACCCTTGTCCCAAGTCGGCGGTGGTGGTGGTGGCGATCTTTATCACTGCTTATACGTACGTGTCAGCGTGTATGTGCGTGTGCACGTTCGTTTGGGTGTGTGAGAGAGAGAGCACGCGCGCGTCTCGAGCTGCACATTGCACCTTGGAATCTTAGATCGCACCTAGCCTGGCACGAGCGCTACAGGTGACACCAACGCCCGCGTTCGTTGCGAACGGCAGCTGTTACCGTTCCCCGTATGCGCGTGCGTGTGTGCGAAGTGACGCACACCGGGCAGCTGGAGGCAGTCGCCCATCCAAACACAGGGGAGGGCAGAGGAAGAGCGACGCTCACAACAACGACCGGAGCGCCGGGTGGCTAAAATGCAGTTGAGGGCCAGTCATCTCAGTCGGACGACCCATGGCACCTGGGCCTGCCCGGTGACTTCCAGTCAGCGAGCCTTCGACACTTCACGTGGCCTTAAAGCGCACGTAGCCTGGCACAAAAGTGACGTCACCGACACTTGGTGGCGAATGGCGTCATATTGTTGTGCAGTGGGGAGCGGTGGTGCAGCGGTTTGCACGCTGCGCTACAAAACCGGCCACCCGAGTTCGACTCCTGCTCACGGCCAACACCGGTTATTTGAACTCGTTCTGGGCCTCCCCTAGGTCGACTCAGCCTCAAATGAGCACATGGTGCAGTGTGCAAACATCTCCACTGGGGAGAGACAAAGGCGGCCGGGCATAGTGCTAGCCACCCAACCCCCCCCCCCCCCTCCGTGTGCCGTTCCGACTTTCATTCGGTGCTCGCGAACAGCACTTGCCCTCTCAGTTAAACGACTTCACGGGTGCTCTTTGTCTGTTGCACTGTGTATTTAGAGTGTGCGTGCGTGTGTGTGTTGTGATGACGTCAGCAGTCTGTCTGGATAACAAAACGGACTTTGCACCCGCACCTCTATCAACAGCGTCCCGCATAACAAAAGGCAAAGATCCCCCGTATAGGCGCAGACGGTTGGGGCAAAGTGCCGTTGGTGAGCACAGGAAATGGATGATGGAATGGTGTGGCAATCACCGTGGCCCCACGTGATCCACGCACAAAGACAAAGGTCGCCCGTGTAGCCTTCGAGGAGGTTGGGGCAAGTGCTGCTCGCGAGCACGCGGCACGGAGGTTTTCACGACCAATTTTATTCACGATAATGTGTTCTGGGGTTATTTTGCGTAGCTGTCACTGTGTCGTGTACCCACCTCCACCCTACGTGGCCAGTTCGTAAGGTTTTACGCGTGAACAGAGCGTGCCAATCTATGACGACGACCGACCGCCTTTGTCTCCCCAAAAATTTCCGCTCGTCACACTCACATCGGCGGTGCCATATTCATGGCTGAGTGGACCAGCCCAGGACCGGTTCAGATATCGATCGCCACTCACGTGAGCCGGGATTCGAACGCTGGTGACCAACTTAGTTGTCATCTGTGGAGCAGCGTGGTGGCGCAGTGGTGACGCTTCACTCCTCCACAGCCAGAAGGGGCATCTCGAGGCTCGATTCCCGACTCGAGCGCCTTTGTGTGTGGAGAATAGAAGCTATACAACTATCAACTAATTTTATTTACTTTACCTATACAGCTCTTTTCTTTTTCAGAAGCGACCTGGCCACAAATGATCGCTCAACTGAGTGGCTCATCACGGGGAAAGTTATAGCAGCCAAGTGCTCTAAACGCGTGTTTCTAAATTCGGAGGGGAAAACCCGGAGGACACGGACAAAATTCCACGCGATCACGGGGAGAGAGAGAGAGAGAGACATTCAAACTCCAAATATACAGCAACAGGCGTCAGGGTCGAGATCGAACCCACGACCTCCTGTATACCAGGCGAGGTAGTTAACATCTCCTAGCCACCGTGTGTGTGTGTGATCTCCCCCTGTTCTGCGTGGGTTTTCTCTTGGTTTTCCCATTCCATAGCTAAAATAAAACAAATACCCCCCCCCCCCCACACACGCACGCAATGTCACGAGTAATTGGCCGAACAAAAACATATCCCAATGCTCAAAATGTCAATTGGGATTACAAAAGAAGAAACAGCAGCGACATCGCCAACCTTGTACAATCAACTTGACAGGACGCTCCTGAAAACAAGAGTTGCTGTCTGCAGACACAGCGAGGATTTCCCGGGTGAACGAGCGTTATAGAGCTGTAAATTCAACGACAAAGACCCTCCGTATAGCCTGTGACAGACTCTTGGGGCAAGTGCTGTTAGCGAGTAGCAGCTATGAAGGCCGGCACGGCACACGAAGGGGTGGGTGGCCAGCACCACGCCCGGCCGCCTTTGTTTCCCCCAGTGGCGATGTCTATGCACCGCGAAGTCATTTGAGTCTGACTCGACCTAGGGGAGGCCCATGACCGGTTTAGATAATCGTCATTGGTGTTGGTGGCCGTGAGCGGGAATTGAACTCGCGTCGCCCAGGTTCGTAGCGCAGCGCGCTAACCGCTCCGCCACCGCTCCCCACGCTGTAAAGTTCTCACACACACACAGACGCACACACTCCCTCCGACACGCCGCGCAGAGCGAGTCGCACCATAGCTCTTTATGATGTTGACCAGAGGAGCAGCCTGTGTGCGTGTGTGTGTGCGCGCGTGCGTGCGTGTGCGTGTGTGCGCGTGCGTGTGTGCGTGTGTGTGCGCGTGTGCGTGTGTGCGTGTGTGTGCGTGTGTGCGTGCGTGTGCGTGTGTGCGGTCTTTGGCCACCCACCCCCTCGTGTGCTGTGCGCGCCTTCATTATGTGCTCACGACAGCACTTGCCCCAACAGTTTGTTGAGCCTACACGGGGCATCTTTGTCTTTGTGTGCGGTTAGCGCGTGGTCTTGGCCACACCACCAACCTCCGTAGGCCGTGTTGGCTTTAATAGGTGCTCGCTAACATATCTCTAGTCACGAATCCGATAATATAAAACCAACTAATTATAATTGCTGCTGCTGCTACCGATGATGATGATTGAAGACGCATTTCTTTCGAATTGCTGTTTGTGTTTAGTTTGTGGTCTTTCCCCCGCACCTCAGACGAGCACGGTTGGCTACGTACGGCGCGAAAGAAGTTCAACACACACACATACACACACATTCGTGAATATCATTCATAGCGTCATCTTTCAGGGCCATCATTCTTCCCACGGCCAATCGCGGAGACTCAGCGACTCCGTCTCCATGAGGGTCCTCTCGCATCGGGGACTTTTGGGCTTTTCCATTCACGAGTTTGGCTTTCCGTTGAGGGTTACCGGCGAACCGGGATACCCCCCACCCACCCACGCGTAGATGGAGGCACCCAATATCAGAGCCTGCCCTGGGGTCTCCCCTAGGTCGACTCAGCGTAAAATGAGACGTGGGGGTTTTCCACGGTGTGTCTCAACCTCCAGCCACCGCCACCACCCACCCCTCACCCCCGTGCTTTCCGGATTAGATTGGTAGCCCCCTCCCTCTCTCCCCCTCTCACTCATTCATCCCTCGTCCCCGCTACTCCGACGAGCACGGCGTGTTCCACGCGTGCGGTGCGAAAGAAGTTCAACATACGTACACACACACGCGCGCAACCACAAACTTACGCTTACCGTATTCACCCGATTAGAAGACGCACTAACCCACCCAAAACAAAAGTTGCAAGTGCGTCTTACAATCCGGTGATATTTACCGCGCGCCCTGTGCAGATGATCTGCGCGTGTGGGGGGAGAGGGGGGGGGGAGCTGCGGCGTCGGACAACCGACTTGGCGCACCTTGCACGCCGCAGCCGCCAGAGAAGCCGCTACGCTCAGCCAACAAACGCGACGTGCAAATCAAAGTCTCCATCATTCTCCACCGCGCGACGATTCACAGACAACCCCAAATTCCATCCCGACCCCCTCTCAGCCCCATTAACCCCCCCCCCAACACACACTCGGCCGTTGCCCCCCCCACCTCCCCCCCACCACCACGACCCCTCCCCCCACCGTCGCCCCACTCCACCACCACCGCCCATCTCTGACGCAGCGCGCTGCCTATGTTTGGTAACGAACACGCCGCCGTTGCCGTGTGCGTCACGATGGGAGGTGGGTGGAAGGGGTTTAGTTCGCCTTGGTCGAGATCGCAGCGGTAGTTTCTTAGCCCCCCCCCCCTCTCTCTATCTAACTATCCCCCACCAGCCTTTTAAGGGGTTGGGGGAACGGTGTGGGTGGGAGGGGGTCGACTCAGCCCCTCATCACCCCAGGGTCGTTAAAACGAGTACTGTATTGTAACAAAAATGAGTAATTACCTCCGGTGAGGAAGTCGTCAGTGGCTTGCCCTATGTATAGATACACTCGCGCCCCGCCATAGCAACGTGGAATTCCCACCACTGGCTCGAAATCGCGTGTACACGCACGTGGGGACGTGTAAGTCACGTGGGCGTGTCAGAGCGGCTTACACATCAACGTGCCTTACACGTGGGCCTGACTTACACATCGGGTTAGTTAGATCGAGTTAGTTAGATCGAGTTAGTTAGATCAGGGTAGTTAGATCAGCCTAGTTAGATCGGGTTAGTTATATCGGGTTAGTTAGATCGAGTTAGTTAGATCAGGGTTAGTTAGATCAGGGTAGTTAGATCAGCCTAGTTAGATCGGGTTAGTTATATCGGGTTAGTTAGATCGAGTTAGTTAGATCAGGGTTAGTTAGATCAGGGTAGTTAGATCAGCCTAGTTAGATCGGGTTAGTTATATCGGGTTAGTTAGATCGAGTTAGTTAGATCAGGGTTAGTTAGATCAGGGTAGTTAGATCAGCCTAGTTAGATCGGGTTAGTTATATCGGGTTAGTTAGATCGAGGTTAGTTAGATCAGGGTTAGTTATCAGGGTAGTTAGATCAGCCTAGTTAGATCGGGTTAGTTATATCGGGTTAGTTAGATCGAGTTAGTTAGATCAGGGTTAGTTAGATCAGGGTAGTTAGATCAGCCTAGTTAGATCGGGTTAGTTATATCGGGTTAGTTAGATCGAGTTAGTTAGATCAGGGTTAGTTAGATCAGGGTAGTTAGATCAGCCGAGTTAGATCGGGTTAGTTAGATCTGGTTTGTTAGATCAGGGTTAGTTAGATCAGGGTAGTTGGATCAGGGTTAGTTAGATCGGGTTAGTTAGATCGGGTTAGTTAGATCGGGTTAGTTAGGTCAGGGTAGTTAGATCAGCCTAGTTAGATCGGGTTAGTTAGATCTGGTTTGTTAGATCAGGGTTAGTTAGATCAGGGTAGTTAGATCAGGGTTAGTTAGATCGGGTCAGTTAGATCGGGTTAGTTAGATCGGGTTAGTTAGATCAGGGTAGTTAGATCAGCCGAGTTAGATCGGGTTCGTTAGATCGGGTTCGTTAGATCGGGTTAGTTAGATTCGGTTAGTTATATCAGGGTTAGTTAGATCTGGTTAGTGAGATCAGGGTTAGTTAGATCGGGTCAGTTAGATCAGGGTTAGTTAGATCGGGTCAGTTAGATCGGGTTAGTTAGATCGGGTTAGTTAGATCAGGGCAGTTAGATCGTGTCGGCTTGAATGTCATTTCTTCTTTAACACCACGACCCTCCACCTGCCGACAGGGCCAATTACCTCGTGACTTGAAAAATCCCGAAATCTTCGTTGCCCCCCGCCCCGCCTTGCCCCCCTCTTTGCCTCCACCCCGCCACGACCCAGCAAGCTTCTCCTGTTCCTGCTGACGGCCCGAGGTAGAGGGGTGGGGGGCCCCGGAATATTTGGGGGGGGGGGGGGCCGGGGCTAATGTAGAACGCGCGGCTCGAGGAGTATTTTCAGCAGCGCGCGTGGGCTGCCTGTCTGGCTGCGCTATCGACCACTAAATTTAGCTTCCACGACTCTGACCCCAGCGTCTAGAATTCGGGGGGAGGAAACACGCACGCACGCACCCACGTGTACAATACAGTACGCGGTGTATGCATGTGTATTTTCCAAGTACCCGTTTGAAGCTGAGTCGACCTAGGGAAGGTTTTAGATAATCGTTGTTGGGTGGCCGTGAGCGGGAATCGAACTCGCGT
Source organism: Lethenteron reissneri (assembly GCF_015708825.2). Classification (NCBI taxonomy): domain Eukaryota; kingdom Metazoa; phylum Chordata; class Hyperoartia; order Petromyzontiformes; family Petromyzontidae; genus Lethenteron; species Lethenteron reissneri. The sequence continues at coordinate 8,559,344 of NC_083786.1, forward strand.
TTGCCGGGTCCGTGGCGCGTCGCGCTGGCCGATGCCACCGCCGCTCCGCGTGCTGTTATCCGCACACAAGACAAAGATCGCCCGTATAGCCTGGACAGACTTGTATGGCAAGTGCTGTGACAGGCGAGAGAGGCCGGTACGGCACATGGGCAGGGTGGGTGGCCAGCACCACGTCCGCACGACCGCCTTTGTCTCCCTAAGTGTAGATGTTGGCGTTTAAACAACAACAAAACCGAACCGCTGTACAGGCTGAGTCGACCTAAGGGGAGGCCAAGGGATCGTTTCAGATATTCAGATATTAGACGATGTTGTAGGAGAAAACATTTATTAAAAAGTCAATTTAATTAAGTAGAACGTGTTGTCTATATTTATTGAAAGTTGCGCATTTTGATGTGACGTCACATTTCTCAACCCCCCCCCCCCCCCACATCGTCACAAATGTCTGAGCCCCCCCCCCCAGGTGCGTGACGTCATTTATGGACGGCCCCAAAGAGGGAGCTCCCCCGTATCGCCTCCTCACACTCTCACACGCGCTTGCGCTCAAAGCACCACTACATTTAGCTCCACTGACCCAGTCTTGAAACGTCTGGAAGGGATCCCCCTTCACACCCACACACACACAAAGATCGCCCCCCGTATAGCCTTACAGACCCAGGCCGGAGCAAGTACTGTTTGCGAGCACCTATTAAGGCTCGCGGGGGCACACAGAGGATTGGTCGAAACAACCCGCTCCGCCCTTTTTGTTTTGCCCCTTTGACAACGTCGCACAAACAAGGTTGTTATTTAAGGCCGAGCCGACCCAGAGGCGGCACAAGAACGGGCTTCACTCAGAACACTGCTGGTATCTCCGTTGCACACGTACACACGTGAACACACACACGTACACACGTGTGCACACACACACACGTACACACGTGCGCACACACGTGCACACACACGTGCACACACGTACACACGTGCGCACACACACACATACACACGTGCACACACGCACGTCCACCCCCACCCCACGTCCACCCTCCTCCCCCACGTCCACCCTCCTCCCCCACGTCCACCCCCACGTCCACCCCCACCCTCCTCCCCCACGTCCACCCCCACCCCCACGTCCACCCCCACCCCACGTCCACCCCCACGTCCACCCTCCTCCCCCACGTCCACCCCCACCCCACGTCCACCCTCCTCCTCCACGTCCACCCCCACGTCTACCCCCACCCTCCTCCCCCACGTCCACCCCCCACCCCTACGTCCACCCTTCTCCCCCACGTCCTGCCCCACGTCCACCCTCCTCCCCCACGTCCACCCTATCGCGAATCAACGTTTTATTTATCGGCCGTGTTCCGCTTCTGGCTTTCCCTGCGAGCCGGTTGATCAACTCTGAAATGAGACGTCTCAGACCGCGTCGCTCGCGACAAGGCGACCTCATTAGGAGTTCCGTAAATAAATGAATAAATACAAATACATTGTTGGGCAAACAACCATTCCATGCTTGGTTAAAAAAAAGCAGACATATTTGTATATACATATATTACAAGGTGAGCATCCATGCGGTGCATATCTTCTGTTTACATCCCTGAGCCAGTGGGCGGACATTCCACATTCCTATGGCGGGGAGGGTGGGTGTCTCCATAGGACAACCACGTGACTTCCTCACAAAGCAAGTGGGGTACTGTTCATGCAAATTTTAGCGACCCCGGAGATGATGATTGGCTGAGTGCCCCCCCCCCCACCAAACCCCTAACCCATCAACAACCGGGATTTGAACTCGCAAGCCTCCAAATTGCTCCCAGTTGATCAAGAGCGCGAGAGGCTGCAGTCGTCTGCTCGCGACTGAACGATCTCAAGGCACGTGGAACCGAAACGTCGGGACATCTTGCCGACCAACATACACCGCGGTATCAGCCCATCGACCACAACGATTGTGCTGGCGATGCAGTAGCAGCAGCATCACCACCAGCATCACCACCAGCACAGTCGTATACATGTGAATATTATTTTTGTTCGCGTGCGTGACGCGGGGAGGCGAATACGAGACGCAGAGCGGCTATTTATAGAGCACCAGTCTCGCCCGGGACGGAAAATAACAAGCGGGGGTGATGGTGGGGGTGGTGGTCGTGGGGAGGTGGTAGGGAGGGGGGCAGCAGTCACGTGCTAGGACCCCCAAGACCTTTAAAAACACGAAGTGTTTACGCCATTGTGCCAAAGAGCGATCCGGATTCTCAAAGGAACTTGAGGTTAAAAGGCTATACTTGGTGACGAATCACTCCAATGCAGAACAGATAAGCGAACGCGATATATCTCAATCATATGTATGTACAATACATATGTGTGTGTGTCTATCCTCATCACGAAAATAAATATCTCTGACATTCTTACACGACCCATTAGCCTTCTGCTAGTGCATCATATCATCAGCGGCAGCAGCAGCAGCATCGATTGATTTCATGGCAAGCAAATCTGATGATTTTTTTAAAGAATATGCCTTATACCCTTTCTGGCAATAAAACAGGTTTTAATGATGTTCAAACACCAACATAGACACCGTTGGCAAGGGAACAATCAGAGGGTTCGGAGAAAAATCCACGCGACTACAGGGAGAACGTGCAAACTCCAAATATACAGCAGCAGGCGTCAGGGTCGCGATCGAACCCACGATCTCCTGCATACCAGACGAAGCAGTTAACATTTCCTAGCCACCGTGATGATGATTGAGAGAGACACCGCAAACTCCAAATATACAGCAGCAGGCGTCAGGGTCGGGATGGAACCCACGACCTCCTGCATACCAGGCGAGGTGGTTAACATCTCCTAGCCACCGTGATGATGATGATGAGAGAGAGACACGCAAACTCCAAATATACAGCAGCAGGCGTCAGGGTCGGCATCGAACCCACGACCTCCTGCATACCAGGCGAGGCAGTTAACATCTCCTAGCCACCGTGATGATGATGATAATGAGAGACACGCAAGCTCCAAATATACAGCAGCAGGCGTCAGGGTCGGCATCGAACCCAACGACCTCCTGCATACCAGGCGAGGTAGTTAACATCTCCTAGCATCTCACGCTGCTGCCGCTCGTCAACGCCGACCGGCGTTCAGTTGAAGTCACCGTTGAAAATTCCACGTTACGACGACGACGTGGCCGAGTACGTCGGTCAGCACACGCGCGCTCTGCGGCGGCGCGTCAACTTCCAACTTCCTGCCGCAAGTTTCCTCCGCGATGGTGTTTCAGCTCCCACGTGTGACCTTTGTTAGCGGAGCGAACTCTAAATTTAGACTCTGCAACAATTTTTTTTTAAAATGCTTAAGACAAAGGACCTCCTGCTATAACTGTACGCAGATGCAAGCCTCTTTTGGAGTGGCAGATTTTTTTTTTCGCCAGGGAGGCTCGCCACAACATGATTAACAAACATGCAATTGGCTTGACTGCACTAAGACATCCACAATAGAGGCAAAGATCCCCCGTATAGCCTCAACAGGCTGTTGGGGCAAGTGCTGTTAGCGAGTAGCCAACACAACGCCTCGGCCGCCTTTGTCTCTCCAGTGGCGATATTTGTACACCGCACCAGGTACTCATTCGAATGCCGAGTCCGAACCAAAAGAGGCCCAGGACAGGTTCTAGTTTGAGCCGTGACCGGGCATCAAATTCACGTTCCGGATGAATTAATCCAGAGGTCCGCTAACTCGATGCACCACCTCTCAATAATATCTGGACACCAGGTGGCGTGGCCACGCCCGTAGGGGGACCTTCATGCAGCAGTGGATAGATGAAGATGATGACAACATTGATAATAATCGGTTACACTATGAGGATTATAGACAATGAGTTAGATGAAGATGACGGTGATGATGGTGGGTAGGGTGATGGTGATTATGGTGGGTGGGGTGATGATGGTGAGTGGGATGATGGTGATGATGGTGAGTGGGATGATGGTGAGTGGAGTGATGGTGATGATGGTGGGTAGGGTGATGATGGTGAGTGGGATGATGGTTAAAATGGTGAGTGGGATAATGGGGATGATAGTGAGTGGGGTGATGGTGAGTGGGATGATGGTGCTGATGGTGAATGGGATGATGGTGATGATGGTGAGTGGGATAATGGTGATGATGGTGAGTGAGACGATGATGAAGACAACGATGACGGTGATTATGTTGAATTAGATGATGATGAGGATGTTGGGTGAGATGATGATCATCACGTTGGCGAGTGAGACGATGGCGGTGGTGCTGCTGCTGCGGCTGCTGCTGCTGCTAATACAATAATAATGATGATCCAGAATGTTGAGTGCTCCAGACGTCAAGGAGAAATTCTCGCAAGAGTGCAAAGAGATCTGGGACCGAGATCGCAACGGCGCTGCACGCCGGCCCTGCCGGTGACGCACGCGCGCGGGGTCAGAGTTCAGCGGCGAATTTCGCCTCTGGAAATTCCAACCGCGCGCCTATGAGGTCATCATCTACATCACGATCAACAACATCAACATCGCTATCATCACCGCCATCATCATCATCATGATCGTCGTCGTCGAACCATGACTCGCTCTCACATCTCTCACACACTCACAGCTCCCCCCCCCTCCCCGCTATACCCGGCTTGGATTGTGAGTAGTGTACAACAAAGATCCACCGCGTAGCCTTTGCCAGAGTGGTGGGGCAAGTGCTGTTATAGCGAGCACCCTATGAAGGCCGGTACGCCATGCGAGGGGGTGGGTGACCAGTACCACGCCTGACCGCCTTTGTCTCCCTAGTGCCGCCTTTGTCTCCCGCGTGAAAATATACAGCGCTGCAGATGATTGATTACCTCATCGATTCGCCAACCCCGAATCGCAACACGTTATATCTTGTAGCCTGCACAAACAAGTTGGGGCAAGTGCTGTTAGCGAGCACCTATTAAGGCCGGCACGGCACACGAGGGGGTGGGTGTCCGCACCACGCCTGACCGCCTTTGTCTCCCTAGTGCTGATGTTCAAACACCACACCAGGTACTCATTTGAGGCTGAGCCGACCCAGGGGAGGCCCATGACCGGTTCAGATAATCCTCACCGCTGTTGGCGGTGAGCGGGAATCGAACTCGAGTCGCCGGGTTCGTAGCGCTAACCGCTACACTACCGCTCCCCATACACAGACACGCACACACACACGCACACACACGCGCGTTCCGTGGTAACTGGGACCACGTGTCGACCCCTAAGTGGACACAATCATTCCAAGCCGCGACCCCAGCGACCTCTCCCCTCCCTGCCCCGCTCGGAGCTCCAAGCGCGCCGAGCGAACAATGAGCACCCGTCAGAGCCCTTCCGTGTCCTCACCACCCCGTGTCCTCACCACCACGTGTCCTCACCACCACGTGTCCTCACTACCCCGTGTCCTCACCACCCCCCGTGTCCTCACCACCCCGTGTCCTCACCACCCCGTGTCCTCACCACCCCCCGTGTCCTCACCACCCCGTGTCCTCACCACCACGTGTCCTCACCACCCCGTGTCCTCACCACCCCGTGTCCTCACCACCACGTGTCCTCACCGCCCCGTGTCCTCACCACCACGTGTCCTCACCACCACGTGTCCTCACCACCGTGTCCTCACCACCCCGTGTCCTCACCACCGTGTCCTCACCCCCCCCCTCCCCCGTGTCCTCACCACCACGTGTCCTCACCCCCCCCGTGTCCTCACCACCCCGTGTCATCACCACCACGTGTCCTCACCACCCCGTGTCCTCACCCCCCCCGTGTCCTCACCCCCCCCCCCGTGTCCTCACCACCACGTGTCCTCACCACCCCGTGTCCTCACCCCCCCGTGTCCTCACCCCCCCCCCGTGTCCTCACCACCACGTGTCCTCACCACCCCGTGTCCTCACCATTCTCCCCCTCCCCATCAACCAGTCTACTTATTTCATGATCTATTCCTATTTTTCTCAAATATAAATGTTTACTCGGTGAGGCCCACTGAGCTGTAAAGCTCTGTTCAGAAGCGACCTTGCGATCACAACTGATAGCCCAACGACGTGGGCTCATCATGGTGTGGACATTTACAGCAGCCGAATACTATAAACGCGTGGCGACGTCGATTCTAAAATGTGGAGGGGGATCCGAAGATAAATCCACGCGACCACGACGAGAGAGACACCGCAACCTCCAAATATAGTACAGCAGCAGGCGTCAGGGTCGAGATCGAACCCCCCCCCCACGCCCCCCTGTGTACGAGGCGATGCATTTCCCATCTCCTAGCCACCGTGGCGCCCTCATCGGCGGAGTAGTGGCGCAGCGGTTAGCGCGCCCCGCTAGACGAACCCGGCGACCCCAGTCGGATTCCCCGATAGCTCGAGCATGAGTGACAGTGACATCTGAACAGGTCCTGGCCCCCGCCCCCCCCTTCTCGCCTCCCCTCCCCTCCCCACCCCGCCCCTCCATCCACGACATTGACTAATCCGCACTGAGCCAGCCTCGTGAGGTATGGCCAAACAACCGACGCGGCGCGCGGTGAATAATAATTTCGTCCAGCAGTGGATTTGACTAAGGACTGCTAATTTGGTGAACTGGGAACGGCTGCGTCTCGCGGGTTGCGTCGGGGTGGGGGTGTGTGTGTGTGTGGGTGGGGGCGCAGTGGGGGAGACGAAAACATTTTCCAGACCGCAGCCTCGGACAACTCCCTCCGCTGAGCATGAATCCGCGTTGGGCAGCTCCGTTCGTGTGGGGGGGGGGGGGGACCCCGGGCGCAGGAGGAAATCGATCCATCATTACGCGCTGAGCTACGATTTGGGAAAAAAAATTCGCAGAAGCGTCCGCGCGCCGTGACTATTTATAGTCTCGCTCGCTCTCTCGCGCTGCCCGCCCAGCCATAAGGCGTTGTTCAAAAATGAATCGCTCACGTTCGCTCGGTTTTATCCATCTGGGGAAGTCTACGGTCGCTTCTCTGTCCTTCTACAAAAGACAAAGCCATCCATATCGATACATTATCCCAACCCGAACATAGCCTCGGGGACCCAAACACGAACCCTACACCAAACCAGATAACCAACTACTAAATATTCTGAATGTGATCCCAATTGAGGAATGTTGGATGCTTGGCCAATGCCATTTCGAGTGCACGGTGGCGAGATGTTAACTACCTCGCCTGGTATACAGGAGGTCGTGGGTTCGATCCCGACCCTGACGATGCCTGCTGTATATTTGGAGTTTTTTTCTGTCTCTCATCATCACGGTGGCTTTGAGATGTTAACTACCTCGCCTGGTATACAGGAGGTCGTGGGTTTGATCCCGACCCTGACGATGCCTGCTGTATATTTGGAGTTTTTTTCTGTCTCTCATCATCACGGTGGCTTTGAGATGTTAACTACCTCGCCTGGTATACAGGAGGTCGTGGGTTCGATCCCGACCATGACGATGCCTGCTGTATATTTGGAGTATGCGTCTCTCTCTCATCATCACGGTGGCTTTGAGATGTTAACTACCTCGCCTGGTATACAGGAGGTCGTGGGTTCGATCCCGACCCTGACGATGCCTGCTGTATATTTGGAGTTTTTTTCTGTCTCTCATCATCACGGTGGCTTTGAGATGTTAACTACCTCGCCTGGTATACAGGAGGTCGTGGGTTTGATCCTGACCATGACGATGCCTGCTGTATATTTGGCGTTTGCGTGTTTTTCTCCACATTGAGAAGCACGCGTTTGCAGTATTTGGCAGCGATAAATGTCCACGTGATAAGCAACTTCATCGGGCTATCATCTGTGGCAAGGTTGCTTCTCAAACATTACCTATACAACTCAGTGGGCCTTACCTGGTAAAATAACAAAACTAGTTGTATAGATTATTTCGGTAAAGTCACGTAGATGAAAAATAAAAAGAATCAAATGAAAATAACTACATTAAATCACGACATTTCGGAGGCAACACAAGCCTCCGTTGCCTCCGAAATTTTCATTTTATAATTTTTATTATTATTTTAATTCTTCATCTACGTGACTTTACCGAAAGAACCAAAGAGTATGGATCCTTGCAGTCACGAACACTTCAAATCTAGAATAAGTTTCATAGGCTTTAGTTTTATGTTAAGTATGGGAGGAAGCCAGAGAGAACCCGGAGGAAGCACACGAAGAACAGGCGGGAAAGAATACAAACTCCACACAGAATGACGCCCGAGTCGGGAGTCGAAACCAGGCCCTCCTTGCCGTGAGGCAAGCGCGTTCACACCGCGCGCCCCATTGGATCAATGTCAAGTAACCGAATCGTTACAGGCGCGTGTCTGAACGGGAACTGGCGAACGTGAGAATCTCTTGTAATTCTAGATTTGAAGCTTTCGTGACTGCAATGATTCATACTCTTGGGTTTTTTTCGGTAAAGTCACGTAGGTAAAAAATAAAATTACAATTAATCCGCACCAACCTTACAATAATTAAGCCGCACCAACCTTACAATAATAATACACAACTCCCATCCAGGGGCCTACCTTGACTCCTCCCCCTCAACCAGTATATATACAAGGTCGGGTCTCTTGGAATTTCTCTTTACTCGATACAGCAATCGTGCTGTGACGGTTCCACCTGAAGACGGAAGCTTGTGTTGTCTGCGAAATGTCGTGATTTTTTATTTTGCTTTTATTAATTTTAATTTTAGTTTTGACCTACGTGACTTTCCTGAGTATGAATCTCTTGTAAAACTAGAGAGGCCAAAATAAGTGGAGTGAATCTTTGTGCTGTGAAGAAGGGTCATCACTCGAAACGTCGACTGTAATATTTTTTTTAAAAATGTTGTTACCGCTGTAAGTGTCGAGTTTATAATCGCGTAATTTGTTATCATGCACCACGGTCATGGCAGCAGCATCACCGGATACGACGCGTTTGGTCGTATCACGGTCGACGCGTGCGACCCACGTGGTGTGACGATTATGACGATTATGATGACGACGACGATGATGCTGCCGCTGCTGCTCGCCATTGTCTCATTCTGAACACGTGCGCGCCGCGTGACGTCACCGCGCGGCGAGAGATGCACAGGCAGAATGCGGAATGCCACGGGCTGGTGGTGACGTCACCATAATCCATCTGCCCTCCACGCGCGTATATGTATGTGTCTGTGGGTGTGTATATGTGATCGACGCCCGGGTGCGATCAAGGGATGGCTCCCTATTGGTCAACCACGTTATGTATGCCGATGATTTGGTAATAGCTGCTCACTCAGAGGAGGAGATGGAGACGCTGCTGCTGAGACTGGAGCGTGCCACTAAGAGGTGGGGCCTTACCATCAGCCCCACCAAAACTAAGCACCTGCCTGGGTATTTTGTACCATCGGACACTCCACCCCCACAACTCCCAATTGGTGATGGGGCAGTTGTGGAGAGAGTGGAGAGTTTCCCATACCTGGGCAGTGTGCTTATGACCGGCTCCAGTCTATCAGCAGAGGTCTCACTCCGAATCAGTCGAGCGGCAATATCTTTTCATCGGTTGCGTAACGCTGTGTGGAAGCTACCTGGTCTGTCGCTCCGCACGAAGCTTCAGGTCTTCTCGGCCACGGTCATTCCCTCCCTTCTCTACGCTTGCGAGACGTGGACCCCCCTGGTGGAGCATCTTCGCCGGTTGGAAACATTTAGGCTGGCCTGCCTACGATCCATCCTGGGTTTAACCAGGCTGGATTGTGTGAGGAGCTCACAAATCCTTGAAAGATCTGGGCAAAGTCCCATCAGTGAGCTCCTCCGGCAGGCAAGGCTGCGTTGGCTGGGTCATGTAGCCCGCATGCCCAGCCACCGCATGCCTAAACAGCTTTTGTTCGGCCGGATCGAGGGGGCTAGACGGGCGCGGCACGGGCTGGAGAAGAGATGGAGTGATGTGGTACAGGAGGACGTGGAGCTGAGTGGACTTGCCGATGACTGGTACCAGCGGTGTCAAGATCGGCCTCAGTGGAGGAGGCTCGTGAAGGACGCTACTGGGCAGTTGGAGGCAGTCGCCCTCCAACAACAACGGAGGGCGGAGGAGCGACGCTCACAACAACGAGCGGAGCGCCGGGTGGCTAAAGCACAGCAAGTTGGCACAGTAGGGGGCACAGGTGGTGCATCAGCCAGTCATCTCGGTCATCTCGGTCAGTCGACCCGTGGCACCTGCTGGGTCTGCCCCGTGACCTCCTGCCAGCGGGCTTTCGACACTTCACGTGGCCTCAAGGTGCACTTGGCCTGGCACAAGCATCGTGGTGACGTCACCGCCACTTAGTGGCGAATGGCGGTTGTTGTTGTTGTATATGTGTGGGTGGAAGCGATAGTGTAGTGGTTAGCGCGCTGCACTACGAACTTGGCGACCAGAGTTCCATTCCCGCTCACGGCCAACACCGGTGACGATTATCTGAGCCGGATCTGGGCATCCCCTAGGTCGACTCAGCCTCAAATTAGTACCTGGTGCGGCGTGTAAACATCGCCACTAGGGAGACAAAGGCGGCCGGGCGTGGTGCTGGACACCCACCCCCTCGTGTGCCGTGCCGGCCTTAACAGGTGCTCGCTAACAGCCATTGCCCCAACAGTCTGTGCAGGCTACAAGATATCACGTGTTGCGATTCGGGGTTGGCGAATCGATGAGGTAATCAATCATCTGCAGCGCTGTATTTTTTCACGCGGCCGTGAATGTAGCGGACTCTAGCGGCTGCCGAAGGGGTCACGCGACCCAGCGCACGCCTGCATCGTGTGGGGAACGCGCTCCAAGCCTCAGACGGGCGGAATCAGAAGCTTAATTTTCGATTTAAAGCTTTCGTGACTGCAGCGATTCATCTTCTTGGTTCTTTTTTATTATTTTATTATTTCCATTCTACGTGACTTTACCGAAAGAACCAAGAACAGAATCTTAATTTTTAGACGGGAGGTGGAATCCGACGGGCTATGAAGCTCTTTGTCACAGAAGTCACAATTCGACGCACGAAATTAACCGACGAATGGGCGCGTGGCCCCTCACATCCCACCCAATCGATTTACGAAGCGGTGTTGGTGGAGTTTGCAGCTTCAGCGATGTTCGCGAAAGCCGCATTGCTGCCACGGCGGACGTGCTCGCAACAATGAATGCGCAAAACGTGGCTTGTGGGGGGGTCGGTGGAAGGGCGGGGGTAGTGAGGGGGGGGTATAAGGGAGGGGGGGCGGAAGGGAGGGGGCGGTGAGGGGAGGGGTGGAATCGAGGGCGAGGGGGGGACAGGGGGCAGAGGAGGGGGAGCGGGGAATGGGAAGCGAGAGGGGAGGGAGGAAGGGGCGCAATGGGAGGAGGGAGAAGACGACGGGGGGACAGGGGGCGGGGCAGAATGTCAGTAGGGGGAGAGGGGGGGTGAGAGGGAGGGAGAGGGGGAGGGGGGGAGAGGGGGGGGAGCTTGGCAAAGAAGAGAAGGGAGGGGTTAGGGGGATGGGACGTGGGATGGGATGTGCGATGGGAGGGGGGTTGGCGGGGGGGGCATGGCGTTCCAACCACGCACACGGGGGGGGGATAGGGGACTCGGGGGGGGGGGGGGTTGGCACTACCCCCCCCACACACACGGGGGGTGGTGTCCCCGTGACTGCTGCGTGGACCGCGTTTGTATTCCGCCTGGCGCTGCTACCAACGACGACGACGATCACGACGCGTGCAGCAGCAGCAGCTGCTGACATTCGCTCGCCAAGTGGCCGAGGCGTCGCGGAGACTTCGCTCCGGGGATTGTCTCCAGGGCTCGGTGCACAGCACCACGACGACGACGACGAGGCCCGCGAACGGTTCGGATCATCGGTGCCGGTGCCTGATGATCCCGGGGTCGGCCCGGGTTCGCAGCGCGGCGCGCTAAACAGCCGCAACGCGAGTTCCCCGTGCCGCTAGTCACACGCGAAGCAGAGTACCCCCCCTTCACCCGTGTAGCCTAAACAGACTCTTATGACGATCGCTGTTAGCGAACGAGACAAAGACAAAGATACCCCGCGTAGCCTTAAACCGACTTTTGGGGCAAGTTGCTGTTGGCGACAAAGGCATGGATCACCCGTTTAGCCTTCACGTATTTTTGGGATACAAGTGTTGTTGGTGAGCAGCATCTATGAAGGCCAGCACGGAACACGAGGGGGGCGGTGCGAGTACACAAAGACAAAGACCCCCCGTATAGGCTTAACAGACTGTTGGGGCGAGCACCTATGAAGGCCGGCACGGCGCACGAGGTGGTGGGTGGCCAGCACCACGCCCGGGCCCCTTTTTGAGGCTGAGTCGACCCTCGGGGAGGCCCGTGACCAGTTCAGATAATCGTCACTGCTGTTGGCCGTGAGCGGGCATCGGGCACGGGTCTCTGTGTTGATAGCGCAGCGCGCTACCCACTGCGCCCCCACCTCCCCACGCACACACGGACGCACAAACACGGACGCACACACACACGAGTGCGTGCTTGCAGGGTTGTTTAGCTGCCACGGTCACGTAGCGCGGCTCAATGGGCTTCCCTTGGCTCGCTCTCTGCTCTCAGCGCCCTACAGACCACCCACCTCCGTGCGACCACCGCGCGCTGCCCGGGTCACGGGGCCATAATTCACGAGCACCCAGCCGCCCGTGCAGTGGGCCACAGTAAAACATCTTCTGATTTCTCGATTGATTCCTCCGCACCGCTGTTGAGAATTCCGGATCTACCAAACGGGAGGGAGGTGAACAGCGCCCCTCCCCTCCCTCCCCCCGCCACCTTATGCAGACTTCGAGTGAAGTCAAGAGGAATGTTGGTCTCATATTTTCACACCAGCGGTGATATCTTTGGGGCCTTTTTGCCAGCATTCAAAATTTTATACAAATGATAACAATAAGAATAGGTGTTACCCTTTCTTTCTAGATTTGAAGCTTTCGTGACTGCAAGGATTCATATTCTTAGGTTTTTTCGGTAAAGTCACGTAGGTAAAAAATTAAAATAAATATTAATAAAAGTATAATAATATAATAATATAAAAATCACTATTTTATTTTTATTTTACTTTTATTAATTTTAATTTTTTTACCTACGTGACTTAACCAGAAAAAAAACCTAAGAATATAGTTACCCTTTCTGCCAATAAAACAGGAGGTGTTAAGGAGTCCAAACGCCAAATGGATAATCATTTTAAATGCATTACGTCTGCATTAATCACACGTGCGTGTGGCAAAACATGCTCTGATGATAATTGTCAATGCAACTGATTGTCCTACATCAGCAACAGCCTCCCTCATGGCCTCGTGTCACTACGAACCCGGCCACCTAAGTACGATTCCCGCTCACGGACAACACCAGTGACGATTGTCTGAACTGGTCTCGGGCATCCCCTTGGTCGACTCAGCCTCAAATGTGTACCGCGTGTGGTGTGTAAACATCGCCACCGTGGAGATAAAGGCGGTCGAGCGTGGTGCCGGCCATCCCCCCCGCCCCTCCCTCTCTCGTGCGCCGTGCCGGCTTTTGTCGGTGCTACTCGCTAACAGCACTTGCCCCAACAGTTTGTCACAGGCTACACGGGGGACCTTTGTCTTTGTTTTGTATTCACTTCAATCGCTGCGGACGTTAAAGATCCCGTGACGTCGTGGTCAAACGTTTATTTATTTATTTTTGTTGCCACAGTTTTTTTAAAAAGCAAAACAACTCGGCTCTGATCGAGACATTAGAACGGCCAACAAAATAAAAAATTAGTCGCAAGACTCGGCTATGGTTGCCAACTCTGACTGATGCTTCATGTCGGGAGATTTTTGTTGTTGTTATGTTGTGTGGTCCTCCAGAAAAGAGGTAGACCTCCCAACATGACCGTCATGTCATTGAGTTTACCGTTTAACCCGTTTCGACTTATCAACCCATCATATTAGTGGGTGCGCGCGCGCGCGTGTGTGTGTATAATGAGTGTCAATTTATTTTCCTAAACAAAATATCCCTCAGTGATTAAAATCTTGCCGCATTTGCTTTCGATAGTCACCGCGAGGAGCGAACCGGCGTTGGCCAATTCCGATGGAGACTCCCGGCCAATCCGGGAGGGGTGGCAACCCCTGAACTCAGTGAGACATTCACTTGGTGGACTCAATCCCACCCCCCCACCACCACCCCCCACCCACCACCACAACCCAACCACCCACCCACCACCCAACCACCCACCACCCCCACCCACCGCTTCCCACCCACCGCCTCCCACCCACCACCACCCCCCACACCACCACCCCCCACCCACCACCACCACCTAACCACCACCCCCCACCACCCCCCCCCCCAACCACCAACCATCAACCCCACCCACTGCCTCCCACCCACCACCACCACCCCCCACCACCCACCACCCACCACCGCCCCTAGCGTCTCTTCAATAATCACAACACACAGACTATGATTACGACGACAACACGAATAATATTATTAAATTTCTCATTGTTTGCGAATTATTATCATAGCGGCCAAAAAAACAACACGCACACAAAACAATCGTGGGAGAGGCGCCTTCGTGTCCACGGCTCACGCACGCAGCGCATCCTTCCTCGCCTTCCTGTGTTCAATGCTCCAGGTCACCCCCCCCCCACACACCGCCCTCACTGGAATGTTAAAATTCGACGGAGCGATTCGACTCCCCTCGTCCTCATTCACGCATTCCCGCACCTCCCACGAGCGCGGTCGGCTCCGTACGGTGCGAAAGAAGTCCAGCAGCCATACATCTGTCTCTTGAAGGTCTCGCCTCTTCCCCCATTGTCCATTCTCTTCCTACTTCCCTCCCCCTCGCTTCTCCTCTACTACCTTCCCGGCCCTCCCCTATAGCCCTTTGGTGATCACTAAGCACGTAACCCTCCTCCTACCGCTGTCTCTCATTCCTCAATCCTTGCACCCAGTGCCGGACTAAGCTAGTGCGGGTCCTGTAGCATATGCTATAAAGGGGCCCTAAATAAAATATAAAACACTTAAATATTAAAACACACATTTATCTACTTGCACAGTAAAGTAATTGTATTTTTTTTCGTTTGCTATAAAGCCAGATAATACGACAAATCGCTCACCTTCAACACCCTGTTGTTCATAATAGTTGAAGGCGGTAGAGTACTATAGTAATAGAGCAAGTGCAGAATTACTGAACCGAAATTGATAGCTTGAAAGCGTTTAGCGCGGGGCCCTTGAAAGTGCCGGGCCCGTAGCATATGTAGTAGCTACTACATAATAGTAGCTACTACATATGCTACTACATATGCAGTAGCATATGTAGTAGCTACTTTTGATACTAGGATAATGATTAATCCGGCACTGCTTGCACTGATATCTACGTGCGGCGCCGCCGTGGCGAGATGTCATCTCCCTCGCCCGGTATGCAGGAGGTCGTGGGTTCGATCCCGATCCCGACCCTGGCGATGCCTGCTGTATATTTGGAGTTTGCATGTCTCTCTCCCCGTGGTCGCGTGGATCTTTCTCCGGGTCCTCCGGTTTTTCCCTCCACTTGCAGAATCAACATCACGCGTTTTGTGTATTTGGCTGCAACACATTTCCACGTGACGACGATAAGCCACTTCGTTGATTTATAATTTGTGGCCAGGTCGCTTCTTAAAAAAATAGCTGTGCATGCTCAGCGGTTCCTTACCTGGTAAAATAAAAAGTAAAATAGTTGAATAGTTTTAATTTTCACATCATTATATTCTTGTCACCGTTTTGAAAAAAAATAAACTACGTCAAGCGCCTTGAGTGAAAACGCTCCATGTAGATATATAATTAGATATTAAAACCATCACTCATCCCATCATCCGTATGGCATTCGTTCTGGGAGTGAGACTGGGCGTGGTGCGGGCCACCCATCTCCCTCGTGCGCCGTGCCGGCCTTCGTAGGTGCTCGCTAACAGCACTTGCCCCAAGCAGTCTGTTCCAGGCTGTACGGGGTTGGGGGGGGATCTTTGTCTTTGAACTTTACACCTGCGTGTGTATGAGAACTTTACAACTGCGTGTGAGTTGGTTTAACGCAAGGTACACTCTGGGCAGGATTCGGAATTCATTGCGGCACCAGCAGAGTCGAGCTCGATTGAACCAATTCTAGACGAAACTACCGGATGTGTGCAGGCAGTGACTGGATTCCACAGATGTGTATTGACCCTTCTCTGCTGATATTGAAGGAGGCGACTATTGCCAGCGTTATTTACCGCGCTACTTATATTAAACACGAGGACGCAAGTTATTACTTGCGTCTCATCGATGGTTTTCGTTATTGATGTCGCTCTGATGCAGTTATCGGATTGTAAATGTTGTGGGTTTACTCGTCAACGTGCCGGTGTGCTGTATGAGTAACTGTAGGGGCAAGTGCTGTTGGCGAGCACCTATGAAGGCCGGCACGGCACACGACGGGGTGGGTGGCCAGCACCACGCTCGACCGCCTTTGTCTTCCCAGTGGCGATATTTACACACCACACCACAGGTACTTATTTGAGGCTGAGTCGACCTAGGGGTGGCCGAGGACGGGTTCAGATAATCGTCACTGGCCATGAGCGGGAATCGAACTCGGCTAGCCGGGTTAGTGCGCTAACCACTGCGCCGCCGCTCCCTACAAACAGAGACACGCGCGCAGGCACATCCATTACCGTCAGCGCAGTGACGCAGCGTCTAAGCATTCACCTCCATCCCTACAGGGGTCGCTTGCGCAAGGGTTAAATTGTATCGTGCAGATGTGATGACTTAACGGGTAAGAGGATGCGACTTCAGGAAACTCGTTGTTATGACGACAGCTCCCCCCCCTCCTCCTCCTTCCCTGCTCCCCCCCTCATCCTTCGGCATCCCTCCACGCAACAACCCCCAGAAAGTGGCACCCGCTCCACCAACAGCAGCATACCAAAGCCCCCCCTCCCCTTCCTTCCTTCTCCTCCCCCCTCCGTTTCGTCTTCCTCCTCCTCCTCCTCGTCTTCCTCCTCCTTCTAATACCTCACTCTCTCCTCTCCGTGCATCTCTCCCCCCCTCTCCTCTCCTCTGCCCTCACTCCCCCATCTCTCCCCCCCAGCCCCCCGCCCCTTGCTCCTCTCTTTCCTCCAGCGCCCAGTGTCTCGCTCGCCCTATAAGTTCACAGCAGAGGTGTGGACTCGAGTCATGTGACTTGGACTCGAGTCAGACTCGAGTCATGAATTTGATGACTTGAGACTCGACTTGGACTTGCATAACAATGACTTTGTCCCACCTCTGAGGTGTGGACTCGAGTCATGTGACTTGGACTCGAGTCAGACTCGAGTCATGAATTTGATGACTTGAGACTCGACTTGGACTTGCATAACAATGACTTTGTCCCACCTCTGGTTCACAGCCTAAGCGCTTGCTTCGTCGCGTGCGTGCAACAACAACATAAAGGGGGGGGGGGGGGGTTAAGGCGCAGCCCCTGCAATTGCCTGCTCGAACCACTGCTGGCGGAAGGAGCCTCCAGTCGCCGGAAGTTATCGAGAGCCCCACTCGCAGGCTCCGCTGTTGTTGCTGTTGTTGCTGTTGTTGCTGTTGTTGCTGTTGTTGCTGTTGTTGCTGTTGTTGCTGTTGTTGCTGTTGTTGCTGTTGTTGCTGTTGTTGCTGTTGTTGCTGTTGTTGCTGCTGTTGTTGCTGCTGCTGTTGCTGTTTGATGCTGTTGTTGCTGTTGTTGCTGTTGTTGCTGTTGTTGCTGTTGTTGCTGTTGTTGCTGTTGTTGCTGTTGTTGCTGTTGTTGCTGTTGTTGCTGTTGTTGCTGTTGTTGCGGGTGCAGTCAGCGATCGCCCGTCATAGGCACCGCATGACGTTTGGTTGTCTGAAGAGGCGTGGGGGGGAAAGAGGTTGTTGGTGAGACCACCACACACGCGCCCGGCCGTCTTTGTATCCCCAATGCTCTATGTTCAAGTCAACAAATACTCCTTTGATGTCATAGCCGTGCTCGGTAATTGGACTCGGGTCTCGCCGGGTTCGCGGTGCAGCGATGACCCACTCCACCACCGACTCCTTACACAGAAAGATCCCCCGCATAGGTTTGGGGACAAAGTCGTTAGTGAGCACGCACAGACACACACACGCGTGTGCACACACGGCCACACACGATACACACGCGTGTGCACACACGCACACACACACGCGCGCGCCCGCAAGTGTTGTTAGCGAGCGCCTATTAAGGCTGACACGCCGCGTGACGGAGTGGTGTGGCGAGGACGAAGCAAACACACACACGCGTGCACATTGACACAGACACGCGCGCGTGCACACACCGACAGGCACAACGAAAACAGACCGCCGATCACCACAAAGTGGCGCTGACGTCACCACGGTGCTTGTGCCACGCTAGGTGCACTTTGAGGCGACGTGAAGTGTCAAAGGCCCGCTGACAGGAGGCCACAGAACAGACCCGGGTGGCATGGGTTGACTGATTGAGATGACTGGCAGATGCACCAACTGTGCTCTCCACTGTGCCAACTTACTGCGTTCCTCTGCCTCTAGCTACCCAGCAGCGTCCTCCTCCACAGAGGCTGATCTTGACACTGCTAGTACCAGTCAGCTCCACATCCTTCTGTACCACATCAGTCCGTCTCTTCCCCAGCCCGTGCCGCGCCTGTTTAAGCCCGACTATCTCGCCAAACAGAAGCTGCTTGGGACATGCGGTGGCTGGGCAATGCGGGCGACGCGACCCCGCCAACGCAGCTTCGCCTGCCGGAGGAGCTCACTGACGGGACTGTGTCGAGATGTATCGGGGATATGTGAGCTTCGCACACAATTATCCAGTCTGGGTAAACGCAGGATGGATCTTAGGAAGGCCAGCCAGAATGTGTCGAACCGGCGCAGATGTTCGCCGAGTGGGCTCTACGTCTCGCAAACATTGAGAAGGGAGGGCATACTTGTGGCTGAGAAGGCCCGGAGCTTTGTATGGAGGGACAGGCCAGGTAGCTTCCGCACGGCGTTACGCAACTGATGAAAAGATAACGCCGCCGTTCGACTGATTCAGGTACACACAGTGGGGAGCGGTAGTGTAGCGCTCTACGCTACGAACCTAGCGACCCGGGTTCGATTCTCGCTCACGGCCAACACCAGTGATGATTATCTGAACCGGTCCTGGGCCTCCCCTAGGTCGATTCAGCCTCAAATGAGTACCTGGTACGGTGTGTAAACATCGCCACTTGGGAGACAAAGGCGGCCGGGCGTGGTAGTGTTGGCCACCCACCCCTTCGTGTGCCGTGCTGGCTTTCATAGGTGCTCGCTAACAACACTTTCCCCAACAGTTTGTTAAGGCTATACGAGGGATCTTTGTACACACACACAAGGCAGGGAAGACACCGTGTTCGTGTGTGGACGAATCATGTAAATTTTTGCGCAATTAGTATTCATCTGCTTCGTCATCAGGATCATCGTCATCATCATCATTGTCAACACCAGAAGCGCG
This sequence comes from Lethenteron reissneri, assembly GCF_015708825.2. Classification (NCBI taxonomy): domain Eukaryota; kingdom Metazoa; phylum Chordata; class Hyperoartia; order Petromyzontiformes; family Petromyzontidae; genus Lethenteron; species Lethenteron reissneri. The sequence continues at coordinate 8,578,625 of NC_083786.1, forward strand.
GCGTCAAATCGACGTGGTCGCCGTCGTCATCGCACCTCTACGATGAGCAGGGTTGGCTACAGACGGTGCGAATGAAGTTCAACATGCATACACAATACATCATCATGCCGCATGATCACCGTTATCTCGCTAGAACAGCACGTGCTCCAACAGTCTGTCAAGGCTATAACGGGGGGTAGGGGGGGGTATCTTTGTCTTTGTGCATCCGTGTGCGCGCGCGCGTGCCGTGACGTGCGCGCGTGTCACGTGCACACAAACACACTCCCATCCATTCATGCGCACAGCAGAATTCGCGCGCACACACACAACACACACGTGGCTCGGAGTGCGCGCGCGTGTGCGTGTGTGAGCGTGACGTGGCTGAGGCAGCGCCCGCACAGACAGAATTCCTGAGCGAGCGGGTTTTTTTTGTCTACAACTGTCGCCGCCGCTGTCCCGTTGTGCAAGTGTGCGCGTGTGTGTGGGTGTGTGGGAGCGGTGGCGCAGCGGTTAGCGCCACGCTGCGCAAACGAAGCCGGCCATCCGAGTTCGATTCTCGCTCACGGCCAACACCGGTGACGATTATCTGAACCGGTCCTGCGCCTCCCTCTAGGTCAACTCAGCCTCAAATGAGTACCTGGTGCGATGTTTAAGCATCGCCACCAGGGAGACAGAGGCGGCTGGGCGTGGTGCTGGTTAACCCCCCCCCCCCCCGTGTGCCGCGCCGCCTTTATCGGTGCTCGCTAACAACACGTGCCCCTTAAGTCTGTTACAGGCTATTCGGGGGGTCTTTGTATCCATGTGTGTATCTGTGTATGTGTGTAACGGTGTGTGTATCCGTGTGTGTGTATCCGTGTGTGTATATATCTGTATGTATCCGTGTGTGTGTGTGTATCCATGTGTGTGTGTGTGTCTGTATGTCTCCACGTGTGTATCCGTGTGTGCGTGCTCGTGGTTGCGTTGGCTGAGCTCACGCACGCGGAATGTTAATGCGCGCCGCTGGGGAACGACGACTCCCCCCCTCCCCTGCACCCCCCTCCCCTGCACCCCCCTGTCCCCTCCCCTCGCTCCGCACTTCAAGCCCGGGGCGTGACCCTCATTGCGTGTCCGTGTGTGCGTGTGGGCGTGTGTGTGTGCGTGTGTCCGTGTGTCAATGTACCCGTCTGTCCGTGTGTCCATGCGTCCATGTGTCCGTGTGTATCTGTGTCCGTGCGTCTATCCGTATGTCCATGTGCCCTTGTGTGTGTCCGCGTATCCATCATGTGTCCGTGTGTGTCACGTGAGACCGTGCGTGTCAGTGTGCCCGTGTCCGTGTATCCACGTGTGCGCGCCTGTATCTGTGCGCACCAAATGGATACCTGGTCCGGTGGAGAGATAAAGGCGGCCGGGCGTGCTGCTGCTAACAGCACTTGCCACAACAGCTTGTTGTCGACTCTATGGGGGATCTTTGTCTTTGTGTGCACACACACACACGCACAGCAACAACAACACAGCACGCACGCGCGCACGCACGCGCGCCTGCCTGGTCGCGATAACTGAAAATTGCTCCGTTTCTCGCATTCATTGCGCGCCTCACGCCGCGCGTAAACATCGCTCAAAGAGTTATTGGCACCGGGATAGAGAATAAATACTCACGGCGGTGGAGGGGGGGGATGGAGAGAGGGGGGTTGAAAGGCGGGGGGCAGGGGGGTGATGCTGCAGGGTGGTTGGGTCGGGTGATTGTGGTAACGATGGTGGAGGTTGACTCAAACATTTTGGTGTTTCCACCGAAAAAATAAACTCGTGCTTGAGTCAACCTCCTTCGACACCTCACGTCGCCTCAAAGGTGCACCTGGCCTGGCACAGGCGCCGTGGTGACGTCACCGTCACTTAGCGGCTGTGTTGGTATTGGAGGTAGACTCAGTCTCGAATGAGTAGCTGGTGCGGTGTGTGGTAAACATCGCCACTGGGGAGACAAAGGCGGCCGGGCTTGCCGCTGACCACCCACCCCCTCGTGCGCCGTGCCGGCCTTCACAGGTGCTCGCTGACAGCACTTGCCCCAACAGTCTGTTAAGGCTACACGGGGATGGGGGTTCTTTGTTTTTCGGGGTTGTAAGAGAGGTTGATGGTCGCGTTGCTATCGCGTGAGCAAAGACAAAGGCGGCCGGGCGTGGTTCCGGCCACGTATCCTATAGCCGTGTGCCGTTCCGACCGACCCCTTAATAGGTGCTCGCTAACAGCATTTGCTCGAACCGTATGCCAAGGCGATAGGGGGTGGGTGGGCCTTGTAACAGCAAGGCTCATGGTCCTCGCGATGGTGAGCGGGGGTGGTGCCTATGGTGATGAAGGTTGGATACTGGCTGGTGGTGTCGTGGTCCGGGTGATTATGGGCGCTGGCGGTAGTAATTAACCGTGCTGGTGGCGGAGGGCACGACAACATTCATGACTGACACATTCTCTCGAGTGAAGGAAGGTGACACCACGTGGAAGGGAGGTGGTGGTGGTGATGTTTCCCGGCAGTGTGCGATAAGAGGATGTGTGGCTGTGTGTCCTTCATAGGTGCTCGCGAATAGCATTTGCCTCTACAGTCTGTTAAGGCTATACGGGAGATCTTTGTTTTTTGTGTGTGCGGGAAGGTGAGGGCTCGTGCTCGACGCGTTTCGGTCCAAATTAAGCCGGAATTAACCCATCACCAGCTCCTGCAAAGACAACGATCTCGAGTATAGCCTGAACAGACTGTAGGGGCAAGTGCTGTTAGCGAGCACCTATGAAGGCCGGCACGGCATGCGAGGGGGTGGGTGACCAGCACCACGCCCGGACGTCTTCGTCTCCCCAGTGGCGATGTACTCATTTCAGGCTGAGTCGACCTATGGGAGGCCCATGACAGGTTCAGATAATCGTCAGTCGTGTTGGCCGTGAGCGGGAATCGAACTCGGGTGGTCGTGTTTGTCGAGCAGCGCGCTAACCGCTGCGCCACCGCTCCCCACATCAGCCCCTGCGGCGGTCACTGGTCGAGACGCGTGGCGGCATCCACACCGAGCCATCGCTTCATTCCATCTGCTAGATCCAACAGCTCTTGGGCAATAGACGACCGATATGCAAGATTGTACCTTGGTCTCATCATCACCACCGCCACCTTGTGAAAGAGTCAACCTGTCCTTGGGCGACCTATCTTACAGTCCGATCATCATCACCAACACCACCACCACCACCACCATCGTCCGGCTTGAGGCCTTCTCTTGACCTTCGTTTGGGGGCCTCTTCACGGCTGTCCACCCCTCATGGTGGCACGAGCCAAAGCCAGAGCCAGTCCACCGGACCTCCTGAATACCACAGATATCCAGGCGATACCGGTCCAGCTCCCGACAGAGGAGTGGCAGCCTCTCCTCCGCAATGAGCGTTCGAACATTCCACATGGCCACCCAAAGTGGGTTTTTGTTGTTTCTGGAGGAACCCCGGGGGTAAAGATTCAGTGTCCTGGCTCTGCCAATTGGGGTTTGGCCAGGAGACGTCATAGATGCTTGTCCCCTTGGGACCTCCGGAACAAGCTTTATTTAGATATTTTAGATGTGGTTTTTGGTAATTAATTGAAGGTGGAGGGGTTACCAGCCCCTCGTACCCGTCCAGAGCCCCAATTTGGCCGCTGTGGTGGTTACAAACGCCATGAGGGGAATGGCCAATCTAAATTGGCACCTCCCCCCCACGGCACTACACACCACAGTGTTGCCGTCCGGCACCAACAAGGAGGTAGGGGGTTGTTTTCACCGCCCACACAGACAGACAGACACACCCACCGAGGCCGATTTGTCGCGGCGGAGATGATGTCTCGTCGGGAATTCCTCTCTCGCCCCGATGTCTGCGGTCTGCTGACGCATCCGTTGCATCATGGTGCCATTAACCCGCACGCCTTGAAAAGTGCGACACACGCCACCGAGGAGCGGTGGCGCAGTGGTTAGCGCGCTGCACAATGAACTGGGTCAATACCCGAGTTCAAAATCCCCACCGGGCCGTAGCAAAGCGATGATATCTGAACGGGTCACGGACATCATCCCCCCCCACCGTTTCTTCACGCCATCAAGCCATTGACAAGTGTGGTGAAGTATGGTCATCATCGAGTATCACGGGGCCAAATGCAAACAAACAATAAATAAAGGTCCCCCGTATAATCTCAATGGACTGTTGGGGCAAGTGCTGTGAATGATGCGCCTATAAAGACCGGCACCACACACGAGATCGGGTGGTTGGCCAGGACCACGCCCGGCAGCCTTTGTCTCCCCCAGTGCTCATGTTTTTACACACCGCACCAGGTACTCATTTAAGGCGAAGTCGACCTAGGGGAGGCCCAGGACCGTTTCAGATAATCGTCACTGGTGTTGGCCGTGAGCTGGAAACCAACGTGGGTTGCCAGGTTCATAGAGTGCGCGATAATTACTACTCAGAATCAGAATATTTATGTCTACTGGAGGAATCCGATGAGCTATGAAGCTCTTTTTCAACGATGTCCAGCAGGGGCAGGTCAGAAGAAACAAAAACACGAGAGTAGTGCAAAGCATAGTAAAGGTAAACAACTCACTTAAAATATATACAAATACAACTAAACCATGCTTTATCTTACCAGCTAAAGCCCACTGAGCTATTAGCTTATTTTTCAAAAGCGACCTGGCCACAGATGATAGCCCAACGAAGTGGCCCACAATGTGGACATTTATAGCAGCTAAAATATTCAAAATAATATCAACGCGTGTTTCCACACTACCTCTGCCCAAATACGACGAGACATTACACACGCAACACGTGCGTGCACACAATATTCCAACACACCGAGTGCCGGTTACGTGCGGCGAAGATCCTTCCAGTGTCGAAAAGCGGTCCATAATAAAGATGTTTTTAGGGGGGTGGGGTGGGAGTGGGGTTAGATCACGTAAATATAAATGTGTCGTTAAACCCGCCACCACCCGACGCAGCCAATGAGTAAGCTTCGTTGGTGAATGGCTTCGGCCCACCGGTGTGCCGGAAACAATCCCAGTAAGACGTGCTCGCGAAAGCCCCCACGTGTTCACGTCTGGAGCGGGCGGCCGTCACGTGGCCAAGGTGCCGGACTGCGTGAAGTCGCGGGGCCTGAATCCCGGCCCCGTGGGGCTGTGAGGTCCCCCCCCCCACTACCACCCTCCGCCCCCCCCCCCTTACCGCCGGATCCGCAGGTAATTTAATTCGATTTCTTCGTAAAAAAAAAACAATTACCGCAACATTTCCCTTCCTCTCGACAGCGAGAAGTCACGTGACGCTGCGACTTCTCTTGCCAAAAAGAAGAAACCGAACGAGTCTGGGCGGAGTGACAGCCAGAAATGAAAGTGAATAGAAAATTGAAAAAGTGACTGCTTGTTCGGCCCTACCCCAACAACCCTCACCAACTCTATAGGACCTGCTCTAGACTATGGGTTCTGTGTTAGTCTATGGGTCTTGTGTTAGTCTATGGTTCTGTGTTAGTCTATGGGTCCTGTGTTAGTCTATGGGTTCCTGTGTTAGTCTATGGGTTCTGTGTTAGTTTATGGGTTCTGTGTTAGTCTATGGGTTCTGTGTTAGTCTATGGGTTCCTGTGTTAGTCTATGGGTACTGTGTTAGTCTATGGGTTCCGTGCTAGTTTATGGGTCCTGTGTTATTCTATGGGTTCTGTGTTAGTCTATGGGTTCTGTGTTAGTCTATGGGTTCTGTGTTAGTCTATGGGTTCCTGTGTTAGTCTATGGGTTCTGTGTTAGTTTATGGGTTCTGTGTTAGTCTATGGGTTCTGTGTTAGTCTATGGGTTCCTGAGTTAGTCTATGGGTACTGTGTTAGTCTATGGGTTCTGTGTTAGTCTATGGGTCCTGTGTTAGTCTATGGGTTCTGTGTTAATCTATGGGTTCTGTGTTAGTCTATGGGTTCTGTGTTAGTCTATGGGTTCTGTGTTAGTCTATGGGTCCTGTGTTAGTCTATGGGTTCTGTGTTAGTCTATGGGTCCATTGCAATTCAAGGTTTATAATTGTAGAGTATATCTTATTGTAATACAGTTTCTGGATTTGATATAACTGATCGACTCGAGATATCAGTGCTCTGATACACGTGCATTGTCTTTGTACTGGTCGTGCTTTGGCGTCGTTCTCTGGTCTGACACTGCTGCGACTCGGACATCAAGAAGGCTCCTCTCACTGGTGAAAGCCAATCGCTTTCAAAGACAATGGCAATATTTTATCAGAGCATGCTTGTTTGCACGTTTTTGCCACTAGTACGTGTGGCGAATGCATGCCTGCTTGGTTCCTTGCAAGGGGTCTCTATTTGGTGTTGGGACATCTTGACGCCTCCTGTTTAATTACTGGCAGGAAGGGTGAAACGTATTCTTATCTCTCTAAATGTTGTGTTTTATTTGGTCTACGAATCTTTTACCGCTCTCTCTGGTCCTAAGTAGGTCTGGAAGTCTTGAATCATTGTATGATTGATATGTGAAACTCTGACTCGTGCATGAGTCTATGGTTCCTTTGTAAGTCTACAGATCCTTTGTAAGTGTATAGTTCCTTTGTAAGTCCAGGGGATCCGAAATCTATGGGCCCTATGTATTGAGCACCGACCTAAAACCACACACAGCCACGCTCACACACACACAGCCACGCGCACGCACACACAGCCACGCGCGCACACACATACACAGCCACACACGCACACACACAGCCACGCGCACACACACACACACAGCCACGCGCACACACACACACAGCCACGCGCACACACACACACAGCCACGCGCACACACACACACAGCCACACACACACACAGACACGCGCACACACACACACAGCCAAGCGCACACACACAGCCACGCGCACACACAGACACAGCCACACACACACAGCCACGCGCACACACAGACACAGCCACGCGCACACACACACAGAAACAGCCACGCGCACACACACACACACAGCCACGCGCACACACAGACACAGCCACGCGCACACACACACAGAAACAGCCACGCGCACACACACAGAGACACGCGTGAACAACGTTCTAATGGAAAACGGCTCATTCATTCATTCAAATCGGATCTCACGTGACCGAATCCACCCACCCCCTACCACCCCCACGAAAATCTGTCCCACACTCCGAGCCCAAGAACGCGTCACCTCTTGTAGCATTACAACTTCATCAATGGTGCTGTTTGTTACTCGCCGTTTGGCGTTCTGGGGCTTATTGGGCATGTGCTGAACAACCGTGATTGTGTGTGTGTGTATATATCGTGTATATATGAAACAAAAAGGAATCATGAATGCTAGGACAATGTGGTTTACACACCACGTGGAGTGATGTTGGAGGGTTACGTAACACGTAGCCGTGAGCGTGGAGAATATCGGTAGCGATAGAAATCAGCGGCGTTTGTTTCGTGTTTTACTCACACAGCCCATCGGAGAGGTAGTAGGGCATGGGAAGCAATACAAAGTATTGGGCGTCACGGTGGCTAGGAGATATTAACTACCTCGCCTGGTATACAGAAGATCGTGGGTTTCATCCAGACCTTGTCGTCTGCTGTAAATTTCGAGTTTGCGTCTCTTTCTCTGTTTCTCTCCCCGCAGGTCGCGTGGATTTTTCTCCGGGTCCTCTGGGTTTCCCCTCCCCATTTAGAATCAACAACATCACGCGTTTAAAGCATCTGGCTGCTCTAAATGTCCACACGACGAAAAAAAATATATAGCTCAGTGGGCCTTACCGAGTGAAATAAAAACATGTTTAACAGTGATTTAAAGCTTTCGTGACTGCAGGGATTCATATTCTTGTTTTTTTCGGTAAAGTGACGTAGAAGGGAAATAATAAAATAATCCAAATATAAAACAATTAAAATTCTCAGGTGTATAATCCACAGCAAGAAAGTTTTTCAAATTTTTCAAATGTTCTTGCTGTGAATTTCACACCTGATGATGATTGCTTGTGTTGCAGTCGAAACGTCGTGAGATTTTTTTGATAGTTTTATATTTTTATTATTTTATTATTTCCTTTCTACGTGACTTTACCGAAAGAACCAAGAATAAGAATGTTTAACAGTATTTCGTTTAAGCATGAGACGTCTCTGTGCCGCGGGTCTGTCCTTAGTCTGGAGCGCCCTCTGCATTGCAAAGCAAACACTGCACCACTACTCAGAATCTTTACAATCGGAATGTTTATCCTGGATGAATCCGATGAGCTATGAAGCTCTTCTTCATCTTGGTTCTTTCGGTAAAGTCACGTAGAAGGGAAATAATAAAATAAAAAAATATAAATAATAAAATACAATTCTCACGACTTTTCGGCCACAATGCAAGCAGCCGTCCACAGGTGAAGAACAGGGCTGTCGTAAAGACAGCGTCCGAATGAACACCACCACGTTTGGCAGCGTATATTTGAGCTGGGTTAGAGGAGGAGAGCGCCTTGACAAAGGAATTTACATATCAACAGAGGAATTTAGCGTATTTATGGAAAATGCAGATATGGGATTAGTCACTACAACAAGAAACGATACCAACAAAAAAAATCCATGGGAGTGCAAGACGGATAAAAGGTAATCAAGTGGCTACATTCTAGATTTGAAGTTTTCGTGACTGCAAGGATCCATACTATTTGGTTATTTCGGTAAAGTCACGTAGGTGAAAAAATTTAATAAAAATAAAATAAATGAAATAAATAAATTACATCACGTCGTTTCGACTGCAACACAAGCAATCATCATCAGGTGTGACAACCACAGCAAGGACATTGTTACTGAAGTGGGAGAGATTCCGGAGTTAAGGGGTTCATTAAAAGTCAGAGAGGGTGGTGGTGGGGGGGAATAAGTGACTACAGTGGCTTATGCAGTCTTCGTCATCATAATTTCAATATCGCCCTCATGCACACGCATGCAAGCTTGGGGCAAAAGATAACAATTTATGAATGAATTAATGAATGAATTGAGGAACACGTCTATGGAACGAACGAGTCCCTGGTGGAATGAATCAGTGGACCCCATTGCCTCTGCTCCGATGTGTCCGAGGCGAGAGTCACCTCTGGTGGGCCGGCTCATAGTGAGTGACGTCACCCGCTCATGATTATTCATTAGGAGGGGCGGGGGAGTGTCCATTTGGAGGACGTCACCTGCTCATGAATATTAATGAGGGGGGGGGGCTGGTCGATGTGGAGTGACGTCACGAGCGTTAAGGACAGACATCCCTGGGTGATTATAGTAGGGATCGCATGTTTGTTTTCGCGTTCGCCGCTCGTACTGTGTGTGGTTAATGCAGACAATTCCTTGCAAACATGTATCTTGTTTTGATTTGAAGCTTTCGTGACTGTAGGAATTAATCATCAGGTGGGAAAGCGTGGTCTGCTGCTGCCTCTGCTGCTGCCTCAGCAGCAGAACATGCTTTCCAACTTGATGACGGACGCTTGTGTTGCGCCCGAAACGTCGTGATTTATTTTATTTTCTACCTACGTGACTTTACCGAAAGAACCAAACAGTATGTGTCTTCTTCTTCTTCTTGATTCTGTCGGTAAAGTCACGTAGAAGGGAAGTAATAAAATAATAAAACTAAAACATAATAAAATAATTCTCACGACGTTTCGGCCACAACGCAAGCAGCCGTCTTCAGGTGGAGAACAGGTCTGTCAAGTAGACTGAGTCTGAATGACAAGCTCCAGGCTTGGAGCGACTATTTATGCTGGGATGGAGGGGCGTAGAGCGTCTTGATGGTGCTTGAACATCTCAGCACCTCCTGTTTCATTGTTGCCAGAAATGGGGTCAAACCTCTCTTATTTGTCATACTTTGATATTGGCAACAACAACAAAATGTTCCCATGGTATTGTGTCAACAGGCTTCCACTGGAAGATCGCATCGAGCGCGCTAACGGCCCAGCGCTCAGCAAGCTGCTGGCCCTGGAGCCGCATGGGGTGGCTCGATTAAAGGACCGCTGCTTCGTGAGAGTTTTTATTATTATTTTATTTATTAAGGACCAGCACCGTCTCGTGTTGACCACGCGTGTGCGTTGTGCGACTCGTGAACTATTGAGCGGTTGTTGTTTTTTTTTGGTACCGAATTCGAAAAAAAAAATGCTCTTCTTGTTATTGTGGTTGCCGAGCCCCTGTGTTAACCATTGCACCACCGCTCCCCGATGATAACTTTTTGTGGGAGAGTTGAATTGTAAATGTTGTTAGTGGGTTTCCTGACCAACACATCGGTGTGCTGAACGAGTAACTAATTGGCATGTTTCGTTTACGCGATTAAACCTAATCTTATTAGCTGTGTCAGGTGGTGGCGGGTTTAACGACGCATTCATATTTACGCGATCTCCCCCCCCCCCAACAAAACCTCTGGTATTAATTCATTAAACGGAAATAATATTGATTTGAATCTTAATTTGAAGCTTAATATTATTGATTTGAAGCTTTCGTGACTGCAGGAATCCATACTCTTTGGTTGTTTTATTTTTCTACCTACGTGACTTTACCGAAAGAACCAAAGAGTATGATAATTGGTTTTTGACCCTTCTATCTGGCAACAAAACTGACACCTTTTTTACGAGGAGTCATATTTGCATAGACCACAATACCTGCAGTCATAATGCAGACAAAAAACATAACTCTGATAATGTGCACTGTCCTTGAAGTTGATTGGTCCACACCCGAGACAGCTTTCTTTAGAGCCTAGTCTCACATGGGTTGGACCAGAAGAGTACTTTAATAATATTATTAATAACGATCATGAGACGAACCACGGGGAGGCGCTGTGGCCGTACGATGGCCGAGGGGAAGAGTCGGTGTCCTGACGGAGCCGCGAAGCGAATCGCGAGCGAGAGACTTTCATGATGAAGCTGACATCACCAACGAGACGAGATGGCCCTGGGGGAACCCACGGCCCATGGACAGACCCCTTGACCCGCGAGCACACGTAACACGCCCACAATCGAGATTTCGTAATCCTTTCTAGATTTGAAGCTTTCGTGACTGCAAGGATTAATATTCTTTGGTTTCTTTCGGTAAAGTCACGTAAGTTAAAAATTAAAATTAATAAAAGTAAAATGAAGACGGAAGCTTTTGTTGCCTCCGAAACGTCGTGATTTTTATTTTATCTTTATTTTACTTTTATTAATTTTAATTTCTTACCTACGTGACTTTACCGAAAAAAGACCTAAGAATATATATTTCGTAATCCGTTCTTCGGGATGAGTTTTTTTTGTGGTTGTGCCGCGAATCGTTCCGCGCTGCGTCCGACGTTTCGCACCGCGTATCCCCCCCCCCGCCCTACCCCCATGCCTTCTTCAGCAACCGGAGCTGTGATATGTTCATATCGATCACTGCAAGCGTCCTCGCACGGAAGTGTTGCCCGCATTGCGTCTGGCAATTGAGTTTGTGATTTGGTCGCTGCGCTCGGCGTTTCACGTTTGGTGGTGGCTCAAGGAGAGCCACACTGAGTCACGCGACTCGATTTCAGGCCAGTCCTACCACGTGGCAATTTGTGTCTATTGATTTGAAGATTGTTTCCGACCAATACACGATCGTTGTTTTATTATGCACGTGGTAGGAAAGCGGAGCACCCGGGTAGAAAAAAAAACCACGCCTTGCGCGACGGGGCAACGCTCTATTCCCGTACAGATGGATTTGCACAGGTGGCGGTCAGGCCTACTTTCTGTACCGCCTTCGACCTGGCGAGCCAGGGGCAGGGCGCCGCCTCGACGCCCACGGTGGGGGGGGGGGGGGGAGTTTCACAGCCGCCCATAGTAACTGTACTACACTACAGTTATTTTGCTGTGCCTTTTTACACCTGATGAAGGAAGCTTGTGTTGCCTCCGAAATGTCGTGATTTTTATTTTATTTCTATTATTATGTCTATTATTTAATAATTGTAATTATTATTTATTTATTTTTCACCTACGTCACTTACCGAAAAACCTAAGAGTTTGCACGTTTTCCCCGTGGTCGCGTGGATTTTTCTCCGGGTCCTCCGGTTTTCCCCTCCACATTTCGAGTCAACGTCACGCGTTTAGAGTATTCGGCTGCTGCTCTAAATATCCACGTGATGAAAGGCTACTTCTTCGTTGAGCTATCATTTGTGGCCAGGTCGCTTTCTGAAAAAGAGCCATGTGGCTCAGTGGATCCTTACCTGGTAAAAAATTAACCCGTAAAAACAAAGTTTTTCACTATAAATCCTTTATATGCGTGGCATCGGTTTTATTTTATTATTCATTTCTGTTTTTCTTGAGTAAGAGTTTCATTTTTATCACATTGGTATTTAAAATTTAATATGAAATTTTTTTTTCCTAAAAAGTGGAAAATTTTGGGAAAAAATTTCACGAAAATAAATTCTCACGCACAACGAGTCTGTGTGCAAAATGTCAGCTCGATTGGATCACGGGAAGTGGGTTAAAAAACGACCGAAAGATTTGCACGGTCGTAAGCGCGCAAGCAAGCAAGCAAGCGAACTTAATATAAAGGATTTAAAAATAAAATGAAACAGATATAATCATTTACGTGTTGGCGTAGGCCGGATCATGGTGCCGTGCAGGAGAGGTGTCGAACGTGCGCGCGGAACGCCAAGCGACACGTTGATCCGACGACAACAACGCCGATACACAACATGAAGCAAGCGCCTCGTGTGATCTCTCTCAATATTGTGGCCTTAATAGCCTTTAAACCATTATTAAACTAGTTAAGGCAGTCAACATATTCAGCAATTATCTATTTTATTTTACCAGTTATGGCCCACTGAGCTATGTAGCTTTATTTTTATTAAGCGGCCTGGCCATCACAATAGCTCAATGAAGTGGCTTATCACCACCACAACCACCACCATCATCTTCATCATCATCACGTGGAGGTGTAGAGCAGTTGGCAAAATACTCTCAACAACACGCACCTTTCAGAGGCGCGGGGCGCGGGGTAAGCGGGGGACGGGGGGGGGAGTGATCTTGTTGATGGGATGGTTGTGGTGGGATGGTGGTGGTGGGGTGATGGTGGTGGGGTGGTGGTGTGGATGGTGGTGGTGATGTTGGATGGTGGGGTGGTGGTGGTGGGGTGGTGATGGTGGGGTGGTGATGGTGGGGTGGTGGTGGGGTGGTGGTGGTGGGGTGAGGGTCACAGCAATAATATGGAGTGGTGGGACGCGTGGTGTTAACAAGCACCCATCGCTGACCCACTTGACCCTCACGTCGACGGGCGAGGGCGGGGTGGGGGGGGGCCATGCGGCTGTTTGCAATCTCGTTGTGTTTTTTTGTCGCCCACGTGACAATTAAACATCCGAGCTAATTCGGAACTCGCGAATTGTGTCGACTCAGCGCGAACCCGAGGTGGGGGGAGGGGGTGAGGGGTGGGGGGCGACGCGCGTGCACGCGTGCACGTGCTCCGTCAAAGCGCCCCCCACCAATCCACCACCACCTCGACAACATTACGGTCCTTACAGTCAAGCCCAATGGGGGGGGGGGGGGGTGGTCGATAAATCGAGTACCACTTTGTCAATACCGCTTCATGCGTGCAACGGCCGTTGTCCGAAACAGGACCGCAGAGTGCAGTTCGCCAGGAACTGCCGCCGGTTCATTTATATTTTTGTTGCATGATGCACAAAGGCCGAGAGATTTTATTCGTGTTGATTTTTTTTGTTGGTGCCCTTGTTTGTGTGTGCGTGCTTGTTGATTGAAACTCGTGTCCTAGGAGAGACCGCCAACCCCTAACGTCGCTCGGTTTCGTGACCAATTTTATCCATAAGAGGGTTTTTTTTACGATCGCGTCGATATGAATGAGTCGTTAAACCCGCCACGGCTAATTAGTAGGAGGCTTGTCACGTAAACTAAATATGCAAATTCGTTACTAGTACAGCACACCGGTTGAGTGTGTGTTGGAAAGTAAACCCACTACAACATTTACAATTCGAGTACGACGTTTCGCCAGTAATTACAACCAGCTTCTTCAGTAATCACAACTGATGATGCTAGCTGTAATGGCTGGCGAAACGTCGTACTCGAATTGTAAATGTTGTAGTGGCTTTACTCTCCCACACACCCATAGTAACTAATTGGCACGTCCTGTTTACGTGACGACCCCTTACTAATTGGCTGTGTCGGGTGGTGGCGGGTTTGACGCATTTATATTTACGCGATCTAACGCAATTAACCTCGATTATGAATCTAACGGTGCTACGATGCGTCGATTAATGTCACGAGACATGCAACGAATCGTACGCGCCCGATACGATCACCCACCACCACGTAACATCACCATCAATGCCACCACCAACACGGAACACCACCATCACATAACCACCATTATATCACCACGTACACCTCATCACCGACACTACATAGTAACTACTACATCCGTAGCAACTATTGCTTTCAAGCTATCAATTCCGGTTCAGCGATTCTGCACTTGCACCATTACTATAGTACTATACTGCCTTCAACTTTTACGAACGACCAGGTGTTTAAGGTTAGCGATTTGTCGCATTACCTGGCTGTATAGCAAATGAAACAATACAATTACCTTACTATGCAAGTAAAAACATGTGTTTTTATTTACGTGTTTTTTTTTATTTAGGGCCCCTTTATAACATATGCTACAGGCCCCGCATTAGCTTAATCCGGCACTGGGTAGCGTTCAACCCCACCCCTCGCGCACGATAGTACCAATATTGTTCAGGCGCAGCGATGCCAGTGTTCAAGTCTGCTGCCGCTCACGAGAGGGCTTCAGCAGAGAGAGAGAGAGTTCGTGTCGTGTTGCTGTTCATCCTCGTCCGTTGAAGGAACGCAAACCAGTGGGTTTACTACGCTGGTCCAGTGTGGGGTTTGCACATAGTCGCACTCCTTGTGGGGCTCGTGCCTTACATGCGTCTCCATCTCCGTGTGCCTATGGATAGCTATACATCGCGCAATTGTGTCACTCCGCAGTCGGAGCACATACCACAGTGGGTTTACGACGCGGTCCGTAGCTCGTGTGGCCACAATCGTACTCCTGCGGCTCGTGGCTTTTTTAAAAATCTCCCTCCCCCCATTCACTAAGACCCAATTAGGATCTTCTGATGCGGCCGATTAGCACGGTTGGGTTACGTACGGCGCGAACGTTACACATTAGGTACATTACATGGTTACACCAGCAATGTCTTCGAAGCGTAGGAATGTTAAAGCCAGGAGATGGTGCGATCAGGGTTGGGGGGGGGGCACGAATGAGGCTGGGTTAGAATTCACGACGTCCAGTTCGCCCATCTATATAGACGGGAGTCTTCTTGGTAGCGTTAGGCCCAATGAGACGATTGGGCTAGGCCAGGGGCCGGCGCAACATGCAGCTCTTTAGAGATTGCTTTGGTGACGTTACTTATCATGGACCACCGCACTCTCGTATCTCACGTACATTGCGAATCATGAAAGTTTACCGAATTCAACAGGGACTCTTGTTAATTCGGTTGCAGACCCCCCTGGGGAGAGGCCTTCATCCAGCAGTGGATTGACAGGGCTGTAGGTCAAACAACCACCACTCGCAGCAACACTTCCACACAAAAACAAAATGCGAACAAGTATAGTATTTTTTTTGTAAATCAACTTTATTTAAATCGTTGTTCGCAACGGCTAAACAAACGGGCACGCGCGCGCAGTCACGGAGTCCACACGGCACCACGATGTGTAATAAATTCGGCGAGAGACAGAATGGTAATTGGTTACACACGGGCTCTTGTTAGACCACCACCCATCACCGCCAGACAAAGACTTCTTAATAAACACAATTGGGTAAAAAGTTGTAGATTTTTACGCATGTCGTGTTTGTGCAGCAGGAATATAAAGTTACGGTCAGGACAGCATTAACAAAATAAAACGACCGTAATTTAGCTTAGACCAATTTCTTTTTTAGAAATTTGATATATTATCATTAAAACTAAATGGTCTAGAACTTAATTTGACTTGCGGCTCCAAAGACGCGAAAGTTTTTTAAAAGTAGACTGCATCGACGCAAAACAAGTTTGTTCGGATTAGTTAGACATTCAAATTTACATTAAAGGCGTCTCACGATCCGTTCAATTATTCCACGCATTTAAAGGGTGCCTCCTAAAGTCACGTACCCCCCCACACCGTACACTCCTACACATCACCCTATGCACTCAATTACACACACGATGCACTGAAACTCAATATCTCCCGAACATTCACCCCCACTAGGCAAAGACCCTTGCGGAAATCTTGTGGGACGGACTCTGCGACATCCCCCCCCCCCAAACGCAACCCCTCCCACCTCTCCACATCGTGCCATCGTCTCCTATTTGACACCAAGAAGGCACCCCCCCCTACCGCCAAAATGGTCACTCTCGCACGCGGTCCACAACCTCGCTAAAAACAACCACATCCCCCACAACAACAAAATAACGACAGAGATAGGCGATCTCAGACCACCACCACACATTCCACGCTTGGCAGCAACCACCACCGCCACAACAACCACACCTCATCGGTTAAAAAAAGAGGTTTCAGTGTCACAGGAATATAAGAATTAGGGACCCGTAATAGACCGGTTCTCCTCGTCGTCACCATCACCATCGTCGTCGTCTCAGCCGAACATCTCCTGGGAGGCGTAGGTCATGTAGAGGAATCCATCCTCGTCCTTGTGCTCCACGTAGATGTCAGCCATGGTGGCGGCCATGGAGGGGACGACGCGGCCGTTCACCATGAGGTAGAAGGCGTGCGTGGAGCGCAGGAGCAGGCGGTTCCTGGGCGAGACGCGGATTGGTCGTCGTCCAATCAGTCAGTCGACCAATCCACGGGACGGACACCAAGGAGGCCCCGCCCCATCAATAGACGAAGCCACACCCACCACCACCACGTGACCACCACGTGACCACCACGTGACCACCACGTGACCACCACGTGGACAGCACGTGGACAGCACGTGGACAGCACGTGGACAGCACGTGGACAGCACGTGGACAGCACGTGGACAGCACGTGGACAGCACGTGGACAGCACGTGGACAGCACGTGGACAGCACGTGGACAGCACGGACGACCACAACAAAAAAGGTAAGAGAACGAAACACGAGTCAGGGGGAATGAAATCAGTGGAGGCAGGGGGGGTGCGAGTGCGTGGAGTTTACGGGACGCTTCCCAACAAAAGCCACAGGAGGTTCTCTCATTCGCAGGATGGAAACGGACGGAGGAAGCAGTCGAGGAGAAATCAAAATTAACAAATGTTCTTTGCGTATTTTACAACGAGTAATAGCAATGTTTAAAATAAACGCGACCGATGTCAAATGGCGCATGCCGGTAATAGCAATGAGACTCCGTTCACATCGCAACTGGCTTGACCAGAGTTGGTACCCCCCCTCCATCCAGCAGTGGGTTGAGCAAGGGCTGCAGGTATTGGAAGACCGATAAAGTACATGGAGGACGGAAGGGGGAGCGATGGATCTGGAGGGGTGGCGCAGTGGTTAAGGAACTGCTCCATTATCCCAGCGAGCCGAGTTCGATTCCTCGCCACTGCTCTCACATCGGTGACGACCGCTACAGGTGCTCACTCCAACCCCCCCCCCCCCACCGCCCCCCCCGTGAGGCTCACCTGATGATGCTGACGAACTGGCTCATGGTGACTTCTCGAGGTACCAGGAACTTGGTTTTGTCGAGAGGAGGAAGAGTTTTCTCCCGTGAGTAGCGCTCCACAATCACCTGGGAGGGTCAACCACACCACCACAACATCACTGACACCATCAACACCCCACCACGCCTCTCCCCTTGCATCATGCGAATGCATCAACCCCCACTACACTACAGCCACATCATAACTCGTCGTAGGTTATTATTACAGATTTTATTTTGTTTGAAAAACTCAGAATCGTAATCTGTTTTTTTCCCAGGTGGGAATCCGATGAGCTATGAAGCTCTTCATCACAGATGTCCTGTACGGGGAAGGTCAGCGAGTCGCAGCAATACAAAAGACGATATCGGTGCAAATTAGAGGATAATAAAAGCTAATCACTATAAAAATTAAAAAGTAGTATTACAAACATTTTAAGGAGGTGCAAACCCCCCGTTACGAGTCTCATAAACTTGAGCCCCAGCCACCGACACATATATGACCGGCTCCGTGGCCACCCACTCGCAGTCTCGCGAAACCCACAGCCCGCGGGCTGCTACTGCTGCTACCAACCTCGAGTCCATTCCTCCTGCTGGTTGCCTTCCATTGGCTTCTCCAGCCATTGGGAAACATCGTCATCAACGTCGTCGTCTCATCGAGCAGAGCGTCCTGCCCAAAGCCGTCTCAGTTCTCACGTCCGGATGATTTATAAAGCCCGCGTCGTGCGTGGCCTTCCAAGCCACGCGTTCTTCCTCGATGTCTGAACTACAACCACCACCACATTACACAGACCTCTCTCCCTCTGCACTACTCACCACCACATTACAGATGTCTCTCCCTCTGCACCACTCACCACCACATTACACAGACCTCTCTCCCTCTGCACTACTCACCACCACATTACAGATGTCTCTCCCTCTGCACCACTCACCACCACATTACACAGACCTCTCTCCCTCTGCACTAAACTCACCACCTCATGATATAAATCCCCCCCCCCTCTGCACTACAACACCAATTAACCACCACGAATATTTTCCCGCAACTCCAATTAAACACGATTGGCTACGTGCGGTGCGGAATAAGTTCAACTTACATGATGTATATAAATATTTCCCTGCTGCGCTATAACAACCACAACTACCACCACCACGTTAGATAATTAACAATCTCCCCCTCTCTTCGTGCTGTGGCCGAGGTCGATGACGACGATGAGAGCAGGAGAGAGAGAGAGAGGGAACTGACCGGGACTTTAGTGGGGAACTTCGCTCGAATCCCTGCCACCTCTTCTTTCCGGGTAGCTGCAAAGACAAAGACAAAGATACCCCTTGTAGCCTTGGCAGACTGTTGGGGCAAGTGCTATCAACCGATAGCTGGGGGGGGGGAACAAAAGGCCGGAACGGCACACACGAAGGGGGTAGGTGACCAGCACCACGCCCGGCTTCCTTCATCTCCCTAGTGACGATGGCTACACATCGCACCAGGTACTCATTTGAGGCCGAGTCGACCTAGCGGAGGGCCAGGACCGGTTCAGATAATCGTCACCGATGTTGGCAGTGAGCGGGAATCGAACCCGGGTCGCTGGGTTCATAGCGCAGCGTAGCGCTACACCACCGCCATGCATACACCCCACCCCCCCCATCTTCCCAATTGAAAGGACACGCAGACGGGAGATAACGAACACCTATTAAGGCCACGTGCCCAAGGAACCACGCCACGATCGTCCCACGGTGGGCGCGCGTGCCGCTGTACGCCTCGGGGCAGCTGTTGAAGGCGGACCGAGATCAAAGCGAGGAGAGGGGGGGGAAGAGCTCGCGTGGAGTAAATACGGAGAATGAAAATAGAAAGCAGCAGGGCAACGTGAACAAAGAAGTGAGTTTTTAGCGGTGCGAATTCCGTTTGCCTGCAACGCCGCAAACACGGAACATCGAAAGAGGACAATGGAACAAAGGCTAAAAAAATTAAGTTTTTGTTTTTATTTTTCAAAATGTCTTGCTGTGGATTTCACACCTGTGATGATTGCTTGTGTTGCAGTCGAAACGTCGTGAGAATTTTTGTTCCATATTTTTGTATTATTTTATTATTTCCCTTCTACGTGACTTTACCGAAAGAACCAAGAATATAATAAAATAGGTGTTAAGATAATAAAACACCAAATAGAAACCTTTTGCAAGGAATAAAGTCCGCATTAACCACAGTGCTTGTGGTGAACATGTAAGTAAACATGATCCGATAATTATATCCGCCTCGTCTTCGATAATATAAGCATCGACTTTCTATTGGGCGTTTTAACATCTTAATTTGAAGCTTTCGTGACTTCAGGAATCCACACTCGTGGGTTCTTTCGGTAAACTCACGTAGTTAGAAAAATAAAACAAAAAATAAAACACCACGACGTTTCGATCGCAACACAAGAAGCCGACCCGCTTGTGTTGCGATTGAAACGCCGTGATATTATTTTTTGTTATATTTTGCTACCTACGTGACTTTACCGAAAGAACCAAAAAAGCATCTTAATACCTCTTGTTTTATTGCCAAAAATGGGAAAACCGATTAAAACCTATTCCTATTTTTTTCCTACTTTCACGCCGTCAAAACAAAGTTGCCATTTCCACGGCACAAACGGGGTGCCGAGTGCGCAGACACGCGCGTGACCCGCACAGCGCCTGACACCACATCGAGAGAAAGACGGAACAAAGAACGTGTGGTGGGACGGGGGGGGGGGGTAGTAGCCAGCAACGTGGACGCGAAGGCAAAAAAACTTGGACTATCGAGAAGGGGGGCAGGGGGGGGGGCTTCGGCATGGCGCGAGAGAACGACGCTCGCCTGTCCACTCGCTCGCGGCCACGTGCTGGGGTGGGGGGGGGGCACCGCTAACATCGCGAAACCCGACGGACGGCAGCGGCGGCTCGGGAAAGGTCGTCATCCAGCAGCGAGTCGATCGTGGCCGGTGACGATTACATTGATGATGATGAAGAGCGAGCGGTTAGAGATTAGCGATTTGATGACGATGATGATGGTGGTGGTGGTAATGTTGTTGACCTCTACCTGGGGTGGGGGAGCCAGGTAAGGCGCGCACAATGGGGAAGGGGGGGGGAAATGGGGGGACTGAGGGGTGGGGGGGGGGACTGAGGGGTGGGGGGGGGGAAGTCCCAACGCGGCCCACGACTTCCATTCCCCACGGCCCGCGGACGGACACGTGCGAGCGAGATGTCCCAGGGCCCCCGTACGGGATGGCGAACTCACCGAGACTCTTGCGCTGTTTGAACGGCTTGTGGCCCTGGCTGGCCTCCACCGAGGTGGTCATGGCGCACAGGCGGCATGCCCCCGCGAGCCTCGCCCGCTTCAGACACTCCGTGGTCGACGCCGTCGTTGCTGCCGCTTGCGTTCGAGGGGAAGGTGTGGACGCGCCTGGCGACCAGAAGATGATGATGGGTTACGGTGGCGAGCCGGCTTGGTGGGTCACTGGCTGGCTGGCCGGTCGGTCGGTGTGACCCGCGAATTGTCTGCTGGACTAACTGGCCGACTGTTCGAGTGGCTTTGCTGGTGGATTGTCCCGACTGTGGCGAGCTAGCGGACTGGCCGACTGAGTGGTGGACTTGGCTAACTGGCAGGATTGGTTGGGTTATCGATCTGGCTGGCTGGCTTGCTTAGTGGTTTGTGACTTGGGCCGGTGGAAGGAGGGACGCGAGAACGCGTGGCTGGCGGTGGGTGGCGGCGTAAAGGAGCGTTCCGCAACACGTGGAGGCGCGAGTGATTATATCGGCTGGGTTGTGTAGCGGCTTCTATAAGTAATGTTGTGGGGGGTGTGTGTGGGGGTGTGTGTGGGGGTAGGGGGGGATAACCACACCCACACGCGCCCTCTCACTCATGTACGCCCAGACACACACGCACACGAACACACACACACGTAAAAGCACAATTGCCAAAAATACACACGGTATTTAAATATACACGGGCACGTTTGCATATGCACGTAGGCACACACACACTCACACACTCATTTATGCACACGTACACGAACTTACACACACACCACACACAACGCGTTGTCATACATACCAACAAACCTACACATACACGCGCCTACTTATACTTAACAGTAATATACACATATAGACACAATCGCATGCACACGAACGCACACAGAAAGACAAATACACAGAAAGACAAATATACACACCCACAGACATACAGACCCAAACACGGACAAAATCTAATCCCCCCTCCCCCCCCCCGTATAGCGGTTCATAGAATATTGAGCCAAGTGCTGTTAGCGAGCACCTATTAAGGCTGGCAGGGCACACGAGGGGGTGGGTGGCCAGCACCACGCCCCGCCGCCTTTGTCTCTCTTTCAGTGCCGACGTTTACACATCATAGCAAGTACCCATTGAAATGCATGCACCCACCCACACCCGCACATACAAAGGCACACACGCATACCACTTAAACCGGCGTCAGTCCATCAAGTTACTCCATGAATGAATACCAATCTACTCTAATTGAAACCGGATTGGCCGCTAAAGGAATGTAGCCTTCTACAACGCACGCGTTTGCGGCTGTGTGTGCAATTATGTTATCAACAATGATGACGATTATCATCATCAACATGATGATAATCAACATCACTCCAACATTATAATCTTCATGATGACAATCATGATGATTATCATGCTGGAGTGATGATGTGCATTGTGTATGCATCTTACGTCCCAGTCATTGATTACTATACAATACACTTGAGTCATCTTGTAATTGTTTGTGTGTACATATATAAAACCAAGCAGAGTCATGAGTTATTTGAAATTTATTTTGAACCTCAAATGGGAAACGAAATTGATTGCATATGAATCACAGTCATAATTATACGCAATTCTAGATTTGAAGCTTTCGTGACTGCAAGGATTCATACTCTTAGGTTTTTTCGGTAAAGTCACGTAGGTAAAATAATAATAAATGAAAATAACTAAATTAAATCACGACGTTTCGGAAGCAACACAAGCCTCCGTCATCGGAGGTTTGTGTTGCTTCCGAAAAGTGATTTAATTTAGTAATTTTCATTCATTATTTTATTTTATTATTTTTTTACCTACGTGACTTTACCGACAAAACCTAAGAGTATTATACGCAATCATAATGCATGCGCCGTATCCGCAATGAATTGTGCGTCGATTATAATAATTAGATAATCATCTACAATTTGTAGCAGCAACAAAAGCTGCTCGCAAGCCAGCGTCATCTGTTGGGCGAGGCTGACACCGCTGATGAGACCCTGAAACACACACGCCGCTTGATGATGTTGGTCTGGACAAGCCAATCGGATGATAGCCATGATGGTGAGGATGATGGGCTAAATAGACAAGCACGTTGTATTTACAAAGGTTGAAGTTTATTTCGTTGAACCAGTGCGAGAAAGAAACCAGACGCAGGATGGGTATTGTCGGTGGTGAGATGTTAACTCCCTCGCCTGGTACGCAGGAGGTCGCGGGGTCAATCCCGACTCTGACGCCTGCTGCTGTATATTTGGAGTTTGCGGGTCTCTCTCTCTCTCCCCGCAGTTCGCGTGGATTTTTCTCCGGGTCCTCCGGGTTTTCACTCCACACTTAGAAATGTGCGTTTCGAGTATTTGGCTGCAATACATTTTCACGTGATAAGCCACTTCGTTGAGCTATCATTTGTGGCCAGGTCGCTTCTAAAAAAAACAAAACCAGCTCTATAGCACAGCGGGCCTGACCTGGTAAAATAAAATAACAATAGTTTAAATCGTTTAAATAGTTTTCGTTTATTTGCAATCGTGACCTGGGTCACCAATGTTATAAACCAACAAATATCGGAACAAAAACAACTGCACGTCACACGAGGACAGGGTAAACATTGCGAACTTAAATCCCCTGCAGCGTCACTCGCCTCGCGATGAATTACCCCGAGATCATCTCTGCTGAAGCCGTGCTGATGATATTATCCACCACAACACGGGCCGCCAAGGCTGATGGGATGTGTAAAAAAAATATATAAAACTTTTACGCGTGTACGTGAAGTGACAGATATTTGACGGGTATCTACTGTATGTACAATGTCGTACGCGCAGAGTGGTGAGTGGCGCGGTGAACCTCGTGTCATCAGTGGCCATGTATATGCCTCCGCGTGTAGGTCGACTCAGCCTTAGATGAGTGTCTGGTGCTTTGTGTAAAACAGCAGCGACTGGGAGACAAAGGCGGCCGGGAGTGGGCCTTCCCGTCCCACTCCCCAAAAACCCTTCGCCAATCCAGTGCGACCGACGTGGTGAAGTATGGTGAAAACATATGGATTCAGGGAGGGGTCCAACTATGAACGATTATGATAGCTACGATGAATGTGGCCTCCGCACGGTTTCTGGCTTACACACGAAACAAAGTCGATTTTTATTCTTGGCTCATTCGGTAAAGTCACGTAAAAGGGAAATAATAAAATAATAAATACAATATAAACAATAAAAAATTCTCACGACGTTTCCGACTGCAACTACAAGCAATCATCATCAAATGTTCTTGCTGTGGATTTCACACCTGATGATGATTGCTCGTGTTGTAGTCGAAACGTCGTGAGCATTTTTATTGTTTTATATTTTTATTATTTTATTATTTCCCTTCCTACGTGACTTTACCGAAAGAACCAAGAAGATGAATCCCTGCAGTCACGGAAGCTTTAAATCAAAAGTCTATTTTATTCTCTGTGTGTTTCTGCTCAATGTGAGAGTCGCGAATGATGGAGTCATCAGTCTCTCTCCCTGCACTCTCCCCATACTCACATTGCTGATCTCACCGACGGCTCTCTCCAGCCAGACCGAACTATCTGGGAGTAGTCAGTTTAACACGTAGGCTTTCGCGACCAATATTATTCATATAAGAACGGGAGACACAGCAGAGCCTCACCATTCTGGCGAATTGCCGATGATGCTGGATGCAATTACCAGCGAAACGTCGTACTCAAAAATTGTAAATGTTGTGGTTTCACGCTTCAACACACCGGTGGGCTAAAGCAGTGAACTATTTGTCTTTTGTCAACGTGACACTTTTTTACTGATTGGCCGTGTCGGGTGGTGGAGGGTTACGACACATTTATAAATAACGCGATCTAAACCCAAAAACGTTGATTATGAATATCTGGGAGTAGTCGTCCCTTCTCTCCCGATAGCTACACCTCTCCCTTCAACCTACCCCCCCTCCTCCGACCCTCCACTACGACGTACTTGGGTGTAGCGCCCGCGCGAACTCTCAAAGAGTCGTCGTAAATAGTTTGTGTTGAAATAGTTTGTGTTGAAGCGACACATTTTTTTCTCCGCCAGCCACCGCCGTACGATAAACACGGCAATGTTTACAGTTAGAACCAAAAAAAAAACCCCCGTGGCGTCGTGCAATTATGCAGCATTCTTCATCGGCCATGGTCGATCCACTGCTGGATCGCAAGCCACCGCGGGAAATGTATAAGCAATTAAAGCAAGGTCGTAATTATAATATATATTTGTGGGGGACACATCCCACCCAAATATTCAAAGATCCTCAAAATGCCCCCCCCCCCCCCACAATATATTGCTATAAAATTGATTTATGTTTATATGATTGTGGTTATGGTTGTAATTTATTAATCCATAATCTCTGCCATTACAGACAATGAAACAAGAAAAGGTAAAAAATAAAAAAAAACAGAGCAATGTAATACAATACACTATTTGACATTGTTGTAAAAAATAAATAAAAAGTCCATCCTATGTGTTAGTGATTTTTTAAATATTTTAGGCAGGAAATTAATTTCCAAATTTAGATTTTTTTCTGGGGGGGGGACCCCCAGACCCCCTGGAAGATTTGGTCCCCCCCAATGTTGACTCCATGGCTACGGCCTTGAATTCAATACACGGACGAATCATGGGACCTCCCTTGCCAGTATATAAAGATATATTTTGATACTGGCATGATGTCGCCGGTCACCCCGAGCTCTCAATGCCATGAGAGTAGCATTGTCTTTGTGCTGTTCGCCTTTTGGCGTCGTCCTCCGGGTCTAACGCTGTGTGAGACGAGGCTCTGAAGAAGGCCGTCTCTGGTGTGGAACAATCAGTTTCAGAGACAATGCATCCATCATAAACTATCAGAGCATGTTTGTGTTTGTTAGCGTGTTCACCACAAGTATATGTGGTGAATGCAATACATGATTCCTTGCAAAATGTTTCGGGTTTGGTTGTTTTAACATCTGAACGCAACTGTTTAATTATGTGCAGAAAGGGTAAAACCTATTCTTATACACGAGCGAAGTAAGCGATCTTAATCTTCTTTAATTTCATCGGCCCGAGTGACCATTCGTTGCATGCATTTTTCCACCGCCATTTGGTTGAAGCGAGCCAACGTCGGGCCGGTGTGGTTTTGACCTTTTGAGGTCTCATCGGCACGGCCGGGGGCTTGGCAAACACACTCCGGCGTGCAGTCGGACAGAGCACGCTCCCCCCCCTTTCTGCAGCAGTGCAGGCGACCAGCGGAGACCCTCGAGCAGAGTGGAGTGCAGCAACTTTTCATCAATCGTTCTGCAATGCCCTCTGCGAGCCACGCACTTGGCCCTGAATAGGCTGCTACCACCACCACAAACTACTACTACCAATACCACCACCACCCATACCATCACCACCACCTACTACTACCAATACCACCAACTACTACTACCAATACCACCACCACCCATACCACCACCACCAACTACTACTACCAATACCACCACCACCCATACCATCACCACCACCTGCTACTACTACCATCAACACGACCACCACCAACTACCACCAATACCACCACCCATACAATCACCACCACCACCTGGAACTACCAATACCACCACTGATACCATCACAACCACCACCACCAACTACTTACAAAACCACCACCAATACCTCCACTAATACCACCACATTAGGAACTAAAAGAAGACAAGACAATGATCCCCCGAATAGTCGATACAGACTGTCGGGGCAAGTGCTGTTTTGCAAGTAACACCTATGAAGGCCGGCACGGCCGTCTTTGTCTCCTGAGTGGCAGTGTTTACACACCGCACCAGGTACTCATTTGAGGCTGAGTCGACCTAGGGGATACCCAGGACTGGTGCAGATAATCGTCACCGGTGTTGGCCGTGAGCGGGATATCGAACTCGGATCGCCAGTTTCGTAGCACAGCGCGCTCACCACTGCGCCACCGCTCCCCCCCAACTATAAACGCACGACCAACAACAACCACCACCACCCTCCACTCAGCCCGTGGCAGCAGAACTACTAGTTCACCTTTTCATGCAAAGTCACTGAATATGCCGCTAGCCACTCCGCTCGCCGAGGACTCCACGGCTCACTATGGGTGGAAAAAACCCGATTTTTCCAGCGGCAGGCATCGGGTTTTTTCTGTAATACAATTAAACCCGATTTCGGGGAATTAAAACCTGCTTTAATGAATACGAACCTCTGATCCAAGGCTTAGGCTGCTTCCTCGTCGGTGCTATCATCGTACTCGGGGCCGTCGGGCACGGGGTAGTCGTAGAGTGCGGCGGGCAGGTTGGTCTTGATGAACACGAGCTTCTCCTCCACAATCGTGGGCGCCAGTGAGTTCCTTCGCTTGGAATGGATGAAGCTCATCGTTGAGAAGTGCGGTTCTGCAATTAGAACCAATTAAACCGGATTTCTCCCAATTGCAAGATGATCGGGTTTAATATAGAAAGACAATTAAACCCGATTGTAAAAAAACCCCGACTGTGCTACCCTTGCGGCTCACCCAGTCCCCTGCGGTGTCACCCACAGGGCAGCGCTGGGGGTGGGGGGGGGGACCTGGGAGGGGGGACCGGGGGTGGGGGGAGCGACCCGTGGACCCGGCTGTGTTGGGGCGCCCTCTGGTGGCGCAAAACGGGGAGCGGTGGCGCAGTTCTTAGCGCACTGCGCTACGAACCTGGCGAGCCGAGTTCGATATCCCGCTCACGGCCAACACCCAGTGACGATTAACTGCACAGGTCCTGTGCCCTCCCCTAGGTCAATTCAGCCTCAAATTAGTACCCTGGTGCGGTGTGTGAACATCGCCACGAGGGAGACAAAGGCGGCCGGGCGTGGTGCTGGCCACTCACCCCAGCGTGTGTCGTGCCGGCCTTCAGAGGTGCTCGCTAACAGCACTTGCCCCAACAAGTCTGTTAAGGCTATTCGGGGGGGATCTTTGTCTTTGTCTGGAGGCGCATGTGAGTAACGCAGGGACTCGTGCGTACAGGATTCCCTTGCTCTGTGCGGCAAGTAAATGCGTTCCAAACAAAGGGCGCACGAAGCGAAATTGCGTAGCGTGGAGCACGCGGTCACCCAAACCCACAATCCACAGCGCGAGAGTAGCGCACACAGACACGCAGTGCACACACACAGACACACAATACACACAGTGCACACACAATACACACAGAGCACACAGACACACAGTGCACACACACACACACAGTCACACACACAGACACACAGTGTACACAGACACACAATACACACAGTGCACACACAATACACACAGAGCACACAGACACACAGTATTCACACAATACACACAGTGCACACAGACACACACAGTACTCACAATACACACAGTGCACACAGACACACACAGTACTCACACAATACACACAATACACACAGACACACACAGTATTCACACAATACACACAATACACACAGAGCACACAGACACACACAGTATTCACACAATACACACAGACACACACACAATATTCACACCGTGTTGTCCCACCTTTGACCGCATAGCCGCACTTGGAGTGAACGCAAACCGCACAGATCGAATTTTGTGTAGAAATTCGTGTCTCCCCGGCGTTCTGCGATGTCGCGAACATGCGGCGAACCTATTTCAACCCAAAATTCGCAATACAGAAGTTGATAGCAGCGGTGCTCAAGCCCAAACAACAACAACAACAACGGATGTGGTCTTATAATGATGAAAGCATATATAACAGGCGACGTTTCGGGCAATGGCCCTTCTTCACAGTGCACGTCTCGGTGTGATGTTGTCACCGGCCCATTGCGCCCGACAGGTGGCGTAAAAGTCACGTGGGAACCAAACGCGTGACCCTGGTGGGGGCAGCAGTTAGGGCAGAGGTCGCAAACGGGTTTTGATTCCTTACCCGTACCCGGCCGCACCAGGGTCGCAAACGGGTACCCGTACCCGGCCGTACCCGTACCCGGCCGGGTAGGGGTAGGGTACGGGTATCGGGTACCTGATTGCGACCTCTGGGATGAAGCAATGTTGCAGGCGCGGGTGGGTTGATTCTAGGAACTTGAATTGTGAGAAGGGACAAGACGTTGGGAAATGAGTGACAAACAGTTACTCACCAGTGACTCACGGCCTACCCGTACCCGGCCGCACCAGGGTCGCAAACGGCTACCCGTACCCGGCCGGGTACAGGTAGTCGGGTATCGGGCAGGGTACGGGTATCGGGTACCCGGTTGTGACCTCTGTGTTATGGACTGCTGCTCTGCGTTGGAGTTCTAAACCAAAACTATTTCCTCTATTTGACCGGGTAAGGCCCAACTGAAGCTATGCGGCTTTGTTATCAGAAGCGACCTGGCCACAGACGATGACCCTACGAAGTGGCCAATCATCACGTGGACGTTTACAGCAGCAAAATACTTCAAAAGCGTTTTTCTAAATGTGGAGGGGGGGAACCCGGAGGACTCAGAGACGAATCCACGAGGAGAGAGAGACACGCAAACTCCAAATATACAGCAGCAGGCGTCAGGGTCGGGATCGAACCCACGACCTCCTGTATACCAGGCGAGGTAGTTAACATCTCCTAGCCACCGTGATGATGATGAGAGAGACAGACACCGCAAACTCCAAATAAACAGCAGCAGGCGTCAGGGTCGGGCTCGAACCCACGACCCCCTGCATACCAGGCGAGGTAGTTAACATCTCCTAGCCACCGTGGCCTGCCTGTGGGGGGGCTGTTTGCGAGCGCCTATTGATGATGCTCGCACAGATCGCACGAGGGAGGTGCGGGATTGTGTGCGGCCAGGACAGTTCTAACGATTCGCGCCCAGCACGAGCTACTCATTTAAGGCTGAGTCGATCCAAGCGCGGTCCAAGACCACGTTCAGTCACCACTGATGTAGTCGTGGCCTTTATCTCCCAGCCCCCGCCCACCCCCAGCGCTGATGTTCACAACACACATCACACCAATTACTCATTTGAGGCTGAGTCGACCTCGAGGAAGCCCAGGGGCCAGTTCAGATATCCGCCACTTATACTGGTGGCGAGCGGGTGTCGAACGCAGGTGGCCCGGTTCGTGGCGCGGTCCTCTGACCACTGCGCCACCCCTCCCCGTGCCGACCTTCGCAGGTGCTCAGCAACAGCACTTGCCCCAACAGTCTGTTAAAGGCTAAGGGGGGTGGGTGGATGGGTGTCGTCCTTCGGGGAGCGGTAGTGTAGCGGTTAGCGCGCTGCGCCATGAACCTGGCGACCCGGGTTCGATTCCCGCTCACGGCCAACACCAGTGACGATTATCTGAACCGGTCCTGGGTCCCCCCTAGGTCGACTCAGCCTTAAATGAGTACCTTGTGCGGTGTGTAAACATCGCCACTGGGGAGACAAAGGCGGTCGGGCGTGGTGCTGGCCACCCACCCCCTCGTGTACCGTTCCGGCCTTCATAGGTGCTCGCTAACAGCACTTGCCCCTACAGTCTGTTAAGGCTACACGAGGGATCTTTGTCGTCCTTCGTACCCACACTTTACCCCACCACCCGTCTCATGCTGCCGGGTGGACAGAGTCAGCCTCGGCGGGGATGAAGGAACGCGACCCCCATTGTCTGGGGAGGCCTTTGAAGGGGGCGCCTTTTGACGACGACATTAATGTGGTGGCTTTCACCTGCCGACAAACAAGTGAATGAGTCGCTACGTCTCGCCGCAGTCTGCGCGTCCGTCTCAATCGACATCGTCACTTTAACGGCCAGTGCGAGTCACGTGGTGGGGGGGGGGGTAAGAGCGGTGGAGCCGCGGTTAGCGCACTGCGCGATGACCCCACCCACTCCCACCGGGTTATCTTAAAAGTTCGATTCCAAACGTCTTGATTGAACTCCAACTTCTCTTCATCAACCCAGCGCTGAGCAGCGTGGTGAAGTATGGTCGAACAACCCCTGACACGTTTATATATTTACGCGATCTAACCTAAAAAAAACTATATTGTGGAAGTGGATATTAATTATAGATTTGAAGCTTTCGTGACTGCAAAGATTCATACTCTTTGTTTTTTTCGGTAAAGTCGCGTAGGTAAAACAATCAATAAAATAAAATAAATCATTACAACCAATCACGACGTTTCGGAGGCAACACAAGCCTCCCTCATCAGGTGATTTAATTTAGTTGTTTTCATTTATTTTATTGATTGTTTTACCTAGGTGACCGAAAAAACCAAAGAGTATGAAGTGGATATTCTTTGACTTTTTGAAGATATTAACATACATTTGTTATCACGCTTCAGTGTATTTATCATCCGTTCGTTTTCCATGAAAAACGATAGTCCCATATAAGTGTTGAAACAATGTTGAAGCACCCCGCATATCGATCGAGACACAGGGATAGAGATCCCCAGTGAACATGCAGCCAAAGCTACGGACCGCAGAGTAAACCCATCGAGAGACACACGTAGAGACTCGTGTACAGAGATGCACAGAGACTCGTAGATATCGACATACACAGAGATGAATTCAAGACGAGCCATTGTTAGTGCCACCGTAGCCATACAACCGCACAGTAAACACACTGCGGCCTGCTGCTCCTTCGACGGAGGATGAGGAACAGCGACACGACACGAACTCTCTCCCGAAGCCATCTCAGAATCAGAATGTTTCATGTTGTACTGGAGGGATCCGATTAGCTATCAACATCTTTTTCACAGATGCCCAGCAGGTTATGGCCAGCAGCAGCAGCAGCACGAGGCCTCCACATCGGCATCAAGCTGCTCAACCGCATCGACGCGTCACACGTCCCCCTGTGAGCGAAGCTGACAGCGCGTAGTCATATCACGGTTCATACACCGAGCGTATTAACCAGGGGGGGGGGGGGGTTGTCCGATTCGAACCGCGAGCTTCTGCGCAACAAGCGGCTTGCGCGTCACCGCTGAGCCGTGACACCGCCCCGATGGGAGAGGGGGGAGGAGGGGGGAGGGAGGGGGGGAGGGGCGGGGGAGGGGCGGGGGAGGGGCGGGGGAGGGGGGTGCTCTGAAGAAGGCCGGATTAGCAAAGGAGAGGTGAAAGCAGTTACGGCAGGGCGAGAGAGAGACCAGAGAGAGAAGGGGGGTAGGAGGAGGAGGCGGGCAGAGCCATGGAGAGGGAGGGAGGGAGGGTGGCGTCGGTCAATGAGGAGGAGACGAAGGGGGCAGCAGCTGCCCAATGAGCGATGTTCACGGCGGGGGCTGACGCCAGTGACAGACTTCCCCCACCCACCCACCCACCACCCGTCCACCACCTCCCAACAAACCACCCCTAACCCTTACCGCCCCCCCCCCACCACTCGCCCCCACCACGACACCGCGTCCCGTACACACAACAGCGGCTCTGTCGAGAATCGGGGACTCATTCTCATCCCGGAGCGAGCGAGCGAGGCGCGCCGCGAGGTTTTGCGCGTTCGAGACGAGAGCGACACCACGTCTCTTCCACCGCTCCTGCTCCTCCTAGCGTGGTGGTGGTGGTGGGGGCTTCACGCTATCAATCACTCTCTGGTGCGTGTGTGCACATGGACATGCATCGATATTGGTAGCAGCAGCAGCAGCGGCGGTATCATCGCCATCTTCATCGCCATCAAGTTGTTAACGACGATGCGCTTCTCTCTCGTGTGCCGGTGATGTACATCGCGGGGAGCGAAGTAAGCGATGGCGCTTACAGATAGCTGTTGAAGTTGCTCTTAGCGTTGAAGTGATTTCTAGTAAGATCACGATCATCATCATCATCATCGCCAGTCGCGTCAGTGGAGTGGCACGAGGTAGAGGATTTGATGTTGTTGTGTTGAGTGTCGCTTTGCACGGTAAGAACGCCAATTGTCATCACGAAACGTCGTTAACATCGTCGTCATAGCGACCGCGTTACCTCTCGACTCGAAAGCAAAGAACGATTTCGTCTCGACATCGCCGGGACCATCATCGCCACACGACATCATCACATCCACCACCATCATCATGTCGAAGGGACTCTGCGTAACCGCCACGGCTTGGCAGCTCCTCGCATTCTCTCAACCACAACTCTCCTCCACCTCCTCATCGGGAGACGCCTCCACCCCGAACCCTCGCCCCAAGCCGGGCTCCAACCCTCACGGGACGACGTCGCCGGCCGCCTCCTGGACCGCGGCGGCAGCGGCAGAGTCAGAGAGGATTCGCGCTCGCGAGCGGCTCGAGGCGAGCATCGCGGCTCTGCGGGAACTCCAACTCCTGCGGGAGGAGCGGGAGGCGAGCGTGCGACAAGCGCTCACGCGGCCGACGACGCAGCGGCAGCAGCAGCAGCCGCAGCAGCGCCGCGGAAAGGAGCGGTGCTATGGCCGGGGCCCGGGACGGTCGGACGGGAAGGCGGATGATGCGCTGCTGGCGGTGGGACGAGATCTGGAGTTGATCAAGGAGCAGCTGGTGAGTGAGTCGGGAAGGGAGAGAGTCTGGATTTGATGGAGGATGAGCTGGTGAGAGAGTGGGGAGAGAGAGAGAGTCTGGAGTTGATGGAGGAGCTGGTGAGTGAGTGAGTTAGTTGGGGAGAGAGAGAGAGTCTGGAGTTGATGGAGGATGAGCTGGTGAGTGAGTCGGGGAGAGAGAGAGAGTCTGGAGTTGATGGAGGATGAGCTGGTGAGAGAGTGGGGAGAGAGAGAGAGAGTCTGGAGTTGATGGAGGAGCTGGTGAGTGAGTGAGTTAGTTGGGGAGAGAGAGAGAGTCTGGAGTTGATGGAGGATGGGCTGGTGAGTGAGTCGGGGAGAGAGAGAGAGAGTCTGGAGTTGATCAAGGAGTAGCTGGTGAGTGAGTCGGCGAGTCGGGGAGAGAGAGAGAGTCTGGAGTTGATGGAGAATGAGCTGGTGAGTGAGTGGGGAGAGAGAGATAGTCTGGAGTTGATGGAGGATGAGCTGGTGAGTTAGTCGGCGAGTCGGGCAGAGAGAGCTGTGTGTGTGTGGTGTTGCGTGTGGGGAGCGGTGGTGTAGCGGTTAGCGAGCTGCGCTACGAACATGGTCACCCGGGTTCGATACCCGCTCACGGCCAACACCGGTGACGATTATCTGAACCGGTCCTGGGCCTCCCCTAGGTCGACTAAGCCTCAAATGAGTACCTGGTGCGATGTGTAAACATCGCCACTGGGGAGACAAAGGCGGCGTGGCGCTGGCCACCCACCCCCTCGCGCGCCGTGCCGGCCTTCATAGGCGCTCGCCGACAGCACTTACATCCCCACAGTTTGTCACGAGGTAGACGGCGGATCTTTGTCTCTTGCATAGTTGTGTATTGGGAGTGTGTGCTGAGGTTAAAATGGGAGCGGTGGCGCAGTGCTTAGCGCACTCTACCAGTTCAGATGACATCCGCGGAGGCAGGAATCCCAACTCGGGTTAACGGATTCGTACAACGCAGCTGCGCCACCGCTCTCCCTTGTAAGCGTGGAGGAAGATCGTGTTGGGAAGGAAGGCCGGGCTACACGGGCGAGTGAGAGAGCGAGGGGGGGGGGCGTATATGGCATTGAGCGAGTGTGTGTGCTCCCTTCTCTTACGCACGGGTCGGCATTGTCCACTCGCGCGCGATGGAGGCAGCACGCGACGTGGCCCAGGAAGCTCGATGCCAACCAATGTCGAGCTCTGTTGCTGCTGAACACGACGCGAGAGAGAGAGAGAGGGGGCTTCATCAGAGAGAGAGAGGGGGCTTCAGCAGATAGAGAGAAAGGGAGGGGACTTCAGCAGAGAGAGTTCGTGTCGTGTCGCTGTCCATCCTCCTCTGTTAAAGGAGCGCAGACCGGAGTGGGTTTACTCACGCGTATTCTTAGGTTTTTTCGGTAAAGTCACGTAGGTAAAAAAATAAAATTAAAATTAATAAAAGTAAAATAAAAAATTAAAATTAAAATCACGACGTTTCGGAGGCAACACAAGCTTCCGTCTTCAGGTGGAACGGACTTTACCGAAAAAACCTAAGAATATGAATCATTGCAGTCACGAAAGCTTCAAATCTAGAATTTACTCACGCGGTCCGTAGCTTTGGTCACATGGCCACAACCTCAACGCTGAATGCATCTCTGTTTATATCGAACTCTGCGAGTCTCTGTGCATCTCTGTACACGAGACTCTACGTGCCACTGCGTGTGTCTCTGTGGGTGTTCCTCTACAAATAAAATATCAAGGTGCACTTGGCCTGGCACAAGCGTCGTGGTGACGTCACCTCTGCGGTCCGTAGCTTGGGTCACATGGCCACACTGCCACGACTCGCGGCTTGTGTCACTAAGTTTCCAACCTTCGAAGGAAATGTGCGCATGGCATGATGCTGATGTTGATGTTCATTGTGTTTGGGTTGAGCTTCTTTCGCACCTTACGTGGCCAACCGTGCTAATCGTGGGTGCGGACAGTGACTAAATCAAACGGAACCACGGCTTAAGTCAATGTAACACGTGGCAGGCTTTCGCGACCCAATATCATCCATAACACTGGTCAACAAAAAAACAAATTCCGGCCTGGACTTTTGCAGCTGTTTTAGACTAATTTCAGGGTGCTGATTCCAAATCTGATCTCAGATTTGCTCTATCACATCTCATTTTTATACTATCGGCATACCCCATTTTCATTGATTTTACCCGAAATTAACTCTGTCACTTATGATTGCAAATTGTTGCGAGCCAGTGACTGCTTTGGTGTTAAAATATGGTGCTGTATTTTTAGGATAGTGTGTTTATAATATCATTTTATGTAGATATCCACATTTATTTAATATTTTTCTTCTGCAGTTTTTATTGAAAATGCAATATTTGATATCTCAAAAACCTGATGTGATAGACAAAAACTGATGCCAGATTTGGAATCAGCACCCCAACATAAAAATTAAAACCGTTGGAATACCTTATGCCAGAAAAAGTGTGTTGACCAGTGTATAATAGAGAGGTTTTTTTTTTTGGGGGGGGGGGGGTTAGATCGCGTAAATATATGAATGTGTCGTTAAACCCGCCACCACCCGACACAGCCAAGGAGTAAGGGTTGTCACGTCGACAGAACACGCGAATTCGTTACTCGTACAGCACACACCGGTATGTTGGAAAGCAAATCCACAACATCTCCAATCTGAGCACGACGTTTCGTCAGCTGAGGCGTGCGAAGGGAAACTTGGGGGCACTGCTGTAAACATCCCTTGCCGAACGAGACAGAGACTAAAGTAATCGATGGAGCTCTGGGGCTTCGTGGCACAATGGTAGGAGACTGCTGAAGGGCCGTTACCCGACACGTCGCCTATTGTCTGAATGTCCTCACCTTTCAAGGCGACGAACGTGTCGAGTCTAAGACATTTGTGTTGTCGGCACTGATCGTGCCACAATGGCCGACGCAGCAGCGCCAGTAGCGTCGACGGATAATGTTTCATATGCGGATTGGAAAACACGGATATTGACAAAGAGAAATTGGAACAACAGCTGGACAGAGAGAGAGAGAGATTGAGCAACGTGCATGCTCGCACCGCATCTACGATTGGCACCGTTGGCTACGTACGGTGCGAAAGAAGTTCAACATACATACGCCGAGAGACGGGGAGATGAACACGTGGATTGGAGAAGACGCGAGAGAGAGAGAAGAAAGAGGAGTGAGAGAATAGAGAGAAAAAAATTTGCTCCGGCAGTACATATACTAATAAAATATTTAAAAAAATAAAAAAAGAGAGGAGAGAGACAGAGAGGAGTGAAGATGAGAGAGGAGAGAGAGGATAAGAAAGAGAGAGAAGAGCAGAGCCAAGTCCGGACACGTGGCCAGGAATGGATGAGATTGGCCCTCTTGGTCGAGACGAGCAAACTCGGTGGCAGCCGAATGAGTGAAGCAAGCCAGGTACCGAGAAGACGTCTCCAAACAGGAGACGGAGCGATAAAAACAAGGGTGGACCGACCGTGGCCGATGCCATTAGCCACCTCGGTGAGCTGTCGTTTGTGGCCCAGGTCGTTTTCTGAGCCAGAAGCATCGCGTCCTTGTTTTTTAGTTTTCCCGCACCTCCGATCAGCGCGGTTGGCTTAGGTACGGTGCGAAAGAAGTTCAACTCATATACATACACACACAGAGCTCTGTGGGCTTTACCCCGTGAGTGAAGAAAGCGTGTGTCCGAGTGCACAGGAGAGAGTGTTGTGAGAGTTTGTCATCATCTTCGTTGAAATCATTAATCGCCGTTTTTACTTTGTCCACCTAAAATCGGCCACAGGACAATCACTCACCCCCCACCACTCACCCCCCACCACTCACCCCCCACTACTCACCCCCACCCCTCACCCCCCACCACTCACCCCTCCCCCACTCACCTCCCACCACTCACCCCCCACCACTCACCCCCCACCACTCCACGCCGCCTGTGATTGAGTAGCGGTGTTGAAGGGGCCGAAGCCACCGCACAGCTGGTGGCTGGCGTGTGATGGGGGGAGGTTTGTTGTTGAGCGCTGATGGGATGATGATGATGATGGGCAATGTGAGTGCGTGTTCTGACGACGGGGAGTTTGACGGGATACGTGATGATGCAACGTGTTGGACTTCTTTCGCGCCGTACACAGCCAACCGCGCTCGTCGGAGTTTGCGAGTTTTCAATCTGGATGATTTAAAAAAGTGCATCGCTCCCAGTGGCTTCCTCGTTTCGCAAGGAAGAGCGTTCCAGACGGCCGCGGAAGCGCACGTGACAGCACGCGAGGCGTTCGACCGTCTTTGTTCGACGGCCAGCCAATAGCGTGGCGATGCCGTGGAGCGTGACGATGCCGTGTTGGGATGGATGATGACGGGGAGTGGAGGATATTGCGCTGTGTTGATGCGGAGTGCGATGGACGTTTCGTGGTGTGCTGTGATGATGGGGGAGCATGACGGGATACGTGACGATATGATCATGTGCAGCGGGATGTGCGATTGCTAATTAAAACGAAACAATATTAACAGGCGACGTTTCGGATAACGGCCTCTTCGTCAGAGCGCGTAGATGTGTTAACGCACTGCGTGGTGCTGAAGAGCTGTGATAGGAGTAACAGTGACGTCTCCATTGTGCAGTGTGACCAAGGGTTGTGATGGAAAAGTCGTTTGTGTTCGGTAGCCAAACGCCAATTGTCCGACGGGAGAGGGCTTTATGAGAGAGTTCGTGTCACTATTCTTTTTTTGGTTTGTTTGGCATAATTCGCAATTGTGGTCAGTCGCATGGCCAACACAAAGGAGGATTATAATTATCTGTGAACCCGTGCCCCCCACCCCCGTTATGTCAACTCCCCTGTGCTCGCCATCGCTCCGTTGTTGTTGTGGCTTTGCATGACCAACACCCGCAATGTGATTGGACGTGTGTGTGTTCTGTGTGTGTGTGTGTGTGTATTCTGTGTGTGTGTTCTGTGCGTGTTCTGTGTGTGTTTGTGTGTTTGTGCTGTGTGTGTTCTGTGTGTGTGTATTATGTGTGTGTGTTCTGTGTGTGTCTGTGTGTGTGTGTTCTGTGTGTGTGTGTGTGTGTGTGTTCTGTGTGTGTTCTGTGTGTGTGTGTTCTGTGTGTATGTGTTCTGTGTGTGTTCTGTGTGTGTTCTGTGTATGTGTTCTGTGTGTGTCTGTGTGTGTGTTCTGTGTGTGTGTGTTCTGTGTGTG
Organism: Lethenteron reissneri; assembly: GCF_015708825.2. Taxonomy (NCBI): domain Eukaryota; kingdom Metazoa; phylum Chordata; class Hyperoartia; order Petromyzontiformes; family Petromyzontidae; genus Lethenteron; species Lethenteron reissneri. Next base: position 8,616,974 of record NC_083786.1, read on the forward strand.
TGTCCTGTGTGTGTGTGTGTTCTGTGTGTATTCTGTGTGTGTGTGTTCTGTGTGTCCTGTGTGTGTGTGTGTTCTGTGTGTATTCTGTGTGTGTGTGTTCTGTGTGTCCTGTGTGTGTGTGTGTTCTGTGTGTATTCTGTGTGTGTGTGTTCTGTGTGTCCTGTGTGTGTGTGTTCTGTGTGTCCTGTGTGTGTGTGTTCTGTGTGTCCTGTGTGTGTGTGTTCTGTGTGTTCTGTGTGTTCTGTGTGTCCTGTGTGTGTGTGTTCTGTGTGTTCTGTGTGTTTGGTGGAGTCTTTCTCCAATTGTAACCCCGGCAATTGTCGCTGGCTGTGCATTGTGAATGTTTACGAAACTTTTGAACAGCAACAACAACAACAACAGCAGCAGCAGAGAACAACACAGGACAGGGAGCGGGAGGAGGTGGGAGGGAGGCAAAGTGCGTCTTATAATCAGGATAAATCGGCATCTCAACAAGCCTGGACATGTTTACCCAACTTCTTACCTTCACAATTCTCTATAGCTATGCAAGGAGAGAGAGGCAGAGAGGGAGGGAGCATCTACATACACCCAATTTTAATGAATGCGCCCCACCTACACCCAGCCGTTAATGGGGCTCATTTAGGATAACATTCCAAGATTGCGTAAACAAACAGTGTTTGTTTAGAACAACACCAGCATTCATTGGGTGTGCAGCCATTCATTCGCGAAGGGATTTCAAAAGCCACGACGACGGCGATGATGACGATGATGTTAACAACCTCGTCTGGTATACAGGAGGTCGTGGGTTCGATCCCGACCCTGACGCCTGCTGTATATCTGGAGTTTGCGTGTCTCTTTCTCTCATCATCATCACGGTGGCTAGGAGATGTTAACTACCTCGCCTGGTATGCAGGAGGTCGTGGGTTCGATCCCGACCCTGACGCCTGCTGCTGTATATTTGGAGTTTGCGTGTCTCTCTCCCCGTGGTCGCGTGGATTTTCCTCCGCGTCCTCGGGTTTTTTTCCCCTCCACATTTCGGAACACGCCTTTAGCGGATTTGGCCTGCTGCTACATTTCCACGTGATGGGAGAGGCGACTGCGTCGAGCTATCAGTCGTGGCCAGGTCGTTTCTGTAAAAGAGCTGCGTATAGCTCAGTGGTGGCTCGCCTGGTAACAAAAAAAAACAACGTTAAACGAAATGAAATAATTGAAAAGCTAATGAATTAATTTAGATTTTAATTAATGACGGACGAAGGGCGACTGCTACGCTATTGTAATGCAACCGGGCGTGACGCTGCGCGCGGGATGAGAGGCTTCGTTCGGCACAGCTGCTGCTGCTGCTACAGACGACGCAGACACCCAGCCGCGTTGTACACGCGGGACGCAGGGAAATCGCGAGTTCAAATCAGTCGGCCGGGCGAGTCGCTATGCTCTCTCGGTTTGTGCAGGGTTTATCGATGATTCATTGATCGGTGTTGATGATGATGATGATTTTGTTATTTTTCGATTTAAAGCTTTCGTGACTGCATGGATTCATATTCTTGGTTCTTTCGGTAAAGTCACGTAGATACGCTGCCAAGCTTAGCGGTGTTCATTAGGACGCTGTCTTTCCGACAGCCCTGTTCTTCACCTGAGGACGGCTGCTTGCGTGAGAACTTTATATTATTATGTTTTATTTTTATTATTTTATTATTTCCCTTCTACGTGACTTTACCGAAAGAGCCAAGAATATGATTTTGTTATTGATAGAGGTGGCCCACCCCTGCCCCCCTCCTATCTGAAAGCGCTTGACATCTCAACACGTCATCAATCTCAACACAATTGAAATGGGAACCCCCCTTGGTGGCAGCTGTCTCTGTGCGGTACAAAGTGTAACAGCCCCTGGCCTGTATGCTGGGAATTCGTCTGGCAGTCGGGGCGAATGATTGCTGTGTGGACGAGCCGAGGGGACTGCCCAGTGGCAGCTGTCTCTGTGCGGTACAAAGTGAAACTGCACCTGGTCTGTATGCTGGTAATTCGTCTGGCAGTAGGGGCCCATGATTGCTGTGTGGACTAGCCGAGGGGACTACCCAGTGGCAGCTGTCTCTGTGCGGTACAAAGTGTAACAGCCCCTGGCCTGTATGCTGGGAATTCGTCTGGCAGTCGGGGCCCATGATTGCTGTGTGGACGAGCCGAGGGGACTACCCAGTGGCAGCTGTCTTTGTGCGGTACAAAGTGTAACAGCCCCTGGCCTGTATGCTGGTAATTCGTCTGGCAGTAGGGGCCCATGATTGCTATGTGGACGAGCCGAGGGGACTACCCAGTGGCAGCTGTCTCTGTGCGGTACAAAGTGTAACAGCCCCTGGCCTGTATGCTGGTAATTCGTCTGGCAGTCGGGGCCCATGATTGCTGTGTGGACGAGCCGAGGGGACTGCCCAGTGGCAGCTGTCTCTGTGCGGTACAAAGTGTAACAGCCCCTGGCCTGTATGCTGGTAATTCGTCTGGCAGTGGGGGCCCATGATTGGTGTGTGGACTAGCCGAGGGGACTGCCCAGTGGCAGCTGTCTTTGTGCGGTACAAAGTGAAACAGCCCTTGGCCTGTTTGCGGGGCTTTAGTAATGCCGCTGTTCTGCGATATTATTTGATTATTTGTGTTTCACGAGAAAAGTGTAAAGCTGTTGGGGAGAGAGAGGCGGCTATGCACCGCGCGATATCGATCCACGTGTCGCTCATGTGCGTGTGAAGTGGGAGTTGGGTTGCCACATCATCACGAGCCGTGGTCTATACACTGCTGGGTGAAGGCTGAAGCTTCACTTCATCGCTCACCACGTGGTCATCATCATCACCACCATTACCTTTCTTACCATCAACATCTTCACGAGCAGTGGTATATCCACTGCTGGATGAAGGCTTCCTTGTACATGCGTATTATTTTGCTTAATCTTGCCATCCCGGCCTCTTGAATACAATCTCGTCGCAGTGACTATCACAGCGACACGGGCTCTGTGTGAGGTACAGTACCTGAACTAATACACACTTTCTAAATCGCATTTGTATATTTTATAGTTTATTTTCTGGCCTTGTTCTCTATCAGTCGGGGCCACGCTTCACCTCCATCATCGCTCACCGATGCCAGCCCCCACCCCACCTGTACCCCCTCACCCCACCTGTACCCCCTCACCCCACCTGTCCCCCTCACCTGTACCCCCTCACCCCACCTCACCTCACCCACCCCACCTGTACCCCCTCACCTCACCTCACCTGTACCCACCTCACCCCACCTGTGACGACGAGGGAGCTCTCTGCGTTAGCAACGGCCGCGCGCTCCACCCCGCGACGCCGCACGAGCCGCGCTCACGACAAGGAGACGAACATCTCCACCCCCCACCCCCCCCGTGCCGTCTTCACAGGCGGCTGTCGGCAAACCTTTGAAGGCCGCAGCCGGCGAGCCAGGAACTAAGTGGCGCTTGCTTTTGCTCGTTTAAGGCTGAGCCGACCTAGGGGGGGGATTTTGTCACCGGCGAATACACATTGCTTAGCGCGCGCGTGACGCATCAAGCGGACGAATACAAACGCGAATACACACATTGCCTAGAGCGCGCAGACACGCGTGGAAACACACACACACGGGAATAAAAAAAAAGACAAAGATCTCCCGTATAGCCTTAACAGACTGTAGGGGCAAGTGCTATTAGCGAGCACCTATGAAGGCCGGCACGGTACAGCACACGAGGGGGTGGGTGGCCAGCACCACGCCCGGCCGCCTTTGTCTCCCTCAGTGGCGATGCTTACACATTCGCACCAGGGTACTCTCATTTGAGGCTGAGTCGACCTAGGAGAGGTCCAGCACCGCTTCAGATAATCGTCACCAGTGTTGGCCGTGAGCGGGAATTGAACCCGGGTAGGTCGAGTTCGTAGCGCAGCGCGCTAAGCGCTGCGCCACCACTCCCCCACACACACACGAACACACCAATCCTGTTTACTTAAGTTGCCTGTAAGCCACCGAACAGCATCCAGCACTGTGTGGAGTGTGTGTGCGTGGGGTGGGGGGAGCGGTGGTCCTGGGCCTCCCCTAGGTCGACTCAGCCTTAAATGGGTACCTGGTGGGGCTGTGTTAAACATCGGTATCGGGGGACACAAAGGTGGCCGGCCTGGGCGTGCCGCTGCCCACCCCCTCGTGTGCCGTGTCGGCCTCCATAGGTGCTCGCCCACAGCACTGATAATGGCTGCGCGGTGTGAGTGGGGAATCTTTATCTGGTTGTGTTTGCCTGCAAACAGCACGTGGTACAGAAAAGCATAAAACTTGACCCGTCTGACTTCACGTGTTATCTGCCCACCACCAGCAAACCCGTCGTGAGGAATGGAATTAACCCAGCAGCTGCCCGTGTGTGTGTGCGTTCCGCCTCCTAGCAGTGTGGACTGGGGAAGCCGTGCGCTCTGGAGCGGCCGCTGAGCGAGCTGCGCGTGGACACGGACGGCACTGACGTCGACAGCAGACCCAGCTCCGGTGAGCGTCGACGCGGTCTGAGCTGCTGAGCGAACGCGTCGGCGCGTGTTGAGCGTCTCGAACCAACGTGTGCCCTTCGTCGCTTATTTGCGCTCTTGGACGCCATCACGCCTCCCGTATGTTCGGCAGCCCCAAAGATTCTTCCTCACCGACCCCGCGTTTTGTGTTTTCTGGACCCAGCCCCAGATGGGCCAATGAGATCGCGCCTCGTCACATCGCAACGTCTAGCTACTAGCGCTGCACAGTTTGTCGCGCAGACCATTGAAATAAACTTCAATAATTGCCCCTATCCCGAATTTGGCCCGGTGTCTTTACGAATGCCCGGGCCGATGCTAGTCCCAGTCCATCACCGATGACAGCAATGTTTTTTTGTTTACTCACGTAATCACCGTCGCCCCCCCCCCCCGCCTCACCCTCACCACCCCACCTGCTGCCCCCTCCGCCCTCCCTGCGACAGGCTTCTACTCCATGAGCGAGGACGGTTCCCTGTCCCTCTCCAACTCCTGCAGCTCCATCTCCAGCTCGGGCCCAGCTCCGGCTCCCCACGCCGCGTCGACGTCAACACCGTCGTCGGCGGCGGCGCCGGCGGCGGCGGCGACGACGACGATGACGGGGCAGCTCCCCGTTCGTCTCCGCCGCCCGGCGGCCCGTCCTAGGCCCCAAGAGAGGCCTCGGTCGGCCGTGGAGCTGCCCTCATTCCTAAGAACGACAGGGCAGCAGCAGCAGCATCATCATCAGCAGCAGCGATCACCGAAAGCCAAAGCCGGGCCGAGTAGGCCTCAGTCGTCGTGTGAGTTCCTAGATCCTTCGGACCGGAGGTCACTTGAAGTGGTCTCAGAAGTAGCTCATGATCATCTCGCCACCACCACCACCACGCAGACAACGGGCGCGGCTCCACCTCGTCCGTGTTCCGCGTCTCATCTTCCTTCCTCTCGTTCCGCAGACGACCTCGGCGACGGCTCAGACGCGCGGACGTCCCCGGTCGGGCTCGCCGACCCCGTGACCTCCGCCCCGGGTCGCGACCCCGACCCACGCTTCCGCTGCGACCTGCGCTCGCGGGACGGCTCCGAGGTGTACCGCTACCCGAGCCCGCTGCACGCCATCGCCATGCAGAGCTCCGCATTCCTGCACCAGCGAGGCGCCGGCGACGACCGCGACGCCGCCGCATCGCCCGACGGCAAACCTCCGACGGGCGGCCGTACCCACCGCCACCGTCGCCACGACGACGCCGGCGCGGACGACGAGAGGGAGCGCCGCCAACGTGGCGCCGCCCGGCGTCGACAAGGTGACCGGCTACATCGCCGCGCTGCTGAAGAGGCGTGGGCAGAAGACGCGGAGGAGGACGTCGGGGGCGGGCGCCGCCTCCCGCCGCCGTCGAGAGGAAGGCGTCCGACGCCGCCAAGACGTCGGCGTCTCCGTCGGCGGAGGCTGCCCGCGGCCGCCCCATCACCAACCTGAGCGTGCGGTACAAGCACGGGGCGGCTGCGGCCGCGTCGCCCGTGCCGGCGGCGACGGCGTACGGTGGCAGAGCGGGCGGCGCGGCGGGCTCGCCGGTGGGCGGCAGCAGCGTGAACCTGGCGCGCTCGCCCCGTGGCGCCGGCGGCATGCTGCCCGCGCTGGTGCGGCCCGCGTCCATCGCTCACTTTGACACCTCGCGCTACCACGACGACGACGAGGATGACTGCGGCGGCGGCGACGGCGACGATGACGAGCGGCGGTGGAGAGCGTCCGGCCCCCACGTCCATCCCAGCGCCGGCGATCGTCGCTCCTCTTCGGAGAAATCGCCAAACCTGCAGCAGCAGCAGCAGAGCCGGCAGCAGCAGCAGCAGCAGCAGTCCACCGACAGAGAGCGCGAGTGCCGGCGCCGTGCGCTGGCCTCCGTCTCCATGGACCTGCGCCCGCAGCGCGGCGCCGGCTGGTGGGGCGCGGCGGCCGAGCCGACGGCGGGCGCCCTGGGCTGGCAGCAGGGCGAGCTGGGCAGGCCCCAGTACCAGCAGCGTGTAGCGCGCATCTGCAAGCTCGGCCACGGCAGCTGGGCCGGCTCCCTGCCCAAGTCGCTGGACCTGCGGGGCGGCTACCGCCACCGTCAAGACGACGACGACGACGACCACGAGGACGGCGCCTCCGACCGACGGCGCCCGGGGAACGCGGCTCGGTCGTCGTCGTCCAAGAGGCACCGGCTGCGCGAGGGCGTGGAGCTCGTGCGGCAGAGCTTCCGCCTGCCGGGGCGGCGGCGGCGCGCCAGCGGGGAGCGCGCCAGCTCCGAGCTGGACGTGTCGGGCGGCGGGCGCCAACCGACGGAACGGGAGGAGACCGCGGGTGGCTCGGCGGCGTTCGATTACCGCCGGCGCCTGGTGCTGCACCCGTCTGAGGTCCGCGGCGCCGGCGCCGCCGGAACCAGAGCCGGTGAACATCGGCGGTGGTGCTCGACGATGGAGATTGCTCGAGGAGGAGGTTGCGGCAACGACGACGATGATGCCGGCGGCGATGCCGGCACGCCGCCGGAGCCGCCGCGGTGGCTCATGCGGGCGGGCGCACGCGACGGCGCGTGGAGCCCCTCGTGGGCCGTGCGGGGCCACGCGGACGCCAGCCCCGGCTACCCCAACGTCTACCCGGCCGCCGGTTGCCCAGGGCGAACTGCTGCAGCGCTCGGCCATCGCCGAGATGAGCGAGGACGACGCCGACGACGCCGACGAGGCGGACGGAGCGGCGGGCCGACTTCCCGCCGACGGCTCGGCCGAGCCGAGGAGCTCCGGCTCCGCGGAGGGGCTCCGAGGTCCGTGCCGGGTCTCCCAGCAAGTCCGGCGCTGTGCCGTCGGCGGTCAAGCGCAAGATCCGGCAGCGGATCGCGGACGCGGCCAAGACGAGCACGGATGTGTAGCGCGTCGGACGCACAAACTGCTCGGGTCGGGGAGCTCGGAGAGGGGGGCTGTGGAGGGCCCACAGCTGCTGAGGGCTGCGTTGCCGTGGCCGTGCGACGAGACGTCCCGACGTTTTGCCGCACGGGAGCCCGGGCGATTCTTCTGAGTTTGTAACATTGCACTCCCACGTGCCGTGCGCATGTGTTGGCGCACGTCGGTCGCGTCCCCACCACGGCTGCGTGTGTGCGTGCGTGTGTCCGACCGTCCGTCAGGAGCCAGGTGAAGCAATCGATTCAAGAACCGATTTTCCGTCGGTGAAAGCTGCGGGTGAATGGTGGCGGCCGCTAGCGGCTGGCTGGCCTGCACGGATCACGTGACCCCGTTATATACTACAAGAAATATAGTCATGGTAGTAATCGGTTGAAGCTTATTTTGTATCCACTGATGGATGAATGCATGCCAGTGCTACGTGTCAGTCGTCAGGGGGGTGGGGGGGGTTGGCGTACTGCAGGGTTTGTTTGACCATGCTTCACCGTACCGGTCGGTTCGTGTTGGTGAACGGTGGATTCCCAGGGCCTGTTCAGACATCACTCGCCACTGACGTTTTCCGTAGCCGGGGCCAATGCGCCGCTGTGCAATTGCACCGCCTGCACACTTGATAGCAACGCCACTGTAGCGACGACGACGATGATGGCAATGACTGATGCTAAGTGATCATCTTTGATGATCGATGGGGAAGGTTAATGATCATTGACGACGATCAACATGACACACGTTAAGTCGATGACACCGCGTGAGCCTTAAGAATACAGCGTTCATGATGGGTGACGTTTTGGGGCAATGGTCCTGATTCACAGCACACACACACAGAGAGGTAGAGTGAATAAGGATCATTGCCTGCAACGTCGACTTATTATACGTGTGATAAGTCGACAAACGTGTCGAATCGTGTTAAGTGAACCGCGCGGGTTCACCACTGCCAGCAGCTGCGTCGGAAATCACCGATAAACAATGATCAGCGACCTATGACCACGATGATAAATAAAGATGATGACGACGACGACGACAACGATGATGATGACAAGGATGGTCTCTATCCCGTCCGTACCACCACCAACCCACCCCACTCTCTCTCCCCGTCCCTTAAGCCCTGCACCAAGTTGCCTGCTTTCTGAACCAAATTTCTCAAAACGGCAATTTGAAATATATATATTTAATTTACAGAAGCCTTAAAATTGTGCTTAGTGCTATGCAATCGCCCGTCGCGAGCCGGCGCGTCGCTGTGAGCTATTCAGTCACGTGCCCGCTCGGTTTATTTAAATGTACGTCTATCATTTACGGCTGCTTAGTTGTTGTTGTTGTCGTCACTGTTGTTGCGGCTGTTGTTGTTGTTGTTGTTTTGAGTAACGATGTTTCGTCGAGGTGGCTACGTTGGCCGCACGTGGCTGCCTGTGACCCAGCGCTGTGGAGGTGGCCGCAGCAGCAGCAGCAGCAGCTTGGGGTTGGTGGGTCACCGCACAGATGTTGCGAAAACTCCCTTCCCCGTGGGTGGGCGTCGAGGAGGAGATGCAACCTGGCTTACTAGGGAACGGCAGTCCATCGAGAATGTGAACTCCACCTGTTCCGTCTGTACATTGATTGGCTGGTAACATCTTAACATTGAAAGGACCACAGAGCTTGGAGGAGTGGGGGATTTGGCACCGGCTGACCGCATGGCTGCTGCTGCTGCCTTACCTGCTTGTCTGTGGTTCCTCCTGGTGCATCCGAGTAGTCCCAACTCTCTGTCTATGAGAGCGAGGAGCGAATAACGTATTCTGACAGTGGCGTTAAAAGTTGTACGAACGTGGAACTTCTTTCGCACCGTACGTAGCCCAAACGTGCTAATCGGAGGTGCGGTGGAAGGACAGCAAACTAGTAAGCAGTTTCCGAAGAAACGAGTTTTCAATTTGGATGTAAAAGTGCATCGTAGCTCCAGCAGAGGCTTCCTAATATCGGAAGGAAGAGCGTTCCAGACGGCCGCGGAAGCGCATCTGAAACCGCGCGATGCGGTGATCCGTCTTTGTTCGACGGCCAGTCAAAAGCTGCTGCTGCTGCTGCTACTGCGAGAACGACGATTGACATTATTTTGACCGTTGTTACTTTGTTGTTTCTCGTCGTGGTGTCGCGGCGCGTTCATTTGCGACGTCGTTCTGGAGCTGGGAGACGATTTGGCGCGGGACGTTGATGAATTTTTACGCGCGGAAGAAATTGCTCAATCAATGTAAAAAATATGGGGGGGGGGGGGGGGGGGGGGAAACGCAGAAAGACGCTGGAACTTGACCCGATGGATAATTACGTAGCTGATAGAGTCGATTAGGTGATAGAGCGGCTAAATATTTAATTAATTTAACCGGCCTTCTGTATCGGATGAGTTTAGGGTTCTGCATCGGATGTGATGAGGGTTTTGTATCGGATAAGATGAGGGTTCTGTATCGGATAAGATGAGAGTACTGTACAATACGCATCACTTTATTCAATAAGGCATCCCTCATCAACCAGTCCACCTACCACTCCACCAACCAGCCCATCAACCAACCCATCAACCTGTCCATCAACCTGTCCATCAACAAGTCCATCAACCGGCCCATCAACCAACCCATCAACCTGTCCATCAACCAGTCCATCAACCACTCCACCAACCAGCCCATCAACCAGTCCATCAACCACTTCATCAACCACATCATCAACCACTCCACCAACCACTCCATCAACCACTCAATCGACCAGTCCATCAACCAGTCCACCAACCAACCCATCAACCAGTCCACCAACCACTCCATCAACCAGTCCACCAACCACTCCATCAACCAGTCCACCAACCAACCCAACTTCTTCTCACCGACCAGGACAAATGAACCACCTCAATTCCAATCGTCTGGCGGCTGTGAAACGCAAACAGCAAAAACACAGCGGCCGCACAGATTTCGGAGAATCACGGTTCAGGGACCCGAGTCGCCCGAGTTTTGATGCGACCGCTCGTACTTGCGCGCAACTGGTAACGCGCACGCACGCCGGCATGTGTGTGTGTGTGTGTTTGCGCGTGTTTATTTTGGGACAATAAAACACTCAGAGAGGCCCCTCCTGCTCCGTGTTTGTCTTCCCTCGGCTGCCCGCCTGTCTTGCGTATCCGCTCAGGAATTTGCCGTGAGATGGAGCTGTCGGCCGGCGTCTCTCCGCTCGGCTCCGCGTGACCTTGACGGCTCGAAGGGGGGGGGGGGGGCGGGGGGGCTTTCCTTCGTCTGTCGAGGATTAGCGACGGCAAAACCAACCGCTTCGGTCAAAATTCAGGTCACGATTTAAATGAGAACAATGCAGCCGTGTGCGGCGCGTTGCACGGGACGATAGCTGGCTGGCCCAGGTCGGTGACACCGCTGGCTGGCCCCGGTGTAACCGCTGGCTGGCGGCTGGCTTTGGTGTAACCGCTGGCTGGCCGTGGTGTAACCGCTGGCTGGCCCCAGTGTAACCGCTGACTGGATGGCCCTGTCGGTGTCACCGCTGGCTGGCTTTGGTGTCCCCGCTGACTGGCTGGCCCTGTCGGTGTCACCGCTGGCTGGCCCCGGTGTAACCGCTGGCTGGCGGCTGGCTTTGGTGTAACCGCTGGCTGGCCGTGGTGTAACCGCTGACTGGATGGCCCTGTCGGTGTAATCGCTGGCTGGCTTTGGTGTCCCCGCTGACTGGCTGGCCCTGTCGGTGTCACCGCTGGCTGGCCGTGGTGTCCCCGCTGACTGGATGGCCCTGTCGGTGTCACCGCTGGCTGGCCGTGGTGTCACCGCTGGCTGGATGGCCCTGTCAATGTCACCGCTGGCTGGCTTTGGTGTCCCCGCTGACTGGATGACCCTGTCGGTGTCACCGCTGGCTGGCTTTGGTGTCCCCGCTGGCTGGATGGCCCTGTCGGTGTCACCGCTGGCTGGCTTTGGTGTCCCCGCTGACTGGATGGCCCTGTCGGTCTAGCTGCTGGCTGGCTCTGGTGTAATGGTTAAACGGTTACCGCGCTGAACTCGTAACCCAGAGGTCGCCGGTTCGATCCCATCTCGCGACTTCGGTAGTTAGTTGAGAGGGAGGGAGGGGGGGGGGTTATTTAAAAAAAATACTTTACACAAGTGCTGAACACAGGCCCAAACAGCGGAAACGTCGAACGACCAGCAACAAACAGCGCCGATACAATTTGCGCAATTGAGCAGCAGGGTTATGCGAGAGCTTGAGGCAAGGGAGGAAACGACGTTAATCGAACCCACCTCCCACACCCGCCCCAGCTCTGTCGCAACGTCCAACTTATTAACCTGGATGCCCCCCCCCCCCTCCCCATTATCCTGCATTGGAGCCCAGGGTCCACGGGGGTAGCGAGGGGGGGGCGGTGTAGGGAGGGCAGTCGAGGGGGTGAATTTAATTTCCTGCACCAAGGCCATGCCACCCGCGTGCTAAAGAGACAGAGGCGCAGCCCTGCAATCTGCTTGTGCTTAAAGGCACTGCTGGCGGAAGAAGGCTGAGGCTACGCCGGGGGAGGGGGAGGGGGGAGGGGGGAGGGGCAGCGCTACAGAGAGAGCACCTCCGTCTCGTGGCTCTTCCCACGCAGGCCGGGTGAGTTGGAGGAGTCTGGGAGTAGCCACGCGTGACCCCACCACACGTGACCTGCCGACCATAGGCTACCTGCGGTGTAGTGGACAGAGGTGGGGGGGGGGGGTGAGGGACTCATTCTTGCCACCCCCCATTGTTCAAATTGCTGCGCTGGGAGATGGAGTCCAACTTGGCCAACGTTCGACTCGCAGGTCCAGCGCGCTTTGCTGACCATTGACACCACAGCTGCAGCAACAACAACAACAACAACAAACAGCAGCAGCGGCTTGTGCACAACTCTTGTAAGAAGTTCATTTAACTACAAACCCCCCCCCCCCCCCCCATTCCCCATTGCTAAAACTCGAAAAGCGGCCTCGCCACCCGTTAGCCGGGAATGAGTTGACGCCCTTTTACGCTGATTCCAAGCAACGAGGTGGAAACGAGAGCACGAGGGGGAGGAGGGTAACTGGAGCCGAGATTAAAACCTGCCCCCCTCCCCCCCGTTAATCACGCTCCGGTGAGCCGGCAACCTCCTGCAGGCTCCCCTCCTCCACGCGGAACAACCGAAGCGATGGAGCGAGCCAGCGGAATTCGTCGCTCCGGTGAGCCAGAGCAGAAATCCGGAGCAGCTTTACGGTTGCCGTAACTTTAGGGGATGGGGACCGATTCGTTAAAGTTATTAAACACGGGCCAGCTCCGGGCGATGTTTACATCATCGTCGTAGTCGTCGTCGTCGTCGTCGTCACCAACAATACTAATCATGAAATAATAATGAAGGCTCAAATCACCGAGTCGACGACGTGGGTTTCCATCCCGTTGTGGGCGCCGAGATGTTAACTACCTCGCCCGGTATGCAGGAGGTTCGTGGGTTCGATCCCGACCCTGGCGCCTGCTGTATTCGTTTGGAGTTTGCACGTCTCTGCCTCTCTCTCTCTCTCTTCCCGTGGTCGCGTGGATTTTGCTCCGGGTCCTCCTGATTTCCCCTCCACGTTGAGAGTGTTTGGCCGCAAAACATTTCCACGTGACGATGATAATGAGCCCACTTTCGTTGAGCTATCGTTTGTGATGTCCAGGTCGCTTCCGAAACAAACAAACAAAAAACAAAGCAGCTACATAGCTCAGTGGGACCTTCCTCATCTGGTAAAACTAAATAAAAAGTTGAGAATAGTTTTAATTTTACTGCCGTTGCAAGGGAGATCTGGGGGGGTGACGTCGCCTGCGTCGAAGCGGTCAGACCGGTGGTGCCGGACGATGTCCCTTTGTGGTCGCGACGGACAACCGCAGCAAGGAGCCAACGACAGCGGGTTTAAAACTCCGGGTCGGAACAAAATACATTCCTGCTGCGGAGGGAGCTGGTAGGAACGTTGGGTTGCTCGGTCAATGGCCAGGGTCAACGGCGGCGTGGTGTATTCCGCAAATATGCCCGACTGTGAGGGTGGGCACAAGCCGGCGTGAGTAGGTTAAACGTTGAGTTTTATAAGGGTACCACGGGGTGACCAGCCCCTCCCTACCCAGCCCCACCCCTCCCACCCCCCACCCAGCCCCTCCCCACCCTCCCCTACCCACCCAGCCCCTCTCCACCCTCCCCTACCCACCCAGCCCCTCCCTCCCCACCCAGCCCCTCCCCACCTCCCCTCCCCACCCAGCCCCACCCTCCCCACCCAGCTCCTCCCCACCCTCCCCACCCAGCCCCTCCCCACCCTTCCCTACCCACCCAGCCCCTCCCTCCCCACCCAGCCCCTCCCCACCGCGCCTCCCCACCCAGCCCCACCCTCCCCACCCAGCTCCTCCCCACCCTCCCCTACCCAGCCCCTGCCTCCGCACCCAGCCCCTCCCTGCACGACGGACACAAGAATCCCCTGTGGGCTGGTGTAACCAAGAGGTTCCTACCAGTACAACATCCATGCCTCGTCTGTACGCCTTTCGACATCCTCTGATCTAACACCGTTTTCAGACAAAGAAAGCTGTCACTGGTGCGGACCAATCAGTTGCAAAGACAATGCATATTTTATCAGAGTACGTTTTTTGTTTGCATTCTGACCACAAGTATTGTGGTCAATGCAGACATGATTCCTTGTAAAAGGTCTCAGTTTGGTGTTTTAACATCTTAGCACAGCTGTTTTGTTGCCATAAAAAAAGGGTAAAACCTCTTCTCAACATCCATGCCCACGTGCTGTTTTCCTTCCCTCGTCCTACGCGGGTTCCGGTTTGTGCGTTCTCGCATACCGTACACCCGGATCACTTGTTTATTTATCCATACTATCGGGGGGAGGGGGGTAAATATATAAGTGTGTCGTTAAACCCGCCACCACCCGACACAGCCAATTAGTAAAGGTTTGTCACGTGAACAGGACGTGCCAATTCGTTACTAGTACAGCACTAGTGTATAGTGTAGTGTATAGTGTAGTGTATAGTGTAGTGTATAGTGTAGTGTATAGTGTAGTGTACAGTGTAGTGTATAGTGTAGTGTACAGTGTAGTGTACTAGTACAGCACTAGTGTATAGTGTAGTGTACAGTGTAGTGTACTAGTACAGCACTAGTGTATAGTGTAGTGTATAGTGTAGTGTACTAGTATAGCACTAACCGGTGTGTTGGAGAGCAAAGCCACAACATTTACAATCTGAGTAACGACGTTTCGCCAGTAATTACAACGCGCATCATCAGGCGACAGCCAGATTTCTGGAGAAATCCTCCTGATTCGTTCCTTAAATAGAGGGATAGATGTGATGGCGTCACTTGTGAGCCCTTCACGTGCTAAGGGGGGGGGGGTTAATGAATGAATATAAATTGCAATGAGTATCCATTGCCGCTTGGGTTATTCACATGGTAATCGACGCGCATTTTTTCTTTCTATCTTGATTTGAAGCTTTCGTGACTGCAGGAATCCATGCACGTTGGTTATTTCGGTAAAGTCACGTAGTTAGAACATTTTATAAAATCACGACGTTTTCGAAGAAAAGTTCCGAACTGTGTATGTACTGTATGTTTGACTTCTTTCGCACCGTACGTAGTTGCAACCCGTGCTAATGGGAGACTGTGGGGGGGGTGGTGGGTGGGTGGGGTTGCGATGGAGCAGAGGAGAATGAGTGAACGCTCTCTCGCTCCGTTCAACAACGTGGAACAAGACTGCAACACAAACACCGAAGCCACCACGAACACTGCAGACGTGGCGCGTGTCCATTGAGTCCGTCCGCTTGTACGCCACGGGGGTCAAGGTTCGCCGTGTGAGTGGTTTGTGTTTGGGTTTCACGCCATCGAGGATGGGGGGGGGCGTGTGAGTGGTGAAGGCGGTGCTTCCCGCGAGGGAGGGCGGGGAGGCGGTAGCGTAGCGGTTAGCGCAGCGCCCATTCCCGCTCACGGCTCAAGATCGCGAATATCTGAACCGGTTCTGTCAGTAACTATATCTTGGTCGATTCAGCCTTAAATGAGTACCTGGTACGGCCGTGTAAACATCGTCAGCAGTGGGGAAACAAAGGTGGCCGGGCGTGGTGCCTTGTCACACCACGCTCCGCGCGCGGCGATCGGCCTCCCATTGGTGCTCGCTGAACAGCACTTGTCCCAATAGTCTGTATCGGCTATCCGGGGGATCTTTGTCTTGTCTTTATTGCTGCTGCTGCTGTGGGGGCGAGACATTGCACGGAATGCAATCAATAGCAAACATCCGGGGGGTGGGGAGCGGTGGCGCAGTGGTTAGCGCGCCGCGCTATGAACCCGGACACCTGGCTACTTTCCAGTGAGACCCATCTCATCGTCGTCATCATCTTCAACCCCAGAGGACCCTGGCTCCTGGTTCGTTCCAGTCACACACACACACATCTCATGATAATAATACTCTTTAGTTCGTTCGGTAAAGTCACGTAGGTATAAAAATAAAATAAAAAATGTTCTACCTACGTGACTTTACCGAAATAACCAAAAAGTATGGACTCCTGCAGTCACGAAAGCTTCAAATCAATTATAATAATACTTTCATTTCATATAGCAGCGTCATTCATGCCAAACAGCATCATCTGGCTGTCGCCTGATGATGCTCGTTGTTATTGCTGGCGAAACGAATATGCTAAATTCCTCTTGATATGCACATTCTTTTGTTAAGGCGCTCTTCTTCCACCTCCAACTCAGCTTATATATAAGCTCCTAGCTTGGCAGTGTCTCATTCTTCACCTGAAGACGGCTGCTTGCGTTGTAGCCGAAACGTCGTGAGAATTATTTTACTATGTTTTATTTTTATTATTTTATTACTTCCCTTCTACGTGACTTTACCGAAAAAAACCAGAAGTCTATTACAGGCTGCGCGGTGTGGGGTGGGGGGGGTAATCTTTGTCTTTGTCGTGAATAAGTCGACGGAGGGAAGAGAGAGAGGGGGCCAGGTAAGGGAGGGGGGTGGCAGTTCGTCTCGGCGCGTCTCGGCTTACAGAGCACGCGGCACGGCGCGGCGAGCCGCTTTGATGTCACTGGAGGCAGGCCGAGGTCTCTCGCGTTGAGTCCCCCAGGGGGTTTGGGGTGAGACGCGCTCGCTTCCTCGCTCGCTCGCTCACTCCACGGGTGAAAAGATCCGCTCACGCCACCACCACCACCAAACCACGTCGCACGACGCGCGCGGCCATGAATAGAATCGAACAGAGTCGCGGTGATCTCTCTGCAGTGACGTCACGGCGCAGAGAGACGTTTTTTTTTCTATCGTACGACCGTATTAGCAACACAAATAATAATAACAATAGCATCGCTGGCTGGCCTCGTGCCTGGATTCCTGCCTGCCTGGCTGGCGCGCAAGTGCGCGTTGCACGGCAGTGACGTCACCCGCATCCCACATGCATTGACGCTCTCACAGCAGCCGTCTTCATTCTGGATTAGAAGAACAACGTTTCGCTTGCTGGGTAGACGTCACGTCCGGAGGGACGGACGGTTACACATCCAAAAGAAGCGATCGTTGGTAGTGTATTCCAATGTATGTTCGGCACTCCTCTACTTACGAACATTCGACTTATGCACTTTCAGAGATACGATCAAACCTGTCCGTATGTCATATAGATGCCACGTGAAGAACCAGTGGCATCTACATCTGTGTGAGTTTATGGGTCTCTGTGTGAGTTTATGGGTCTCTGTGTGAGTTTATGGGTCTCTGTGTGAGTCTGGGTCTCTGTGTGAGTCTATGGGTATCTGTGTGAGTCTATGGGTCTCTGTGTGAGTTTAAGGGTCTCTATGTGAGTTTATGGGTCTCTGTGTGAGTCTATGGATTTCGCTGTGAGTCTATGGGTCTCTATGTGAGTCTGTGGGTCTCTGTGTTAGTCTATGGGTCTCGCTGTGAGTCTATGGGTCTCTGTGTGCGTCTATGGGTCTCTGTGTGAGTTTATGGTTCTCTGTGTGAGTCTATGGGTCTCTGTGTGAGTCTATGGGTCTCTGTGTGAGTTTATAGGTCTCTGTGTGAGTCTATGCGTCTCTGTGTGAGTCTATGGGTCTCTGTGTGAGTTTATGGGTCTCTGTGTGAGTTTATGGGTCTCTGTGTGAGTCTATGGGTCTCTATGTGAGTCTATGGGTCTCTGTGTGAGTCTATGGGTCTATGTGTGAGTCTATGGGTCTCTGTGTGAGTCTATGGGTCTCTGTGTGAGTTTATGGGTCTCTGTGTGAGTCTTTGGGTCTCTGTGTGAGTCTATGGGTCTCTGTGTGAGTCTATTGATCTCGCTGTGAGTCTATGGGTCTCTGTGTGAGTATATGAGTCTCTGTGTGAGTCTATGGGTCTCTGTGTGAGTCTATGGGTCTCTGTGTGAGTCTATGGGTCTCTGTGTGAGTCTGTAGGTCTCTGTGTGAGTATATGGGTCTCTGTGTGAGTTTATGGGTCTCTGTGTGAGTCTATGGGTCTCTGTGCTAGTCTATGGGTCTCTGTGTGAGTCTATGGGTATCTGTGTGAGTCTATGGGTATCTGTGTGAGTCTATGGGTATCTGTGTGAGTCTATGGGTCTCTGTGTGAGTCTATGGGTCTCTGTGTGAGTCTATGCGTCTCTGTGTGAGTCTATGGGTCTCTGTGTGAGTCTATGGGTCTCTGTGTGAGTCTATGGGTCTCTGTGTGAGTCTATGGGTCTCTGTGTGAGTTTATGGGTCTCTGTGTTAGTATATGGGTCTCTGTCTGAGTCTATGGGTCTCTGTGTGAGTCTATGGGTCTCCGTGTGAGTCTATGGGTCTCTGTCTGAGTCTATGGGTCGCTGTGTGAGTATATGGGTCTCTGTGTTAGTCTGTGGATCTCTGTGTGAGTATATGGGTCTATGTGTGAGTTTATGCGTCTCTGTGTGAGTCTATGTATGTTGAACTTTTTTCGCACCGTACGTAGCCAACGGTGCTCATCGGAGGTGCGGGGGAAGGACAACAAACAACACCGGTAGACAGTTCTCCTCCTTCCCATGGCTGTCCGTCCAGTTACAACAACAACATAAAACCCCTCTACATGAAAGTGTTTACTTTGACACAGTCCACCAGTCGCCAACGGGGCGAGGCAGAGGGAGACCACCAGGGCGAAGGCGAGGAAGAGGACTTCCCACGTGGCAAGCGGCGACAGATTCCAACCCGACCCCCCCCCCCTTGAGCCCCCTAGAACCGGACCCCCCCCCCCACCACCATCACATTTGTCCCGTCAGAATTACCAACTCCTCGTGGTCAGCGCACTGCGCTACGAACCGCGCCACCTTGAGTACGATGCCACTGCTAGCAACATTGGCATTTAAATCGGCCCCAAAAAGTTAACTCAGCCTTCGACGATTACATCGTGAGGCGAGTAAGCATCATCACTGGGGAGACAAAGGCGGCCGGGCGTGGAGCTGGCCACCCACACACTCTCGTGTGCCGTGCCGGTCTTCATAGGTGCTCGCTAACAGTACTTGGCCCAACATTCTGTTAAGGCTATACGGAGGGTCTTTGTCTATAGCCATCAGCCAACCTTGGTGGATTAACTCACAGCACCTGGGTGGTGTGTCCCGTGATCTCCTGCCAGCACCTAGCCTGGCACAAGCAGCACGAGGTGTGGCCAAGACTACGCCCGGCCGCCTTTGTCTCTCCCCCAGCGCTCATGTTGACATCAGCGTTGTCGTTGGTCGCGAGCGAGAGAATCGATCTCGAGTCGCCAGTATCGTAGGGGGCAGTGCCGCTCACAAGTGCGCCTCTGTGCGTGCATGCAACAAACGACAAAGCTCCCCCGTATAGCCTCAACAGACTATTGGGGCAAGTGTTGTTAGCGAGCACCTGTGAAGGCCGGCACGGCACACGAGGGGGTGGGTGGCCAGCACCACGCCCGGCCGCCTTCGTCGACCCAGTCCCAGTGGCGATGTTTACACACCGCACCAGGTACTCATTTGAGGCTGAGTCGACCTATGGGAGGCCCAGGACCGGTTCAGATAATCGTCACCGGCGTTGGCCGTGAGCGAGAATCGAACCCGGGTCGCCGGGTTTAGTAGCGCAATGTAGCGCTAACCGCAACGCTACCGCTCCCCATACACACACACAGCCACACACACACAGCCACACACACACAATCACACACACACACACAATCACACACACACAGCCACACACACACAGCCACAGTCACACACACACAGTCACACAGACACAGCCACACACATACACAGCCACACACACACAGCCACACACACACAGCCACACACAGTCACACACACACAGCCACACACACACACACAGTCACACACACACAGCCACACACACACACAGCCACACACACACACAGCCACACACACACAGCCACACACACACAGCCACACACACACACAGCCACAAACACACAGCCACACACACACAGTCACACACACACAGCCACACACACACAGCCACACACACACACAGCCACACACACACAGCCACACACACACACAGCCACACACACACAGCCACACACACGTGCGTGTGGTGGACGCACGTGCGTGAGAGTGCGTGACTGTGAAGGTCGCGAGCCGTGAGAACGTCTTGTGGTTCACACGAGACTTGGCACCCGCTCTGAGTAGGAGTGGTCACTCGTGGACAGTGCCTGATGCGGCCCCGATTGTTTTATTGAATATGACCGCCCTTTCAGAGACAAAGATCACCCGTGTAGCCTGTAACAGACTGTTGGGGCAAGTACTGTTAGCGAGGACCACCTATACACACGTACAAAGACAAAAATCACCCATGTAGCCTGTGACAGACTGTTGGGGCAAGTGCTGTTAGCTGGGACCACCTATACACACGTACAAAGACAAAGATCACCCGTGTAGCCTGTAACAGACTGTTGGGGCAAGTGCTGTTAGCTGGGACCACCTATACACACGTACAAAGACAAAGATCACCCGTGTAGCCTGTAACAGACTGTTGGGGCAAGTGATGTTAGCTGGGACCACCTATACACACGTACAAAGACAAAGATCACCCGTGTAGCCTGTATCAGACTGTTGGGGCAAGTGCTGTTAGCGAGGACCACCTATACACACATACAAAGATCCCCCGTGTAGCCTGTGACAGACTGTTGGGGCAAGTGCTGTTAGCGAGGACCACCTATACACACATACACATACAAAGACAAAGATCCCCCGTGTAGCCTGTGACAGACTGTTGGGGAAAGTGCTGTTCGCGAGCACCTATGAAGGTCAGCACGGTACACGAGGGGCTGGGTGGCCAGGACCACACCCGGATAAAGACATACAAAGACAAAGATCACCCGTATATCCGTGGCAGACTGTTGGGGCAAGTGCTGTTAGCGAGTGGCACCTATGAAGGCCGAGGAACGGTACACGAGGGGGTGGGTGACCAGCACCACGACCGACCGCCTTTGTCTCCCCAGTGGCGATGTTTTACACACCACACTGGGTACTAATTTGAGGCTGAGTCGACACACAAATATTTCCCCCATGTAGCCTTAACTTGTGGGGCAAGTCCTGTTCGCGAGCACCTATGCAGGCCAAACACGGCGAATGAGTGCACACAAAAACAAATATTCCCGTATAGCTTTCACAGACCGTTGGGGCAAGTGCTATGAAGGCGGGAACGACGCACGAGGGGGATGGTGTGGCCGCAGCTTCGTCAGCGGCCGCCTTTATCTCTCCCCTGAATGCTGATGTTTCCACAGATCGCTCCCATGTACTCGTTTAAGTCTGAGCCGACCTAGAGGAGTTTACCGCCGGTTCATACAATCGCATACCGATGTGAGTCCGTCGTTAAGTGGGAATCGAAATTAGGTGGCACCTGGTTCGTATGGGCAGCGCGCTAACCACTGCGCCACCGCTCCCCAGGTACATCGGCCTACGCAGCATCATGCGTACACACACACACGCGCGCGCACACGTAATCATGTGACGCCAACTGGCAAAAACGCGTTAAATCTCTCAAACAGAACTCATGTTTGCTTAGTGACAGATGCCGTCTGTTCACGTCTCTAAAATCAACAACACGCAGCACCACAGCGCCGGAATAAAATCACACGTCAAGGGTGGCGAGCAACAAGCGAAAAAGTTTTGCTGTCTGGACGGACGTCGCGTCCGGAGCTACGGACGGACTTGACGGATGGACAGTTACGTTCAAAGGAGGCGTGCTGGGACTGCGAGCAGCTTTGAAAACAACCGGAACACATTCGCCAATAACTTTACGTTCAAACTAAATATATATTTCGATTTAAAGCTTTCGTGACTGCAGGGATTCATCTTCTTGGTTCTTTCGGTAAAGTCACGTAGAAGGGAAATAATAAAAGAAAACGCTGTCTCCCCGACAGACCTGGTCGTCACCTGAGGACGGCTGCTTGCGTTGTGGCCGAAACGTCGTGAGAATTATTTTATTATGTTTTATTTTTATTATTTTATTATTTCCCTTCTACGTGACTTTACCGAAAGAACCAAGAAGATATGAAAATATATATACAATAATCGACGGTTTGGGACAACAACAATAATAAAATCGTTTATCACACTCGTTTACTCACGAACGAGTCTCAAGACTTGTTTTTCACAGCAAGGAATCTTTGTTAAGTTTTTATTTATTTCCGCAGTCGCAGTGGGGGAGGGGAAGACGATACTCCTGCCCACGGGTGTGAAACTCCCATTGAGAAACTTGCCGTGTAAAAATCTGTCATCGCCGGCCTGTAACTTGACCAATGCCACTCACGGCAACATTGCACGGTAGTGGGGTTAATGTTTGAGCTATGCGAGGACGCAGGAGAACCAGGAGGAAACCCATGCAGAACAGCGGCGTACAAACTCGACACAGAAAGATGCCCCAGTCGGGAATCGAACCCAGGCGAAGTTTCGCTGGTCGACGCTTACGCTGCCATCAACGCTGCCACCTGAAGAGCGATGGACATTCTTATTTGCAGGGCAGGTGGTGGCCTCTCCGTCGATGACAATCGGGGAACTCCGAAAGATCCCCTGGGTCTGATCTTCCACGAAACTGCTCATGGGTCCACCCTGAATCGCATCCACTGCACAAACCATGGCACTAGATGCGGGCACCTGATGGTGCACCAATGGTGAAATTAAAAACTCTTCAGCGGTGTGCGACTTTGGTGGTCATCCAGAACAGAGACCGTGCAACGCGTCACGACGCAATGTCCCCATCCACCACTACGAAGGAGATATCGTGGCGTTGGACAACTCCACTGCTCCTGACCCGGTTTGTCTCGGGTCGACCACCCGAATGTGAGATTGTCGCTGTTGCTCTTCATCAACATCAGAAGAAGAAGAAGAAGGGGAAATCCATCCACCAGGTTTTGAATTAAAGTCTTCAACAAAATGAAAATGAAATGCAAGATTCTTAGATCTTCAAACCAGGATGGTGCTTGTGTATTTCTCTCTCTCTCTTTGTAATATTTTCCACGTGAGATTCGTTGATTGTGTTTTATGTAAGATATTTCTTAGGTGTTTTCGGTAAAGTCACGTAGGTAAAACATTAAAATTAATAAAAGTAAAATCAAATAAAAATCACGACGTTTCGGAGGCAACACAAGTCTCCGAAACGTCGTAATTTTTATTTTATTTTACTTTTATTAATTTTAATGTTTTACCTACGTGACTTTACCGAAAACACCTAAGAATATGAATCCTTGCAGTCACGAAAGCTTAAAATCTAGAATTTATGTTAGATGTGCATTTTTTTAAAATATTTCCTTTTTACTATTTTAAATCTTACCAGGTTAAGGCCCACTGAGCTACAACGCTTTTTCCATAAGCGCCCTGGTTATCACAGGTGATACGCTCAACAAAGTGGCTTATCGTCGCGCGGAAATTTACAGCAGTAACCGAATACTTTAAACGCGTGTTTCTAAATGCGGAGGGGAAAACCGGAGGAACCGGAGAAAAATCCACGCGACCACGGGGAGAAAGATCCGCAAACTCCAAATATACAGTAGCAGCAGGCGTCAGGGTCGGGATCGAACCCACGACCTCCTGCACACCAGGCGAGGGAGTTAACATCTCCTAGCCAACGTGGAGAAACTAAGATAGAACCTCTGACATTTGTTTCTGCGAATTGCTGAGCAAAGGCCCCCGCCCCCCCCCCTAAAAATAAAAACGCCAAGCAGCCAACAAAAACAGCACTCATCAAGGTTCGAACAGATACCAGTTAACACGTCAATGTTGGCGGTTGACTCGTAGAATGTGTTAGCAGATTACCACAAACGTGTATCAAATCGCTCGAATAACCTTCAGGCTGTAATAGGCGAGGCATGCAACGTGATAAGCCACTTTGTTGAGCAATTATTTGTGGTCAGGCCGCTTCTGAAATATAAGCTAAGTGAGCCTTACCTGGTAAAATAAAAAAATAGTTTAGTTTTATTCCTATATTTTTTTTACGTAATTCGTTTGTCTTTCCTATACTTTGCACTCCTATCGTGTTTTTGTATGGTTCGTTGTAGTTGGACATCTGTGAAAAGAGCTTCATAGCTCATCGGATTCCTCCAGCCTAAATAGATGTTCAGGGTAGATAGATAGCTTGATACATATAGACGTCACGCTATTTTGGACGATTTTTGACCCCCCCTCCCTCGTCACGCGGCGTCAAAACCATATTTCCATTTTGAAAATTCAACATGTTTCAAATCGCTTTAAACTATTGTAATTGTAGTGCGTATTCAATGTGGCGCTGCACTCTGATGTTGTAGGAGTGTTGTTATAACAATTAGTGTTGTTATAACAATTCTATATTTATTTACAGTTGCGCATTTTGATATGACGTCAAATTTCTCACCCCCCCCCCTCGTCACACATCGTCACACATCGTCACAAATGTCTGACCCCCCCCCAACCCCCAGGTGCGTGACGTCATTTATGGCCGGCCCCTTAGTGGGTAAAGCGCCACGGATGGTTTCGCGTGGCTGCCTCGTTTCATTATAGTTGGGGTGGGTGGGGGGAGGATGAGGGAGGTGGGGGGGTGGTGCTGTGGGATAATCTTCCATCATTACGCAGCCCGACGACAGCGCCTCGGAGCCTCCGGCGGTTACAATGAACACGCTCTACGCGGTGTACGTGTGTATAGAGATATACAAAGACAAAGATGCCCCGTGTAGCCTCGAACAGGCTGTTGGGGCAAGTGCTGTTAGCGAGTGGCACCGATGAAGGCCGGGGAACGGTACACGAGTGGCGATGTTTAGAAGTCGCAGTAGGTACTGTCCTCATTTTGAGGCTGAGTCTACCTAGGGGAAGCCTCAGGACCGGTTCAGATAATCGCCACCGGTATTGGCCGTGAGCGAGAATCGAACTCGGGACGCTGGGTTCGTAGCGCGGCGCGCTAACCACTACACTACCGCTCCCCACATCTATATATACATACACACACAAACATCCCTACACACGTATTTAATGACATATATTCACACACGCCATTACAACAGACACACACCCAATCACACAAAGACAAAGATCTCACGTACAGCCGACAACAACCGCCGTTCGCCACTAAGTGGCGTTGACGTCACCACGACTGCTTGTGCCAGGCTAGGTGCACTTTGAGGCCACGTGAAGTGTCGAACGCCCGCTGGCAGGAGTTTCACGGGGCAGACCCAGCAGGTGCCGTGGGTTTGACTGAGATGACTGGCCGATGCACCACCAATGTCACGAGACCTCCCTTGCCAGAATCAAAATATAAGAAGAGGTTTTACCCTTTCTGGCACTAAAACAGTTGTGTTCAGATGTTTAAACACCAAACTGAAACCTTTTGCAAGGAATCTGGTGTGGAACAATCAGTTTCAAATACAATGCATATAATATCAGAAAAAAAATGTGTTTGCATGTTCACCACAAGTATATCTTGTTAATGCAATTCATGGTTCCTTGCGAAATGTTTTAGTTTTGTGTTTTGAACATCTTAACACAACGGTTGTATTGCCAGAAAGGTTAAAACCTATTTCTTGCACCACCAATAACCACAACCCTCTACTAAGTGACGGTGGCATCACCACGGCGCCTGTGCCAGGTGCCCTCCGAGGCCACACACAGCGACAGTTTGTGGCGAGTGTTGTTAGCGAGCACCTATTGAGGCTGCAGCGAGACCCACGAGTTGGTAGGGAGTGGTGAGTAGTGCGGCACCAGAGGTTCTAGACCAGGGGTCGGGAACCTTTTTGACTGGGAGAGCCATAAAAGCCAAATATTTCTAAATATATTTCATTGACAGCCATATAGTATTTTTAACGTATAATAAATTAAATATGTCTTACTTTTAATGCGACTTTTGGTCACGGGACCCGTGACCCGAGAAATTTTATCTTCAAAACTAATTTCTGTTTACTTTAAAATGACACAGTATTATTAAGCAATATCACAAGTATTTTAAAATCAGTTCCAAACTGATTTTATTTTTATTTTTTTATAATTATTTTTTTCAACTCAAAATTGTCTGGGAGCCATATGCCGTCACCGGAAGAGCCATATATGGCTCGCGAGCCATAGGTTCCCGACCGCTGTTCTAGACCCCCCCCCCTCCACTCCCTCGCAGCACTAGCGGTCGACAGCCGTGGCCGGTTCCAGGATATGAACTCAGATGACAGAGGACGAAAATCCCAGTGCGCTAACCACTACGTCACCGCTCCCAGGCAAAGACAAAGATAACGATCACCCGTATAGACTTAACAGACTGTAGGGGAAAGTGCTGTTAGCGAGCACCTATGAAGGCCGGAACGGTACACGAGGGGGCGGGTGGCCAGCACCACGCCCGACCGCCTTTGTCTCCCAAGTGGCGATGTTTACACACCGCACCAGGTACTCATTTCAGGCTGAGTCGACCTAGGGGAGGCCCGGGACCGGTTCAGATAATTGTCACTGGTGTTGGCCGTGAGCGGGAATCGAACCCGGGTCGCCAGGTTCGTAGCGCGGCGCACTAACCGCTACACTACCGCTCCCCCGCTCCCAAGCACACGCACACGCGCACACACACACACGCGCGCACACACACAAACACACCCTCCATCACGCACGGTTGCACACAAAGAAGGGCCAGGTATGACAGACGCCCCCTTACTAACCAACGTCGCAGGGACCGTATTGTGTGCGAGCGCCTATTTTTACAGAGCTTCTCGGTCCCGTGAGACTGTGTGGGAACCCGCGCGCAAGACACGCCCTGACCCTCAAAGACAAAGATCCCCCGTACAGCCTTCACAGACTGTTGGGGCAAGTGCCGTTGGCTACCTGTCAAATTCCGAGTGGATTTTAAGACACTGCTATTAACCTAGAAGGGCGTATAATGGCTCACTCCGCATTACTTGCAGGAACTAATACATTTAAAGATTCCATCAGGGTCCTTTAGATCCATCTTCTTGGTTCTTTCGGTAAAGTCACGTAGAATGGAAATAATAAAGTAATACAAATAAAACATAATAAAATAATTCTCACGACGTTTCGGCCACAACGCACGCAGCCGTCCTCAGGTGGAGAACAGGTCTGTCATTCAGACTCTGTCTTCTCGACAGACCTGTTCTCCACCTGAGGACGGCTGCTTGCGTTGTGGCCGAAACGTCGTGAGAATTATTTTATTATGTTTTATTTTTATTGGTTTATTATTTCTATTCTACGTGACTTTACCGAAACAACAAAGAACATAATAACCCCTATGTGTCCTGAATATTGGGAAACCCTGTTGCTTCCTTACCGTACCGTACTACCACCCAGTTCTTAAATCCATCCGCAAACACATTCCTGCGGAGGGAGCTGGTAGGAACGTTGGGTTGCTCGGTCAATGGCCAGGGTCAACGGCGGCGTGGTGTATTCCGCAAATATGCCCGACTGTGAGGGCGGGCACAAGCCGGCGTGAGTAGGTTAAACGTTGAGTTTTATAAGGGCACCATGGGGTGACCAGCCCCTCCCCACCCAGCCCCACCCCTCCCACCCCTCGCCCAGCCCCTCCTTCCCCACCCAGCCCCTCCCCACCCTCCCCTCCCCACCCAGCCCCTCCCTCCCCACCCAGCCCCTCCCTCCCCACCCAGCCCCTCCCTGCACGACGGACGGACGGACACAATAATCCTCTGTGGGCTGGTGGAACCAGGAGGTTCCTACCAGTATTATTGTGGCACCTCGTGTTAGTCCGTCTGTGTCAGGGGTCGGCAAACCGCGGCTCAAGAGCCACATGCGGCGACTCTTTAAGGACTGCCGCTTCGCGAAGGATGTTTATTGTGGATCAGCACCGTCTCGCATTCACCCGCGTGTGCATTGTGCGGCTCTTGAAGTACTGAGGGTTTTTTGTTTGTTACCGAATTCGAGATGAATGACTCTCTTCTTGGTCTTTTTAGATCCATCCAGGATTGCTTCGACAAACTCAACACGTCTCGACATTAACACTGCAGCCGTACGTAGAAGAACACGCGGATATATAACTGGCGACGTTTCGGACAATGGACCTTCTTCATGACGTCCCTAACTTCTTCATAGCATCGCTACGGATAGGCGTACTGTGATTGAAAATGTAGGTTGTTTTTGTGGACCCTTCACCACCCAACTAGAGTGGTTGTATCACAGCGTATATCATTTCTGACCCATAACAACCTCCTCATATCACAACACCATTAGTCCTGGTTGAGGCCTCCCGTAGGTCGATGCAGCCTCAAATGCTCACCTCTCGTGCTACGTAACAATCATCGGCTCGCTGAACAGCACTTGGCCTCAACAGCCTTGCGCAGGCGACACGGGGCAGAGGTGGCTGGGAATGGAGGCATCTTTATCTCGACCGATGGTGGAGTCTGGTAACGAGATGCGTAACCCCATTAGCCAATTAAAGGGACAGTGCACTCCACGTGGGCCCGGCGGGATGCGCATCCATCCCTGAGCACTCGAACCCCACCCCCCACGGGCTCCCTAGAGAGAGTGGTGGTGGGGAGGAAGGGGGGGGGGCTCAGAGGAGAAGGTGGTGGGTGGAAGGGGGCAATAATGGCCCATGTGACTTGCCTTCTAACCCTGTTACTGCATCTCAGAATTATTACAGACACACACGCGGGATTTACATAGACCGCCACTGCCTCGACCCCATTAAGTGGAGTGGATCGAGCTAATGATATGAATGTGGTGGATTGGTGTTTTTGTTGTTGTTGTGAATTCATAATGACGACGATGGGTTTCAACAACGGGTCAGAATTACAATAAAATGATTACAGCAATTGCCACCAGTCGACTGTAATCCGCTGCTGGATGAGGGCCTCCCCACGCCGTGCGGGTCGTGGGGGATATTTGACCATACTTCACCACTCTGGTCAGCGCGGGTCAGTGGCGAAGGCGGCGAGCAGTGACGCACAGCGATAGCGATAGAAGTTCCGCTAGCGAGCAGCACCTATGACCTATTAAGGCCGCAACGGCGCACGAGGGAGCGGTGTGATCAGCGCCACGCCCAACCGCCTTTGTCTCACCAGCGGCGGCGTTCAGACGCGGCGCCAGGTACCCGTTTGAGGCTGAGTCGACCCAACATTTGACGCGGATCATCTGCGCCACGTGAGTGTGAAATTGCAGTCGTTGCTCCGCATCTACATCAGCAGACGCCTTTACCACCTGTGATGGTAGCCCATGTCCATACACACACGGATCAGCACACACGTGTAAAAGACATAGGTCCCCCGTATAACCTTAACAGACTGTTGGGGTAAGTGCTGTTAGCGAGCGGCACCTATGAAGGCCGGAACGAAACACGAGGGGGTGGGTAGCCAGCACCACGCCCGGCCGCCTTTGTCTCCCAAGTGGCGATGTTTACGCATCGCACCAGGTACTCATTTGAGGCTGAGTCGACCCAGGGGAAGCCCATGGCCGGTTCAGGTAATCGTCACTCGCGTCGGCCGTGAGCGGGAATCGAACTCGACGACGCCGGGTTCGCAGCGCAGCGTAGCGCTAACCACTACACCACCGCTCCCCACTGTAACCCACGCACACCACTCGCCAGGCCCAGCTTTGCTTAGCTTTCAAGAACGATCGCATTCTGCACCCCCCACCCCCATCTCCCCAACCCATCACTGACCAGCGTGGTGAAGTATGGTCAAACACCATTACCGATACGACATGGTGCGGCATTTATCCAGAGCGTGGACTGCCAAAGGGATTTGAAAGTTCTCTTTTTTTTAAGTGTCTTTATTTTTTTAGGCAAACGGTTGAATATATTTGCTTATTTAGTCCCCACGAAAATGATCGCTCCATCTCAATATTTATCTTCAGGTGTGTTCCTAAGCATTGCGGAGTTTTATTTTTTTTATTTTTGAATCCCAAGGTAACCGGAGTGGCAAGAGAAGCACCATTCACGCGAGGAGATAACCCCCCTTTTACATTCCGCACAGATAGAGTGTCGGTAATCGAACCCGGGTGACCTGGGGTTGTTGTAGAGCGGCTGCTCAAAAAAACACTCAACATAGGTGGCCACACAACACAGACAAAGATCCCCTCCCCCCGTGTAGCCTTCACAGACTGGACGGGGCAAGTGCTGTTAGCGAGCTGCACCTATGAAGGCCGGCACGGTACACGAGTGGGTGGGGTAGGTGGGTGGCCAGCACCACGCCCGGCCGCCTTTGTCTCCCTAGCGGCGATGTTTACACACCAAATCAGATACTTATGTGAGGCTGAGTCGACCTAGGGGAAGCCCAGGACCGGTTCATCTCGTCACTGGTGTTGGCCGTGAGTGGGACTCGAACCCTGGTCGCCAGGTTCATAGCGCAGCGCGCTAACCGCTACACTACCGCTCCCCATACAATGACACACACACACAATACATAATATACTACATCACGCATTGCGAACCGTAACCCGGCCATCACACCGCCCACATACCCCCAACCACCACCACCATCCCCCCCCCCTGATTGATGGTGAAAGCAATTTGCCTAAAAGCACAGTGGGAGCTCTCGACCACCGCTTAAACAAACACGCGAGGGATCCGGGCACTCTCTGTCGGACCAACAGGGATTATTTTAGGCCGAACACGGCTCGTTGTCAAGATAATAAAACCTCGTGAAAGACCCAACGCATGGGTCCACCCCAAACCGCATCCACAGCGCAAAACTATGGCAGTGGATGATGCACACATGGAAAAATATTTTTTTTTGTTAACTCCCCAGTGTGCGTCTGTGGTCATCCAGAAGAGACCGTACAACGTGTAACGGCGCAATAACGCGATCGACAAACACGACGGAGACAACGCAGCGATGCCCTCCGCTGCTCCTGACGCGGCTGGCTGCCCTGGCCCCCTGAATGTGAAATTGTAGTCGTCGCTGTCGCTCTGCGTCTACGGCATCAGCCGTACGAAAGACCAAGACCACGATTGTGATGATTGATGACAATTGCCATCGTCATTTATCAGCATCATCATCATCATCGGCCATGGTCTATGCACTGCTGGATGAAAGCATCCGCAAGCCAGTAACTGCATCGCCGTTTCTCGAGATGTAACGTTCCCTGCAGCACCTGTGATGGGTGAAAGGCGCAGCCCTGCAATTGCTCGCTCACGCCACTGCTAGCGGAATGGTCTCCACCATCGAGGGAGATCTCGAGCCCCCTCTGTACTGTAGAGCCCTTTGGTCTACTCTTCCTTGCCGGGCAGACGACTCTGAAGAGATGCGAGGACCAACATTTTACCCCAGCCCAAAACAAAAACACGGTACAGTCATCTCACCAATGGATGAAGGCGTCCTCATGCTGCGTCGGTCATGGGGAGGCGGGGCGGTGGGAGGTGGGGGGGGTTAAGGTTGACCATACTTCACGCTGGTCAGTGCAACTCGGTGACTAGCGGTAGGGCAGAACCGGTGTTGATGGTAAATGGTCGGGAATTGAACTCGGGACGCCGGGTTCCTAGCACAGCGCTGCTAATCAAATGCAACCCACCGCTCCACTCCTAGCCCCTTCACGTACTGTAATCATTCCTTCGCTCCATCTCCGCGGGGAGGGGGGGGGCAGGGGACGTCCTGTCTCGAGAGATTCGGCTATCGCTCCTGTCTGGAGCAGTCACGCGTCCTGCCAACGCCCGCGAGTTAATTCTTGTTTTGATCAACCAAGTGACCACTTTTTTCTTAGCCAAACCGTAAGTCGAGACTCAGAATCATTCGCATATCGGGGTGACGTCGTCGCCATCGAGGCTACGCCGTGCGGGGGTGGCCGTCACCCAAACGCTTGAGGGCCACCCCGTTTCGCTGTGTGTATACGTACGTACGTGTGTGTATGTGTGTGTGTTGAACTTCTTTTGCGCCGTACGTAGCCCCAGCGTGCTAATTGGAGGTGCTAGCCGGGACGTCTCCTGGCCATTCGGACACATTTGGGGTGGCGGGAGAGCGGCGTTACAACTCCACCTCTCATGCATTTTTATGCAGTCATTTTTATGCAGTCACGAAAGCTTCAAATCTAGAATTAATACCCTCTACGGGGAGGAATTCCACCTATCTGTTAGAGTTTTTAACAGACAACGAGACAAGAAGTCACAGCTTCTCGAGACGCTGGCCTTCCCAAAGAGATGCCGAGATAACAAGGTAATACCCATCGCTTTCACACTCATTCCTAACAGCGTGCTTCAGCCGCACCGAACCTCACAAAAATAATATTCAGGGCCTACCTTGGCTCATCCCACCCTCAACCAGTATATATACAAGGACTGTTTTCTTGGAATTTCTCTCACTTGATACAGCAATCGTGCTGTGACGGTTCCACCTGAAGACGTGACTTTACCGAAAAAACCTAAGAATATGAATCCTTGCAGTCACGAAAGCTTCCAATCTAGAACTCTCATGCATTGTTCATTCTCTTGCTTTTCCCTCGCACCCCACCCCCCTCCTCCACTCCTTCGCGTCCCTTCCCTATAGCCCGGAGCGCGTGACCCTCTATCACTTTACCGAAAGAACCAAAGAATAATTCCTGCAGTCACGAAAGCTCCAAAGTTAAGATTACCCTCTATCACTGTCACTCATTCCTCAATCCTTGGATGGTTGTGCGTGAGAGAGAGAGAGACAGAGAGACAGACAGGTGGCAGACGAAGGCTCGCTTGTGCAAATGAGAAGGAAGAGATTTTGCCTTTGCTTGCAAGTTCTCGGCTGCAATGTGTGTGCGCGCGCGCGTGTGTGCGTGTTCTATGTATGTTGCACTTCTTTTGTACCGCACGTAGCCAACCGTGCTAATCGGAGGTGCCGTTTTTGAAGCTATGGCAATCGCCTTGAGTGAAGGCGCTCGATGGACATATACAATTAGATTCGATTCGTTTGACTAAATATCAATATGGTGTAACCATCATTCGCCCTTATTACCTACTATAATCACCCAGAAATGTCTGTCCGTCCCGCGCGTGACGTCACTCCACATGAGGCCCACCCCCATCATGAATATTCATGAGCGGGTGGATTTTTACACTCATGCAGAGGAAGGTCGAGCTAAATAAAATAATTTATTACGCAAAGTCGCTTCAAACGTGACGTTTCTTTACAGAAAGTGACGGCAAAGAATAAATCTACGCAGCACAGTGCTGCATCCGTGCGTGACGTCACTGAAAAAGAGCCCCCCCCCCCCCCCTCATTAATATTCATTCCCGCGTGGAAATTTACACTCACGCACAAGAAGTTCGCGCACTCCACATGCCGCACCCCTCCGCTCATTAATAATCATGAGCGGGTGACGTCACTCCACATGCCGCACCCCTCCACAATAACCATGAGCGGGTGACGTCACTCCACATGCCCCACCCCTCCACAATAACCATGAGGGGTGACGTCACTCCACATGCCGCACCCCTCCACAATAACCATGAGGGGTGACGTCACTCCACATGCCCCACCCCTCCACAATAACCATGAGGGGTGACGTCACTCCACATGCCGCACCCCTCCACAATAACCATGAGGGGTGACGTCACTCCACATGCCCCACCCCTCCACAATAACCATGAGGGGTGACGTCACTCCACATGCCGCACCCCTCCACAATAACCATGAGGGGTGACGTCACTCCACATGCCCCACCCCTCCACAATAACCATGAGCGAGTGACGTCACTCCACATGCCGCACCCCTCCACAATAACCACGAGCGGGTGACGTCACTCCACATGCCGCACCCCTCGACAATAACCACAAGCGGGTGACGTCACTCCACATGCCTCACCCCTCCACAATAACCACGAGCGGGTGACGTCACTCCACATGCCCCACCCCTCGACAATAACCATGAGGGGTGACGTCACTCCACATGCCGCACCCCTCCACAATAACCATGAGGGGTGACGTCACTCCACATGCCCCACCCCTCCACAATAACCATGAGCGAGTGACGTCACTCCACATGCCGCACCCCTCCACAATAACCACGAGCGGGTGACGTCACTCCACATGCCGCACCCCTCGACAATAACCACAAGCGGGTGACGTCACTCCACATGCCTCACCCCTCCACAATAACCACGAGCGGGTGACGTCACTCCACATGCCCCACCCCTCGACAATAACCATGAGGGGTGACGTCACTCCACATGTCGCACCCCTCGACAATAACCACGAGCGGGTGACGTCACTCCACATGCCGCACCCCTCGACAATAACCACAAGCGGGTGACGTCACTCCACATGCCGCACCCCTCCACAATAACCACGAGCGGGTGACGTCACTCCACATGCCCCACCCCTCGACAATAACCATGAGGGGTGACGTCACTCCACATGCCGCACCCCTCGACAATAACCACGAGCGGGTGACGTCACTCCACATGCCGCACCCCTCGACAATAACCACGAGCGGGTGAAGTCACTCCACATGCCGCACCCCTCCACAATAACCACGAGCGGGTGACGTCACTCCACATGCCGCACCCCTCCACAATAACCATGAGGGGTGACGTCACTCCACATGCCGCACCCCTCCACAATAACCATGAGGGGTGACGTCACTCCACATGCCGCACCCCTCCACAATAACCACGAGCGGGTGACGTCACTCCACATGCCGCACCCCTCCACAATAACCACGAGCGGGTGACGTCACTCCACATGCCGCACCCCTCCACAATAACCATGAGGGGGTGACGTCACTCCGCATGGGGCAACCCACCCCCACCGCCCCCTCATTAATAATCATGAGCTGAGCAATTTTTCTATTGAATATTTCAGATTCACCGCAATCTACACCCGTCCTTGGACGGGCCACAGAAAAGCTGGTTTGCTGATGTTTGTGCCCGAGGGTGGATCGTGTGGTGTTGATTAAAACGCCGAAGAGAGAGCGCAGCTGTGTGATGATAGAAGGCGTGGCAGGGCAGGGATACATTTACAACGAGTAAGCACACACCATCGCTGCAAGGTCACGATGATGATGATGGTGGTGGTGGTGGCTTCTTCTTGGTTCTTTCGGTAAAGTCACGTAAAAGGGAAGTAATAAAATAAAAAATGAAAAAAAACATAATAAAATAATTCTCACGACGTTTCGGCCACAACGCAAGCAGCCGTCCTCAGGTGAAGACCAGGTCTGTCGGGGAGACAGCGTCTGACGCTTTATGTTTTATTTTTATTATTTTATTACTTCCCTTCTACGTGACTTTACCCGAAAGAACCAAGAAGATGAATCCCTGCAGTCACGAAAGCTTTCAATCGAAATTTATGGTGGTGGCTGTTATGATGGTGATGGCCGAAGGTCAAGACCTAGGACGGAATGACAGCCCAAGGAAGGGAAAAGGCGCTTGTGAGGACGGCTACCCTCGGAGATGGAGCGATTAGAGATGAGCTCAGGTGCTCCTCGGAGCGAGTGGGATTGTGGGTGGCATCGTAGGGCCGCGAGAGAGAGGACTGTAATTTAATCTGTGTTGTATGTCATGCATGTAACACACTTGACAATAAAGTGACTTTAAGACTTAAGACTTTAAGACTTAAGACTTTAAGAGAGATTCGTGGGCGGATTTTTGGTTTTGTTTGGTGACCGCATGGGGGAAGACATCACCTAGCGGTGGATAGAGCTTGGCCAATGATGTCCATGATGACATTATAAAATGACATGTTACAATTCGGGTAATGGTCCGAATGAGGGGCGGGGGGGGGCGAGGAGGTGAATATTCACACTCCCTGATGTGTGTGTGTGTGGGCAGGCAGCGGTGTTTGGAGAGGAGCGGTGGTGCTGTGGTTAGCGAACTGCGCTTCTATGAAACCGGGCAGAGTTGAGTTCGATTCCGAGACGCGGCTGTAGTTGGTGAAGAGTTTTATCTGAGCCGGTCCCTGCACGCCCCGGGCGCCTTCAACATATCGCAGTGTAAACACGGGCATTGGAGAGACAAAGGCGGCCGGGCGTGGTGGCAGTCACACGCAGCCCACCCCCTCGTGCGCCGCGCCGGCATTAATAGGTGCTCGCTAACAGCACTTGGCCCAACAGTCTCTATGGCTACGGGGATCTTTGTCTTTGTGTGTTTGTGTCTTTGTGTGTTTATACTAATTGGGAGCGGTGGTGTATCGGTGAGCGCGCTGCGCTACGAACCCAGCGACCCGACTTCTATTCCCGCTCACGGCCAACGCGCAGTGACGATTATCTGAACCGATCCTGGGCCGCCCCCCCCCCCAGATCGACTCAGCTTCAAATGAGTACCTGGTGCGGTGTGTAAAAACATCGCCACTGGGGAGACAAATGCGGCCGGGCGTGGTGTTGGCCACCCACCCCCTCGTGTGCCGTGCCGGCCTTCATAGGTGCTCGCTAACAGCACTTGCCCCACCAGCTTGGTAAGGCTATACGGGGGATCTTTATCTTTGTTATACTAACTACATTCATAGGGAGAAACGTGTATGTTTGTGTGTGTCTGTATGCATGTCCGCGTACGTTTGTGCGAATTCCATTCCCGGCGCAGGTTATCATCAGTGGCGAGCGACATCTAAATAAAATATCAGCGCCTCCCCCTAAGTCAACTCAGCCTTAAAACAAACCAACAACAACAAAAAACAACGATACGCAGCCCACTGTGCGAACATCGGCGCTGGGGAGACAAAGGCGGCCCGGGAGTTGTAGCTGCCCACATTTACCCGTTCATACGTCGACGATAACAGAGCACTTGCTTCAATATTCTGTGCGGGCCATCCGGGGGGGGGGTGGGGTGGGGACACTGGCAGGCCGAGTGGCACCTTGAATAGCGCCGTGTGTGTGCTCACCTGGGCATCGTTGCCGTGGCGATGCCACGCTCACGTTATAATGAAAGGATGCTGCAGGAGCCTTTGTTATGTTAACGATTGTGTTTGTGTGGTGGTTTGTGGGGGTGTCGTGGGGGGGAGCGGTTAGCGTGCTGCTCTACGAACCTGGCGAAACAGCCAACACCGGTGACGATGAGCTGATACCGGTCCTGGAACTCCCCTAGGTCGACTCAGCCTCAAATGAGTACCTGGTGCAGTGTGTAAACATCGCCACTGGGGAGACAAAGGCGGTCTGGCGTTTTGCTGGCCACCCACCTCCTCGTGTGCCGTGCTGGCCTTCATAGGTGCTCGCTCACAGCACTTGCCCCAACATTGAGTGTCGGCTACACGTGGCATCTTCGGCGTATGCTTTGTATGTACGTTGTGTGCGTGCGTTCCCGTGTGCTCTGTGGCGTGTTGGGGAGCGGTGGCGCAGTGGTTAGCGCGCTCACGACCAATAACCGGTCCGGGGCCTCCAATAGGTCGATCAGCCTTGAACAAGGATCCCTGGTGCGGTGTGTAAACATCAGCACTGGGTAGACAAAGGCGGGTCCCCGGGCGTGGTGTTGTCCACCCCTACCCCCATCTCCTCGTGTGCCATTGCGACCTTCCTCACAGTCGCTTCTCGCTCGAGCAGCACGCGGCCCCAACGTTGTGCAAGTGGCTCCACGCGGCGGGGCGCTTTGCGTGAGCGCACCGAGCACATTCACCCGAGCGACGAACGATTATCCCCGGCTGCTCGCTCATCGCTAATCCCAAAAGAAAACGCAGCCTCCTGCACGCGCGGGCAGGTGGCCCGAGGATCCCGTCACGGCCACCTCCCGCTCGGCACCCACCGCTGTAGGAGCCCCGGGTCCCGACATCGGCCTCGATGACCCTCGCCACTCGATGTTCGTGCAGCGTGGTGGAGCGGTGGCGCGGCGGTTAGCGCCACCGGACTATACGAACCCGGCGAGCTGAGTTCGAAACGGCTAACGTCGGTGGCGAGTGATGTTTGAACGGAATCTTGGGCCTTCCCTTAGATTTGTTCCAACTTAAAATGAACATTGTTGACGCTAGCGTCACGCCCGGCCGCCTTTGTCTTCCCAGCGCTTGCACTCACACACTGCATCGGGGGCCTAATTAGGGTTGGGTCGACCCAGGGGAGGGGGGGGGGCACAGGAGCGGCTTAGATATTCAGATATTTCGCCACTGATGTTGGGGGCTTTCCATAAATGACGTCACGCACCTAGGGGGTGATGGTGTCAGACGATGTGTGACAAGGGGGGGGGTGAGAAACGTGACGTCACATCAAAATGCGCAACTTTAAATAAATATAGACAACACGTTCTACTTAATTAAATAGACGTTTAAATAAATATTTTCTCCTACAACATCAGAGTGCAGCGGCATATTAAATACGCACTACAATAGTTTAAAGCGATTTGGAGCATGTTTTTTTTTGGGGGGGGGGGGCAGAGCTTTGTGACGTATATATGTGACATATTTGAGGGGGGTCTGACTTTTTATGACGCCGTGTGACGATGGAGGGGGGGGTCAAAAATCGTCCAAAATCGCGTGACGTCATTTATGGACGGCCCCTTAGCCGTGGTCCGGGAATCGATTTCACATCGCCGAGGCCATTCATAGCGCGGCGGTGCGCTAG
The DNA here is from genome assembly GCF_015708825.2 of Lethenteron reissneri. NCBI lineage: Eukaryota > Metazoa > Chordata > Hyperoartia > Petromyzontiformes > Petromyzontidae > Lethenteron > Lethenteron reissneri. The sequence continues at coordinate 8,655,111 of NC_083786.1, forward strand.
CCACTGCGCCACCGCTCCCCCGCACGTGACACAGTGCACGTGACCCGGCACGACTATTTGCTCTGCATTAAATATCATCATGATCAGTAGCAGCAGCAGCAACAGGAGCGCACACACACACAGCTGCCCTTGCCACCGCCTCCACTGTCAACATACTCGGTGGCTCGGGTCTTTACCGTGCTTGTGATTTAGGCAGCAGATGGCTTTGTTAGCTTTGTGGTGACATGGATTGCTAGACAACCACGGCTCTCGCTCTCGCTCGACTGAATAGGCACGACACGGTGTGTGCCCCCCATTCCCGTGTTGGTCTCTCCGCGTAAACACACTGCGACAACGAAATGCATTTTATTTTTAAATCCTTTATTAAATCTTTTATATTAAGTTCGCTTGCTTGCTTGCGTGCTTGCTTGCTTACGACCGTGCAAACCTTTCGGTCGTTTTTTAACCCACTTCCCGTGATCCAATCGAGCTGACATTTTCCATACAGACTCGTGCGTGACAATTAATTTTCGTGAAAATTTTTTCCCAAATTTTACACTGTTTAGGGAATTTTTTTTTATATTTAATTACCAATTGCTTAATGGTGGCAGACAATCATCTGACCCATAGGTGGCAGCCATCTCAAGCCAGAGGACGAGAGGACTCTCGCCGCCATGATGCCACGCATATAAAGGATTTATAGTGAAAAACTTTGTTTTTACTGGTTAATTTTTTAACACTTCCCATCAGCCACGCGGCCTTCCTTCTCGCAGTGTTATTTTTGTTGTTGTTCTTGTTGTATTGGTTTAATGCGAACAAAAACTTTTGACCCGGTTCAGCGCTCCGTGGTCTCATCAGCAAGGCAGGTTTGCTAACACCAGGCGCTGGTGAACTGCCAGTTGCTGATAGGCGACATCGACTTTTTCCGTCTAATGCAGGGGTCGGGAACCTTTTTGACTGGGAGAGTCATAAAAGCCAAATATTTCTAAATATATTTCATTGAGAGCCATATAGTATTTTTAACGTATAATAAATTAAATGTCTTACTTTTAATGCGACTTCTGGTGCTATATGGTTTTGCTGATGGCCTTGTCTGGTTCATACGTGGTGAGGTTGAGCTTCATGCAGGCGTGACCCGTGAAATGTATCTTCAAAACTAATTTTTGTTTACTTTAAAATGACACAGTATTATTAAACAATATCACAAGTATTTAAAAATCAGTTCCAAACTGATTTTTTTTTATTATTCTTTTTTTCAACTCAAAATTGTCTGGGAGCCATATGCCGTCACTGAAAGAGCCATATATGGCTCGCGAGCCATAGGTTCCCGACCGCTGGTCTAATGAGAACCCACAGCGAACAGAGAGAGGGTTCATCTTCTTGGTTCTTTTGGTAAAGTCACGTAGAAGGGAAATAAGAAAATAATAAAAATAAAACATAATAAAATAATTCTCTGGTGATAAAATAAAACATAATAAAATAATTATCTGGTAATAAAATAAAACATAATAAAATAATTCTCTGGTGAGAATTATTTTATTATGTTTTATTTTTATTATTTTATTATTTCCCTTCTACGTGACTTTACCGAAAGAACCAAGAAGATGAATCCCTGCAGTCACGAAAGCTTTAAATCGAACAGAGAGAGGGTTGTTACCGATAAACACCTGGGTAGTTCGCCATCATTGGTTCGAGCAAAGCCCGACACTGCTGATGAGACACTGAATATCGAAACCGGCCCGGAGAGGTTTTTTCTCCCCCTTGTAATGTTACTGCTGGAAGAACAAAAAGTGGTCACCCAGAAGGCCGTGTGGCTGAAGTGTAAAGAACACACATATTGGCGTGTAGTATAAAAGAATGACTTCTCTTCATGCGCAGAGGCAAATATGAGAAGGGAAGAATCGTGTCTGAGTTGTTTGTTTCGTTTCAGCACGTCGGCGAATACTCTTTGTTTTTTTCGGTAAAGCCAGGTAGGTAAAAAAAATGAAAAAACAACTAAATTAAATCACAAATAAAAAAATTTGAACAACTACATTTGACTCGGCATTTCACTCAGCACATGCCGCCCTGTGCTGGCTGGCTACGCTCCACGTGTCTGCCTGCGATCCGGCACTGTGGAGGCAGCAGTGAAGGTCGGTGGATCACACGCAGATGGGTGTTAAACTATGACTTCAAACTCTCGTGACTGCAGGAATTCATTTTCTTGGTCGTGTTGCGATCGCTTGCGTTGCGATCGAAACGTCGTGGAATTTTGCTTAAATTATTTTCAATGTATTCTTTTTATCTATTTATTTTTACTATTTTTACCGTGGGATTTTGCTTTAATAATTTTAAATTAATAATTTTATTCTATTTATTTATTTATTTTTACTATTTTGTCGTGGGATTTTGCTTTTATTATTTTAAATTTATTAATTCTATTTTTTTTCTACGTGACTTTACCGAAAGAACCAAGAATATGGGTTTTAGACTACCTTATTTTTTATAATAATATAATAATCTCTCTATATTATTATAATAATAATCTCTTGGGAGAAACGTCATTGGCGCGGGCTTGCGAGGGCTGCCTTGTGTTTTTTATAATCCCCGCGTGTTCTTTTAATGGTTTGACGATGTTGTTGTTTGTTATTTGTTTGTTGCTGTTGTTTTGTCCAGACATCAAAGATGACGAGCGGCGCATTCCTCGCGACGCTCGCCTTTTGTGATGCAGCTGTCGCTGGGCGGCGCGTCGGCGGCTGCCCGGCTCGTGGACACGTTCAGACGTCGCCCGGAATCCGTCACGTGACCCTGGACAGCGACAAATCCTGAACTCAGCGGAGGAATGGGGAACAGGGAGGAGGTGGGGGGGTATTGAGGATAGGGGGAGGGGGGTATAGGGGGGGCAGATGGGGTATACAACATCGGGAGGGTGGGGGGGAGGTAACAAAGACAAAGATTACCCGTATAGCCTCGTACAGACTGTTGGTGCAAGTGCTGTTCGCGAGTAGCGCGTGTGAAGACCCGGGCACGGCGCACGAGGGGGTGGGTGGGTGGCCAGCGTCACGGGCACGGGGAGGAGGGAGGGGGAAGAGACAAGGAAATGGGACGGGAGACAGACACGTGGGGAGAGATACAGCGGGCAGACAGACGTGGGGAGAGGCGCTGAGAGAGAAGACAGGCAGGCAATAAGAGATAAACGTGTCCGGGAGGGTGGGGGACGAAGAAGATAGACACGAGGGAGAGATATGCGCCGATGCAGAGAGCGAGACAGAGACAGACGCAAGCACACGGGTTGATAGAAAATAAGTAATATTTAAAATACTTTTTTTAACACGCTTTAATGAAATGTACCGTACGAATAATGGCAGAACTCCACGACTCCAGGAAGTGGTCCCGAGGCTTGCCATAACGTAAGGGCCCGTTATGATTTACAGCCAACGTGAGTTGAGCGTGGACAATGAGACCCGAGGCGAAACATAACATATAAAAAAGATGGTTTAAAAATAGAATTGTTTTTTAATGATAGAATATAGTATTGTCATCAGTATGACATAAGTATACCAAGTTTTCAGTCGATATCACATTGAGAAGTGGGTTAAAATTAAGTTACAACAACAGACAGAGTTAATAGAAAGCGTGTAAAAAGATTGTTTAAAAATATTTTTTTTGATGATAGAATATAGTATTGTCATCAGTAAGACATAATTATACCAAGTTTTCAGTCGATAGCCCATTGGAAAGTGGGTTACAATTGCGTTACAAGATTTGAGGATACAACAACAACAACAGACAGTGAGTTAAATAAAAGCGTGTAAAATAGAGAACCCCCGTGTAGCCTGTAACAGGCTGTCGGGGCAAGTGCCGCTAACGAGTAGCAGCACCTGTGAAGGCCGGCACGGCACATGGCGGGGTGTGTGGCCAGCACCACGCCCGGCAAACGCCTGCCACGCCATGACACACATCGCTAGTAACCAGCCACAACAAACTCGACACATTTGGCAAGAACACTGCGGCGTGAAACAGGGTGGGGGTTAAATACACGTATATATAATATGTGACGTTTCGGGCTATGACCCTTCTTCGTAGCACGCAAGTGGCCGGTCGATGTGTCCAAAATCGACCGCGAGAGACGTGGCGAGAGACGTTTCAATCGATGAACACGACGAGGTCTCGCCATCAAAGGTGGCTGCGTATGCACTCTCGTGAGCGGCTCCGCGTGTGTGTGACTGTGTGTGTGTGTCTGTGTGTGTGTCTGTGTGTGTGTCGGTGTGTCTGTGTGTGTGTCTGTGCATGGGGAGCGGTGGTGTAGCGGTTAGCGCGCTGCGCTACGAACCCGGCGACCCGAGTTCGATATCTCACTCACGGCCAACATCAGTGACGATTATCTGAACCGGTCCTGGGCTTCCTCTAGGTCGACTCAGCCTCGACTCAGCCTCAAATAAGTACATGGTGCGGTGTGTAAACATCGCAACTGGGGAGAGAAAGGCGGACGGGCGTGGTGTTGGCCACCCACCCCCTCGTGTGCCCTTATAGGTGCTCGCTAACAGCACTTGCCCCTACAGTCTGTTAAGGCTATACGGGGGGTCTTTGTATATGTGTAAGCTACTCCGTGTGTATGGACACGCGTTCGTATGTGGTTGAGCGGTCGTGCGCTCCAAACCCGGCGACCCAAGTTCGATCATTCGCCACTAGAGAGACAAAGGCGGCCGGGCGAGATGATGTTCCACCCACACACCCCCACTCGTGTGCCCGTGCCGGTCGTCATAGGTGCTGCTACTTGCGAACAACAATGCTTCCAAAAGTCTGTTCATTCAAGCGCCACGTGCTCTTTTAAATTGCCCGCTGGCTGAACGCGTTTTTAATCGCGTGAAGTCTCGATTGGGATATTGAGCGTGGGCGTCTGGTCTATTGACGGCAGCTGTTGAAACACGCCGTGGAAACACAGGTAAATCATTAAGCCGATGAATGTAGCACTTTCTTCCACGTGCTGTATCATACATACTCGATAACTTTAGCCTTCACGCAAAGGCACACACACTACCGTGGTTGTTACACGAGCTCACACCCTGGTTTCTGTGCACGTGTGTGTATGTGTGTTTGCTCACGGCTCGTCATGGTGGTTGTTTCACCATACCGGGCAGCATGGGCAACGTTGACCTCTGCTAGACAACCATCTGCTGCCCTCCACCCACCCACCCACCCCACAGGAACCGATATAACTGGCCACTGATGTTAGCCGCGGGGTGTCCGTAGCGCAGCGCGCTCACCGTTACACCACCGCTCCCCACGTACAAAGACAGACAAAGACAAAGATCCCCCAAATTGGCTTAACAGACTGTAGGGGAAAGTGTTGTTAGCGAGCACCTATGAAGGCCGAAATGGCACATAAGGGGTGGGTGGCCAGCACCACACCTGACCGCCTTTGTCTCCCCAGTTGCGATGTTTACACACCGCACGAGGTACTCATTTGAGGCTAAGTCGACATAGGGGAGGCCCAGGACCGGTTCAGAAAATCGTCACCGGTGTTGGCCGTAAGAGGGAATCGAACCCGGGTCGCCGGGTTCGTAGCGCAGCGCGCTAACCGCTACACCACCGCTCCCCACCCAGACAGACACATACATAATACACACAGACACACGTACACACGTTCACAGATACACGACAAAAATACAAAAAAAACACTATATTCGCCACCAATTGGCGGTGACGTCCCCACTGCGCTTGTGCCAGGCTCGGTGCACGTTGAGGCCACGTGAAGTGTCGAACGCCCCCTTGCAGGAGGTCACGGGGCAGACCCAGCAGGTGCCACGGGTCGACTGACACACGTACACAGACACGCGTACATAAAGACAAAAATACACATACACACACAGACGCACGTGCACAGACACACACATAACACGTACACACACACACGTACAGACACACACGCACGTGCACAGACACACACATAGACACGTACACACACAAACACGTACAGACGCACGTGCACAGACACACACATAGAAACGTACACACACACACGTACAGACACACACGTACAGACACACACGCAGATAACAATTCGTCACCACAGTGACACACAGAAAGGGTTTAATTACCAGCGGCATCTCAGCCAGCGGGGGGGGGGGGGGAGTCAGCGACTTGGGTCAGAGCAGTCGGAGTCTGCACTGAACCGGTCCCGTCCTTCCCCACACTGAGGAGGTGGCTAAGAAAGAGGTGCAGGATGAGGTTAATGAGGTGCAGGGTGAGGTTTGATGTTTCTTCCCGTTGCACGTGCGAGCTCATCCAGCGGAGAGGAGGGCGTTGATGAAGAGGTGGTGGTGAGGGTGGATGAGGAGGTGGTGGTGGTGAAGAGGAGGAATAGGTGGAGGAAGTATAAGACGAGGAGGAGCAAGTAGTGCAGGAAGAGGAGATGGTTGCGGTATTAATGAGGCGGATGAGAAGATGGTGAAAGAGGGGAAGGTAATGGGGCAGGAGGTGACTGAGAAGAAGGGGGAGGTGGCGAAGGAGGATGAGGAGGTGATGGAGGAGGAGGAGGAGGAGGTTAATGAGGTGGAGGACTGTAGGTGCCTCTTCCCGTCCCACGTGTTGCCTTCGTCAAGTGGGGATGTTCGCTTTGATGTTCCTGACACCATTCGGGGCGGGGGGGGTGTCGAACCGGGGACGTCTCGAGGTGTGAATCTCTCACAGTCGCAGCGCACTCGCGCGAGTCGCAGCAGCGACGAACAAAGGCAAAGATCCCCCGTATAGCCTGGACCAGACTGTCGGGGCAAGTGCTGTTAGCGAGCGCCTAGGAATTCCGGTATGGCCTGGCTCGGGGGATTCACAAAAGCCACGTCGAAAACGCCGAGCCGACTGCATAGCTGCAAAAACAAATATATAAACCTGGGTTCGAGCCCGGGGAACAGTCACCCGACCGCGGTAATTAAAAGTCTGGGCTTCTCGAGTGAAACGAGTTAGGGACCACACAGACGACGGCGTGACAAAACCACTCCATGAGATTGTTCTGCTCATTATTCATTCGGATACATCCCCAGCCCTGTGCATTCAATATTCATTGCACTCGGGTTCATTGACAAGCAACGGGCATTGTCGTTTTGAGTAATGTGGAAGGGCGAATAGAACTTGCAATGTCCTATTTTTAAAATCACAGGACATTGCAAGTACACGCTAGGAAGGGCGCAGAGCGTTATGACACTTTGTGCCACTCGTGTACGTAGATACACATGCCTCTTTAAGTGAATTCAGAAGTTGTTCTGTGAAGTCATGTTCCACCGGTAATTTTCTTACACGAAGGTGGTGGCAACGCTTGGTGCGAGAGCTCCCGTGACAACAACAAACAACAACAAACAACAACAAACAGCAACAGCCGCGACGCTTGTGATGCCAAACACACACAAATACAATTGGCCAAACGTGTCTACGTGTGTAAGTTGAACTTCTCTCAATAAACTCTCCCCACTGAGCTTTGTAGCTCTTTGCAGAAGCGACTTGTGCGATCACAAACGATAGCTCAAAAAAGTGGACTATCATAAATTGGAATGTACAGCAGCCAAATACTCGAAACGCGTGATGTTGTTACTAAATGTGGAGGGAAAAAACCTGAGGACCCGGAGAAAAATCCACGCGACCACGGGGAGAGAGACACCGCAAACTCCAAATATACAGCAGCAGGCGTCAGGGTAGGAATCGAACCCACGACCTCCTGTATATCAGGCGAGGTAGTTAGCATCTCCTAGCCACCGTGATGATGATAGAGAGAGACACGCAAACTCCAAATATATAGCAGCAGGCGTCAGGGTCGGGATCGAACCCACGACCTTCTGTATACCAGGCGAGGTAGTTAACATCTCCTAGCCACCGTGATAATGATGATGATAGAGAGAGACACGCAAACTCCAAATATACAGCAGCAGGCGTCAGGGTCGGGATCGAACCCACGACCTCCTGTATACCAGGCGAGGTAGTTAACATCCCCTGGCCACCGTGATGATGATGATGATAGAGAGAGACACGCAAACTCCAAATATACAGCAGCAGGCGTCAGGGTCGGGATCGAACCCACGACCTCCTGTATACCAGGCGAGGTAGTTAGCATCTCCTAGCCACCGTGATTATAGAGAGAGAGAGACACGCAAACTCCAAATATACAGCAGCAGGCGTCAGGGTCGGGATCGAACCCACGACCTCCTGTATACCAGGCGAGGTTGTTAACATCTCCTGGACACGGTGCTACAGTTGAATACGTTGGCTACTGCATCCCTGGTGCAGCAAGACCCTCTTAAAATAAGAGTCTTGAGACTCAGCGAGGATTTTCCCGGTTACGTACGTAATTGGCATCAGTCCTAACCCGTGGCCATAGAGGGTACGATCTAATCTTCCTTTGTAATAGAGTTTCTATTCAGGGCCTGCCAACCAAATCTGGCAGAGGAGTAATCTCACTAAGCGTGCGGCACAATGGAGTCACTGCCTCTGTGACCCCGTCGTTCTGGCGTCTCCTCCCCCCACTGTCCACCCCCAACAGCACCCCCCCCCACCCCCCTCTGTCTCGACCATCCCCTCTCTCCCTTTCATCCCCTCTGTCACTACGACCCCGCATGTCCCCTACGAACCTACGATTCCCTCTGGATCTTCAATCTTTCGTCGGGGCCTACGACCAATGCTCAATCCCAACGGTCTGAGGACGTCTGGAACGCTCCCCGAACGCCGTTCCAGGAAAAAATTTTGGCCACGCAAACATCCAACTCACCTTTATTCTATTCTTCTATTTCGTATGAAGCCATTCATAGCCGTGCATAAATATAGTACAGTAAAACCTTGGATTGCGAGCATAGTTCGTTCCGGAAACGTGTTTGTAATCCAAAGCACTCGTATATCAAAGCACTCGTATATCAGTTGTGATCAGGTGGGGGTGGTGGTGGAGGTGGTGGTGGAGGTGAAGGCTGAGAGGCGACGGATCACGAAAAAGGACGGATGATTCTGCCAGCGACGTAAGTGTGGGGGGGGGGGCGATGCAATCCACGTCGCCGTATTAATAATAAAGCGACGGCGTATTTGCGAAACGACGTCATAGGTGGAGATGTAAATGGGGGATGTTGCGAAGCTTCCCCAATCGCCTTCCACATCGCCGCCGCAGCCGCTGGCGAGAACGTGCAGCGGCCAGACGAGCGTAAGAGGCGCGCTGGAGAGGCGCTAACGCAGGGGTCGTCATCCTTCTTCGGAGAGACAATCGACCATAGAGGCACCTTCTTATTGATTTCTCACAACTCACACTGTTGCACTCGCTAGCACGTGGCACAACGCTGACCGCCTAGCAATGACGGGGCTGACCGACTAGACAGCTGGCTGACTTATCTAGCGGCGGCGAAGTCGAGCAGATGACAAAGACTGCAGCGATGACGAGACGACCCCCGACTCCCACGGACAGCCCCGAGCTCCCTCTCTCGCCCTCCTTTTATCCTTCCAGCAGAGCCCCGCCCCGTCCTGGCCACGCCCCCCTTCTGGAACCATCTCGCCAGTTCTGGGAGCTACGAGATGGATCCCTTCCATGACCCTTAGCCCAGTTATTATCCCTTCCATGACCCTTAGCTCAGATCTTCCCTTTGGGTGGCTACACCCGCAATCGTTACCGCTGGTCCCATAGTCGGTGCTGCTACGCTACACTCGTAAAGGACCTTTCCGTCTTCGCCGTGCGTACGTTGACGCATTGCGGCTCATTAAATGTCGAACGAATAAAAATGCCTCGTCTCGGGTGTAATTTAGATTTTTTGTTGTTGTTGCTGACACCCCTGGGTTTGAGAGCGAACCGGGTTTTTCTCTTTTCACCGAGACGCACCGACGTCGATGCGTTTACGAGGCAGTGACACAGGTGGTCAATCGCACAGAATGCGCACTTATCTCACTCACTCATCTCCCCGTCTCATCCTCCTATTCCTCCTTCCCCGTGACTCGTAACGCAGCGGAGCGAGAACGGGTTTGATGTGAGGGGCGTCTGGTGGCGGCGGTGCTCGTGGCGATGGTTGTGCGGTGGTGGTGGTTGTTGTTGTTGCTGGGAGCGAGCGAGTGGTGGCGCAGCGGTTAGCGAGCTGCGCTGCACTACGACCCCGACAACCCCGACTTCGAATCCCGCTCGCGGTCACCAACCCCGGTGATGATGATCATCTTAACCGGTCCGCCGGGGCCTCCCCTAGGTCGACTCAGACTCAAATGAGTACCTGCTGCGGCCTTCAATAGTGCCACTCGCTAGCACTGTGGTTCTTACTGTAGTTCTTACTGTGGTTCTTACTGTGGTTCTTACTGTGGTTCTTCTTCACCTGGGGGTGCGAGACGTGGCCAGATTTTTTAAGAAGGTAAATCGAAAACAACACAAATGAATCCCGGGCACGTGAGTAACGAGTTACTTTGTTTCATCCCACCTACGTCTTTATGAACATTGTACAAACTAAATTACTAATGAGAACCAGTCTGTTAGGTAAAGGTTAAGAACCACTGCGCTAGCAGCACTTGCCCGAACAGTCTGTTAAGGCTATACGGGGGGGGGGGGGGTCTTTGTCTTTGTTTTTGTTCGTGGGGGTGGTGCTGATGGAGAAGTAGTAATATTGTTGTTGCTGGGGGTGGTGGTGATAGAGCCAAGGAGTTGTTGTTGTTGTTGCCGATGTTGTTGTTGTTGGTGGGGGTGGTGATAGAGAAATGGTGTTGGTGGTGGTATATCTTGGTGGTGATGGCTGTGGTGATCCTGGTGGTGGATGCCGTGCATGATTGCGGTGTCATTGCTAGTACTGGTGATGATAGTGGTGATGGTTGTGGTGATGGGAGTGGTGGTGATGATAGTGGTGATGGTGGCATTGGTCGTGATGATGGTAGTGATGGGAGTGATGGTGATGGTAGTGGTGAGCATTAGTGGTGCTGCTGACGATGGTTGTGATGGTTGTTGTGGTGGTGGTGGTGATTGTGCTGATGATGGTCGTGATGGTGGTGATGGTAGTGGTGATGACAGTGGTGCTGCTGACGATTGTAGTGATGGTAGTGATTGTAGTTGTGCTGACGATGGCGGTGATGGTCGTGGCAGTGGATGTAGTGGTGGCGATGATGTTGGCACAATCTCAATGAGTACGCTTTTATTTTTTGTAGTGAAGAGGGGGGGGGGCAGATAGCTTGCCCCCTGCCCAAACGTTTGGGGGGCACATCTGCCCCTCCCTCCTGGCCCCCAAAAGCCCCACACCCACCCCTCCGTGTTTCCACTCCCATACCCCCACCCCCACCACCTAACCTCTGCCCCTACCCCCCTCCCCTCTCCTAGGATCACTAAAGCCTCGCCAATCCCGTTATTGTTGCTGTGACATCTGATCGGCTGCTGTCAGCGCGGCCGCCTTTGTCTCTCCTTCAGCCCCGACCGCGCCGAGAAAATCCGCCGCGAAATCACCCGCGTCGCATAAACATCACTCACTCTCGTCCGCCTCATTCCTTTAATGGGCTGCAGGCAGCAGGCACGGGGTGGGGAGGAGCAGGGGGGGGTGGATGGAGAGGGGAGGGGAGGGGTGGGTGGGGAAGGGAGGAGCAGGGGGGTGGATGGAGAGATGGGGGAGGGGCGGGTGGGGGAGGGAGGGAGTTAAGAGAGGAGGAGGGGGGCGGGGTGAGAGATGGGGGAGGGGCGGGTGGGGGAGTAAGAGAGGAGGAGGGGGGCGGGGTGAGAGGTGGGGGAGGGGTCGTAAACGTCGCTCATTTGTGTCCGGCTCATTCCTTTAATGGGAGAGGAGGCGAGTGAGAAGGGGAGGGGGGGGTAATGGCAAACACGAATTCACATCTGCAAGCGGCGAGAAGGCCCATCGCAACCTCCGATTGGCAGGGATGGCTACCGTACGGTGCGAAAGAAGTCCAACATGAGGTAAATACAACGAGAGACGGTGGGGGGGGGGGGTGTAACACGTTGCATCGATTGCTTTTCCCGTTCTCTCGCTCGCGACGAAACGCATCGAATCGTAAATTGCACGCAAGTGGCTGTTGTCAGGTGACCACTCACAGTAGCGGCCCCTCGTGGCTGCAGGGATTACCTGGAGCGTACGTCAGAGGTCGCAAACGAGTTTTGATTCCTTACCCGTACCCGTACCCGGCCGCACCAGGGTCGCAAACGGGTACCCGTACCCGATACCCGGCTACCCGTACCCGGCCGGGTATCGGGTAGGGTACGAGTACCCGATTGCGACCTCTGGGATGAAGCCATGTTGCAGGCACGGGTGGGTTGATTCTAGGAACTTGAATTGTGAGAAGAGACAAGACGTTGGGAAATTAGTGGCAAACGGTGACTCACCAGTGACTCACGGTCTACCCGTACCCGGCCGCACCAGGGTCGCAAACGGGTACCCGTACTGGTAGCTGGGTATCGGGTATGATACGGGTATCGGGTACCCGATTGCGACCTCTGGCGTACGTGGTGCGTGGTGGTTCGAAGGGCTTCTCTGGATCTCCAGTGGAGCCCCTTCCGACATCGTCGGGACCCATTTCATGCGAAAGTCAACAGCTGGTGGTCCAACAGGAAACACTCGCCGCCCACCCCCCCTGCCATAGCAACGTGGAATTTTCCACCACCGACTCAAGGCTGTAAACGGAGAGGTTGAACAACGGCACCAAAAAAAAGTCCGAACGAGCGGTGGCGTAGATGCAGCAGTTCCGTTTGTGTTCACGCGACCGAACAAACGGTGGTCGTGAGTCGGTGACCACGTGAAGTTGGGTGCGTTATCGAATAATACAGCGCGGTCAGAACATCGTGTCATCCCGGTTGAAGAAAATGGATTTAAAAACAAAGTTTTTATATGCGTGGCGGCTAGAGTCCTCTCGTCCTCTGGCTTGAGATGGCTGCCACCTATGGGTCAGATGATTGCCTGCCACCATTAAGCAATTGGTAATTAAATATAAAAAAAAATTCCCAAAAAGTGTAAAATTTTGGGAAAAAAATTTCACGAAAATAAATTGTCACGCACAACGAGTCTGTGTGCAAAATGTCAGCTCGATTGGATCACGGGAAGTGGGTTAAAAAACGACCGAAAGATTTGCACGGTCGTAAGCGCGCAAGCAAGCAAGCAAGTGAACTTAATATAAAGGATTTAGAAATGGGCACGACCAAAGTGTCGCTTCTGTAAGCTCGTGGGACTGCAATACCTCCCCTCCCCCACCTCCATCCCTTATCGGTCATTTGAGCAGGGATAAAAAAAAAAACCTTCTTGACCAATATTCCACGCTGCCTCTATCACGGTCACCACTCGATGTTTCCATCCTCTTACTCGGCTCCCTGTTTGCTTCCCCGAGTTAAACATTAACGCCGCCTGTTGGAGCTGATTGTGTTTGCGCGTTGAACACTCACTCACAGCTCAACTCCCGGTAAATGCCATGGGGGGGGGGGGGGTGGAGGAGTTTGCCACGTGAATCGGCAATAAAACAAAATACGTGGCATCTTGTGCCATAAATTCCCACCTTTAATCCGGAGTTTGCACTCAGGGTGTGCTGCAAATTGCCTATAACCAGAGATTAGCTTGAGCCAGAACTGTCCGGTGCTGAGCTCTGGAAAATATTCCCACCCCTCCCCCCCCACCCGTCTCTCCCCCCTCCCCCCCCATACAATCTCTGTTATCGGGAGGGGAGGGGGGCGTGGGGGGGGGGGTTATGGGGACCTTCGCAAATATTCCACGGGAAATCAAACCCCAATCCAAAACCAAATCGCCACATCAGCCGGAATGTGTCCGATCTCGCCAGATCTCAGAAGCGGAGCAGAATTTGGGCCTGGCGTAGTGATTGGATGGGCGACCGCCATATGAGTAGGTGGTATAGGCTACTGCTTGGGAGAGGGGGGGCTACATAATAGGCAGTAGAAAAGCAATGCAGCAGAAACCCACTGTTGTCCTGTACTTCTATGTCCACCCAACCCTTGGAATAAAATAACCCCACGACCCAAAGCGCCTTCGTCCAGCAGTGGATTTATTTTACAAAGGGATGTACACGTAGCATTTGTGCGTACAGAAACACGTGTGGGTGAAATAAATAAGACCGTTCACCGTATACGTGTATGTTAAACTTCCTTCGCACCGTACTTATGCAACCGTGCTAATCGGAGGTGCACCGCTGGCACGAGGGGGTTGGCACGGCACACGAGGGGGTCGGTGGCCAGCACCACTCCCCGCCGCCTTTGCACATCGCACCAGGTACTCATTTGAGGCTGCGTCGACCTCGGGGGAGGCCCAGGACCGATTCAGATAATCCTCACCGGTGTTGGCCGTGAGCGGGGAATCAAACTCGGGTCGCCGGGTCGCCGGGTTCGTAGCGCAGCGCGTTAACCGCACCTCCGATGAACAGAGTTGGCTACGTCCGGTGCGAAACAAGTTTAACATACGTGCGGACATAACCCGTTGCACTACCACCCCTCCTCGTCTTTGCACGATTCGCACCCACATCCACAGCGGTGGCTAGGAGACGTTAACTCCCGCGCGTGGTATGCAGGAGGTCGTGGGTTCGATCCTGAGTCTGACGCCTGCTGCTGTATATTTGGAGTTTGCGGTGTATTCTCTCTCTCTACCCGTGGTCGCGTGGTTTTTTCTCCGGGTCCTCAGGTTTTTTCCCCTCCACATTTCGAATCAACGTCACGGCGTTTAGAGTATTTGTCTGCCGTACATTTCCACGTGATAAGCCACTTCGTTGGTGCTATCATTTGTGATAGAGTGAGGTCGCTTCTGAAGAACAGCTGCATAGCTCAGTGGGCCTTAGCTGGTAAAATAAAAAATATAAATCGTAAAAAAATAAAGTGTAGAGTTGTATCCTTCCAGAGTGCTCTGTTTGGTTAACGACTTAAGCGCACGTCACCGCAGACGTGGCAACAGAAACACGGGGAAGTTCTCACCCTCGACAGCTCAATGGAAGAGAGCCATTTCATTTAAATTGACTCTCATTCGGCGGAAATAATAAAATGTGATACAATCTAAACCCTCCCGAACACTTACCCCAAAAGCCACCACACTGCCCGCACATGCTGCACCCAGTCTTGATTTATACCGCACCCCACCCCCCACACACACAGCAGTGTGATGTTATCACCTGCATCAGTGTCGTTTCCGACGTTGTTCAAATATATATCATCATATAAAAAAACACAAATGTGGGAGTGGAGCGGTGGTGCAGTGGTTAGAGCACTGCGCTCTAAACTCGACAGTCTTCAAGGTGCGATTTGCGGCCACGGCTGACGTCTCTGCGTGAGTGACGTCTCCTAACGCTTCGTCCACCAACCCGCCTCGATCAGCATGGTGAGGAAGCACGGCCAACCCAACCCCATGACCGGGGAAGGCTTCACCCAGCCGTGGCTTGGTCGTGGCCGAGGGGTCGGCCATCTGCCGCGTGCGGTGACTCTTCAAGGACTGCTTCGTGACGTCACTCGTTAAAGGGCCACCGTCACGTGTTCGCCACGCGGTGTGCGTTGCGAACACGTGACGTCGTTGTTGAAAAACAGGGTGCTTCAAAAAGATGTTAACACTTGCATGGGACTATCGATTTTCATGGGGAAAAAAACGGATAATGATACACTGTAACGTGAAAACAAATGCATGTTAATAGCTTCAAAAAGTCAGAGTCTACACTTCCATAACAGAGGTTTTGTGGGTTAGATTGCGTAAATATGTGTCGTTAAATCAGCCACCAGCCGACACAGCCAACTAGTAATGTTTGTCACGTAAACAGAACGTGGCCAATTCGTCACTAGTACAGCACGAACCGGTATGTTGGAGAGCCAAGCCACAACATTTACAATCTGAGTTCGACGTTTCGCCAGTAATTACAACCAGCTTCATCAGGCGACCGCCAGACGTATCTCCATTTGTTCTTCATCGTCGTCAACGCGTGCCTGGAATCTTCTCCAGGTGGTCTCCAGAGCCCAGAGACACATTTCTTGTGGTTATTGCTGCAAATTCTCAGAAGTGTTCGCATTTTTCGATTTAAAGCTTTCGTGGCTGCAGGGATTCATCTTCTTGGTTCTTTCGGTAAAATCACGCGTTGTGGCCGAAACGTCGTGAAAATTATTTTATTGTTTTAATTTTATTATTGTATTATTTCCCTTCTACGTGACTTTACCGAAAGAACCAAGAAGATGTTTTCGCATGTTTTTGAAGCACCCTGTATTTAGGTTTTTGTTTTTTACCAAGTTCGTAAAAAATGTCTCTTGTTATTTTTGTTACTGACCCCTGATCATGGCCAATGATGATGATTATGATGGCTTTTAATTATCAATTTTTTTTACGAATACATTGCAAGGAACTTCCCTGCATTTCACGCGGGCCAGCCAGGCGGAATAATGCGAGGATGTAAGGGTTGGCTGGACGGTGGAAGGGGGGTATTAATTAGGGTTAGGGTAGGGGGTGGATGGAGAGGGGGTAATGGGGGCCTGGGGTTCTGGAGGGGATGGGGGGGATAAGGGGGGGGGGGGTACGACGGAGGGGGCGTGCTACGAACCCCGCGACCCGGGTTCAATTCCTGCTCACGGCCAACACCGGTGACGATTATTTGAACCGGTCCTGGGCCTCCCTGAACGTCGACTCAGCCTCAAATGAGCACCTGCTGCGGTGTGTAAACATCGCAACGAGGGTGACAAAGGCGGTCCGGCGTGGTGTTTGCACGACCACCCCCTCGTGCGCCGTGCCGGGTGTCGTGGGTGGTGCTCGTTAACAGCACTTGCCGCAACAGTCTGTTAAGCTTACAAGGGGGATCTTTGTCTTTGCTTGTCTTTGGTGGTTACGGTGGTGGGGGGGGAGGTCAAAACGGAGCGGGGGCGGGGAGATGTTCAGCAAAACACAACGGGCACGTGGCGTCTGCCCACTGCTTGTGTGAGAAACACGTGAGTCTGTGGGTCTCTGTGTGAGTCTGTGGGTCTCTTTGTGAGTCTGTGGGTCTCTACGTGAGTCTGTGGGTCTCTGTGTGAGTCTGTGGGTCTCTATGTGAGTCTGTGTGAGTCTGTGTCTCTGTGTGAGTCTGTGGGTCTCTGTGTGAGTCTGTGGGTCTCTGTGTGAGTCTGTGGGTTTCTGTGTGAGTCTGTGGGTCTCTGTATGAGTCTGTGGGTCTCTGTGTGAGTCTGTGGTTCTCTGTGTGAGTCTGTGGGTCTCTATGTGAGTCTGTGGGTCTCTGTGTGAGTCTGTGGGTCTCTGTGTGAGTCTGTGGGTCTCTATGTGAGTCTGTGGGTCTCCACGTGAGTATGTGGGTCTCTATGTGAGTCTGTGGGTCTCTATGTGAGTCTGTGGGTCTCCACGTGAGTATGTGGGTCTCTGTATGAGTCTGTGTGTCTCCACGTGAGTCTGTGGTTCTCTGTGTGAGTCTGTGGGTCTCTGTATGAGTCTGTGGGTCTCTGTATGAGTCTGTGGGTCTCTACGTGAGTCTGTGGGTCTCTGTGTGATTCTGTGGGTCTCTGTGTGAGTCTGTGGGTCTCTGTGTGAGTCTGTGGGTCTCTGTGTGAGTCTGTGGGTCTCTGTGTGAGTCTGTGAGTCTCTCCGTGAGTCTGTGGATCTCTGTGTGAGTCTGTGGGTCTCTACGTGAGTCTTTGGGTCTCTGTGTGAGTCTGTGGGTCTCTGTATGAGTCTGTGGGTCTCTATGTGAGTCTGTGGGTCTCTGTGTGAGTGTGTGGGTCTCTATGTGAGACTGTGGGTCTCTGTGTGGGTCTCTCCGTGAGTCTGTGGGTCTTTGTGTGGGTCTCTATGTGAGTCTGTGGGTCTCTGTGTGAGTCTGTGGGTCTCTGTGTGAGTCTGTGGGTCTCTGCGAGTGAGCGTGTGGGTCTCTGTGTGAGTCTGTGGGTCTCTCCGTGAGTCTGTGGGTCACTACGTGAGTCTGTGGGTTTCTGTGTGAGTCTGTGGGTCTCTGTGTGAGTCTGTGGGTCTCTAGGTGAGTATGTGGGTATTTCCGTGCGTCTGTGGGTCTCTGTGTGAGTCTGCGAGTCTCTGCGAGTGAGCGTGTGGGTCTATGCGAGTTCCTCAACGAGTCCACCTGCGACTGGAAACCCCGATGTGGACTCCGAAGCCTCGTCAACCTGGAGCCACGGACCCCTCCTGCAGCGGGCGAGGGTTGCCACCTTCTAATTGTCTAAGGACGTCACCTCTGTTTTTCGAAACTTGTCTTGTGAAGTCCTTTAAGCCTTAACGGGAAATTAAAAGTAAAAAAATTGTTGCCACTTGCGTAATCATGATAACGAGTAACAATACACCGCTCACGACGATGCATTCACACGCAATCGCTCTCATCCTTCTCGCGGGTGCTGTGAGCCACAGTACTCTTCTTCCCACCACGTGTCCCTCGTCTTTTTCAATCCTTTGTATTAAGTTCGCTTGCTTGCTTGCTTGCGTGCTTGCGTGCTTGCTTGCTTGCTTACGACCGTGAAAATCTTTCGGTCGTTTTTTAACCCACTTCCCGTGATCCAATCGAGCTGACATTTTGCACGCAGACTCGTTGTGCGGGACAATTAATGTTCGTGAAAATTGTTTTCCAAAATGTTACACTGTTTAGGGAAAACAAATTTAATATTTAATTACCAATTGCTTAATACTGGCAGACAATCATCTGACCCATAGGTGGCAGCCATCTCAAGCCAGAGGACGAGAGGACTCTAGCCGCCACGCATTTAAAGGATTTAGAGTTAGAAACTTTGTTTTTACGGGTTAATTTTTTAGTACCTCGGAGGTGGCAAAGCTTATGAATGCTGGGCCACTTCAAGCAATTCGTGTGGGTCGCACACCGCGATTTGACAACCCCGGCCACCCGAGTTCGACTCCCCTACCTGAGCTCGTGGGTGGGGGTAGAGGTCTTTAACGTTCAATGCAGCAGCGGTTTGACAAACTATGTAAAAACTAAATATTTCATTTATCTTAGGTTTTTTCGGTAAAGTCACCTCACAATGACTCCTCCCACCCTCAACCAGTATATATACAAGGACTGTTTGCTTGGAATTTCTCTTACTTGATGCAGCTAGTCGTGCTGTGACGGTTCCACCTGAAGACGGAAGCTTGTGTTGCCTCCGAAACGTCGTGATTTTATTTTATTTTTATTTTACTTTTATTCAATTTAATTTTTTACCTACGTGACTTTACCGAAAAAACCTAAGAATATGAATCATTGCAGTCACGAAAGCTTCAAATCTAGAAATATTTCATTTTACCAGGTAAGGCCGACTGAGCCATAGAGCTATTTTTCAGAAGCGACCAGGCCACAAATAATAGCTCACAGAAGTGGCCTATCAAGTGGAAATGTATAGCAGGCAAATAGTTCGAATTGCACGTTGATTCTAAATGTGGAGGGGGAAATCGGAAGGCCCAGAGAAAAATCCACGCGACCACGTGGAGAGAGACACCGCAAACTTCAAATATACAGCAGCAGGCGTCAGGGTCGTGGATCGAACCCAGGGCCTCCTGCATACCAGGCGAGGTAGTTAACATTTCCTAGTGACCGTGATGATGATGCTAGTGAGAGACACCGCAAACTTAAAATATACAGCAGCAGGCGTCAGGGTCGTGGATCGAACCCAGGGCTTCCTGTATACCAGGCGAGGTAGTTAACATCTCCTAGTCACCGTGATGATGATGATGATAGTGAGAGACACCGCAAACTTCAAATATACAGCAGCAGGCATCAGGGTCGTGGATCGAACCCAGGGCCTCCTGCATACCAGGCGAGGTAGTTAACATCTCCTAGCCACCGTGATGCCCTACAAGGCGGGGGGTGAGTGGAAGGGGGGAGGGGTTATAAAAACAAATGACTTAATTACGAATGTAGGTTTAAGACAAGGGACAGGAAACCTCTCTGATTAGACACGGCCCTGTTTGTTAACGCATCCGTAGCGAGGGGGGGGGTGAGCCGGCCGCGTGTTTGTACAGCTTTAATTGCCCGACCTAAAGCCAAGGCGATAATCAGTCGGTGTTTAATTAATCGCGGCGAAATGAGCCGCGAGAGCTACCTTGGGGGAATACGATCTCTTCTCGAATAGTATTTATTTAACTTCTTTTTTGTGTTTACGCTCGCCTCTGCACTATCTTTGCGCATGATGGCAGCAGCGAATGTAGTTCAGGGGCAAGATGCCAACCAATGTCGGGCTCCTGCTGCTGCTGCTGGCCACGTACAAGAGGGCTTCAGCAAACACAGAGAGAGAGAGAGTTTCGTGTCTTCTTGGTTCTTTCGGTAAAGTCACGTAGAAGGGAAATAATAAAATAATAATAATAAAACATAATAAAATAATTCTCACGACGTTTCGGCCACAACTTTAACGCAAGCAGCCGTCCTCAGGTGAAGAACAGGTCTGTCGGGAAGACAGCGTTGTGGCCGAAACGTCGTGAGAATTATTTTATAATGTTTTATTTTATCATTTTATTATTTCCCTTCTACGTGACTTTACCGAAAGAACCAAGAAGATGAATCCCTGCAGTCACGAAAGCTTTCAATCGAAAAGAGTTCGTGTCGTTTCGCTGTTCTTCCTCCTCCTCCGTTGAAGAAGTGCCAGACCACAGTGGGTGTTACTGCGCGGTCCATAGCTTGGCTTGCACGGCCACAGTCGTACTGCTGTGGCTTGTGTCTCAAACGTATCTCTATGGGTCTCTATCTCGGTCTCTATCTCGGTCTCTCTGTAGGTCTCTCTGTAGGTCTCTCTACGTATCGTATAGTTCTGCTCTTCCTCCTCTGTCGAGGGAGCGCGGACGACAGCGGGTTGATCTTCTTGGTTCTTTCGGTAAAGTCATGTAGAAGGGAAATAATAAAAGAATAAAAATAAAACAATACAATACAATTCTCACGACGTGCGGCCACAAAGCAAGCAGCCCGTCCTCAGGTGAAGAACAGGGCTTCTACGTGACTTTACCGAAAGAACCAAGAAGATGAATCCCTGCAGTCACGAAAGCTTCAAATCGAGACAGTGGGTTGAGTTTATGCTTCCTCGTTTGGGCTGCATGGGGCCAAAATCGCACTACTGCGGCTTGTCTTGAATGCATCTCTATGAGTCTCTACTGTCACTCTATCTCTGTGGATCTCTGTGTATCTCGATGTGTCTCTCTGGGTTTTACTGCATGGCCCACAGTTGGCACGGGTCGCAGTCGCACCGCCGGTGGCTCGTGTCTTTAATTTTCCATTGGTGAAGGAGATGCGGTGAAACATCGGCCTGGTGGTGGTAGTGATGTTCTGATGATGCGGTGGATGGTTCCATCAGTGTCCTCGACGCGGCGATATTTCCATGCATAATCCAAATCGAGTCTTTTTTTTTGCAGTTGAATTGCTACAATGCGGGCACATTTGGAGTGTGACGCCGACACCCAATGGGGACGCCCTTTTTCAAATGTGGTCACGGGACCTTTAACGTCCACCGTGATCGAAGCAGACGGTGCGTGGTATCTCCCCGTTAACACCGCACAACCGCAGTAGTAACCAGGGAGGCCCGCTGGATTCGGACCGCGAGCGTCTGCTGCTACAACGAGAAGCGGCGAACGCGCCACCGCTGGGACCATGCCACTGCCCTGACGTCATCGTCATAATCGTCATTGCGATTATAGTTGTCGCTGTCGTAATGATCATTTGTTATATACGAGTAGATATTTTGATGCATGTATCCGTGCAATAGGTTTGTGAGGTTAGATCGCGTAAATGTGTCGTTAACCCCGCCACCACCCGACACAGCTCAACGAGTATGTACGTTGAACTTCTTTCGCACCGTACGTAGCCAACCGTGCCGATCGGAGGCAAGATAATCATCACCATCAGTAGCAGCCATTGTCTATCTACTGCTGGATGAAGACCTGCGATGCCACAATCCATCTCGCTCCGGTACACGAATTGATTGAATTGCTCCGTCTCCACCGTGGTGGCTCTCTCCGTACAAACCCATCAATTTATATTTGATGGAGACACAGCGAGACACAGATAGGATTTAGAGAACCTCAATGTATAACACTGATTGGATTATCTCTGATGGATGATATTGATTTTCTCCTACCCGCCCTGTGATCCTATGGAGACGGAGTGGCTCGCGTATTAGGGACATCTGCGAATGACAACGCCAGGGGCATGCAATGTGGCGTGCAGGGGAATTACGTTTCGAATAACACACGAACACATGCCAGAGGCACACACAGCTTCTGTGCAATTATGCAAAATAACATTTAAAAAACAACTATCAGCAGTTCATCTTCTTGGTTCTTTCGGTAAAGTCACAGTAGAAGGGAAATAATAAACTAATAATATTTTAGAGAATTGTATTTTATGATGTTTTATTTTTATTCTTTTATTATTTCCCTTCTACGTGACTTTACCGAAAGAACCAAGAAGATGAATCCCTGCAGTCACGAAAGCTTTAAATCGAAATTTATCAGCAGTTCCTTGAAGAACTGCATTGTGATCCTCGAATCATAATATTTATTTCTCTTGGAGGATTTGAGTCATTTTACTGCTTGCAATTGGTGCTGAATTGAATCGAAATCTTGTTGGAGATTCTGTTTGACTTTAGTTTGGGGATTTACCTGATACTCGCATTGACAGTGTCATCAGCAAATAGATTTAATTCTGAGTGACTTAAGTTTAGTCCGAGATTGTTCAAATGCATCACAATATTGTTTCAGCCAATGTGACTGACTGATAGTGCCAGCGATACGACAACTACCCTGGGCCGGTTTCGTCATAATTCGGGCTCATCATCATCAGCAGCAGCAGCACAGTATCGTTACCAATGTCCTCACAAAGGACTGCAATGCGCTTGTTCAGGAAGTGCTGATGGGGAGTTTTTTGTTGTTTGCAGAGCGCACAGAGAGGCTGAGAGTGCTTTTTATTAGACACGTTTCTGTAATTAGCCCTCGAAAGCTGATGTAGCGAGAGCTATGGGATTATGACGACGATTATGTTGATGATGGTGATTTAGAAACGTCACCCCGATGGTTCGCTAGGAGGTAGGGGACAGCTCCGTCAACAACAACAACAACCGCCATTCGCCACTAAATTGCGGCGACGTCACATCGGCGCATGTGCCAGGCTAGGTGCACTTTGAGGCCACGGGAAGTGTCGGAACACCCGTCGGCAGGAGGTCACGGGACAGACCGAGGTGCCGTGGGTCGACCGACGACTCAGATGTCTGGCAAATGCACCAGCCGTGCCCCCCGACTGCGCCAACTTGCTGACACTTTATCGGCCGCGCGCTCCGCCCGTTATTGTGAGCGTCGCTCCTCTGTTCCGCCCGTTGTTGTTGCTGGAGGGCGGACTGCCTCCTCACTGACCACGAAGTCTCCTCCACATCACCCACGCGTACTCGAAACCACCCATCAACAACCCCCGTCGCCTCTGCGGCTCCACAACTCCTCTGTCCCCCTCCCCACTACCTCCTCCTCCCCCCACTAACTCCTCCACCCGCCACCCCCCACCTCCCCCCACCCGCCATCCCCCACAGTTGTAAATTCCCACATTGTGCCCCACGCTTTGTGCGACTTGCACGCGTCTATACAAACCCCATCCTCCATCACCCCCCCCCCATCACCCTGTGCTCATAAAGCATGGCACGCACACACACACACTCACACGCGCGCGCGCACAATACAAAGACAAAGATGCCCCGTATAGCCTTCACATCATTTTGGGGCAAGTGCTGTCAGCTAGCTCCTACGAAGGGCGGAAGGGCACACGACGGGATGGACTGGCCAGCAACCACGTCCGGCCGTCGTTTTGTCTCGCTCGTGGCGATATTTACACGCCGACGAACTTATTTGGGGCTGAGGCGACCTAGGGGAGGCCCAGTACTGGGTTGGGATAATTGTCGCCGGTGTTGAATTGTGATCGGGAATCGAACTCGGGTCTCCGGGTTCGTAGCGCAGCGCGCTAATCGCTGCACGAACGCTCCCCCGGTAGCGTACACGCACACACGTACACGTGGATACGTGCACACACACACACACGTACGAACATACATATCTATGCACATGACATAGGCAAACACGTACACAATCCATACCGCACATACAACAGCTGATCGACCATACTTCACATCGCCTGGTCACTGATGTTGGCTGTGGCCGGGATCGTAACGCAGTGGCGCTAACCCCTCCGCTACCTCCACCCAACTCCCCCCAACTCCGGATCACACAAAGACAAAGATTTCCCTCCCCGCACTTCGCGGAGCCTGCAACAGGCTGCTACTGGGGGAGCGGGGGGGTTCTGTTTGCGAACAGCACCCAGAAACAGGCCGGCACGGCACACGAGGGGGTGGGTGGGTGGCATCAGCATTCGGGAGACACGTTACGAACACACACTGACACACACACACTAACACACACACTGACACACACACAAAAGACAAAGATCCCCCGTATAGCCTTAACAGACTGTAGGGGCAAGTGCTGTTAGCGAGTAGCACCTACATTTCGATTTAAAGCTTTCGTGACTGCAGGGATTCATCTTTTTGGTTCTTTCGGTAAAGTGACGTAAAAGGGAAGTAATAAAATAATACAAATAAAACATAATAAAATAATTCTCACGACGTTTCGGCCACAACGCGAGGACGGCTGCTTGCGTTGTGATGACGGCTGCTTGCGTTGTGGCCGAAACGTCGTGAGAATTATTTTATTATGTTTTATTTTTATTATTTTATTACTTCCCTTCTACGTGACTTTACCGAAAGAACCAAGAAGACGAGTAGCACCTATGAAAGCCGGCACGGCACACGTGAGGGTGGGTGGCCAACACAACGCCCGGCCGCCTTTGTCTCCCCTAGTGGCGAGGTTTACACATCGCACCATTTGAGGCTGAGTCGACCTAGGGGAGGCCCAGGACCGGTTCAGATAATCGCCAGGTTCGTAGCGCGGGCGCTAACCGCTACACTGCCGCTCCCCACAACTGACACATACATACACTGACACATACACTGACACACACATACATACACTGACACACACACTGACACACACATACACTGACACATACACACATACACTGACACACGCACACAATGACACACGCATACAATGACACACGCACACACACATACATACAATGACACACAAACATACACCGACACACACACATACATACTGACACACGCACACACACTGACACACACACACATACACTGACACACACGCATACAATAACACACATACAATGACACGCACGCACACACACATACTTGGTCCCTGATCCCGGTCTCTGTTCAGGCCACGCATCTGTCGCCCTGTCTGATGAAAGGACTGCTGGCACGCGGCGCATATGGCAGGCACGAGCACGCGCGCGCGTGTGTGCGCGTGCGTGTGTGCAAATATGTGGGGGGGGAGCGGTGGCGCAGTGGTTAGCGCACTGCCGGGCGAGACCGGCGACCGAGTTGCTATTCCCAGCCGCGCGTGGTGCTGGCCACCAACCCCCACGTGTGCCGTGCCGGCCTTCATGAGTGCTCGCTCACAGAACTTGCCCCAGCAGCCTGTTAAGGCTACACAGGAGGGTTATTTGTCTTTGTGCGTACGTGCGCAGTTGGAGGCAGTCGCCCTCCAGCAACAAAGGAGGACGGAGGAGCGACGCTCACAACAACGAGCGGAGCGCCGGGTGGATAAAAGCTCAGCAAGTTGGCACAGTAGGGGGGGCACAGGTGGTGCATCGGCCCAGTCATCTCAGTCAGTCGACCCGTGGCACCTGCTGGGTCTGCCCCGTGACCTCCTGCCGGCGGGCGTTCGACGCTTCACGTGGCCTTACCGTGCACCTAGCCTGGCACAAGCGCCGTGGTGATATCACCGCCACTTAGTGGCGTTGTTGTCGTGCAAATATGTGGGGGTGAGCGGTGGCGCAGTGGTTAGCGCACTGCGGTGCGAAATCGGCGGCGACCCGTGGTTCTTTTCCCAGCCCAAGAGAAAGCAGTGGGCTACATCTGAACCCGGTGCTGGGCCTCATCTAGGTGGACTCGGCCTTAAAATGAATATACTTGTTTTTTGGCGTGTCGAACGTCAGCACTGGGGAGACAAAGGCGGTGGGGCGTGGTGCTGGACATTCATCATCCTCGTGTGCCGTGTCAGCCTTAATAGGTGCTCGCTAACAGCGCTTGCTCCAGGCTGCCGTCACTATCTACATTGTCTTATGGTTGTTATTGTTTTACTTGCATCCCACTGGCATTTTTGCACACAGCGTTGAAATGCGGTGCTTTTTCTGGAAGACTTTGCTGTTTTTTTACAGGATTTTTCTGTTGCGTTGTAGTCACTTTAAGATGTTTCTTGTTCATATTTTTGTTTTGTTGCGGTTGCACCCGAGTCAAGGGCCGCATGGCTCACAGGGTTATACCTAATACATGAAACTGAAACTATCAGCACCACCACCACCACCACGAAAACTACCTCCATCATTACCATCCTCAAACCCGACTCGATCTGACAATGTCCATCAACCTTGATCACCATCTCTACCATCTGCACCACCAACCCCAGTCGCACCATCGTTAACAAAAATTACCACAACTCTGGGCCCGGCTCTGCCACCACTTTCACTACCCCCGTCACGATCACCGCGGACGTCGTTGGTTACCACTCGTTACGGTAACCATTGTTAACACCACGAACACCACACTCGCCTCGACGACCGAAACACCACTGCAACCACAACCACCGCCGACGACACGATTTCACACGCCACAGTTATCACCACCTCCATCGTGACTGCTAACACCATCCTCACGAACGCCACACTCCCCTGCAACTAACTTTACGACTACCAATCAACCACCGCCACACCTCTAAACCACCACCTACGATATTTCGGTGACAAAAAACCGTGCGCTTCAAGCAAGGCACCAACACGTGTAAAAATCAGGTATGAAAACCAGCAGCATTTCCTGTAGAAGTGCATTGTGGTCCTTTTGTCTTAGGACACCAATCAAAATAAAGTAGCAAATGTAAAACACTGCAGCAGCAGCGATGCAGTGATAGACAAATTGTTGACCGGTTTTCATCCTCATTAGAACTCATCGACACGGTATAGCCACCAATGCTCACTGCTGCAAAGTCTGCCTCTGGGAACCATATGTGTGCATTAACACCATGGAGCCAATTAGCCTGGACCATGCAAAAAAATGTAATTTGCTAAACGACAAGGAAAACTCCATCATCACAACAGAGTAATAGAGCAGGGAAACCATGCCCTGTCCCGTACGGACACCTAGTGGATATCATTTGAATTGACACGGTGACGATAAAAAAAAAAGTCCGAAATGCCAACAATTGTACGACTTACAGTAATACTATTCGAATAACTTTTCCATTCATTTTATCCAGAAACGCGTTACCGAGTCTCAGGGCTCTACTACAAGAGGGTTACGATACATTGGGGGATGTTTGGCGATGAATTCCATGAGTAATGAGAGTTTGTCTTCATGTGGGAGGAAACTCGAGACGCCGAAGAAGAAACCCATCACATAATACGACGGGGGTGACACTCATATCTCCGAGGTAGATTCAAGATTCCATTGGTGTACTGCCATCATGGGAAAACTGCCCACACACAAATGCACGTTCACGTGTTTTATTGAATACATTGTTCAACCAAAGGCAGACATAGCACACACAGACACGTGGCCACTCGTATTCACAGTCATGCTAGCAACACAAATAATCGAATAACCAGAGTTTTATTTCAGCCGTTTCTGCCCGGGTAAGTAACCAGAATATATATTCCCGTCCCGGCACACAACATCCAGTATGCATCTCGCTACGGCTGTGGCCACTGGTCGCGTGCCACCGACTCCTGTGAAGCAGCGACACGGACAAATATCTCCCCACCCCGGCACACAACATCTATAATACATCTCGGGGTGTGGCGAATCGTCTACCCAGCGCCCTTGGCAAAAAAATATATTCCGTGAGAAATGTTTACGCCCTGTAAAATAAATCACATTACGTGATATAAAAAAAAACAAAGAGAATTGTCATGGGAACCTATAATCTATGATTCGGATCAAAATTCCTATGTAGAAATGGCCTTTACGGTGAAAAATTGGGATGTTTTTGGCCAATACCAGCTAGTTTGTGGTTTTTATTTTTGAGCTACGGGAGGAAACCCACGCAGACAGAAGAATGCAGCAGTCCCTCACTCACCGCGGGGGTTATGTTCCTGAAGACCCCCGTGGTAGGCAAAACCGCGGTTGATAAGACGAAAGACGCACGGGAAATACCGTAATGGGGTGAGGGGGGCCAATGGCCGCGGTCAGAATCGTCATGGCGTAACTTGCCCCTTGAACTAAACACTTAATAATAGCGTAAACAGTATAACACATAAACATTACAACGTTGAATACGTGTAATATTAATGACAATGAGGTGATGGGGGGAAGGGGTGGTTAGGAGGGGGAGGGGCTCACCCTCCCTCCCCTCCTTTATTATTTAAAATGTATTTTAATTTATTTCACTATTTTTATTGTGGGTTTTTTGCTTTTATTAAAAAAAAAATTTCTACGTGACTTTACCGAAAGAACCACGACTATAACCTCCCTCCCCTCTTCCTCCGGGCCACAGACGCAACACGCCCACCTTCACCACTCGCTTCGGGTCCACGATCACAGTGCTGCTACATCAACGTGAATGTGGTTCGATGCGACACGGCCTACGCGCCGCGAGAATTACAACGCAGGACGACACAACAGATGGACATCAACTGATCGACTACACAGCGTCACGCACTGCAATGTGATGCTGCAATAGAACGATGCGTTATATTATCACACACGCCATGTGTCTTCCTCGACAACGCGCGTTTACCCGTGGACACGCACATTTCCAGGCCCGCGGTGGGAACATTGGAATTCAAATAATAAACCCGTGTACACATGGAACAGCGGTTGGCAAATCGGAGGTTGGCAAGGGATTCCTGTATACAAACTCCGCACAGAAAGGCACCCGAGTCGGGAAGCGAACCCAGGTCCATCGTGCGGCGAGGCACGAGCGTTACACCACCGCGCCTACCAACCAACCAGCCATCCAATTACTCGCCCCCAAAATCACGATTCAAATGTCACAACTCAAGATCGTGATAAGACTTAGGAATTGTTTGTTTTTTTAAACGACGTTCAAACAGTGCGGTGTGTAGCGGCCTCTAGTGGCGAGCGGAGACACGCGCACCGATAGCACACAACACAGACAATGCACAGGCACGCAAACAAACCCCACCACCTTACCAGAAGTCCGTGCAGAATGCGCACGGGGAATGACAAAGTCATCTTGGCATGCAAAGCATGCTGGGGGGTTTCAGTTAAGTGACCGCCGTTGAAGAGATCTGCTGCGTAAATACTCAGCTTTTGAGGAATGAAAAAACAAAAACGAAACAATCGCTTTACCTCCTAAACCACACACACGTCGCATGATCGGCAATGTCATCACCGACGTGGACAGGTGCACGCTGGCAGTCTGCATCGCAGTCTTGAAATAAACCTGATAACCCACAACATCGCACGGTCCAAAAAGTATCAAGGTATTTTATGAGGGCGGGCAGATTGAAGTGGATGAAAATAGCGGTCAAGTTCTGTGGGGATTACGATGCAAAGTGAACAATCAAACGTGGGTTCGGAGGTGAGTTCTAATCGATGGGAACGCCTTAACGAGGACATTAACTTAGCATGATGTCATCCCTGTCAACCCCTTATCAGTGCCTATCTTATTACAGGCCAATTCAGACCTTATTGGTCATATCGTGCCTCAATAAATCTCAACGTTCATCCTACAAAGTCCAATCACAAGGGAGAAACACAGACACATTTGTGTTGCCCTTATTGAAACGGCTGTAAGCCGTATGGACCTGAAAACTCAATTTACTTGTACAAGAATACGGGTAAGCCGTGTGGGTTGACAGCTATGTAATGCACAGTGCATTGTAAGTGGGGAGGGGGGGGAGGAGATGTTAGAAATCAGAACAAATTGTCCGAAACTATAAAAGACACGTTGCAGAAGAGACTATAACGGAAGATGATGTTCGCATAGAATCGCTTGAAGATGCGATGTTACCAATGATTATTTCATTTTTGTTAGAGCTGCTCTCCTATATGCCTGGGCATCTCCGAGCACCGCACATCACCATCTCAGCACGTGTGAAAGGGCACCCCCAGTAGCAGCTGTCCCTGTGTGGTACAGCGTGACTCAAGGGGGAAGCGATGATCAGTGCTGCTGCTGTGTAATCCTGATACATTTGTGGTGTCGTTTTAGAATTAAGCAAAATTGGCAAACGTGGGTTATCAGGAATTTCAAGGCCACTTTCTCATTACACAAATGAACGACGACAAAAACATTGGTCAAACAACTTCGGTATGAACCTTCTAAAATAAATATATATTTATATTGTAAGCCGAGGCTCATTTGGTTCAATAAAGGACTTACAAGTCAAACTAATTCACGAAAATAAAAAAATATACACCATAAACTAAGACTGCATTTCTCATATTTACGTTATAATAATACTGCTCATCTCGTGGAGAGTGGCGATGCAGCGGTTCACGCACCACTTACAAAAACCTGCAACCTGAGTTTGATTACTGGCTACGGCTTACCGCCAGTGGCGAGTGTGTGGGAGGGCAGGGGGGGTGGCAGGGACGGGGGGGGGGGGTAGGATCCGTCATGTCTCGCCACTGACAATATCCGTGGCCCGGGAATTTTAACTCGGGCCGGCTGGTTTACAGCGAGGTGCGCGGACCACGGCACCACCGTTCCGTAACCCTCAACCACTCCCATTAAAATATACGAACCTGTGACAAGTTGCTTTCGACAGCTGAAGCTGAATTTCTCCTTAAGTTGTAATTCAAAGCAGGAAATTTTATCGACAGCGTCTAAGTATGTTTGGTTGATCGTTTCCACTGATGTTTCAAACTAAAGCTCTCCCAAATTTGTATCCCGGTTACGCTATCAGCGTCATGTTACATGACGAAGGATCCGATCGAATCCTGCGGAGCAGTGCAGCTTTCTGTTAGAGAATGGCCCACGGAAGCAGACACTACAGAGCTACCTCTGAGATGCCTGCAAATGACCTCTGATATACAAAGCAAGGGACGGCACTTTCCCACCCACCTGCTCTGCTACCGAGAGTAACGTTTGTCACGCGGCAGTCAAACCGATGCGTTTCATTCTCAGCAATGGAATGTATCCCAAAGTGCAGAAGCAAATTCTAGATTTGAAGCTTTCGTGACTGCAAGGATTCATACTCTTAGTTTTTTTCAGAAAAGTCACTTAGGGGAAAATTTATAATAAAAATAAATAATAAAATTTAGAGAAAACAATATTTTATTATTTTATTTCTGTTATGTTTTAGATTATTTTTATTATTTATCTTTATTATTTATTTTTATTATTTATTTTTTGCTACGTGACTTTGCAGAAGCAAATTTTATGCGACAGGTTCTTTTGCGCGGACATTGTTGACCGGGCTGAAACCACCAACTCACTGGTTTCACCACCGTCTGGTTTCACCTCCGTCTGGTGTCACCACCGTCTGGTCTCACCATCGTCTGGTTTCACCATCGTCTGGTTTCACCATAGTCAGCGACTGAAACCTGGATTCGAACCCAGGATGTCAGCCATCCCAGCTCAATACTAAAAGCCATCAGGGGCCACCTCGTCCCACCTCGTCCCAACGACAATTAGACTCGGGAACACCGAAGAGCAACAAAAGGTGGCACTGCCAGCGAGGTCATCGGCGCTTCTGTTGCGGCGAAAGGGCTTCATTTCAGCCAGGTGGACGACACGCCACGGGACACCACATCCAGTTTACCCCCACTATGGCTTTGCCGATTATTCACGCAGCCTACCCGCAAGGCTAATCGGCGACCCCGAAAAATATTCGGCTTCCCATCGGCGTCCGTCTCCCAGAAGCTGTGAAGGCTACGGGGGTGGGCGAGGAGGTGGGGGGCAGCGGGGGGGGGGGGGGGTCGGGGGGGGGCACAAAGATGCTGAAGGCCCAGCGGTCGATGGACGACGGTCGGTGGCGGGTGCCGCCCCTCGTCACTCCACGTCGTCCTCCGCCGCCAGGTTCTGGGACGACGTCATCCTCAGAGTCGGCTGGTGGAATCGGAGCGCAGAGGCACCTACGATCAGCGCGGTTGGCAAAGTCCAACGTACGAACTTGCATACAGAGGCGCGGTTTGCCAAGATATCAGTTTTCGCGAGAACGATACGACACGAGTTTAAATTTCACACGGCGTGACGATCTGGAGAGCAGTTTCCCATAACTTTGCAATTCAGAGTTGATTACGTCACGAGCCGATGCGCTGCGTTAAACATCAACACTGGGGAGACAAAGGCGGCCGGGCGTAGCGCTGGCCACACCAACCCCTTTCGTGTGCCGTGTCGGCCTCCATAGGTGCTACTCGATAACAGCACTTGCCCCAGCAGTCTGTTCAAGGCTACACGGGGGGGGGGGAATCTTTGTCTTTGTGCGTGCGCCCACGTGTTGCGTGCGGGTGATACCGAGCCGGTCATGGGCAGGTTCTGCAGCAGCATTTGGAAGACGGAGGGCGACAGCGTCTGCTGCAGCACCTGCATCAGCTGCAGCGGCTTATTGCAGACGGCCACGGCGTTCGTCAGGTGCTGCACCGCTTGCTCCAACTCACCTGGGGAGGCACAACGCAACACGCGCAGCAACGCAGGCACGCTCACACGCTCGCACTCATGTACAAATGTGCAAGCACAAAGACAAAAACCCCCCGAATAGCCTTAACAGACTGTTGGGGCAAGTGTTGTTAGCGAGCACCTATGAAGGGCTGGATGGCAAACGAGAGCGTTTGGTGGCCAGCACCACGCCCGGTCATCTTTGTCTCCCTAGTGGCGATGTGTACGCACCGCGCCAGGTACTCATTTGAGGCCGAGTCGACCTAGGGGAGGCCCAGGACCGGTTCAGATAATCGTCACCGGTGTTGGCCGTGAGCGGGAATCGAACCCGGTGACCCGGGTTCGTAGCGCAGCGTAGCGCTAACCGGTACACCACCGCTCCCCACGTGCAGGTACCAACAACAACAACCGCCATTCGCCACTAAGTGGCGGTGACGTCACCACGACGCTTGTGTCAGGCCATGTGCACCTTGAGGCCACGTGAAGTGTCGAACGCCCGCTGGCAGGAGGTCACGGGTACCAGACACGTACACACACACGTAAACACGTGTGCAGACACAAGACATCGAAAGGCACATGTGCGCACAGCTCACACACGTAGACACACGTACTCACGGACACGCGTGCAAACATGCCTATGGATACAACACACGTACACACAACGACACTACACGGGCCACCCACAGACACGTGCACCTCTTCCGTAACGGCACCACCTCTTTCGCCCGGCTCTCGAGAGACGCCTCAGATCTACGGCCAACCGTGTCCGTGAAACACTGCGCACGTTACACATCGCATCATCCGTTGTGCTTTATTCTGCTTGTATAATGTGCGATGATTGAATGAGTGCACAAGTGGTGAAGTGTAAAGCGCACTGCACTCTACGGTCTGCAGGGGCTCCCTCTAGTGGAGGCACTCCCTCCGGCGGTGTCGTGAGCAAGCAATTGCAGGGCAACACCTTCACCCACATCTCTGTGTCTAAATCAGCTCAAGCCTCCCGTATATCACGTGACCTGTGAGGCGTGGCCACCACCAACCACTGCAATCCCTCACTTCTCCCCGCCCACTGCGGAAACACACGCCGCTCCGTGCACCTCCCCTTCTCAGTCTTCTGCTGCTTACTTCTTCCCTCCTCCCCTCTTGTGGTCATCATCATCATTATCGCCACCCTCTCATCATCCCCGACGTCTTGGTCTGGTCATTCCTTCTCCCCCCTTCTCCCCCCTTCCTGCCCCTGCGCTACATCTCTCTTCCTGCTGCTCATCTTGAGCCGTGCTCTCCTTGTTGTCCTTCTTGCGGACTTCCGTGTCAGCCTTCCTTCTCCCCCTTCTCTTCTGCCATTATGTACTTGACTCCACTCCCCTTCCCGCCGTTTGGCCACGGGTGTAAGGTTTCGATTTAAAGCTTTCGTGACTGCAGGGATTCATCTTCTTGGTTCTTTCGGTAAAGTCACGTAGAAGGGAAATAATAAAATAATAAAAATAAAACATAATAAAATACAATTCTCACAACGTTTCGGCCACAACGCAAGCAGCCGTCCTCAGGTGAAGAACCGGGCTGTCGGAAAGACAGCGTCTGAATGAACAGTGGCCGAAACGTCGTGAGAAACGTATTTTATTATGTTTAATTTTTATTACTTTATTATTTCCCTTCTATGTGACTTTACCGAAAGAACCAAGAAGAAAAAGGGTGCAAGGTTATTTGTTTCACGAGTGGATCGTGAGCGAGTTACGAACCTTGTGTGAGCAACTCCTCTCCGA
This sequence comes from Lethenteron reissneri, assembly GCF_015708825.2. Lineage (NCBI taxonomy): Eukaryota > Metazoa > Chordata > Hyperoartia > Petromyzontiformes > Petromyzontidae > Lethenteron > Lethenteron reissneri. The sequence goes on from NC_083786.1 coordinate 8,689,408, forward strand.
GCTGCACCTCTTCCAGGAAGAACTTCTGGACAGCTTCAGGGTCCTTCATGTCAGGCAGCTGTACAGTGTCCGTGAACACACACACACAGATACAGAGGAGCTAAAAACTACGTTTTTTGTATTTTACCAGGTGAGGCCAACTGAGCTTTATAGCTCTATTTCAGAAGAAACCTGGTTATCGCAAATGATGGCTCAACCAAGTGGCTTATCACGTGGACATTTATAGCAGCCAAATACTCGAAATGCAAGTTGTTTCTAAATGTGGAGGGATAAACCAGAGGACCCTGATAAAAATGTACACGACCACGGGGAGAACATGCAAACTCCAAATATATAGATATCCACTGCTGGATCAAGGCCACCTTTTAAGTTCTCGCGGTAACAACAACCTGCCTAGCTCCAGCAGTGGACGTCCACGTATCTCCCCACGTGTTGTCCTGCATTTATATTCAGCTCGTTTGCAGCTAGCAGGGCAACCACCACCTTGCGTCAAGAGAAAGGCCACCGGAAGATGATAACAACGAGCTACATCTGAAGTTACTTCAATTGGTCTCTATCCACACGTTGGATGCTACGCGTTCTATGTGCCCTTTAGAGAGTGTTCGTTGCATGGCAATTCAAGATAAAACGTTTAACTTTCCAGACGCTGGAATTTAGCGAAATTGAAAAATGGAACTCGTGAGTTTTTTGTGTTTGTGCGGTCACTGGCGACCAAGCTGAGACCATGAGCTCACCACGCATGAGAAACCAGGTTAATCACCAATTGTCCTGCTGAAACCCGGATTCAAAGCCTCGAAACTTCAGCGCTGCTGCAGCGTCTCTGCGTCTCTGACCCGGCCACTATGAGCCTCCTAAACTACGTGTGACAGCAAGGAGCACATGTGGTGGCATCTCTCAGTCGCCTCTGGCAGTAAACCCATAACACCTGGGTCTTCTCTGGTAAAAAAAGATTTAACTACACATATTTGTACCATCTTATTTGACAGGTACTTTTCTACTTTACCGAGTGTTGACATCCCCAGCGTTTAACAGTACTGCTTTTTTGTATTTGGATTCTCAACCAACACCGGTTTAGGTCGAGGTGCACCGATTTTTCTCTTGAACATGACGACGTTGGCCAATTTCTCTTGTAGCCCCGCCCACCACCCCCACGTGACATTCCCTGGTTACCACATTCAGATAAGCCCCTCCCCCCTTAACTTGTATTTAAGGGCTGGTCTTTTGGAATTTTTCCTCACTTGATGCAGTAATTTTAGCTGTGACGGTCCCACCTGATGACGGAGACTTGTGTTGCCTCCAAAACGTCGTGATTTTTTACTTTATTTCTATTATTACTTCAATTATATTTTTTACCTACGTGACTTTACCGAAAAAGCCTAAGAGTATCTTCCCTGGGTCTTCCCCGTGACCTCCTTGCCAACAGAGAGCCTTCCACACTTCGCGTGGTCTTAAAAAGTGCACCCAGCCTGGTGACGCCACCGCCACTTGGTGGCGAATGGCCGCCGCTGTTGTTGTTTTGTTTTACCGAACCTTGGGCACGTTGGATAGCTCCTGGCTTTGCCGCACGCGTTTCCTCCCTGTAAACAACAACAACTACATTTATCCACCAGTCACAGAAAACAGCCGACGTCCAATGGCAAACCCCGGCACCTCTGATTGTGCCGGGGTTTTCAGTACATACACTCACGCACAAAGTGGCGAGAAATCTGGCCTCGGAAGCTAAATTATTGTTGGAATGATGTTTACAAATATTAATGTTTCGCACAGGCCGGAAAGGGTATGTTTAGAAACGCTGACGTAGAAATGTAAGGGGATAGACAAGGCTGGACACTGCAATGCCAGTTCATGATAATCGCAAATGGCTTAACAAAGTTGAGCCTCGTACAGTACTGTTCAACACTGCACTAGGAAATGAGGCTGAATAAGGGTCTAGAAACCATCTGGTAAACAACACTCAGGGTCTAACACCGCCGTCATAAGAAGTGGACTTGCACGGCTATAGTGAATAACACACATGTCCAAGCACAGCTATCGTTAACACCACACAGGGTCTAGCAGGGCTCTAGTTAACAACACACAGGGCCTAGCACGGCTCTAGCACGGCTCTAGTTAAGAACACACTGGACCTAGCACGGCTCTAGCACGGCTCTAGTTAACAACACAGAGGGCCTAGCACGGGTCTAGTTAACACCACACAGGGCCTAGCACGGTTCTAGCACGATTCTAGTTAACAACACACAGGGTCTAGCACGGGTCTAGTTAACACCAGACAGGGCCTAGCACGGATGTAGCACGGTTATAGTTAACACCACACAGGGCCTAGCACGGGTCTAGTTAACACCACACAGGGCCTAGCACGGTTCTAGTTAACACCACACAGGGCCGAGCACGGCTCTAGCACGGTTCTAGTTAACAACACACAGGGCCCAGCACGGCTCTAGCACGATTCTAGTTAACAACACACAGGATCGAGCACGGCTCTAGCACGGTTCTAGTTAACAACACACAGGACCGAGCACGGCTCTAGCACGATTCTAGTTAACAACACACAGGGTCTAGCACGGGTCTAGTTAACAACACACAGGACCGAGCACGGCTCTAGCACGGTTCTAGTTAACAACACACAGGACCGAGCACGGCTCTAGCACGGCTCTAGTTAACAACACAGAGGGCCTAGCACGGTTCTAGTTAACACCACACAGGGCCTAGCACGGCTCTAGCACGGCTTTAGCACGGTTCTAGTTAACAACACACAGGACCGAGCACGGCTCTAGCACGGGTCTAGTTAACAACACGCAGGGCCTAGCACGGCTCTAGCACGGGTCTAGTTAACAACACGCAGGGCCTAGCACGGGTCTAGTTAACACCACACAGGGCCTAGCACGACTCTAGCACGGTTCTAGTTAACAACACACAGGGCCTATCACGGTTCTAGTTAACAACACACAGGGTCCAGCACGGCTCTAGCACGGCTCTAGCACGGTTCTAGTTAACACCACACAGGGCCTAGCACGGGTCTAGTTAACACCACACAGGGACTAGCACAGCTCTAGCACGGCTCTAGTTAACAACACACACGGCCTAGCACGGCTCTAGCACGGCTCTAGTTAACAACACACAGGGCCCAGCACGGCTCTAGCACGGCTCTAGCACGGTTCTAGTTAACACCACACTGGGCCTAGCACGGCTCACGCAGGCGCAGCTTGCTCTTGAAGTCGGGCGCGCTCCGTCGCTTGTGGTCGAAGTAGAAGCAGTAGGCGAGGAAGACGGCGCCACACAGCCCCGCGGCGATGGCGCCTCCACGGCTCACCGTGCCCAACGCCATCGCCACCACCAACAACCACCACCAACAACAACCACCACTAACAACAACACTACAGGCCTCAACGCTCGCCCCTGTAAAGCCAAGCAGGGGGTCGGAATTGACAACGCGATGGGTCTCGAGCGCTGTGCTAGTCGACAACACGGCGTCAGCAACAACAACAACAATATTGATGATGAGGCTGATGATGATGGTGGTGTTGTTGTTGTTGTTGGAGGCGGAAAGACTCCATGCCCGTTGGGCCTGGGGAACTGCCCCTAGCAACGGGGATTTCCCTCGCGACGGTGACGTCACGGGTGATGTCGGTCTCTCCTTATATGGGCATGCCGGTGATGTTTAATATTTCGATTTAAAGCTTTCGTGACTGCAGGGATTAATCTTCTTGGTTCTTTAGGTAAAGTCACGTAGAAGGGAAATAATAAAATAATAATTATAAAACATAATAAAATACAAATTGTGAGAATTGTAAAATAAAACATAATAAAATACAAATTGTGATAATTGTATTTTATTATGTTATATTTTTATTATTTTATTACTTCCCTTCTACGTGACTTTACCGAAAGAACCAAGAAGATGTTTAATATCGTACAGCAGAGCTGCCAAACCCCGTACGGTTTAACCCCCGTATGGATTGTACGGGGAAATTGAGTTTTGAGGTCCATACGGTGTACAGCCGTTTCGATAGGGGCAACAAAAAAGTTGTTGTCTATTTGTTTGTGCTAACACCTCGTTATGGGACTTTGTAGGATGAACGTTGAGATTTTTAAGGGGCACGGGGTGACCAGTAAGGTCTGAATTGGTCTGCAAACCCTTAAAGCAGGGCACTGATAAGGGGTTGACAGGTATGGTACATTTGACATTGACCCAATTCCAGGGGTGAGCAAACGAAAATAAGAATAAGAGACAATTTAAAAAAATATATAATTCGGTAAAAAAAACTAAATATTTCAAGAGCCGTACCAATGCACTGTGTGGGCAATACGATACGTCAAGAAGTAGCCCTTTAAAGAGCCGCATTCGGGTCCAGAGCCTCAGGTTGCCAACCCCTGGCTCGAATTCCTCACCAACCACAGCGCCTCCTCCTGGCTCCCACGCACAATGGTACGGCCCAACGTGTAATAAACACATTCCTGCTGCGGAGGGAGCTGGTAGGAACATTGAGTTGCTCGGTCAATGGCCTGCAGGGTCAACGGCGGCGTGGTGTATTCTGCAAATATGCCCGACTGTGAAGGCGGGCACAAGCCGGCGTGAGTAGGTTAAACGTTGAGTTTTATAAGGGCACCACGGGGTGACCAGCCCCTACCCACCCAGCCCAACCCTCCCCACCCAGCCCCTCCCTCCCCACCCAACCCCACCCCAACCCCCACCCAGCCCCACCCTCCCCACCCAACCCCTCCCTCCCCACCCCACCCTCCCCACCCAGCCCCTCCCCATCCTCATTTCCCCACCCAACCCCTCCCTCCCCTCCCCACCCAGCCCCTCCCTCCCCACCCAGCCCCTCCTTGCACGACGGACGGACGAACACAATAATCCCCTGTGGGTTGGTGTAACCAGGAGGTTTCTATTAGTATAAGAGCTGCTTTGGTTTGCTTCGTGTGAATATTGGAACATTCGTTAATGAATAACCTTTGAGTATGTTGGTGCGTGTTTGTGTATTAATGTGTCGTGTGGAGCGGTGGTGCAGCGGTTAGCGCGCTACGCAACGCACCCGGCCACCCGAGTTCAATTCCCTCTCACGGCCACCACCAGTGACGATTATCTGAACCGGTCATGGGCCTCCCCTAGATCGACTCAGCCTCAAATGAGACAAAGGCGGCCGGGCGTGGTGCAAGCCACACACCCCCTCTTGTGCGCCACCGTGGCCGGCCTTCATAGGTGCTCGCTAACAGCACCTGCATCCAACAATCTGTTCGGCTGTACCGGGGGGGGTGGGGGGGGTCGATCTTTGTCTCTGCATTCTGAGTCATGTGTGGAGTTGGGGGTTGGTTTGCAGGATCGGTTCCGCCAAGAGCGACTGTAATAACCCCGCGTGGAATTTAGGAAATCATTAATTTGCCTTTGGCACGGGAGCCGCGTGCCTTGCGCCCTTTCGCATCTCCACGCACGGTGAGCGGTCGTTTTCTCTCTCCAGACGGATATCCAACCGTAACTAGCACCTCTCCCGAGGGTCAATCAAGCGAGCTTCATGGTAAGAATGCTCATGTATGCTGTGCACACTCACACACATACAAATGCACATGGTAACACACACACACGGATGCGTACCGTACCAGGTGACGCATTTAAGGCTGAGTCGACTATGTTGAACTTTCTGGCGCATCCTTTCGTAGCCCATCGTGATAATTGGAGGTGCGGGGGAAGAGGAACAAACTATGGGTCTCTGTGTGAGTCTATGGGTCTCTATGTGAGTCTATGGGGCTCTGTGTGAGTCTATGGGGCTCTGTGTGAGTCTATGGGGCTCTGTGTGAGTCTATGGGTCTCTGTGTGAGTCTATGTGTCTCTGTGTGAGTCTATGGGTCTCTGTGTGAGTCTATGGGTCTCTGTGTGAGTCTATGGGTCTCTGTGTGAGTCTATTGGGCTCTGTGTGAGTCTATGGGTCTCTGTGTGAGTCTATGTGTCTCTGTGTGAGTCTATGTGTCTCTGTGTGAGTATATGGGTCTCTGTGTGAGTCTATGGGTCTCTGTGTTAGTCTATGGGTCTCTGTGTGAGTCTATCGGTCTCTGTGTGAGTCTATGGGTCTCTGTGTGAGTTTATGGGTCTCTGTGTGAGTCTATTGGTCTCCGTGTGTGTCTGTGGGTCTCTGTGTGAGTCTATGGGTTTCTGTGAGTCTATGGGACTCTGTGAGTTTGTGGGTCTCTGTGAGTATGTGGGTCTCTGTGTGAGTCTGTGGGTCTGTGTGAGTATGTGGATGTCTATGTGAGTCTGTGGTTCTCTGTGTGAGTCTGTGTGAGTATGTGGGTCTCTGTGTGAGTCTATGGGTCTCTGTGTGAGTCTATGGGTCTCTATGTGAGTCTATGGGTCTCTGTGTGTGTGTATGTTGAACTTCTTTCGCACCCTACGTAGCCAACCGTGCTCATCGGAGGTGCGGGGGAAGGACAAGGACATTGGATGCAGAGCTAATCGGAGTTGAGCGCAGGTGAAAGTCAACTCTGTGTTTTGGTCTCATAGGGACATGAAGAGGGGAAAGAGTGAATGGAGGGAACCAAGCTGTAGATGAGCGGCAAAAGCTTTCCACCGTAAAAAAGATTCTGATTCTAAATGTAACATCATATTATTGCGCACGATGGCAACACCGCATGTTCAGGGGCTAAATGTCGAGGTCTTGCTGCTGGCCGTGACGAGATGGCTTCAGGAGAGAGTTCGTGTCGCGTTGATGTTCCTCCTCCTCTGCTGAAGGAACGCAGACTATCAGCGGGTTCCCTGTGCTGTCCGGAGTTTTGGCTGCATGACCACAATCGCACCACTGTGGCTCGTGTCTTTAGTTTCCCACGATGTGCGCATCGGCCTGTTGGAGATGGGGGTTGATGGTACACCAGTAAGTACGCCATTGCGTATGCCATTGCCACGGTGGCGAGGTGTTAACTCCCTCGTCTGGTCGTGGGTTCAATCCCGACCCTGACGCTTGCTATTTGGACTTTGCGGTGTCTCTCTCCCCGTGGGCGCGGAGATTTTTCTCCGGGTCCTCCGATTTCCCCCTCCACATTTACAAACACGCGTTTAGAGTATTTGACCGCCGTAAATTTCGACACGATAAGTCACTTCGTTGAGCTATCATTTGTGATTGCCAGGTCGCTTCTGTGAGGCCTCTTACCTGGTAAAACAACAACTATATGATCTTGATATGAGTGATGATGTTGAAGCAAGAGTTATGATACAAGAGTCATAAATAGCTACCAGTTGTGATGAGGATCATACAAGATGATGGCAGCGGCATGATTGCTTGGTCTTGTTGGTACTATTATGATTACGCCGATTTACAAAAGAAATCCTGAGTCTCATGACACCTTTTCAGGAGAGTCCTGTCAAGTTTTTACAACTAGGCAGAGTGTGGTGGGGTGGACTGGGGAGGCGATGGTTTGTTACGTTGTTTCCAATCAAGTATGGGGTCATTTTCGATGCAATTTTTGTTAAACTCGGACCATGACGCTGGAGTTGCACGATGGCCTGCTCTTGCAAATGACGTCACTGGATCTTGCACCTCCACGACGGAGCAGTGCGTTGTATTTAGTTTGTTTGTTTATCACGATGCTGCGGGTGACACATACTATGCCTTCAAACATGATTTTCAACCGAGATGAATGATGATGATGGTGACGATGATGCTGCTGCCAGTAACACCGCTCACGATGTACCGCTCCCCGTTCCCCAGCTTGACCTCGGGGTCTCCACGAGGTCCGGCGAGGAAGCCTCTCCTCCTCATCTCCTCCTCGTCTCACTATCACCACGAGAGCTCCTCACCGAGGGTTGAGTTGAGGTGGACTAGAGGGTGAATTATAGGCGGCGGGCTTCGGGGATCAATTCGGTCGTGGGGGGCTGAAGGCCCTCTGTGTATCTCGCCGATCGAGGCACGGACAGAGGATTGAGTTGCGGGTTGAGCGGAGGACGGGAGGTGGACGGACCAGAGGTGAAATGGGAGCAGGGAGCTCGAACCCCCGAACCAGGATCCGTCGCATCGCCGTATCCCAACTCCCCCCAGCGGCAGCGACTGGGGACCCCGCGACGACCCCCAAAACGGGACCCTTCGAACGCACCCGCATCCCCTTTTCGCCCGGACACGCCGCCACTGCCGCCGTGGGGGTCCGGCCGACTGGGGTCTCAGCGGCGTGGGGACCTCCTGGGGTGCTGGCCGGGGACCCCCGAGCCGAGCTGCCCAGGGTCAGGGCTCCCCGAGGGATGGAGGGGACCACGCGACACGCGGGCCCCCGATCTCTGCCATCTTTGCCCCGACTGCTCCCGCGAAGCTTTGGTGCAGGTGAGAGAGATTGTGTGGCATGCATGTCTCTCCTAGGTCGACTCAGCCTCAAACGAGTATCTGGTGGGGAGACAAAGGTGGCCGGCGTGGTGTTTGGCATGCCTTAATAGGCGCTCGCTAACGTCACTTGCCCCAACAGTCTGTGTGCGTGGTGAGGTGTCTATGAATGTGTGTGTATATTTATGTTTCGATTTAAAGCTTTCGTGACTGCAGGGATTTATATTCTTGGTTCTTTCGGTAAAGTCACGTAGAAGGGAATTAATCAACTAATAAAAATATAACAATAAAAGTCTCACGACGTTTCGATTGCAACACAAGCAATCATCATCAGGTGTGAAAACCACAGCAAGAAAATGTTGAAAAGTGACGTTTTTTTATTATTATTTTGATTATTTCCCTTCTACGTGACTTTACCGAAAGAACCAATAATGTGTCTATTTACGTGTCTATTTATGTGTTTGTCTTTCAGTCTATTGCCTCGCCCAGGGGGCGGGCAACCAAAATAACAAACGAGTCAATTTTACTTAAAGCTTTCGTGACTGCAGGAATTAATATCATTTGGGTCTTTGGATAAAACCTTCATAACTCCCTCCCTGCCTTAGCAGCGCTCCCACCATATATTCTCAGCAGCTCTGCCGCTATATTTTTTCACCTGATGACAATTGCTTGTGTTGCGATAGAAACTTCGTGGAATTATTATTTTGATTACGTGTTCTATCCACATGGCTTTACTGAAAGAGTCAATTTGTTTTTTTTTTAATATTTCAAGGGCTGCAATGCATTTGAAAACAAGACGGTCCTTAAAAATCTGCAGGTTTCCAACCCCTGGCCTAGACACTCCACCAGAGACACAGTTTGTCAATCTTGTCTCGTCGACACACCATCGGAGACCCCGTCAAAAACCGGTCTATCCGTCATTGACGAGCCACTCCATCAGAGGCCGGTCTATCATTGAGACTCCATCAAAGACTCGGTCTGCCTGTCTGGCTTCTCGTCTCTCGTTTAACAATCTGCAGCAATATTCTCTCTTTCTGTTTGTCTTTGTGAGCAAATGCAGTGGTAGCGATTGCTCCGGCTGGCGAAACCTCCACAAAAGCTTGCAGCAGCAGCAGCATCATTCACGCTCACCCGCCTCGCCTCGTCCAGGTAATAAACACAAACAACAACAACAACAATCGACCACCATTTTCGATTTGAGATGCTTCCCTAGCAATGAACTGTTCTCGCCTTTCGGTGACGACGCCATTTCCTGTTTGGTGCATCACTTCATCTTCTTGGTTCTTTCGGTAAAGTCACGTAGAATGGAAATAATAAAATAATAAAAATAAAACATTATCAAATACAATTCTCACGACGTTTCGGCCACAACGCCAGCAGCCGTCCTCAGGTGGAGAACAGGTCTGTCTTCTCGACAGACCTGTTCTTCTCGACAGACCTGTTCTCCACCTGAGGACGGCTGCTTGCGTTGTGGCCGAAACGTCGTGAGAATTATTTTATTATGTTTTATTTTATTACTTTATTATTTCCATTCTACGTGACTTTACCGAAAGAACCAAGAAGATGAATCCTTGCAGTCACGAAAGCTTCAAATCTAGAATTAATACCCACGCTTTACCCCACCCATCGACGGACTGTTGTACGTCTACCGATTCATGCTGCTGGGTGGACAGAGGCGGAGAGAATCAGAAAAAATTGGCCCAATTGTTGCAACTGCCACGCCGGGGGGATGAAATCAAACCTGTCTTGGATTGCAATAACAGATTCTCGTTTGCGTTGTACCGTATGGGTTGTGACCAGAACCGGCCCTAGACCTTTGGGGGCCCTAAGCAAAATTTGGTTGGAGGCCCCTTTGATGTATGATTTTTTTCACCCACTCGCTAGCAGTGACTCTAGGGGGCCCTCTGCTGGCCACGGGGCCCTTTGCAATTGCAAGGGTCGCTTAGTGGCTGGGCCGGCTCTGGTTGTGACCTACGTACAACTTTAAGATTATATATGCATAACTTCACTAAATGGCATATCCGATTAAGTACGGTAATGCCCCTGATTTACATCTCCCCCTTTTATGTCGTTTCCGAAATACATCATCACTTTTGATTTAAAGCTTTCGTGACTGCAGGGATTCTTGGTTCTTTCGGTAAAGTCACGTAGAAGGGAAATAATAAAATAATAAAATATAAAACAATACAAATTCTCACGACGTTTCGACTGCAACACAAGCAATCATCAGGTGTGAAATCCACAGCAAGAACATTAGAAAATTAGAAAAAAGTATTTTTTTCTTGCTGTGGATTTCACACCTGATGATGATTGCTTGTGTTGCAGTCGAAACGTCGTGAGAATTTTAGTTTCTATATATTTTATTATTTTATTATTTCACTTCATTATTAATACCACTACCTGATTTTCGTCGCCTCGACTCCACATTTACATCACTGCCTTTGATTTACATCGTTTAAGTATTCGTCGTCGCACCTCTCAGGAACGTAACTGATACAGATGGGATATATCTGATCATTTAAGTAATCGGTTTCTGTGTCATGGTGTGCCTGTATGTATGTTGAACTTCTTTTCGCGCAGTATGTAGGCAACCGTGCGCATCGGAGGTGCGGGGGAAGGACAACAAATTAAACACAAAAAGTAATTCTAGTTTTCAATTTGGATGATTTGAAAGTGCTTAGCTCCAGTGGATGTCTAATAAAGGAAATGAACAGCGTTCCAGACGGCTGCGGAAGCGCACCCGAAAGCGCGTGATGCAGTGACTGCCTTTGTTCGATGGCTGAGCTAAAAGCCTCTGCGAGGATGACCGTAATTTCGTTGGTTTATTCCTCATGCGTCCCATCAAAATTTCTCCATAGCGACTTCAGGAGGAGCCGCTGCCCTCGGCCCCGAGCTCGACGCCACACGAGGCCCCGAGCAGGCAGGGTCAACGCGGCCCCGTCTCCAATCTCGGCGGTGAGCAGAAGCACCCTCTGAGTGTGTCTTGAGACTCAGCAAGGCCTTTGGTTAACCGACTCAGAGGGACAACCGCAAGCCGGGCAGCCTCACAGCCATTGGTACATTCGCAAAGCGCACAAACAGATCGTTCTATGGAGATAATTCTGAAAGTAACGCTAGTTTTATAAGACGTGCCTTATTCGTGGAGCAAGACAAAGATTCCCCCATTTAACTTTTTGTGCAAGTGCTGTTAGCGATTAGCACCTATGCAGGCCGGCACGGCACATGAAGGGGGTGGGTGGCCAGCGCCACGCGTGACCTTTGTCTCCCCAGTGGCGATGTTTACACACCACACCGGATACTTATTTGAGGCCGAGTCAACCTGGAGGAGGCCCAGGACCTGTTCAGATAAATCGTCATTGGTGTTGTTGGTCGTGAGTAGGAATCAAACTCACTTCGCCGGGTTCGAAGCACAGTGCTCTAACCACTGTGCCACCGCTCCTGACAAACGGTGGTGTGGCGCGCGTCCCAGCGGTGATGGTGCTCGGTCAACTTGCGCGAAACAACTCATGCGAACTAACTTGCGTGAACTCCACACACACACACCACAGGCCTCGTGACCCGGGTCCCAGATGAACCAGAGGTCGCAGGGGTCAGACTCCACGGCGTCCCGATCCGTGAACTCCAAAGCTCCGATGACAGCGAGCTGGACTCCTGGACAAGTAAGAACGGTGCGATGAGGAGGGCTACGACAATGACGAGCAGGAGGAGGAGGAGGAAGAGGATGAGGACGAGACGATACGGGCAGGGCGAAGGCACGGAGCAGCGAGGGACGGGACGAGGCCTGGTGAGGACCCACGCGGAGGAGATCCCGATGATCGACGCCTTCTTTGATCAGCCCCTACCGGCGCTCACGTAGGGGTCGCTGGGTGCAAGCGGTGGCAAGATGTTACCTACCTCGCCTTGTATACAGGAGGTCGTGGGTACGATCCTGGCCCCTGCAATGCCTGTTGTATATTTGGAGTTTGCAAGTGATTTTCCCCGTAGGTCGCGTGGATTTTTCTCCGGGTCCTCCGGTTTTTTTACCTCAACATTTAGAATCAACCGTGCGTTTCGAGTATTTGGCTGCTATAAATTTCCACGTTGATGATAAGCCACTTTGTAAGAGCTATCATTTGTGATGGCCAGATGGCTTCTGAAAAACAGCTAAAATATAACTCAGTGGGCCTTACCTGGTAAAAGAAAACTAGTTAGCTTTTAATAGTAATAGTTTTTTGCCCTTTCAACTGGTACAAAAACTGACACCTTTATACAAGGGCTCATGTTTGCAATAACCACAACACAAGCAGTCAATGCAAACAAAAAGAAACAACTCTGATAATGATAATGATATGCACTGTCCTTGAAGTTGATTGGTCCACACCGAGACAGCTTTTCTTAGAGCCTAGTCTCCATTGGTGTTGGACCAGATGACGCCAAAAGGCGTGTTTCTTTTTGTTTGCATTTTGACTGCTTGTGTTGTGGTTATTGCAAACATGATCCCTTGTATAAAGGTGTCAGTTTTTGTACCAGTTGAAAGAGTAAAAACCTATTACTATATTTTGCCACTGGTAAAGGAGATGTCTCGTAGTTCGCTTTTTACTTTAGTAATCTCAGCTCGCATCGCCGTGCAGCGCGATTCGTGTACCTCCGTGCCGTGTCGCACGGCCTGATCGTAGTATCAACTCTCCGTGTATATTCCCTTCAGTGCTCATGAATGAACAATTATCAATTGCTTTCATACGCACCGGATATGTTGATTAAAGCGCGAGGAAAAAAAACACACAACTGGAAATGACCCGTGTCGTGAAATGATATCGCATCGTCGTCACAGGATATGTGTTCGTGCACGTCTAAATATAAATTGTACTCAAACGTGAAGAAGACACGCACATCGCTTGGAATGTTCACCACAATGGGAATGAAATGACACACTTACCTGCGCGTGTAACATTCCCTTCGAAAAAAATATATCAAGAGTTTCGGTAAAGTCACGTAGGTATAAAATAAAATAAATCACGACGTTTCGGGCGCAACACAAGCGTCCGTCATCAGGTGGGAAAGCATGGTCTGCTGCTGATGCAGACTGTTTTAACAGTCTGCATCAGCAGCAGACCATGCTTTATCTTTGTGACTTTACCGAAAGAACCAAAGAGTATGGATTCCTGCAGTCACGAAAGCTTCACATCAAGATCTATCAAGAGGTCGGTCAACGCCTGCACCACTGCGGGACCTGGGTTCCAGTCTGGGTTTTAGCCGCTGCCCGTGATTGAACCGGGTACTCAAGTTGCAGTGAGTTGGTGGTCTCAGCCGGGTCACCCATCACAGTTGGGCAGCTGAATGCCGGATTGGTAGCCAGGATCAAAGCTACCAACTACTTCAAGTGAATAGTCACTCGACCAGAGTTCTTCACTCATTTGCAGAGGGGGGGGGCCCACTTTCGCCGATCATCATCGTCAGGGCCGCCACACATTTGAAACCATTGGGGTTTGACAGCAGCACGATGATCATGGGGGTTAAATTTCGATTTAAAGCTTTCGTGACTGCAGGGATTCATCTTCTTGGTTCTTTCGGTAAAGTCACGTAGAAGGGAAGTAATAAAATAATAAAAATAAAACATAATAATATTTTATCATAATAATATTTTATTATGTTTTAAAGTCACGTAGAAGGGAAGTAATAAAATAATAAAAATAAAACATAATAATATCTCATTATGTTTTATTTATAATAAAAATAAAACATAATAATATTTTATTGTTTTATTTATAATAAAAATAAAACATAATATTTTATTGTTTTATTTATAATAAAAATAAAACATAGTAATATTTTATTATGTTTTATTTTTATTATTTTATTACTTCCCTTCTACGTGACTTTACCGAAAGAACCAAGAAGATCATGGGGGTGTTGTCACTGTTTCTGTATTGTCGGTGGGGACCGCCAGTGACCCGCGTGCCTTGCAATGAAGAACACCGCGTTCGACGGACGCGAGCAAGTCACTAGATGGCGCTACACAGAGCTTCCAAAGCCCCGTCAATGAATGTCACCAGGCAAAACCTACTACTATATTTTGCCACTGGTAAAAGAGATCTCATAGTGTAAATGCTTACCCCGAGCTCTCAATACTCTGATATTGCACTGTGTTTGAGTTGTACGCCTTCTGGTGTCATCTGGTCCAACACCAATTGGGACTAGGCTCTAAAGAAAGCCGTCTCGGGTGTGGGCCAATCAACTTCAAGGACAGTGCATATTATTATCATTATCAGAGTTGCTTCTTTTTGTTTGCTTTTTTGACTACTTGTGTTGTGGTTATTGCAAACATGATGCCTTGTATAAAGGTGTCAGTTGTGTACCAGTTTAAAAGGGTAAAAACCTACTACTATAGTCACCAGGCATGTTACGAAGTATCACATGGAGTGCTGTAGGCCGATTCAGAATGCTTTGTACAACTCTGGAATCGCTCCTACATCTGCATCATGTCCTCATCCCACGCGGCCGCTAGATCCGAAGACAAAATCACAAAGGACGTTGACAAACTGCCCAGGATCTCAGCGGTGCCAGTTCAGTGTCTCTTGACCTCTGACCTCGGAGCCACCCGGCCACCTGCGGCATTCCCTTTACTCAAGGAATCCACCTGAGACTGGGAAAACCCGGAGCGGAGTTTGCAAACTATGGAACCCGGAGCTGCAAACCACGACCATTTGTGTAGATGTGCCGGTGCGTGCGACGGCAAACCATTAGTGTGTCTGTGAGAGTGTGTGTCTCAGTGTGAGGATGAGTGTGCGATGCGTCTGATTTTGAGAGTGTGTGTGTGAGTGTGTTTGGGGGAGCGGCGGTGTAGCGGTTAGCGCGCTACGCTACGAACCCTGCGACCCGGGTTCGATTCCCGCTCACGGCCAAAACCAGTGACGATTATCTGAACCGGTCCTGGGCCTCCCCTAGGTCGACTCAGCCTCAAATGAGTACCTGGTGCGGTGTAAACATCGCCGCTAGGGAGACAAAGGCGGTCGGGCGTGGTGCTGGCCACCCACCCCCTCGTGTACCGTTCCAGCCTTCATAGGTGCTCGCTAACAGCACTTGCCCCTACAGTCTGTTAAGGCTATACGGGGGATCTTTATCTTTGTGTGACTGGCTGCAGGTACCCACCTGGTCACAACTTGACTGAGAAAAGCCACCACGTGACACAATTGCTGGGTCAATACACATGTATTATACACACACACTCACGCACATATATACATACGTACACACAAATATGCTGTCCGAACATTCATATGTAAACGTACACGTGAAAGACCAAGAAGTGGGTTCGTCTGTGATGAAGCGCAGTCTGAAAATACGTCGGTCACGAGCGACATTCGCGAACATGCCCGGCCGCCTTCCATCGCTTCCCGTTAAAAGGCAGCGCGTTTTGGTCTGTTCCAACACAACGGACTCTTGAGGGCAAGTGCTGTTAGCGAGCAGCACCTATGAAGGCCGGCACGGCACACGAGGGGGTGGGTGGCTGGCACCACGCCCGGCCGCCGCAACAGGTGCTCATTTCAGGCCAAGTCGACCTAAGGGAGGCCCAGGACCGGTTCAAATAAACGCCGCTGTTGGCGGTCGTGAAAGGGAATCAAACCCGGGTCGCCGGGTCCGTGGCACGGCGCGCTAACCACTGCACCGCCGTTCCTCAATACGTACGTACACACCGACATACACTCAGCAACTTATATACATACGCACGCGAAAAGAGACGTCGAATCATCCCTCGCGTATTTGTATAGCGCTGTTTGCGAGCACCTATTAAGGCCAGCACGGCACGCGACCGGGGTGGCGGGCCAGTACCGTGCACGCCTGCACGCCTTTGTTTCCGCAGGGCCAACGTGAACCACAACGCACAATGCCATCGTGTTAGGCTGAGTCGACCTAGGGGAGACCCTGGATTTGTATCGCGTACCTATGCACATACAGCAAAATACATACATGCCAATATTTCCCCTTTTAGCACAACAGCCTGTCGGGGAACGTGATGTTAGCGAGCACCTATTAAGGCTGGCGCGGCACACGAAAAGGTGGTGTGGCCAGCACCATGCCCCAACCACCTTTGTCTCCCCAGTGCCGATGTTTAGCACATCGCAGCAGATACTCATACTCTTAGGTTTTTTTCGGTAAAGTCGCGTACGGTAAAAATAAAGAATAATAAATATTAATAAATAATACAAATAATAATAGAAATAAAATAATAAATCACGGCGTTTCGGAGGCAACACAAGCTTCCGTCTTCAGGTGAAACCGTCACAGCAAAATTGCTGTATCAAGTAAAGAGGTGATTTATTATTTTATTTCTATTATTATTATTTCTATTTTATTATTATTTATTTTTACCTACGTGACTTAACCGAAAAAACCTAAGAGTATGAATCCTTGCAGTCACGAAAGCTTCAAATCTAGAAGCAGATATTCATTTGAGGCTGAATCAGCCATAGGGGAGATCTAGCACAGATTTCAAATACTGCTTGCCAAAACGTTACATGTCTGGGAGTCGAACCCGCGTCGATGGGATCGTAGGATGAGGTACGAACCGCCGACTCAATCAATTGTCACGCGTAGGCACGCACGCGCGTACGTGCATCGACCAGGAATGGGATCGAGGGAGATCAGAAGCGTGGATGTGACAGCCCACGCACGGGTCCTTTGGCAGGACCCTTGTTAGTTGAAACTGCGCCGTGGAAGGGTGCCCAGGGGGCTCTCGGCATCGAGCATCGTGAGCCGTGATCAATCCACTGCTGGGTGAAGCGTAAAGTGACAACAACAAAAAAACCACCCAACAACACCCGCTTGCGGAAACTAAACACCGAGATTGCACGGATCAAGCAAAATGCATACGAGGAGAGAATTCTAATGGCATACGACTCGAAGCATTGGTACCATGAGCGATTGCTGTGCCCGATTCATCGATGCGACAGTTCACGACGCGTGTTTGCACACACGCACACAAGCTGCATCCTGGGGAGACTGAACCAGCGGCTCAGCCTGTTTGGCCGCGTGGATTTGAAGCGTGGGCTGCGTGTTAAAATCTCGCCTGTGAAGAAGCTCTGACACAAGTGAGAGTTTGATTCCAGAAGAAGGGCTCTGCATCCATCGCAATCACCACTCATTCACTCACTCATCCTCCCTGCTGCTTCATTCTCCTTTTCCTCCTGCTCCCCCTCCCGGCTTCGGCGCATCTTCACTGCCAAACTTCATCGGCGCAAACGAAGGAAAGCGTTCGTTCTACCGCGCAGGTTTTCGCGCGCTCTCGGCTGCATAGCTCTCCTGACGGAGCTCCCGGCACGTGGAGCGAAACGTCGGACATCGTGCCGAACAACGCGAGGCACGGCCCGACGCGCGTAACGGATAGCGAGAGAGACGCGTTCGTTCAAGTAAGGACATCTTTTGTTTTCTTCTTCCGTCTTGGCGTCGAAAGCCGAAGCTTTGAGGCTCGTGCGTGACCCTGTGCAGAGCGTACAAAAAAATAAAATAAAATTTATTCTGAACCTTTCATTTATTATCGTCATCGTAATTAACTATTCAATAAGCGGCTACGCGGTGGCGCAATCATCGCGGTGGCAGGAAGTTGCACACAAATAAAATTAGCCACGCCGGGTTAATGATTCCGCATTTCGGTATTTTTTTCCTCTCCAAAAGTTGTCGTAAGCCAAATGAACACTCTTGCCCACATATCTGCCGCGTAACTGCCTTCTCCTGGCGAGCCAGGGGTCCGCCTCCTCGATGATCACTGGAAGGGAATTGATTCTCGCAGCGTCTGCGCGGTGATCCCACCGACCCTCGCTGTGACCTCCACAGAGCCGGATTGCAGGCCGTCGCATGCGTAGTATCCACCACCACTGCCCAGTTGAGTTGTGTGTGTGCGCGTGCATACGCGTTGAAGATGAACTTAGCCCGACGATGAGAGCCGCACGTGACAGAGCTGCCGACGAGCACAAACAGAAGCAGAGAATAATCCGAGCACGTTGCCTTGTCCACACTGTCGGGCTACAACACACACACAGCTGACGCTCAGCACAGAGACGAGAAGCAGAGGCCTGGGGCGGGAGGCTGTGTGCGGGAAAGTTCGGGAGAGATTGGCCGGGAGGGAGTCTGGAACCATCTGCCCACGCGACATGTGACGGTGGTGGTGGTGGCCGATTCTCACTGGGGCTCTTCAAGAAACACCTCGATGAGATTCTAGAATCGATCTGTTGCCAACGACCAAGCGAGCCTGACCGACCGACCGAGTGGTCACCCACATTGTGATTCTAACCCTTCCGATGGTCTCATGGCGTCTTCGTCATCAGGGGTTCTTAGGTTCCTACCTAAGAGTGCACTGGCCGCCATTTTTACTCGTATCTGCGGCCAATCACAAGGCGGTCGCGAACATCATGTGACTGGACAAGAGCCACGCCCCTTCCGGTCACCTGGCTCCAGCTTGCCCAATCGAACGTGGAGAGCCAATGACATCACAACACGACTCGCAGACACCCACGCTAAAATAGGCCGTCCAGTTATCATTGAAGAATGGGGTTCGCCACCCGCCCTGATTATCCCAGGATGCTTCTCTCGTTGGAGACATCTTTAAGTCTTCCCGGTACGACAATTAAAATACCCCATTGTTTTTGTCAGCTGCGTAACAAAAACCATCGTAATAACGATGATTAAAAAAAATACTGCAAACGCCCGAGACAAAGGCGTTCTTCGCATCCTCCTTCCCACGACACTTGCCGACGTTTTCGCACACTGCACGCGCGCAGGCGCGGGGACATGGCGGCCCTATCGAAGCGCCACGCCCGACCTCACGGATCCCACGGAAAACGGCCCTCTGTCGTCTCGGCCACCTCCTCCCCCATTCAAGCGAACGCCACGGACCCTCTTTTCGATCGGCAGATTTCGTTTTCCTGTCGCGGTCACCGATGAAACGGGTTGGTGGTCGCCGGGGAGCAAGGCGGCCCGGGTTCTGGCGGGTACATTTTGCCCCCGATTTCGGCATTGGCGGTCCCGGCGACGGGTGCGGCTGACGCCCACCGCTCCTCGAAAGCCCCGCCGTGTGCCGGTGAGCGCTCGCTGTGCGCCGGCGACCGAGCGCCGCCGTTATGAGCCTGGTGCAACCGCGGCTGGAGCAGCGGCGACGGGGGCAGCGACCCGCCAAGCTGCGGCGACTCCGGTGCCTGTCCGTGCTGCAGCAGGTGCTGCTGCTGCTGCTGCAAGTGCTGCTGTTGACGCAGCTGCTGCTGCTGGTGCAGCTGTTGCTGCTGGTGCTGCAGGTGAGTCAGAAGGTGATGCTGTTGCTGCTGCAGCTGTTGCTGAAGCTGCTGCTGCTGCAGCTGCTGCTGCAGCTGCTGCTGGTGCTGCAGGTGAGTAAGAAGGTGCTGCTGATGCTGCTGTTGAGCGAGATGGTGCGGCGAAAGCTGCTGCAGCTGCTGCAGCTGCTGCTGCTGGAGCAGCGACGCGGCCGCCGCCGCTGCTAGCGCTGCCGACGACGATGGCGACGACGACGCCGACGACGGCGCGGACGGCGTGGCGGGGCCAACGGCGTACACAGCTTGCGGGGAGAACAGGCTCGCGGCCATCTGCGCCGGCGTTAGATCCGATCCGTAAGCGCCAGCCGCCGGCACCGTGCCGTTATGAGCGAGCGCAGCTGCTGAGGCATACGGGGAGCGCACCGGCGCCGCCACCCCGCCAAACGGATTGACCCCCGGCAGGCGCCGGCTGAGCCTGCGCCGCCACGGCCTTGGTGACCTCGTCGAGCCAGCGCTCGGCCTCGGACGCCGTGCGCCGGTGGCCCAGCGGCGGCGACGACGACGACAGCGGCGCGTGGTGCGGCCGGGGCTGCCCCACGGCGGTGCCCTCGTGGGGCAGGGAGGCCGACGGCCCCCACGAGACGGCGCGCTGGTGGTGGTGGTCCAGGCTGTCGCGGGCGGTGCCGGGCAGCGGGTACGGCGGCCCGTCGCGGTGCGCTGTGGTGGGAGAGGGGGGGTGGGGGCGGACGGTTGGGGGGAGGTGGGGGGGCGGGAGTGTACCGCGGTAAATCTATTTTGATCATGCCGACGCTGCTACTTATGCAAATTCTGCTGCTTCCGATGCTGCTACTGATTTTGCTGCTGCTGCTGCTGATGATGATGATGGTTACACCAAATATCCTGCCACTGTAGAATCATGATGAACATTTACAATCAAAATGCAACAATGACCACAATAATTTTCCCCTCCCTCCCTCCTTCCCTCCCTCCCTCCCCACTCTCACTCTACTCACCCTCACCTTGCATGGAGCCGGAAGCCGCGGGGAGGTCGTGACCTCGCCCCAGCAGCCCTGTGCCGGACATCTGCCCGCACAGCTCGCTCACATCGTCCGCGTCGCCCTGGCACGGGGACTCGGGCTCCGTCAGCTCGTCTGCACGCGACACGGCGGCGCAGCGGGCGGTCACCTCGATGGCGCGATGCGAACGTCACACCCCGCCCCCCACCCCGCTTTTCCTTTTGGGTATCGTCACCGTCCCCAAGTTGGACCCCGTCCGCACGATCGGTGGTCACAGGACAAAGCGACAGAATTGGGGGGAACCCCTCGCCGAGCCGCCCATCGCGTTGAGAGACCGGTGGCGCCCCACCGCTCGGGAGGAAGGGCATGGGGTGTCGGGCGTGTGGGGGTGGGTGGTCGGTAGTGTCCTATACCCCACCAGTTACAGCTCCTGCACGCGGGGTGCGTGCAGTGGGTAGGTGGGTACATGGGTGGGTGGGTGCGTGTGTGGGTACAGTGGGTGGGTGCGTGTGTGGGTGGGTGCGTGGGTGGGTGCGTGGGTGGGTGGATGGGTGCCTGCGTGGGTGGGTGGGTACATGGGTGGGTGGGTGCGTGTGTGGGTACGTGGGTGGGTGCGTGTGTGGGTACGTGGGTGGGTGCGTGTGTGGGTGGGTGCGTGGGTGGGTGGATGGGTGCGTGCGTGGGTGGGTGCGTGGGTGGGTGGATGGGGGCGTGCGTGGGTGGGTGCGTGGGTGGGTGGGTGGATGGGGGCGTGCAGCGTGTGGGTGGGTGCATGCGTGGGTGCGTGGATGGGTGGGTGTGTGCGTGGGTGGGTCCATGCGTGGGTGCATGCGTGGGTGCGTGGATGGGTGGGTGCGTGCGCGCCGCACCCTGGAAGTCCATGTGTCTCTGCCGCGTGCTCGGGAGGTCGTTGACGCGCAGCGAGAGCTGCCGCTTGAATGGAGACGTCTTCTGCGCCAGCGCGGGGAACCCGCGGAACGAGCCCTGCACAAGCGCGGCAACGGCAGCGGACGTGAGTGCTCATTCCTGATCGCTCGCGACCGTGGCGAGGGTGGCAAGTCTGACGACGACGATGAAGATGACGATGATAACTGTGATGATGATGTATGTTGAACTTTTTTTCGTACGTAGCCAAAGGTGCTAATCGGACACCTAAACACAAAAAGCAGTTCTAAAGAAATGAGCTGGCGCTACAAGCAATTGCCCAAGCTCTACGGTCCTCTATATATGAACGAGTAGGTACATGATGGGAGGAAACCGGAGGATCCACAGAAAATCCACGCGTGCGAGGGAGTAACACTCTATCCCATCCAGATGGATTAAACAGACGGCGATTAGTCCACTTGCTGTACCGCCTTCTAAGTGAGCCAGGGGTACGGCACCTCCACGACACCCACGGTAAGGGAGTTTCACAACATCTATGTGTGTGTGCGATCCAGCAACCCTCACTGCTGCCTCCACAGTGCTGGATTACAGGTAGAGCTACGTGCATAGCCAGCACCACCTCCTGGCATTGATGACGACGATGGAGGTGACACCGTAATCATTCAAACAACGATCGCACGAATCGCTGCGTCAACTATAATGACGCACACACGTGCACACTCCCACAGACACACTCACAAAGACAAAGATCCCCCCGTGTAGCCTAAACAGACCTTTGGGGCAAGTTCTCTTAGCGAGTAGCACCTATGAAGGCCGGCACGGCACACGAGGGGGGGTGGGTGGCCAGCACCACGCCCGGCCGCCTTTGTCTCCCCAGTGGCGATGTTTACTGCACACCGCACCGGGCGGCTCATTTGAGGCCGGGTCGACCTAGGGGAGCTTGAGAAAACCGGTTCGGATGACCGTCACCGGTTACCGTGTGAGCGGGCGCGAGCGCGGATCTCTTGGCGACGTCGCCGCCGCCGTGGCCCGTGCGCGCCAGGCTAGGTGCACGCGCCTCTCACCTGCCGCACCAACTGCTCTAGCGGCGCGTGCTTGCGGGGGATGGCGTGGGGGTTGTGGCCCCCGGCGTGAGGGGGCGGCGGTTCCCCCGGTGTCCACGCCGCCTGCGCCGCTGGGGCCGCCGGGGCCGCCGCTGGGGAAGCGCCGCCACCGCGCCCGGCCACGGAGGAGGAGGGTGAGGAGGAGGGGGAGGGGTACGCGGGGGGCGGCCCTCCCACCACCGATCCCGAGTTGCCGACCTCCGACATCGCTGCCATGGCTCTCTCGATGGGAGACGCTGGTGGGGGGGGGGGGGAAGGCGGGGGAGGGGGGCAAAGACGAGACGACGTGACGACGGTGAAGATGGTGACGGTGGTGATGGCGGTGGGGGCGATGACGGTGGTGGTGATGGGGGTGATGGTGGTGATGGCGGTGGGGGCGATGACGGTAGTGGTGATGGGGGTGATGGTGGTGATGGCGGTGGGGGCGATGACGGTAGTGGTGATGGGGGTGATGGTGGTGATGGCGGTGGGGGCGATGACGGTAGTGGTGATGGGGGTGATGGTGGTGATGGCGGTGGGGGCGATGACGGTGGTGGTGATGGGGGTGATGGTGGTGATGGCGGTGGGGGCGATGACGGTAGTGGTGATGGGGGTGATGGTGGTGATGGCGGTGGTGGTGATGGGGGCGATGGTGGTGATGGCGATGAGACTCACACACTCACTCACGTACACCATGGCGTAAACTACTAAACTGTGATGATGATGGTTATTAGACAATGGTTGGCTGTGACGATGATGATGATGATGAGACGAGGGGTGAGGCTGTAATGATGAACACGACGATGATTAACGGCATAAGGCACTTCCACTAGAGTAGACATGTCAATGGAGACCCGGGACAGGTCCAGATAATCGTCATCGGCGTTGGTAGCCATCATCGGGAATCGAACTCGGGTAAGTAGCCGGTTTACTAGCACAGCACACGCACCCATCACACACCCACCACCCACCCACCACCCACCAGTCCACCACCCACCCACCACCCATCACCCACCCACCACCCATCACCCACCCACCACCCACCCACCACCCACCACCCACCCACCACCCACCCACCCACCCGTCCACCAACCACCCACCACCCACCCACCCGCCACCCACCCACCCACCCGCTCACCCTTCGACGCTCGCTCGTGCGTCGCTGCTCCGGTCATCGTCACCGCCACCATCATCATCGTCGTCGTCGTCGTCGTCCCCGCCACCTCGTCGCCGGGCCTGTCGCCCGCCACGGCGCTACCGGCACCACCGGCGCCGCCGGCGGCGTTGGCGGCGTTGGCGGCGTTGGCGCGGAAGGAGCCCTCGCGGGTGAAGCTGGTGCGGTTGGCGTCGAAGGTGGCGGTGACGCCGCACTCCTTCTCGCGCCGCTGCTTGCGCTCGAGGCACGCGGCGAACGCGCAGCCCACGGCGTGGCTCAGCCGCTCGCCCTGCGGGGCGCGTACAGGGGGGGGGGGGCGTGGGATGGGCGGAACGACGAGGTCACCGACAAAGCGACGAGGTCACGGATGGACCAATGAGGTCACCGACGTTGGACCGACGAGGTCACCGACGACGGGACAACAAGGTCACAGATGGACCAATGGGATCACCTACAATGGACAGACGAGGTCACGGATGGACCAATGAGGTCACCAACCGATAGACCGACAAGGTCACAGGTGGACCAATGGGATCATCGACGATGGAGCGACGAGGTCACCGAATGACCAACCAGGTCGCCGACGAGTTAATTCATGAAGGAAATCGTGATTGGAGGAATGAGATCGAATTAATAAACAAATGAATCAATATATAAAGGCCGGAACAGATGAATGAAAAACGAATGAATGAGGCGAACTATTTGACGAACAAGTACCACAGGAATGAATGGCGAAACGAACGGATGAACGAAGGAATAAGTTCCCGAATGCATACCGAGTCCTTGATGGCCATGAAGGAATGGCATATCCAGCGACGCGTCGTGCCGTCCCTGCAGATGTAGGAGAAGGCTTTGTCGTAGTTGCGGTCCGGGGCGCAGAAGGAGACCTTCTCAATCGTCTGGTCCACAATCATGTCCTGAGCGGCAGCAGCAGCAGCAACACCCACAGTAGGTGGGTGACCGTGACACAACAGTGCACCATCCACTGCTGGATGAGGGGCCTCCCTGCACCGGGCGGGTCGCGTCGTGCGCCGGGTAGCCGGGTATCGGGTAGGGTACGGGTATCGGGTACCCGGTTGCGACCTCTGTTGTGAACCCACTACACGTGCGTGCATGGCGACTGATGGTTGTCGTAATGACCGCAAGGGATTAGGAGTTGACCGGTACCTTGGTGGCATCGTCCACCACTCGAAGTCCGTCAGCGGAGACCCACAGCCCGGCGCGGATTTTCTTCCTGTCCGTCTGAGGAGAAGACGGGCATTTTATTTTAAATAATTAAATATCTATTTTTTTTAAAACACTTTTTATATACGCACGGCCAAAGATGCCACAACATCGTTCTAAAAAAAGTGGGGCCAAATTTGAAAACTTACCAGCAAATTGTTCAATTGGGACTCCAATCCAGCAGCAATCATCGCCACCAAACCCCCTGCTCAGTTGTGTAGTAACTACATTATCAGTGGCGTAGTAACTACATTATCAGTGGTGTCGTAACTACATTATAAGTGGCGTAGTAACTACATTATCAGTGGTGTAGTAACGACATTATCAGTTCTGTAATAACTACATTATCAGTTGTGTAATAACTCCACTATCAGCTCAGGAGGTGCGGCAATCGGTCAGCTCGAGCCCCAATATTTGATTTGTCTCGCACGGTCGCACCTCGAGGCTCTACTCTATCGCGTCTCCTCTTGCCGTAATCGCATCGTCGTTGCACTCACGGTCTCGAACATTTAATGCTGTAGGGGCATCCCCCCCAACTCGTAGCTTTGGCCACCAGGCACCCCCCCCACGCTCGTCAAGCGACTGCCCCTACTGGCAGAATAGCGGTGCCGAGGGTCACCTCGTGCCGTTGAAATAAAAGAGCTTAATCGGCTCACCGGATTTCTTCCAGCCCGAGTAAAGATTCCCAATTCGCACGCACGCTCCGCGGAAAACCCCCCGATTCACGCGACTCACCGCTTTGAGCCTCTTCACGGCCTCCTCACACACGTGCATCCCCCGCGACTCGTCCACCTCCACGCAGCCCAGGTACTGAGCCGGGCAGGCAGGTCGTCAGCGGCGAGGCAGAGACACCGGTGGGGGGGGGGGGGGGGGGGGCACAACGGGGGGGGGCAACGGGGGGGGCACAACGAGGGGGGGGCACGTGTCATGGAGGCTTCCACAGAAAGCCGACCCAGGAACACAAGATGTGTTACACAGTTGTTGTCGCTCGGTGGGAGGTCGCTCATTTCCCCTTTGCTGCTCCCAAGGTCCGAAACTCCTTCCCCCCCCCCCCCCCAGCCATCCGTGCTGTCGACTCCCTACCCTGTTGAAATCCAGACTCAACAGCTTCCCCTTCTCCTCTGGATAGGACCGACTGCCCCAATCTCTCTCTCTCTATATATATTAGAAACAAACAACCACCCTGCTTGAGCCCAGCATTGCGAGGCGCGGTTACATTGAGGACGCGGCGATATAAAAACCCACGTTGCACCGGCGTTGCGAGCTCCGATTTGAGATTTCCTCTTCACTTGCATCCATCGCTCTTTTTCTGACCTTGTCAACCAACGGCTGCGGCCGCTGATAGCCACGAGAAGATTCCTCCCATTCACAGAGGGCCCGCGGGGAGCTGCACTATCGCGTAGCGGCAGGCATTGACGGAGAACTAATTATCATCGAACAAACTAATAATACGACAGCTTATAAAACGCCACAAATAAATACACGTGAATTCACACGCATGCACACGCATGCACACCCGCGGACGGACACACACACACACGGCTGCATACGCGTGAGCACATACACGGACACATACAGGCGAATGCACATGAGCACATGCGCATACACGGACAGACGCGGGCACAAACATGGGACTTACACGTAAATACACACACATCTTCTTGGTTCTTTCGGTAAAGTCACGTAAAAGGGAAATAATAAAAAATGAAAATAAAATAAAAACATAATAAAATACAATTCTCACGACGTTTCGGCCACAACGCAAGCAGCCGTTCTCAGGTGAAAAACAGGGCTGTTATTTTATTTCCCTTCTACGTGACTTTACCGAAAGAACCAAGAAGATTAATCCCTGCAGTCACGAAAGCTTTAAATCGAAATTTACACACACATCCACGGACAGACACATACACGCACACACTCCTGAATGCACATGAATACACACGCACATCAATACACCTACATATGTACACGCTAACATACACATTTACACAAAGGCAAAGACCCCCCGTGTAGTCTGAACAGACTGTTGGGGCAAGTGCTGTTGGCGAGCACCTATGAAGGCCGGCACGGCACACGACGGGATGGGTGACCAGCACCACGCCCGGCCGCCTTTGTCTCCCCAGTGGCGATGTTTACACATCGCACCAGCTACTCATTTGAGGCTGAGTCAACCAAGGGTAGTCCCAGGACCGGTTCAGATAATCGTCACCGGTGTTGGCCGTGAGCGTTGCGCTACCACTCCCCACATTTACACACACACACAGATACAGACACAAATAGATATTGTGCAAGTACATAAATAAACTTTCTTACAGACAAATACATACGCACACTAGTAGACACAAAGCATACACGTACATAAAAAGACAAAGGTCCCCTGTGTAGCCTTTTAATAGACTGGGGCAAGTGCTCTGTTAGCGAGCACCTATTCAGGTCACCAGGGCGTACGATGGGGTGGTGTGGCCATTACAATGCCCCATCCGCCTTTGTCTTCCAAGCGCTCATTTCA
The DNA here is from genome assembly GCF_015708825.2 of Lethenteron reissneri. Lineage (NCBI taxonomy): Eukaryota > Metazoa > Chordata > Hyperoartia > Petromyzontiformes > Petromyzontidae > Lethenteron > Lethenteron reissneri. The sequence goes on from NC_083786.1 coordinate 8,716,814, forward strand.
GTCTGAGGCAACCTAGGGGAGTCTCAGGACAAGTTGTGATACCACCTGCCACCGATTATAGCCGTGGGCCTGGTTCGGAGCGTTGTGCGCTAACCACTGCACCACCGCTCCCTCGACATAGACACTCACACACACATTCACACACACCACACACACACGCACATTCACACACACACACACATTCACACATCACACACACACATTCACACACCACACACACACGCACATTCACACACCACACACACACGCACATTAACACACCACACACACACATTCACACACCACACACACACGCACATTCACACACCACACACGCACACATTCACACACCACACACACACGCACATTCACACACCACACACACACGCACATGCACACACCACACACACACATTCACACACACATATTCACACACACACATTCACACACACACATTCACACACCACACACATTCACACACCACACACACACACATTCACACACACATTCACACACATTCACACACACACACACCACGCACACACACACACATTCACACACACACACACCATGCACACACACACACATTCACACACACCACACACACACACACACACACCACACACACACATTCACACACACACACACCACACACACACATTCACACACCACACACACACCACACACACACACATTCACACACACGCACATTTACATATAAATTACCAACAAAATCACAGCACGGGCTGCTGCAAAGGAAGGCTGCTACTTGACTAGGCGGGACAATTTATAGGCAATTTCACTACCCCACACACACAGACACACACACACACACACCACACACACACCACACACACACCACACACACCACACATACACACACACCACACACACAGACACCACACACACACCACACACACCACACACACACCACACACACCACACACACCACACACACACACAACACACACACACCACACACACACCACACACACACCACACACACACCACACACCACACACACACACCACACACACCACACACACAGACACACACACACAGACACACCACACACACCACACACACACCACACACACACACACCACACACACACACCACACAGACACACCACACACACCACACACACACCACACACACAGACACACCACACACACACCACACACACACCACACACCCCACACACACACCACACACACACCGCACACACACCACACACACACCACACACACAATACACACACACACCACACACACACAAACCACACACACAACCGAGCTATCACAGTCATCCATAGGATTGCAACCACCACACACACCACCCTTCCATACACACCACACAGACACCACCCACAAACATCACACACACACCAGCCACACAACACACACAACAGACACCACGGACACGCATCACACACACCAGCCACACAACCCACACAACAGACACCACTCACACCACACCAGCCACACAACACACACAACAGACACCACCCACAAACATCACACACACACACCAGCCACACAACACACACAACAGACACCACCCACACCACACCAGCCACACAACACACACAACAGACACCACCCACAAACATCACACACACACACCAGCCACACAACACACACAACAGACACCACCCACACACATCACACACACCAGCCACACAACCCACACAACAGACACCACCCACACCACACCAGCCACACAACACACACAACAGACACCGCCCACATACATCACACACACCAGCCACACAACCCACACAACAGACACCACCCACACCACACCAGCCACACAACACACACAACAGACACCACCCACAAACATCACACACACACACCAGCCACACAACACACACAACAGACACCACCCACACCACACCAGCCACACAACACACACAACAGACACCACCCACAAACATCACACACACACACCAGCCACACAACACACACAACAGACACCACCCACACATCACACACACCAGCCACACAACCCACACAACAGACACCACCCACACCACACCAGCCACACAACACACACAACAGACACCGCCCACACACATCACACACACCAGCCACACAACACACACAACAGACACCACCCACACCACACCAGCCACACAACACACACAACAGACACCACCCACACACACAAACAGGGCGCCACGGAATTTCGGAGCAATTTCACGCGCGAGCGGTTTTATTTCACACGGGATGCCCGCTACTCTCTGGCTCTTTTCTCTTCGGGTTTCAATCGGTAGAGCCGCAGCGTCACGCAACACCTCGTGTGTGTGGCACGCAACACCCCCGTGTGTGTGGCATGCAACACCCCGTGTGTGTGTGTGTCACACCCCGTGTGTGTGTGTGGCACGTACGGCCCACACCGCGTGGATCCTGGACAGCGCCCCTTTTGTGCCACGTGACCGCCCGAAGCGAACGGACAAAGACAAAGGAGCCCCTGCGCAAGCACTCCTCGGGGCAAGTGCGGGGCACAGCGAGCACCCATGAAGGCCGGCACGGCACACGAGGGGGTGGGGTGGCCACCACCACGCACGGTCGCCTTTGTCTCCTGAGTAGCGATGTTTACACACCGCACCAGGTAGTAATTTGAGGCTGAGTCGACCTAGGGGAGGCCCAGAACCGGTTCAGATAATCGTCACTGGTGTTGGCAGCGGGAATCGAACTCGGGCCGGCGGGTTCGTAGCGTAGCGCGCCGACATGACCACCACCACCACCAGCAAGCACTCACGGCCTCTCAGTGCCGCCACGACCACTGCACTCCGGGCCATCAGCACGAGCCTCATCTTAACAGGGCCACCTCTGGCCTAACCTTGACAAGACCACCTCTGGCCTCACCTTGACAAGGCCACCTCTGGCCTCACCTTGACAAGGCCACCTCTGGCCTCACCTTGACAAGGCCACCTCTGACCTCACCTTGACAAGGTCACCAGGGGCCTCACCTTGACAAGGCCACCTCTGACCTCACCTTGACAAGGCCACCTCTTACCTCACCTTGACAAGGCCACCACGGGCCTCGCCTTGACAAGGCCACCTCTGGCCTCACCTTGACAAGGCCACCTCTGGCCTCATCTTGACAAGGCCACCTCTGACCTCACCTTGACAAGGCCACCTTTGGCCTCACCTTGACAAGGCCACCTCTGACCTCACCTTGACAAGGCCACCTCTGGCCTCACCTTGACAAGGCCACCAGGGGCCTCACCTTGACAAGGCCACCACGGGCCTCACCTTGACAAGGCCAACACGAGCCTCACCTTGACAAGGCCAACATGAGCCTCACCTTGACAAGGCCACCTCGGCCCTCACCTTGACAAGGCCACCTCTGGCCTCACCTTGAGAAGGTCACCGCGAGCCTCATCTTGACAAGGCCACCACGAGCCTCACCTTGACAAGGCCACCTCGGCCCTCACCTTGACAAGGCTACCACGGGCCTCACCTTGACAAGGCCACCTCTGGCCTCACCTTGACAAGGCCACCACGGGCCTCACCTTGACAAGGCCACCTCTGGCCTCACCTTGACAAGGCCACCTCTGGCCTCACCTTGACAAGGCCACCTCTGACCTCACCTTGACAAGGCCACCTCTGGCCTCATCTTGACAAGGCCACCTCTGACCTCACCTTGACAAGGCCACGACGGGCCTCACCTTGACAAGGCCACCACGGGCCTCACCTTGACAAGGCCACCTCTGGCCTCACCTTGACAAGGCCACCTCTGACCTCACCTTGACAAGGCCACCTCTGGCCTCATCTTGACAAGGCCACCTCTGGCCTCACCTTGACAAGGCCACCAGGGGCCTCACCTTGACAAGGCCACCAGGGGCCTCACCTTGACAAGGCCACCTCGGGCCTCACCTTGACAAGGCCACCACGGGCCTCACCTTGACAAGGCCACCTCTAACCTCACCTTGACAAGGCCACCTCTGGCTTCACCTTGACGGGGCCACCACGGGCCTCACCTTGACAAGGCCACCACGAGCCTCACCTTGACAAGGCCACCTCTGGCCTCACCTTGACAAGGCCACCACGGGCCTCACCTTGACAGGGCCACCTCTAACCTCACCTTGACAAGGCCACCTCTGGCTTCACCTTGACGGGGCCACAAAGGGCCTCACCTTGACAAGGCCACCTCTAACCTCACCTTGACAAGGCCACCTCTAACCTCACCTTGACAGGGCCACCAGGGGCCTCACCTTGACAAGGCCACCACGGGCCTCACCTTGACAAGGCCACCAGGGGCCTCACCTTGACAAGGCCTCCTCGGGCCTCACCTTGACAAGGCCACCAGGGGCCTCACCTTGACAAGGCCACCAGGGGCCTCACCTTGACAAGGCCACCACGGGCCTCACCTTGACAAGGCCACCACGGGCCTCACCTTGACAAGGCCTCCTCGGGCCTCACCTTGACAAGGCCACCACGGGCCTCACCTTGACAGGGCCACCGCGGGCCTCACCTTGACAAGGTCACCACGAGCGTCACCTTGACAGGGCCACCTCTGGCCTCACCTTGACAAGGCCATCAGGGGCCTCACTTTGACAAGGCCACCAGGGACCTCACCTTGACAGGGCCACCAGGCGCCTCACCTTGACAAGGCCACCTCTGGCCTCACCTTGACAAGGCCACCTCTGACCTCACCTTGACAAGGCCACCTCGGGCCTCACCTTGACAGGGCCATCACGGGCCTCACCTTGACAGGGCCACCAGGGGCCTCACCTTGACAAGGCCACCAGGGGCCTCACCTTGACAAGGCCACCAGGGGCCTCACCTTGACAAGGCCACCAGGGGCCTCACCTTGACAAGGCCACCAGGGGCCTCACCTTGACAAGGCCACCAGGGGCCTCACCTTGACAAGGCCTCCTCGGGCCTCACCTTGACAAGGCCACCAGGGGCCTCACCTTGACAAGGCCACCAGGGGCCTCACCTTGACAAGGCCACCAGGGGCCTCACCTTGACAAGGCATCCTTTGGCCTCACCTTGACGGGGAAGTTGCAGTGGCCGCGCCTCACCGCCTCCTCGTCCGCCTGCCACTGGTGCGGGCGGCTCGCCTCCGGCACGTAGTTCTCCTTCTTCCTGCGCAGACTCTGCCGCAGCTTATTCATCGCTCCGTCTGCCGGGGCGCGCACACAAAGACAAAGATCCCCCCCCCCCCCCAGCGTAGCCTTAGCAGACGGTTGGGGCAAGTGCTGTGTTTAGCGAGTAGCAGCAGCAGAAGTGCATCTGGAGGCCGGGCACGGCGCACGAAGCGGGGTGGGTGGCTGGCACCACGCCCGGCCCTTGTCCCCCCCCCCCTCCCAGTGGCGATGTTTACTACACTGCTACACCGCCGCACCAGATACTCATTTGAGGCTGAGGCGACCTAGGGGAGTTCCAGGACCGGTTCAGATATAATCGTCGCTGGTGTTGGCCAGCACACACGACACGCACGCACACATAAACAACACGCACACAACACGTATGTTATCGTTAGTTTGAGTGTTAGAGGTTATACAACACGTGGTCTGTCCTCTCGAGTTGCCTGGGTGAAGAGTCGGGGGCGAAATTTTGCACAATCCTGGCCAGCTGGCTCCAAAGCGTAACAAACTAACAACCACACACAACAACACACACACACAACAACACACACACAACAACACACACACAACAACACACAACAACACACACACAACAACACACAACGTACATTACACACACCACACACACCAAAATGCACACCACACAAACACCACACAACACGGATACTACACACAATACCTCCACAACACAACATAGCATTACACACAACGCGCATAAACAAACATACACACACGAATAGAGACAGACGCACACAGACATAAATTACTTCCTGAGTTGAATGAAGACAAGCGAACACGACAGTCAAATTGCTCGAGAGGAGGAGGAGGAGGTGGAGCAGTCGGGGGTGGAGGAGGGGTACAATGAGAGTGGGGAGGGGAGGTTTCTGCTAATCCCTGGGATATCAGAAGGCATCTGCTGTTATGCACCGTCCAGAGCCCACCGCTGTTTGTTCCAGGCAAAGCTGCAGCCCCTGCAATCCCCCCGCAATTCCCCCGCAATTCCTCTGCTCACACGGCCACCGCTCCGCGCCACGTGTCCGATTGCTCGTGCGACGACGCAATCGTTTGTTGTGCCTTTTCACTCCGCACGTGACAACAACAACAACAGAGTGTTGTTTTGATTTTGACATTTCAGTGACAGCCCCCCCCCCCCACCGGCTCCGCTCTTGCAAATGAGACTAAATTCCTGGTCCCCCCTCGAGGTCTCACTCTGCTTCCACGAAATCCACTTCGGAACCACGACGTGTCAGAGCGCTCCGCTCGACAGAGAGACACCTTACAGAGAGAGCCACCGTGCGCTTGAGCTACCCGGGCAGACTTTCTGGGTTTGCTGACACGCAGTCGGCGCATGACGAATGGATGCCGCGCGGCGTGCGATCCATTAACACGCGCCATCGATTTTCGCAATGAGCGAGAAGGAGAGAGAGAGAGTTTAAAATATTAAAATATTCTCTTTCAATCCGACCCGCCGGATTCGGTGATACGGCAACAGACTGGACGGACACCGGGGACCCTATGGGTGGAACCGACTCGATTCTAAAACTAAACTCTTTTTATTTTACCAGGTTAAGGCCAACCGAGCCTGTGTAGATTCTTTTTCAGAAGTCACCTGGCCACAAATCATAGCTCAACGAAGTGGCTCATCACGTAGAAATGTATAGCAGCCAAATTACTCTTAAACACATGATTCTAAATGCGGAGCTGAAAAAAACCAGAGGACTCGGAGAAAAATCCACGTGGCCACGGGGAGAGAGAGACACCGCAAACTCCAAATATGCAAGCGTCAGGGTCGGGATCGAGCCCACGACCTCCTGCATACCAGGCGAGGTAGTTAACATCTCCTAGCCACCGTGGCGCCCTCGATTCGTATCGCTACGACCTGAATTGCAGATTGAATCCATCTGTGCGGGAGCTCCGAGCGTCACCCACACCTGTACGCATGGCGTGGAAGTTTTCCCTCGCGACGCCTTCAGTTTCATCCGACAAGGAAGCCAAACGCTCATGAAACTGAGCAATCGTCAGCAAAACAAACATCACCTACGGGTATCCTGTGTAAATAAACCAAAGTGATTTGCCGCACATCTTATGTTCACAGGCCTGAGCCGATGGAGGAAATTACACACATCTATGATGGGGCCCAGTCTTTACGAAGGACAGCCGCTGTCGACTTACCAACAAAAGGAATTGAACTCGCAGCCTTTCGGATCGAGAGCCACCCGGATTTATTTCGATGCTGCTGGAGTTTTGACCTGGAATCGAGCCCAGACGGCAGAGGTTGTAGTCAATATGTAGCACCGTGCAAGGCACCGCAGCTCCTCTCTCCCACAAACATGCGCACACACATCGCCAAAGATAAAGATCCCCGTATAGCCTGTAGCAGAGTGTTGGGGCAAGTGCTGTTAGCGAGCACCTATGAAGGCCGGCACGGCACACGAGTGGGTGGATGGCTAACACCACGCCCGGCCGCCTTTGTCTCCCAAGTGGCGATGTTTACACAGCGCACCAGGTACTCATTTGAGGCTGAGTCGACCTAGGGGATGCCCAGGACCGGTTCAAATAATCGTCACTATTGGTGTTAGCCGTGAGCGGGAATCGAACCCGGGTGGCCAGGTTCGTAGCGCAGCGCGCTAACCGCTGCACCACCGCTCTTTACACATCCAACACACAGGCACACACTATCACACATGCACAGACACACCACGCACATGCAGACAGACACACTACACACACGCACATACCACCTTACGTGTACAGACACACCACACACACACAGACACACTACACACACGCACACACCACCTGACGCACCATCTCACATGTACAGCCACACCACCTCACACGCACACACACCACCTCACACGCACACACACCACTTCACACGTACAAACACACAACCACACACTACACACTCGTACAGACACACCACCACACACACACTCACACAATCACACACCACCTCACACGTACAAACACACCACGACACACACACAACCACACACCACCTCACACTTACAGACACACCGCCACACCCTACACACACGCACAGACACACCACCACCACACACACAACCACACACCACCTCACACACACTACCACACACACACAGACACACCACCACACACTACACACACGCACAGACACACCACCACACACCACCACACACACACAGACACACCACCACACACTACACACACGCACAGACACACCACCACACACCACCACACACACAGACAACCACACACCACCACACACACTCCCAACTGCACACACACATCACACACTGCCAAGTCTCATGGTTATTCAGTGGCGCGATCGCGACCTTGCTGCGTGACCTTTAAATCTCGCAGCAGCAGCAGCGGCGGCGGCAACAACAACGACAACAACAACGACAAAACGTAATCTCCCGCACAGAGGATCGACGCGAAGTCGTGGCGGCTGCGCCACCGCTCCGCGTCTTCTCGCCACGACGGAAGATCGACGCCACGGGCGCGGGGCAAGTGCTGTTAGCGAGCACCACGGCGCCACGAGGGGGGGGGGGTGGCCAGCAACACGCCCGGCCGCCTTTGTCTCCCCAGTCGCGATGTTTACACGCCGCGCCAGGTGACTCATTCGAGGCTGAGTCAACCTAGGGGTGGCCCAGGACTGGTTTACGATAATCGTCGCTGGTGTTATCCAGCACACACACACGTAACACAGCACGTAGACAAACACGTGTTGTCTACGTGGGAATCAAACTCGGCTTGCCGGGTTAGTTGCGTGGCGCGCTGTCCACGTGTGTGCACGCACACACGGCGCCCTTGCCAATCCACTGCTGGATGAGACTCTGCGGGCCTCTCTCGAGCAGACGCATAAAGGCTCCACTCGCACCCAGCCACCTTTGTCTCCCCAGTGCTCACTTTTCACGACCATGCCACCAAGACAGGGGGCTGCACGTTTGTTGCACGTAATATTATAATGTGTATTTTTTTATTAAGTATTATTATTATTACTTTTGCCCCCTATGCAGATTGCTTTGCAATTATCAAATGTCATTGCATCCAATTTGTAACGAAATGAAATACGAATTAATATCAAGCCAGTGCCGTGAACGGCTACGGAGAACATAAGATTGAAAACGAGCGGTTGACATTTTCTAAAATAATGTTCATTTTATTTTTATTTTCCATTTGGACCGGCCGAATCCACCCCACCCCGCACCGGCTGAGCTCTGCAGCGAGCCGGGCACCATCCCTGGTGGTGTGCCAGATGCATGCGTATATCATAATGAGAATGTGCATCACTGGTAGGAACCTCCTGGTTCCACCAGCCCACAGGGGATTATTGTGACCGCCCGTCCGTCCGGCGTGCATCCAAAAATGAGAGGGATGGGGCTGGGTGGAGAGGGGAGGGTGGGGAGGGGCTGGGAGGGGAGGGTGGGGCTGGGTGGGGAGGGTGGAGAGGGGCTGGGTGGGAAGGGGAGGGTGGGGAGGGGCTGGGTGGGGAGGGGAGGGTGGGGAGGAGCTGGGTGGGGAGGGGAGGGGCTGGGTGGGGAGGGGAGGGTGGGGTGGGGCTGGGTGGGAGGGGTGGGGCTGGGTGGGGAGGGGCTGGTCACCCAGTGGTGCCCTTATAAAACTCAACGTTTAACCTACTCACGCCGGCTTGTGCCCGCCCTCACAGTCGGGCATATTTGCGGAATACACCACGCCGCCGTTGACCCTGGCCATTGACCGAGCAACCCAACGTTCCTACCAGCTCCCTCCGCAAGGACAATGTGTTCATACCGGAGCAATCCGATAAACCATGAAGCTCTTTTTTTCACAGATGTCCAGTAGGGGCAGGGTAACAACGTTACATCAAAAAAAGTTACGAAAATACGATAGCAGTGCAAAGGTAAGTGCAAGAAAGGTTAAACAACACGAAACCATCCCCATCCTGCCAGACAAGGGCCCACCGAGATATTAACGTAACAAGGACAAGGGGTGAGAACTGAAGACGCGAGAGGAGGACTCAAGATGGTAGAAATCGCCGAGAAGATGAGAGAGAGAGAGAAAAGGCTCTGGGTGCGGTTCGGTCACGTGGAGAGACAGAAGGGCAATGATGTGGGTCAGAAGGTGCGAGCGATGCAAGTGGAAGGAAAGGATGAAGAGGAAGGCAGAAGGGGGACGATGTGGTGCGATGGGACCACGGTGGTCGGAGGAGCGGAACGAGAGATGGCGCAGGACAGGGCAGCGTGGAGAAGGTTGGCAAGGACAGCGGACACCCCCACGTGAGTGGGACAATCGCGTGGAAGAAGAAGACGATGATGATGATGATGGATGTGTGTATATCATGGGATCATTTTTTTGCCGGTATCAAATAATAATAAATAATCAAAGAGATGTTACCCTTTCTGGCAATAACACAGGAGGTGTCAAGATGTTCAAGCACCAACTGCTACACTTCAGCAGTTTGTTCTTGCTGTGCTTGTGTTGCGATCGAAACGTCGAGATCTATTTTGTTTTTCTACCCACGTGACTTACCGAAAGAACCAAAGATCATGGGATTCCTGCAGTCACGAAAGCTTCAAATCAAGACCAAATAGAAACCTTTTGCAAAGGGCATCAAGTCTGCATTAACAGCACACAATGCTTGTGGTGAACATGCAAAGGAACACGCTCTGATAATCATATTATATTGGCATTGACTTTGAAACGGATTGGCTACACCAGAGACAGCCTTCTTTAGGACCGAGTCCCGCCTGTGTCATACAGAAGGCTGCTGTCCTCTGCTGTAGGCCAATCAGTTTCAAAGACAATGTATCAAATAGTATCAGAGCATGTTTTGTTAGTATGTTCACCAGCACTGTGTGTGGTTAACGCGAACTTGATTCCTTGCAAGAGGTTTCTACTTGCTGTTTGAACATCTTAACAGAAAAGGGTCAAACCTATTCTTATTTTCCACACTGCGTGTATGTTGAACTTGTTTTGCACCGCACGAAGCCAACCGCGCCGCTAATCGGAGCTGCGGGGAAGGAAAACAAACTAAACAAACTATATAACTAAACATGGAAAACAAACATCACAAACACACACATTATTTGGTGATGCTGCTGCTCCTGCATCGGCAGTGGAACAACAACACTCGACACATTCGTCAACCCATCCCCTCCCCCCTGTCGTCGATTATTATTTATTTTCAACACCACCACCAACACCACCACCAACACCACAACCAACACCAATACTACCGCCACCAACACCACCAACAACACCACCCCCTCCACCAACACCACCACCAACACCACCACCAACACCACCACCAACAACAACACCACCACCATCAACACCACCACCAACACCACCACCACCAACACCACCACCAACACCACCAACACCACCACCAACACCACCACCAACACCACCCCCAACACCACCACCAACAACACCCCCACCACCAACACCATCAACACCACCACCAACACCACCACCACCAACACCACCCTCACCACCATCAACACCACCAACACCACCACCAACATCACCCCCACCACCACCACCAACACCACCACCACCAACACCACCACCATCAACACCACCATCAACACCACCAACACCACCACCAACACCACAACCACCACCAACACCACCAGCAACACCACCACCACCAACACCACCATCAAACGCGAGTGACCGTTAACCGGGGCCCCTTGACCGGCAGCAGCAAAACAGCTCCAGGAAACCGCAACTCCCTGTGCTCCCTGAGATAGCGCAGCGGATCGGTTCCACGCCAGAAGGGGGGGGGGGCGCCCCCCTGCGCCCCCTTCTGGTCCCCCGTGGACCCCCCGTGGGTCCCCTCTGAGTCCCCCCGTGAGTCCCCTGCGGATCCCCGTAAGCAGGACCCCATGGGGACCCACGGGGGTGCAGAGGGGACCACACGAGCATCGGAGGCGAAGACACCGCGGATGAAACGGCACGTAATGACTTGCAATGCAACGTGGAACTAATCATAGCGGCGCAACGCGGCCGCATCTCCAGATGTTGAACACAAAGAGAGTTTGTTTTATAGACAGCAGCAGGCAGCCAGAGGCCTCCGTGTGAGTCTGTGGGTCTCTATGTGAGTCTGTGGATCTCCATGTGAGTCTATGGGTCTCTATGTAGGTCTGTGGGCCTCCATGTGAGTCTGTGGATCTCTGTGTGTCTATGGGTCTCAATGTTAGTCTGGGTCTCCAAGGGAATCTGTGGATCTATATGTGAATCTATGGGTCTCCATGTAAGTCTATGGATCTCTGTGTGAGTGTATATGTCTCTATGTGGCTACACGGCTATCAATGTGAGCACAGGGTTACCTCGCTTTAAGCGGGCTCGGTTTGTGCGATTTCACGTACATGGAAGTCCTCGTATCTGGATTTGAACAGGGGCAGGGAGTCTACAGCACAGGGGACGGGGGGGGGAGGAAGTTCCAGACTGTGGGGGCAGCAGAGGAGAATGAAGAGATGCATGGAGGGGAGTAGAGTGTGATGAGAGGGAAGAGGCAGGAGAGTGCGTGGAGGGGAGTAGAGTGAGATGAGTGGGGAGAGCTAGGAGAGTGCGTGGAGGGGAGTGGAGTGAGATGAGAGGTGAGAGGTAGGAGAGTGCGTGGAGAGGAGTAGAGTGAGATGAGAGGAGAGAGGTAGGAGAGTGCGTGGAGGGGAGTAGAGTGAGACGAGAGGGGAGAGGCAGGAGAGTGCGTGGAGGGGAGTAGAGTGAGATGAGAGGGGAGAAGTAGGAGAGTGCGTGGAGGGGAGTGGAGTGAGATGAGAGGGGAGAGGTAGGAGAGTGCGTGGAGGGGAGTGGAGTGAGATGAGAGGGGAGAGGTAGGAGAGTGCGTGGAGGGGAGTGGAGTGAGATGAGACGGGAGAGGTAGGAGAGTGCGTGGAGGGGAGTAGAGTGAGATGAGAGGGGAGAGGTAGGAGAGTGCGTGGAGGGGAGTAGAGTGAGATGAGAGGGGAGAGGTAGGAGAGTGCATGGAGGGGAGTAGAGTGAGATGAGAGGTAGGAGAGTGCGTGGAGCAGAGCGAAGTGAGATGAGAGAGGGAAACCCGAGGCACGGCGCGAGACGTTGAGTGTGATACTGATTCCGGGATCGAATCGACGGGGAGCCAGCGGAGCGACCCGGAGCGTTGCGTTGATGCGGTCTCGTTCTACGGAAGAGGAGTCTGTCACGGAGTCGCGCTGCCCCCCTTAAACCGCAACGCCTCTCCACATCCCAACGGCCGCGTCCTGGCCGGCCACTCCCATCGGTCACTGGCCGGGCAGTTGCCTTTTCTCCCCGCGCGCAACCACGGCCACTGCAAGCTCAGTCATCGGCCGCGCGTTGGCCGATGATTTTTCTCAGAAATTAGCGCGAGATCAGATCGAACGAGCTGATGTCGTCTGCGGCTTGTTGAGTAATACAACGACGGCAACAACAATAATACATTAATCGCGATTAAGAAAACAAGAAACCCCGCTCGCGCACTGCGTGGAAAATGAAAAAATCGAACGAAGCTCCCACGTGGTGGAGGACGTTGGGGCGAGCGACGTTCGCGAGCGCCCATCGAGCTCGCCGGAGACCCACGGAGCCCGGTGCGGTCGGCGCTACCAGCGACCTCGTCCATCTCATCGCCGCAGCCAGCGCTCGTTTCGTGCCGAGCCGACCTAGAGGGTTCGCTCCGTGGCCAACGGCGACGATCTGCCCCGGGTCGCGCGCCTAGAGTTGAGCCGAGCTCCGCAGGGGGTCCTGGCCGCGCGGAGTGTGGACCACGATGAAGCGGGGGACGCGCGCGCGCGCTGCTCACAAAGCGAGATGATTTCAATCTCTCCGTGTCCGTGTCTGGGGTACTCTCCTCCTCTAACAATACAACTCGGGCTCCACGTGAACAATTTCCTCACCGGCCGCCCACCCTAACGCGCGCAGCCCTACAAAAGTTGTGCATATGACATAACCAGTTCGCGCAAGGGGTCGGCAACCGAAATAGCAAGAGCAGCCTTGTTTTTGTCTTCGGAATCGGTCAAACTAAACGTCAATATTTCAAGCGCCGCACATTGCACCGCGTGGTGGTCCTTGATAAACTCCCGTCAAACGAAGGGGCAGTCCTTAAAGAGCCGCCGCACGCGGCTCCGGAAGCCGCAGGCTGCGTCCCCTGGCCGGTAGCGCCTCTCCACCGCGTCTCTTCCACTCGTAGCGTGACCCCCCCCACCCCCCGCCACACACCTTGTGAGTGTAGGACTCCAGCTCTACCTGTTGAGGTTACCCCATTCCGCTTTGCCCCCTACCCCACCACGCAACACCGTCTCACCGTGACGCTGTAACATTCCCCGGGCCTTTTTATTTTCTTCCAATAAAATACTTCTGGTAAAAAAATAATAATAAAGCCAACGACCAATTAGCGTCGTTGCATTGAATGTTAATTACTAAATTAATAACCTCCTCACCATCTTTACCTCTCCACGTTGAATTTGTTTTGCATGGCCTTCTGGGAGTGCATCTTATCAGCTAACTAAAAAAAAATCCCATACAATGTAACCGGTATTGGCAAAACAAATTTGCACCGCAAATTACGGAGCTGCGATTTCACATCGTAACATCATCGCCATCATCCTCACATCGTAACATCATCGCCCCCGACCGCGACAAACTGGGCAGGACCCTCCTGAATATGGAGTCTTGAGACTCGTTAGGCTTTCCAGTAGCAAACAAGCGAAATAAAAAAATATGCCGTGGTGGCGAGATGTTAACTACCTCGCCTGGTATGCAGGAGGTCATGAGTTCGATCCCGACCCTGACGCCTGCTGTATATTTGGAGTTTGCATGTTCTCCCCGTGGTCGCGTGGATTTTCGTCCGGGCCCTCCGGATTTTCCCTCCACATTTAGAAATTTACGTTTCTAGAGTATTTGGCTGCTATATATTTCCACGTGATAAGCCACTTCGTTCAGCTATCATTTGTGGCCAGGTTGCTTCTGAACAATAACTACACAGCTCAGTAAGCCTTAACCTGGTCAAATTAGTTTAATAACCTATCTTAACTCCACCGTGGTGGGTTTAATTTCTCTGCGGTGTAAGTGCCGAGGGGATGAGCGTAGAGGATGGATTTATCGCGGACGCACGCAGGATTACAGGGACACACGCGATCCACATCGCACCTGACGCACGGAACTTGGGAGTGTTGACACAGGCAACACGAGACCTCACAACGGAACATTGCACTTGAATACTTGGAACACGAGACATGGAACATGGGGACATGACATTGATAGATGGGGAAGCAGCCCAGCAGACACGGGTTTACAGGACCCCCATGGTTTGGGACATAGGACGAGAGGCAACTAATGGGGGGCATGGGAGGGGCAGGGCGGGGGGGGGTACTTCATGAGTGGAATCAGACAGCACGCTAGAACACAGCAGACAAGGGGAAGACACTGGGATATGTTTTTTTGGCAGAACGCTCAAAACATTCACTGGGCCGGTGTCAGAGCGCTAGGAGGAAGGGGGAGGGAGCGAGAGGGGCGGGGAGAGAGACGGGATGGAGGAGAAGAGAGGGGGGGGTTGGGAGTGAGAGGGGGAGGGGGGAGAGAAGGAGGGAGAGAGAGGGACGTCTTTTGTGCGGTGAAAATAAAGTGACATTTTTCGTTTGTAACCCCTGGAAGTCACGTGACAGCGCTGGATAAATCCACAGTGGCGGCTGTGACCTGGCGATCATCGGAGCCTCGTGGGGAGGAGGAAGGTCACTCCCAAGGGCACGGGGCGGCCTCCTCGACATCGTCAAGACCCATGCAGCATCATCATCATCACTGTCATGGTTTCTGCAGCATCACCATGACTTTTATATGACTCGTATGGTGATGCTAATAATCATCATACTAATCTTTACGACTGGTATTACCATGATCATCATCATCACGGATGCTGCAGCATTAACTTCAATCGTTATTATCACCACCATCTTCATCATCATGAATGACCGCCACCACCGTTATTAGCACGGTTGGCTACGTACGGTGCGAAAAAAGTTCAAGATAAACTATCATCACCACCATCATCACCAACATCATAACCATCGTCAACACCACCACCATCATCATCACCACCATCACCATCATCACCACCATCATCACCACCATCATCACCATCATCACCATCATCATCACCACCATCATCACCACCATCACCATCATCACCACCATCATCATCATCATCACCATCATCACCACCATCACCATCATCACCACCATCATCACCATCATCACCACCATCACCATCATCACCACCATCATCACCACCACCATCACCATCACCACCACCATCACCATCATCACCATCATCACCACCATCATCATCACCACCCTCATCACCACCATCATCACCACCACTATCATTACCACCATCACCACCATCACCATCATCACCACCATCATCACCACCATCATCACCACCATCATCACCATCATCACCACCATCACCATCATCACCACCATCACCATCACCACCATCACCATCATCGTTTCTCACTGCAGGCTCCACAGTCCTCCTGCATGCGAGCGCGTGACGCTGCTCCCCATCACCGCTCCATGAGAGCTCTCAGTCGGCCGCGTTCGCGATTTGTGGCACGGAGTGAAGAGCCCTCGCGTCGCGGGAGAGCGATTAGCGGCTGCCCGGCACGGCAGTCCGGCGAGTTTGCCAATTGAACCCCGAATTGGGTAAACGCTCTGGTGATAACTTGATTTGGCGCTTTCGTGACTGCAGGGATTACTCTTTGGTTATTTCGGTAAAGTCACGTAGAAGGGAAATAATAAAATAATAAAAATTCTAATAAATAATGTTTTATTTTTATTACTTTATTATTTCCCTTCTACGTGACTTTACCGAAAAAACCAAGAAGAGAAAATAATAAATTAAATAATAGCATGCGACGTTTCGATTGCAACACAACGATGATTGCTTGTGTTGCAATCGAAACGTTGCATGCTATTATTTAATTTATTATTTTCTCTTTCTACGTGACTTCACCGAAAGAACCAAAGAGTATGTTCTGGTGATGCTGCTGCTGCTACGTTCGCAGTGCGTGGTGCACAAGCAGAATGAACAACAAACCTCAGCACTCTCGACAATAACACTGTGGGCTTAAAGGGAAGACAAAAATGTGTTCGTAGGCAACGTTTCAGGCAATGTCCCTTCGTAATGTTGGGGTTCTTTACAGCCACTGTGGTTCGGAGCAGTGGCGCAGCGGTTAACGGACTTGCACCTATCAACCTGGCGACCCCGAGTTCGATTGTTTTGCCCCCGGCCACGGCGTTACCCCAGGGCAGAGGTCGCAAACGGGTTTTGATTCCTTACCCGTACCCGTTCCCGGCCGCACCAGGGTCGCAAATGGGTACCCGTACCCAGCCGGGTACGCGTACCCAGCCGGGTACGGGTAGCCGTTCCCTACCCGTACCCGTACCCTACCCGAAATGAGTGACAAACGGTTACTCACCAGTGACTCACGGCCTACCCGTACCTGTACCCGGCCGCACCAGGGTCGCAAACGGCTACCCGTACCCGGCCGGGTACGGGTAGCCGGGTATCGGGTAGGGTACGGGTATCGGGTACCCGGTTGCGACCTCTGCCCCAGGGTGCACCGCACGCCGCCTCCGTTTCACCAATAACCGCACTGACCGGCGCGGTGAAGTATGGCCAAAGACCGTCGACTGCACGCGGAGACTCTCATCCGGCTGCAGGTGGATTGACAAATTTGGGCTGAAACGATTCCTTGGAAAACGCCACCTTGGTTGGCTCGGCTCAGCATTTCTCAAATTCCATCCCCTCCTGTGTTTTATTGGCGGTCTGGCAGCCTCCTTGAGATTTTGCCCACGACGCAATGACGGCTACATTCGCATTCTATAAACGAGTCTATTTTATTTTATTTTACCAGGTAAGGCCCACCTAAGCTATTTAGCCCTTTTGTCAGAAGCGAACCTGGTCATCTCAAAGGACAGCTCAACGATGGTGGCTTTATCGTCGTGTGGAAATGTACAGCAGCCAAATACTCTAAACGCGTGACGTTGATTCTTAATGTGGAGGGGAAAAAAACGGAGGACCCGGAGGAAATTACGCGAGACCACGGGGAAATAGTCACCACAAACTCCAAATATACAGCAGGCGTCAGGTTTGAACCCACGGCCTCCTGTATACCAGGCGAGGTAGTTAACATCTCGCCACCACGGCGCCACAGTACCTCTGATTTGCTTGGGAGGTACCATGTGTGTGTGTTATACCTGTGCATGGGACTAGTCATCAGGGGTTCCCCCTCCCCCACTCACCACCCTGGAGAACACCGCACGTACGAGGAGGACAAGGGAACATCGCGGGGAAGCTCGCTTAGTAAAATGGGGGGGGGGGGCGAGCGGCTAATGCCGACGCGGCCGACCACCTTTGTCTCCCCAACGCTGATTTTTAAATCCTTTATATTAAGTTCGCTTGCTTGCTTAGGACCGTGCACATCTTTCGGTCGTTTTTTAACCCACTTCCCGTGATCCAATCGAGCTGACATTTTCCACACAGACTCGTTGTGCGTGACAATTAATGTTCGTGAAATGTTTTTCTCCAAAATTTTACACTTTTTAGGACAAAAATATTATATTTAATTACCAATTGCTTAATGGTGCAATGCAATCATCTGACCCATAGGTGGCAGCCATCTCAAACCAGAGGACGAGAGGACTCGAGCCGCCACGCATATAAAGGATTTATAGTGAAAAACTTTGTTTTACTGGTTATACTTATTTTAAATGTCAAAATGCCTTCAACTCGGCCTGACGGATACGGGTTGATTGCTTCTGCAAAACTCACATGGCTCCAGGACATAACCCACCCCCCTGCCCCCCCCCCCCGATCGCCCCCTCCACTCCCCCCGTGAAAACCTGACCCCCCCCACCCCGACACGTCACCCCATCGTTGTACACCCCCCATGTCTTGAAACCACTCCGTTAGCAAAGGTCGTCATCATCATCACCACCAGCCATGATCAATCCACTGCTGGATGAAGGACTCCCCCCCCACCACCACCTCCCCCCACCCCCCAGACCGTCTCTATCTCTCGCATGTCTGCGACGTAAACAACCCGGGCTGGTTTCATCTGTCGCTCCATCTCCGCGGTGGAGGAGCCCTTAGGGCGGAGCGTTCCCTGCCCTTTGGCTGCCACTCCGCCATCAGCGTGGGCCGCTGAGAGCAACACCGAGTGACGAGCAGCGAGGGTGGGTGGCAGTAGTAGTAGTGGGGGGGATGATTCTACTACTACTGATAATAGTAGCCAAGGCCGTAATGATATACACCCCCCCCCCCCCCCAATATTCAAATATGCTCAGAATGTCCCCCCCAATATATTGCCGTAAAATAGATTTATGTTTATATGATTGTGGTTATGGTTGTACTTTATTAATCCCTAATCTCTGCCATTACATACAATGGAACAGGAAAAAAATGTAAAAAATAAATAAAAAACAGAGCAATGTAATACAATACACTATTAGACATTATTGTAAAAAATAAATAAAAAGTCCATCCTATGTGTTAGTGATTGTTTTTACATTTTAGGCAGGAAATGGCAGGAAATTCGTTTCAAATTGAGATTTTTTTTTTCTGGGGTGCGACCCCCCAGACCCCCTGGAAGATTTGGTCCCAACGGCCTCGATAGTAGCGATGATCGTTATTTACTTGATACAGCGAGCGTGCTGTGACGGTTCCACCTGAAGACGGAGGCTTGTGTTGCCTCCGAAACGTCGTGATTTTTATTTTATTTTATTTTTATTTTACTTTTATTAATTTTAATTATTTACCTACGTGACTTTACCGAAAAAACCCAAGAATATGATCGTTACAGTTTCTTTTTAATCGTGTGAAAGCTGCGCGCGTGTTTGCACACTCAGACTGTGCCCTGTGCGTGAGAACGAGACAGCGATTGCGAGCGAGTGAGAGGGGGGAGGGAGGAAGGGGGAGAGAGAGAGACAATGGAGATACTGGAGAGAGAAGGGGAGATATAGAAGCTGGTCATGGGATAGATACGGATTAAAGTGAGATTAGAGTTGGAGAGAGGAAAATATGCAGCAACTGAACGAGATAGAGGAGAATTGTGAGGTTGAGTTAGAGAGTGGAGAGGTAAGGGAGAGGGAGACGCAGATGATACGGTACTAATGTTTTCTGCATTTTACATGTCAAACCATCCACCGCCCGACAACATTACAATTGAATGGGGGAAAGGGGAGGGCGGAGGAAGAGGAGGCAGATCCATAACCACCCAGCCAGCAACATCCAAAATACTCACCCAGTCACTCCACCATCCAGAAGCCATCCAAGCATCCCCTTACCCACCCACCCAGTAACTCACCCCACCCACCTACCCAGTAGCTCACCCACTCACATACCCAATAACTCACGCACCCACCTACCCAGTCAAGATTATCCAGAACATCCACCATCCAGCCACACAGTAACCCACCCATCCAACCTGTAACCCATGCGGCTATAACCATCCACAACATTCACAACTCCCACCCCACGAAGAAACTCAGCCACCAAGCCACCCACCCACCCAGCCACCAATCTACCCAGCCAGCTGCCCACCCATCCAGTCACCCAGCAACATCCACAACATAGTCACCAACCCAGCAACCCATCCTGTCACCAGGCCAGAACCATCCAAATACAGGCTGAATACCAAATCACTCAACCACCCAGCAACATCCACAACACCAACCCAGCCATCCACTTAGCCACCCATCCACCCAGCCACCCAGCCAAGCCACCCACCCAGCCACCCACCCAGCCACCCACCCAGCCAAGCCACCCACCCAGCCACCCACCCAGCCACCCACCCAGCCAAGTCACCCATCCACCCAGCCAAGCCACCCACCCACCCAGTCATCCACCCACCCAGCCAACAACCCATCCACCAACCCATCCACCAACCCACCCACATATCCACAACACGGACCCAGCCAGTCACTTAGCCACCCACCCCCTCTCCGTGCAACACATCCACCGCCGCGTTATCAAGGCTCCTCATCAGTGCCGGGTGATCGACTCTGTGGTCGTGATGTAATAATTGACCCATTACACTGTCAGGCCCGATGAAAGGAGCCGACTGGCAACATCTGAAATGTGCGTGGGTGTCTGAGATGGGGATGGGGGTGGTGGTGGTGGGTGGAGATGGGCGGTAACGGGGGAGGACAGCGGTGATGTTGCGAGGATGAAAATCATGTAGGAGTGGAGGTGGTGGGAGGGGGTGGAGGGGGGGGTATATTATACATTGCTGAATATTTTTTTTCGTTATCCAGGAAACCCACACTGAGTCACGGGGCTCCTGTTCAGGAGGATCCTGCTGAAATGTTTTATTTTTTTATACGTTTTCAGCCGATTAATGAGCTGTGTTGATTAGACACGTGGGCAGGAAATCGGAGCACCCGTGTGAAAACCCACGCCTTGCACGAGGGGGCAACGCTGTATCACCGTACAGATGGATACAGCTGGCTATAAGTCCACTTGCTGTACCACCACCTCCTGGCTAGCTAGGTCACCTCTTCGCCGCATTCGGGAAGGGAGATTCACAACATCGTTGTGGTGATCCACCACCCCCTCGCTGCTGTCTCCACAGTGCTGGATGCTTACAGACAGCCACGTGCAGTGTAGCTACCACCACCGCCCGTCATATCATCATCAGCAGTATCCACTGCTGGATGAAAGCCTACCGATGCTGCCTCACCAACACTCGCATTCCTGCGCCGTCGCGATCCGTCTCGCCTCCTGCACGTGGACCGATCCCGTCGCTCCGTCTCCGCGGAGGTCGAGCTCTCAGATCGCGTTCTCTCCTTCGGCTGCCGTTCCCTCACCAGTCTCGACCATCGGCCACAAGCGTCCGTTCGAGTGTCGGGCGCCACGGTGGCTAGGAGATGTTAACTACCTCGCCTGGTATATAGGAGGTCGTGGATTCGATCGCGACCCTGACGCCTGCTGCTGTATTGTTGGAGATGGCGGTGTCTCTCTCTCTCTCATGATCATCACGGTGGCTATGAGATGTTAACTACCTCGCCTGGTGTACAGGAGGTCGTGGATTCGATCGCGACCCTGACGCCTGCTGTATATTTGGAATTTGCATGCCTCTCTCCCCGTGGTCATGTGGATTTTTCTCCGGGTCCTCCAGTCCTTTTGGGTTTCCCTCCGCATTTAGAAACGTGCGTTTGGAGTATTTGGTTGCTGCTATAAGTGTCCACGTGATAAGCCACTTCTTCGTTGAGCTATCATTTGTGGCCAGGTCGCTTCTGGAAAAGAGCCGTATAGCTCAGTGGGCCTCACCTGGTAGAATAAAAATAGTTTATAGTTTTAAATAATTTATAGATGCACTCGGCAGCCGGCTGTCTCCGGAATGACATGCAGCTTGGAGCGTTTCACTCAGCCCATCAGCCCTCCGGGGTCGATAAAAATTCGTATAACTTTTTTTTTTCGGGAAGTCCAACAGAGACTCGCCCTCTCTGCCAGAGGAACATGGAATTTCCACCCCTGACTCAGGGCAGTAAACGAGAGATGAGAACCAATGCCTCAACGCTCATCGTGAGCAGGAGCTCACTCCGACTTTGAATCTGTATCAGGTTGGGGAAGATATGCAGGTCTGAATTAAAACGAAAAACCTGATAAAGCAGCAAATAATCAAGGCAGTATTGTTACCGTCATTCAGATTAAAATGTTAGAATGAATACAGAGTGCTACTTAATAACTGCGAACGTATTTATTTTTTTCTGTGGCTCCATCGTTCGTGAGTTGTGCTCCCTGTAGTACAAATGTCCCCACTTAACCCCCCCCCCCCCCCCGCCTGCTCCCAACTCCAGGCCTGGCTGCGAGCGACCTGCTGATTACGGGGACTCGTGCGGCAGCACATCAAAGAGTTCTATTTTTTTTTACTCCATCTCCGCAGGCGCCGTCCTCGGCTTTTTTCGGGCCAGGCAAGCGAGCGGGGGGCGGACTGAATCATGTGCGCGGCGGTGACGCGGCCGCTTTGACATCGGCGTGACGTTAATGACCTCGCGCGGCAAAGGTCGCGACCTTTGCCGCTAAGGATTCGATCATGGGTCACAATGCCCCTGGGCAGGGATCATGACCCCTGGGGTGGGGGTGAGGGTTAGGTGCGATGCAACCTTTGAATCAGAATATTTGGACTGGAGGAATCCGATGAGCTACGAAGCTTTTTCACAATTGTCCGCAACGGGTGGGGATAGCAAGCTGTACCAACATCCACCTGCTGTTGTTACCCCCCCCGCACCCCACCTCCCCCCCACAACCGAAATATCTCCTCTCCCCACGCCCCTCGTGTATCTTCCACGCACAATTGCACCGCCACCACCGCCACCAACGCCACACAAAGCCCCGCATGCCGGGGCTGTCGAGAATTGTTATGCACACCGTGACCCAGGCCTGGCACCCGTCCGTGTTTACGAGCGCTGAGAGAAGGACAGGGGCGTGGTGACGATAGATAGGACAGGCAAAACGGAACGATCGATAGTCAGATGGATAGACGGATGGATGGAGATGGAGGGGGATAGACTGACAGGCAGACGGACGGACAGGCTGCAGCAGGGGCAGGCTGCAGCAGGGGCAGGCTGCAGCAGGGGCAGGCTGTAGCAGGGGCAGGCTGTAGCAGGGGCAGGCTGTAGCAGGGGCAGGCTGTCGCAGGGGCAGGCTGTAATAGAGACAGGCAGGCTGTAGCAGAGGCAAGCTGTAGCAGGGGCAGGCTGTAGCAGGGGCAGGCTGCAGCAGGGGCAGGCTGTAGCAGGGGCAGGCTGTAGCAGGGGCAGGCTGTAGCAGGGGCAGGCTGTAGCAGGGGCAGGCTGTCGCAGGGGCAGGCTGTAATAGAGGCAGGCAGGCTGTAGCAGAGGCAAGCTGTAGCAGGGGCAGGCTGCAGCAGGGGCAGGCTGCAGCAGGGGCAGGCTGTAGCAGGGGCAGGCTGTAGCAGGGGCAGGCTGTAGCAGGGGCAGGCTGTAGCAGGGGCAGGCTGTAGCAGGGGCAGGCTGTAGCAGGGGCAGGCTGTAGCAGGGGCAGGCTGTAGCAGGGGCAGGCTGTAGCAGGGGTAGGCTGTAACGAGTGACCAGCAGGAAGGGAGCTCCCGGGTGTAAAGGTCGTCGTCGCCGTGTTTCGTCACCGCTGGATCATCATCGACCGCACGCGCTCCGAGCGTGCCGCACGCAAAGTTCCGTAAACACGCGGGGGGGGGGGGGGGGACGCCGCGGGCTCGACCTCGACTCGAGCCCTCCCCGTGCCCCCTCCCTCTCCATCACCCCCCCCTGCCCCCCACCATCTCTAAAGAGAGAGCACATGTTCTGTTCCGGCCATGGGCAGTTCCGAGTCTTTTGGTGTCCCCTGAGGTTTTATTTTTGTCTCCGGTTTCAAATGTTCTGGCTTCACGCTCGACTCATGATGCGGGAAATGTGTGCAGTTACCTGAGCAGTAGGCGGAGCTACCTGGGCAGTGGGCGGAGCTACCTGGGCAGTGGGCGGAGCTACCTGAGCAGTAGGCGGAGCTACCTGGGCAGTGGGCGGAGCTACTTGGGCAGTGGGCGGAGCTACCTGGGCAGTGGGCGGAGTTACCTGAGCAGTGGGCGGAGCTACCTGGGCAGTGGGCGGAGCTACCTGGGCAGTGGGCGGAGCTACCTGGGCAGTAGGCGGAGCTACCTGGACAGTGGGCGGAGCTACCTGAGCAGTGGGCGGAGCTACCTGAGTAGTGGGCAGGCTACCTAGACAGTGGGCGGAGCTACCTGGACAATGGGCGGAGCTACCCGAGCAGTGGGCGGAGCTACCTGGGCAGTGGGCGGAGCTACCTGAGCAGTGGGTGGAGCTACCTGAGCAGTGGACGGAGCTACCTGAGCAGTGGGTGGAGCTACCTGGGCAGTGGGTGGGGTTGGCATGTATTTAAGGCTCGGTTCAAAGGAAGCCCGACACTCTGCGTTCAAACCGGTCCAGCGTTTTCCTTGCGTTGAACCCAATGCTGCCGAAATTGTGCACCCCCAGAACGGGTCACCGCGAGCGTGTCTATCCGCTGTGTTGAATTCATGTCCTCAAGGGGCTCCCGGCACGTGGGGCGAAACGTCGGGCACCGTACACGCCGCGGCACGACCAGAAAACACATTGGGGATCGGCTGTATGTACGTATGTTGAATTTCTTTCGCACCGTTCGTAGCCACCATGTGTCCTGGTTGAGCCTCCCAGAAATTCGGTGGCTTTACGACTCCCCCCCAAGTTGGTGGGAGGCGGCAATATCAGGCACTGCAGTTAGGCCGCTGCGATTGGTGAACTACCGTTGCCTTACCCACAGAGTGTTACTTGTTTTATCGACCCTGGAGCAATGGTGAGTTAAGTCTCCCCCCCTCACCTCCCCGTAGCAGGGCTTGAACTCCTAACCTTCCGATTGTGCGCCGCTCGCTCTCACGCTGAGCAACCCAGCTGGCGGACAGCCAGACAGACACGGAGATAGACACACAGATAGAGAGATAGACCCACAGATAGAGAGATAGACACGCAGGGCTACACATCCGTTACTAAAATGCAAAATTGGACATGGGGTGGAGGTCGGGGGTGGTGATGGGTGCAAGAAAGGGCATTGAATTCCTGGCACCATGGCCCACGCCATCCACGCTTTGAGCTCCACGTGTCCCCTCCACTCACCACGCGTGGTCTCTCCCTCTGTCACGGCGTGGTCACGGCGCTGGGGGTACCCGCCCCTCCCCGTCCCTCTCCTTCCGTCTCTGTCCCACCGCTCTGCAAAGCACGAAGTCCTCGAAGGCACCTGCAGGGGGTGCGGGACAGCCCCCGAGGGAGGGGGGGAGACCCGTGTGGAGTGAGAGGCGAATTCGGCAGTAGTTCTGTAACATCACCTTCAGTGAGAGGCGAATTCGGCAGTAGTTCTGTAACATCACCTTTCAGGGCCATTATCTGGCACGGGAGGAGGGGGGTGGCATTGCATCGCGAGAATACGTCTCGTGACACAACACCGATAGGTCGATTAGAATACAATCTAATTGTGCTGTCAATATTATGAAACGTTAGAACGTACGCATGGACGTTGAACACCTTTCCAACGAGCCCTATTAATTGGACGTGACATCGCTTCACGCGGCCGGAGCTGACAGGTTAGGGTTGATTTTGTATTGGCGGCGGCGGCGGCCTGGGAAAGCCTTGATCGAGCAGTAGACAGAGCACAGCCGGTGACGACGACGGCGATGCTAAAATAGCAGCGGCCGGACTTCTGCACGGGATCCACAATGCACCAGATTTGCAAGACAGGATCCCAAAGAGAGAAGTTGATTTTTTGTTCTAAAGTTGTGGGTTCTTATTGTTGCTGTTCTTGAGAATTCCATTTCACAACCGCTTAGAAAATGCCCGCTCATGTACCAAGTCACGAAATTTGGCAGCGCTGCCGAGTGAATGATAAGAACACTCCAGGAATTTGGTCAAATCTCCAAGAACGTAACCCCCCCCCCTTCCGCCATAGCCTTCACAGACTGTTGAGGAAAGAGCTGTTAGCTAGCACCTATGAAAGCCGGCATGGCACCGGAGGAGGTGGACAGCCAGAACCACAAGTGATGTTTACACACCGCACCAGGTACTCATTTCAGGCTGAGTCGACCCAGGGGAAGCCCAGTGCCGGTTCAGATATTCGTCCCCGATGTTGGTCGTGAGCGGGAATCGAACTCAGGTCGCCGGGTTCACATAGCGCAGTGCGCTAACCACTGCACTACCGCTCCCCACATACACCACTTGCATCACGAACAAACACCACGCTTACACACCACACACTCCAACTAAACACACCATTCAGATACACACACAACCGTAGCACCACACCGTTGACAAAGCTCCCCCGTACAGCCTGAACACTCGGGGCAAGTGCTGTTGACGAGCGCCTACGAAGGCCGGAACGGCACACGAGGGAGTAGGTGACCAACACCACGCTGGGCCGCCTTTGTCTTCCCAGTGGCGATGTTTACACATCGCGCACCAGGTACTGATTCGAGGCTGAGTCGACCTAGGGGAGGCCCAGGACCGGTTCAGATAATCGTCACTGCCCAGTCGCGTCCTGCAAGAGCCTCCTCATCGGCAAGTCCAATCAGCCGCACATCCTCCCGTGCCACATCAGCCCATCTCTTTTCTAGCCCGTTCAGCCCCCCCTCTATCCGGCTAATCAGAAGCTGCTTGGGCCTGCAAGTGGGTGGACATTCGGGCTACATGGCCCAGCCAACGCAGCCTCGCCTCCCAGAGACGCTCACAGATGGGGGCCGTGTCCAGTTCTTGCAAGGATTTGTGAGCTCCTCGCACAATCCAGCCTGGTCGTGGGCAAGCCGGCCTGAATGTTTCCCACTGGCGCAGATGTTCCTTCAGAGGCGGGGGGGGTTTCCACGTTTCTCAAGCACGGAGAAGACCAGATCACAACCGTGGCCGAAAGGACCCGAAGCTTCGTGCGGAGCTGATCTGTCCCATGCCTTCCAATCACCCGAGTCCCACCGCTTGCGTTATGATCCAATCGGACATTAACGTTACGCCGGCTGGATGACTCTAGTACAGGAGGTCAAACGATGGCATCTTTGCACTGATCAGAGTTGCCTGCATCCCTCCACTGATGCTCAATTTTCAGCGGGGGCGTAAGCCACCACCACCACCAACCACCACCACCACCAACCATCACCACCACCATTCCTCGCCTCCGGTTGGAGGTGAGCCCACAGTAGCCTGGGATTCGGGGAATCCCACATCTGACCGCCACGCTCCCACGTCCCCTTCAAACCAATTACACACACGCACTGGCACTCAGACACGCGCGCGCAAAGGCAAAGACCCCCCCTATAGTCTCAACAGACTCTTGGGGCAAGTGCTGATAGACACAGCTATATACACCTGCACTGACACAGACAATGCACACATTGAGAGCTTACAACCCATACGTACTGTACAGTATACGTCGTAACACCCGCTGATACAAAGACACACTGACACACACCACTCACATATACACATCAATCACACATACACGCCCCACAACACACACACTCGCATGCACACCACTTACATAAAAACACAATCTACACCACTCACATACACAGCATTCATAACACACACACACCCCAACAACACGCACATATACACATCAATCACACATACATCCACATAACATTTACACAAAAACACAATCTACACCACTCACATACACAGCATTCATAACACACACACACCCCAACAACACGCACATATACACATCAATCACACATAACCCACACAACATTTACACAAAAACACAATCTACACCACTCACATACACAGTATTCATATAACACACACACACCACTCATACACACCACATGCCGAGCTACAGACACACAAACCCACGTACACAATAAACAACGCAGACACAATACACATGCACACATGCCTGTACACATAGCCACAAACACAACACACGCCACACACAACACAAAATACACACAAACCATACACAAGTCACAAGCCACACACACTCAACACAAGAGACAAAGACATACACAGACGTACACACACCACAAACCACACACATACACTACACACACACATTGCACACACACATAAAATACAAACGACATACACACACACGACACACCACAAACCACACACATACACAGACTACACACATACATTGCACACATACACCACACACACATAATATATAAACGACATACACACCACACACCACACACACGTGCGCTGGGATACACACACACACTAACGCACTGCAGCAACACACACACGGGTACAAAGGCAAAGGTCCCCCGCAGAGCCTTTGCCAGACTGTAGGGGCAAGTGCAGTGAGGCCCAACACCACGTCCTGTGCCGATGTTTCCACACGCCGCTCCAGCTACACATTTACGGCTGAGTCGACCTAGTGGAACGGGAATCGAACTCTGGGTCTTGGCATACATACACAAAGACAAATGTCACCCGTATAGACTCAATAGACTGTCGGGGCAAGTGCTGTTAGCGAGCGCCTATGAAGGCCAGGCACGCCACACGAAGGAGGGGGGTGGGGTAGGCGATGTTTACACGTCGCACCAGATACTCATTTGAGGCTGAGTCGACTTAGGGGAGGCACAGGACCGGTTCAGATCAGCCGGGTTGGTAGCGCAGCGGCTACCGCTTCTGGGGCACGCACACACGCACAAGACAAAGATCCCCCGTATAGCCTTAACAGACTAGTAGGGGCAAGTGCTGTTAGCGAGTAGCACCTATGAAGGCCGGCACGGTACACGAGGGGGTGGGTGGCCAGCACCACGCCCGACCGCCTTTGTCTCCCCAGTGGCGATGTTTACACACCGAACCAGGTACTCATTTGAGGCTGAGTCGACCTAGGCGAGGCCCAGGACCGGTTCAGATAATCGTCACTGGTGTTGGCCGTGAGCAGGAATCGAACTCGGGTGGCCAGGTTCGTAGCGCAGCGCGCTAACCACGACACCACCGCTCCCCATTACATACACGTACACACACGCACGTACATACGCACGTACACACACACACGTACACACACGTACACACACGCACGTACACACACGCACGTACACACACGCACGTACACACACACACGTACACACACACGCACGTACACACACACGTACACGTACACACGCACGTACACACACACGCACGTACACACACACACGTACACACACACACGCACGTACACACGCACGTACACACACGCACGTACACACACGCACGTACACACACGCACGTACACACACGCACGTACACACACGCACGTACACACACGCACGTACACACACACGCACGTACACACACGCACGTACACACACACACGTACACATACACGTACACACGCACGTACACACACGTACACACGCACGTACACACACACGTACACACACACACGTACACACACACGTACACACACACGCACGTACACACACACGTACACACACGTACACATACGTACACACACACGTACACACACGTACACACATACCGGGTTCTGTGTTCAAATCTTCCTTAGCGCGAGATGTGAAGTCGCAGCCTCCTTCTCAATGCTGATTGGCACGTACACACGTGTGTGGATGTGTGTGTGTGTGGATGTGTGTGTGTGTGGATGTGTGTGTGTGTGGATGTGTGTGTATGTGTGGATGTGTGTGGGTGGGTGTATGTGTGTGGATGTGTGTGTGTGTGTGGATGTGTGTGTGTGGATGTGTGTGTAGGTGTGTGTGTGAGAGGATGTGTGTGTGTGTAATATATATGAATGCGTGGGTGTATGCTGTACTTGGATGTATGCATGTGTTGTGTGTATACGTGTGATTGTGTGGCAATGCTTGTGAGGATATGTGTATATGGATGTGTCGGTGTCGCTTTGGATGTGTGTGAATGTGCCTGCTGTATATGGAGGTGTGTATGTATGTGATGTGTATATACTGTAATAGTATATGTGGGTATTCTTGTGTATGGATGTGTTTATAATATACGCGTATGCATTAGTATAGTGATGTGTGTGTTGATACAAACGTGTGTACGTGTACACACAGGCGCGTGCACTGTATCTGTAGAGATGTGCACATATCTATGTGTATATTGAACGTGAAGAATTGAGCGTGCGTAAACTGAATGTTATGGATCCGTGTGTGTATACCAATGTGTGTGTGTGTACACAGGCTTGTGTATACGCGTGTGTACGTGTCTGTGTGTATACTGTATGTGTGTAGACGCGCGCGTGTGTGTGTGTGTGCGTGTGAATCCAAGTCGCTCTGAGAGACCCAGCAGCAGCACGCCGCTCATCCGTTCATCATGGGCGCGCGTCACTCCCCCTCCTCCTCCACTCTCCCCCTCTCTCCTCCTCATCCTCCCACTCTCCCTCTCTCCTCCTCCTCCCTCTCTCCTCCTCCACTCTCCCCCTCTCTCCTCCCATTCCCCCTCTCTCCTCTTCCACTCTCTCCCTCTCTCCCTCTCTCCTCCTCATCCCCCCACTCTCCCTCTCCTCCCTCTCTCCACTCTCTCCGCCTCCTCCCTCTCTCCCTCTCTCCTCCCTCTCTCCTCCCTCTCCCACTCCTCCGTCTCCCCGCCGCGCTCGCATCTCGCTCCCCCGCTGCTCCCCACACCCCCCCCCCGACCTCCACCGCATCTGCGACAGGGAAGCTCCCAGCGCCCAAGAAGTGACAGATGTCACATGAAGCCCACGCGGCCATCGACTCGTCGTCGCTACTTAGATTCCCGATGCGACTGACTCACGGCCGACCGACGGTGGAGGGGTTATTTTGATGGCCATACTTCACCACGCCGGTTCGTGCGGGTCGGTAACGGTAGCGGAGGGAAGGGGAGTGGGACTCAGAACCGGCGGTGCAGGTATCGCTAGCCACTGATGTTAGCTGTGGCCGGGCATTGAACTCAGGTCGCAGGGTTCCTAGCGCAGCGCGCTAACCACAACGCTACCGCTCCCTATGTACATACACAGGCGCACAATCACACACACACAAAGGTCCCTCCCTCTGTGTAACCTTTTGTAGTGTTGGGACAAGTGCTGTTAGTGAGCTCCTATTAAGGCGCACTAGGTGTATTGTCTGGCGAGCACTACACCCGACCGCCTTCATCTCTCCATCAGGGATGTTTTCACACCGCTCTATAGATACCCATTTAAGGCTACGGTACAGCGCCCCAAAGTCACATCACAAAGACACGTAGTTACATGCACATTCACACACAAGTGTATGCACACACGCACACACACACACAGATATCAAGACAAAGATCCCCCCCCCTGTAGCTTGAACAGACTGTTGGGGCAAGTGCTGTTAGCGAGCACCTATGAAGGCCGGCACGGCACTCGTGGGGGTGGGTGGCCAGCATCACGCCCGGTCGCCTTTGTCTCCACAGTGGCGCTGTTTTTTTACACATCGCACCAGGTACTCGTTTGAGGCTGAGTCGACCTAGGGGGATCCCAGGCGTGGTTCAAATAAACGCCACTGCTATTGCATACATACATTCATTCGTACATACTAGTCCAGGGAATTTGGTACCAAAAAAAAAAATCCCCACTCAATATTTCAACAAGAGCCGCCCAATGCACACGTGGTTGAATGCGAGACGGTGCTGGTCCTTAATAAAACTGTCACGAAGCAGCGGCCCTTGATAAAGCTGCATGCGGCTCCGTAGCCCGCAGCTTTGCCGACGCCCCTGAACTAGACACATACAAAAAAAATGAAACATACAGATATATACACACACTTACACACGCAGACGTAACGGAGGCCCTTTTAATGAGCCGTGTAACTGGACACGCGCGCACAGGAAGAGCCATCACGCGCGTCGTGGATTGTGGTGGCGAGGAATCACTTCCCCCCCCACCCCCCCCCCACGGGAGCATCGCTCGCATCCTGCACTGGAGACTCGCCGAGCGCCGGTCCGTCTGGGGGGCGAATGCGCCCCTTGGCGACACGGGGGGGGGGGGGGGGGGGGTCTGACATAAAGGCAAAGTTACGCCGTGTTTGTTATAGGCTGCAAAGGGATGTTGTGGGGCGGCGTGGGGGGTGGGGCAAGTTCTGATATTAGGCGAGCATCTGTGATGTGCCCGGTACCAGTTGCACCCTCGGCTGCCTGTATCTCCCAAAGTTGTGATGTTCACGTACAGCAGCAGGTACAGACGATGGCTCAGGCCCAGGCTGGCCAGAGGTCAGCAGTCCGCAGGGCGAATGCCCGGTGGGGCCGGTCCATTGCGAGAGACGGTGGGCCGGGCTGTATGGGGAAAATTGCAAATGTGATCAGAAAATAAAAAAATGTAAATAAAAAAAATATTGTATTACCTTTAATGTGGACGCTTCATTGCTTATTTACGCTTTCAGTTGGCATTAAGTCCCGTATATTTGGCAGCCCCAAAGATTCAACCTCACCGGCCCAATTGTTTTATTGGTTATTTTTGGACCAGCCCAAATGGTCCAATGAAGTTGCCCTGCAATTTGGGCCCCTGTATGTTGAGAAATTCCTTGGCCCATTTTTTTGTCACTGGGTACAGAACTTATTTAAGGCCGAATCGACCTAGGTAATTCCAAGCCACGGGGGTGGGGGGTGAGGCAGCTGCAGAGGAGAATCCTCCCAGCTGAGCTGGCAGTAGAGTATTCTTAGGTTTTTTCGGTAAAGTCACGTAGGTAAAAAATTAAAATTAATAAAAATAAAATAAAAAATAAAATAACTGGCAGTAGAGGTTTGGGTCGTAGTAGAGGCAGGGGTTGGGATGGGGCCGATTCCACCGATGATCTTAAAGGCAGTGAGGGCGATGTTCTAGTTGATGCGGACTTGAATTTGGAAGCAGTAGTAGGGATTTGAGGAGCGTGATGACGTGATGATGTGGTATCAAAGGGACTTCTGGTCTCAATTCTGTCTCTTGATTATATGCTATAATACAATGCTCTCTTACTCGCTCTTGTCTCGGAGGCTTTTCTTGATGTTTTTTTTTATTTTCATATAAAAGGTTCGCTCATATTTTTGGTTGTATACACTGTAACAAGGCACCAGTGTCCTTTATTTAACTCGGCAACGGGCACACTGAGGTCAGCAATGTTTAAAGGCGTTGTAGGATGAGGCGGGTCGCTCGATGTGAGGTGACAAGGCACCACGTGGTGGCCTTCAGAGTTCCTGACAACACCTGGGGTGCGAGAGCGAACAAATTGAGGCCATGAAATAAAATATTTATAAATGTAAAAATTTCCACTTAAATCTTTTTGTTGCTGTGCTCACTCGCATATAAGAAACGTCGGCTTTCGCGGCCAATGCCATCGCGAAAGCCGACGTTGTTAAACTGACTATGGGGAGGATACTTTTCGCCTGATGATGCTAGTTGTAATTACCGGCGAAACGTCGTACTCTGTAAATGTTGCGGATGCAACTCTCCAACACGCCGGTTAGTGCTGTACTACTAACGAATTGGCACGTTCTATTTACGTGACAAACCTCACTAATTGGCTGTGTCGTATTATGGATAAGAAACGTGCACTACATTTTAAACGCCACTTATGCCGTGCGACTGCGAGTCTTTTCTGCTTCCGTAGCACCATCCTCCAAGTGCAGTACAGCTCTCGAGTGTGCAGACGGTGCAACTGCACAGTGCCGAACTACGGGTGTGTGTGTTGAACTTCTTTTGCACCGTACGTAGCCAACCGTGCTAATCGGAGATGCGGGAAAGGGTGAGAGAGGTAACAGGTGCCGGTCTATTGGCGGGGGGGGGGGGGCATTGGACAGGTGGCCTCATGAGCCCCCCCCCTCCCCCCGTTTCACTCTTTACAACCACAACAGCCGCCATTCGCGGTGACGTCACCACGGCGCTCGTGCCAGGCTATGTGCACTTGAAGGCCACGTGAAGTGTGGAACGCCCGCAGGCAGGAGGTCACGGGACAGACCCAGGTGCCATGGGTTGACTGACTTGAGATGACTGGCCGATGCACCAGCTGTGCCTCCCTAATGTACCAACTTGCTGTGTTTTAGCCGCCAAATCGCTCCGATCGTTGTTGTGAGCGTCGCTCCTCCGCCCTCCGTTGTTGCTGGAGGGCGACCGCCTCCAACTGCCCAGAGGCAGCGTCCTTCACGAGCCTCCTCCTCCACACTGGCCGATCTCGACACCGCTTGTACCGGTCATTGGCAAGTCCACTCAGCTCCACGTCCTCGCGTGCCACATCAGCTCCGTCAACTCTTCTCCAGCCCGTGCCGCGCCCGTACAACCACAGGACCCACGCCAGAGGTCGCCCGGCCGAGTACCTGATTGCGACCTCTGGGATGAAGCCATGTTGCAGGCGCGGGTGGGTTGATTCTAGGAACTTGAATTGTGAGAAGAGACAAGACGTTGGGAAATGAGTGACAAACAGTTACTCACGAGTGACTCACGGCTTACCCGTACCCGTATCCGGCCGCACCAGAGTCGCAAACGGGTACCCGTACCCGGCCGTACCCGTACCCTACCCGTACCCGGCCGGACCCACATGGCCGGATACGGGTAGGGTACGGGTATCGAGTACCTGATTGCGACCTCTGGGATGAAGCCATGTTGCAGGCGCGGGTGGGTTGATTCTAGGAACTTGAATTGTGAGAAGAGACAAGACGTTGGAAAATGAGTGACAAACAGTTACTCACGAGTGACTCACGGCCTACCCGTACCCGGCCGCACCAGAGTCGCAAACAGGTATCCGTACCCGGCCGGGTACGGGTAGCCGGGTATCGGGTAGGGTACGGGTATCGGGTACCCACGCCAACCCACGCCACGCCACTTTCACAGAGCCGTCCATCCCGACCGCACGACGTTGATTGTTTTTTTTAAAACTGCGCGCCGGGAATTTTCGGAATGGAAACGTTCCGTCTCATGAGATGATGTCGAGAGCACACAATGGGATATAATTGTGGGGTGGGGGGGGGAGATAATCCTGTTTCGAAGAGAAATACAGTTCAGCTCAAGGGACAGCGTCTAAGAGTCTCGTACTCCGGCTTCTAGGGGTACAAGGCGATGCTTATATAGTTCGCAAAAAGGTTTAGCTTCGATCGTGTTTGGATGAGCGACCACCGCGCACAAAAAAAAAACAAGTTGCTATTGGCTGCTGGCGGGGGGGGGGGGGCTCTGGTGTGGGCAGCGGAGAGCAGTAGAGAAAAATCCATTATTGTACTGTACTCTGCTCCCATGCCATCACCACGGCGCGCGAACCAGCGCGGGGTTAAGTAGGACACATAATCCACATGGCCCCACGTGACCCGCACGACGTGTGGAGGAGGCCCTCATCCAGCAGTGGATGGACAAAAAAGGCCTGTGCATGATGATGATGGTGTTGATGATGGTGATGATGAAGAAAGCGCTGTTCTGGGCCACCACAAGCAGCTGTTTTCTTTGACATACCGTCCCGCCTAAAATTAGGCGAATCTCTCGGGGTTGGCTGGGTGGGTTGAGGGGTCAGAGAGCTATGGTGGCACCACCCTTGACACCTTCCTTGGATTCAAACCCGGTGCCCAGCCGTGACCAAAACCGGTTGCTGAAGGTGCAGCGAGTTTATGGTCTCAGTCTGGCTTGCCAAATAAATACCACGAAGAAAACGCGTTGTTGTTTTTTTTTAAAGCTTGAGTTTTCACTACATTTGGCACAATTCGAGCCCGCGACAAACGAGGATCGTGACAATCTTTGGACGGCGCGTACCAACAGGTGTGCGCCGAGCACGGACACGAGGTCGACTTGGGACCAGGTAGTCCTGACGTCCATCTCCAGTGGCGAGTCGTGGTTGACATGGACTCTGGTGCCAGGGATGAGAAGGGGTCCCCCTCTCCAATTTCACTCCTCTTCATAACCCGGTGTATGTATGTTCAAATTCTATTGCAACTTACGTAGCCAAGCGTGCCAATCGGAGCTTGGGTCCCCACCAACCCGTGGGTCCCTGTGCGATCGCACCGCCCTGCACACTCGATTAAGCTAAAGCCACCGTTCATCTTCAAGAGCTATTCTGCTGCGAGAGCGACGCGCTGCCAACTGCCAGATTTCCAAATGTTAAAAATGTCATCTTCTAAAAGACGTAACATCAGACAACAAGAAATCTGGCATAGCCAACGAAAAGACCGTCCTGAGCGTTTCACGACCACAATCCCAACATCGCTGCCAGAATGATCGCAGCTTCGTGCCACGTGATCGCTCGGCCATGTGGGTGCCCTCGCTTCCATAGAAGCGAGCTGCAAATTCCCATTCCAAATCGTTCATTCCCTTCGGTGGCGAGATGTTAACTACTTCGCCTGGTACACAGGAGGTCGTGGGTTCGATCCCAAACCCTGACGCCTGCTGTATATTTGGAATTTGCGTGCCTCTCTCCCCGTGGTCGTGTGGATTTTTCTCCGGGTCCCTCGGATTTTTTCCCCCTCCACATTTATAAACATGTGTTTAGAGTATTTGTCAGCTATACATTTCCACGTGATCAGCCACTCCGTTGAGCTATCATTTGCGGCCAGATCTCTCCTCAGCAGGCCTTACCTTGTAAAATAAACCATAGTTTAGTTCAATTTCTGTCTGTTAAGCGACATGGTTTTCCGTGCGGCACACGGGTCCAATGTTAACCCTTGGAGTAAGTGAGTAAGTGACGGCTGCTCGCTCCGCGCTCGCTCGCAACAGATGCCGCGCCTAATGAGAGCGTCGCTCGCGCGATCACGCGAGGAGGAGACGCCGCTGCCAGGCACTGCCACCCAACCCCTCGCCGGATGAGGTCTTGGCAGGGTCTCATCGGGGTAAACGGTTCCACAAGTGGCGCACACTTGAACCCGTTGCCGCTCACAGATTAAAAAAAATAAATTTGTATTTTACTAGGTAAGGCCCACTGAGCTGTATAGCACCTTTGCAGAAGCGACCTGGCCACAAGTGACAGCCCAACGAAGAAGTGGCTTATCGCGTGGACATGTATTATAGCGGCAGCCAAAAACTCCAAACGCACGTTTCTAAATGTGGAGGGGAAAACCCAGAGAACCCGGAGAAAAATCCACACGATCACGGGGAGAGAGGCATGCACATTTTAAATATACAGCAGGCGTCAGGATCGGGATCGAATCTACAATCTCCTGTATACCAGGCGAGGTAGTTAACATCTCACCACCGTGGCACCCTATTCGAAGGGGGGTGGGGGGTTGGGGAATAATTTATGGGGAAGCAAGCTTGATTGCGTATAAACTACGTTTTCATTCATCACCGTCGTCATCATTATCAACCATGGTCACTCCACAGCTGGATGGCGAGTTTGGATGATAAGTGTATTCGGACGCATTATTTCTTTGTTTACAGTTCGCATTTTCCGAAACATCACCAAAGTGGTTTTGACAACGGGGCTGTCTAAAACAAGCGAACTGCACTCCTGCTTTTAACGTGTACGCTCCCCACCGCGAAACGAAATAATAACTTTAATGCCGCTTGTTAATCCGCCGAGTCTTAAGATTACTTTTTTTTTGAGAATCC
Source organism: Lethenteron reissneri (assembly GCF_015708825.2). NCBI lineage: Eukaryota > Metazoa > Chordata > Hyperoartia > Petromyzontiformes > Petromyzontidae > Lethenteron > Lethenteron reissneri. Next base: position 8,754,859 of record NC_083786.1, read on the forward strand.
CAGCTACATTGTTGGCATGTTTGACTAATTCTATTTTAATGACTATTTTTTTGAGGGGTTGGGGGGAGGTGTGGGTGTGGGAGAAAATGGGAGCATGCAACAATGGAAGAAGAAAAAAAAATCAACCACGCATACGAAGACAACACGCCCTCAGAAGATGGATTTAAGAAACAATTGCCCGCAGCCCGAGCCGATGGCATTCCCAGGCCGTCTCCCATTCGACTGTTTCGCATCCTCCTCTGACGACTGCTTTTTTTGTCTCGCGACATCCGACGCGATCAGGCGCGTTCAAAGAAATGTTGGTTGTAAGCCGGGGGTTGCCCCCTAACCAGCCCTCACCGACAAACCCGCACGTCATCTGCGCCACCCATTCAAACATCTCTAGCATTAAGCCAATTCCTCTACACGTGTAGTGGACACCCGTGAGCAGGAGGCGTACGCCATCTCTCTCTGCAAGTCGCTTCACTCCCCAACCCCCCCACCCCCGTCGCTTGTCTCACACAGCCAGCGGGCAGCCTGACATTGCACACAGGTCGAAGCAGCGCCTGCGACAGCTGCCCGCCCACTCTGGTGACACATAGTCCCGAATCGCGCGAGTTGGCGGTAAAAAAAAAAAGACACCTTTTCATACATTTCCGGCGTAACAATTTGGCAAATTGGTTGAAACGAGTGGCGATTTGTGTTTTTTTACATTTGACACTAGATATTTGGCGAAACTGACAATTTATCCAGCAATCTGCATCAGGCCCATGCAGTGTTAATAATACAAAACATAATAGAGGGGTTGATTGAAAATATTTCGCTACGCTGGCCAATGCGGGTTGGTGAAGGGGGGGGGGACCGGTTCAGATATCGATCATCACCGTTGATGGCCGTGACCGGGGATCGACCTCAAATAGCCGGCTTCACAGCAGTGCACTAACCACTGCGCCACCACTCCGCACCATTAACACAGTGCAGTGATTCACATCTGTTCGGCCGAGCAAGTGGCTTTTAATAATGAAGAAATTCCTGCCCACTCGAATGCACGTCACATTTTTTTCTCCATCAACACCAAGCAACCTCGTGCGTCACAAGTGAAGTCATTGTCTCCCCGCTGAAATCAACAATGCAGCACCACTGACGTCCATTGGCAAGCCCCCGAGCGAGTGGTGGAAATTAAATATTCCTATGGCGAGGTCCCCGTCCCTATTACTGTATACAGTTCCGATTAGCATGGTTGGCTACGTACGGTGCGAAAGAAGTTCAACATATGATAATTGGTCACTGGAACCTCATTTGCCAGTAAAAAAATGATAATTGTTTTTTTTTTTCCCCTTCTATCTGGCAACAAAACTGACACCTTTAAAAAAAAAACGGACACCTTTAAAAAAAAAGATCATATTTTTTACTGGCAAATGAGGTTCCAATGGTGAAGTTCAACATACATACATAGTTCCTCCCATGTACGATTGGGGTGGCATGCCAGTGACCAGCACGCTACACTATAATCCCGTCAACCTGAGTTTGATTCCCGTCTTTGGCCAATGTGAGTGCGAGTGATATTTGAACCATTCCCGTGTGCCCTCCCGGCAACACGCACTGACCAGCGTGGAGAGGTATGGTCAAACAACTCCTGAGACCAATAAGGTGAGGGAACGCCTTCATACAGCAGTGGAATCACAAGTGGCTGTATATTATTACATTACTGTATCATTATTACCGCGTAGTTTTTCTGTTTGTGCTGTTACAGCTCTCCGGCCTGTTCCAATTGTACCACGTATTGTTTGGCACGTCCGACGTTTCGCTCCGCATGCTTGAATGGTAGCTTGCTTCTTTTCTTGTTCAAATCAGCTGCTGAAGAAGCTCCCGCCATGTGCAGCGACACCTCGGCCATCACGCCAAGCAACGCGCGGCACGGCACGGCACCACATCAGAGAGCTGTTGTTATAACGACGTATGGACGCAGCAGAATGCAGAGGCACCAAGTGTGGAGCTTGACGCGTGCCAAGCTAGACGAATGAAAGGGGTTGATCGCAGTGAAAATGCAAGCTGGGTAGTGGTAGAGGCTTTAGGATCGGCATCAAGCCAATGCCGCGACCGCCAACGGTAATAACGGCTGGCAAAAAGGTGCAGATTGTGCGTTTTCGTGAGAAATTCCTTGTTTCACACGGTGGCTCCTGTCTCTCAGCCAGCGCTCGAGTGACGGGGGTCTGACGCCGATGGGACACGTCTCACCACGTGCAGTTGCGAGCAACTTGTAGTTGCGAAGCAGCTGCAATCGAGGGTTTACAGTGATTGCCTGTGATTTTCAGTGATTGCCTGTGATTTTGCGGTGTGCCGTCACTGATCGATTGACGGATGATTGAAACTTTCAAAGCCCACATCCAAAACAAAAACAGCAAACGTTACAGACATTTGTGCGCAAAGAATCATCTTTATTAAAAGCTAATTCATTTGTCAGGAATCTGAAATGTCATTCTTTCTTGTCCGAACACTGTACATTATAGATACGGATTTTTGAAAGAAATGAGTCTGAAAGTGCAAAGCTTACATACGTTGGCAGAGAATAAACAAATCAAGACAGCAAAACGCCCAGATAAAGGTGTCTACAAGAGCACTGAAAAAAATGAACATACCCAAACACCCCTCTTAGAACAGGCTTACTCAAAAATAGAATAACCCACACCTTGTGCAAGCATGTGGGGGTGCACGGACGTGGAACAAACCACTTTTAATAGGGGTGGCAGAGATAGAAAGCTACTTTGTAAAGAGCTAACAGCCCCTGGCTTTCACGACACAGACTCAATGCATGTCTTCATACACATTCATCAACCTGCTTATCCTTAGTACCCCAGTGACAATTTAATTCTAATTGTGTTTTTGCCAAAGGGATGGTGGGTAGGCCTCATTAACATTAAACACAACAGTTCCTGTCCCTTCATCGGATGCCAAGTCCACAATGCATTCAAGGGCGATGTCAGCGACTGCGGGAACAGATATGGGCACCCGCGGCGCGGTTTTGTGCCTAAAGGTTAACGCGCCCCAAAGCCCAAGTGAATGGTGACAGCAGAACAATCGCCGAGGGAATTTACGAGCAGGCGACGCGTCGTTAGAACAACAGGATATAGATATCGCAATCCGGTCTAATATGGCGCTTAGGGGAGGATTTAAAATTCACCCGATGAGTTGCACGACTGCGCGCTCTCCAGCGTCTAGGTGCACGCTCAACCTCGTGAATAACGTCGCTACCAGCTTCTCTGTTTGCCTTGGCTCCTGGCAGTCCCACCGCTCGCTCAGTGTTTCCGAGGTGTGCGTGACGATAACGCACTTGTTAACTCTCGTGAAAATCCAGCTGCGCGAGACGTCTTCAGATTTCCAAACTCTGGCCTTCAGGACCTGCTAAATGACAAAGCACAACGGAAAACGCACCGAGTCGTCACTTGTCGGAGTCCCACCCAACGCGGCGCAGCAAGACAGATTTCGTGGTCGATTTCCCGCGTGGGCTTTAAGTTAATCTGACAATGAGCCTGAGGAAGCCTACAACCTACTCCAGTTAGTAGTGGAGTAACGAATCAGTCCCGCCACCCCCGCCAATGCGATGGATTGTCGTGATTCAGGGTTGCGATTTCCTTTAACAATCGATTATTTTCCACAATGTGCTGAATGTAGCAGCCCCGTAGTAGATGCATGGGCCAGCTGAACCCCATCACACGCAACTCACGCGATGCGATTTATGTACCGCGAGCTTAAGAAGCAATCGATAAATGAGTGCATCGCTACACTCCGTATTGGATAAAAAAAATCCATAAAATGAAGATTTATTCATTTTTATATTCCGACGTAATATATTTCACTATTTTATGCGATCTAACCCAAACACCTCAATTATGGATACTATTGGTCACGAAAGCCTACGTGTTTAACAGATAAATTATTACATCTCAAAGTTGAAGCCACCTGCATATATTTTGCACATTTAAAAGTGGTGGGTAATGAGAGTGTTGTACATTCTTGGTTCTTTTGGAGTCGGCTTTAATGGACCACATTATCTCACTCATTTATTGATTTTGATACAGGTCGATATTAAACTGCAGACGGGCATCAGAGTGCTTTGTGCAGCGTTACTTACATAGCCAACAAGGCCTCGCACTCAATCATGAAAATTTAAAGAGGTAGCCAGGCTCGTGCAGGAACACGTCGTCACGCATTAGCAACGGATGACATCAGAACGGAAAAATCTTTCTGCCACTTACCGCTGGAGGAAAACACTGTCCCACGGTGTGCGTCATGCCCGTTGGCCAGGCCACGGGACAGAACTTACACGTTCCCACGCTGGAGTTTAAGGTTTGACTTAACGGCATCGTGGCATTTCTGCACGTACGGCAGTAAAGGTGATGTGCCGACAAATATTGGGCGGGACTAATTTTACTGCCACGTAAATTCCACTACGCTGTAAACCCGCACAATTGGGCTGCAATATTAATGACATTTAAAAGGCGGTGTCAGCTGGAGAACTGTAGCAGTTTGTTTTCGTGGAAACATTTTTTGTTGTCTTCGTTATTGCTGCGTTGGCGGGGATCAGAATTGATGTGGCGGCTTACCTCCAAGAGGTCTTCTGGGGAATGGCTGGAATCTAACTCCTCGCCACGGCGTATCTTGTGGTTCAGCAGCTCCACAGCCTCGCTCCGACTGAAACATCACGCAGTGGAGGTGTCACGGGAGGCACAGAGGTCAGAGCACTGGGCCTGTGACGCTGAAATTCTGAGTATGAATCCAGGCTTCAGCCGTCCGTTATTAAACTAGATTCCTGGAGAAAACCGTTTCAGGCTGATTACCAATGACTGTACAAACAATACATTAGTCAATTTTAAATTTCAATTAATTTATTCTAGGATTGAGAATTCAAAACTTTTTTTGATCGAAATCTAACAAATATACATTGCAGGGAATTTAGATATTTGCATGAAGTGCGTTTAAGTGATGTCATCTTTCAGGACTGTTCTATCGCACAAGGTGGTGCACTGATCACTGCGACAGCTCTTCATAGATATTTGGTTGTCTTGCCACATGACGCCAATCAGCGCAGTTGGGATATAACTTTGAAGAAAGCAAAAATGGAAATGCACAACAATGTCCTTCCATGTTGAATATCAAGTAAAAAAAAACCTTGAAATGTCAATTAAAACTTAAAAGTATTTTAATCACTTCGGAAAACAATATTAATCATTTTGCTCACCGTTACTGCATCAAGTTCATACAAGCTGCAAATGTATACCAATATAATATTAACAGCACGTGCAAGATTAGATATTTTTTGACAATGTGGAAATCATTATATAATAATATAATAACGCAGAGCGCGTTTTCCAACGCATTGCTGGATTAAAGTCTGCTGTGGTTATAGTCATGGCAGTTGTTTGTTCATACCTCACCACACTGGTCAACACGGAGCACTATAGAGGGACTGAGACTGAATACGAGTTTAGATATCACTCACCACTGATGTTAGCCGTGGCTGTGAATCAAACTCAGGTAACCAGGGTGATAATGTAAATTAAAACTTAATATCGTGATAGACTGTGCCATTGGTGGTTGCGGTAAATGAAATTAAAACAACACTTTGTTGATACTAGTACAAAACACCATCAGTAACACTGCCTCAGTGGTGGCATATTATGAACAGTTGTGCTTCCTGCACGTTTTTTCTGTAACAAGCGTGTGTTTATGATAAAGAGAGGGTTTTTTCTTATCTGTATAAAAAATATTTTTTATACCCTTGCCAACGCATTCCCTGCATTTCGCTTTTCTTTTAACTTTTTGGTGAGTTGGTTAAAAGGAAGTGTGTGATGGATTAAAAACAAGGCTGCTTCACAGATGGGCAGCCGTTCCGCGATTTTGAACGTGCATCTCGGACACTTCAAACAAAGATGTGGATAATCATTGGGGGGAAAAAAAAATCACCGAGTGGATTTTTAACGAGGGCATAGCATGTCTGATGACAAATCACATCATCGGACGTACTCCGATGAACTCACCGTGTCGTCCACGCCGGGATAGTGACGGCAAATTCAACTTCGTGTTCGTATCAAATAGTTGACTTGCTCCACTGAATAATTCAGATTTTCTAAAACGATGGATAATTGCCTTAAATATCATGACTACCCCACACGTGGGTAATTAGGAGGAGGTCGCCCAAATTGTGGGCACTGCCCCAGATGTGGACCAGTGCTGCTTCGGTAAGCGCCCAAACCATTTGGCATGCAGACAGCGTGCCGGTCTGAAAGCCATCTTCTCCTCCAGCTGGAGTGCCCCCCACATGCAATTTTTCACTGAATCTAAATCCAAAGACAAAGCTACCACATGTAGCCTTGTCAGGTTTTTTGGGGCAAGCACCGTGAGTGAGCACCTATGAAGGCAGGCACAGCACACTGGGTGGGGATCGGTGGCCATCGCCACGCCCGGCAGCCTTTGTCTCCATCGTAGCGATGTTGTCACACTGCATCAGGTATTCATTTCAGGTTGAGTCGACCTAGGGAAGGCCCAAGAGTCGAACGGTCCCACACCACCACTTGCGCACACACTGCTCAAAATAAACTACTCCCGATGTTTTTTTTTATATATCGCAGTATAAACTTTTGATATACAAGGCTTCATATTCGTTGTTTTGCCAAATCGCTCGGGAAGTCTCAGGCAGCATGTCGGTTACTTATTCGATTTCTTAACGGATCTATTTCTCTTTGCAGCGTCGCACCGTGTATTTAAAAGAAAACGGCACGAGTCCTATTCACGAGGGTGTGTCCCCCACCCCCCTCACTTCACGGTGTAAGAAATACGACTGGCCACTGCAAGTAAATCTATGAAAGGCACACACACCAGTGAGACACCCGTGCAATAAAGAACTGGGCCAATACGTTAAACATTCAGGGAATATGGAGGAAGCGCAGAGGTTGAGTAACATTGCCTACACGTGCTTGGGAGTCTAAAAGGCAGCGGGGAGGAAAAGGATCCATAAAGGGATGAGACAATGAACAACTTTTCCTCGATCAGGGCACTTATTGCGTTGGTACATCCTCACAGACATTATAGCTCCCTTTACGCAAATTTAAATAACTCATCAACCGCCGACCGAAAATGTAAACAGAGTGCCGAGATGATCTGCCTGCGATCGTTTAACGGCATGTGCAGCGTTGCCACAGGATGGGGGGAAAAAAACAAAAACGCACGCACACACACACAAGGACGGCAGCCACCATTCATCACGAAGTGAGGATGGCAACTGCACCGCAGCACGTGTGCCAGGCGGGGTGAACCTTGAGGTCACATACAGTGTCGAAGGCTCGCTGCCAGTTCGCAAGAAAGAGCCAGGTGTTATGGGTTAGATCACAAAATAGACTGTTTAGCCTACACAGGATGTTTAGTGAGGCAAGTGCTGTTCGTGAGCATCTATGAAGGCCAAGAGTAGTGTGGAAAAATGCCCACAGTAGTGAGCGGCAAACGTTTGAGAGAAACTGTGTCCAACGCACGGCCTTATCCGGAATGGCCAGTCGGCTTACGAGTGGATGCAAAAACCTGCGTGTCAAAGAACACCTTTTTCTAACTGTCCTCATTGGCCTTGTCGTTATTTGTGAAGCATCGGCCCAGGGTAAAACGGGCTTCGTTGAAACGGCACTCCGCTCACAGTGGACCTAATCTCCGCGACGTTTTCGTGCCACGAGTTTTTTGCGTTTTTTTTGTTTACATCCCACCGGCGGAGGACTCTTTTTACGGTTCGCTGCTGGGAGGCGGAGACGGGGTTGCAGGCGGGCAAAATCACCCACGGGAGCGTTAAAAGATTTGCGAGGCGCGCGTGCAAACACGCACGCGATGATCATGCGAATCCTAAAGTAATCGTGCCAATTTGGTCCCAGGACTGCGCAGTGTTAGGAATTCAAGGGCCATGATGGTGCAGCAAATTGGAAGTTAAAGACCCTGCGATGTGCCCTGCATTCTTACTGTGTGCTGGTGAAATCCTAAAAAAAAATTGAATTTTTTTTTATTACAGCACACAACATAACCATTATGTCAAGACAAAATAATCATTAGCGTTGTTGTGGAGCATAAAAGTAACAACAAAAAAAGCAGACAATATGTTTTCATTAAAAATGTGATCATTATACAGATTACTGTGTTAAATATGATATAGTTTTACGTCGAATTAGGAACACAACTTAAAAGTCGGGATTATTCCTATTCCATCTGGAAGCTCAGCATTATTGAGTCAAGCAAGCTTGATTCTATACTCTTTGGTTCTTTCGGTAAAGTCACGTAGGTAGAAAATAAAATCAATCACGACGTGTCGGGCGCAACACACAAGCGTCCGTCATCAGGTGGGAAAGCATGGTCTGCTGCTGAGGCAGCAGCTTTTAAAAGGTTTGAAATGAGTGTAGCTCAAGGGTTATAAAGAAGTGGCCGGGGCCAGTGATGTTAATGTGAGAGCTTGATTCTGCTAATGAGATAATGTCAAAACTGACCGAGCGTTTTGCTTGTATTGAATACATGCTGCTGATATTATGCACTTCCACAAGGCCTTGCGAGTGATGGGATGTGCAACAATACTTGTTTTATGTGGAGGGGTAGATATACGATGGAGACATATTATATTACATTTGGTTCTGTACCAAATTGGCTAAGTTCCAACTGAGAATGAAAAACATTAATTTGACCATCATGCAACAAACATTACTCTAATATAATACAGTGGGTTGGAACATGGTGCCCTCTACTGTATGGACCAGAGGTCACTTGAAGGGATCTTGGAGGTAGTTCTGTGGTATCCTCTTCCACGGTCGTTCTCCAACGTGGAGGGTTGCACTGCTATGCGAGAGACTCTCAGTGTTCAGCCGGCACCACTGGGACCCGAGTTAAAATACTGGCAACTTCTTGTGATACTGGTAGGAACCTCCTGGTTACACCAGCCCACAGGGGATTATTGTGTCCGTCGTGCAAGGAGGGGCTGGGTGGGGAGGGAGGGGCCGGGTGGGGAGGGGAGGGTGGGGAGGGGCTGGGTGGGGAGGGTGGGGCTGGGTGGGGGGTGGGAGGGGTGGGGCTGGGTGGGGAGGGGCTGGTCACCCCGTGGTGCCCTTATAAAACTCAACGTTTGACCTACTCACGCCGGCTTGTGCCCGCCCTCACAGTCGGGCATATTTGCGGACTACACCACGCCGCCGTTGACCCTGGCCATTGACCGAGCAACCCAACGTTCCTACCAGCTCCCTCCGCAGGAACGTGTTTAGACAGGGCTCAAGCGTAGTTTATGGTCTGAGGACAGTCACCAATGACTGTAAAAAGAACAGTCACCACTTGATATAAAAAAACGGCGACTACTTGGTATACATGAGAAGCTGAATCACTAGGGAATGGAAATTGCGGACTCGGGGCGAGATTTATATATTGGTGAGTGGGCAAATTAAACAAGGCAGAAAAAAAAACATCCGTCTTGGCAGATCTAATGGAGAAAAAAGCCATAAATAGATTCGCTCCTCCAGGCCTTAACTACCCTCTGTAAACATGTGAATCGCACCCAGGCCCCCAGCCGTGATGGTTTAGTGCTCCACTGTGGGATTCAGAAGTCCCCTTGAGTAAGTATGAGCCGTCCTGTTATAATTTTCACTCCCAGGGATTCTCCATAATCTGTGCTCTGCTTCCTGTCTCTCAGTAGATTTTCAAAGCATGCACCATTCTATTCTTCACGGCAAACTTTTCAGCCTTTGTTCCATTCTGCATGTAATTGTCCATGTTTTTGATTCGTGTGTAATTGCGGGTAAAAACCTCTCCCCTTTAGGTACATTACGTTGCTTTCCATTATTAAATAAAAATGAAATATCCGTTTCAGACGTCACGTTGACTTAAGGAAAATAGGTGGGCTTGGTCAGGAAACGTTGCCCGAAGGGGTGATCGTCCGGCGGTCGAGACTACCGACGCAGTGGCGGCCAACGGACAGAACGCTCCCGAGAGGAGGACATCTACCGTGGAGATGGAGCAACAAAACCAGCTCGTATGCTGGTGCTAAGACAGATCGTCGCATCACGAAACCGAGCGACGTCGGTGGCTTGGGGAGGCCTTCATCCGGCAGTGGGTGGCTATATCACAGCTGATGACGACGATAACGACGATAATGACGACAATGATGGGATTTCTCAGCGCTCACCGGCCATGCTGGGAAAGGAAGGCGAGCAGAGATCTGGGGGTCGCCTCCACGGAAGCAGCGTAGTTCAACACCAGAGACCAGTGTGCAGAGCCGAGTAGTCGCTCGAACTTCGACTTCTCAAACACGTGACTCAGCACCACGTTACGCAGCTGCAACGACGCAGAGAAAGAAAGAATGTGAACAGTAACGTTATGATAAAACACATTCCTGCGGAGGGAGCTGGTAGGAACGTTGGGTTGCTCGGTCAATGGCCAGGGTCAACGGCGGCGTGGTGTATTCCGCAAATATGGCCGACTGTGAGGGCGGGCACAAGCTGGCATGAGTAGGTTAAACGTTGAGTTTTATAAGGGCAACCTTGAGCAACCTTGAGCTGAAGGTGGAGTTGCACCGATGTGTATTGTACCAGTCAGGGCGACCGTATCACCACCACCTATCCAGCCGCTTGGTATGATTTATTGCTTCCGAGCATCGGGGAGTCATCGAACCTTGGCTGGATTGTATTAACGCACGCTACAGCTACATTTGTCCTAACTGCTGCTTATCCAAACTGGTGTATCTCCTCCCTACGGGATGTGTGAATAATTGATGCTGTTCTATTAAAGAAAAAAAGGGGACCCAAAATCTGAAGAGCTGGTGTTTGCCGAGGACGCCGCCAGAGAGAGAAGTTACACGTCGTGGTCTATTGGCGGAAACGATTGTAATTAGGAGAGATAATTTCCCCGAAAAAAATCTATAGCGTCCAACAGGCGCTTCAATTGTTTCTTCACCCTGAACGTGCAGTCAAGGCGGCTAATTTGTCCTCCGAAAGCGAAGCACATCGTCCATCATCCCTCGTCGTGGGGGGAGTCGCAGGCGCGTGTGGCCCCAGCCATACGTCGTGATGATCCGCGCCCTGGCAATCTTCCGTCCCCATAGTTTCCCCACCGAATCCGCCATTCATACCGACAAATAACTGACGGGGGCATGCGTCACAATTCATCGCAAGCAGATGCTGAGCTTTCACATCCAGCTCCATCAACGTCAAGGAAAATGTGTTTTTTCAGAGGGTGCTGATCATTTCATTTTTTTTATAAACAAGGAGTTCTTTTGCTGTTAACGCCGCGTTGACTCACCTCCAGGAAACGTTCACAAGCATTAAACTCCACGGTCACGCTTGTGCAATTTCTTAACGCCAACATCGCAAACGACAACAGGTCTTTGATCGCACATCTTATAAGCAGGCAAACCCTATTGCCGAGCAGCGAGCACGCGATGCAACGCTAGAATTCTCCGCCCATCAAGAGCCGTCGCGTCTCTCGAAGTGACACTGGAAGTAAAATCGAAGGGACGTGACATACAAAGACGATGTAACCGCGCTGTGCACTGTGCCCAGTCCTACAAGGATTTTTTTTCTCCTCCCCTTCACCCCGAGTGAAAAAAAAAATGCATTTGTTGCCCAAGGGCAGGCTTATCATGGGCGAGTGCACCCAACGTGCCTGGAGTGCAAGTCCCGAGAATTCCGTCTTGTCCACGTCCTCCGAGACCTGTGTCAGAAGCGTGTCCAGACAGCACGAGGAGAGGAAGCCCTGGCAGAGAGTGGGAGGCACAGAAGCGATGCCACCATTACATTTCGGCAAAGGCTGGCACACACGCATGGGTTCGGGAGGCTCGCCATTCGGCGACTTAAAGAGCCGTAATCTATAAAAATGCATCTGATCTTCCAGATACAGCATTTGTCCAGACTGTCTCCTGAATTGTCCGACTAGGGTTTAGAAGTATCGTTAGTAAGAATAAGACTTTAACGTGGATTTTGGCCGAGCCGTGGTGGTGCTCGTGACGTCTTTGCAATATTCTATTAAAATGTACGAAATTCATGCTGCAGTAATATCACTGGACCACTAAGCCACCTCTAAAAGTAAATGTTCTCATCAATAAAGCATCGGATTTATGGCAGACAGCTCTATATAGCTTGACGTGCATCCAGAGGATACGTACTGTTGATTTTTTGAGTTGTGCCATTCCTTTTAACTACCCAGCATAAACATTTTCAAAGTAACCCCGACAAATGCCATGTTTCCTGTGTCTATCTCATGCCAATTAAAGCAATGCTTTTTTTATATTATCAGCACTGGAATAAACAAAATCAAGTGAAAAAATACATTACATTTCGATGGAGTTTTTTTTTGCAAACTGACTGGACAGGGACCATCAAATCAGTAGAACTGAGAATCCAGTGAAATCACAGTTGGGTGGCTCAAACTTGGTTTCGAACCCAGCGTCTCAGCAGCGGCAGCAGCTCAGTGTTGTGACAAGGCCGTCATACACCGCCCCCACATCTCCGCATCCGCGTCACGACGCGCTACCGCCACTCGCGATGACGCGTTACCTCCACGGCTCAGGTCAACGGGTCCTTTGTTCCCTATTAGCCACGCGCGCCACCTCCTTTAACACCACATGTTAGGGGCCCCATCCATGTAGTACGTACGCAAAAATCTGTCAAAACTTGACCCCTCCACCCCTCCCTGTACGCACGCGTACTTTTTACACCACCCCCCCCCCCGACCGGCGTACGTAAGCTTGACAAATCCTATAGAACGGCCGGTATTTAATCCACGCAGAAATGATCAAGGATGAATAATATTAACGTGTTTAAGCAATCAGATAGTCCACCGCCGAATGCATTAAAGAATTAAGTTGCGTACCTTTAAAAAGATTGTCTGGTGTCCGCTAGGTTCAAACGCCGACTGAACCCAGTCGGACAGGTTACGTATTATAGGGATTTCGTCAACACGCGCAATGTCAGGCTGAAGCACAGCAGCATGAGCTGCAGTCTGCTGGGCCGCCGTCTCAATATCCACAGCGTAGCTGACGTCATCATCATCCAGCTTTTGATTGTTCTCACTGTCAGAAGACTCAGTCGTGTGAATGCACTGGTGTCGTTTTACACTGGCCTGCGGCAGCTAAAATCTTGAGCCAGCGGCAGTCTGTAGTGAGGCCAGATGTGTAATCCATGGGGCAGGCTGCCAGACTGTCAGACTCACAGCTGATCTGCGTGATTGCTAGCAGTCAGGGGTACGGTGGCATACAAGTGACACCTCTCCCACAGTCCTACTTCTCCCGCTAGTACTTGTTGTCTAACAGCTGAAGAAACTGAACTGGAGCTCATTTGAAGGCCAATGTAGACAAATTACTATCGAGGCTTCACCTCCCTCCCAACCTGTTTCCTATGCGTATGAACTTTGTCAGTACACCCCCCCATACGCAAGCATACGCATTTGGGTGAACCCCCCCTCCCCCCTCCATGCGTACGTACTAAACGGATGGCCCCTTACTTCATAGCAGACAACTGCGAGGAGCGGGGAGGCAAACGCGGGCGCGAGTGACAACCTGGAGCTGAAGGGTGCGCTTCTGAGAGACGGGGACAAGCAGCAGGGAGCCCAGCGTGAATGCGAGCTGCCCCAGCAGGGAAAACATCTTGCCGACAGCCAGGAGGTCCAGGTCGGCGAGAACAGGGCATCTGAAACGCGACATACATATGCGACTGTGACGGTGCATCTTTGCCCAGAGGGCGAGGTGCGAATAGCTGCACCTTCACACCAAATTCCACCCAACTGCCACACCATCCACTTGTGAAACCTGCCACTTGTGAAACCGTGTGACGATTATCTGAACCGGTCGTGGACTTCCCCTAGGCCGACTCGGCCTCAAATGAGTACCCGGTGCGGTGTGTAAACATCTCCAGTGGGGAAACAAAAGGTGGCCGGGCGTGGTGTTGGCCACCCACCCTCTTGTGTGCTGTTTCGGCCATAATAATTGCTCGCTAACAGCTGTTCGCGAGCACGTGTGCAGACTTACATGAGAGACTTACAGTCCTAATTGCCTTCAGACGTTTTAAAAGGCACCTAATGTGTGCAGATTATTATAATGATATTTGCTATGTATCTTTCAATCATAAATCTCCTAAATTTCGATTTAAAGCTTTCGTGACTGCAGGGATTCATCTTCTTGGTTCTTTCGGTAAAGTCACGTAGAAGGGAAGTAATACATAATAAAAATAAAACATAATAAATTATATTTTTATAATTTTATTACTTCCCTTCTACGTGACTTTACCAAAAGAACCAAGAACATAAATCTCCTCCCAACCCCCTTAATTTAAAAGCTGCTAGAGCTGCGGGTGACTTTAAACCAGCGCTCCCCCAACCCCCGGGCCGTGGACCGGTACAGGTCCGTGGCCCGGGCCGCACAGCAGGAGGTGAGCGTGAGTCCGCGCGTGGCCCGGCCATTATTTTATTTACCACTTCCGTCCGTGCCTCTTTCCCGCACTGCGCACTTGTCTCAGTCACAGTGTTGGTAAGCCCACAAGCTGCTAACCCCTAGTAGCCAACATGAGTAAAAAACAAACGTCGCTGGAGAGCTTCTTTGAAAAGGGGGAAAGACCCAATGATGAACCCCCCCCCCCCACCGATTCGTGAAAAAATTGTCTTCCACGAAACCGGTCCCTGGTGCCAAAAAGGTTTGGGACCGCTGCTTTAGACCATCTGTAAATCCAAAGTGTTATATTGCATCATCGCTTATCAACATTGTTTATAAAGTACCTGAGCAGTAACAAGAAAGAGTGATGGCAATCATCCTTTTGTTTGGGAGTCAAAGGGCAGGAAGCTGCAGGAAAGACGCACAGAGCAGGTTAAGTTGTTTAATTTATTTGAACACAATCAAAATTGCATTTAAACTTTGAAAACAAATACTTTTCACAGCAGGAAATGAAATAAATTTCAAACTTGGATCAAACGAAAACTAGCTGCCTTTGTAAAGAACTGTAAGAATGTTTGTGTATTTGCATGAAAACATTTCATTAACAGTTCAAAGTAGAAAGCAATTACAGAAATCAATCGTATCCATGACCCTTAAGCAACAATGACCAACCTTCGATCAGTGGTGTTGAGATGACAGACCTCCACGTTCTTGCAAAATTTGGAACCTAAAATATAGAAGAGAAGCAAGTTTCTTTGGACACACTCAGCAGCAGTGATAGATGAAATAAAGGCTATGCATGGAAGCTCTTTTTTATTACAACCAGTGGATAACAAGAGCCACTGTAGAGATGATGAATGAACCACATAGGGAAGCATAAATCGTTCGGTCCAAATCTATGCCCGTGTCAAACTACTTCATTAGCTCTTTTGAAAAATAATCGACTTTTGTAAACTTTCCAGGTGTGCTGAGTCAAGCTAATTACACTCAGAGGTTCAATAAAACATCTTGAATTATTGTAATGCTCAGGTGTTTCTGGCTGCGTAAAAAATTCCCTGAACAAAAAAATGTGCTACGATTTTCTAGTAAAAATAACTTTTAGAATAAGGTTCCTCCGTGATGCTTCTTTGCTGCAAGAGGCTCCAACACATATCCAGGGTGAGCTTCCTTGGCTTGAAAATATTAAAGCCCACAAGGTATAATGAACCTATAGATAAAAATGAATCTACAGCCATGATATATCCACTGCTGGATGAAGGCCTTCCCAATCTATTGCCATCCATACTCTTTGGTTTTTTCGTTAAAGTCACGTAGGTAAAAAATTAAAATAAATTAAATCACGACGTTTCGGAGGCAACACAAGCGTCCTTCTTCAGGTGGAACCGTTTTGCTGTGACGGTTCCACCTGAAGACGGAAGCTTGTGTTGCCTCCGAAACGTCGTGATTTAATTTATTTTAATTTTTTACCTAAGTGACTTTACCGAAAAAAAACAAAGAGTATGAATGCTTGCAGTCACGAAAACTTCAAATCTAGAACTATTGCCATCTGTCTTGATCTCACGATGTTCATGATCCATGTAGCTTCTGCACAGGAAATCAACGCTGCACCTCTGCAGTGGACGTTCTTCTGGGCGTGTTCCCACCTTTGGATAACACTCCATCGTTAATCTCCACCACTGGGCATCATTTATTTTGGCAACGTGCCCTCCCCAAGGCACACTTAATTTTTCAAGTCAATAAGCTGTCTCCAACTCGCCGTATATTCTCTGATCTACGTGGTCCTCCTTCCCCCCTCTCTCTCAATGTAATTCCAAGCACGCAGCCACTCCATGCAAAGGGAGCCTTATTGTGGCGAGGAAACAAGCAGGAGATCCACTCACCTGCCAGAGAGACGTGATGGGTGTGATCCTAACCAATACCACTCGCAGGTAATCGATCTGTGGATTAGATACGGATTCCAAGTACTTTGTAACACGTGACGTACAACAACCGTGCAAAACTTCAATTCAGCAGTTTGGTGGACTTGTGTAATTTTTCACCTACCAGCACAGTGACACTACAATCTATAATTGGCTTGGGGAGACAGAACAATAGCTTTTAGTGACAACGAGGGTCCCATATGCTCACACGTTTGTTTACATTAATTGTATTTATTTGGCAGCGATTGTCAACCACCAGTGTTTTGATATTAATCTTAAAATGGCAGTGTGTTGGCAACAGGGCCATTGAAGCTTGTGTAAAAATGTAATGCACTAACTTTAGTATTATACAGTACTAGATATTGAACATATACATATATATACAGTCCCTTATTGCTAATCCATTGCGGGAAGAGAGCCTGCCCACACCGTGCAGGTCGACTCAGCCTCTGGATTCATAATCAACGTTTTTGGGTTTAGATCGCGTTATTTATAAATGTGTCGTAACCCTCCACCACCCGACACGGCCAATCAGTAAAAAAGTGTCACGTTGACAAAAGACAAATAGTTCACTGCTTTAGCCCACCGGTGTGTTGAAGCGTGAAACCACAACATTTACAATTTTTGAGTAGACCGACGTTTCGCTGGTAATTGCATCCAGCATCATCGGGAAATTCGCCAGAATGGTGAGGCTCTGCTCTGTCTCCCGTTCTTATATAGAGCAGCAGCAGGGTGACGTCATCATTAACTCATCAACTCATCAGCCTCTGGAGACAAAGGCAGGCGTGGTGCTGGCCAACCACCTCCTCCGTGTGCCGTGCCAGCCTTTGTAGGTGCTCGCTCGCAGCACTTGGCCAAAATGTATGTGAAGGTTATACAGGGGATCTTTGTTTTAATTCTCCTCACCATGTTGAAGGCCAGAAGCTTCTGCAGGACTCCACTCCAGAGTTGCAGGTCGTACACTCCAAAATCCAAGCTCAGTTCGGCCACCAACCGCACAGCCTGGTGACAAGCACAATTATGCGACGCATGCGGAAGGCTGTATATGTGTGCTGAGCACGATTCATTTAACCAAAATTGCGGAGTCTCCACACATGATAGAAAACGCCGATAATGCATTGATCTCCATTGACCCAATAACCTGCCAGCTTGCTGTAGCCCCAAGGGATTATCTCCCTGGCATTTCAGCACGTGGTTTAAAAGCAAGAACAAATGTAAACAAAAAATGGGAAAATTCATTTGAACACAGGCACGCAGGAATGTAGTTTTTGTAAAGAATCGTATGAAAAGGCGGGTGAGCAATGAAGTTTATCTGTAGAACTCTCGGTGTGTGAGAAGGCAGGCATTGAATATCAGGCGTGTAAAATGTAATTTGCGGGACATCAATTGTGTGGGTTATCAGAATCGGAAGATTTATTTATACTCGAGGAATCTGATGCGCTATAAAGCTCTTTTTCACAGATGTCCAGCAAATCATGTGGAACAGCAGACATGTGGGATATCAGCTGTGTGCATCGCTTGCCCTGGGCTCGTGGTTGTGATTCTTCCAGAGCCCCTTGATCAAGCCTTCTTTGGAACTGTTGTGGAACGAGTCGACCGTGTAAGGAATGGACAGGGCTTCAAACTGGGCCAGGTACAGGTAGGAGTGCAGGTCGTATCTGTTCAGGTTATAAAACACAACCAACATCAAATATGTAAAACAAGCGGGCATCAGTCGCGAAGCGCAATTCACCACCGCTAAAGAGAGCCTGCCATTTGCTAAATAAGCCCAGGGTAGCCGCTTTAATTGGTTATAATACAACCCATGTGAATTACTGTAAAAAAATGATCTGATCCATCCTCATGAACCGGTTTGCATAGAAGACCTCCAGAAAACACATTTTAAACCACTGAGAACTATGGAAATTCAACAGAGGCACAGCAGCATTTTTTTCAGTCTTAATCCATCGTGTGGCTTTCAAACTTGGATATAGATTTTTATGCTGGCAGCCTGTGGCTCCGGAGACGCATGCGGCTCTTTAAGGACTGTTTAGTGACGATATTTATTAAGGACCACCGTTTAGTATTCCTATGCATTGCGGCTCTTGAAATGATAATAGGTTTACCCCTTTATTCTAGCAACAAAACAGGTGTTAAGATGTAAAAACACCAAACTGAAACCTTTTACAAGGAATCATGTCTCCATTAACCACAATGCCTGTGGTCAGAATGCAAACAAAAAACATACTCTGATATTATATGCATTGTCCTTGAAACTGATTGGTCCACACCAGAGACAGCTTTAGATTTGAAGCTTTCGTGACTGCAAGGATTCATATTTAGGTTTTTTCGGTAAAGTCACGTAGGTAAAACATTAAAATTAATAAAAGTAAAATAAAATAAAATTCACAACGTTTCAGAGGCAACACAAGCTTCCGTCTTCAAGTGGAACCGTCACAGCCACGACAGCTGTATCAAGTAAACGAGGAAGCTTGTGTTGCCTCCGAAACGTCGTGAATTTTATTTTATTTTTATTAATTTTAATGTTTTACCTACATGACTTTACTGAAAAAACCTAAGAATAAGAGACAGCTTTCTTTTGATCCTCGTCTTTTTGCATCCGTAAGGGACCGTGGTGATTTACAGCCAACGTGAGTTGAGCGTCGAGAATTAGAGCCGTAAACGTGGACAATTATAGCCATAAAAAAGATTGTTTAAAAATAGATATTTTTAATTTTCAATGATAGAATATAGTATTGTCATCAGTATGACACACCTATACCAAGTTTGCAGTCGATACGACATTGGGAATACGGTTGAAATTGAGTTACACGATTTTAGGATACGACAACACATACAGTAAGTTAAATAAAAGTGTGTAAAATGTAAAAAAATATGTTTGGGATTTTTTTTATGATAGAATATAGTATTGTCATCAGTATGACATAGCTATTTCAAGTTAACAGTCGACAGTACATTTGGAACTAGGTAAAAATTGAGTTACACGATTTCTTTTTTGAGGATACAACAGATGGAGTGAGTTAAATAAAAGCGTGTAAAAAGGAGCAGACCTCTAGGCCACCTCGCAGCCCAGAGGGTTTGTGGACATTTCATAAATCTATATGATCCGCCCACACTCGCTTCCAAAGTGCTGGATTACACAGGCGTGTGGGTTGTAAGGCCGTGTTCGTGACGGGCGTGGGTCGATGCTCACCGGACTTTCTCCAGAGGCTGCTTAGTGATGGACTCGATGGTGGGGGCGTCCGCTAGGCGGAGGAGGCAATGCAGCGCTCGCGCGCGCTGTCTGTAAGTCACCTTCGCGTCCGACATCGACTGCTGGAGACGCACGCACCAAAAAAAAATGTTAGCACTTCGAAACCCGTCGCGAAAGAGAGGCGCTATTATCAGTCATCAAACTAAGCTGAAAAACTTTTGATTTTACGAGGTAAGGTGCACTGAGCTATATCACTTTTTTTCACAAACGACCTGGCCACAAATGATAGCTCAACGAAGTGGCTTATCATGTGGAAATTTATAGCAGCCAAATATTCTAAGCGCATGTTTTTAAATGTGGAGGGAAAAACCTAGAGGACCCGGAGAAAAATCAACGCGACAACGGGGAGAACGTGCAAACTCCAAATACACAATCTTAATTTTGGAGCTTTCGTGACTGCAGGAATTATTCTTTGGTTCTTTCGGTAAAGTCACTTTACCGAAAGAACCAAAGAATAATCCAAATACACAGGCGTCAGGGTCGAGATCGAACCCGCGACCTCCTGCATACCAGGCGAGGCAGTTAATATCTCGCCACCGTGGCATCAGCCATGATCAATCCGCTGTTGGATGAAGGCCTCCCAAAACGTATTCACCATCTCAACGTCTTGCGCCGTAACAATCCATCTAGCACATGCATGCATGCATACAACCTAATTTCAGAGCTACATCTCTGCAGCGGACGTACTCTCAGGCGCGTTTTCCAATTTGGCTGCCTCTGTTTTTTTGACGCTATATCAATGTTTTTAATAGACTGCAGTATACAAATGACTCATATCATTATATTGCTGTATCTGTTACTTGGAATGGCAGTGTGTCCATTTGTGATGAGCAAGCGAAATACTTACGCCATTGGCAATGGTAATCAGTCCGCGGGTGCTGTAGTCCAGGGGCAGGGTTTGCAGCAAGTACATTATCCTATGCCGACACACACCAACCAATACATTCATCACCAACCAGGTTCTAGCCACTGCTTGATGAAGACCTCTCATAGCTGTTGCCAACTTCTCATGGTCTCTCTCAATCTCAACGACGCAACAATCCACATAACGCCTGCAAACAAGCTTATTTCACACTACACCAGTATTCATTTAAGGCTGAGTCAAACCTAGGGAAAGGCCATGGCAAGTTCAAATACCACTTTAAACAGGTACCAGATCCGTCGTATCGGTTAAAACAAGACTATTGGGTCGAATTCTAACAGCGTGCTCATATTGAGACTTGGCATGGCACACAATGGAGGTGGTCTGGTCAGTCATGGCCTGACCACCAGTCATCTTCACAACGCGGATGTTTACACACCTCACCGGGAACTTATTAGAAGATGGATCGACCAAGGAGTGACCCCAGAACCAATACACAGAACGCTCCAGTAGGGTGGTGGAAAGGGCTGGGGTGCACTGGCCAAATGGCACAGGGGGAGGCCAGTGGCTCAATAATTATTGATGCTATACACACGACCTCGGGCAGTATTGAGTTAATCAATTTCCAGGTCGCATTGCTCTGATTTTAAATTGCCTGCGGTGTCCTCTGTGAGGCCAAGCAATGCAATGGCCTATTACTAAGTGATAACAAGGCAACAGTAAATTTCGATTTAAAGCTTTCGTGACTGCAGGGATTCATCTTCTTGGTTCTTTCGGTAAAGTCATGTAGAAGGGAAGTAATAAAATAATACAAATAAAACATAATAAAATAAAATAATTCTCACGACGTTTCGGCTACAACGCAAGCAGCCGTCTTCTGAAGACGGCTGCTTGCGTTGTAGCCGAAACGTCGTGAGAATTATTTTATTTTATTATGTTTTATTTTTATTATTTTATTACTTCCCTTCTACGTGACTTTACCGAAAGAACCAAGAAGAAGGCAACAGTAAACATATTATACGTGTAGAGCGAGAGACAGGCAAACATACATACAGACGACAACAGACTTACAAAATAAAATAATATTTAACAGCCCTTCGTCAATCCCACACCTCCGATTAGCATGGTTGGCTACGTACGGTGAGAAAGAAGTTCAACATACATACAATCCACTGCTGAATGAAGGTCTTAATCCAGCAATTGCAAATTCCAATAACACATTTAAGTAAGTTGAACACTAAGAAAGTAGCGGATGTATTGATTAAAATGTATTATTATGTTCACGCGACATGAATCGAATGACTGCCCAGAATTTTAACCAAATTTGAGGGGGGAAAAGTCTACTCAACATTGGCTTGTCTGACATGTTTTGTCACTCGTTTGCACAGACGAGATCATATAAAATGCGCCCTACATCGTCAAATCTCAGAAGCCCAGCAGGTTCGAGCCTGGATCATGCTTGGATGGGTGATCACCATCCACAAGAGGCTGTTGTAGACTGTAGGGCTACGTGGTGGGCAGTAGCAGAGGGCAGTGCATAAAAAAAACCCTATTAATTGTTGTACCATACTTCTTTGCTACCATATCTATATACTCTATGACTTCATTAACCTGCACGGTGGTGTATGACCAAATACTCACCCGGACCCACAAGGCGTGGAGAGGCTGTGTGTGTGTGTGTGTACAGCACGCATGCAAGCATCTTGGCAAACTAGTTGAAATGTTTGATATTTTTTTTAACATTGCACGATTCTTTTTTATTTTTATGCAGGTACTCACTTTGCCAGGCTGCTGTCTGTATGAAGATCACATGGTTGCACCCCACCGTCCAGTCCCTGTGCAAATAGAAACCCATGTCCTTAAAGTAACTGGCCTATGGATCAAGGTTAATTTTATCTTTCAATAAGATCGTTGGTAACTGCGATTCAAAGCAAGGTTTAATTTAGTAATTTAAGGCAAATGCTGTTGATGCCACCACACTTCGCCTTCTTTTTGCGAGACACCGTAGCAATTGCAGTCAACCTCTGAACTACTGGTCTGAGCCTTGTTTTTTTTTACCAGGTAAGCCCCACTGAGCTATGCAGCTCTTTTTCAGAAGCTACATGGCCACAAATGATAGCTCAACTAAAGTGGCTTATCACGTGGAAATGTATAGCAGCCAAATACTCTAAAAGCACGTTGATTCTAAACGTGGAGGGAAAAACCGGAGGACCTGAAGAAAAATCCACGCGACCACGGGGAGAGAGAGACACGCAAACTCCAAACACGCAGGCGTCGGGGTCGGGATCGAACCCGCAAAATATTCCACCATCTGGGTTTTTACGTCTTCCCCTTGGTCATTGACCTCTGGGTGCCACCTCAATGCCTGCCTCACATGCACCACCCCACCCCATTGTAACCTCCGTTGTCCAATTACATCTACAACGCTTTCCTGCCACGTTCTCTTAAGACATGGTTTCCCAAACTCCAGTCCTCGCGACCCATCGCGTTACGTCTTTCCGCGCTTACCAATGTACTCCTCCCATTCATTACAAATGAACTCATTCCACGCTGCACAAGCCCAATTTTTAAACACGTCCCACGTGATTTAACGCTGTCTGCGTCACGTGGAACATGTGCACACAAAGACAAAGATCCCCCATATAGGCTTAACAGACTATTGTGGCAAGTGCTTTTAGCGAGCACCTACGATGGCCGAAACGGCACACAACATTGTGGGTGGCCAACACCACGCCCTTTGTCTCCCCAGTGGCGATGTTTGCACATGGCACCAGGTACTTATTTTAGGCTGAGTAGACCTAGGGGAGGCCCATGGTTCAGATAATCGTCATTGGTGTTGGCCATGAGTGGGAATCAAACTCAGGTAGCTGGGTTCGTAGCGCAGTACGCTAACAGCAACACCACTGCTCCCTACACACACACACGCCGAGGTCTCAATCTGAAATTCAAACGGCTCTATTAACGCAGACAGCGTTACGCGGGACAGTTGAAGAAGTATTTCAAAGGGGAGTAAAACAAATATTCTCTTCATGCACTTTGCAATTCATGTGGAGTATTTTTTAAATTAGGTGCTGGGCTATGACAGGCCCATGATGATTTCCTCTTGAGAAAGCTGTCACAGCATCTTTATTAATATGCAACCTTATGCTTTATTTGCACGTCAAATCGCTGAAATTTGGCAATATGGCTTTACCGTAATTGCAACTCCTTCATCTGCATGTTGGATCGTGCGGATGAAGTCGAATGTTGCTGATTCATCACAAACTGCTGACAAATGTGCATCATTGTTATAAAGTTGCCACTGCGCGCATTAAACAAGGATCCACAGAGCTGGCGTTTATTATTACTCCGAGAAACAGAATTTCCAATAACGTCAAATCTGTGCTTCTCACAAAGTCAGATTTACGTGACACTGGTTGCGTATTCAAACACGTTGGTCACTGTCACCCATCGGCTTCTACAGTGCGGTGGCAAGATTAAAAATTGATCGTCGCTGCAGCTTGCATGGCACACAATAGCCTTTTGTGCTGCATGTTTATCGTTGTGCGTACGTTGTTGCGCTGCTGTGTACGCATGCAGGCAAGTGTGCACGTGTGTCGAACACATTCTAATGAAGTGAGAACCAGCTTCTGCGGGGACTCATCAAAGTCTTTTGTTCACTGAAAAATAGAAGTTTTGTATTTTATCTCGATTGTGCTATCAGTCCTGTCACGAGAAAAATAATCCATGCAGATCTCTTCCAGAGCAGTGCTAACCCTCCGAGTTAGAGAACAGCACACAGCAGATATCACGTAACTACCTATGAACATCTCTCCAAGTTAACTCTGGTCCACATACTTGTGAAGCCATCTACGTGACTTTACCGAAAGACCCAAAGAATAAGGCGATGTGCTTTGGAGACTTCATCTAGAAGTGAATTTATCACGGGATATGAGGGCATATTCAGCAAAGGCACCGGGCAAACCAATTATTCATCTGCACAGCTGAAAAGAACAGTGACAAAAGAGATTGCTGAAGCAGAAACCTTCTAGAGTGTCTGCCAAGAGGTAGCTGGGTGGGTCAGGGGGCACTAACACTGTATCAAAGTGCTGAGATGGCACCACGGAGTCTGTGTTCAAATCTGAAACCTGAGTTTAAAAACCGGGTCTCACCCCAGTCACCAACGAATATACAGGAAAACAATCACATTCAATCTGGATCATTTTGGCTCTGAGAATTTAAAACTGCTATTTAGTTTTGTCGACATGCAATTAACACTCTATGCAAGTCATGAGAAAGTGCACTACTCCGTGTGGAAAAAAGGACATTTAAGTGGCATCAGAAGGTGTTCTGGGATGTCATCTTCCACGGCCCGATCTCGATAATAGTCCTGAAGAGGAAGTTCTTAATTCCATGACCATATGATACCAAAAGGCGTAATTGGAATATAACTGCAATGCCAATGCACATGCCACTTACCCACTGTTCAGATGAATCACTGGGCGGGTTCAGCCACTGCTGCAGCAGCATCACGCGAATTTTCCGTACGTCCGTCTTGTTCACCTCTCCGATCTCGTTCACCGCCGCGTGTATATCTGCGAGAGCGAGTGCATCGTTGCTTTTTAAATTCAACACGTCTTTTCTAAGAAGCGCATTGTTGCTGCGGACTAACAGGCACTCCAATTAAATTGCAATCCAAAAAGAGACACGGGACGACAAGTCAAAACGCACCAGGGTAATCGCCGAGCATGGGGTTGGCGGCACGCTCAAGGATGCTGGCGTGGTCATAGAGGCAGACGATGAGCTTGGCGGGCGTGGAGAGCATGGATAGGGTGTCGAGTGAAGACAAGCCGTGGTTATTCAGGCAGTTCTCCGTGGCCGAGCGCCGATATTGCACGGTCATCTTTTCCAGCAGCCTGCATGCATTTGCCGTGTCATTTTTGCCCTCCTCGCCCTGCGAACACAGTTGAGTAAATGTATTAATGCTCCTTATCATGATGATGATGATGGCGATTGCATTAACGAGTGCCTGGAGAGGAATGTAGCAATGATTTACTAAGTCATGATCAATTGATCACCTATTCTAAAAAACATGATTGATTAAAAAAACGAAGTCTTCAGGGAGGTTACGAATGAATTGCCATGTCATGATCGGTTTACCAGTTATACTCAAGAACATGTTGGAGGTGATAATAATATTGACAGGTGATTGGGGAGGGGACAGCAATGATGCACGAAGCTATGAACAGTTGACCAATGATTCTAAAGAATGTAGTGGTTGTGATTGATGATGGGCTACACTACATTATGATGAAAAGCAAGAGGATTTTTACAACAATAGTTCACTTCCAAACCGGGTCTCCTATTACACAACACACTGCAACTGGTCAGAGGATCAGGATTTGGTTTTAAAATGGCCTTATATCAAGTCAGACATTTTTTTAAAGCGGCACACTCTAAAACATTGTGACCAACTATTACAGCATTGTGGGATGCTGTTCGCATGAATTACGCTATATAACATAAAAGTATTATACAGGTAGGAACAACAGGTTCCACACTGCCCACCAGGGATTATCTGTCTGTCGTGCATACTACAACCTCCAACACGACTACGGTATCCAACACGGATCGAGCGAATGCGCTGCCCAACCAAGTTCCTACCTGCCCACTCCAAAGGAACGTGCTTACAGCAGACTTTCATCCAACGCACTTTAAATGTGAATTGCATGACCTTGTACTTCTGTGTAGGTCTCAGACCAGTTTTTTCTTGCTGTGGTTTTCCCACCTGATGATGATTGCTTGTGTTGCGATCGAAACGTCGTGATTTAATTAATTGTATTTTATACCTACGTGACTTTACCGAAAGAACCAAAGAGTATAGATCTTTGCAGTTACGAAAGCTTCAAATCTAGATTCAGACCAGTTGTTCCCATTTTGCAGCAGCCTAGCATTTTAATATGTACCAGGGTTGCTTTGAAAGTTTCAAAAGCCCTGAATATTGCTTTATAAATCTTGCGATGATTGGTTGTTTGAACCTGGCTACATAACATCGAATCCCAGCCATGGCTAATATCAATGGTGAGTGATATCTAAACCAGTTCTGGTTCCCCCATCTTCACATACCCACACCCGACGAGCATGGTGCAGTACGGTCAAACCACCTCCGTGACTGATTCAGCTGGCCGAGACCTTCATCCAGCAGTGGACTGATGAATGGCTGTACATTTTACCTGGACTGGGTGGGTCCCTAGGAGTGAGACAAATTTCAGGGAGCTCACCTTTGGTATGCTGCTCAGCCAGCGCTGGGCCAGTATAATGCACAGGTTGAGAACGTGAACCTTCTCCGGACCTGTAGAAACCAACCACAAGCATCCACGGTTTATTCATTTCATCCCCTTCACGATTCCACCCTCCATATTGGTGACGCTCTCAAGGGTTTAATTAGAAGGGGTTTAAAAGAGATTTGACTGGAACGGTGTTACAACGATTGGTGTGCTCCACTCTAAACCCGATCATCTAAGTTCGTTTTCCGGCCACGGCTAACATCAGTGGCGAGTGATATATCCGAACCAGTCTTTGGGCCCCCACCGCCATAGCCTGCACTGCTCAGTGTGGTAAAGTATGGTAAAAAACAACTAACAAGGCGTAGGGAGGCCGTCGACAAACAGTGGATTAGCAGAAGGGCTGTAGTGCACAAAGGGTTTCCGCACAGAATGTCCAATGCGCAGACTCACACTTAACGTTTTATTTCTAAGTCTCCCATTACACCAATGCACTGTAAAATTGTGGTTTTCAAGCCGTGGCTTTAAAATGACCCTGAATTCCACCATGACAACTTATCCTTTGTTAGCAAATTTTTTTTTTACCAGAGTGCGGATCATATAAAGATTTAATGAGGACTGCACATCCCGCTGCAATAAATGCAAAATACATTGCAGCTCATTTTTTGTGTTACTTTCTAAAATACATGTATGGATTGTGCTCATCAATTGTTCCCCAAATGTGTAGCTAGGGATATAGTAATTCATTGATTAAAGCCAACTGATTATGCCCAAGAAACTTTTTTCACAAGTAAGTAACGGCACGAGCACGAGATCGACGTAGTGGGACGACTGACGATGTCACCAGTGTAGAGTATAGTAGTGTAGTGTATTGGTGATTTCATTTAGTTTTTTATAGCTTTCCTATGAACCAGCTTAACTTCCTCCATCCACCCCCTGCATCACAAAGCTTTAGTTTGAACTCCATGCCCACCTCCCAGCCCACACCCCGCCCCCACACCCCCGCAGCTATGTAATTCCTCGTCACAGCTATCTCTTAGGCATACTTAAGCGATTGTTCTTTCACTGTGTATTGTCCCCACCTGAAGACGAACGCTTGTGTTGCGCCCGAAACGCCGTGATTTAATTTAGTTTTTTTCATTTTTTATTTACTTTATTTTATTTTTTATCTACGTGACTTTACCGAAAAAAACCAAAGAGGATGTCACCATCATCACGCGTCATCGCCGCGTCACGCGCAGGCGCCTCGCTCTGCGGCGAGTCTCCCACAATGAGGCCGCAAGCAGATTCGTAATTAAATAAAAACATGTAACGAGTGATTAATCACGTTAATTTATTCGGAATCTATTTAGCCAATTAATCATTTCAGCACTAACAAGGCATTACTGCTTCTCGTTTGCCATGTCTCATTTGTCCAGTGTTTATATGATCTGTTAGTCGAAAAAAAACATTAACATGACATCGCCTTGTAATTTTAATAAATATTAAATAATTGATGGGTGTGATAACACAAGAAAACATACACCCCACATGCAATCTTCCGGGTCATCTTATAGTAGAACTATAACTCATTTTTAAAATGTGTTTAGCATTTATACTGACATTTTTAATTGCATAAAAAAATCACATTGCCTGATATTATTTTATTCCTTTCATTTTATCCAGTGTTCCGTTTGTTTGGCGGAGCAGTGGCACAGTGGCTAGTACACTGCACAATGAAGCAACGTTCATTTTCCCCAGCCACAGCTAACATTAGTGGTGAGTGATATCTGAACCGTTCCTGGGCCCCCCCAACACCCTCACCATCTGACAAGCATTGGTGAAGTATGGTACAATAATCCCTATGAATATCTCAGCATGGGGAAGCCTTCATCCAGCTGTGGATTGTAAAAAATGGCTGTATATTAAATTATAAAAGACTTCCTTATTGCCATCTGCAAGGCAGCCAACTAGTCACAGACCTTACTTTAGTATTTTTTCTTCCTATGACGGGCAGTTACACTTATAGGGCAGAGCAAAAGGCAGGGGCACAGGAGGAAATGCACCTGATGGTAGCTCATGGGCGATGCACGAGGCAATGGCGTTAGCCCACTCAGGGTTCTGGATCGCGAGCACATAGGAGTACAGCTTCTGCACGGTATCCATCGCCTCCTTGTCGATCGTTAGGCAGGAGGAGGAGGAAGAAGCAGAAGTTCTATAGGGTGCCACCCTAGTGGCTTGTGCCCCGGCTGTGGCGGCAGCGGTGGCTTTCGTCCTCTCCAACGAACGGTGCAGGATCTTGGGTTTGAGGGACTTCTCGAAGACGTGTTTGATGGCGGACAGGTAGAGTTTGTCCAGCGGCATCTGGTTCACGGGGCATCACGCACGTAAAAAAAAACTTGAAGATCAATCGGTGAGCCTGTCGCGCATCAGTGACCGCTTGGCATCAGAAACAAAATCCTTGCCAACTCGAACTCGTTTGCGGGTTGCGCTGTGTGTAAATCTGAAAAAATAATTGCCGAAGCTCACAGCACGTGCAGTAAAAAGTTGAACATGCCGAACAGCACACGGTGCAACACAAAAAATTGATCAGAGAGCGAGACAGCACAACCACAAAAAAAACTATCTAGTGGTAGAATCCATGTCAGATTTAGTTTTTCAATGTCCAATGTAAAAATGTCAGGGTCTCTGTTGGCAGCCGGTGTGTAGTAAGAGGTTGCGGATGCTTTACCACCGTTGTAACACTGACTTTACAACTGAAGAATACACACAAAGGGGAAAGTTCAGAGCAGCAGTCCTGCTGTTAAGAGCGTCAAATTACCCACAACGTTGGTTTGTTACGTAAATTCCAGTCACAGGGCAGTGTTTGCAAATGAGACATGCAACGATTGATCCCAAACCCAGAAAATCGATTGTGACAATGTGTGGGCCCCATGATTTAATTCAAGAATAATTTCAGTTATCTAGTTTGTATTCTGCCTTGAGATGTCTGCCTTGTTCCGTCTCATTCGTTCCACTAAACTCACAAGAACAGCTGCACAATTATTTGCATGAATAGCCGTAATTAATTATATTTTACATGTATGTTTCAAAGTATGGATCGTGGATGTCAGAACAGATTTTTTTTTGTATTTAGCATTACATGCGCATTGCAAAGCAAGCAGTTCTCGAAAATTCCAGTAGGATACAGTTTGTAAGCTCATGTGTCCTAAAACATAAATGTTCACAACTATATACAATATACATAAAAGTCTAAGTTATCTCCTACCCAAATGAGCACTAAAGTGGTGATCAACTCCTGTTTACAATCCCGAGTCAGTGGATACAAATCCAGTTTCCCATGGTGGGTGCCAGCCTTTCCATAAGACAACCACTGTTGACCTTCCCTGCATGGGACTCATTTGATAGACCCCAGGGAGATGGTGGACTGAAAACCTTCAAACCAGGATTTGAACTCTCATCCCTTCAATTGCGAGCGTCTTGCTCTGCCAATGAGCTACATGTACCACAATAACGGGGATAACGGCTTTTCAGATAATTGTTGGGCTAATGCAAGGGTCGGCAACCAAAATAACAAAGGAGATCCATTCTTTATGAATTTGGTAAAAAAAAAATCAAGAGCCACAATACATGCGAATACGAGACGGTCCTTAATAAATACCGTCACGAAGCAGTTCTTATAGAGTCGCATGCGGCTCTGGAGCCACAAGGTTGCTGAACTCTGGGCTAATGTAATCAAACGGTAGGTTCACAGCACAAGTGTAACGAGCGCACAGCATGGTCTCTGTTGGAAGCGATGCATGGCTCCCGTGTTGTGATGACAGAGAATGAACTGACCTTCAGGAGCTTGGCAATGAGCACGAGGGTGGGGAGTGTGTCCTCGCTCAGCTCTGGAGCTGCAATTGTAAATCAAAACACGGTGTCGCTCTTTTTCCACCCCCCGCTTACAGCGCCCCATAAATCTTGGCAGAAATATTACCATTATTTGACAGTCGCAGCACGATGGCCAATGTTGTGGCGTTACGTTTGCAATGAAGAATAACCAATGCATAATGAACAGGCACGAAGTCCATTGTGAATATTTAATGAACAGAGGAGAAGTGCATTTCTCCATGTGAAACCAAATTTAGGTTTTATACAGCTTATGGCATTAGCCAAGCTAATGAAAGTGGGGCCTACATAGTGTATATCGTTTTCAGGCAGACTTTGTTGCAGTGAGCACTGGTGAGTACACTGTGCTGATGAGTCCTAATAAGGTTTCATCTGTGACCACTTATAAAGCACTATATCACTGTTACTATCAATCACATTTGCTCACATTTTGCGACCTAAGACAAAAGGACCATAATGCACTTCTTCAGGAAATGACAGTATTTGCATTTGCAGAGGTTGTGTGCTTATTATACATATCTGTGTTGTCTAGAACTTACTAGGATTTCCCAATAAATGTATTCGTGCAGCATTTATATGTCTTTCCCTCAATTTTATCTTTATTGTGCCATCAGTGTAATGTCATGAAACAAAGGAACCTTTCAAATCTATCAGAGCGATGTGACCCTTTGTGTTAGAGAACAGCTGTCGGAAGCAGATATCATGAAGCCAACTCTGAGATCCAATCAAGTGACTTGTTCTACACAGTAGAGGGCAGCGCATTCCCACCAAGCCACTGAGATTAATGTCTATTGCATGACGGTGAAACCAATATTTTAAATTCTCAGGAGCTGAAAGGTAGCCAAATTAAGTGCCGGTTCCTAATTTCACGTGGATGGGTTTTTCGTGCAGTCCTTGGTGATCCGACCGAGACCACTCATTACACCTGAGGACCCAGTTTTATTTTTTATCAGTGGTGGCTAAAACCCAGATGCAAACACAGGATCTCTGGGGTGCCAGCTTTGTAGTCTGACCTCTGAGCGACCCCCAGCTACCTGAGTGACCTCTGAGCCACCAGCACGGTATTTTTCATGAAGATCCCACCAGCACAATAATCCATGAATACAAGTCCAACACCAACCGGGCAGCCTCCCAGAATTCTGAGAAGCCTTGATGGCAAACATCCTTACTGATAACCGTCCAGAAGTGCTGCGGGTTGAAGGGCAGCAGGTGGAAGGGCAGGCGTGTGGCGGCGAGCGGTGCTATCTGCAGGGTCCAGCCCTGCTCCTCGAGTTTCCCGGGAGGTGAGATCCGGCGGTAGGAGTTTAGGTGCCTCAGCAGCTCCAGGGCCTGCATTTTGCCAGGAACGGTGGTGGTGCCAGGATTTGGTGGAGAAGAGGCGAGGGTGAGAGATGCAACAAGATTGTCATTGCTGGAGTCATGAGATGGGCTTTTTGAGGAATTGCATTGCATAATGCCACCGTCCATCTACAGGCAACAATCTATGTATATAAAATCGTGCATGTCTGTCTGTCTGTGTATGTGTGTGTGGATTTCGGACCATACGCACTTTCATTGGACGGCGGTTGCCCCTGGCAACGGCTAGCAACGCCTTCGCCGCTTTCATTGGACGGCGGTTGCCCCTGGCAACGAGTAGCAACTTTTCGCCGCGGGGTGGACGCCATTTTTAATAGCGCGGGGGGGGGGGGGGACCGGCACCCGTACCCAGCGTTCGCCGGGTGGGAAAATCAGGCAAGGCGGGAGGCTCTGCACGGTGCTAGGCCTCGACACCCAACACGCCACTCTGAGGTAAATTCATACAAATTTCTCGTCCTCTACAGAGTGGCGAGGGAGGCAGAGTGGCGAGGGAGGGAGAGTGGCGAGGGAGGGACTCAGCCTCAAAACGAGTAACTGGTGTGGCGTATTAACATCGCCACTGGGGAGACAAAGGCGGCCGGGCGTGGTGAATCCAAGTCCCGGGCAAAGCCGGATCATGACTATGTGTGTATGTGTTTATGTGTATGTCTGTGTGTCTGTATGTATGTATGTATGTGTCTGTATGTTTTGTGTGTATGTATGTGTGTGTATGTATGTGCGTTTTTTTGTATGTGTTTATGTATATGTCTGCGTGTCTGTATGTATGTGTGTATGTATGTGTCTGTATGTTTTGTGTGTATGCATGTGTGTGTATGTATGTGCGTTTTTTTGTATGTGTTTATGTGTATGTCTGCGTGTCTGTATGTATGTGTGTATGTACGTGTGTGGATGTGTTTGTGTGTATGTATGTGTGTGTCTATGTATGTGTGTTTATGTGTTTCTGTGTATGTATGTGTGTGTATGTATGTGTCTTATGTGTCTGTCTGTGTGTATGCATGTATGTGTGTGTGTATTGTGTATGTGTTTGTGTGTTTGTATGTGTGTGTTTGTGTGTATGTGTATGTCTGTGTGTATGTATGTGTGTATGTGTGTGTATGTGTGTATGTATGTGTGTGTTTACGCTTGCATTACACAAATGTGTTGCAGGTCTAAGGCGTTCCTCGCGCAGCATTGCCGCTTTATATTTTCAGTCGTTTACTGCCCTACGCACCCTGACAGTCGTCTGTCTGCAGCAAGCGCGTGTATGTGTACCTATGGACGCGCGCGCGTGTGTTGTGTAGGGGGAACGGTAGTGTAGTGCTTAGCGTGCTGTCTGTGTCTGTGTGTGTGTGTCTGTGTGTGTGTGTCTGTGTGTGTGCGTGTGTGGTGTGTGGGGAGCGGTAGTGTTGTGGTTAGCGTGCTGTCTGTGTGTCTGTGTGTGTGTGTGTCTGTCTGTGTGTGTCTGTGTGTGTGTCTGCGTGTGTCTATGTGTGTGTGTCTGTGTGTGTGTCTGTGCGTGTGTGGTGTGTGAGGAGCGGTGGGTGTAGTGGTTAACGCTACGCTGCGCTACCAACCCGGCGAACCCAGTTCGATTCCCGCTCACGGCCACCACCGCTGACGATTATTTGAACCTCCCCTAGGTCGACTCAGCCTCAAATGAGTAACTGGTGTGGCCTATTAACATCGCCACTGGGGAGACAAAGGCGGCTGGGCGTCAGTGGTGAGGGAGGGAGAGTGGTGAGGGAGGGAGAGTGGTGAGGGAGGGAGAGTGGTGAGGGAGGGAGAGTGGTGAGGGAGGGAGAGTGGTGAGGGAGGGAGAGTGGTGAGGGAGGGAGAGTGGTGAGGGAGGGAGAGCGGTGAAGGAGGGAGAGCGGTGAGGGAGGGAAGAGCGCTGAGGGAGGGAGAGCGCTGAGGGAGGGAGAGTGCTGAGGGAGGGAGAGTGGTGAGGGAGGGAGAGTGGTGAGGGAGGGAGAGCGGTGAGGGAGGGAGAGTGCTGAGGGAGGGAGAGTGGTGAGGGAGGGAGAGTGGTGAGGGAGGGAGAGTGGTGAGGGAGGGAGAGTGGTGAGGGAGGGAGAGTGGTGAGGGAGGGAGAGCGGTGAGGGAGGGAGAGCGGTGAGGGAGGGAGAGCGGTGAGGGAGGGAGAGCGGTGAGGGAGGGAGAGTGCTGAGGGAGGGAGAGTGGTGAGGGAGGGATAGTGGTGAGGGAGGGAGAGTGGTGAGGGAGGGAGAGTGGTGAGGGAGGGAGAGTGGTGAGGGAGGGAGAGTGCTGAGGGAGGGAGAGTGGTGAGGGAGGGAGAGTGGTGAGGGAGGGAGAGTGGTGAGGGAGGGAGAGTGGTGAGGGAGAGAGAGTGGTGAGGGAGGGAGAGTGGTGAGGGAGGGAGAGCGGTGAAGGAGGGAGAGCGGTGAGGGAGGGAGAGCGCTGAGGGAGGGAGAGCGGTGAGGGAGGGAGAGTGCTGAGGGAGGGAGAGTGGTGAGGGAGGGAGAGTGGTGAGGGAGGGAGAGTGGTGAGGGAGGGAGAGCGGTGAGGGAGGGAGAGCGGTGAGGGAGGGAGAGTGGTGAGGGAGGGAGAGCGGTGAGGGAGGGAGAGTGCTGAGGGAGGGAGAGTGGTGAGGGAGGGAGAGTGGTGAGGGAGGGAGAGTGGTGAGGAAGGGAGAGCGGTGAGGGAGGGAGAGCGGTGAGGGAGGGAGAGCGGTGAGGGAGGGAGAGTGCTGAGGGAGGGAGAGTGGTGAGGGAGGGATAGTGGTGAGGGAGGGAGAGTGGTGAGGGAGGGAGAGTGGTGAGGGAGGGAGAGTGGTGAGGGAGGGAGAGTGCTGAGGGAGGGAGAGTGGTGAGGGAGGGAGAGTGGTGAGGGAGGGAGAGTGGTGAGGGAGGGAGAGTGGTGAGGGAGGGACTCAGCCTCAAAACGAGTAACTGGTGTGGCGTATTAACATCGCCACTGGGGAGACAAAGGTGGCCGGCCGTGGTGGATACAAGTCCCGGGCGAAGCCGGGTAGTACAGCTAGTCTATCTATATTAGTCTGCTATGAATGGTCATAGTCTGGAATTAAATGTGATATGTTCTTGGGCCCCCGTTGGCAGGCCTTAGCCAGCAAAAATATTTCACACTCGATTGTGGAGAACCTAGCCATAGAATAACCCAAGGGATGATAGGCCTCCAAATTGGAAACAAACTCATAATCGCTTATTGAGAGATAAATAATATAACCATACCCACCTGGCTGTAACGTTAATATATTATTTTTTAAAATAATAAATCAGTGTTTGTACTTGTTCATGATGACGGCAAGGAATTTATTTTAACGACAGAGGTCCAGTAATAAAATCATTATAAATTAATGGTATTTTGCGGGGCATGTTTCATTTCCGCAAGTAATTCTAAACCACCTTAGATGACCATAGGACGAACTTGTAATTGGAATGAGCACAAGACAGGCAAATGGTAATCAATGAATAATGAATTTGATTTTGAAAATGAGAGACAGGATTATTAAGATCGGCAAATATTAATGCGAGGAAGCGAATGTCGAGCACATCTTGCATCTCCGATTAACACGGATGGCTACGTACGATGCGAAAGAAGTTCAATATACATGCACACATACATACATCAGTCCCACGTACCTGTTCCACGTTTATGTGCATTATGTCGGAATCTGCGACCTGCATGGCCTTGAGAATCACTTCAATGCCATTGTAGTCATATGGACTCAACTGTCGGAGGCAAAAGGGGGAACAAAACGGGATGAAAGATTACATACGAGCGAGAATTTGACCCTGCTCGGGCCATTACCAACCTACAGTGAAATACAATTGTGGGAAAAAAAGTCTGAATCCTGAACTAAAGCTTTTAGCAGAAGGGAAAACTTTTGCAATTGAGGAGTTTTCTGATTCGGTATTATAACAGTGTGTGAATACAAAAATAAGCCTTGATATATGTTTTAGCTTTAAGAGACCTTTTGAACGCTTCTAATAATATATTTTACATAAACACTATGATGCAATGAGCTGAAGTGGGCGGGTTGCTCAGGAGTTAGCACCGCTGAGATCCTGCTTTTGAATCTGGGTATCAGCCATCCGTGATTAAACCAGTGAGTTGATGGTTGCAAGCTTGATAATTGTTTTTTTTTACCCTTTTATCTGGCAACAAAACTGAGACCTTTTTTACAAGGAGTCATGTTTGCATTGACCACAATACCTGCGCCTTTTGGCGTCATCTGGTCCAACACCATGTGAGACTAGGCTCTAAAGAAAGCAGTCTCGGGTGTGGACCAATCAATTTCAAGGACAGTGCATACATTATCAGATTTATGTTATTTGTTTGCATTCCGACTGCAGGTATTGTGGTCAATACAAACATGACTCCTTGTAAAAAAGGTGTCAGTTTTGTTGCCAGATAAAAGGGTAAAAAAAACAATTATCATATTTTGTTACTGGAAAATGAGGTTCCAATGGTGGTTGCAAGCTTGTTATCAATATTACACAAAAAAAAACATTCCAACAAATGAGTGTTTTCCACTTCATTCTATAAAATATATATTTTTTTTACAGAATGTATGGGAACATGCAGTGTTAGTTGACCTACAGTTTTGGCCACCAAACCCAGCAAAAAATAACATCTCACCGACAACCAAATCACTATGTGACCAAAATCGACGGAGCCCTGAGCCTGGTTAGTCCCTTAGGTGGGCGGCTACCTGGGATAACCAGGTGTTGTAGGCTTGTTTCGTGAGGTATCGAGGAGAAGAGAGACAATGAAGATCGCAAAAGGTGGAAACCATCCGTTATAGGGATGGTACGAGATCAGGAGTCGGCAACCTGCAGCTCCGGAGCCACATGCAGCTCTTTAAATATTAAGTTGTTTACCGAATTTGAAAAAAATGGCTCTTCTTGTTATTTTAGTTGCAAGACCCCTGCACCAGATAGATTACACATTTAATCTAGGAAACGAAAAACCCGGAGAGCTGAACCTCAGCTCATCTCCATGCCTTATGCAGCTTCGCCGTCAGATTGAGCACAAAGTCGTCCTGTTTGGAGAGGCAGGGGATGACGGCGAAGGCCTTCTCAATGCGACGGGCCTGCTCGGCCTTCCTTCTCTCTTCCTCTGCCGCGTCGCCGCCTTCGTCGGCACCACGCAACGGAGGAGCAGCGGCAACCGGGACGAGGTCGCCCGACTGGCACAGCGGGAGCAGCAGCAGCGTCTCGATGTACTGCTGCAGCGCCGCATCGCTCTCCAATCCGTACTCGCTGGAACGCAAATGCACGCCCGGTTCTCAGCGCGACCCCACACTCTTTATCCGACTACTTGAGGCAACTGCGATTCACGGTTGTTTGTAAGGGAGATGTGGGGAAATGTGCGTCTAGTATGCGGTGCGCCATGCACAGCATTGCACGTGGTGTGTTATACATTGTGCAGTGTGCGAAGTATACAGCGTGCATGGCTATTGTGTGTTGTGCTGCATGGGCATGTCGTGTAAATTATGTAGCGTGTGATGTGTTGTGCTTTGCCTAGCGTGCAGTATGTCGTGTGAAGAGTGCAGCCTCAAGTTTACCTGCAGTACTGCAGAAGGAGATCAGAGTCCATATTTGGGGAGCTCACCAGAGCTGGAATGAGGTTGCCCTTGGTGGCGTGAGACATGCAGAACACGGAGTGGAACGCCACCTGTTCACATTAATCTTTTGTTAAATAAACGGGTTTTCCTTTCACATTTTGAAAGCTTAATTTTTTGGCACGCATTTCATTATCATACGTTACTTTATAGTCCTTTTTAAAATCTACTGTTGGATGAAGGCAGTTCCTAGAAGATTCTGCCGGAACTACATTCAGTTCCCGGAGAAGCTCTCAGTACATAAAGTGAAACGTCGAGACATCATGACAAACGACATTCCTTACGACCAGAAAACACATCGTAGGGCTATACGGCACAACAGCGGGAAAACCATATCCAATAAAGCTGCAAGCGCCATGCGCTGTCTCAGTGGCGGGGAGGGGGGGGGGGACACGTACCCCGAGGCGGCTGAGCTTCACTCCCCACTGCGCATCAGTGTAGAGCTCTGCAAAGCACTTGGCTTGGTCGGGGCTGCTCTGCATCTCTGCCAGCCACCCGCCAACAACGGCCATCGACTGCATCACGCAACAGCATTGGGGAAGGATCATGATCAACATTTCATGAAGGGTAGTGGCATTTCCTATCATTTCTCACCTGCTCAGAGGTATCAAGTAGACATTTAAAGTACAAGCCCCCCCCCTCCCCAATCCCCCCGCTCCGCCCCCAACCCCAGATTTTTACACATGCAATCCGATGCATGTATCGTGGCCCTCCAACATTAATATGAATCAATAAATACTTGCATCTATACACCACGAGTCGGCATGTAACAATTCAAACCCCCTCGTGACTCAATGAATTGTAAAGATTCATGGTCTCAATTTGTCTTAAGAAATGTTTTTTTCAGAAAGAGTAACCAGCAGGCATTTAACAATTAATTTAAGATCGCACTCCGTCTTCAAGATCCAGCATGGACTCGTGCTTTCCCACCCCCTCCTCTCTCATCTCACTCCTGCCCCTCCATGCACTCTCTTCTCCAGCAAACAATACCTGTCAAAGCCCCCAGAGGTATCGTTTTCTCAGTGTGTAGCAAACTCATTTCTCCTCTGCTGCCCCCATATGCGCTGTCGAATCCCTGCCCCGGTTTAAGTTCGGGCTGAAGGCCTTCCTTATTCCCCACTGCCTATGACCGACTCCCTTTCTAAATAACAAAAAAACATGCTCGCTTTTTCTGAACAGCGTCTTCAGATGCAGTTGCATTTCATCGTGACATAAACCCAAATTGTATTCTTTATTTTACTACCAGCAAGTTGCACTGCGCAAACAAAGGTGCAGTTAGGCACCAGCACTCACCAAGATGCGGGGGTAGTTATTCTGTGCGTTTTTGACAAGGGACCACAGTTTCTCGAAGGCGACATCAGGATGCAGCATGAGGCAGTAGCTC
The DNA here is from genome assembly GCF_015708825.2 of Lethenteron reissneri. Classification (NCBI taxonomy): domain Eukaryota; kingdom Metazoa; phylum Chordata; class Hyperoartia; order Petromyzontiformes; family Petromyzontidae; genus Lethenteron; species Lethenteron reissneri. The sequence goes on from NC_083786.1 coordinate 8,793,751, forward strand.
AGAGCAAGGCTCTTGTCCACAGCGCGAGAATTCAACACCTGTCGGGGGGGGGGGGGGGGGAGGGCCATGGGGGCAGGTGGGAGGAAGGAGATGAACAGCAGCGGAGGATGCAGCATTATCATTCCAGCAAAAATGATATCCAGCAAGGTTTCTCAAACTTCAGTTCTCGTGTCACACCACGGCACGCCACTTTTCCATGTTTACCACCCAAAATACAATTCAAGGCGGTACAAAGCTGCATGCATCTGATTAATGTTTAACAATAGGGAGTGCTTCTTAATCAGCACGTTATAAGTCTCCCGGGATACATACACGCAAGGTCTGGTGAAATTAAAATAAGCGCTCTCTGCACACCACGCATGTGATATACACGCACAAGATCGCTCCACCCCTTCTAATAAATATTTTTGATAAACGACTAAAGAACTACAAAAGAAAATTCAGAGACTGAAAGTATAGATCGAGATATACAACTGTTTGTAAACTAAATAACCATCCATATAAATGCAATTTTAAAATGCTAAAAATGTAACGGTTACAAACATGATAGCAAAAAAAGCCTCGCTGCAATCTCAACCTGGAGGAAAACAAAGGGTTCATCGATCTATTAGGAGCCTTTAATTCCAACAAAAGCAAACAAAAGAGCACCCCAAATCCATCACGAGTGACTACAAACCCCATGGAGGATACCAACGGCCTACCTTGTGTACGAGAGCCAAAGCAACCGGCTTGATAATATCCATCACCGTGTTGGATAACGTGAAGAGAAGCGTCTTCTGCTCGTCATACCATTGCTGGCCGTGCAGCTAAAAGCAACAATGGAGAAAATAAATACACGATTAAAATATTTTATCCAACGCTAAATGTGGTGACCACTGGTCAGATGCATGTGTGACATTAAGCCAACGTGTATTTTTTTCTCTGAATTATACTACAAGTACGATCCTGGATCATGTCATGAAATAAATACATTTTATTCGGAACTCACAACTACGATATGGTGTGCAGATATCACATTTTAACAGGGAGAGTTGCGCTGCACTGCAACAACATTTTCCTTTGTAGCAGGATAGGTGGGAAAGTGCTGTCCTCAACTGTGTGAACTCGATTAAATTTTGATTTAAAGCTTTCGTGACTGCAGGGATTCATCTTCTTGGCTCTTTCGGTAAAGTCACGTAGAAGGGAAGTAATAAAATAATAAAAATAAAACATAATAAAATAATTCTCACGACGTTTCGGCCACCTGAGGATGGCTACTTGCGTTGTGGCCGAAACGTCGTGAGAATTATTTTATTATGTTTTATTTTTATTATTTTATTACTTCCCTTCTACGTGACTTTACCGAAAGAACCAAGAAGATGTGTGAACTCGAGCTAATCTGAAGAGACCTCAGTGGTGGATCTTTGGTACCCACTTTCATGGGCCATTTTTATGCATGAAGGGTTGCACGCTGCTCTGCAGTTCTGAACGGACACTTCGGTGCATGACATAGCACCACTAGCACCACCAGGACAACGTAAAATTGTGGTAAAAAGTAACACTTTTTATAAACAATGACATCAAGTATCACCAGATCCGACGCTCCAGTTACCCCACCGACATTCTCCTCGGCCTGAAATAAAAGCAACGTGCGCCTACCCCAGTGGCGATCGCTTTGCTGACGATGTTGGTGAAGATGTGCTGGTGGCACGCGGCGAAGAGGCGTAACACAGCCATGAGGGCGAGCTGCAGCTGGCTGGCCTCACGCAGGCTGTGCAGCAGGGCCACCAGAGGCGTGTACACCTGCATCACCTCGCTCGTTTCTGCACCGGACTTCCGCGATAACCCTGCGTGTGCCACCGCGAAAGGGAGAGCATCCACGAGTGATGGTGGTGACGCAAAGCCTTAGCTGCCAATCGGAATCTCTATAAATGTTTAAAATCGAGCCTTACAAAAATGTGTGATGCAGAGGTCGCAAACGGGTACCCGATACCCGTACCCTAACCGATACCCGGCAACCCGTACCCGGCCGGGTACGGGTACGGGTACCCGTTTGCGACCCTGGTGCGGCCGGGTACGGGTACGGCGACGGGTAGGCCGTGAGTCACTGGTGAATAACCGTTTGTCACTCATTTCCCAACGTCTTGTCTCTTCTCACAATTCAAGTTCCTAGAATCAACCCACCCGCGCCTGCAACATGGCTTCATCCCAAAGGTCGCAATCGGGTACCCGATACCCGTACCCTACCCGATACCCAGCTACCCGTACCCAGCCGGGTACGGGTACGGGTACCCGTTTGCGACCCTGGTGCGGCCGGGTACGGGTACGGCGATGGGTAGGCCGTGAGTCACTGGTGAGTAACCGTTTGTCACTCATTTCCCAACGTCTTGTCTCTTCTCACAATTCAAGTTCCTAGAATCAACCCACCCGCGCCTGCAACATGGCTTCATCCCAGAGGTCGCAATCGGGTACCCGATACCCGTACCCTACCCGATACCCGGCTACCCGTACCCGGCCGGGTATCGGGTACCCGTACCCGGCCGGGTACGGATACCAGTTTGCGACCCTGGTGCGGCCGGGTACGGGTAAGGAATCAAAACCCGTTTGCGACCTCTGGTGTGGTGGCGGCTAAACAGGGAAAAATTATCGCCGTGCTGTTAGGCTGTGCTACCGCTTTTCAAGATAATGGGGATTATCATTGACTGTGGAAGTTATTTGCTTCAAAGTACACGTGCATTTTTTCCTTTTGTTTGGCATTATGTTTAGTAGGCAAGTATAAATAAATGTTCTCATCCAGCAGTGGATTGACAAAGCATTATGTGTACCTTCAGATCTCAGGGCAAGAGCCGTGCAATCCAGAGGGAACCGTTTTCCTGCAATGTCACGAGCACACAAGCCACAGAAACGAGTCATTTTAAATCCTTTATATTAAGTTCGCTTGCTTGCTTGCTTAGGACCGTGCAAATCTTTCGGTCGTTTTTTAACCCACTTCCCGTCATCCAATCGAGCTGACATTTTGCACACAGACTCGTTGTGCGTGACACTGCATTTTCGTGAAATTTTTTCTCCAAAAATGTACACTGTTTAGGGAAAAAAAAAACATTTATTTACCAATTGGTTAATGCTGGCACACAATCATCTGACCCATAGGTGGCAGCCATCTCAAGCCAGAGGACGAGAGGACTCTAGCCGCCACGCATATAAAGGATTTATAGTGACAAAACTTTGTTTTTACGGGTTATACTTGTTAAAGGATGACAAGAGGGAAGAGACGCAAGACCCATAGCATTTACCATGTGAAGATGAATACGTTAATTTTTGGCCACTCAAGGGTGACAATGCAAATTAGTTCACAATTTGGTAGCAGGGTGAAGTACAGCTAACAGGATTTATTGATTTATTGTTAGTAATGTCCAAAAGCTGCCAAGAAGTGCAGCGAGACAGGCATTACGGCCAAGCCAGTGGTTTTTTGGCCCCCCATGTTGAATTTTGTTTCAACCGAGTATCCCCATGCTTGACCACACAAGGTTCTGAAAAATAAATGTATGAATAATAAACATCAATATATTAACCAATTGTCCCTTTTGTTAGGTATCCTAACTAGCTCATAAATGCAAGCGAAAAAAACATTTAACGGATGCTCTACATGCATAACATCATTTGTTCACACTCGCTGGTTACTCTTGGAAACCACATTGTTTACGATCAATAAGTTTAGAAATACATTTTTGCATCGTTCTCGGCGGCCATATGGATTTAAAGTCTATCATAGTTATTTTACATTGGCAGATTCTTACGTCATTATATAAGTATCCACCAATGACTCATGCATGATATAATTTGGAAAAGGGGCACCGCAGTGGCGAGATGTTAACTACCTCGCCTGGTATACAGAAGGTCGTGGGTTCAATCCCGACCCTGATGATGCCCGTATACTTGGAGTTTGCATGTTCTCCCTGTGGTCGCGTGGATTTTTCTCCAGGTACTCCAGTTTTCCCCTCTACATTTACAAACATGTGTTTCGAATATTTGGCTGTTATAAATTTCCCCACAAGAAGCCACTTCGTTGAGCTATCATTTGTGGCCAGGTCGCTTCTAAAAAAAAATTACACATTTAGAGATCACCTCACGTATCCCCAAGGTGGTCCGCGTACCACCTCCCCCCACCTGGTTGAGAAGCACCGAGTTAAGCCATCGGCACGAACCGTGTTTGCGCGGGCCAACGAGGGCGGTGAGCTCGTAGACAACCGGGAGCGTCTGCACGGGATCGAGCACGATGCCATCCTCACGGAAGTACTCTTCGAACGTCCACTCCTGGTAGGGATCCTTGTCCGCACCAGCCGAGTCCTGCCATGTGCGCATGCACATTAGAGTAGGGCAATGATTTAAGAAGTAACGGAAAATGCATTATTACCTTAGATTTGATTATTTCCTTGAATATATGTTTATTACCTTGTACGTAAGTATGTTTAACTTCTTTCACACCCTACGTAGCCAACCATGCAAATTGGAGGTCCGAATGCATGGCTAATTACTGGATGTAAGGAAGTACATTTATAACTGTTATACACATAGGTTATCACGAGTGCGCAGATGAAGGCCTCTGCACATTGTGGCAGTCATGGGAGTTGTTTTTATCACACTTCACCAAGCTTGGTCAATGCAGGCTGGTGAAGGGTGACCCGTGACTGATACTGATATAGAAATCAGCAGTGATGTTAGTCATGGCTGGAAATTAAACTCAGGCTTTAGGGACGGTTCGGCCACAATTACAGAACGCGACTCTCATGTTTGAGATGGTGCTCTGTTGGACCAGACTGATAATTAATCGTGAGAACACGCGTAACCAAATGTAAGGGGTTTTGCTTAGGCATTGATGATCAGAATCAGACCATCAATGCTCTACACTTGAAAACTCTGTTTAAATCACAAGAAACTGATCAGACTTCATCGCAGGGTCTCGGCTCAGTGTGGGGCCACCCAGCCACCTCAAAATCCCCAGTTAATTTACCAGCCTATTGACTGTTTATGAATGGACTACATATTATTAACACTCCTTCCCTTTATTAATGCTACCCCTACCCCCTCCCTTTGATGCTGAATTAGTACTATTCACATACCTGCATTTCCCATATCCTCTCCCTTTGATGCTGTTAATCCTGCATAATGCACATGCATATGTAGTACTAATCACATTCCTGCATTTCCCATAAATATGCTAAATTCCTCTTGATATGCAAATTCCTTTGTCAAGGCGCCCAGCTTATATATATGCTCCAAGCTCGTGTGCTGTTTCATTCAGACGCTGTCGCCTCGACAGACCTGGTTTCACCTGAGGACGGCTGCTTGCGTTGTGGCCGAAACGTCGTGAGAATTATTTTATTATGTTTTATTTTTATTATTTTATTACTTCCCTTCTACGTGACTTTACCGAAAGAACCAAGAAGAAAAATGGACTACATATGAAAGAGACTGAAAAGGAAGGTGTTGGCGGAACCTTGGCCACAAAGCCGTAGTCTTCAGTCTGGCACTGCTCGTAAATGGCCAAGGCGACGCGCGTGTTCTTGCTCAACTCCAGACAATCGAGCAGGATGTCTAGGGGCACACGAGAAGGCAGGCAGGGGTACATTGATGTAATGATTGCAACAGCAACAACAACTTGTAACGAGTTAAAATACAATAGCATCTCAAGCTCCTTATAAAAATGGAAGGGAAAAAAAGCAAAGCGATAAGGGTACAAGGGAGGTGGGGGACAACCAGGGTAGGGATTTGTGGGAAAGAGGTCAGAGAGCAACACCGTGGTGAGACCAACGAGTCCCAGGACATCCCTGGTGGGGGGGGGGGGCCTCTTCTATACACACGAATAAATTAACTACCGCACGTGTGTAATTTCGTCAAATTAAACGTAATGTTATTACTTCACGTACCATTTGATGCATGCGTCATTCAGTGTAAAAATCGGTTTAAATCGACAACATAAATGCGTCATTGCATCCCTTTGCATACCACGTTTTTTTTTCTTCTCCCAATTGAAGCTGGTTAATGGAGCCCTCAACGGTTACATTCGTAAGGGTTTGACAAGACTGGCGACGCACCGGGGTGGCAGTATGCGGTGGCGAACTGGCAGAGCGTGTGCATCTCGGCGGGCAGGTTGAGCGTGGGTGGCACCTCCATGTGCTCATCATTCTCCAGCCTCGTGGATAGTTGCTGCACCACCCAGAACGCCAACTCGGCCGACGCGTGAGGGCTCAGAGCACCGTCGAGCTCCCCCCTGAGCGGCGGGCGCAAAGAGAACAGCGCACGCCGTGGGATCACACCGAGGCTCGACTAAACAGCGCCGAGTCTGGATAGTTGCTTGGACGGGTGACCACCGTGCATAATACAGATTTGTTGCCAACGGGTTACGTGGCGGGCAGGGCAGCAAAATACAATTGTTGTAGCTTGCTCCAATGTCTATTCCCAGCCATGGTTAAACATGGGCGGTGAATGCTATTTCAACTGGCTGTGGGTCCTCACCTTCACAAACCTGCGTAGTGAAGTATGGTCAAATAACCCCAAGACCTGCAAGTGAGGGGAGGCCCTCATCCAGCAGAAACCACAAAGCACGCGTATGTACGGTTGGTTGAGTGTGCAGTCAGCCCCACCGAGTCCACTGTACTGTATTTTTCTCCAACCTTCTCTCACCTGCAGATGTCGATGGCCTTCTGGACCTTTCCGGTGGACAGCGCGTGCCCAGCGAGCCCGCGAGCAAGGTCATGCCGCCCGACCCCGAGCAGCGCGGCCAACTCATGCAGCTCCACCATGTTCTGGGGGCAGCGCTCGGACGCCTCGCTGCCCTCGCCCCCCTCGCTGACGCCGCGGCAGCTCACCACACTGAGCTTCGCTGCACTCTTAACGCACAGCGATGACATTACGTACAGAATGATCATGTGTGCTTTATGGGAGAAAGCAGGGCAATTATACTGCTGTGCCACTGTCAAAAAAAAATATCCGGTCAAAGTTGGACCATGACCAAAACATCTGGCATGCGCCTAATCTCAGAAACCAAACAAATTTGAGCCTGGAAAGTGCTTGCATGGGCGACTACCATGCACGCCAGGTTGTTACACTCTGCTAAGAGGATGTATAGTTTGCAGAAGGCAGTGCTAAAAATCCATGATTGTACTGCAATTTCTATGCTCCCATGTATACGTTTCCCGCCTTCACAGACCATGACCCACATTGCGTGGGGAGGCCCACATTCAGCGGTTTTCTGCTAAGAGGGCTGCACATGTACATATGAAGCTGGCATAAGCGGTAGCACAGTGGATGGTGCACTTCAGTACGAACTCGGTCACCCTTTGAGAATAGGTTTCCCCCTTTTTTCTAGGCAACAAAACAGTTGTTAAGATGTTAAAACACCAAACTGAAACCTTTTACAAGGAATCATGTCTGCATTAACCACAATACTTGTGGTCGGAATGCAAACAAAAAACATTCCTTGTAAAAGGTTTCAGTTTGTTGTTTTAACATCTCAACACCTGTTTTGTTGCCAAAAAAAAGGGGAAAACCTATTGTCATATTTTGGTACTGGCAAAGGAGGTCCCATGATCGGTCACCCTAGTTAGATTTCCCACCACAGCTAACATCAGTGGCAAGTGATATCCAAACAGCTTCTGGTCATCCCATTCACCAATCCGCACTAACCAGCACGACGAAGCATGGTCAAAATACCACGTTCTCCGGACCGTGATTCGCACCCCAAACGTGTACCTGGTGTCAATAAAGTTATACAAAACTGAGCACACGCCTACCACTTTTGCTTGAAAGTACAGGTAAAAAAGTTGCATCTTATAACGCACAGAAGACGGTAACTCCCTTGAAAAGCACGGCATGGGGAGGCCCCTCATCCAGCAGTGGATTAACAACATGGGGACGTACATGCACATGGTGGCGAGATGTTAGCTACCTCGCCTGGTGGATAGGAGGTCGTGGGTGTAATCCCAACCCTCACGCCTGTATATTTGTAATTTACATGTTCTTCACGTGGTCACGTGGATTTTTCTCTAGGTCCTCCGATTTTCCCTCCACATTTAGAGTATTTGGCTGCGATAAATTTCCACATGATAAGCCACTTCGTTGAGCTATCATTTGCGGCCAGGTCGCTTCTGAAAAAGAGCTATATAGCTCAGTGGGCCTTACCTGGTGTAAAAATAATATATAATAAATAGATGGGGCAGTGAAACCTGCGGGGCCTGCGGTGGGCCGCGAGTGGGGCCGTCGCTGGGGAGGTCGTCACTCTCGGTGGTGAACGCGGCAGAGAAGTGCGCCAGCAGGGTAGAGTGGCCAGCGCTGCACTCGTACTCCTCGCACGACAGGTAAATGCCAAACTTGTGCTGCGGACGGATTTTACGCACAATTGTTGGACAACGTTAAAATAATATCGCAACATTTTTCAGACATTCAGAAAACTAAAATCAAAAATGTTTGGAAGCTGTCATTGGTTACTGCAGCATCACCATCACTTTTACATGATTCGTATGATGATAATAATCATCACTCATTTTAACGACTGGTAATACCATTTTCATCACGGATTCTGCATTATTAACTTCAATCATCATCATCACCACCATTATTAGTACGGTTGGCTACGTACCTCCGATTAGCACGGTTGGGTAAGTAATGTGTGAAAGAAGTTATTCGTACGTACATACAGATGAACTAAGTCTGCAGCATTATACAACACGCACATGGGACTCTTACAAAAGTCATACATAAATCCCACATCACACTTACCTGCAATTTATAAATGGACTGGAAAGTGTTTAAATTCACGTTGAGCTCTTTCAGTTTGAAGACGTTTTCTGCAGCAGAAAGAAATAACCACATTTAGTATGCACGCAACAATCCATTCATTCCGATGCTCCCTCTACACGCATTGACTCATGAGTATAAGAATTGACTCCTTAAGATTTATTTTAAAAATTATGCATATGTTACATTTGGGTTAAAGAAATTAATGAAAAAAAAATGGCACATACGAGGAAGACAACACTGACAAGACAGTGCAAACAGGACCAACGAATAATCACACTGTGACCTCAATTCGTAATCATTCATAGAATATCAGGTAAAGGAGGTTGCATAATTAGATACCTCAGCATTTATCAGTACAATGCTGGCAGAATTCAAATTGTAATTGCGTACCGACCTGTATGTAAAATAAGGAACTTGAGAATCGGGATGCAGTACTCGGTTAGCTTCTTCAGCTTAGCCTTCCCCTGAATAAGAAACCACACGGCACAGCGAACTGTCAGGATTGGTCCAGAACTACAACCACAGATGACAAGTATGACTCTGAACCAATGGGTTATCATATGCAAGCACACAAGTATGTTAATGAGTACATACAATAAATAATACACTTTAGAATAATAATGCACTTTATTTATCCATGAGTGTATCACCAAGTCTCAAGACTCTTTCAGGAAAGTCATGCGTTGGGACATTTAATACATTCTATGAATGAGAGTTTGGCTTCATCTGGGAGGAAACTGGAGTACTTGGAGAGAAACCCACCGTGCATATGAGGTGGCGACACTCAAATATACACATATGGATTCACTAATCCATTTGTAGTGACATCGTGTGGAGTGCCGGCCTTAGAGAAGCACGGCGTGCGATGTATTTACATCGCGGACATCACGTATGTAGCGACATCGTGGATGTGACTGGGTAATGCCGGCTCTTGCGAGGCACGGTGTGCGATGTATTGCCATCCCGGACACCCCGTATATGTGGGTGTAGTACCAGCCCTAGAGGGGCTCGGTGAGCGCTGAGTCATGGCACTGAGTGGACACCACACGTGACTAGCAGTGCCGACCCCTACAGGATGGGGTGTGAGATTATCAGCCATGAAATGGGGTTACTACAGGCCATGACACTCTGGTTGACACTGGAAGGTACGTGACGGGTAAGATCTACACAGGGGCCCCAAGTGGGGGCAAGGGGTGGTCACGTGTCGGGGCGAGATCCTACTAGAGGATTCGAGAAGGTGGTCGTGGCCAAAGGCAGGGCCAGCCACGACCAGTGAGGATCTAAACCGGGTCCCCCGAGGAACCGGGGTTCAGCGTTGCTGTTGTTATCCTGAAGATTGACATTCTACGTTCTACGTCCGAGAAGAGACACCAACACGTGGACCGGGACCCAAGCCGGGTCCGGTCCGTAGTCGCTACTCCCAGTGTAATTAGTGTAGTTAGCCTGGTGGTCCACCACCATAGGTTGTTGTTACCTGGTAAAGGGGCAGTTACCCCTTTTTGTTGGTATCAATAAATGTGTTGCCTCCAAAGAGTACGTCTGCGACTCAGTTGAATCCACTAGATATTGATGCCCTACGAGCTCCTGGCCACCACGCAGCCCAAACTCCAAACACCCGATGTCATCATTGCAAAGTCGGCGAACCGAGTTCAATTCGGCCAAGGCTAACATCAGTGGAGTGTGGTATCTGAACACATCTGGGCGTCTCTCCTTCATGAAACAACAACAGAACGGCGTGGTGAAGTCTAGTCAGACAAATCTCTTCCACCGCAATGGAAGAGCGAAGCCTTCATCCAGCAGTGGTTAGACAATGGGCTGCAATCGATCGTCAATCGTGTATGGCACCTCGTGTGTCCGGTTGAAGGGACTCTGCAACTCGAGTTCGACTCTTTGCAAAAGCCGTTGCCCGGTCACCATCGCATCGTCCAACGGCAGAGATTGTAGCAACTCCACACATTCTTCCATCTGCCCAAAAAAAAAGAGTCTGTGCTTAACTAGGCATGAGTTATACGATTGTTATTATTGTTGTAAAGTGACCTGGGATTTTCTGCATGAAGGGTGCTATGCAATAGCAAATTGTATTGTGTGACTGGATTTATTTGACCCCACAGCAATCTGATGTCAGAACTCAGACTTGTGATTTGATTTAACGATCGCTTGTTTTTACTGTCTCGCTTGTATTTTTATATATTTTTGTGCAACTATTATCTTAAATGTAACATCAGCATATAATTCGCATAAATTGTAAATAGCCAATTCACACATGCACAATTACATGGATGCAATGCAAAGGTGATATTTATCACCGATAAATCAATTCATCATCACATGCTTTGCTTTTAACAAATCTTCAGATTTATTCAAACTTTATATTTAAATCGTGTGTAATTAGTACATTCCAGCAAGCTTATCATTTCTTTTGAAACTAATATTTGTCGATGCGCAACTTTACATTCAGAATAAAAAGCATTAGAACATTACACGTGCAGCCATTCAATTAATCTGCTTGGGCAGACACAGACAGCTGGGAAACCGGCTAATGCTTCCGAGTAGTTTGTGCCACGGTAATCTCACCCGGTCTGAGACGAGCAGTTGGTGGGCACGACGGAGATAGGTCTGCCCCAAGGGCAGCATGTACGCCTTGGTCACCTTGAGGGCATCCTCGAATGACAAGGGCAAGTCTTGACGCAGTATGCATCGCACTAGCGTCTGAAAAGGAGATCGCCAGGTGTTTCATTTTGCTGAAAGACCACACTTGTCATTTTATATATACGAGCAGGAAACATCCGGCGTTGCCCGGGTACTTTTGTGAATGTTTCTCTCGCACGGAAAGATCGGCGTGGTCACGGAGGTTGACTCTTAATTGGAATCACCAACGGGTTTTTTGGTGATGCAATCAACGGCAATTTTAGATTAACTTCATAAGGAGGGGTCATTATGTAACTGTTAGATGTGTTGGGCCAGGTTAATACGTGCTGGGTTAGGGTTGGTGACGTTACTGGGAGCGTGTGGGGTGCCGTTTGGGGGGCTCTGGGCCCCCCTATATAAAATGTCAGCTCGCCATGTCGCCAAGGTTTTCCGCGGGGTTTTAAAAAGTAACCCTGCCAAGTTTGGTGGCGATAGCTTTAACGATGTGGATTTGTATTCGGAACAGACTTTCATTTTTTATTTATATACATATTTATTAAAAAATAATTTAGTTATTGTCTCTTTCAGGTGTATTACTTCATTATTCTGGTTTGGCATCTTCCAGCCTTTGCTAAGGATTTATCTTAGTTGTACAAGATTGTGTCCGATATTTCCTGACATCTGTAATGTAATGCAACTATGTAATCTTAAAAACACCCAGGGTGCTCTAAAAAAGTTATATACGCAATGCAGATATGACTCTGTGTAACTTAGTTGGGATAAATAAATTAGGTAAATGTTATTTCATTAATTTTAACCTTAGTTTCGTAGCTGAACTACACATCAATGTGCATACTTTAGGGCGGGGAGCACTTTTTAAACTTTCCAACCATAGTTGATAGGACTTTTCTTCCGTGCTCTTAGGGACTTCCCCTTTTGACAACAGGTAAAATGTATCAAAGGTTTGCCTTAAAACAAAAAAACGATTTACACTTTGGCTTTCATCATAATAATCTATTACTTTCAAAGACAAACTTATGTTGAAATGTGTTACATATTCTACACATATGCATAATATTTTACTGACATTAAAGAGGGATAATAACAGCGGTGAGGGAGATAATGGAATTGACTCACATCAGCTTGTTTGTCGTTGGACAGGTTGAAGTTGCGAATGCCATATCTGCGCAGAAGCATCTTCATCTCCATCATCCGGTAGCTGTCCTGCAAAAGCTTCACCCTGTGAGATGGGACAGCCAACAAACAGCTACAGGAGATGGCATCACGAACTTCCCATGTGAGATCACACAGTGCTAAGAGTTGTCTGACCGTGTCGACAAAAAATAATATATAATACATTTACCCTCACCGAGTCTCATGACTCAGTGTCATGGCAGAGTCCTGCTTTGGGATATTTGGTCATCTGCATTTTTAAAGAGTGTTCTGTGTGTGCAAATAAACTGGAGCACCCAAGAGAAAATGCATCCTGCATACAATAGGAAAATACTCAAAAGGTCTGCACATTTGGATTTGCTGTACTACCATCTCCTGGTCACAATCTATGCGATCCACAATATTCAACTTCAAGTGTGCATTACAAGTGTGCGCAACCATGCCCAGCTCATAATTACAACCATAATTGTACAGAGCTACGGGTAAACATCTCTGAAATTCAGAGACGACAGCCCTCATGCTAGACAGCTACACACACGTTCAAACGTAACGTTTGTTTCACTTTCACCAAAAGAAATAAGATTTAAAAGGGTCTTTCAGGCTGCATGATCCTACATGGAAAAGAGATGACAGGCATGTAACAATTCATCGATAAAAATACGTTCTTACGCTCACGACACATGGTGTACATGTGAGCATCAGATATTCACGATGAACACAATGGATATGCTTATGTTGCATTCATCATAACACCACAAAGAAATAGAAAGTAATTATAAAAAAACAGACAGAGCAACAATAAGGTAATTCAAATGAGGCAAGAACAAAAAAACACTATTCTTGAATCACATCGCAATGCTGAGATGTGAAATTTTGTAGAATAGCTGGAAGGGTGAATCTTTAAATGTTATGTTACATAATCATTACTTTAATCTCAATCAGAGATCCTCACTGCATTTCAGTGGTAGGGAGATACCAAGTCGACACCGTAAGAGGGGGGGGGGAGGGTGCCCAAGTGAAGTGCATGGGGGCTTCAGAGCTAGCACACACTTGGGATGATGCATTTGCATGTGCTCCTGCACCAGCTGCTGCACAGCCTGGCTCCAGGGCACCACCGCCTTGTACATGATTTGCAGCACTGCGTCAAAGATCAACTGTACACACAAAGCAAAAATCATGCAATAGCTGTGGTAACATTGCATTATCATCATCATCATCCATAATATATCAACTGCTGGATGAAGGTCACCCAAAAGCTGTCACACCATCTCACTCCATTTCCACAGTAGATTTAGAAAAAAAGATATATATAAACTTTTAAATTACAAATATATGACATTAAACAGATGGTAACATTACCATGGGCTGGGATTGCCACATTTTAAAATAAAAATGTTACATTCTTGAACAACCCACTATTATCATTCATGACACAAATTACACAACTGCACAGGCAATGCAGACAATACTTACTGAACCATGCAACATGCTGCCAGACAAGAAGTAATAGTCACGTTTTATCCCACAGGCAGCTACCACTTTATCAGGTTTCAAGTACACATCTATATTTATATTGATAGGCTTTGCGATTAGAAGATGCACTGTGGAAATCTTGTTATCAAACACAATATGAGCGCTGCTCAGAACTGGCTACACAGCCTAATTGGAAATTTCACAGTGACCGCATGCTCGTTAATATCCATGAAGGCGTGTATGCGCATAGCTTCATGTGCTTCCCCGAGAATATTAACGACAGTGCATTTATTTCAGTGGCGGTGGCCAATGCTTGAGGTGGCAAAATAAGGTACAATTACACAAAATAATTAATATTCTTTGGGGGTTTTTTCGGTACAGTCACGTAGGTAAAAAATAAAATAAATGAAAACTCAATCAAAATACGACGTTTCGGGCGCAACACAAGCGTCCTTCTTCAGGTGGGGACAACGTAGCGAAAGCACAACCGCTTACATGTGTCTAAGAGATGGCTGTGAAGAAGGACGCTTGTGTTGCACCCGAAACGTCGTGATTTAATTTAGTTGTTTTCATTTATTTTATTTTATTTTTTACCTACGTGACTTTACCGAAAAAAAAAAAAAGAGTATGAATCCTTGCAGTCATGAAAGCTTCAAATCTAGAAAGAAGAATCAATGTGTACCAGTTTGATTGGCTACCTTGTTTGATTAACCTTTTCTTCATGTGCTTCATAACAACGGGTCGGCAACCGAGGTGGATCAACACGCGTTTGACTCGGCAACTGTTTGCTGCGACTTTCACGCAAAGGGGAGCCGAGTGGATACTCACATCAGTGTCGGACATGCAGGCCACCACAGCCATGGCCTTTGCCTCCCAAGCTGTCTCGAACAATGACATGGAGCGGCTGCTGCAGCGCTCCAGCAGGTCCTGGAAGCAGCACAGGCACAGACATCAGCGCCCCGTCTCGCAACTCAAACGAGCCCGACCATCCCTGCTGTACAGATGATATGCACACTTTACAGTGGTTACGTCTGTCTGTTAAGATACTTATTTGGGGTTATAAAGCAGTATTTATTTAATATTGCGGAGACGTTATTTTCTCTGGTCCGTGCTCGTAAAACAAAAAGCTATACAAAGGCTACCATTTTAATATGCATTCCCAAAAGTAACAATAATCACATAACCTTGAGGGATTTAATAAAAGTGTAGTGGGTTCAACTGAGTTGCAGACGTACTTCTTGGCCATGACCACCTTCGAGAAACCTCTTGTCATTTCTCGATCCTTCCCGTCAGATCTTACCCTGACACGTGACCACCCCCAAGCCTCCACCTGGGGTCCTTGTGTAGATCTTACTGGTCACGTGACTTCCAGGGTCAACCAGTGCCATGGCATAGGGTAACCTCATCCCATGGCTGACACTCTCACACTCCCTCCTGTAGGAGTCAGCACTGCACGCCACGCGTGGTGCCACTGAGCACTATCCCAGCGCTCACCGAGCCCCCTCTAGGGCTGGTACTACACCCACATACGGGGTGTCCGCGATGACGATGCATCGCACGCCATGCCTCGCTAGAGCCGGCATTACACAGTGACATACACGATGTCGCTACATATACGTGATGTCCGCGATGTGAGTACATCGCACGCCGTGCCCCTCTAGGGCCGGCGCCACACAGTGACATCCGCGATGTCATAACACATGTATGAACAGATCTTGACTTAAATCTGACTTAAATCTTTCGTGACTGCAGGAATTCATATTCTTTGGGTCTTTCGGTAAAGTCACGTAGATAGAAAAACAATTATAATAAAAAAATAAAGTGAATAATACAAATAAAATAAAAATTATAAAAAACAAAAAAACACTAATGTAGACTGTAGCCTGGTTCTTAATCGGAGTGAGTGTACTGGCAGTCTATAATGTAGACTGTGGCCTGGTTATTAATCAGTTTAAGTCATAACTAGCTGTGATGTCTCCATCTTGCCACCTTCCGATGTTAGTTTTATTTTACTAAAGATGGGACGAGCAATTCCAGTTTCTGCGGTGTCGCCCCTGCATTGGGCGTACCACAAGTTGTTTGCGTCGACCTTTTTCTTGATTCTCCGATTTCACATTAACATGACGAAGTGGGAGGGGCACATGTGCCCCTCCCACTTCGTTCTAATACCAGGACGCTTGGGCTATGCCCATTTTAAACCTTTAAAACAGCTTGCCTTTAGTGGCTTCCCCCCCCCCCCTTTCCACTTGATGATGGTCGCTTGTGTTGCGATGGAAACGCCATAGTTTTTTTGTTTATTTTATTATTTTTTCAACCTATCTACGTGACTTTACCGAGAGTGTCAGCCATGGGATGAGGTTACTCTAGGCCATGGCACCATTACAACACTACAAACTCCCTAATGCCCACGTGAACCACCAACCCCAGCGGGCCACGCTCACCTTGATGTAGTGCACGAGCAGGCTGTCGTACGCCAGGCCACGCTCCTGCAGGTAGGGCCGTACCACGCGCTCCAACGTGGGCGCCACGAGCTGCGGCGCTGCCACTTGGTCGAGCATGCGGAAAACGATTGTCGTGCGCGTCTCCTGCATGCCGGGATCATCGTGGTGCCGATTATGAAAAATCACATATATGCACGAAAATAGTCATTTATGAAAGGTCTATTGTCCGAAGAGCTGTGCGACTCAATAATCAACTTGGCTGGTTTTGTCTCGGGTTAAGTCTCCAAGAACAACAAACCTTCATAAAAAAAGGTTTTGTTAATATTGAATTATCTTTAAGAGAGATGTTTTGGACACCTTGTTACAGATAGATGGACCAGCGGACAAAGGTAAAGCATGAACGCTTTCAACCTACGTTGGAAAGCATTGAAAGGTCAAAACCTGTCTGTGCAGATCTTTGGGTGTACTCTGCTACTCGTGGGAAATCTGTTGTATGGACGTTAGCAACATGACGTAGACCTCAACTGACCCTCGTCAGAAATTCACCACTCACCCGAATACTCGGCACTCACTAGTCATCAATTCACCCGACCTTCACTCACAAATATATTGGTGGGAAATCTGTGAAGATTCAATGGGCTAGCCGAGAGCTAAGCTGTGACTCTCACCTTCTCGAAGTTGGAGAGAGAAAGAGGGCAGCTGTATTTGCGGTGCAGAGCGAGCAACTCCTGGATGCTGTGAACCAGTGCCTGCAGCTGCTGTACTTCCTTGCACTCAAACTCGCTCTGAGCAGCAAAGAAAAAACAATGTGATGACTCATCCCACTGAGGGTAAGGCCTATTTCAGATAACAATAAACTCACACATGGAATATATCCCCTTATAACCACAGAGATTGTTGGGGCAAGTGCTGTTAGCGAGTACTGTGCACGAGGGGCTAGTACCAAGCCCGGCCGCCTGGTCTTTAATAGACTGTTGGGGAAAGTGACTTAAGGAGTACCGATTAAGGCCTATTAAGACCCACACAGACAAAGAACCCACGTATAACCTTTTCAGGCTGTTGGGTTAAGTCCTGTCAGAAAGCACTTATGAAGGCTGGACACACACATACTCTAAGACACATATTAATGAAACATTCTTTGAGAAACAAAGACAAAGATTCCCTGTATTGCCTTAACAGACTTTTGGGGCAAGTGTTGTTAGCGAGGACCTATGAAAGGCCGGCATGGCATACGAGGCGGTGGGTGGGCCAGCACCACGCCTGGCCGCCTTTGTCTCCCGAGTGGCTATGTTTACATGTCGCACCAGGTACTTATCTTAAGAAACACACACACTGTGACACTCACACACCAAAACAACATACACACAGCACACACAAAGTAACATGCCTGGGATAAGATGATCTGGGCAGAGAAGGGGTCCAGTTGTGTCGGCGATATCCCAGCTGTGAAGAAGACCTCTGCTATTTGAAGTCCGTTTTCTGGCCAATGTTGCTAGGTGGCAGAATAAAACGCGATGGATTTCAGGAAATTGTATAAACTGGCCAATACTGTGCAGAGGATTACACTGTACAACGTACAAGTAAATGCGTTAGTGTCAAATAATATGCAAGGAGCACTGTCGCAGTTCATTAAAACACGGGAGTAGCGTTTGCACTCGTAAAAATAATCCTGCCATAATAACAAAACGTTACACCATTTAAATTAATAACCAGTCAATTTAGGCAATTATATTTTCCTTGGTAAAGATATAAGATAATTATAAAAGAGGCAAGCGGTAACGCTTTGCTATAATAAGCAATTACTGGGCATCGAAACTGCTGTTTCCAAAAAGGAGATTAAGTGTTGCTCCTGATACATGCTTAAGAGCTATTTAATCAAGCTGGCTGTTGCCTCAAGGCTGTGTTGCGTACCTTCTCCGTAAGCTCCAGGCTACGAGCTCTCTGATCCAGCCACTTTGCCAGAATTTTCTGAACAGCAAACAACATGTCAACTCAAATTTAACATCACATACATAACACGGTTAATGCCAAAAATACAAATCCAACACGAATGCAGCAACGTGAAAATGTGTCCAATTAGCATTCATCAGAGGGAACCAGTCACACCAGAGAGCCTAATAGTATTTATTAAGACATTTCCTCTCGCATGCTTGGGGGTGAAAGCTTGAGGGAGGGTGTTCAGAAACAAGCGACGTTATGGAAGAAGCCAAAGAGGCAGAAATATAAAGATGCTGCTTGACGACTTGAAGGATGGGGGAAGGGGGGGTTGTAGGATGAAGTTAAGAAAGCTCAAGGGTCTGACAGAATTGAGGCCATTTGAGCCAACGACCTGCCTCTGGGCAAATTACTAATCAAAATTTCTCTAACACGCACACTACTCAAAATAACTGAAGAAAAATATCTTTCTTTCGTCATGTGTTTTCCAACAGGGACACATTGCACAAACAGTATATGTATGAGATCATAACAACAACAGGAAAAGCGAAATATTTAAGCTAAAACTGCGACAAAGCTTCAGAGAACGTACGTCATTTTTCCAGTGTAAATTGTCCAATAAGATCTGCAAACCCCATGGTGAACTTTCCATCGGCATAACAAGGAAACCCACCTGTCCGCCAGGAATACGCCTGCGCACACACGGCACGAGCAGGGTGGCGAGCCAAGGCAGCAGAGAGCACGAAGGCATCACACGGGGCACCGCCGCAAGCAGTTGCTTCAGCCGAACGCAGTCCAGCTCCTTCTCAAACTCCACCTGATTAGCAGACAGAAGATGGACAAAAACAGGCAGTCAGACAAACAAATACTCCGACAGGTGTACAGGCAGGTAAGTATAAAGTCAAGCATGCAGCAAATCGGCAATAGACAGACAGACAGATGCAACGACATACAGAGGCATCACTTGTAAAACCTTCCAAGTCACCCAAGCTACTCGCCAATATTCCCTGGCACAGGAGTCTGTCTTTGCTTGGTTTAAAGTGGTCAGCTGATCTGAACTCTATAAGTGGAATACTCTCAGTCTTGTGATGCAACAATTCATCGAGGACCTGTATGAGCCGACTTGTATACAGTACTCTTTGTTTTTTTTCGGTAAAGTCACGTAGGTTAAAGGAAAACAAATACAGAAATTTTGCTGTGACGGTTTCACCTGAAGACGGAAGCTTGTGTTGCCTCCGAAACGTCGTGTTTTCTTTTAACCTACGTGACTTTACCGAAAAAACCAAAGAGTATGAATCCTTGCAGTCACGGAAGCTTCAAATCTAGAATTGTATACAGTACTTCATGTCTGCTGTCGATGTTCTTGTGTATGTGTTGCCTACCTTGGCTGGCACTCTGTTGTTAGTCTCAACGACTGGCCATTATCCCTTTGAAGCAATAATATTCCCTGCCCAAGCCCACTTACTTTTCTTAACAGTCGATATGATGCGTCTAGCTTGTATGTGTTCCATGATCCATGTATTCCTCTTCCTCTCGGTGTAATTCTGGTAGGAATTCGCCTATAAAATGGATATGGAATATAGTGTAAAATCTGACCTTAACTCGTTAATCTCCTGCACGAGAACATAAATTTTGCACCGATGTCAGCTGCTCAGGGGCAGGCCAGTGGAATCTAAGCAGACATCATGACATCGGTGGTTTATAGAGACTGGTGCAACTGTCCTTCATTGTTACTAAATCATATTGGTATGGTGATGGGTTTGCGCAAGAGGCAGCCAGACTGATTGTCATATCCAGGATGGACATTGCCATTTACTCAATTGTAGGAAAATAACACTGCTTAAAATCATCAACTAAAATGCATAGCAATGATAATGGAATATTATTTGATTTGTATATTGTATTTACTGTGGACCTCCTCACAGGTGCGTTCCATCTTTTGGCTGCCATTAAGTTATCGGTGTCAGCGAACCAGCAATGATGTCTACAGCTGAAGCCACTTACGTTTCTTAATATTTAATTTGATATTTCTAACTTGTGTATGTTCTCGAATCCAAGTGTTCCTTCTTGCTGTCTCTAAGTTTAATTCCAAACTTACAGCTCTCCATGCTTCTTTGTCGCACATTTGTTCATATTCTTTGTCGGTAAGTCATCCAGCAGTCAACAGGCCATGGTTGATTATAATGATGTTGTACTTAATGGGTTGGTATAAACCGTGCAACCACTAGACACTGTGGTTCACCACAAACTAAAAAATAATACCGAATAGAACCGAGACCCATAATTGTGATAATTCACCGAACCGTGATGGGCACGCGTAGTTAAACGCCCAAAAAACAAACCTGGTGTCGGAGCCAGATGAACTGGGCACTAGCGAGGTTCTGTTGCTCAAGCTGCTCCAACACTTGGGTGAAAAGATCGGTCAACTTGAATGAAAGCCACTGGGGCCCACTGCGAGTCAGTTAAAAAAACACACACACACAGGCTGGTCAGCACCATACTAATATACACAAGCAGATGACGCGAATATGTGTCGTAATATTTATCTCAATTGTGCTATCGGCATCCCATCGTGAGGACAAGGTCACAGAGCAGTGCCTCATCCTGTTGCAGAAGAGTCCGTAGAAAGAGAAATGACAGAACTGCTTCTGAAATCTCATGAGACTGGAAATTCAAACGAGGGGCCACCGCTTTGTCCCCTACTCTGCTACACAGGGAAATGTTCATTATACATGACAGTCAAACTTATGTTGTCAATTCATGAGGCCGAAATTCAGCGAAATTACATGGAGAACCATATTTAAGGATTTACTTTGGTGTGCATTCATTAATGACTGGGCTGAAACCATCAACTCACGACACTTGAGATGCCAGTCTGAATCATGGGTGGCTGAAACCTGGATTTGAACCCAGGATTTAAGCAATGCCAGCTCAGCACTTTGTGACATCCGACCCACCTCATCACATTCGTATCTTGAAAAAACGGTTTAAATCTTTGCCCCATTGTTGATCACAGAGACAGATGCTTTTTTCAAAAAACGTACTGTCACATGAATGGCAATCTAATGCTGGGAATCACTTAAGAGTTTCTGAACTCATTAAATGTGTAGTAATGAATATGTAACAGTCCACAGTTTATATTTCACTCAGAGGGAGCAGTGGTGAGGCGGTTCGCCCACTGGGCTATGAACTCAATGACCCGAGTTTCATTCCTGGCCATGGCTCACTTCAGTGACGAACGATATCTGAAACAATACTGCCCCCACCAATTCACCAACCTTCACAAAACCAGTGTAAAGTATGGCCGAACAACCGCCGTGACGGACACAGCGTTGGTAGGCCTTCGTCTAGCAGTGGATTAACAAAGCAATACTAATTTTGCTTGAGCCAATTTGTCTGTAAGAATGTAATGTGATCAGTTGCTTTCATGTGACCGGTTGCAAAAACAATTTTGGAGTCAAAGAAATCTCTATATTCAGTAAAAAAAAGAGTCAAAATGGACTATCGTATGCAACGATATTTGCTATTTTCCAAACCTGAAATTATTTGCCCCGAATGCTCCGTGAAAAGTCATCAGTCTGTCCTGAACCTGTAAAACCTGCATGAATGCAAATGGTTCAGAATTAATTGAGGGCTCAATTTCACCGGTGACGATTACATAGACGTGCAATGTTATGGTACTTTTATAACCGTTGTCGTATTCTTTACCTCTGTCATCAGCTCATTTTTCACCCAAGCACTGCCTTTTGTAATCTGTTGAGAGAAGAAGTAGACACATTCAAAAACCGCTAAAAGAAATGTACGAGTCCATTACATTTTTATTATACAATATTATTGCGGTATATATTGGACTACTATGCAATAGTTTTTGGAGCAAGAATGGATGCCTGTGTGTATATATATTTAAAACACATTACATTAAACTGATTTAAAAGGTTGAGAGAAGCAGCATTTGACCGAAATGTCCCTATGGCTATTCCACTTTTATTGTAAATTGCTTTGTTTGAATATGAATGTCAGTTCATATTAATATTGATCACCTGCCACAGTTATTTCAGCGAGAGCTACTGTTTCCCCTCGAGCCATCCTACTTTTGAACCACCACATCTGTGGCTGCAAAGGGCTCTGTGACGTATATCCACCACGTGAAGTATCCACCGCGACGATTGGAGCTCTCACCCTGCTCTTGCAGTAGCTGAGTACTTCCACGGCCACGTCGAAGCTTGGCCAGCAGGTGTCAAGGCAGTATCGCACCACAGCAGAGTCATCCTGCATCGAGTGAGAGATCATACGGGCTGACTAATCCGATTATACACACCCCATTTATTTCTAAAGACATGTTCGCCTGCACAGGTGAATGAGTATTGTTAAAGAGACGGCTGCAAGCTGACAGAGAGAATAAAAAATATATCAAATAAGTATATTCATATTGGTTTAGTGATATGTCGCAGCTTTCATATGAACTGTTGGTTTCTCTATAATATATCCATGTTATTTTAGTGGAGGAACTATAAATGGATCTCCCTGTAAGTTCAACCAGGCTTGTGCATTAACGCCCGTCACCTGGATTTTCTCCAGCGTGGCCCGGGCCTGCTTGGCAAGCTGGGCCCGGTATTCAACGTTCTTGCTGCTAGGAGATACCAAGGTGAGCTCTTGCAGTAGGACGGTCACCTTCACATTATACACCACCTGATAGAAGCAAGCAGTGTCAGCCGCGTTGTGACAATCCGATAGAGAGACACCTTGTTATCACCTTTACAATTTGACACAATGCATTATCTTTCTCGATACAAGCGTAACCATAAAGTTTTCATGTCATCAACCCGCAATGAGCACTGCGGAGAAACATGGTGAAAGAAATCTAACAATATTTATTTACATTGAGCACTTCACATCATCTTGTGAAGAACAGGTCTGTCGAGAAGACAGAGTCTGTCTTCTCGACAGACCTGTTCTTCACCTGAGGACGGCTGCTTGCGTTGTGGCCGAAACGTCGTGAGAATTATTTTATAATGTTTTATTTTTATTATTTTATTCTTTCCATTCTACGTGACTTTACCAAAAAAACCAAGAAGATGAATCCCTGCAGTCACGAAAGCTTTAAATCGAAACACTTCACATCAATTAAAGGTTTGTCTCAGAGCACTTCACATAAGATAAAAAATGTACATGAATGCCAAACAAATAGAATATTAAAAACCAAGGCTTTAACTTAAAAAATCCTCAGGACCCACACAGCATAGGGAGGACTTCACCCGGCAGTGGGATAGATATACTAATGGGAAGCACGATATATGACGATCGACAAAACAGCTGCATGTGCACAAACCATTGCGTACCTCGACATCCAAGTGGAAATGAATTGCAAACTTTTCTGCCTCTTCAAACTGTTGCATGCACAGCAAGCGGCTCAGTCTATTAAAAGAAAAAAAAAATGTCATTTAAAATAGCAAGCGGTTTTGTTGTAATGCGCTATTTTTACAACCATTCAGAAGCAAAGCGTGGATGCTGATAGGACCGCTCTCTAATGGTACTCAGCAACAGCAAAAGCTCATAACTGCAATCTGGGCTCGATTTAAATTTCAAGCCACATCATATGCGTCATTAAAAAATGTTCTGCTGTGCCTACAAAACCAATGTTAGAAATGCACATTTCAGAATGTATATTGCTACGTAACAATAATTTCAGAGCATAAAATTACAGCGTTGCAACTTTATGTTAGGCCTATCAGATCATCTTGTAGTAGAACACGTGTCTCGACTACTCTATGATCCGAAAGTGAGTATTAATTTACTACTACATGATCCGACAACGAGTACCAATTCGTGAGAAGTCAACAGTGGTTGTCATATGGGTAAACTCACTCGTAAATGAGGAATTTCCAGCACTATCTCAGGACTGCAAACAGGACATGAGCATTTCACCATGCTCGCTTAAGCAGAGCGATATTTCATTTAGGTTATGTGCTATCGACCACAAAACGACCATGAAAACACATGTGAAACATGATTGATTATTCCACATCTACTATCTCTCAGGGATTGGTGTAAAAGAAAAATCCACACCAGCGTCAAATAACGATAAACACCCCTCCAACCCCCCAAATAACCATCAACTTGGGCTGCTCCATTCGGATCATTGTGGGTAACACAATGTGTTGGGGGGCCTTGCTCAGAGTGGACCGCGCCATTTCCCACGGGGGAGTATCTATGACGCTCACCGCCAGGCTGGGTTTATTGCCGATGCGACTCACCGGTTCTCGGGAAGCGCCTCGGTCAGATGTCGCAGAACCAGCATGGAGACGGCGCCGTCTGGATGCCTTGATAGTTAAAGGATGCAAGAACTGTATTTTAACAAGTTAAAAAATCTGGATATTTTTCCAAAATGTATTTATATGAAGAAACATATAATGAGAAATATAGAAACTGAATGGTAGCAGAATGGACAAAATGTAGTTTCCTTTTCACTGGTTTGTGCTTTGGGCAATCTTTAAATCAATTTGAAAGGATTTCAATAGGATAAGTAGCTAATACAACTTTATCCTAACAGTTGAGTTCATGATCCCATCAAAAGATAGTGCCCCCCCATATTTTTTTAGTAGCTAATTTTAGCTATTCTGTTTATGAACCAAGTGACACTATTATAGTATATATTTCAAACTTGTTTTTATGATCACCAGAACATAATAATCTGGCCCCAAAAAATAGGCCTACAAATATTTAGCCAACATCTGCAGTTGTAATGTAAAGAGGAAGAGACAAACCACCACATTTGAAAAGCAATACTTTAACCATTGCATTACACAGTACACATACCTGTCACAGTACAATTTATTTCAGGACATTTACACAAGTCTCATCAGGACCGGTCTATGCAATGAATCAGAATATTTCGCACAAAGCCCAAAGTGACATTAACAGGTACCTGCTTCCTCCTTCGTACATGCCCTCCAGGAGGTAAATGGCTTCCTGCAGAACAGCAAAGTTTGTGTGAAAAACAAATAAAATGTGGCACGGAATTATTTGGTATATGAGTTTCCACTCATATACCAAATAATTCATTAAACGGTACTGGCCGAGCATCCCAATGCAGGACCCTCGTGATAAAGAGTCCTGAGACTCGTTGAGGTTTTTCTGGTGAAATTATAGTTAAATTCTAATAGTATGCATCGGTATCACATAGTTTAGAGAACTTTCCTGTATACCCAGGAGCACCGAGTTTAGAACTTTTTTTTCACGGAGTTTCTATGCCCCCTCCCTTAGTCATGGTTTATTCTCTGTACCAGGCTCATGTTGAATTACAATAAAAAAATAGAGGACTTGCCTGTGTGATAGCTGCCCGGGCCAGGAATGAGTGGTTGGTGACTTCAAGCGAGTACAGTTGCTCCATGGCCGGGAGGGAGAAGACCTGAAGAAACCTCACCTGACCAGGCATAGCAACCACATGCAACACATTATAGTATTTCATATTCAAATGGCATAAATTTGTCTTCTGTAAAAAAATCTGATCGATATTGTTAGTTGACAATAATATTAAAACGTTTTCTAAAACTAGATTGCTCTTGTGGTTTTTTGGCCACTAAACATACCATTATTCAATTATGTATGATCTTTCTGAACAGTTTGTATACATGTGATAAAAGACGAATGGGTGTATAATTCTTCAAATCAGTTTTGTCTCCCTTTGTGAATAGAAAATTATTTAGGCATCATTCCATTGAGGTCATTCACATCTGTGTAAGCATGGAGTAAACAGATCCGCCAATTTTGATTTAACACCTCGTCCTGCTTGTTTTATCATTGCCCAGAAATACAAGGCCAACACAAGAATGACCACTGATCAGTGCTCCTGCGATAACACTACTTACCTTTTCTTCACTCGGTGTTGTCATAATGACGAGTTTCACGCTGAACAAAACAGAAGAAACAAAGCACAATTCTGATTTAAAGCTTTCATGACTGCAGGGATTCATATTCTTGGTTATTTCGGTTAAGTCACGTAGAAGGGAAACAATAAAATAATAATAAAAATATAAAACAATACAAATTCTCAAATGTTCTTGCTGTGGATTTCACACCTGATGATGATTGCTTGTGTTGCAGTCAAAACGTCCTAATTTTAATTGTTTTATTATTTTATTATTTCCCTTCTACGTGACTTTACCGAAAGAACCAAAAATAGTTATATTCTTGACAAAAATAAATGGACATCTGACCATGAGCAAGTGTGTGTCGTGGAGGAGGGGAGGGGGAACAAAGATATGTAGTATGGGAGTAAGGGTTGGAGGAAAGGCGGAATGTGACTGGGACACAATTAAATTCTTAACATTAACATCAACACCCAAATCTATATGGGCTATCGTTGTAGAACCAGGTCTAGACGATGTCTAGGGGGAAAAAATCACTTGATACCATTAAAGAAGAATGTTTGGAACTGGAAATCACTCCCAGAAGTGGAGAGGCTAACCAGAAACAGACACACTTGAGAAGGTTGGCTGTGAGTTGGCTACCAGCGCAAACCGACTTGTCGCTATCAGCATGACACAAAACCAAAGTAAGTTGGGCAAGCAGCAGATGGTGATCGGATCGTTGCGAGGTGGCTGCGGTTTTGGGAGGCCTTCATCCAGCAGTGGATTGATTAAGGATGATTGATGATGGCAAGAAGCAAGAGAGGAATTAACAGTGGAGGCTGACCTGCTCATCTCAGCCGACTTGAGATCACCATCAGTCACGAGGCCAAAGTCCTGCACGGAGACGGGTGGCCATTGCCACACCAGCACCAGGCTACACACGTCCCACATGCTCAACGTATGCTGCACACAACCCAGGCAACGACAGAAAAACAACATTCACTGCTAAGTGGTAGTGAAGCTATTATTTTAGCAGTGCCACCATTTAACACGTAGGCTTTCGCGACCAATATCATCCATAAGAGGTTTTGTTGGGTTAGATCGCGTGAATATATAAATGTGTCCTTAATACCCGCCAATTTGTGACGAATTGGCATGTTCTGTTTACGTGACAACCCTTACTAGTTTGCTGTGTCGGGTGGTGGCGGGTTTTAACGACACATTTATATATTTATGCGATATAACCCAAAAAAATGCTCTTATGAGTGCCACCATTATTTTAGCAGTACCAGGCTAGGTACACACTGAGGTTCTGTGCAGTGAGAAATACTTGAGATCACAGAAAGAGAACCAAACTCAATTCCTGGCAATGAAACAGGTGTTAAGATGTTCAAACACCAACAAAAAAAAACTCTCTTGCATATGACTGGATGAACAGCAACTTACACATTTATGTCCAGATTATTCAGCCAGGAAATGGCTTAAATTGCCGTGTGGTAGCTTGCATTAATGACTCTTACATTTTCAGAGTTCTCAATGTTTTATTATACGGTCAATGATCTTGTCGGTGTTCCCGTATAATGGGCTGTCTTTGTATTTCCAGTCGTGGAGGGTGGTGAGTGGATCTGGCATGAGACGTGCAGATTCAATTTAATGCGGACAATTGTGTGAGATAGATAAATGCAGGGGTTCTTTTAGTGGGATCAGAGATTAGGCACTTGTTTGCTGATATCATTTGGTAATTTATCCGAGGTGCTTCCACCGGAATTTACAAGACATCTCTCTGGATTCGCTTAAGAACGAAGCTGGGTGTTTTTAGACTCCTGAATGTAATGGAATCCTGAATGTACGAACTATGTGTGATCGCATAAGACCACATGCAGATTCCTTTAAAAAAATTATCTTGGTTTTTGGAATATGTTAATCCAAGCAGTCATGTTTGATGAAAGCACTTCACACCTTTTTACTGCCCCCCCCCACCCCAACAAATACCCAATTTAGGTTGAGATAATTAGTTTGGGGAGAACACTTGGTATGACATGGAAACCAATTGCCGCCAATGTGTGGGCGGAAAGATTTTAAAGTATACTAATTTAAAAAACACATCAGTAACAGTGCGGCACATGTTAATATTTAGTTTCAAATAAAAGAAAAATGCAGCTAGCATCCAACTGGTATTCGTTTTCTCAACATTAATGCATTTAATAAACATGCAGCAACAGGAAACACTTGTGCCTCTGAAACACATGAGACCTCAATTTTAAACCAAATACACCAGTTCACAGCTTCAACGCCCACAGTTCATACCAAATCAATTCCTCGACCTGAATGTCGATTTTCAGTCTAACATTCCTCCATAAATTTAAATTCACACAAGAGAAATAGCTCTCGGCATGGCTCATGAAGTGCAAGCCAACCAATTTATCCGCGAGAATAAAATAACGTACGTTGTCGTCCAGCGTGAAGATGAAGTTGTTGAATCCAAGGCACTTTTGGATGCCAGCACCTAAGCATTTGCAAAGGAAGGATATAGAAAAGCAAAACATTAAAAGTGGCACACGCACCAAAAATATGCATGAAAAACCTACTGAAGATGCTCACGTGATGGCATATATTTAGAGATAACGTATTATATTACTGAAAATTCTAAATTTGCGTGCACACTTCCTCCTTTTGTGGCCTCAAATGCATTCACTTATTTAATTACAGTTAAACATTGGCCAATGGATACACTGAACATTTTATAAATGTTTTTCTTCCTCTTATGTGAGGTAAAACACAGCAGTTTGCATTTTGTTCGTTTACACATCTGGTATTAATGCCACCTAGTGGAATCATTACAATCCATTGCTGAAGGCTTCCTCCACGCTAAGTCGGTCGTGGGGGATATTTTGCCATACTTCACCACGTTGGTCAGTGCGGGTTGGTGAAGGGGCGGCTCCGGACTGCTTTAGAATTCGCCCGCCTACTGTTAGCCATGGCCAAAAATCGAAACTTGTGTTGACGGACTCTTAAAAAAATGCACCAACAACTGCGCCACCGTTACCCGCCACCTCGTGGGTGACTGGATGTTAAAAGAGGAATGTATGTGAAAAAAATATTGCACATGGTTACCATTCATGAAATGTCCATCCACTGCCCTCTGCATGGAGGCTTGCTGTGTCGCAGTATGCAATTTCCACTCTGACAGCACCATGTCACCTTTGCCCTGCGTAGAAATTGTTTGGGAAATGAAGAGCAACAACTCCTTAGATTAGTTAACAGGCAAGTGTCTGCCCCTGCACATAAATATAAGATTTTAGTTCAGCAGCCTCATCAGACTTCTAGACCTACACGGTCCACCGTTTTAGGATAACCAATCTTTTCTATTAATATGCCAGGAAAGCCCCTGCACACCGCATTCACCTGATAGTTGGTAATCACAGAATGCTGTACCATGGGGGGGGGGGGGGGTCGCGAGTACTGGAATTGAGAATCACTTTTCTTTTGGCATGAAAACTGATCAAAACTATTGGTTTACATGTCCCATAGTCTCATAGAATAAAATGCTGCGTATTTATTTTTATGAAGAATAGACTCGATACTTGCGAATGAATAATGCATAATCCTCCACGACAACGGTTAATGAGCTTTTATACAGTTCCAGGAACACATAATAAGCAAATCACTTCGAAAGCATAATTTAAACATGTATAAAAGAGAAATGAATATCTTTAGATTTTTTAATTACCGTGTAAAAAATAGATGAGTAAAGAATAAACTATTACAGCATTTATTTTATTGGAGATTATACAACATCCCACCTTTGACCCCTATTGGCTGTTGCATTAACAACCGTGCCACCAATAAGAAATTAACGTTTAAAAAAATTACTGAGTTGAAGTAAAACTCAACTCGCTAAAAATGTTATCTCACCACTGCACTCATAGAAAAGTAAATGACACAAACCCTTTGCAAAGAAATTATAATTTTATAAAAAAGGAATACAGCTCTTACGGCAATGATCAGGTGTGGGCTGCCATCTACTAATGTGACCAGACCATGGCTGTTATAGTCCGTATGAACATCTTGAGTTGAAATGAACTTGATGTTCATTTTTTCTTGGCACTGTTATGGAAAAAGAAAAAAAACATGAATGGGATTCCAAAGTAGACTATTGACATCTTCAATAGTACATGTTCTACTTAATGTGGGTTAACAAAAGTTTACAGTTGTCTCCTGAATGTGTACATTTCATCACAACGAAGTTTAATATAAATCATTCAGTGAAATTTCCAGCTTTGTAGATGGCAATACAAAATTGTAATTCAATATTTACCTCTTTGGCAGTTGTCATGTTTGCCGTCTCCAAAGCTAAAACACAAACATACGCATACATTTAGAATTATTCTTGTGTATTTCAAATATAGATGTGCATACATATACAAAATGAACCTTCCATACATATCAACATGTATGCATCACACAATGGAAAAAACAAAAAATAATGCTTTGCAATGAATGTGATCTACGAGTTAGAAGACATCACTTGATGTCCTTAATTCGCAACATAAATTC
Organism: Lethenteron reissneri; assembly: GCF_015708825.2. NCBI lineage: Eukaryota > Metazoa > Chordata > Hyperoartia > Petromyzontiformes > Petromyzontidae > Lethenteron > Lethenteron reissneri. The sequence continues at coordinate 8,824,586 of NC_083786.1, forward strand.
TCAACTCATTCTCAAGAGGGTCTAGCATGGTCGTGTTTGGCCAAATTCCATTTTAAATTTGGGTTTTAATGACAATGATGTATGTATGTAGAACTTGTTTTCAATCCAGATTTAAAAGTGCATAGCTCCAGTGGCTTCATAATATCGGAAGAGCGCTCCAGATGGGCACAGAATCACATCAGAAAGCGTGCAATGCAGTGACCATCTTTGTTCGATGGCTAGCCAAAAGCCGCCGGTGCAAAGATGATAATGAAGACAATGTCCTTCGCCGAGTCTTAAGACCAGGACGTTCCTAGGGACAGTCGTGCATGGTGAGTTAGTAAACACCCACGATAACATTTACCTTCCTGAAGCTTCTCAAGCCGCAAGTTTGACACCCACAAGAATCCTTTTCTCGACAGAAGGAACATATGGTAGGCATCTGCAAGTGGACAGACCATAGCATGACAACAGGCTTGACATAACCTTATCAAGCCACCTACACCACCACCACATGTACCAAAGCATTAATATCTTTTTTAAAATTAATGTAAGAGACAGCTAAGGTTAGAATGGTCATATAACATTGACAACCATAGGCCAGCTGGCACGTCATGTCATATACACAATACAACTACATGAGGATTCAACAAAAACAATCAAAACAAGAACTGCAGTTAAAATGTTTAAAATATTTGTATGCCTGTCTTGAGTTTTTGAACATTGAGACATGGCCTTTAAAGGAATTCAAGTACTAAAAATAATTTAAGGGGCAGAAACAATGCATCTGCGATTCTTACTGTGAATAACACAAAAAACATAATTGGTCACAGGCAGTGAGCACATATATTAATGCACATGATACATTCCATATAGTGCAGTTCTGTACATAAACAACATGCCTCCTACCATTCTGAGAAGGGTCTGGCTCCAGTATCAGATCAATGTACGACCCATTTCCTTTCAATGGATCTCCTTGAAGAAGACACTGTTGAAAAGAAAATTCAATGGTCACACGTGAATTTAATGTAATCAACACTTTGACAATGGTGCATTTAAAGCAGGGACAGGGATCCTTTAACTTTCAGCGGGCTGAATAGGAATTTCAAAATCTTTGGTGGGTCACACATTAACAAGGAGTCTCTTGCAGTGACAGAAGTCCACTGATCAAGCCAAAGCGAAATTGATGGTGGGTCGAAAAAATTGCTCTCTAGTATCTGATTAGTGGCTATCATGCTTGCAACAACGGATATATATAATTTGCAGGTCATTTCAAAGTGGTAGGCGTCATGTGGCCGTGGATCGTATGAGATGAAGTCATGGGCCATAGGTTGCCCACCTTTGTCCTAAAGAGTATAGCTTGTACAGCAAGTGCCAATTGACTGTTGCCTTGAGAGATTTGTGTTTGGAACAGAGAGATGAGGGGACACTTAAGCAGCACACGGCACCTTGGTCATCAGCTTCCGCTGGGAGGCGACGTGGATGAGATTCAGAAAACCACTGCTCTCGCCCACCACCAGAAAGTGACCTCGCTGGCAAAGCCCCACTACATCCACCGGCGAGTCTGTGAGCAAACATTGTCATCTTGTTAAAACGGTTTCACTTGAGAAATAGAATAATAAAGAGATGGCAAATTATTTATGTTCCCCTCCCTCCAACTTTATCCAGATTGTGCTGTAGGCATCATGTCGTGAGACAAAGTACCCAATCGGACCTTTCACAGAACAATGCATCCTCCCATGTTGGAGAATGGCCCACAAAAGAGAATATCAAATCATTATCTTTGATATCTAATCTACAGAGTAGAGAACAACACTTTTACACCCTCTCGGTCACAGACAGTAAGCTTTGTCACATGATTTGAAATGCAATTGTTTTAAATTATCAGCGCTAGTATTTATCCAAGTTTGGGACAAAAAATAATCATTTAATGTCGTTAATCTATTTGCATTCATTGGTGACTGGGCCAAAACCATCAACTTAATATAGAGGAAAACTAGATTTAATTAGAGGCGGCTGTTTGGATCAAACCCAGGTTCTGTGGTGCCAGCTAAACACATTGACCTCTGAGCAACTCTGCAACCTCTGAAAAAGAATGATTAAGAAGCATTTAGGGTTGAATGCCGAAATGTTAACTCAAGCATTAACCTTCAATCAGAGTGCAATTTCTCCTGAAATGCCATTTCTGTTAATGATGTCGACCTTTGGAAATTTACCACAACAAAGCATCAAACAAAATAGTGAAAATAGTGAAATGCATCAATAACAAACAGTCATTTGAGATCCTGTTGAAAATTGTCAACTGAGAATAGGTGCACAGATCAATAAGGCTTATGTTACCAAGGAAAATGATATTATGTACACATACAGCCGTTTGTCAATTCACTGCTGGGATGAGGGTCTCCCCATGCTGTGCAGTTCGTAGGGGTTACTTGACCATATTTAGCCACGCAAATCAGTGCACAGCAGCCTGTAACACCTGCTGTGAGGAGTGATCACAAAAACTGGAACCTGCTTGGCTTCCTATATCTCATGAGATCAGGTACATGCAGAGCAGAGGTCGCAACCGGGTACCCGATACCCGTACCCTACCCGATAACCGGCTACCCGTACCCGGCCGGGTACGGGAACCCGTTTGCGACCCTGGTGCGGCCGGGTACGGGTAGACCGTGAGTCGCTGGTGAGTAACTGTTTGTCACTCATTTCCCAACGTCTTGTCTCTTCTCACAATTAAAGTTCCTAGAATCAACCCACCCGCGCCTGCAACATGGCTTCATCCCAGAGGAAAATGATATTACCCGTACCCGGCCGGGTACGGGTAGGGTATGGGTACGGGTACCCGTTTGCGACCCTGGTGCGGCCGGGTACGGGTACGGGTAAGGAATCAAACCCCGTTTGCGACCTCTGATGCAGAGTGATTTAGGCATCCGTGACAATGCTTGGCAGTGTAGAAAGGTATCTTCAAAGAGCTGTGAAAGTGGCCCACAACCACTTACCGAACTGCAGCTGAAGTAGCAGAGACAGCTGATTGCTGCTGAGTAGGGTGACGGTGCTGTCGACTGTTAGAATAAAACCAGCATTGCTACTCTGCAGCCACACACGTGGGCTGGTGAGGACCTGTGAAAGCAAATCGAAAGTGTCACCGAGGTGTTATAGGCCTTTGTCATTTTATTTTTAAAGGCTTCTCTCAGTACACATTACCTTCTCGGAGGGTGACACCTTGAGCAGTGTGTCGATCTGGTAGAGGGCATTCCCACGTTCCTGGCTGGAACCACAGCCCAGGCGAGTGCCAGATTGTTCTTCGCCGGACAGAAACTCCACCTCTGTCCACATTGTGCCAGCCTGTCCACAATCATGACAATGCATCGTTGCACCAATGGAACTTGCACACCCCCACGCACCCCACCCCTGCAGACATCCTTTGACATATTTAGTCGAGACTGCAATTGATAGCGTGTGGTCGATGGTAAGAGAAACCTTTTCGGTCGATGGTAGAGCAACCCTTTCTAAACCATGCTTGCCCATGTGCCTTTGTTGGCCTTTCATTTTCTATCAATATGTTCCCAACGAATTTCAAGGATAATTTATAGACATAAATGCATGTGATAAGAAGCTAAAGGGTCTTCGATTCAAGTAAACTAAAACTAACCTATTTTTATTTTACCAAGATATCTTGCTCTTTTTCAGAAATGATCTAGGCACAAACGATAGCTCAACGAAGTGGCTTATCGTCGTGTGGAAATGTTTAGCAGCCAAAATGCTCTAAAAAAAAGTTTCTAAACGTGGAGGGAAAAACCGGAGAACACGGATAAAAATCCGCGCGACCATAGGGAGGAGCATGCAAACTCCAAATATACAGCAGACGTCAGGGTCGGGATCGATCGCACAACTTCCTGTATACCAGGCGAGGTAGTTATCACTCTGAATGTAATGGCTTGATGCCTTCAGCATTGGATGGACCTTAGCTGATCTAGTAATTATGTGTTTATTCTGACTTATTTTCACCTGAAGAATTTTGGGGTGAATTAGGGCATGAGGAAAACAGGAATTTGGGGTGCACATTGTTTGGTGTAGAACCCGATCACTCAAGTTCCATTCTGGGCCACGGCTAACATCAGTTTAACACGTAGGCTTTGGCGACCAATTTTATCCATAACAATATGGATGATATCCGTAACAATATGGATATTGTGGTGGCGGGTTTAACGGCACATTCATATTTAGGCGATCTAACTAAAAAAAAACTATATTATTGCTAACATCAGTGTTCTTGGACACCACCTTCGCAAACCCCCGCTGACCAGAGTGGTGAAGTATAGTCACAAACACCCACATTACTGACAGCAGTGAACTGGTAAAAGGGCTGTTTGTCACTAATCTATATATATGAAATATAAATTTACTTTTATATATTTTTTTGGGGGGGGCGCAATAATGAATATCTATCGATATATAAAAGGGAAATTTGTGAATGTGTGTGTCTGTTCGAAATGTTTAGCATACTTCCCGACATGCAACCAACTTTAAATTTGGCACGTGGGTAGGTTCCAGACAATGCAAGACTTTGGGGCCGTCCATAAATGACGTCACGCGATTTAGGACGATTTTTTTTACCCCCCCCCCCCCTCGTCACACGGCTTCACAAAAAGTCAGACCCCCCCTCAAATGACGTCACAAAGGTCTGCCCCCCCCCCCAAAAATAAAACATGCTTCACATCGCTTTAAACTATTGTCATTGTAGTGCGTATTTAATGTGCCGCTGCGCTCTGATGTTGTAGGATAAAACATGTACTGTATTAAAAAGTATATTTAATTAAGTAGAACGTGTTGTCTATATTTATTAAAATTTGCGAATTTTGATGTGACGTCACATTTCTCACCCCCCCCCCTCTCTCGTCCCACATCGTCACAAATGTCTGACCCCCCCCCCCCCCCAGGTTCATGACGTCATTTATGGACGGCCCCATAGGTATTGTATACAAAGCCAATCCGAGTTACACGAATATCAATGAGACTCAAAGGTCAAGGATCACATGAGGACGTGCACGTCCCTGTAGTCAATCCACTGCTGGATGACGGCCGCACTATTGTCATACAGTACCGGTTTTGTGGTCGTTAATCGATTACTCGGCGAAATATTAATAACTTAGTCCAATCATTCAACGGCTCAAGCGTCCCAATGTTGTGATGAGCGACAAGAAACCAGTGACGGAAACTCCGCGTTACTATGACGGGGCCAAGTCTGTCCACACACCACACAACCAAAAATCACTCCCGACGGTATTAAAGATAGACGGCGGTACTTTCACAATGTTAAAACACGTCAGGTAATACAACATATGATCACAAGTATCACGTTTATACTGGGCGGAGGTACCAAGCGATAAAACCTTACGCGGTACAGTACGGACTGTAGCACGCACAAACAATTACCTCACATTATTTATAAAAAAATATATCAAATTTACGCAAACTTGGGGACGACGACAACACCGACTTACCTTCGTTAGCCGGGCGCTAACAAGCGGCGTTAAACGAGGAGCATACACACACAAAGCAACAACAACTTCTAATCTGCAGACTGAGGCGATGGGTCTCGAGACGCCGCGGGGTTCTCGCACTCGAAATTTGGCGGGAAAAGGCGGTGACCGTGAGGGGGCGCTGAAGTGGCAAAGTTTATTAAACTCTTATTCATAACAATAAAAAAAACCTTCTCTTCTCCTCATGAAATATAACAATTTACCTGATGTTTTTTTTTTATTTTTTAATGTCCATAATCAGACATTATAAACAACTACTTTGGACATCTTGGTTCTTTCGGTAAAGTCACGTAGAAGGGAAGTAATACAATAATAAAAATAAAACATAATAAAATAATTCTCACGACGTTTCGGCCACAACGCAAGCAGCCGTCCTCAGGTGAAAACCAGGTCTGTCGAGGCGACAGCGTCTGAATGTTTAATTTTTATTATTTTATTATTTCCCTTCTACGTGACTTTACCGAAAGATCCAAGAAGATGAATCCCTGCAGTCACGCAAGCTTTAAATCGAAAGATGGCATGGTTGTTCATCACATCAGTTGATTGTAATTGATGTATATATTATTTTTAAACATAATTTACACCATTCAACTCAGTGCAGTCTGCAATACTCCGACGCGGAAAAGTGCAGGAACAGGCAATGCAAAGTAGTCACATCACACGAATAAATTTATATATTAGACTTTCTAAAAAAAATTTAACCTCTGTTCAATGCTCTTTTGATTACTGCTGCAGTGGCCTTGTGCTCCATTGCATTTGAAAATGAAATGTCAAACGACATCACATCACTGGAATTCGTCCTCCCAACCCTGTCCAGTCCTCCCACCATCCACATCCCTCTCACTGATTTACCCACATGGCTGTTTACCACAGTGACACGTCTCGACATTCTAACCGTACGCATGGCATGGTGACAGAAAATAAATGCCAACCAATTATGGAGGAAGTCTTGCTGCTGCTGCTGCTGCCTCTCTTGGCCACCACGAGAGGGCTTCGTGTCGTGTCCGCAGTGGGTTGACTGCGCGGTCCATAGTTTTGTTTAGCACGTGGCAGGCTTTCGCGGCCAATATTATCCAGAATAGAGGATGTTTTGGAGTTAGAATCGCGTAAATATCGATGTGTCGTTACACTCGACACCACCCGACACAGACAATGAGTAATTATCATCATCGCCTGATGAAGCTAGTTGTAATTAATAGGGAAACGTCGCACTCGAATTGTAAATGTCGTGGGTTTACTCTCCAACACACCGGTGTGCTGAACTAGTTAAGAATTGGCACGTTTTGTTGACGTGACACCCCTTTCGATGTAAAGCTTTCGTGAGTGCAGGGATTCATCTTCTTGGTTCTTTCGGTAAAGTCACGTAGAAGGGAAGTAATAAAATAATAAAAACTAAACATCAAATGACACGTCATTTAGACTCTGTCTTATCGACAGACCTGTTCTTCACCTGAGGACGGCTGCTTGCGTTGTGGCCGAAACGTCGTGAGAATTATTTTATTATGTTTTATTTTTATTATTTTATTATTTCCCTTCTACGTGACTTTACCGAAAGAACCAAGAAGATGACACCCCTTACTAACAGGCTGCGTCGGGGTGGTGGCGGGTTTAACGAAGTATTTATACTTACGCGATCTAACCCAAAAAAACTCACTTATGTCCATAGTTTGGGTTGCACGATCACAGTCGCACTCCTGTGGCTTGTGTCTTTAATGTATATCTCTCTATCTCGGTGTCTCTATGGATCTCGACGTAGCGTATAGTTGTTGCTATTCCTCCGTCGAAAGGAGCTCAGACCACAGTGGGTTGACTACGCGTTCCATAGTTTGGGTTGCACGGCCACACTGGTGAGACGAGGCCATGAGGGAGGCTGTCGCTGGTGTAGGACATTAATTTTCAAAGACAATGCATATATTTCGATTTAAAGCTTTCATGACTGCAGGGATTCATCTTCCAACCCAGCTTAAATATACGCTCCAAGCGTGGTGCTGTTTCATTCAGACGCTGTCTCCCCGACAGACCTGGTCTTCACCTGAGGACGGCTGCTTGCGTTGTGGTCGAAACGTCGTGAGAATTATTTTATTATGTTTTATTTTTATTATTTTATTATTTCCCTTCTACGTGACTTTACCGAAAGAACCAATAAAATGCATATATTATTATCATCAGAGCATGTGTTTTCCACGATCGTGTGGTTAATGCAGACTTGATGCCTTGATAAATGGGTATTATTATATTTGGTGTTTGGGGCCGTCCATAAATGACGTCACGCGATTTTAGACGATTTTTGACCCCCCCCCCCCCCCCTGGTCACGCGGCGTCACAAAAAGTCAGACCCCCCCCCCCCCCTCAAATATGACGTCACAAAGCTTTGCCCCCCCCCCCCCCCCAAAAAAAAACATGCTTCAAATCGCTTTAAACTATTGTCATCGTAGTGCGTATTTAATGTGCCGCTGCACTCTGCTGTTGTAGAAGAAAACATTTATTAAAAAGTATATTTAATTAAGTAGAACGTGTTGTCTATATTTATTTAAAGTTGCTTATTTCGATGTGACGTCACATTTCCCACATCGTCACAAATGTCTGACACCCCCCCCCCCCTAGGTGCGTGACGTCATTTATGGACCGCCTCCCTTGGACATCTTAACACCTCCTGTTTTATTGCCAGGAAGGGTACAGCCTCTTCCCCCCCCCCACACCATTTTGATACTGGCAAAAAGGTCCCACAGATACTCGCGTCTTTCATTTTCACTATTCCGCATTAAATTTGCACGCCGATTGCACTCGGAAATCCTCAAAATAGCCGTCAGGTGGCGCTCAACTGCAGCAATTTAAACCCCAATACTTTTTTTTCAATGAAAACTTTGAACGCAATCCACTTACCAACCACAAAAACAACAAGAACCACCACCACCCACCATCACCACTCCCTCTCTTAATCCATGCTGTGGGCCCCCCCCCCTCCTCCTCCTACACCTCTTCAATGTCCCGCCCATCTCTCACAAAATCCAGCCTCCACTCTCCCTGTTCACCCAGCCCCCGGCCGGATACGGCACCGACTATTGAGAGAGTGGTGATTCGATGGAGTGAAGCGAGCAAGAGGAACAAAAGCTCCCTCCCCCCGGCCTCGGTTGATTCAACAAAAGTAAACACAGTGGAAGAGGGAGACCTGTTTGTCTATCTCGGTCGCTCAGTCCATATCATGGTTTCTCATGCGAAGGAGGTCTTGCAGTAGTTTAATGTCTCGTGGTCAAGTTATCGTCCAGCGAAATATAGAAGCGTCGGTATTTTGCCAACTCGCTTTAAATTCAGCTCTCGTACGACTTAACAACAACAAAAAGGCTAGGCAAATACTGTCGATAAAAATAAGGCGAAACATAATCCATAGCGTGTCGTGCAAACTCCTGGGGTTTTTTTTTTTAAGTCGTTCGAGTTTCTCAAGCTGCGATGAACTTCGTATCATGCGCGTAGGCTGTAGCTGAAGGGACCTTGAGTTGATTTAAAGCAGAGAAAACAATGTTCTGATTTTGTTCCAACAAAGATTTGTTTTTAGAGCGGTGGATGAGTCTCTGCGCAGGACAGGCTGTTGATTAATTCCGCGCAAGAGCGTGTTGGATTGTCGGTGAATGGGAGAAAGTGGACTGAAGGATGGAGCAAGCCTCGGTCGCAAGATGCAACTTAAAGTTTGGCGGAGTGGTGGTCCTGTTCTTGTTGAGCGCCGTCTTCTCCGCTGAAGGTAAGAGCGATGTCTTGAGCTTACACTTTCCTTGTATGTGCGTTGAACTTCTTTCGCACCGTACGCAGCCAACCGTGCTAATCGCAGGTGCGGAGGACTTCAACACCGGCACGTCGATTGAAAAGACGTCGGGATGCGCGTGTTGCCTTATGGATCGCAAACTTGTGTGCGCACACTGATGGAGACAATTATACGCAAGTTGAACAACAACAGTATGGAGATGACGCATGCAGGGAATGACACACTGCTACTTATATGATTATCAAATTAGTATCAAATTCAGTTTTACAACAAAGAAAACAATCGTTTTATCCATCGCCTCTTCAAAAGCTCTGTAGTAATAATATGAAATATTTATTCTCGGACTCATAATTTCGATTTCTTTTTTGGGTTATATCATGGTGTAGCTATAATGACAATTTTCAACTTTACCCTCCGCCACCCGACAAGGACAATGAGATCACGTAGCCAATTATGCCAAATTATTGGCATTATATCTACGCGATACAATCCGAAATAATTATAATATTGGTCGTGAAAGCCTACTTGTAACTTGTTGTCTAATTAACCTGGTATTTTCTTTGATTCTAATTCGCCTTTAATAGTTGCCCCACAGTATACAGTGCATGTTTTTCACCTGTGTCACTCCCAACAATTATTTTAATTGGATTCAGCAAGCGTGGTGTGAGTGATTAAACGTAATTTGGTGACGCGGCAGCGTTGACAGTAGTGCACAGGCACAATTATAAGAAATGCATATTCTTGGTTCTTTCGGTAAAGTCACGTAGCAGGGAAATAATAAAATAATAAAATAAAACCTAATAAAATACATACATACATAACACTACACTGCCTTTCATATAATAGTTGTCTTGCAATGGCTTTTTTTCATCGCACATACAATGTACTTTGAAGAGGGGCCATTGCCCGAAACGTCGCCTATTATTTTTCTTTTGAGGCCGGAGTGCTATTGACGAATGTGAGTTTTACTCGGCTGTACGTCACTTTGTGCGCTATTTTGGCTTGCGCGCTTATCTTCAGTCAAACTTTGAAAATAACTTTCCCGTAATGTTGTTGCCTGCGATATTAAAACAAATACTTTTTGTACTGTTTTGGCTACACATTTATTAGATTTGTCACAATATTTTTTAATTCTTACAATGGAAATTTTAAATCCGCGGATAAACGTGCAGATACGCTGATATTGAGTGATAAACCGGGCGACCCGAGTTCAATTCGTGGCCACGACTACAAACGCAGATTGGCGAGTAATGTCAGAACGTGCCCTGGTCCAACTCATAAAATGTTAGGTACCGTCCACTGATTTAAAACCTTCTCCTTTAGGCATATTGGTGTTTCCAAAAGCACCCAAACTCATACAGCAACCTCCATTATTGTCGTAAGTTTGATCCCGATCTGCCTTCAATAACTTCCCGAGGTATCTACACAATAACGTGTTTGTGTTTTCCCAGTTGTGTCCCTCCGACAGACAGACACCTTCGATTGTTCCTCGGCCTCATTTTTGTTCACACGAACTTTACATGATCCGCCTTCAATAACTGGTGTTGCATTGCCATGGTTCTCACGCGGGGTCCGCTGCACTGCAACGTAGAACACAACAATCAGTTATTAAACCAGAATCTTGGATCTGAGTCGCGATAATTAATGGCATCGTTTAATACAACACCCCACATATATATACACACACACACATCCGGGCAGGACTTATTTCCATACGTAATATTTTTGCGAGTCGATGGTAGCATGGAGTAGGTGCGTTACTGGTAGCTACAGCCACAACGAGAGGTATCATCAATGTGGTGTGCCGGGACCGTCCGTACGGAAATATACACTGGACTCTATTACCTAAGGGGGCGTCCATAAATGACGTCACGTGATTTTGGACAATTTTTGACCCCCCCCCCCTCGTCACACGGCGTCACAAAAAGTCAGACCCCCCCCCCCCTCAAATATGATGTCACAAAGCTCTGCCCCCCCCCAAACCATATTTCCATTTTGAAAATAAAACATGCTTCAAATCGCTTAAAACTATTGTCATTGTAGTGCGTATTTAATGTGGCGCTGCACTCTGATGTTGTAGGAGTGTTATAGCAATTCTATATTATTTAAAGTTGCGCATTTTGATGTGACGTCACATTTCTCACCCCCCCCCCCTCGTCACACATCGTCACAAAAATCTGACCCCCCCCCCCCCAGGTGTGTGACGTCATTTATGGACGGCCCCTTACCTAAGCTCGGCTAAGGAGCATACCTTTGCCTTTCAACAGTCACGGGAAACGATTCACATACCTGTGAATCCCTTATCAGTGCCTCGCTTATTACAGACCAATACAGACCTTATTGGTCACCCCGTGCCCTTATAAATCTCAACGTTCATCCTACAAAGTTCCATCACAAGGGAGAAACACAAAGAGACAATTTAGTTTGGTCCGCATTGAAACGGCTGTACCCCGTATGGACCTGAATTAAATTTCCCTGCACAAGAATACGGGTAAACCGTATGGGTTGACGGCTTTGGATTCATGCACTGAGCACAAACAACAACCAAAAACCCTCAATGCCTTCGTCAAAAACACCGCCATGAAAGGGAATGATAGTGTACAATAACAGGTGACTTTTCGAGTAATGGTCCTTTATATCACGCAAATGGGGTCACCGACAGATAGCGGATAAGAGTCGGAGGCTGCACTTGTTGATGTGGGGCTGGATGAGAATTACATTATACAATTATCTCCGTATGAATGTTTGTTAATTGGCATGTGAATTGTTACCGATTAGAGTAACGGACAAACTCTTCAAGAATAAACAAAAAACGATGTTACTTTTGCACTAATATGTGTAATGTAATGCAACATGTGGTGTTCATTACTCGTGCACTTTGTCACGATTGCAAATGTGCCAAAGTCTGTTCTTCACGGCTAAAGGTGACGCAGAAGCAGTGACGTGGCGTAATGCAATAATATAATTTACGGCACCTAAGTGAATTCACTGCTGGATGCCAGTCAGTGCAGGTTACGCATACGGATGTGGGAATGGGGAGGGTAGTGCCAGTTGAGAATCAGAATCTTTGTTTATCCTTGAGGAATCCGATGAGCTATGAAGCTTTTTTTCACAAATGTCTAGTAGGGGCGGATGAGCAAGTTACAACAACAAAACAAGATTTAACTTGATAATTGTTTTTTTTACCCTTCTATCTGGCAACAAAACTGACACATTTTTTACAAGGAGTCATGTTTGCATAGACCACAATACCTGCAGTCATAATGCAAAAAAAAACATAACTCTGATAATGTATGCACTGTCCTTGAAGTTGATTGGTCCACACCCGAGACGGCTTTCCTTAGAGCCTAGTCTCACATGGGTTGGACCAGATGTACGCCAAAAGGCGCACAACTCAGAGACAATGCACCATCAGAGTATGAGAGCTCGGGGTAAGCATTTACACCATTGGAACCTCATTTGCCAGTAGATTTAACTTGCTGCTGCTGTTAGTGTCCTCATGGCCAACGTGGGTGTTCTACGTGAGGAAAAGAAATAGGAGTTACACTTTCTGCCGGTCGTCGGGGTTGTTTGACCATACTTCACCACGTTGGTCAATGCAGATTGACAAGAGGAAGTGCGTGGGGGGGGGTAGAACCAGTTTGGATATCGCTTGCCACTTGTGTTAGCACCATAATCACAATCGTGAATCTATAGTTTAGGAAACTTTACTTCCTCATGCATAAGTTAGTTTGTGAGCCCCGTCGCTTTTAGTTTTGTGTCGCTGGTGGCCTAGAGTAAGCCAGAGCGTGATATGTATTCTTGCCGGGTGATGATGTTTTTTTTCGAGTAGATATTGTCGTGCATTCCGACCGAAGGTCATCAGGTACCTGTGGTGTTGACGATTACCTGTGCACCACCTATGACCCTTGAGTTGGTAATTGACTTGTGAAATGGAGAAAATAAATCTGAGTGACAGAGTTTTTTTTTTTCCCGTGGGACTCAAACTTTGACATTTCACGGTTGTGTTATTCTCATTGTAGTACGTGTGTGTAGAAAGTGGCCATGGTATTGCTGAGAAATGCCGACACCACGAACCCAGTCTGAGTTTCTCTTGTTACACAATGGTCATGAGGGAAATAAAATATCACTAAAAAAGGTTTGTTATTTCTCGTTCGCAAATTCCTTTCATGCTGTATAAATAAAACAAGTTTTTTTCTCTCTGCCTATGACTAACTGCTGCCTCTCAACACAATTAAAGACCCCACTGTTTCTGTGCAGCATCATGAGATGCGGTCACAATTTTAGACACGATATAGATCCACATTTGTATTCGACCCGCGATTTAGATTGTACGCCCCGTTCTTGTCATCAGATGTTTCAGATGTGTCAAGGAGTCGTTGTCCACGAGCGTTGTGGGAAATGTTAGGCTCGGGGGGTAGGGGGGGCCCACAATTTAATATCATACGGACCGTGGGCACGTGAGGCCTACCACATCGAAACGACCCACGGCCACTAATCCTTCACTGCAAGCTTCTTAGCCTCGCTAATCGGGTACTGGAGGGTTCACTTTTGTCGACCTGGCAACAACAACACCGAATTTGAGCGCTGTGCTCGCTCACTTCTGTCACTGCCAGGGCCTCCTACGGTGACAGGAGTCCCTGAGCGTGTGTGTCGGTGTGTGGTCCCCCCACAAAAGGTATTTGTTAAAGTCCTATTCGGCCCTCAGTCGGGGAAAAAGTTACCCCACCCACCCCCTGCCTTCCAGTCTAGCAGCTTTCGATTCGGTCTGTTTATGCAGTGCAGTAGTCCAGAGCCAACAGTGGTGGTTCTATGGACAGGCATACTTCCCCCTCCCCCCCGTCATAGAAATGTGGAATTTCCACCACTGGCTCAAGGCTGTAAATAGGAGAAAAGCAGCCCCTTGGGCTATTGACTTTTGAAAATCCAAATTAAAGGGACCAGTTTGTATTTAAGGGTGCGTGAGTTAATATTTGAAGGCTGCTACGCTGTGTGCCCACGGGCATGTTTAGTTGACTATGGGCTACAATCTCGACTGATTATATTTGTGAGGTATACTCGGTGTATCACGTGGTCAAACGTCGGGGGTAAGCAGTAAGGCATTGCAAGAGGTCATCGGATAGCTCAGAGGTCAGGGCTGCCACAGCTGAGAGACCTGGGTTTGAACCCAGGTCTCAGCCGCCACCAGTGATTTTGCCGTTTCTTTACACGCTTTTATTTAACTCACTCTGTCTGTTGTATCCTCAAATCTTGAAACTAAAATTTTACCCACTTCCCAATGTGCTATCGACTGCAAACTTGGTATACTTATGTCATACTGATGACAATACTATATTCTATCATTAAATTTTTTTTTTAAACCATCTTTTTTACATGTTATGTTTCGGCTTGGGTCTAATTGTCCACGCTCAACTCACGTTGGCTGTAAATCACCACAATCCCTTATGTTGTGGCAAGCTTCGGGGCCACTTCCTGGAGTCGTGGAGTTCTGACATTACTCGTACGGTACATTTAATTAAAGCGTGTTTTAAAAAAAAAGTATTTTTTCACATGACTTATTCTCGAGGAAAGTTAGCCAATCGGCTCATCTCCGCGATGGTCTTCCTCTTGGCTGTGACGATTGCCATTGTTGTACACAATGTACGCGTGCACACGGCCCTTTTGCCGAGCCGCCGCTGCGTGAAAGCCCCCCCCCCTCCCCATGCCGTGCGGGTCGTAGAGGTCGCTTGGCCATACTTCACCGACCATGCCGGCCAGTGCGGGTTAGTTAAAAATATGGGGAGCGTATATGTTTAGGGGGCATAGAACAGTGCAACAGTAGATTTTGCTGCAATAGCCCTCTGTTGCACACCACATGGCCCCCGGAGTAGACTGACAACCTGGTATGCATGATGGCCACCCAATCTGAAGCACTGTCGATACAAAAAATTAAAGACCCTGCTTAGCTTCCCAGATGCGATGAGATCGGTCACATCCAGGGCGATTTGGTTATGAGGTGTTTGTCATTTGGCGTCTCATTCCGATCGGCTGGGTGGCGTCTTCAGCAAAACGTCCGTCTTAGCACGAGTCCTCGCAAGCCTTACCCAGGCACTAAAGCCTGCTTGAAGCTTCTGAGATGCGACGAGATCGGACACATTCCGGGTGGTGTTAATTATTTTCTGGGGGTTGGGTAGGCAATTTGTTTTGTTAGCTGCTGCTGCTGCTGCTGGTGGTGGTGGTGCTCGTGGGTTATCGTGCGAGATTGCTCGCGAACCGTGGCAGGGAAAGCTGAGTGTCAAAACGTCCGCACAATATACTCAGCTTGCGCATTTTTGCACGAACGTGATGAATTGATAAATAAAGCAATCTTCTAGACTGTGTGGTCAAGCTGACCCCTTTACAAGCCCTTCAAGTGGCCCAAGTGAATTGCACACATCTGTTTATTTACAACTTTGGCATTTGCTTTCTAGTCTTGCTGACGTTGGTTTTGTTCAGCGTAAATGATTACAACGATGGATTTTTTTTCCCGTTTACTTTTTGTGACGTGTTTATAACGGTTGTCTTCAGACTGATTTGTGCAACCAGCAGAGCCTGTGTTCCCCCAGAGTCTGTGTTCATATTGCTCCATCCATGTTTACTGAGAGGTAGATGGATCGTTTCATCTCGGGGCCGTGAGAGATGGCAACAACTTGGGAAGTCGTTCATCCAGCAGTGGATAGATCATGGCTGACAGTGATGAAAATGACAATGTACTGTGGTGGGGATCCAGAGAACTCGCGTTCAAAAACATCATCCTAAAACATCCTCAACTCCACGCAGCTCACATCGTTATCTTCATCTTCCAATTCCCTCTACGCTCCCCTGTGACCTTTGCCCCCCTCCCACACTCCCTCTCTCTGCCCCCTTTCATCTCACCTAACCAATGACTCCCCCTGCCCCCCCCCCCCAACCCCAACTCCAACCCCAACCTTCTCTCCCATCCAGCGCTGTCGATCCAGCGCAGCCCGATGAACCTGACGGCGTCGGTGGGCGCGTCGGCCGAGCTGCGCTGCTCGGTGGAGAGCGACCGCCGCATGGACGTGGTGTGGCTGCGCGACGGCGTCGACTTGGGCGACGTTCTGGGCGATCACATCTCCGTGCGCGAGTTCACGCGCTTCAACAGCGACGGACGCGAGCTGCTGCAGGTGGTGCTCAAGTAAGACGCTGCCGCCTCGACAGACCTGGTTTTCACCTTGCTTTGTGGCCGAAACGTCGTGAGAATTATTTTATTATGTTTTATTTTTATTATTTTATTACTTCCCTTCTACGTGACTTTACCGAAAGAACCAAGAAGATGAATCCCTGCAGTCACGAAAGCTTTAAATCGAAATTTAAGAGATGTTCTCACCCGGTGCCCGCTCGCCTGGTTACCTTCACTGTTTGCCCGCCTGCGTGCGTTGTCGATGTCGGCGCCCTGGTTTTTCAGCATTTGGAACGTTTTCCTAATGACGGTTGAGAGCGTTCATGCCGGGGCTCTGTCCATCCGTCTGTTAGTGTGTCTGTCTGTTTTGCGTTCAGATTATTTAGATTGTTTGGCTGGTATAAATGTCCACATGATGAGCCACTTCGTTGAGCTATCTGCAAACTAGTTATATAGCTCAGTGGGCCTTGCCTGATAAAAAATATAAATAAGTAAATGTGTGGCCAAGTCGCTTCTGAAAAGAAGCCAATAGCTCGGTAGGCTTTACCGGGCAAAATAAATTTTGTATTTGTGTTATGCTTAACTTTCCAATACTTTTCACTCCTATTGTGTGTTTGTATAGTTTGTTGTTGGAACTTTATGGTCCGCCCCTCCTGGACATCTGTGAGAAAAGAGCGTTATAGCTCATGGGATTCCTCCAGAATAAATAAAGATTCAGATTCTGATTCCGTCGGTTACATGGGGTGACAACATACAGAGCAAGGGGTATTTAGAAAAAGAATAACAAATATACGGCAATAAACGGCTGTTTTTTGTATTTTTTTTCTCTATTGAAAATGCCAAAAGGTGAGGCTTGTGTTGCGGCTCCGTGTTCAGAGCGCTGAGCTGGCACTGCTGAGATTCTGGACCAGAGGTCACTTTCAGGGGATCTCGGCGGTAGTTCTGTTATATCCACTTCCGCAGGCCGTTCTCTAACTGCGAAGGTTCGCAATGTTTTTTTACGAGAATCGCAAATGGATTCTTTGGCATATTACTCAGTGCAATCAGGATAAACTTGGGGGCAAAAATGTAATCAATTATAAGAGGGAAGAATGACAAGGGGAGTGTGTGCATTTCTGTCTTGTTTGTAACTGAAAAGAATCATTCACAGCCTTTTAGCAACAGGCTGCTGGATGAAGGCCCTCTCCCCACATCGTTGTCAGTTATGTGGGTTGTTTACCATAATTCACCACGCTGCTATGTATGGTTCAGTGCACAGGAGCCCAGGGACAGGTTCGGATATCGCTCGTCACTCTTGTGAAGAGTAGCCGGGATTCAAACGCAGCTCCGTCTAGGTTTTTAGCACGGTGCCCTCACCGCCCCTGCTGGACATCTGTGGGAAAAAAAGCTTCATAACTCATCGGATTCCTCCTGTCTCAATAAATATTCAGATTCTAACCACCGCTCCATCCTTCCATCCCTCTTTATTAGTAGTTGTCATCACTCGTATACAAACGGTCAATAAAGTTAAATTAGATCAGTACTGTAAGTGTTTCTTTTTTAACACGGGGGTGCCCCTTGCCAGTTAACAGGATTACTCAAAGCTTAGCAGCAGCCTTGCACTCTCATTCCATGGCATCGCGTGCCAAGCTGGGTGCCCCCCATCATTGCCAACCCCCTCGTGACATCCCCCCCCCCACCCAAGCGGCCCCCCACACAAGCCACAGATAAACCCCTGGTCTCCACTAGGTCTTGGCTGGGGGTCGCGTTGGTCAGGGTGGGTGGGTGTATTGGAGCTCAGCATGATACAGGGGCCAGAAGAAAAAGCCCCCACGAACACGTTAATGCTTTCTGACTCAATCTCGTTTAGTCACACTTTAATTAAACGACGTCCAAAAAGAACACGGAGTAATTGAGTTTACGGAGGCAAGCCTCATTGGTGGTTTGTCACCAAAAATTGACAATGCTGTTGTTGTTGCTGTTCTGTTTTATTTTTGCTCAATTCATTCCAGTCTCCGTGTATGTACGTGTAACTGCACAGCCCCTATGGTCGATCCACTGCTGGATGAAGGCTATGCCGCTCGAGTTGTGCTGATTGTTTGACCAAACTTCACCATGCTGGTCAGTGGGGGTTGGTGAAGATGTGGGACATATAGGCGTTAGGGCACAGTTTGTACAATACCAAAGTGGATTTGTCAGCACGTCCCCGCTCTGACAACGTAGTTTGCAGTTTATCTCGTTTGCCCGGGTGATTATCCAAGAGATCGGGATGGAGTCTCGTTTTCAAGAGTGACCCCGGTGACCAAACTTACAAAATCAACAACATACAATAAAATAGAACAACGAGGCAGATAGAAATCAAAGCAAAAATAAGCGTAGCCCATGCAGCAGCTCACGACACCTGATTTATGCACAGCGGTCTCGCAACTTAAGCAACTAGCCAGGCTCAAAGCCAGCTTGGCTTTCGAGATCTGGCGAGATCGGGCGCGTTCCGAGTGATCTGGTCGTAGGCGCAGGGTGTTTTCTCTGCCGTTGGGCCTTCATCGTCGTCATTCCTTTGCGGTTGGTAAAACTGGCTCTCCACCTGACGAGGCAGCCAATGCAAATCGGGCATGCCGCATCCACTGCACGTGAATGTAAACGGATACATTCGGTGACGCTGCTGGCTGCTGCTTGGGTTGGCAGTGGTGCAATAACACAAGTAGCAACAACAACACAAATAAACTCGATGCATTCGTCCATAACACTGTGGCCTTTAAAGGAAAAATATATCAACGAAATAAAAAAACTTTTTATATTACCAGGTAAGTCCCACTGAGCTTTGTGGCTCTTTTTCAGAAGCGACCTGGCTACAAATGATAGCTCAAGAAAGTGGCTTATCACGTGGACATGTCTAGCAACAGCCAAACACTGTAAACGCGTGTTTCTAAATGTGGAGGGAAAAACCAGAGGACCCAGAGAAAAATCCACACGACCACGGGGGTAACATGCATGCTCCAAATATACAGGTGTCAGGGTCGGGATTGAACCCACGACCTCTTATATACCCGGCAAGGGAGTTCACATCTCGCCACCATCATCGGCGATGCTTTAGGGAATGGCGCATTGATTTTTGTGGCATGCAAAAGGGCCATTTGCCGAAACGTCGCCTGTTACATATTTCTTCTCCTTTTAAGGCCACGGTGAAAATTACGGACGTGTTGAGTTTTCTGTAAATGGAATGCAAGTGGGCTTGGGCAGCGCACAACTTCATGGCGAGAAGGGATGATGACCGCTGAAAGACGAGACCGTTGAAAGGGGACAACGCCGCCACGGGGAAGGGGAGCGGATGAGTTCAGCTCATGCACAAATGAGATGGGACGTGGCAGGACAGCCAAAATATGGGTCAGTTATAGTGACAGCAACATCGCTATCTTGAATTACAATCTCCGATTACATCATCATCGCAATTCATTACGACTAACACAGGACCATAAAGGTGTCTATACAACAGTTGATAGAACATGACGGATATTGGTGAAGCTCTACCAGTGTATAGGAAATCAAGAATAGATCACTAATGGAGGTGAGCAACGTAGCCAATGGTTATTGGAGTGTCTCCGTTAGTTAATTGGGAGGTCGCGTGCGGTGAGGTACAGTGTGGGTACTCGGACCTCTTCCGCGACATTTGGCCAGTGTGGAAGAGCAGGCCAACTACCCTGCAGATCGGCTCTAGAGGTGCCAGTATTGGAAGCCCTTTTTCGCCAGCAGCGGCGTGAGCAAGCAATCGCATGGCTGCACTTTTATCTTTGCCAGAGCCGCATGTGGCTCTTTAAGGGCTGCTTCGTGACGTTATTTATTAAGCATTGAGTCTTATACTGAATTCTAAAAAAAAAATAATTATCTTCTTGTTATTTGCTTTTGCCGACCCCGTTGTCTAGAAAATTCCAGTTTGGTTTGAGTGTTTTTTTTACTTGTGTAAAGACGAATTGGACGTACTTGTCTTGAGATGGTTTATTTTATTAAGGTGCCACGTGCTCACACTTGACCCCACTGCAACAGCCCTGAGTCTCCCGCGCATCTCCCCCCTTATATGTGGTCACGAGGCCACGCCCCCATTCCCGAACCTTCTCGCTGGTTCCAGACCGCTCTCTCTACTGGCAGACTCCACCGTCCTCTTCCGTCACCTGGCCACGCTCCGATTCTCGATCATTCCCGCAGCCACCAGTCCACTCGCACTGCAAGCTGACTTCTCTGTCATTACCTCACGTGGCCACTAGTCCACTCACACAGTAGATTGACTCTACTGTCATTGCACTTGTATGACTGCCATAGTGGGAGCAGTAGCAGCGACCATAAGAACGGAATATCATTGCACAACGGCTAAAACCAAACAGTTGGCACGAACGGCGACAGTAAGGAGGCACGCGGTTGTGTTGAGTTATGAGTTGGGCTCAGTATTTCCTGCAGAAGTGGAAATTTGGCTTATGCGACTCCAAACCGTTGGGGGGATTGGGGGGAGGGGGGGGCGGTCAATCCGGAACGTAGCAGGCTGCCACGTTGCGTCGCGTTGCCTGCGAAGCTGCCTTCGCTGCCAGCCGCCCTCTTGATTGCAGCGAGCTCCTTCGGCTTCCTCTTCTGTGCCAAAGCCATCCTGAGCTCTGGAGGGAAGGTTGTGGCACCGTGCTGGCATTGGGTGCGCAGGCACTGCAGACAAAAGATTAACCAACACACAATTGGCCTGCTGTGGAGAAAGGCCATTACCCGAAACGTCGCCAATTTTTTAATTAGTTTTCCTCCTATGTGCAGCGGTTTTGGTGAATGTCTTTCGTTTTTGTTACTTCTTCTGTAGCTCCGAACAATTATTGCGATGGTACAAATCATGAATTTATCCAAAGTTGGAATGCCGCTGCCATAGCTGGAGGGGAGCACCCAGCTTCTGCCTCGCTGCACCAGGTTAAAATCGATTCCTCCACCCACTTTGAGTGCCATGTCTACCAGACTGATTGTTTTGTCTCATCCACCACACTGTAGGTCATAACAACTCACCCACCCACCCACTCACTCACCAACTCACCCCTTCACCCACTCACTCATTTACTAACTCGCCCATCCACACTCCCACTCATCCCACTCGCCACACTGCCACACTGCGGATCGCCCAACTTCACTTTCCGCCTGTTCCCGCACACCGCTCTACTTTGGAATTCCCTCCCTTAGTCTCTTTCCCCAAGCTCTGATAATGACAACCTCGCTCAACAAAAGAAAGGCATTCACTCTCCATCAATTACACCTCCAGTCGACGCTGTGTTTGTCGCTCGCCGCTTGTTATTTTTGGTATCTGGGCCTGCGTTCCGCAAAACTACGCTTTAGTAATTGGCACCCTTCAGTGCAAATTCGGAGACTTTCCTGCGGCCCTTACTGGGTCGGCGATCCGTGCCTTGTTTTGACCCAGCCAAGCCGTCGTGCACAAAATGCTAATTCAGCCGGGCCGCTCGCTGTGTGCTCGTGAACAATTACCCCCGCGGTCTCTTCGAGTGAGCGCTCCCGATGAATGGGCTTGTGTCCGCCACGCTGGCAACTTCGCGTTCTCTTCTTCCAACGGTGACCGACTGTCACGTTTTCAGTTTGTTTGTTACTCGCAGTGGTCGTTGTTTCATCTGCAAAACAGAGTTGTTTTTTTGCTTTGTTTTTCTATTTTTTTTCTTCTATTCTTGGTCTGATTTCTGTTTATTTCGGTCACTCTGTGCTCTGTTTTGTTGAATTAGTTTTTTTTGGCATTCTGGCGACCCCGGGTCATTATCGCAAGTGAGACTGTTCCCCTGGTCTCTTTAAGTTCTCACCCGGTTAAACAAAATTGCCTTCGAACTTAAACTTCCTCATCATCATCAGTCACCACCATCATCTGCTGGATGAAGGCGACCCAAAGTCATCACCATCACGCACAGTCCTGTGACTTAAAAATCCACGTAGCTCCAGTAAACGAGTGGATCTCATTTGCTCCATCTCCGCGCCGGACGTTCTCTCGGGCGCGTTTCCTCCGTTGGCTGCCGCTACATCGTTATTCTCACCCACCGGCCATCGTCCTTTCTCGCCACGCATACTTTTCTCAACAGTAAACCGTTTATATAAGTAAATAAATTGTCAATGCGCTCTGTCAGACCTGACCTTCAAAAATAGAGGGGGTGGGGGGTGGAACTACATAAACATTTTAAAACGATAATTACGATAATAAAAACTTGTGTTTACTACGAGCGGGTGGGTGGGAAACCTGTTGAAATTTTACGTCTGCGCCGCTCCCCTACACAATCCCATACCCCCCCCCCCCCCCCACCAATGGCGCTTGCCTTTCCACTGTGTGATTTTGAAATGGGACTCATATCATGAACCGGGCTAATGTAAATGATAAGCAGAATTATCCAAATTTATCTGATCAAATTTAAATTTTGGTTTGGTCGTTGCATCAACCCCGTTGGCATGAACTCCGTAACGTGAGCTCCTTAAACGACCCCTCACTTTGGTGGAGTGGTCTAGGATGAGGTTTCTTTTTTCGGACAAACGCGCACAAAACTGTCAAACAAACAAACGCACGCACAGATTTGCCGCTTCGCATTATTCGTACGAAACGGTTGATCGATTCTCTGTAATATTTCAATCCACTGCTGGATGAAGGCCTCCCGACAGCGTGCCAAGCACCGGGGGTTGTTCGGCCGTAGCTCGCCTCGCTGCTCCGTGCCGGTTTCTCAAAGGGGGCGAACGTCCCTTGCCACTCATCTCAGCTGTGACCGGGAATCGAACCGGGTGGGGTGGCGGGTTCGGTGCATTGCACCGACCGCCGTGCCCAATTTACTTTTATTAACTGCAAAAAAACGACTTTAGCATATTGCTTTGCGAGCTTTACAACTCATCTCGAGCAGCGGATTGATTTCTGGATTAGGGAATAAATCTTTGCATTTTTGGTCCAGTTGATTCCCTTTTTTTTGTTACACTCACTTATTCATTTTAAAGTAGTTTATTGATTAACGTTTAAACGAGGCTAAGCCTCTGTGGTTTTAATCCGAGCCGGTATGTTCCCTGCAGGTGTGGTAAGGGTTGCGGTAAATCTCAGTTCGCGGGCTTGAAAGGTGCCCTGATCTGTGACTGAAACGGAGAGAACACGCTGACATGCCACGAATTGCCGCAAAATGTATTTCACTTCTTCAGACAGTTCTGCACCCTAACCACGCCAACTCATTTTAGTTTTTAAAGAATAACAGAGGCATGTCTATCAACTCGACCTGTTGTCGTCGCTATATCCGCCAGATGACCACTCGACAACCTCAGCTGTTTTCATCAAACGTTGGTTGAAATCGCAATTGAGCGGTGGCACAGTGGTTAGCGCACTGCGCTATCGACCGAGGCGGCCCGAGTTCGATTCCCAGCCACGGCTAACGTCAATGGTGGAGTGATATCTGAACCGGTCCTGGCGGGTGGGGGGGGAGGGGGGTTTCCACTCTTCAGCAACCCAGGACGGACCAAAATAGTGAAGTATGGTCAAACAACCTCAATGTTCTCTCTTTCGGTGCGGTGGCTGTGGCGGCGGCAGCTGTTTCCTGCTCTGTTCGTTCGCCGTGTTGTACGTACATATGTACGTTGAACCTCTTTCTCACCGTACATAGGCAACCGTGCCAATCGGAGGTGCTACGTTCCCACCTCCCATTGTCAATGTTCCAGCCACTTGCCCACGAGGCCACGGGGGACTGCAGTAGCGGGGTTGAATTTGGGGGAGCCGCAGTGGTGAGATTTTCTACTACCTCGCCTGGTATACAGGAGGCCGTGGGTCCGATCCCGACCCCGAATCCTGGATATGGAGTTTGCATGTTTTCCCGGTAATCACGTGGATTATTCTCCGGGTCCTCCGGGTTTTCCCTCCACATTTAGAAACATGTGTTGAGAGTATTCTGCTGCTGTAAATTTCCACATGGCAAGCCCCTTCGTTAAGCTATCATTTGTGATAACCAGGTTGCTTCTGAAAAATAGCTAAATAGCTCGGTAGGCCTTACGTGGTTGGTTAAAAAATTTAAAAAACGGCTCACATCGCACGCCACGATCTATTCGCTCCAGAGAGGAGCATCGGGAATGAGGAGGAGATGTTTTGGTCACGTGGGAGCGTCCGCGTGCACGCTCGGTTCCATTGTCTCTGCTCCGCAGACCGGCAGCGGCCGCCACGTTACCGTGGGTGGCCGAGTTCGCACGGCCACGGGCGATGAAAATAACTCTGCACCGGTTTAGAGACATTCAGTGTCTTCTTTTATTATTTCCATTCTACGTGACTTTACCGAAAGAACCAAGAAGATTCAGTGTCTTGCCACGTCTGTTTTCCATCATCATCATCATTGGCAGCAGGAGCCATGGTCAATTCACTGCTGGATGAAGGCCTCCAAAAAACTGCTGCCATCTCTCTCACAGACCTGCGATATAACGATCCGCCCAGAACCTGCACACGCGCCGATTTCATCGCTCCATCTCCTTGGTGGACGTGACTCACTGCACTCACTTGAGAACCCAGCTTAACGTCCGTTGGGTGGGTCAAACCCAACTTCGAACTCGGGATCTCAGGCACCCCAGTAAACGTGGAACTTTGGAGCAACGCTGGTCCGACGGTTCCAACCACATTTCAACGTAGGGGGCCCAACATTCGAATAATTACTGGGTCGGCTTGCTGATCCACTGAGCTCTACCCCAGTCACCTCTCACTATTATTGTGTAAATTTCGATTTAAATCTTTCGCGACTGCAGGGATTCATCTTCTTGGTTCTTTCGGTAAAGTCACGTAGAAGGGAAATAATAATATAATAAAAATAAAACATAAAAAAATAAAATTCTCACGACGTTTCGGCCACAACACAAGCAGCCGTCCTCAGGTGAAGAACAGAGCTGTCGGAAAAGACAGCGTCCCAATGAACACTGTTAAGCTTGGCAGCGTATTTAAGCTGGATGGGAGGAGCAGAGCGCCTTGACAAAGGAGTTTACATATCAACAGAGGAATTTATCATACAAGTAGCTATTGTAATGTGAGAGATTAGCATGATGTTAAAGTGAGAAATTATCACGTAACTGGGAGATTAGCATGATGTTAATGTTTTATTATTTATTATTTCCCTTCTACGTGACTTTACCGAAAGAACCAAGAAGAAGATATTATTGCGTAGTTTACTTTCTAATGCGGTGTAACTGTCTGCTCGTGTTCCAAGGATCCACCCCGTGGCGCGCACCGACGCGGGGGCGTACCGCTGCCGCGTGGAAGCGAGCCAACAAGTGCTGCTATCGGACGAAGGCTTCCTCAGGGTCGAAGGTCAGTGGGCATGTCACTTCACGATCTTTCATTTGCCCTCAAGCACATGAAGGGATTCCTCGTTTTGAGGAAAAGAACGGATTCGCCGCCTCCTCCCTCGCTAGTCGCTGAAGCTGCCTCTGCGTGGCTGCAGGGAGTCAAGTGAACTCACTACGTACAACTCGTCATCATCATCATCATCATCGGTCGGTCGGCCATGATTTTTCCACAGCTGGGTTAAATTTTCAGATAGCTTGCTTTTTTAAATCCTTTATATTAAGTTCACTTGCTTGCTTGCTTGCGCGCTTACGACCGTGCAAATCTTTCGGTCGTTTTTTAACCCACTTCTCGTGATCCAATCGAGCTGACATTTTGCACACAGACTCGTTGTGCGTGACAATTTATTTTCGTGAAAAGTTTTTTCCAAAATTTTACACTTTTTAGGAAAAAATAAATTATATTTAATTACCAATTGCTTAATGGTGGCAGGCAATCATCTGACCCATAGGTGGCAGCCATCTCAAGCCAGAGGATGAGAGGACTCTAGCCGCCACGCATATAAAGGATTTATAGTGAAAAACTTTGTTTTTACGGGTAAATTTTTTCCCTTTGCCCATGGCTGCCTCTCTGTCTCTCTATAATAAATAATGCTCACTGTTGCCGCGTGGCGTCGTGAGGTGCGATCGCGTTCACGTACGCATATGTACGTTGAACTTCTTTCGCACCATACGTAGCCAACCGTGCAGGTTGGAAGGACAACAAACGAAACACAAAAAGCAGTTACAAGAAAATGAATTTCCAATCTAGATTAATAAACGCACAGCTCCAGCGGCTTCCTAACATCGGAAGGAAGAGCGTTCCAGACGGCCACAGAAGCGCATCTGAAAGCGCGCGACGCGACGACAGTCTTTCTCCGATAGCCACACAGAAGCCACTGCTGCGAGGACGACCGGAGTTCGCGTGATGATGGTTTTAAGCTCTTCGACGAGATCAGCGAGGGATTGTTGTTCATTTGTGGCTAGCGCCCTGCGTGTGTAGCGGGTACGACCTTATGTCGTATCCGTTCGACAACCGGAAGCCAATGCAATGTCGCAATTCTGACCTCGTACGGTGCGCAACGCTCCGCGCGCACCCCTCTCAACCTTCTCTCCTCGCCAGGGCTGCCCAGTTTCACGCAGGACCCCGCGAGCGTGAACGTGTTGCGGGGGGCCGCCTTCAACGTGACGTGCGCCGCCGAGGGTCCCCCCGATCCCGTGCTCATCACCTGGTTCCGTAACGGGGCCCCCCTCAACCACGCGGAGGAGTCCCCCTCCGTGCTGCTCGTTCCAGGTGCGTGCGCGCGGCTTTGGAACGTGACGGAACTGCCGAATGTTACGCGGTGTTGGTTCGTTCGTTTTGTTGATCTCTTGCGTCATCTGCGCGCAACCGTCGTCGCGAGACAAAGGATCCGTTCGGATCTCTCATAGGGGCTCGTTCCAAATCTCCGTGCGCACAGAAGCAAATATCTGGGTTTGTTCCCGCGCGCGCGCGTGTTGGCCGCGATGTCCGACGTTCCGCTCCGTTGCCGAGAGCTTCTTCAGTTGCGTCTGCAGCGAGACCGGGTACGTTTGAGGGCGACGCGTTGGCGCGTGGTCTTCGGAGGTTTGGCGAAAGTTGGTGTGTCTTGCTCCGATTGGCCGGGTGGCATCTTCAGTAGAACGCCTGTCTTGGCACAACAGGGGGTCCCGCCGTGTCCTCTCGCAACAACGTGAACATTGTGAGCGCACGTGTCGGAGAGAGGAATGTCTTGTGCCTGTAATGTTCGTAAACAACACATTAGTGAATGAAACAAAACACCCATGGCAAAAACACTTCCCCGTAAAAATGTACACGATGGCAAATTTTATCAGCGCTATTTTTTGTTTATCAAGAATCTGCCGAGCAGACTTATGATGATTCACCCCCCGCCTCCACCTAGAGCCCTCCCCCTCTCTTACCCCCCTCCATCGCCCCCCTCCTCCCCATTTACATTTGATGAATCATCACAATTCGGGGTCAAAATTCCATTCAAGAACCAATTCTTTATATGCATTTACATCCATTGTAGCGCCTCTTGCGGCCACGGAGGTCACGGGAACTAGTGACACGCGACGTCCACAAAGAGAAGGATTAAACCAACCCACACACCGACCAGCCTGGTGAAGTATGATCAAACAACCCCCAGGACCAACGTGACGACGTGGGGAGCCTTTCACCCAACAGTAGATTAACAAACCGCTGTTGATTATTCTTAATTTTTTTTGCGGTGATACAACGTCCGTGAGCTTCATGAAGTATGGAGGCAGTGCAACTGCACCTAGGCCTGACGGGAAAACAGGAAAGGCCCGAATGGGGGGTATGGGGCGAAGGGTGGAGGGTGCACGGAGGCGGTGGGGGGGGGGGTACAGAGGAAGAGGGGGGGGGGGCCATGTACGTTCCTCGCACCAGGGCCCTCGCCAGCTGCGGTTACGAAACTCGAGGGACCCACATAACCTGAACATCTCAAGCGCTGGAATTGGATGACACTGCGTTATTTTGTCATCTGGTGGAACAAGCAACGCATTTGAAACTGTTCCCATTGAGCCGTCAAGTTAGAGATTTGGACGAGGGTGGGGAGGTATGGGAGAGTTTGGGGGCTACTCATCCTGTACGCGTGTTTGCCGACTCGGCATATAAATAAGAGGAATATGTAAAAGGAAATAATGAACAAGATCTGCAGCTGCTCACACTTTTCTTTGCCTGTTTGCATAACGTTGGTCATTCATATAAAGCGAGTGGCAGAAGTGAGGAATTTATTTTCCCATTGTGAGCAGTGTTATGTAACCAGAGCTTGCTTAGTCATGTGTTGGCATTCGTATTGTTTATGAAATGCGACTCTGCAGGGAATGATGCAGCATTGGACGAATGCTTTGAAATCTATTTGTAAATTGTTTAATTTAGAAGAAGAAACTATTCACGTGCTTTGACGTGCCTCTGTCGTCACATGAGGGTCCGTACATTGGTTAACTTGCACAATCCACTGCTGGATGAAGGTCTACCTGCTAGTGATGCGTCTGTTGAATGTGTAACGGTGCAATGGGCTGTAAGGGGCCCAGTTGGCATTGGGCTACGGAGAGAGGGCGAGGTGGGGACCCATGGGGTTTGTTTGGCCATACTTCACCACGCTGGTCAGAGTGGGTTGGTGAGTGAATGGTGGGAACCAGGACCGGTCCAGGTCAGAGGTCGCAATCAGGTACCCGATACCCGTACCCTACCCGATACCCGGCTACCCTTACCTGGCCGGGTAAGGGTACGGGTACTCGTTTGCGACCCTGGTGCGGCCGGGTACGGATAGGCCGTGAGTCACTGATGAGTCACCGTTTGTCACTCATTTCCCAACGTCTTGTCTCTTCTCACAATTCAAGATCCTAGAATCAACCCACCCGCGCCTGCAACATGGCTTCATCCCAGAGGTCGCAATCGGGTACCCGTACCCGTACCCTACCCGATACCCGGCCGGGTACGGGTAGCCAGGTATCGGGTAGGGTACGGGTACCCGATTGCGACCCTGGTGCGGCCGGGTATGGGTACGGGTAAGGAATCAAAACCCGTTTGCGACCTCTGGTCCAGGTACTACTTGCCGCTGATGTCAGCCGTGGTCAGGATTAGAACTCTGTGTGTATGTTGAACTTCTTTCGCAACATGCACAGCCAGTCGTGCTAATTGGAGATGTGGGTGGGAAGGACAACAAACAGTTCTAATGAAATGAGTTTTCAATGTAGATGAGATCAAAGTGCATAGCTCCAGCGGCATCCTAATATCGGAAGGCAGACTGCCGCAGAAGCGCATTTGAAAGCACGCGATGCGGTGGCCGTCTTTGTTCGATGCCTCGCCAAAAGTCGCCGCCGCCGCTGCTGCGAGGATGACTCGAGTTTGCGTGATGGTTTATGCTGCTTGAGATCAGAAATATATTGTGGTTCATTTGTGGCAAGCGCCTTGAGTGTCATGAATGCGAACTCTGGTAGCTGGGTTTATAGTGGAGGCTGCTGACAAATGCGCCACCGCTCCACCGCTCTATATTTAAATGCCCCGTTTGCTCCGTGCTACATTCTTTGCCGAAGAAGCTTCCAAGCTCCCGGCACGTGTCGCGAAACATCGGACACCGTACTGAACAGCACGCATGGCACGACCCGAAAACACCATCAGAGACGGTGATAATTGGGATGCCAAAGTGGCGAGATGTTAACTACTTCGCCTTGGATACAGGAGGTCGTGGGTTCGATCCCGACCCTGACGCTTGTTGTATACTTGGAGTTTGTGTGTTCTCCCCGTGGTCGCGTGAATTTTTCTCTGATTCCTCCGGTGTTTCCCTACACATTTAGAAACATGCGTTTATTGTTTTTGGCTGCTATAAATTCCCACATGATGATAAGCCACTTCTTTGAGCTATCATTTGTGGCCAGGTCAAGCTATAGAGCTCAGTAGGGCCTTAGCTAATAAAATAAAAATGGTTTAAATAAATTAAATTTGTCGCCCATCTCCGAGGCCTACAAGGCACAGGGCACGCGACAACACGGCGATTGTCCACAGCTCAGGGGCCCGCGGGGCGGGATAGCGATCTTTGTAAACAGCAGTGCTTCTCTGCTAAAAAAAATTCCATTCATTCCAGGAGTGAGGGAAAAAAACGCTCTTATCCTCGGACAGAACGGGAACACATTTTTTTATGCCGGGGGGCATTTTTAACGATTTATTATATATATAAAAAATTTAAAAGCCGAACATATTTTTTTCGGTTTGGAAAACAATTTTGGATAGAAACCCGTCGTGGGTCATTGATAACACGTGTCCTTCCAAGACTATCAGGTTGTGTTCAATTACCGCGGAACGATGCGCATTAGATACTTCATAATTTACTCATTGGCGAGGGCTTTGGGCGCTGGGATGGTGGCGAGATGTTGAGCTCCGTTGCTCGGTGCGCAGGAGGTCGTGGGTTCGATCCCGGACCCTGGCGATGTATAATATTTGACATTTGGAGTCAAAGTGTTCTGTCTTTCTCTGCTCGTGGTGGATTGAGAATCAACACGCATTTATATGACTTAGCTGCTCCTATGAATTCCCACGTGCGATGGTGATAGCAGCCACGATCAATGAGCTGTCATCGCGTGTGACCAGGTGGCCTATGAATGACAAGAGCTTATAGCCCAGTGGGCTTTACCTGGGAAAAATGAAACACAGTCGTTAACGTTTTTTAGTTTTTGTTTAAGTTTTCTAAAGTGCCCCACATATAAACCCGGGTCGCCGGGTTCGTCGTGCAGAGCACGAACCATGATACTACCGCTCCCACCACACGTATGACCTTGACCCTGTACACAACACACAAAGATCCCCCATATACTCTTAACAGGCTGTTGGGGCAAGTGCTGTTAACGAATTGCCTCTTTGAAGGCTGACATGGCACACGAGGGAGTGGGTGGCCCGCACCACGCCCTGCACACACCGATACCAATACCCACCATTCTCCACTAAGTGATGGTGACATCACCATGGCACCCGTGCCAGGCCAGGTGCACCTTGAAGTCATGTGAAGTGTCAAAGGCTGGCTGACAGGAGGTCTCTGGACAGACTCAGGTGCCATGGGTTGGCTGACCGTGATGACCCGTAGATACACCAGCTGTACCCCCTACTGTGCCAACTGCAACAACAACAACAACCGTCTTCGCCACTAAGTGGTGGTGACGTCACCACGACACTTGTGCCAGGCCATGTGCACCTTGAGGCCACGTGAAGTGTCGAACGCCCGCTGGCAGGAGGTCACGGGGCAGACCCAGGTGCCACGGGTCGACTGACTGAGATGACCGAAATGACTGGCTGATGCACCACCTGTGCCCCCTACTGTACCAACTGTTGGCACAGTGCCAACTGCACACACACATAGACACACACACACATAGACACACACACAGACACACACACACAGACACATTCCGCGGAAATAGCAGCGGCTGTGTTCGGCTGTGCTCTGTGTACCGTCGCGTTTCCACTTTTTTAGTTTTTGCGGAAGAAAGTGGCGCTCGACCGCTCTCGCGAAACACTCGCGTCCCCCCCCCGCACGACATTTAATTCGAACAAAAACACAAAGTAATCATTACAAATCAAGCGCTTTTCAGCATCTTGACTGTTAACTACCTCGTTTGGTACACAGGAGGTCGTGGATTCTTTCCCGACCCTGGCACCTGCTGTATATTTGGAGTTTGCGTGTCTCTCTCCCCGTGGTCGCGTGTTTTTTTTTCTCTGGGTCCTCCGGTTTTTCCCACCAAATTTAGAATCGACACGCGTTTAGAGTATTTGGCTGCTGCAATACATTTCTACACGATAAGCCACTTTATTAAGCTAACATTCGTGGCCAGGTCGCTTCTGAAAAAGAGCTATATAGCTCAGTGGGCCTTACCTGGTAAAATAAAATTAGTTTATACTTTAGTGGAGTGTTGTTGCATTGTTGTTGTAGGCCTTTGATGTCATCCCGCTGCTGCTGCTGCTGCTGCCATTGTCTTTACACCACAAATGGCTCGGTTGAGAAACGCACAGCAAAATCGCCCCGCCACTCACGGATCCACACGAGCAAACTTATGGAACCGTGTCTGTAAAACTCCGTGCTTTCTTGATATCCTTCCCGCTAAAATAACGATCGCGCGAATACCAAAACGTCCTCACGATTTTATTTATTTTGCTTCATCAACGGCATCGATGACTCCTTATTTGTCCATAATTCCAACGAATCTCTGCGACTTTCTCAAACACTTCTTTTCATCGGCCTTTTGGCAAACCCACCTTGCGTTATCATTTCCCGAATAGCGACGGTCGCCGTCTTGAGCGCTGCGCTTCGGTCGTGCCGGTCCTCGCTCGACAATTGGCAGCAGATGTCGGATCGGCTCGCAAATTTGCGTGGCTCTGCCGATCGGAGGATTTGTGTTTTTTTTGAGGATTTGTTCAGAGGCGGCGGCTTCAGCGAACATTCTTTTCTGTTTCCCCAGGAGAGGAGACGAGCGCCAAGTATTCGTGCCACGCTTCCAACGCGAGGGGCGTCAGCGTCTCCCACAATGCACTGGTCAACATCAAAGGCGAGTCGGGCAGCACTCTCTTTTTTCATGTTCAGGGGCTCCTTTTAGCCGGGCTCGGTCACCAACCTCGATATTCACGGTTTTAGCTTTTCACACATTATCTCGTCATGCGCCGGAAGGAGAATCTGGCAGCGGTGGCCACGCTCACTGCACGTGGCTGCCTGTAACGCAGCGCTGAGGAGGCAGCAGCGAGGTTTGGTGGATCGCGCGCAGACACACACACAGACGTTGCAACACTCCCTTCCCGTGGGGCTTCGAGTGGGAGCCGTACCCTTGCTCACCAGGAGGATGTGGTAAAGCAGAGTGCCGACTAATATCATCTGTGCGTGGTTGCCCACTGGTTGCCCCCTCACTCGCAAGCAGGTTTTCTCCGGATGCCCTGGCTTCCTCCCTCGTGTTAACACTCATTAACTGTCTCTCTCTGTATCTCTTTCCCTGTCTCTTGTGTGTTTCTCTCCCTATATATCTCTCCCTGTGTCTCTCCCTCTGTCTCTCCCTGTGTCTCCGTGTCTCTCTCCATCTCTCCATGTGTCTCACTGCGTGTGTCGCTCTTACCATCTCTCGCAGTTTTTCTCTCTCTCTGTCTCTCCCTGTGTCTCCTTGTCTCTCTCCATCTCTCCATGTGTCTCACTGCGTGTGTCGCTCTTACCATCTCTCGCAGTTTTTCTCTCCCTCTGTCTCTCCCTGTGTCTCCGTGTCTCTCTCCATCTCTCCATGTGTCTCACTGCGTGTGTCGCTCTTACCATCTCTCGCAGTTTCTCTCTCTCCGTCCACTCTCTTTCTCCCTTCTTCTCACTGTGTCCCCTCTCTCTCTCTCTCTCCGCCGTGCCACACTCACAGTCGTGCCCACCGCCCCCGGGGCCGTGTCTGTGCCGAGGGCGGCCGCCCACTCCCTCAACGTCTCCTGGGTGTCCGGCTTCGAGGGATTCTCCACCATCGCGAGCTGCGTCATCCAGGTGGCGTGGCACTCCTCCACTGTCGCAAATAAATACATAAATCAACGGATAGGAATAGAGGCGGCCGGGAGGCTCCGAGGTTAAGGGCAACTCGGGCGACATCGCTGAGAACCTGGGTTGGAATCCAGGTTTCGGCCACCTGTGCAGTGGGGTTAAAAGATTTCAAAGATTGGGATTGAAATGTAGGTGTGCTAAGGTGGTCAGGTGACTCATGGGGTGGCTAGGTGACTCATGGGTCAGAGGCTCTGCTGACAAGCCAGCCGAGTTGGAATCCAGGTTTCAACCGCCCGTTGTTATACTGGGTTCTCAAGCCTTCAGAGTCGACAGTCTCAGATGTACCGGTCACCAATGGCTGCATGAAAAGAAGACATCGCGTTAAATTTGATGCCACACTCAATTTGGCTGAATTGCAGAGAATTAGAAATATCACGTTGACCGTCTCGTGACGAGCGTCACTTTGCTGCGGGGTGCTTGAGAAAGTGCTGGCCCATACTGTGCGGATAGGAGGGCACTTGAACGGGATCTCAGAAGCAGTTCTGTGATATCCCCTTCCATGGGCCATTTTCATGACACCACAGCTATAGGACGTTTGGAACAACGTGAAAAAAAAATGAAAAAAATTGCCACGATTAAAAGGGGGGTGAAGGTGCCCATTAGGACGTCCACCGGGGAGATTAAGCAATGAGACCGACTTGTGCGCAGACGCTGGGAGGATTGCTGCATCACGGAACCAAGAGGAAAGGCGACAGATTAGGGCGGCCTTCATCCAACAGTGGATTGATCACGGCTGATGATATTGGTGATTAAAGGCATAACTTAAGTGCATTTTGTCCTCTGCTACCAGATTCTAAGAGAGGGCATCACCTCGGACACCAGCATCACCAGCAGACCCACCCTCCCTCCACGTGGATTCACCTCCACTGCCTCCACCACAAACCCCTCCACCACAAACTCCTCCACCACAAACTCCTCGACCACAACCGCCTCCACGGGCCCTGCCCCCATGCCTCGTGGCTCCGCCTCCAGCACGACAGCCAATGAGCAAGCCTGGGAGGTCACTGCCGCCCCCTTTCCCAGTTGGCACGTGATTGAAGGATTGGCCGCCATGGCAACGTACCAGCTGCGAGTCGCCTGTGACAACGAGGTCGGCCGCTCTGATTGGTCGGATTGGTCACAAGGCAACACCACGGAAGGGGGTAAGTGTGAGCAGGTGATGACGTTTATTAATAGCTATGAGATGTTTACAATTAACTTATGATTACCCGTGGGCGCAGGTTTTTGCAGCCTATATTATCATTCGTAAGTGATTTTTGGTTAAAGCCACATAATGACGTGGCCTAAGTTGTCCCACGAAAAATATTTTGTATATATTGATTTTAAATATATGAAATCTATTTTTTTATTAAAATTGGTTGTGGGAATTGTTCTTAAACTTACCGGCGAGTGAGCTGCAACAACTAATAACCGGCGCGATGAACGCTTGTGCACCACGTGACAAATGTCATTCGTTTGGCCGTGTCAGGTGGTGGAGGGTTAAACGACCAAAACTTCGGCCCGGATAATTACGCGGCCAAACCTCCAAAAAATCAACAGTGAATCGTCCTTCAAAGGAATAATTTCGACTGCTCGTTCATTTTAATGTGCTCCCCCAACGCCTCGTGTGTCGCCGTGCGCCAGTGCCGGAGGTGGCGCCCGAGAACGTCTCGCTGATGCAGAGCGGGGACTGGATCGACGTGACGTGGGCAGAGGTCCCTCCGACGCTGGCCAACGGCGCGGTGCGCGGTTACCGCCTGATCTACTCGGTGCACGGCGCCCCACCGGTACGGCACTGCCATAATCATCGTCGTCGTTGTCAGCCGTGATCTATCCACGGCTGGCAGAGGTAGTAGATGCGTTCCTGAAAAGTGCCACGTTCAGTGAAAATGCGTTAAACGAGGAGTTACTGCTACTGGGAATCACGTGTGTGCTGTGAACTCGGCCTGCCGTCATGCCGTGGCGGGACAAAGAACTGAGATGAGGGTACGCCTCCGCGTACCGTATCATTTGGCGTACCGTATCGTGCCGCTCAGCTGCGCATCTCAAGAAAGCATTTCGTCGTCGACCGCTCACAAACCGCGTTCTAACGGTGCGCGTTCCGCGTTCCGCGAAAAGTGTTCTTCTTCTTCAGCCGTCTTGTTGTTCGTATTTGTGCACCACTGGCAACGCAGCAGCGGCATCGGTTAATTTGCGCGTAAAAAAAGATAACACTGGTCAACACACTTTTTCTGGCATAAGGTATTCCAACGGGTTTAAGGTAATTTTGGGGTGCTGATTCCAAATCTGGCATCAGTTTTTGTCTATCACATCAGGTTTTTGAGATATCAAATATTGCATTTTCAATAAAAACTGCAGAAGAAAAATATTAAATAGATGTGGATATCTACATAAAATTATATTATAAACACACTATCCTAAAAATACAGCACCATATTTTTAACACTAAAGCAGTCGCTGACTCGCAACAACTTGCAATCATAAGTGACAGAGTTAATTTCGGGTAAAATCAATGAAAATGGGGTATGCCGATAGAGATGTGATAGAGCAAATCTGAAATCAGATTTGGAATCGGCACCCTGAAATTAGTCTAAAACAGCTGCAAAAGTTCAGGCCAGAAAAAAATGTTTTTTTTGTTGACCAGTGTTATAGCAACAACAGCAACGACAATAATGATTGACAGCCAACTGTCGACGCGTGCGGCGCCGCGCTCGCCCGCAGGAGGCTCTGGACGCCGGGAGGAGCGCGCGGGCGCGGCTCAACGTCTCCGCGGCGGGCGGAGGCAACCTGACGGTCCAGGTGCTGGCGTACACGGCGGCAGGCGACGGGCCGGCCAGCGCCGAGCTCACCGTCCACCTCCACCAGACCGGTGAGTACTGCGCGGCAGGGCAGGGGGGAGGGGAGGGGGGGCCTTCATCCGGCAGTGGAGAGACCGTGGCTTCGTGCCACTCTCACAGCTGGGCTGCGGCAACCCTCAGGCCAAGCCCACTGGGCCGTTTTCTTTGGGCCCGAGGGTCATTCAGCACCAAGCGGCCTGCGCCAGAGGTCGCAAACGGGTTTTGATTCCTTACCCGTACCCGTACCCGGCCGCACCAGGGTCGCAAATGGGTACCCGTACCCGTACCCGGCCAGGTACGGGTTCCCGTTCCCTACCCGTACCCGTACCCTACCCGAAATGAGTGACAAACGGTGACTCACCAGTGACTCACGGCCTACCCATACCCGGCCGCACCAGGGTCGCAAACGGCTACCCGTACCCGTACGGGTACGGGTAGCCGAGTACGGGTACGGGTAGCCGAGTATCGGGTAGGGTACGGGTATCGGGTACCCGGTTGCGACCTCTGGCCGTCGCGCTGCCCCCCGCGGTTCGTCGCTGCCCCCCCCCTCCCCCCGCGGTCCGTCGCTGCCCTCCATTCGCGACCAAGTCCCCAAACTGTCGCGCCACGTCTTGGGTGTAACCTTCGACCTGCGTAATCATCTCTGTGTTAGCCGTTTTTGTCTGAATGTCTCTCTCTGGGTCTCTGTATAAAATGTGGGAGGGTGGGTTGGGGGGAGGGCACGGTAACTCTCGTAAACTCATTGCGATGGGAAATAAACTTAGATTTTAGGTGTCAAAGTTGTGTTGCTATTCAGGACTCACAATTAATGAAAACCGGGCCACATTGATACAAAAAAGGTGCAGAACAGAAAAGACCACGACCGTATTTGCAAATACGCAGGTGAGTTTTACCCTGACGGCTACCTCTCGGCTTCCGGAGTGCGGATCGAATACTTATACTTACGGACGAAAGTGGCGCACGTCGGAATTGCGTGTTGCGTGATCCAGCGTGTTGCATGATCCAAGTTGTTGCGTGATCGCATGTTGCATAATCCACGCCCGAGCGTGAATTTTCTTCGAATTGTTTTTCAACGCCCCCTTCGCCCCACCCCCTCCACCACCGTGTGAAGACGGCCAACGGAGGCACCACAAATCTGTGTGTGTGTGTGTGGCTCAAGTGGTGGGGGGGGGGCGTCTGCTGCTGTGGGAAGATGCGGTGCTCTCCTGCATTGTAAAATGAGTCATTATTTTTTTTATGATGGGGAGTGGAAACGCAGGCAAGACAGATATGGCTGGGCTGGTGGGTGTGTAAGCAGGTGGGTGAGTCGTAGACATGTAGTAGGGCAGGCAGGTAAGAGGATAGATCAGAAGGAGGTTCCACGGTATGTGGGCAGACAAGACAGGTGGGTAAATAAGTAGTTTGGTTATTTAGTTGGTTGATATTATGTTTCATATTATGAATCAGAATCGTTATTTATCCTGGAGGCGGAATCCGATGAGCTATGAAGCTCTTTTTCCACAGGTGTCCAGTATGGGCGTGTCAGCGAGTTGCGTCAACAAACGATACAACAACAACAACAAAAAACGATAGGAGTGCAAAATAGAGAAAAAGTAAGCAAGTCGCTAAAATAAAATAAATACAAATCCACGTACAAGTTGCATGAGTGCATTAATTTCAACGCCACATGCAAGCTTGGCAAGGCAGCAAAACAACACCAACAATAACAGTCCCAGACCACGCAAAGACAGCGCATAGCCCCTCAATAAAATTGCACATTGAAATTGAACTGTCGTAAGGTTCAAAGTAACAAATCACGTTTGCAAATGTTGGCCATACCTCTATTAGTCTGTTGAGTCTATGGAGCACAACTAAAATAATGCGAGGCAGGCAAGCAGATTTGATGATAGCCAGACAGACGGTTAGACAAACAGAACGATAATAAGATGGACAGAACGGCAGGCAGTCAGACAGGCGGGGGAGAGACCGACAGACATCGATAAACAGGCAGACAGACCAACGTGCGAACAGACAGACAGACACGCAAAAAGTCAGACGCACACAGAGAAAAAACCACCCATATTATCCTCCCTTGACCCAAACGCTCCAGATGGAATCTCAGACGAGGCAGGTTGTGCAGGGTGCGACGTGGCGCGGATTACTTCCTCTGCAGCGCAAAAGCCAAGCGCCACGTTTTCACTACCAAACCATCGTTTTCATCATCACGCCCTCTCTGGCCTCCTGGGAGGCATACTCTTAGTTTTTTCGGTAAAAGTCACGTAGGTAAAAAAATGAAATTAAAATTATTAGAAATAAAATAATAAAAATCACGACGTTTCGGAGGCAACACAAGTCTCCGTCATCAGGTGGGACCGTCACAGCCAGATTTGCTGTATCAAGTGAGGCAGGGATTCCAAGAGGCGTCATGGAAAAAGGAGTAAAACTTTATTTTTATTTTAAAAGGGGTAAGGCCCCACTGAGCGACGTAGCTCTTTTTCAGAAGCGACCTGGCCATCACAAGTGAAGCGTGGAAATGTTTTGCGGCCAAATACCCCGGACGAGTCTTTGATTCTAATGCCACCCGCATCATCACGTCACGAGACGGAGGCAAGGTGGGGTGGGGGGGGGGTCTCCAGTCGGAACGCTCGCAGGCAGTGGCGCCTCGCCTCATGCCAGAGAAGAAGAGGATGTCACGGAACTGCTTCTGAAGTAACTTGCAATACGCCTCTCTCTCCACACACGGGCACAGAATTCCGCAAGGAGTGTTTGTCGCGCATCAGTAAACCCAAACATTATTCATTTTTTATTTGAAGCTTTCGTGACTGCAGGAATCCATACTCTTTGGTTGTTTCGGTAAAGTCACGTAGGTATAAAATAAAATAAATCGTTGATTTAAAATAAATCACTGATTTCTTTTATACCTACGTGACTTTACCGAAAGAACCAAAGAGTATTATTCATTTTCAGTAGAATTGGAATCGTTCTCCACCCACTCCCACGTCCCAGAATTTAGAAATATCCACAACACCATTAGTGTGTCTCTACATAAGCCCAAGGATCTTTACGTGAGCATTGTGGTGTCTACGTTAGCATACAGTTCTCGATATAAATCTACGGACCTCTGTGCGAGTCGTTTGGTGACCGATCTGAGCCCATCATCTCGCTACCCGCCCCCACGCCCCCGCGGCAGCACAACGGAGGTTAATCACCGGTGCCATCGGCGCTGAGATACGTGCCGGCTCCCGCTCCGTGCACCGCCACATGGGTTTGTGGGGGGGGGTGGGGGGCTGCGGTCGTGGGTGGATGTGTGGCGCTTGTTGTCACTGCCATCGCGTTGCAGGCACCCGAGTGAAACCGGAGCTCGTGTGGTTGCCTTCGCCCTCGGATTTAGTTCTGCAGTGCAGATTTCTGTGGAATGCGATGAATCGATGGGCGCTCTGTGTGTGCGGGTGTTTCATAGCGCGTGCCTGCTTTGTGCGTCAGTGGTGAGGAGTGGGCGTAGTGGTGGCGAGATCACCGCAGCGACAAGCTTGGGTTTGATTACCGGCCACGGCTAGCGTCTCTGGCGAGTGCAATTCTGAACCGCTTGCTGGGCATTCGCTGGGTCGACTCAGCCTCAAATGAGTACCTGGTATGGTCTGCGGAGACAAAAGCGGTTGGGCATGGTACTGCGTACCCACCGCCTCGTGTACTGTGCCAGCCTTCATAGGTGCTCGCTAACAGCACTTTTGCCCCAACAGTCTGTGAAGTCTACAGGGGTGATCTTTGTGTTTGTGTACGTGTGTGCACTTGCGTGCGTGTGTGTTTTCCTACGTATAGACGTACACGTGTGCGCGAGTGTTTGTATCCAAATCGTGTCTCCGCCTGTGATGATCTCACTGGGTGGGTATGCATCATGAAGCTGTGCCGTGGGAACACCCTGGACCCTCCCAGTGGCAACACCCGTCGCCCCCAAACCCAGAAATTAGGTGACGTCTGCCTTCAACGAGCAGGCGGCCAATTGCACAGCGTAATGCTGTGGTGAGCGGTGAGCTGAAAACTGAATGGTTTATACGCCGCCTTAAATACTGTACTCTGTTTCACTTGCCGTGCTGTTGCCCGCCAACCCGCTCCGACGGACTGATCGAAAATGAGAAACGAAAACGGAGTTAAACAATCTTTAAAGTCTGCATCTTGAAGACCGCGTCTGAAGCGACAGACAGATTGACTGTCGGCGAGCCCACTACGAAGTGGAAGCACCAGCACCCATCTGGACGCGGGACACACTGACACGTTTCGCCATTCTTAGAGACATCAGCAGACTGCGTGCCCTGCCATGCACCGCTACGATTGATTGCGTTACCGTAGATGATCGCGCCACCGCGCGCCATCGTGTGCGTGCGTCTCGCCTACACCTACTCGCAGATCTGCAAACGGTCGGGACGAAAATGAAAAAATATAAATCCAAATTCAACGCCGACTTAGGCCAAGCAAAAATATTCCACTTAATCCAGAGCGTGGGTGGGTTGGGTTGGTGCCGGGGACTGCGCGTGGGTTGGTGGTTGTGGTGGTGCCGTGGTGCGCAGTCCACTGGACTGCAATTCGCAATTCATCAGCTGGCTCGGTAATTGGAGCAGTCCGCCCGACTAGCAGCTGCGTTTGGCTTCGCGGCGACGCCAACGCGTGACGTGGGGCGAGGAATCAATTTCCACGCCTCTGAGATGTTGTTTCTGCGAGTCGTTTGTCCTCCGCCCGTGGGCTGTGACTATCGTAAACACGAAAGGGGCTTTAAGTTGTTGGCTGGAGACTTTCCAACGCCCACGTCACCCTGGGGGCTCCCCCTACACCCGCCCCCCCCCGCCCCTTCCCAGCAGTGAGATGGATCGCTCTGCCGTCTTGAAAGTCCGTGAACTTTCACATGTGCAGGAGCGCCCAGCCCTTGTTGAGTGCAGATTGCGCGCTGCACACAAACGAACGCGGTGAAAGATGGCACACTGGTGAGCACCGCTGTTATGAACCTGGCAGCACCGAGGCT
Source organism: Lethenteron reissneri (assembly GCF_015708825.2). Taxonomy (NCBI): domain Eukaryota; kingdom Metazoa; phylum Chordata; class Hyperoartia; order Petromyzontiformes; family Petromyzontidae; genus Lethenteron; species Lethenteron reissneri. The sequence continues at coordinate 8,866,226 of NC_083786.1, forward strand.
GATTCCCGGCCACGGCTTGCGGAAGTGGCGAGGTGAGATCGGAACGAACTGATCTTGGGCGGGAATCCTCTGAGATGACTCGGCCTTAAATGAGTACTCTGGTGCAGAGTGTAAACCACCTGCACCACTGGAAGAGGCGAGCAAACGAAGTTGACGACGAAAGACAGCGGAGGGCGGAGGAAGATGATGAGAATCAGACCGATACCCGCGTAACGCGACGTGCGGGGAAGTCGTGAGAGCAGCTTCCTGGAGATTACCGCGGCGGTGACGTGGCTCTCGTTTCTCCTTCTCCACGACGACCTCGGACACGACCTCGGATCTGTCCAACCCCCGCCCCTCTTCCCCGCCAAAGACAAACAAATTATATCATTGGCGGGGCCATAATAGGTGCTCGCACACACAAAGGTTCCCCGTGTAGCCTTAACAGACTTTTCGGGCAAGTGCTCTTAGCGAGTAGCACCTATGAAGTGACAGCATGGCACACGAGGGGGTGGGTGGCGAGCTCCGCGCCCAGCCGCCTTTGTCTCCCCAGTGGCCATGTTTACACACCCCACTAATTACAAATTCTTAAGGCGATCTAAGGGCGGCGGCCCAGGAGTGGTTCAGATAAAATCGTCGCCGGTGTTGGCCGTGAGCGGGAGTCGAACTCGGGCGGCCGAATTCGTAGCGATGGCGCGCTAACCGCTGCGCCACCGCTCGCCGTACACCCCCCACCCCGCCGCCAAACACCCACAAGCGCAATCGTCGCACGTGCGACAACGCGATGCGGCCACCGCGTGCCGTCACACGAAAGCGGTCAATTTTACAGACATTGCGGCAATTTAGGAAATTCCACTAAAACAATCTTCCGAGTGCACTGCTTGATTTCCAGCTGAACGTCCCTTTTTGAGGGCGGACTTCACGTTCTTCGGATGCGTCGCCGACTCAATAGGTCCCTTTGGGCCACAAAGCTGTTTGGGGGCCCTTCTCGACACCCCCCCCCCCCCTTCCCATCTGAGAGGAGCCAGAGCTGAGCCAGATAATATTATTTAGAGGGTAAGGGCTGGGCAAGATGTAGATAGTTGGGGGATCTTCTCCTTTAATGGCCACTGAATAGCAATGATTAGAGATTCACTTGTAAGTGATTTGGATAAGCAATAGCTGTGTCCGAGAGTTGGTGAATTGCTAAATACACAGATCCTCTAACCCACACACACGCACTCACCGATTCACCCACCCACTCACAGACCCCACCTAATCACCAACTCATCCACCCACTCACCTACTCATCCACCCACTCACCTACTCACCCGCCCACTTGCCTACTCATCCACCCACTCACCTACTCACCCGCCCACTCGCCTACTCATCACCCATCCATCCGCTCACCTACTCAATCGCCGCCCACCCTATAGAGATGGACATTCCATAGCCAGCGTGTGCATTGAGTTTGGTGGGAAACGTGCGGAGGCTCTGAAAGAGAATGTTGTTCTTTGGTATCCCCCCCCCCTGTTATTTTAGTGGGGTATCTGTCCGTGGATCACCCGGTATTTGAGAGGAGGTAGCGTGGGCGCTTTTGGCTTCCTGCCGTCACGGATTCTCTCCGTCGCATTTTGAGATCAAAGCGCCGCTCCCTTCGCAGAGCCCGGTTGTTGCCTCAATAAGCCGACGGAGAAAGCAAGTTTTAAGGAAAAATGATGCATATTGCACGACGCTCTCGGAGGGTTGGCCCAGTTCAACGGAGGCCGTATAGAGATGGATATTCCATAGCCATCGTGTGCACGGAGGCCATTGAACTGGCCCAACTTATTAAAGCCAATGCTTTCATCAGGTGGGGCCGGTCCTCCAGTTCTCACAAGTGGCGAGGCCTCCGCTGGGGAGGGAGCACGACCTCAGCCCAAAGCTTCATTCGCACTTCGTGAACATGCTCCAGAAGAAGACGCTGTTCTTCTACATATTCAAGCCTGGAAGAGCGGAATGGAGTTCAACAGACCTCACAAACACATTGTGAAAGACCAAATGCTTAAGATCGCTGGGTTTGATCTTCCACGAAGCTCATGGTCCACCCTAAAACGCATCCACTGCACAAACCATGGCAGCAGTAGATGTGGATACCCTGATGATGCACAAACGGAAAATTTAAAACTGTGGTTTTCCAGAACACACCGTTCAACGTGTAACGACGCAATTCCCCGATCGACAAATATGAAGGAGACATCGTGGCTATACGCTCCACTCGCTGCTCCTGATGCGGGTGTCTGGGCTTCACCGCCTGAATGTGGAATTGTGGTTGTTGCTCTGCATCAACAGCCGTATGAAAGAAGAAGACTCGAGAGTTGTGGTGCCCCCCCCGCCCACCACCACCCCATTACGGACAGACACACAGATGGACGGAGCTAAGGCACCGACGCTTTCTCGACCGTATTCGCAAAGCGTTAAACGTTGTGGAACATCTGCCGCGCGAGTGATTTTGATGGCTCACCCCACGCAGCCTTGGTAGGTTCGGGGGAAGAACGAGGGTGGGGCTGAGGATACAGAAGCGTGGCGGGTATTGTGGTTGTGGGGATGTGGTAATGTTGCGTATTCGGGGCTGGCAATATTTCATGAGAAAAGTGAAGGATGTGGCTGTTTTAGGAAGTCAAAGCCAAACATTATAGATCTCGTCGCCCACGCGCAGGCGATGCGATATTACAATTTAAATTAATATGTTCGACATTGTACAGATGTACACTTCTCAACATTTTCATCCGCTCGCTTCATGTTGGTGCGGTGGCGGTGGCGCAGGGGTTAGTGGACCATCGTGCTATGAACCCTGCCACCTGGGTTCGATTCCCGGCCATGGTGAACATCAGCGGCGAGTGATATCCACAAGGATCTCTTATGACCTTTGCCTCCTTCGCCGGCGCACCGCGGACATTGTTCTGCACGATGCCCGACGTTTCGCCCCATGTGCTCATCGAGTTCCGGAAGAGGCTTCCAGCACGTGAAGCCAAACGTCGGGACGGAAACGAATCGGGGCATTTCGATGTGTTTATTTTCTCACTTTGAAATTCTCTTCTCGCGTATGAAAGCGAAATGTTCAGGAGACAGATGCCAATGTCGAGGTCTGCTGCTGCTGCGGCTGTTGGCCATGATGATAGAGCTTCGTGTCGTTTCGCTGTTTCTCCTCCGTTAAAGGAGCACAGATCACAGTGATTCATCTTCTTGGTTCTTTTGGTAAAGTTACGTAGAAGGGAAATAATAAAATAATAAAAATAAAACATAATAAAATTATTCTCACGACGTGAAGGAACAGGTCCGTCGGATAGACGCTGTCTTTCCGACAGACCTGTTCTTCACCTGAGGACGGCTGCTTGCGTTGTGGCCTAAACGTCGTGAGAATTTTATTATGTTTTATTTTTATTATTTTATTATTTCCCTTCTACGTGACTTTACCGAAAGAACCAAGAAGATGAATCCCTGCAGTCACGAAAGCTTTAAATCGAAAGATCACAGTGAGTTTACTGCTCGGCCCATAGCTTGGGTTGCACAACCTCAGTCGCACTCCTGCGGCTTGTGTCTTTAATGTATCTCTCTATCTCTGTGTCTCAATGGATCTCTATATATACCTTGTAGTTTTGCTATTTCTCCTCCTCCGTTGAAAGAGCACAGTCCACAGCGATTGACACATTGACCTGCGGAGTCCTGTGAGATAGAACATCTACTACTCAAGGGTGGTGGAGGGAGGGAGGGAGGGAGGGGGGCCCCCTCTGCTGTTGTTTATCATTGGGTGCGGTTATTTTAGCCGAGTGGAAGGCAAAGAGAGCTCGGCCCACACGGGACTTTGACTTCTGAACTGACGAAGGCACCGAGAGGCGAGACGATAATTGCCCAGTAAGTGCCAATCCCAGACGTGTACGGCAAGTTTTATTTTATGGGGCGCCACGGTGGCGAGATGTTAACTACCTCGCCTGGTATACAGGAGGTCGTGGGTTCAATCTCGACCCTGACGCCTGCTGCTGTATATTTTGCACGTTCTCCCCATGGTCGCGTTGATTTTTCAACACATTTAGAATCAACATCACGCATTTAGAGTATTTGGCTGCGATACATTTCCACGTGATGAGCCACTTCGTTGAGCTATCGTTTGTGATCACCAGGTCGCTTCTGAAAAAGAGCTATACAGCTGAGTGGGCTTTACTTGGTAAAAAATAAAAAATGGTAAATAGTAGTTGAGAAACGAAGAGACCCATAAAGTTACATTAAAGTCAATAAACACGCGTGCGACTCGGGCCATGCAGCCCACGCTGTGGACCATATCGTCAACCCAATGAGACAAATAGAGACCCATAGAAACCCCCCATAGAGATGCGTAGAGATTCATAGAGACATACAGAGATGCATTCAAGAAGACACAAGCCAGAGCCGTGCGACTGTAGCCATAGCTATGGACCGCATCGTAAACCCACTCAAGTCTGGGCTCCTTCAACGGAGGGGTAGGATCAGCAAAACGACACAAACTCTCTCTCTCTTTTCTGAAGCCCTCCTCGCACGTGGCCAGCAGCCGCAGCAAGCCCCGGCATTGGCCCCGAACTCCTGAAATTATCGCCGCTGCCATCGTTGCGCGGGAACCGAGTCATCGTCGTCACAGACGCACGCAGACGCACGGTGGCAGGATTTGCCGAGTGCTGCACAATCATAGGAGGTAATAAAAGCTCTCTTATCGCTCTCCAGAATTGCGTGACCACCTCCCCCCCCGCCCCCCCCTGTCACGGGTGTGGAGACCTGCAGCGTTTACCACCGCTGCTGTCGGGGTTCATTACAGCGATTACAGCGGGGACATAAAGAACACAACCGGCTACATTCCTGGGGAGTGCGAGAGCCTGTGGGAGTCTGATGCTGTCTGTCTACTCAGCCGCTGCTGCTGATGCTGACGCTACAGACACTGCTGATGCTGCTGATTATACAGACACTACTGCTGATGCTGATGCTGCTACAGAGACTGCTGATGCTGCTGCAGACACTGCTGCTGCTACAGGCACTGTTGATGATGCTACAGATGCCGCTGCTGATGCTGCTGCTGATGCTGCTGCTACAGACACTGCTGATGCTGCTACTACAGACACTGCTGATGCTGCTGCTACAGACACTGCTACAGACACTGCTGATGCTGCTGCTGATGTTGCTACTACAGACACTGCTGATGCTGCTGTTACAGACACTGCTACATACACTGCCGCTGATGCTGCTGCTGTGTAAGTCGGCTGTCGCCGCAGATGTGCTTCCCGATGCCGTCTGTGAGTTTTGTACGTGTTGTGTACAGCTCTCTTATAAATCCACTGCTGGATGAGGGGCTCTCCACGCCGTGCGCGGTCGTTGGGGTTAATTTGACTGTCCCTCACCGCGGTGGTCAACGCCGGTTGGTGAAGGCGGACTTGCCTCGAGGTGGGAACGCAGAAGCGCAGTACAACGACGGATTGTTCTGCACTGCGCCTTTGCTGACCCCGGAAATGTAGTGCTGCAGCAGCCTATAACACGCTCTCTTGTTTGTCCAAGAAAGCCTCGCTGAGTCCCAAGACTCTTTTCAGGAGGGTCCTGCTACATCGGGACGTTTGGCCATGAATTCCACGACGTCGCGTGGGAGGAAACCATCGAACAAAGATGGTCATCGCATCGCGCGCTTTCCCATGCACCTCTGCGGCCGTCTGGAACGCTCTTCCGATATTAGGAGCCTTATAAATCTGAGTTGAAAACGAATTTCTTCAGAATAAATTTTTTGTCTTAAGTTTGTTGTCCTTCCCCCGCACCTCTGAGCAGCGCGGTTGGCAACGTACGGTGTGAGAGAAAGCTCAACATACACATACGCAAAGCCCAACGCAGCGCGCACACGCACGAGGGGGTAACAGTCGAACACCCGAAGCCCGGCTCCACACAGAGAGGTGCACGTCCCCCGCTTGCTGTACTGCCATCTCCTGGCGACCAGCTCGCCGTCCGGCAGCAGAGAGTTTCCCCAATGTCCCCAAATCTCTGCTTGATCCACCAACCCTTGCCTTCAAAGTGCCGGATGTGCCACCGCCACAGCCACTGCCATGCTACTCAAAAAAACCTCGCAGCCTCGAGCAATGAAAGAAGCTTTCACGATTCGTTTTGTTTTACTGTATTTTAAACCCGCCGCCTGGCATGCGCAAAGTAAATAAACTTGGCTAAATCTGCCGTTAAAAATGAAAAAAACGCACACGTTCTGGGTAAAACAAACAGCGCGTGTGTTATGTCTTTATCAACCAAAGCGTAGAAAACGATACGATAATTTTTCGCGCGTACTAGTCTGGTTTTGTATATTATTAATCAAATTAATTTCAGCACGAAAAACAAAGAGTTCCTTTTGTAGCTTGTGTCAGCGCTGTTGGCGAGCGCCTGTTTTGGTCGCCGTGGCGTGTGCGGAGATGGTGGTGTGGGCTTGTGCTTCTGCGCTTTGCTCGATCACCTCCTGTCTCGCCGGCGCTGGAGAAGTTCACCCAGCACCATTGCGCAAGGCACTTATTCGAAGCAAACTGTTTGGGTGACATGATAATTGCTTTTTTACCCGTCTTATCTGGCAACAAAACTGACACCTTTTTTTACAAGGAGTCATGTTTGCATTGACCACAATACCTGCAGTCGGAATGCAAACAAAAAACATAACTCTGATCATGTATGCACTGTCCTTGAAATTGATTGGTCCACACCCGAGACAGCTTTCTTTAGAGCCTAGTCTCACATGGTGTTGGACCAGATGACGCCAAAAGGTGCAATCAATTTCAAGGACAGTGCATACATTATCAGAGTTGTGTTTTTTTTTGCATTATGACTGCAGGTATTGTGGTCAATGCAAACATGACTCCTTGTAAAAAAAGGTGTAAGTTTTGTTGCAAGATAAAAGGGCAAGAAAAACAATTATCATATTTTGCTACTGGCAAATGAGGTTCCAATGGTGTTTGGGTGACGACGACGCCTCTGCTTTGGCAGTGATGCACAAGCACCGTTGACAACGACTCGACATGTTCCGTGGCAATAACACCACCGCCGCGGCCTTTAGGCAATGTTTCCTGCAATGTCCCTTCTTCATGGCACGTTAAAAATCTAAAATAACTTTTACGCAAAACACCAACAGCAGCAGCAGCAGTAGACGTCGCTGCTCGCCACTCAAAGGTAGTTGGCATCGCCAGGGCGCTCGTTTCCAAGTGAGGTTAACACGATGATGCCGCGTCTCCCGTCCGTAACACGGCGCGTACACGTGGCCCTTGCGGGGGGGGGGGGTGGGGGTGCGGGTGGCGGGGGGAAGATGTGGGGTGAGCAATGTGGAACTCTTGAGCTACGGCAGCTGCAATGATTATTTTTAAGCCATAAAATGTGAAGTTGTCGAGTTTGGACGCACGTGATCACCCCCCCCCCCCCCCGTCGTTTCTGCATCCCATTTTCTCCGTGCCGAGAGTACGGCGCGGTGGCGACGACGTCGTCCAATTTTCGTCACAATAATAACGACCATCTTTGCATTCATTCGGCGCTTTGACGGCGTCGGCAAAACCAAAGCACCTTACATCGCAGCTCACCTCGAACAGTCGAAGGCCACCCCCCACCCGCCCCAGTGGCGGCTGTCCCTGTGCGGCACGCGGTTGGCTCCGCACGTGGCCTGCGAGGGGGCATCAGTCTGCCAGTGCGGGGGGTGACTATTGCTGCTGCTGCTGCGTGTAATCCCAATTGAATAAATTTGCAGGCCTTCTTTAAAAAAAATTGCAAATTCGGACCGTGATGGTGGCACAGGGATCCTCAACGTCGAGCGACGTCACGGGATTTTCAGCATCCGTCGTTCAGTGGATGACGCGTGTTTTTTTTTTTTCTGCGTCGATGACCAGGGGCGGCCGCTAGATTTAAACTGTGAATGCGCCGCCGCAGACACCGCCGGCGGGCCGCGTCGCACGGAGAACGCTTTTTTGTGTTAGTTTGTTGACCCCCCCCCGCCTCTGATTAGCGCAGTTGGCTACATACGGTGCGAAAGAAGTTCACCATCATACATACACGTGGGTGGAAGGTGTGAATTTAGTTGTGTTAAGAGAAGCAACTGGCGCTCGTGCAGGCCACGTAACGACGGACTAACGACGGATGAACGACGGAGTGGCAGCCAAACAGGAGGCAACGAGCCCGAGAAGCAACGTCTGCCGTCATCGAGATATAGCATTGAGATCGGCCCACGCGCAGGCACTGGGCAATGCCTTGTAGTGACTTGGGGAGGCGCTCATCCAGCAGTAGATTGACTGTGGCTGAATGGGGGCGGTGGGGGGGGTGGGGCACAGGAGGTAAAGATAGTTCGGCACGGGAAGGCTTCGTGCCGTGGCGTGGCGCGTCGCGATGCCTGGAGTTTGATAACATAAGCCAAAACAATCGACGCGCGGCCGCCTGCGTTGACGTGAATGCGCCATCGTCCTTGTTGCTATGCCGCAGCAGTGGGTGCGAATCTGGGAGCGGCAGAGAGGGCCGACTGGGACTGGACGCCGCTGGTGGCCGGCGTGCTGGCCGTGGTGGCGGCGCTCGCCCTACTCGCCCTGCTCCTTGCCGTCGCTCGCCGCCGCAAGGCCACCGCCTTCGGGTGAGTTTCACCAGGGCTCGTCATCCAGCAGCGGATTCGTCATGGCTGATGGTGATGATGATGTTGTGGGTGGGGTGTGTGTGTGTGTGTTACGTGTGTGCGCGAGCGTTTTATTTGTCTCTTGCAGGCAGATACTTACATTTGGCTGCTATAGATTTCCACGTGATAAGCCACTTCCGTGAGCTATCATCTGCGGCCAGATCGCTTCGGAACAAGAAGCTAATAGCTCAGTGGGTTTTGCCTGATAGGACAAAAATAGTTTAGTTTTATTTGTATATATTTTTAAGCGATTTGTTTACCTTTCCTATACTTTGCACTCCTATTGTGTGTTTGTATTGTTGTTGTTGTAATGTTCTGACCCGTCCCGACTAGACACCTGTGAAAGAGAGCTTTATAGCTTATCAGATTCCGCCAGTATGAATACATATTCCAATCCTGATAATATAGTTGAAAGAATGGATGATTTTCTTAAATCCCTCCGCCTCTGTCCACCCAGCATGGGTACACTGTGATGAAGTTGATCCATAGATCACGTGCAGTGGGGTAAAGGGTGGGTACTCCCCCCCCCCCTCTTCCATAACAGTGTGGAAGAGCCATTGTGTGCTGGTGTCACAGTCCACATTTGGCAAATTCGATTTTTTTTTTAATTACACCGCAATATTTTTGTTCTATGTTGGGATCACTCTACAGTGTTGTCGAGACATCTTGGGACCCCCCCATTTAATTCTCTAAAAAATTATAAAATGTTTGTATGTAAGGTTTATGAAGAAAAAACAAAAGATGTATGAATTTGCAAAGGAGCAAAAATTGTTAGGGGTCAATGAATTTGGGGGGGGAGGGGGGGGTAACAAGACATCTGGACCATTATCACCCTGTAGACACGTAACAACGTCGCCTCCCCCCCCTCCCTGCGGCAGCCTGTGTCTGTGAAACACAACGTGTTCCTTCGTGCTAGGCCTGCGCTCTTGAGGATGCCAACGTCGTCACCAAATGCGCTCAATTGTTTGTTATTACTGTCAGGAGAGAGACAAAACAAATCCTTCACCCAGTACAATTGCACACGTGCGGGGAAGGACGGGGGGGGGGGCAGCTGTGCCGGAAATGGGCACAGGGCGTCTTTTTTGCGATTCCGTAATCTTTGTTTATCCGTTGCCACGGCGAGAGTGAGTTACGACGAGGGCCGAGACGTATTAAATGCCAAACACGTGCACGGTGAAGACACGAGCAGAGTACGCAATGAGCAGCATGGTCGTGCGGGCGGGTGGGGGGGGTTAACGCAACGTCTAGCGCGTCGAACGAACAACTCGGCGGCCTGAATTCGATTCCCGCTCGCGGCCACCACCAACACCATTGACAATGACCTGAACCAGTCTTGGGCCTTCCCCCTAGGTCGACTCGGCCTCAAATGAGTACCCGGTGCAATCGGTAGATTGAAATATCGGTTTGACTGTCACGTGGCGAGCACCAATCTAATATCGGCGTGTGTGGGAAGGTGCAACCTCTACCGTGTCAAAGATAAACAGGTCACTGGAGGACTCTTTCAGAAGTTGTTTCCGTGAAAACCTGCTGCATATCAGACACATGGGGGGGTTGCACTGCCCGCACACGAGATTTCCGAATGGATTCTCTGTCTCGTGACATGAAACCGATAGTGCGCTGTGCATGCATTAAGGTGGAGCATAAATAATAAATCATATTTTGTTTTTAAACGTGTTTTTGGATTAACGCGTGTTAACACCTGACCACCGTTGCGGTTAGTCTGTCATTGATTACGACTTCGCGAGCGCTCGCCGTTTACTGGCCACCATCAGTTTGGGCCTTTCGGGCCCAAGCTTGGCCATCGTGACATAACAGAAAAACAAAAATGATGGTAAGCGCCTTGGGATGGATGAGGCTTAAACGAGAAGCCGCGCATAAGTAAGGCTTGCGAGACTTATGAACAACATCATTCACAACACTCTTTCATCGGCCAGTTTATTATTAAAAACACATTGTTAGACAAATGAGAGTGATCTCAAGAAACCAAAGTGGATTACTTTGAATATTGGCTATTCAAAGCGGATTTTTAAAAGATGGAATGGCTTTTTGCTTTACTCCTTCAGTCTGGAGATGAAGTTTCTTTGCTGATTTCTTTAGCTCACTGCCTCGATGTTATTTTGCTCTGTGTTCACCCCCGACTCCCCTTCCTCTCCTCCACGTTTTCCCTCTCCTCCCCCTTACCCACGCCTCCCCTACTCTCCGACAACCATCAACCGACAAACTACCAAACATAATCCGCCAACCAACAACTTTTGACCGCCCAACATTAACCACCATCCATCAACTCTCAACCACCAACCGCTAACCAACATCTACCAATCACCCACCGACAACCATCAACCACCAACTGATCACCATCAACCGCCAACTGACAACTACCAATCATCGACTGCCAACTACCAACCGCTAACTGACAACCACCGACTGACAATCACCAACCAACCAACCCCACACACCCAACCACCAACCGCCAACTGACTACCACCAACTGACAATCGCCAACCAACCAACCCCGCACACCCAACCACCAACTGACAACTACCAACCGCCAACCGCCAACTGACAACCACCAACTGACAATCACCAACCAACCAACCAACCCCACACACCCAACCACCAACCGCCAACTGACAACCACCAACTGACAATCGCCAACCAACCAACCCCGCACACCCAACCACCAACTGACAACCACCAACTGACAATCGCCAACCAACCAACCCCGCACATCCAACCATCAACCGCCAACCGCCAACTGACAACCACCAACTGACAATCGCCAACCAACCAACCCCACACACCCAACCTTCAACTGCCCACCGCAGACGAGCGTTCCGTACGGTACCGCCCAGCGCCCTGGAGGAGCCCATGGTGTCGTACCGAGCCAAGAAGTCGTACTCGCGACGCGCCATCGACAACACGCGTACGTACTCACGTACACACTCGCACTAACGCGCGCTGAACCCCCACGTGCGTGCGCGCGCCAGCCAGCGCTGGCTCAAGCAGGAGCACGTGCGCGATTACACGAGGGAGTGCACGTGCACGTTGGATTACCACGAGGCCGCAGTGATGTACCCATTTGACAAGCCATCCATTGAGGCCGCCAGTCGACACAGATTCTCGAGCTCGCGACACATTCATCGTCGTCCCGCACGGCGAGACCAAACGAATGACATGGTAAATACCTCAACGCGGTCGTCAACAATAACACCGTGTGGGCTTAAGAGGAATGATGTGTAATAGGCGACGTTTCGGGCAATGACCCTTATTCATAGCTACATGAATAGAGAGGCCACACGCAGGGTAGAGCGATCCCACGTGTCCATGCCTCGAGTCAATGCAGTGTTAGCAAGGCACGTGTTTCAGGTTTACGGTGTGTGGTTTGCCACCGCAACATAACGCTGACATTTCCCCGCGCACGCTCACAATATTTCCTGCACGGTATCCATGCAGCAGCCTGCGCCCCCTGACCCAAGGGTTCAGAACCGTTGCTGTAACGGCAGGTTTGACGCGCTGTATCAACCGAGTCGTTATTTGAACGCGCAAACGTTGAACTCCGCGGCAGTAAGGCAGCACAGCGAGCGTTATCTCCACGACCTCAATCCTCCGTCCACCCCCACCCCTCCTCGCCACCGCCTTAAAGCTTCATGCGAGAGTTGGAGCCGAGAGTCGCACAGGGGCCCCCCCTGCGAATGCGTGCGTGGGATTTCCAGAGTGGGCTCCGTCTGTTTACATTCATAGCAGTCCGAAATTGTTTTAACAAGAGAGGAGGAGGAGAAGGAGAAGGGGAAAAAAGGCAAGGAAAGAAATAGAGCCGCGTCTCCATAACGCTTTCCACATGGCGTCAAGAAGGGAGACGGACCCCCAGCGAGCGGAATGCCTCTCCTCCGTGACCGTGCGCGACAGCACAGAAACATTTCTAACCCCCCCCATTAGCTCCTCGACGGAAATAACGCTCGCTCGCCCTATGCAATTTACTCAAGGTAATTGAGGCAAAACGGGTAAAAGGGGGGCAGCCTGGCAGTTGCCTGCCCGTACCGTGAGGGGCTTCCGCTGCGAGCGAGCGAGTTCCGGAAAGCCCTCCTCTAAGAGGGTACTTGGCCTGCTCTTCTAACGACTCAGGGGGGGGGGGGGGAGAAGCGGGGGTAACCCACACTGTATCCCACCACACGTAATCCATCAATTAACGGTGGCGGACCCAACTGTGGTGGACCTGTTTATAAATGCTGGGTGAACAGAGGTGGTGGGGGAAGGGAGGAGAGACCAGGAGCAGTTGAGGTGTCACTCAACCTTGGCCGAGAAACGAAAATTAACAAAAAAAATAATTTTACAAGCTAAGGCCCACTGGACTATATTGCTCTTTTTCAGAAGCGACCTGGTCACAAATGAAAGCTCAACGAAGAAGAGGCTTATCACGTGGAAATTGGTAGCAGCCAAACACTCTAAACACATGTTTCTAAATGTGGGGGGGAAAACCGGACTACCCGGAGAAAAATCCACGCTACCACGGGGAGAGATACGCGCAAATTCCACATATGCAGGCATCGGGGTCGGGATCGAACCCACGACCGTCTGTATACCAGGCGGGGTAGTTAACATCTCGCCACTGCGGCGCCCGGTTCACAGTGCGGCACGCTAACCACTGCGCGCCCGCTCCACCCCAGAGGCAAATTAGCCCAAGTAAATCACAGGTAAACAAATAAACAGAACAGCAAACGAAAATCGCCTTCGCGTGTTACAGTCAGCGTCCAGTGTAGATGTTTTATCGCTACATTTTTCTTCTCCTTCCTTGGGGAAATTATTTTTTGTGGGAGGGGGGGGGGGGCGGCAGGGGAGGGGGGGGTAAGGGGCCGAAGACTTATTTTGCAAACTGCAGTTGTTGTAACTTGATCTATGACAGAGGAATGCAGTGTGGGGGCCCGATGTTTACATCTCGCCAAATTCGCCCACGCTGGCCCGAGTCGCCACCACGCCGCCTTTGCGACCCTCCGGCACGGTGCAAGCGCTCGCAAAATCGCCCCACCGGTCCGGCGGTGAACGTGCGCCCGCCACACCTGCGATCCACCGAGTTCGGCGGCAAGGGTTGGCGAATCACGTAGAGATTCGTGAACCCCCCCTCCCCAAAACCCACCTGGAGCTGCTAAGCAGCCCAGAGGATTGCAGAAGAGGAGATGTATTTGTTGAATGTGTGTGTGTATGCAGGCTGTGTTGGTGTGCGTTTGGTGCAGGCTGGGTGTGTAAGTGGTGCAGGATATGTGTGTGTGTGAGGGGTGTGTATGTAGCAAGGTTAGTGTATACTAGCGGCTGGTAACCCTTCCACCTGGCACTCCTACCAAGCACCAAGCAGCAAGTTGGCACATTAGGGGGTACAGCTGGTGCATCTGCCAGTCATCTCAGTCAGCCAACCCATGGCACCTGAGTCTGTTCCGAAACCTCCTGTCATCGAGCCTTCGGCACTTCACGTGGCCTCAAAGTGCACCTGGCCTGGCACAGGCGTCGTGGTGACGTCACCGTGACTTAGTGGCCGACGGCGGGTATTGTATTGTATGTATGTTGAACTTTTTTCACACCGTACGTAGCCGACTGTGCTAAGCAAAGCTTTGAGTGCTCTCCCCTTGCACATCTGCGGTCGGGTTTTCTCCGGCCTCTCCGCTCTTCCCAACCACATTGAGCCAAACTCTTGAGTCACAGAATTGGACAAAACCATTCCGATGCAGCGGGAGCCTCTTGAGACTCCCGGACGATATTCTCGTTAGCTTAAGGCCATGGTTATTGTCATCATTCATATTATTGTTATTGCTTGGCCAAGAGGGAGATTGGTGGATTGGGGAGGGGGGAGGGTGGTGGTGGTGATGGAGGGGTGCTGGGTTGGTCCCTGGACCACCCAATGTCCCTTTGGCCCCTCACACAATATTTCTACTGTTCCCACCCCATAAACTATTTTCTACTTTACCATGTAAGGCCCATTGAGCTATATTGGTTTTTTTTTTTCATAAGTGACCTCAAGGAAGTGGCTTATCACGTGGAAATTTAGAGCAGCCAAATACTCTAAACCTGCATGTTTCCAAATGTGGAGGGAAAATCCAGAGGATCCGGGAGAAAAATCCACGCAACCACGGGGGAGAACACGCACACTCCAAATATACAACTAGGCGTCAGTCGAGATTGAACCTACCACCTCCTGTATACCAGGCCAAGGTAGTTAACTTGTCGCCACCGTAGCGCCCATAATCCAAGAGGAACTGGAGCCAGGCTTGTGATGGAAGGCCTTCGCGAATCATGGCTGATTTTTATTTTTATTTTGTTAATTCACCCGAATGCCTACGAGCACGGTCCTACGGACCTCCGCCTACAACTGCGGAAGCTGCCACGTTTTGGCAGACATCTTTGGGGTGGCTCCATCAGTTCGTATGAACCCCGGGGGTTGAAGGTGGCAGTAGACGTAACATTATTTCAAGATGCGGTATCGCACTGGCTTTCCTCGTTACTCGCGACCTTGTGGGGAGAGTCTAGAATAAACAAAGCCGTTGTTCAGGAAGTGTCACTTTCAGACGAGCATCAAGGAGTGTTATTTTTTTAGTGAATTGTCCTGGCCGAAGGAGTGGTTCCTTCGTTCCGCGTGATGAAAGCACAGTCCGAGCCAGCAAAGTTAATGGACCTGGGTTCGACTCTGGGTTAAAACTGCCCCGTGATTGAAACCAAGTTCTCAAGGGCAGCGAGTTGATGGGCTCAGCTCAGGTCAACCATGACTGCGTGAATTAAACCCATCGAGGGATGTATGGATGTTGAACTTCTTTCACACCGCACATAGCCAACCGTGCTTATTCGAGGTGCCGGGGAAGAACAACAAACTAAACACCAAAAGCAGTTCTAAAGTCATTAGTTTTCAATTTAGATTTAAAATGGAATACCTCCAGTGCCTCCCTAATATCGGAAGAAAGAGCATTCCAGATGGCCACAGAAGCACATGTGAAGGAGCGGCGATGCAACCGCTACGCTGACCTCTGTAGCTGTGCACACGGAGACTCGTGGTCAGGAATCGAACTCAGACTGCTGGATGCATCTACTCTGGCAGCTGTGTGCACACAGCCTCGTCCTAGCACTGCCTTCGGTTCTTGAGCTAAAAGGGGAATGATGGACGAAAACTTCAAGAAGCCGCTTGTAACAGGATGATGATTCTGATTAAATAACTTCATTCAGATATCCACCAACATGAAAGTCAACACATTTGTCAATTACACTGCAGCCTTAAAAAAAAGTATACTTAATGCGACAATTGCCCTTATGTTATGTATGTGCTGTGAAGAAGGGAAATTGCCCGAAATATCGCTGATCATAAACTTTTCATTTCAGGCACAAAGTGTTTTAAACGAGTGTGTTGTGTTTTTTTTATTTTTTTTATCACCAAATTATTTATCCACCAACAGGTGTCTTGAGCAAGCAATCGCAATCAACCAATTACAACCAACCAATAACAACCATACTCTTAGTTCTTTCGGTAAAGTCACGTAGGTAAAAAAAATGAAATTAAAATTAATAAAATTTAATTTCATTTTTTTTTACCTACGTGACTTTACCGAAAGAACTAAGAGTATGAATCCTTGCAGTCACGAAAGCTTCAAATCTAGAATCAATAACAACCAACCAATCACGCCACTAAACAGTTTCTCCCGCCATACAAATTCCGAAATGAAATGTTTTCACTTTGACAGCACAGCTACTCTCTCGGGTCGTTCTTGTAAATGAGACGATCACGAGTTCTCACCCACTTCAACAACATTTTAAATAATAACAACGATGTGCGACAGCGCAATTGGAACACGGTTGATTCTGGAACAATATCAGAAGGAACATTTAACTGAACCTGTCCCTCTCTCTCTCCCTCCATCTCTTCCGTCTCTCCCTCTCTGTGTGTGTGTGTCTCTCTGTCTCTCTGTATGTGTGTCTGTGTGTGTCTCTCTGTCTCTGTCTCTCTGTATGTGTCTCTCTGTGTGTGTCTCTCTGTGTGTGTCTCTCTGTCTCTCTGTCTCTGTGTCTCTGTGTCTCTGTCTCTCTGCCTCTCTGTCTCTCTGTCCCTCTCGGCTGGTCCCTCTGCTGTGCAGTCACGAGCCTCGGCGTGAGCGAGGAACTCAAGGTGAAGCTCAAGGAGGTGATGCTGGAGAGGAGGCAGCTGGCACTGGGGAAGGTCATTGGCGAAGGTGAGGCCTCGCGAGTGAGGGGCAGGGGCGGGGGGGGACGCTTGGTGAGGGGTTGTCCGTGGAGACGAGGGTTGGTCCGTGGCTGGTTTCTCGAAAAATAGACGGTCACTGCATCATCATGCATCTGCAGCCGTCTGGAACGCTCTCTTCCTTCCAATATTAGGAAGCCACTCATTTCATTAAATCAGTTGGCTATATACGGTGCGAAATAAGTTCAACACATATACATACACCACGTGCTTTGCCTGTAGCTACAGTTCACCAACTGGTGGCGTAGCCATCGAGAGTACAGGCAGTACAACTGTGCCCAGGGCAGGTTATTACCAGGGGGTGCTAGGGCATGATAAGTCCAGGGGGTGCTAGCGCAGGATAAGTCCAGGCACCTGGCTGTCAAAGAGGAGCACAGTGATACATCAAGCGGAATGATACAGGAACGCGGCGGCGTACCCTCAGTTATTCATCCCACCATCTCACTGCACGGCGTGTGTAGTAGTAGTAGTAGCGGTACATCGTAACTCGCCAAACTTCACCGTTACTACATTAAATATGGGGAAATTGATCTCGCTGAATGCGTTTTTCGCTTCAAGTGGCGCGTTTCCAGAACGCATCCCCTACCGCGTTCAACGAATACTCACTGTGCGTATGAATCACAGCACATCACTGGCGCGAATTATTTATTTATTAATCACCAGATACGTGCCACGTAGAAAGTGAAGATGGCGTGCCGCCACCCTCTGCGAGAAAAAGCGCGTTTCGTATCCCGCGTTGGCTTTCGTTTTCACGGATAAAACGGGTCGCACTGCTACCGTAAAACGATCGTCAGAAATTGCATCCTCTTCTTGGGATCAGGGGGAGGGGTGGGATGTGTTGTGGTGGCGGGGGGGGGAAGTATGAGTGAGTGGTATCTTTTGGCAGCTGAGATGTTTAAAAATAACTTCATTTCCCCTTCCACGACTGGTGGGAAATGATGGGTAGAGGGAGAATTTTTGAGCATCTATGAGCTCGGCGAAGCTTGTTTTTGTTTTAAAGTTGAAATGTTTGAATTGGAAGCGCACGCTTTGTTTTTGTAGAATTCATACCAGGAAACCCAGCCTCTGAAATCCCAGGGTCTTCTCGGAAAAAAAAGGTCTGGGGAGTGGTGTGAAAGTTACTGCTCGTGTTTGAGAAGACATTTGACTCGTGACGCTACTTCCATTTGTGTAATACAAATTAATTAATTAATTAGACAAATATTATAATTAATAATACAACATCTGTGACGATTATTTGAACTGGTCCTGGGCCTCACCTAGGTCGACTAGGCCTCAAATCAGTACCTGGTGCGATGTGTAAATCATCGCCGCTGGTGAGACAAAGGCGGTCGGGCGTGATGCCGGCCACCCACCCACCCCCTCGTGCGTCGTGCTGCTACTCGCTAGAACAGCACTTGCCCCAATCAGTCTGTTAGGAGGTTACACTGGGGGGACCTTTGTCTTTGTTTCCTCCCCCCCCTAACACCACGACGTGGCCCTCCCTCTCCCCAGGCGAGTTCGGCTCGGTGATCGAGGGCCGCCTCGTGAGGGAGGGGGCCAGCAGCGAGGGCACCAAGGTGGCCGTCAAGACCATGAAATGTACGCACGCATGCACGCACGCACACACGCACGGATGCATGCACACACGCACGAATTTACACACGCACATTTTTACATGCGCACGCATTTCCGCACGCGCACGCATTTCTCCGTACGCACGCATGTGCACACGCATGCATTTTCACGTGCACACACACACACACGTGCAAACGCAACTCCACGCACACGCGTACACACGCATTTCCAAGCACGTACGCATTTCCACGCACGCACGTGCACACGCATTTCCACGTGCACACGCATTTCCACGTACACACGCATTTCCACGTACACACGTGCACACACATTTCCACGTACACACGCATTTCCACGCACACACGTACACGCACATTTCCACGTACACACGCATTTCCATGCACGCACGTGCACATGCATTTCCACGCACACACGTGCACACGCATTTCCACGCATGCACGTACACACACATTTCCACGCGCGCACATATGCACGCCTTTACCCGAGCCCTGCCTGCAAATCACGGCGCGTTTCCCCATTTCCTGCAGGAGTGTCTGTTTCAGATTAAAACAGTCGCACAGAAAGAAGGAAAAAACATAACAACTTTCCCCCTCCGCCTGCCTTTGGGGTGTGTGAGTGGCGCAGAGGTGGGAGCGAGCGGTTTACAGTGGAGTGGTGAGCAGCGTGGTTGCCGTGTGACTCTGGTGCCAGCGATTAAACGGCGGTCCTGGTCCTCGGTGTAGAGAGTAGGTTGTGAGTCGCTCTGCTGCTGCTGCCTCGGAGGGTTCCACCGTCAGCTGTTAGTGCAGGGGGACGACCAAAAGCAGGCGACCTTGTAGTTGACCCCGCTGGCGACAGGAAGCCAGCGAAGGGAGCGGATACCGTGAGAGACGGCGGCAGTTTAGGGGAGGCCTTAAAAGTCCGGCGCTGGATAAATCACTGCCGCTGATGAATGTATACTGGTGCGATTTTCGCCCAAACTTGATTTAGCAGTTGGGGGAAAATCCCATGGTCTATGACCTCTGAGCGCAGCTGAGAGCCTGCCTGCACAAGTAACTGCCGGAGGGTTTGTCCTATTTTTATTTTCTACCTTTTAAATCTCAAAATAAGACAGTTGAGATGCATGAAACGTCGTAATATTTGGCGACGGCAAAAAATGCACGACAGCGTGGCGCTGAAGTCGCTTCGTTAGCGGCGCTCGTGAGACCAATCCTGGCGCCGGCTTGTGGCCACTTCGCTTCGTTACCTCGCGATGAGTGAGACGTGACGGCTCCATTTGAAACAAGGCCGCCATTCTCCCCCCCCCCCCTCACCGCCGCCACGTGCACATCACCCCGATTACCAACCACTCCACCGGCTTTCCTCTGCAATCCCAGATTAATTGCAAGGTCGCACACGCTCACCTCACCGTCTGCCTGACTGCCTACGTCTCTCCGCTCCCACCTCACTCTGCTCCCCTCCACACACACACACACACTGCCTCCTTCTGTGTGTATCTGTGTGTGTGTGCCTGTTGAGCGGTGATATAACGGTCAGCAAGCTCTGTCACGGCTAATATCAGTTGCCTTAAATGAATGAGCGCCTTGTTGGTGTGTGAACATCAGCGCTGCGGGGACAGAGGTGGCCTGATGATGTCGCTGGCCACCCCCTTACGTGCTGGGCTGGAAACTTCATAGGTGCTACTCACTAACAGCGCTTGCTTCAAAAGTTTGTTAAGGCTACACGGGGGATCTTTGTTGTTTTTTTTTTGCAGTGGACATTTGCTCCCGGAACGAGATGGAGGAGTTTCTGAGCGAGGCGGTCTGCATGAATGAATTTGATCACCCCAATGTCCTGGGTCTATTGGTAAGGATGCATCTGTGGATTCTACACATATGACTACTATAAACAATGTTTTTATTTTATGGCTGCTGCTGATTGATGATGATGATGATGATGAAAAAAACAGGTAGAGTGTGTCATTATAAGAACCACGAGACATGACGATGGCTCGGGAAGGCCTTTATACAGCAGTGGATCGCTTCTGACCAATGATCACAATGACGATGATGATGGCTACAACAATAAAACGAAGATGGATAAATCACGATCGTTCGATAAAGCAAAGTTTTTACTCCAGCGATAGCTCTAAGTGGCGGACGACGCTGGTCGTCTGTTTGTATTTGGCCCGGGAAAAAAAAAAGCAAAGCACAAAAGCCCGGCGAGCATTCCGTCCCAGGAGGTCCGGGGAGAGCCGTGGGAACTCCTGGGCGCCTTGCAGCGTTCCAGCGTGAAGCAACCAGGCTGCTGCGCAACGTGGGAATGTGACTGCGATCCATCGCGGGGCCACGGGCCTGAGAAAATAGTTGCTCATCCCGTGAGCCCGCCCACCAGCCCGCCCACCGACTCGCCCGCTCGCTCGCCCGCTCGCCCGGGGTACGGGGAGGGTACTGGCCCCGGGGCCGTGAACCGAGCTCCCACGTTAAGCCCTGATTGTACGTACGTACACGTGCGTTGAACCTCTTTCACACCGTCTGTAGCCAACCGTGCTAATCGGAGAGGTGCCGTCCCCTCTCACCTCGCGTCTCCGCATGCCGAAGGCACGTTTCAAACGTGCTCCGCTCGTCCCTAGTTTACACAATGTATGCACGTGGCTGTCATACCTTGTGAAACATCAGAGCCACACAGAGCGCTGCGTTGTTTACTGGCAAGCACAGGGGCTTGTTCAGGCCATTAACCAAGCGTCCCACGTTAAGGCCCCGATTGCACGTGTATGTACACGAGTGTTGAACGTCGTTCGCACCGTACGCAGCCAACCGTGCTACAATTATAAGAGGTTGTGAACAATTGCCAGGTTCCGCCCGGTAATCACGTGAGGTTTGAGCCGTCCAGGGCTCGCGGCCCGGTGAGTGTTGCCCCCAGGGGGCGGTCCCCTTCGTGAAGGGAACCGCTCGCTTTTATCCGTGCTGCCCGCGAAACCGGTCATGTTTTTGTAAAAGAAAAAGATCTGTAACAATAATTAAGGAAGAAACGGAATATTTCGCAACTCCGATTATCACGGTTGGCTACGCACTCCGCGAAAGAAGTTCAACATACATACAGTGTATAACGGCAACGGTTTCCGATGTTTAGCTCCCTCCGTTTTTAGAAGGAAGCTTCCAGGTACGTGGAGCGAAACTTCGGACACGGTGCCGATCAACGCGCGGTAGAACCCGAAAACAAAATCGGACAGGATTCTAGATTTGAAGCTTTCGTGACTGCAAGGATTCATACTCTTAGGTTTTTTCGGTAAAGTCACGTAGGTAAAAAATAATTAAAATAAAATAATAGTAAATGAAAATAAATCAATTAAATCACGACTTGTGTTGCCTCCAAAACGTCGTGATTTAATTGATTAATATTTATTTATTATTATTTTATTTAAATTATTTTTTATCTAACGTGACTTTACCGAAAGAACCTAAGAGTACATCGGACAGGACTTGCATGCTGTCCATTGACTGACAGGAAACGAGCGTTGAAATACGTACTAAGTAATTATTTAAATTGTGATGCTGCTGCTGCTGCTGCGTTGGCAGTGACCGCACAAACACAAATAAAACAGCATGACACATTTGTCAACAGCGCTGTGGCCCTAAAAGGTACAACTATGTACATAAAATAAATATAACATTTCTTCACTGCAGTCTGGAGGGTAGGGGGAGGGGACGGTGTGGGAGGACGGGGGGGGGGGGGGCGGCAGGGGGGGGAGGGGGCTGAACCCAGGGATCCTTGTGGCTCACGGATCCGTGGGCATCCGTGTCCTGTGCCTTAGTGGTGATGCTGGACCGCAAGTGGGCCATCCCTGCGCCGTAAGTTCCCCCGGTTGCCCAGCGGCTTTGGGAAATGTTGCGTTCAAGTCATCAGAGAGCAGCTGTTGCACACTTCCTTTTGGCATCAGACATATGAGTGAAACGTAGGCCGATCCTTTACGTAACGCGCGACCACCGTCATCCTGTTCATCACAGTTGTCCTTACCGTTAGTGTCGTCATCATCATCCTCGCAATGTTTTGTAAGAGCAGAACGTTTTGGTGTCGGGCAATGGAGTGAAACGTGGGCCGATCCTTTACGTAACGCGCGACCACCGTCATCCTGTTCATCGCAGTTGTCCTTACCGTTAGTGTCGTCATCATCGTCCTCGTCGCTTATTGTAACGGATATTTATTTACATGTTTTGGTAATTCCCCACCCCACCCCCTCCACCCCTACTGCCTCCAATGCATTGTGTTCTTGTTGGCTTTGTGTCATGAGGCGAAGAATCCATTGAGACATCTCGCAGAGCGCTGCATTGCCCCGCCCCCTGTGTTAGAGAATGACCGTGGGAAGGGATTTTTCACCGAACCTTTCACTCAATTTTTGTTCCTTTACGCTGCAGGCATCGTGCTTTCCCACACACTCTGCTATGAGGTTTGACAGTTGACCGTTGAACCGAAATGTTTAATTCTCAGAGCTGTACATTTTGCTAACTTAGGCGAAAAATCCAAATTGCCGATAGTGGAGGTTTTTTTTCTGTTTGATTCATTGGTGACCAGGCTGACACCAAAAACTCCCCACATTTGAGAATCCAGTTAAATCAAGGTTGAGACCTGTGGATTCTGTGGGTCTCTATGTGAGTCTATGGAACTCTATGTGAGTCTATGAGTGTCTATGTGAGTCATTGGTGACCAGGCTGACACTAACAATTCACCGCACTTGAGGACCCAATGGACTCATGGGCGGCTAAAACCAGGAGTTCAAACCCAGGATTCTCATTGGTGGCAGCTCGGTGCTCTGACCTCTGACCTTTGTCTTCCCAAGCCACCTTAACAATAGTTTCAGGAGGCACCATGTAACCAAACAGGTCACACTGCAGCTCGTTCATTTCACATAGTAGCAAGGCACGATGGGAGGACCAATCCTCTGGTCGCGAACAGCGGCGCTGGCTCGGCGCACAGAACTCCGAGCCATTCGTCCTCCTCGATCATCCTCGGCGTCGCTGTCGATTAACTCGCTTATTTACTCAAACCACGGCACGGCAACAAAATCTAAGAAACAAATCGAACCGCCAACCGCTGGATTGCAAGTCCAGTGCGCTGCTGACCCTTACATGGGGATACCACCATCAAACAAAATCGGAGCCCCAAAATCCTCATCTGGTATCTGACGCGACGCGTGTGGTGCCCGCCCGGCAGGAGTGTGCATGGAGATGTCCCAGCAGCACCGCATGCCGCGTCCGATGGTCGTCATCCCGTTCATGCAGCACGGGGACCTGCACAGTTTCCTGCTGCGCTCCCGCATCAGCAACCAGCCCACGGTGAGGCTCTGCCACTCGCCGCTCGCCACCACTCGCGCGCGCCCGTCGTCCAGGGAAGCCCCGTTTAGTTCCCCGCCGACCACGCTACGCTATACGCCACTGCGGCCGCACGAACCCCCGAGCCCTTGTGGGGGTGGTATAGATGCCGGGAGCGGTGGTATAGCGGTTAGCGCTACGCTGCGCTATGAACCTGACGACCCGGGGTTCGATTCCCACTCACGGCCAACACCAGTGACGATTATCTGAACCGGTCCTGGGCCTCTTCTAGGTCGACTCGGCCTCAAATTAGTACCCAGTGTGGTGTGTAAACATCGCCACTGGGGAGGCAAAGGCGGTCGGGCGTGGTGCTGGCCACCCACCCCCTCGTGTACCGTTCTGGCCTTCATAGGTGCTCGCTAACAGCACTTGCCCCTACAGTCTGTTAAGGCTATACGAGGGATCTTTAGATGCCAGGAGCACGCGGTCTGCCAGGACAGGCTCGCCCAGACCGAGCAGGCCACCCCCTCCCTCCACCTCTACCAGCGAGACGTCTGTGTCGTGAAAAGTTCACCCGCAGCGATGACGACGCCCGCCCGCTCCATCGGATGAATTCTCGCTTCGCTAAAACTTATGTGCGTGCGTACGTTGAGCTTCTGTCGCACCGTGCGGAGCCAACAATGCTCATCGGAGGTGCTGTCCCCCCTCTCGCCTCGCGTCTCTGCGTGCCACAAAGGCACGTTTCATGCGTGCTCGTCCCTAGTTTACACAGACGGTGTACACGTAGCTGTCTATGGCTGGTGAAGCAGCAGAGCCAGGTATGTACGTGTGTTGAACTTCTTTCGCACCGTACGTTATTTACTGGTAAGCACAGGACATATGAATAACCTTGTTCGTTCGCAATTTCTCCCCTCCCCCAATCTCCCCTCTCCCACTTATACCTATGTCATCTACTGGTTTGTCGATCTCTCTCACATCCCCCATCTTTCTCATCTTGTTCCTTCCACCTCCCATCTCTCCCCTCTATCATCTCCCCCCTCTATCATCTCCCATCCCATCCCCTCTGCTTTTTCCCCAATTTCCTCTTTTTTCCTATCATCTCCCTATTCTCTCCCATCCTCCCCTGCTTGACCAACACCAACCCCCCCCCCCCCCCGCGGTGGCTGACCCCTGACCCCTGACCCCCGCCCGTCACGCCCAGCTCGTGCCCCTGGACACGCTCGTCAAGTTCATGGTGGACATCGCGGGCGGCATGGAGTACCTCGCCAGCAAGAACTTCATCCACCGCGACCTCGCCGCTCGCAACTGCATGTGAGTGCGTGCCGTCGTCGTGGCGGATGCGTCACTTCGTCGCCCATCTCATCCAACTTCATCATCGCCCACTTCCCTGTCCTTCATCGCCCACCTCCTCCCTGTCTCCACCATCGCCCACCTCCTCCCTCTCCCTTCACCACCGGCCGTCATCCCTTCTGGCGACGCACCCTGCCCGAGCCCACTCTCCATTTCTGAACAGTCACAGCGAACGATGTCCCACTGATTTAAAGCTTTCGGGACTGCAGGGATTCATCTTCTTGGTTCTTTCGGTAAAGTCACGTCGAACCGTCACAGCACGATAGCTGTATCAAGTAAGAGTAAGAGACTCTTACTTGATACAGCTATCGCGCTGTGACGGTTCCACCTGAAGACGGAAGCTTGTGTTGCCTCCGAAACGTCGTGAGAATTATTTTATGTTTTATTTTTATTATTTTATTATTTCCTTTCTACGTGACTTTACCGAAAGAACCAAGAAGATGTCCCACTGTCGTACTAAACTTTTGCTCATTTTGCTCTCGCATCGTCACCACACCGCACACCCGCCGTTGAACCCTCCCGTTCGCTCTGCTGCCCGCTCGCCCGCCCGCCCGCTCGCCCACCCGCTCGCTCTCGCTCACCCCGTGTCTCCCGCATGGCCGCAGGCTGCACGAGAACATGACTGTGTGCGTCGCCGACTTCGGCCTCTCCAAGAAGATCTACAGCGGCGACTACTACCGGCAGGGCCGAATCGCCAAGATGCCCGTCAAGTGGATCGCGCTCGAGAGTTTGGCCGACCGGCTCTACACGTCCAAGAGCGACGTGGTGCGGAACACACCCACCCACTCATTCACTCACTCGCTCACTCATTCACTCGCTCACTCGTATGCATCCCCAGTATAACCCCAGTGTAGCCTTGAAAGGCTGTTGGGGCAAGGGTGTTTAGAGAGGAGCAGCTATGAAGACCGACACGGCATCATACCCATCCGCCTTTGTGTCCTCAGTGGCATACCAGGTATTAATTTGAGGCTGGGTTGACTCGTATAAACAAGCACATACACAACAACAACAATTGCCGTTCGCCACTAAAACGCCGTGACGTCACCACGACGCTTGAGCCAAGCTAAGTGCACTTTGAGTTCGCGTGAAGTATCGAGGGCTCGCTGGCAGGAGGTCACGTGACACCCAGGTGTCATGGGTTGACTGGGAAGACGAACAGACGCTACCAGCTGCGCTCCCCACTGCGCCAACTCGCGGCGTTTTAAGCCGTCCCAGTGCGCACGGGGGTAGTAGTGGTGAGGGCATCACCGTGCCTGACCGCCTTTGTCTCCCCAACGGCGGCGCTCACAAAGCCGCACCAGGCGCGGTGCTCATTTACGGCCGAGTCGAGCTCGAGTAGCACCAGGACCGCTTCAGATAAACACTCTCTCCACCGGTGTTGGCCTTGCCCCAATATCGAACTCCCCCCCCCCCTCCCCCCACTGCTGTCATCGTATGGACGGGGGCTCCGAGCCGATGGGATCGGTTTCTCACCGGACGGAGGGGGGGGGGAGCCAAGAAGTCCAACTTCCTCTCGCCGGACGCGGAAAAATATCTGCCTACGCTGGCTTCTGGCTGCCCCTCGACGCTCTGCGTAATCGCGTTCTCCATTGCTCAACAGCTGGAAGCATCTGTTGACTTTTTGCACGGAGCGATTGACAGCACAGCAGCGGGATTTTCACTTGCATTTATTGCTACGTTTTCTTGGTTCTTTCGGTAAAGTCGCGTAGAAGGGAAATAATAAAATAATAAAAATAAAACATTATAAAATAATTTTCACGACGTTTCGGCCACAACGCAAGCAGCCGTCCTCAGGTGGAGAACAGGTCTGTCGAGAAGACAGAGTCTGAATGACTCTGAATGACGTCTTCTCGACAGACCTGTTCTCCACCTGAGGACGGCTGCTTGCGTTGTGGCCGAAATGTCGTGAGAATTATTTTATTATGTTTTATTTAAATTATTTTATTATTTCCATTCTACGTGACTTCATTGAAAGAACCAAGAAGATGAATCCCTGCAGTCACGAAAGCTTTAAATCGAAATATTGCTACGTTGTTGCACGTACGTTTGTCGAACCTCTTTTTTATTTTTATTATTTTATTATTTCCCTTCTACGCGACTTTACCGCACGTAGCCAACCCGCGGCTCATGGGAGGGTGCAGCACGTTGTTGTCAGTGCGCTGTGGTTTTGTGCGAGTTTTATATCGGCCCGGTTTTCCGCAAACTGCAGTTCCTCGGACTCCGTTCATCGAGTCTCAAACTTGCAATCATCGGTCCGTACCCAGGTCGCTCTTGCGAATGAAGCTCCATCCTGGCGGTCGTTTTGAGTTCTCACCTGGTTCATAAACTTCACTGGACGCAATCCTTCTGCGTTTTGCAAATTAAGTTGACGCATACCGCCCGCGTCGGATGATTGGTCATCCGTACGTGCCACTGAGTTACAGCTGAAACATGATGGAGATTCATCGACGAGCCATTGACCATTACAGATTTTTATTGTTAGAAATATTTGTTTAAGTTAAAGAGCCATTGCTGTGTCTTCCTCACGCTTGCTTTGCTTTTATTAATTCTAACTGCAGTCGATTCATTCTTCCGTGTCTGCCACTACATCTCCATTCCAGTGCAAATTGCATCGATGCACACTGCACACGAGTGATGTTTGGTTTAAACTGAACAAAAAAAATGACGCTCCTACGAGAACAAGATTTAGGAAAATTCCGCCCGTTTCCTTTTCGTTTCCCTTCCTCCGTGGGAAAACTGTTTGGGAGGGATCTCTTCCACAGCTGTTCGCTGACAACTCGGGGTTACGCACTTTGCTTGCGAGATTTCCAAATGGATTATCCAGCTTGCGACGTGACCGCCGAGAGCACGGTTGGGAATACGTTGGGAAGTAAGGAACCACAAATGTTGGAGGAAATAAAAATAAAATACCACGTGAACATCTGTAGTTCGTTCGCAGTGCACTCGGCCAGGTGTGCTTACTCAGAGTCTGGTGCAGGGTTTGGGAGGGCAGGTCGGAGTTGGGCAGGCGGAGGGGGAGACCTGAACCAAGACACCATCAAGGACAAAGATATCCCGTAGAGCCTCAACTGACCCATGCAATTTTAAAACTAATTTATTTTTGTGTTTAGTTTGTTGCACCTCCGATTAGCACGGTTGGCTATGTACGGTGCGAAAGAAGTTCAACATACATAGATACATACACGCAACCGCATGTGTGCACAAAGACAAAGATTCCCCGTATAGCCTTCAACAGGCTGTTGAGGCGAGTGCTGTTAGTGAGCACCTATTAAGCTTGGCCAGGACGGCACGCGAGCCAGTGGGTGGCCAGCACAATGCAAGGCCGCATTTGTCTCCCCAGTGCTGATGTTTTACACACCTCATTTGAGGCTGAGTCGACTTAGGGGAGGCCCAGGATTTGGTTCACTTATAACAAAGCTGTAATTACACGCACACACCCACGTGCACAGACGCACACACACAAAGATCCCCCCCATAGCCTGAACAGACTGTTGCTGTTAGCGAGCACCTATAAAGGCCGGCACGGCACACGAGGGGGTGGGTGGCAAACACCACGCCCGGCCGCCTTTGTCTCCCTAGCGGCGATGTTTACACACCGCACCAGGTACTTATTTGAGGCTGAGTCGACCTAGGGGAGGCCCAGGACCGGTTTAGACAATCGTCA
Source organism: Lethenteron reissneri (assembly GCF_015708825.2). Classification (NCBI taxonomy): domain Eukaryota; kingdom Metazoa; phylum Chordata; class Hyperoartia; order Petromyzontiformes; family Petromyzontidae; genus Lethenteron; species Lethenteron reissneri. Next base: position 8,894,932 of record NC_083786.1, read on the forward strand.
CTGGTGTTTGCCGTGAGCGGGAATCGAACCCGGGTCGCCAGGTTCGTAGCGCAGCGCGCTAACCGCTGCACTACCGCTCCCCACACGCACGCCCACACACACATTCAGTCGGGCACGCACAAGCACGCACAAGCACGCACATGCACGCACATGCACGCACATGCACGCGTTATTCCTTGACGGTCTTGTTCAAGGAATGTGCCCAGAAGTCAAAGTTGGCTGGCAGCTGTGCGCAACTCTGGGTGCAGCACACGTCTGCCTGGTTCTTCCTGATGCCCCACTCCTCTCCACTATCGGGTCCCGTCATCCACGGCTGCTGTAGAGTGATCCAGTGGTCACACAAGCGGCTTGCATGCAAAGCATGTGTTACGGGTGTGTGGGGTGCACACGTAGGGCTGTGTGTGTGTGTAGGCATGTGCGTGTTTGTTATGGGCGCGTGTGGTTAGCGCGCTCCGCTACAAACCCGGCTACCCGAGTCCAACTCCCGCTCATGGCCAACAGCGGTGATGATTATCTGAACTGATCCAGGGCCTGCCCTAGGTCGACTCAGCCGCAAATGAGTACCTGGTGCGGTGTGTAAACATCGCCACTGGGGAGACAAAGTCCGTGGTGTTGGCCACCCACCCTCTCGTGTGCCGTGCCGGCCTTCATAGGTGCCGCTCGCTAACAGCACTTGCACCTACAGTCTTCAAGGCTAAATAAAGGATATTGTTCGTGCGAACAAACACTGTGGTCATGCGATTGTTCGAACATTGAATCGCGTGTGTGCGTGCATGTGTTTGGCTGCCATGGGCATGCTATAGAGCGGGCATGCTCTACATTGTGCACGAATTATATTTTGTCTAGCCATCGAACAAAGGCGGTCACTGCATTGTGCTTTTTCAGATGCGCTTCTGCGGCCGTCTGGAACGCTCTTCCTTCTGATATATATATTCAGTAGCCACTGGAGCTGTGCACTTTAAATCATCATGTAGATTGAAGATGTGTTTCTTTAGAACTGCGTTTTGTGTTCAGTTTCTTGTCCTTCCCCTCCCCCCGCACCTTCGATTAGCACGGTTGGCTACGTACGATGCGTAAGAAGTTCAACATACATACATGCATATTGTAACAGCCACATGTCAACCCACTCGTTTATACGAGTGAATTATTCATATTAATTATTTATCCAGGAAAGCGAAGCTGAAGTCAATTCGGGACTTTCGTGAAGGTCCTGAATTTACTTTTTTATTTTAAGATGTTTTCATTCAATGTACGATTTATGTTGTTATTATTATGACACATGTGGGAGCGCCCAGAGAAAACCCACGCATGCGAGGGGGCAACACGCTATCCCCGTATAAATAGATCAAAGGGATGGCGATTAGCCCACTTGCTGTACTGCCTTCTCCTGGCGAGCCAGTGTACGGCTCCTCCTCAACGACCCACGCGAAGGGAGTTTCACAACATCCGCGCACGTGTGTGTGTGTGTGTGCGTCAACCACTAACCCTCGCTGCCTCCACAGTTGCTGGATTACTAGACCCTCCCCAGTCATGGGAGTTGTTCGAGTAAACTTTACCACGCTGGTCACTGCGGGTTGGTATAGCGGTGGCATAGGCCCGAATGAGATGGGTTTAATCGCCACACATGTTCGCCATGATTTTCGCCAAGATTTTTAGCCATGATTTGAGCCGTGATTTTCGCCAAGATTTTTAGCCATGATTTGAGCCAAGATTTTTGGCCATGATTTGAGCCAAAATTTTCGCCAGGAATTTAACACGGGTAGCTGGGCTCATTTCTCGGTGCCTCTGAGCGCTGCGCCACCGCTCCCCCTGCATTGTATACCGCACGTGGGTGGGGGGGGGAGAGAAAACCCATTCCTATAGCTCAAAAGCCCCCTTTGTGCCGTCTGTCTGCACATGCAAGAATAGGAGCGGGGTTACAACCCCTGCGCCTTTAATTTGACACGGGCGCTCGTTTCAAGGGAGCGGTGAAGGAAAACCGCCGTCTCATTGAGTAAAGAGCACAATCGCTCCCTTTTTTAATCTCATCCGAGACCGGTCTGACCCGTTCGGTGCTCTGTTGATGGGTCCTATAGTTAGCCTGACCCATGTGCTTGGCTAACTTGGGGGTGGGGGTGGAAACGACTCTTCATACCTGGTTATATCCAATACAGGAAGTATTGATCTGAAGTCCATGACAGCGGCCACTTTTGTGATTGATGCGAAGTAAACACACTGCCTGGGTGATTAACGTCACATCGTGTCGTGTCATGGTGGGGGCGGGGAGGGGTGGGGGACGTTGTTTGTCCATACTTCCCCGCGTTGGTCAGTGCGGGTTGGTCAAGGGGAGATTCGCCCACGACCGCTTCGGATATCACTCGCACACTATTAGCAGCAGCCGGGAGTCGAACTTCAGGTCTGTGGGTTCGGAGCGCGTTGCGCAATGCGGCCTTTCTCAATCCATTGCTGGTTGTTGGCCTCCTGGTGGCTTCCCGAGGGCCTTCTCACGCAAATATGGATCATTATGAGGGTCATGTGACCACGTACGTAAGTACCGGTATGTTCAACTTCTTTCCCGCCGTACGTAGCCAACCGTGCTAATCGGAGGTGCGCCATGGTAGTCGGTGTGGATTGGAAAAAGGCGTGGCGCAAAGACGCCGGGAGTACAGCAGCATATAAGTACGGTACAACAATGGATTTTGCCGCACGACCCTCTGCTGACAGCGGAGCGCTTTTGCTGCGTTTCGTCATTCCGCGAATAATAACCCTGCTGTTTCGAAACATAAATTCTGCGATCAGCTACCCAGGTGGCCATCGTTGCCATGCGGTTGGGGCCAATGTCGGCGCATCGTGTTGCTAACGCTGCGCGTTTACTAGGTATATGATGCAAGCCTAAAACGCATTGCGGCGATGGATACACGCGTGATTCTGAATAACGTTGACCGGCGAAGCCGCCCCTAAACGTGCGGAACTCTGTTTCTTGACTGTCGTCGCAGTGGGCGTTTGGCGTGACCATGTGGGAGATCGCGACGCGGGGGCAGATGCCGTACCCCGGCATCGCAAACCACGAGATCTACGACTACCTGCAGCAGGGCCACCGACTCAAGCAGCCGCCAGACTGCCTCGACCAACTGTGAGCGAACAGCAACAGCCGCTAAAATCGCTTTTGACGTCACCACAACACTTGTGCCACTCGAGTTGCGCTTTGAGGCCACGTGAAGTGTCGAGGGCTCGCTGGCGGGAGGTCACGGAACAGACCCAGGTGCCATGGGTTGACTGACCGAGATGACGCACCAACTTTGCTCCCCACTGTGCCAACTTTCTGCATTTTAGCCACCCCAGTACCGCCTCACTCATTGTTGTGAGCGTCGCTCCTCTGCCCACAGTCTCACATGTACACTTCAAAGACTCATTTGGTGAGTCATAGATTCGCACGGAGACACAGGCTCATGTAGAAACCCATTGAGAAACTAAATAATTGCGTTGGCAAGGGCACCATAATCATCATCATCAGTGTTATCTCAGTCAGGACGGGCGTTCACAACGCACGCAGCTTCCCACGAGAATTGGTCACATATATACCAAGACAACGATCCCCCCCTATAGCCTTTGATAGACTCTTGGGCGCAAGTGCTCTTGGCGAGCACATATGGAGGCAGGCACGGCACGCGAGGGGGTGGGTAACCAACACCACGCACGGTCTTCTTTATCTCCCAGTTGCTGATGATTTCCACATTACGACAGGTAATTATCATGTAAGGCTGAGTCGACCTAGGGGAGGCCCGGGAACGGTTCGGATTAATCGTCATCGGTGTTGGCCTTGAGCGAGAATTGAACTCGGATCGCCGGGTTTGTCGCGCGGCGCGCTAACCGCTGAACTACCACTCCCCATACATACACACATACAAAGATCCCTCCTATAGCCTTTGACGGACTTTTGGGGCAAGTGCTGTGAATGAAGGCTGGCACGGCACACGAGGGGGTGGGTGGCCAGCGTGCCACGCCTGGCCTTCTTATTACAGACACGCACAACACACATTAGGTGACGGTCGGGTGGAGGGCAATAGCGCCTGGCAGAGTGCACAGCAGAGGTCGCAATCAGGTACCCGATACCCGTACCCTACCCGATGGCCGGGTACGGGTGCGACCTCTGGTGCACAGGTGGTCAATTCCAGTTCACCCACCCATCCCTGCATGCCCCCCTCCCCTGGCCCTGCTGGGGAGGGGGCAGTACAAATCCCGTGCGTGTGGCGCCACCTGGTGGTACAAAGCGGCCGGTACATCTGCACCGGACAATAAGGGCGGCCATTTTTTGCTTTGTTTCGGCTTTGTTTGGCTTTGTTTGGCTTTGTTTTGGCCAGGAAAGCCTCGATCACCAAATTTCGTGACATTTTCGGCAGTCTGGGTTGGATGATTGTCGTGTATAATCCCAAGTGGAGTATGTTTTTCAAATTTCGAAGCTGTGGACTCTTCGACATTGGAAAAACATTATAGGGACTCCTACTTATGAACATTTGACTTATGAACTGTTAGAGATACGAACAAACCTGCCCGTATGTCCAGTTGCCTTTTCGGACCGAGAGTCGTAAGTTCAACCGCCGCACAATAGATGGCGGTGATGGCGTCTACATCTGCAGAACGTGAAGAACCAGTGGCATCTACATCTGCAGAACGTGAAGAACCAGTGGCATCTACATCTGCAGAACGTGAAGAACCAGTGGCATCTACATCTGCAGAACGTGAAGAACCTTGTGGCATCTACATCTGCAGAACGTGAAGAACCAGTGGCATCTACATCTGCAGAACGTGAAGAACCAGTGGCATCTACATCTACAGGAGATTATACAACTTTTGAAGCCATACCCCGTGTTCCGTGTACACGCCGTACAACACGTTTGTAATCGACAGGAGTAAAATTGGACTTGCGAACAAAATCGACTTACGAACAGACCCGGAACTCATTCGTAAGCAGAATAGTCCCTATATTATAATTGATTAATAGATAGTTTCTTAATTCAATTGTTTGAATAAAATAAATTAGCTTACAATTTGCATGCACCCTGGACGCACACCTTGAAAGGGATTTTCCATCTCAACGTATCGGTCCGAGTGAAATATTTCAAATAATAAAACAGTTTCCACTCTCTAGGCTCAAAACACATTCGAAGTGCAGATGGTGGATATCGAATGCAACATAATATGATCACATTCACATTTAATTTGGAAAATTGTAAATATTACACTCTAATGTGCATGTATCAATGCTCGTATGTATGTTGAACTTCTTTCGCACCGCACGTAGTCAACCCTACCAATCAGACGTGTGGAAATGCTTGCAGACTATTGCATAAAACCCTGAAATAATCATACTAGTTTACAGCCCCTTCGTCAATCCACTGCTGGATGAAAGCCTCCTCTTGACGTGCCAGCCGTGGGTGTTGGTGAGGCCACCGCTCACCACCGATGACAACCTATGGGCAGGAATCAAACTTTTAAGGTTGTTTGGTTCAGAGCGTGGTGCACGAACCCACTGTGCCACCGCTCCGCTTCACCCACACACATACATGCATGCATACCCCGCCGGAGAAACTACAGTGCCGCTAATTGGAAACATCGCACGCCACGGGAAAGAATTGTTACTCCTCGGTGCCACGTAGGCGTTGCGGCTTCGAAGCCCCAAAGCCCCCTACGGTCGTCACTCCACCACCCCGACTCGTTTCCTTTGGGTTGTGCTAATGGCACAGGGCCTCTAGGTGGGTGTGTCTGTCTGTCTCTCTAGCAGCAGCAGCAGCAGCGTTTAGCGCGCTGCGCTACCAACCTGGCGACCCGAGTATCGTTCCCGCTCACGGCCATGAACACCAGTGACGATGATCTGAATGGGTTCTGGGCCTCCCCTAGGTCGACTCAGACTTAAATGAGTGCGGGGTGCGAGTGTGTAGTCGACATCGCCACGAGTGAGAAAAAGGCGGCCAGGGCGTGGTGCTGGTGGCCACCCATCCGCTCGTGTGCTGTGCCGGCCTTCATAGGTGCTCGCTCACAGCACTTGCCCCAAAAGTCTGTTGTGACTATACAGCGGAGATTTTCTTCCTTTGTCTCTCTCTATGAAATCGACGTGCCCCCTGTTTCGGTGCAAGAAGCATATTGATGCCGCCGAATCGGTCCACATCGTATTGTGTTGAGGATTTGTAAGAAACCAAATGATCGGCGCGGTTGGCCACATACGCTGCAAAGGAAGATCAACATACGTACATCACGTCCATCATTAAGTGGTTGCAGGAGACAGTACAGCAAGTGCTGTTATTTGTTCCAAAGTGACTGAATACTCCCTCGTGAGTTTCCTTTTATTCCAGACATTCTTGCTGCCTCCCACACATCAACAGAAATGTTCAGAGAAAGCACCCCCCCCTCCACCCCTTGCTCCCCCACTTTTTTTAAAGGAGGATCTCAATTTAGGAAAACCTGGCCGGTTCCTTATATAAGTGCTTTTGCATGTGTTTGGAAAACCAAAGTGGCAAGCACCATACTCTGAAACTCTCCCCACGACGAATGTCCGTGAGTGCACACACGCCCACAATGTACGGCCCCTCATGTCGCAGCGGTTAACGTGCTGTGCCACAAACCCGGCGACCCCAGTTCCATTCTCGTGGTGGATATCTGAACCGGTCCTGGGTCTCCCCTATGTCAAACTCAGCCTTGAACGAGTACCTGGTGCGGTGTGTCATAAACATCAACACCGGGAAGAAAAATTCGGCGCGGTGTGCAGTAGTGTTGGCCACGCCGCACCACTTTGTCCATCGTGCTGGCCTTGAATAGGCGCTCGCTGCCGACGGCACCTTCACCATCGGTCCTTGCGTGGTGACACACGGGAGCTCTCCGTCTTTTGTGTGCCGCAGGTACGACCTGATGTACGGCTGCTGGCACCTGGACCCGACGCAGCGTCCCAGCTTCACGTCGCTGCGGTACGAGCTGGAGAAGATCGCCAAGTCCCTCCCGGAGGAGCTCTACGTCAACGCGGACCAACTCGACAGGGGCCGAGCCTCCGCCGCCACCGGATTCTTCTCGGAGCTCGGAGCCTGCGGCGGCGGCGGCGGCGGCAGCTGCATCGGTGGCGCCAGGGCCGTGTGGTGCGCCGCGGATAAGGACCACGGCGCCGGCGGTGACGCGGCGGCGGCAACGGTGGCGGCCGCGTTTGGGGACCTCGACGATTGCGGCGACGATGGCGGCGCCGCGGGATGCTGCCGGCCCGTGGCCTCGTGCGCGACGGTGCACTGCGAGGGCGCCGGCGATTGCGCGGAGGCGGAGAGTCGCTACGTTGTGCCGCCGTCCGCCGCCGCCAACGGTCCCGGCGAGGCGCAGGCTTCCGAGCGAGACCCGGCGGCCACCGTCCTCGACAAGGCGGTGTGATGACCACGGAGTGCAGTAGCGTGGTCGTGGCGCGGGGGGCGGGGGGCCCACCGGGTGCGAGGAATGAGATGAGGGGCAGGGGTGGCACCTGAACCTGCCCGGACACCCCCCACTTTCTGCGTTTCTCGGCGACCCGGGACCCTCTGGCCTGTGGGCCCGGGTGGCAGTTGCACCGCCTTCACACTCGATTTGCTACTTCTCCGTGCCGGAAATGACAGACGCGAGGGTCTGTGGGACAAACAAGTTCATGCGTTTGCAGCTGTTACATGCCACGCATGACGTCGGTCTGTTTGGACGCTGAAGCTTCACCGCATGCGGGGAGAGAGTGACTTACACCTCGCATTGAAGCTGACGACTTGGGGTAGTGCCATCGGGTGTTATTTTTGTTGAAACGAGCAAGGGAAATGAATAAAGGTGGCAAAACAAGATCAACAGAGGATGTGAGAGTCTGTGCGTTAAGCCCAATGTCGGTCTCTCCTACCGTTGCCTTTCATACTCTTACAGGTAAACTGCAAATTACGCTCTTGTTGGCACTGTCTAATGTCTGATAGCGAAACGTCAGACATCGTGTAAAAAACAGCACCACGGTACAACCTGAAAACACATCGGAGGGTTGTGCACGGCAACACAAGCGTGGATACTTGCGCAGCTGTGTGTGGCGTACTGTTGCTTGCGAAACGCTTGCGTTGCCTCAAACTGCATGCTGTCTGTCAACGGTTTTGTTTCTGTGCGTGTGGGTCGTTGCGCAAGCATTATATTATATCCATGGGAGGTAACGTCCTCTACAGCACAAGATGAAGGAACTCCGCTCCGATCGTTTGAGATGAACTTCAGATTCCATGGAGCGTTCGTTGTCAGAGGGAGCGCGAATCAACAAAGTCCACGAAAGAATCACAAATTTAAAGTGCATCGGTGGAATTGTCGCTTTATGTAAAAAATAACTGCCCGACTTCATGTAATATTTCATCACGTTCGGTAATTGTTGCAGAAATTTGTGTCGCCTACAAAACAAATTTATATGCAGCTTTCACAGTAATTACCGATAGATTTTATCTAACCACATCAATCATCGGTTATTAAAAAGTCATTCTTGATTCTCTTAAACCCTGCTTTGTACAATCAGTCACGGGGTTTTTTTAAATCTTATCTTTATTTAGTATGTACGTGTAATTTTGTATGATTCTTGTAACCAAACTTTGCACAATGTAACATTGCCAGTGTATACCTTTCAACCACTACAGTGAGGTGGTCTGCATTTTGCACTAATATAGACGTTCATGTAATGCCCTCATTGTAATGTTCGTGTATCAGAAAATAGTCTTTTCAGAATGTTGTAGAAATATTTGACCAATTACTGCCTGAGACCCAAAGGGCTACAGGCTATGAACAATATGAAGTAATAATTAAACGAATTTACATCCAGAATAGGGTGGAGCAGTGGTTCGTACATTTCACCAGGAAAAACCATCAACCTAAGTTTGAGTCCCAGACACAGCTAACAGCAGTGGCGAGTGATGACCCGAACCGATCCTGGTTCCCACTCCCCTGATCCCTTAACCAACTCGCACCGACCAGCATAGCTTTGGGGCGGCCTTAATCAAGCAGTGGATAAATCATGGCTGATACGATGACGTACATCTTGCCACGTGTCATATGTTGGCATTTCAATGAGACCTTCGGAAACACAGCCACCTATGTAGTTCTTATGTTGGTCAAATAAATGATAATTTCTAAATATTTTTTTTATTTCAATAATTATTTACCTGGGAAAAGCCCCTTGTGTGTACTGGTTTTTTTTTCAGGGAGGTCTTTTCCAGGAGAATTTGGCCAAATCCATTTTTTAAAATTGAGTTTTATTTTTATATGGAAGAAAATTCAGGCTGCCCACAGAAAATCCCTTGCATAATAAGAGGATAACCTTTAAACCCCTGCACATCTGTATTTAAGAATGTACTTCATGACAAGCTGTTACAGGTTGCTGTTTGTGATATAGTGAAAATTAAATGTATAATCTTTGTAAAAAAAATCTTTTGGTACGTAAGATTATCCAACGTGATTTGTAAATACAACGTTGTACTAACAGCCAATGCTTTGTCATGGATTTAGAACTCAATTGTTTATAACCGTCAACTCTTGACATTTTTTACATGAAATTTTGTACACGTGAAAAATAAAGAATAAATCAAATGTTGCTACTGCGTATTTTGTTGTATTCCCCGAAAAAACACGCTTCGAAATTAGACTTTTTTTTAGTTTCAAGATTTGGCTATCCGATTATTACTGTACTTTTTTTCGGTGATGCTGCTGCATTAGAATCAGAAAATATATTTATACTGGAGGAATCTGGTGAGCTATTAAGCTCTATTTCACAGATGTCCACTAGTGGCGGGTAATAACGTTACAATAACAAACAATAAAAAAACACGAAAGGAGTGCAAAGGTAAACAAATTGCTTTAAAATTGTATAAAAATAAACTATGTTTGTATCTTACAAGGTAAAGCCCATTGAGCTATTAGCTTATTTTTCAGAAGCGACCCGGCCACAAATGATATCTCAACAAAGTAGATTATCAAGTGGAAATATATAAACAATGCACCCCAAAGGGCATGTAACATAGAGATATAATATTTTAAAAAATACAACACAATCGCCAATAACACTGTCTTAAGAAGAATATATGTAAGGTGACGTTTCAGGCAATAGCTCTTCTGCATAGCACATATAGATTTTTCGATTTAAAGCTTTCGTGACTACAGGGATTCATATTCGTGGTTCTTTTGGTAAAGTCACGTAGAAGGGAATAATAAAATAATAAAAATATAACATCAAATAAAATTCTGAAAATGACAGTGAGAATTTTATTTTATTATGTGAATTTTTTATTATTTTATTATTTCCCTTCTACGTGACTTTACCGAAAGAACCAAGAATATGAAGCATCAATAGAGAGTCCAGAGAGAGCTAGAGAGAGAGTGGATTGCACTATAATAATTACATTTTCAATTATGTCCTGATGAATAGTCTGAAATCTGCTCGTGAATAGTTACTCACTAGACGTACCCTGCACTAATTAAACTTATATTGCAGTACTACATCAACTCATTTGTTTTAAAAGTAAAATTGTCAACAGTCCAGAGGCTGGCCGCCAGTGCCAGCAAGACCTTCTCTGCTGGCCTAGAAATTGTCAGAATCAGAACTTTTTCATAATTTAATATATTTTTTCTTGAATGCTATATGTATTTTACAAAGTTCGTTCCCATCAGTCTATTAACGTCATTTCATTGCTACTCTCTCCCTCGGTTGCGCTGCTTCCAGTGCAGCTCATATATAAATGAGAGCGTTTATCCAATCGGATTTTCCACCTGTGCCGTCTCCGTCTCTCCGGGTGAAAAATCTACCCCGAGGGCCTTCAGAATGTCGAGTGAATCCCCTCTGCTGTTGAAGCAAATGGGGACGATGTTGTTGATTGTCATCCTTTAACCAATCAGATGTCAAGTTTGCCATGTTGGGCGTATTCTTGGACACGCCGGAGCCTTCTCGCTGGCCAAGCCGGCGACGTTCGCATTTTTCGCGTGGCGTGATCGGAGAGCCATTTAGCTAACTGAAGTAAAACTCGCTTCAGCACGTAACGTAGCATCATCTAAGATTTATTAAAATTTTCTTTCGTGACGTTCAGATTTTTAGATGTAGTGCTTTAGATTTTTTTTTGTGGGGAAGCCTGTTGAATCCATCCTGATTGTGTTGTTTGTGTTTTACGGCATTTTTGCTTGCTTGGTGGTCGTATGAGTAAATGTTGTGAGTTTGTTTTTATTTCTTTGGTAATGACATTGATTTGGGCTACGCGATGTCTATTTGTGATGCAGCATCCTGTCATACCGCGTGTAACAGCGGTACATCCTTGATGGTTTTCAGTCACCATGTATTCATGTCTCTGCAATTAGTGTATTGTAACTCTCATAGGTGTTGAGCCTCGTGTTAAATCACTTTACTCCACTCGATAAAGGTTACTGTCACCGTGAATATGGGGTGGTTACGTCAAATGACAAAAGCCGAGAGCCCTCGTGTCACGGTGAGGTTATTCGAAGGCGGTTTCATTGCGGGAGGATAGCCCTGAAGTCCGAGGTGTAAAATACACGGCCCGCTCAACACAATCATTCTCGATTTAAAGCTTTCGTGACTGCAGGGATTCATCTTCTTGGTTCTTTCGGTAAAGTCATCACGTAGACGCTGTCTCCCCGACAGACCTGATCTTCACCTGAGGACGGCTGCTTGCGTTGTGGCCGAAACGTCGTGAGAATTATTTTATTATGTTGTATTTTATTATTTCCATTCTACGTGACTTTACCGAAAGAACCAAGAAGAACAATCATTCTCATTCGCAAGTTTGGAGCGATTTATTCTTTCAGCGCACGTGCAGGAGGCGGATTTTGCCATTGCCAGGTCTGCCGTGCGGGGATGTCGGCATGTGGAGGAGACTTTATCCAGCGGTGAACAAGATCACGGCCGTTGATGATGTGCCAGTTCATATGCTGTTCTGTTAAGCTAATGGCGCAAACGAGACGGGCAAAAGTGAGACTTAAAAAAAACAAAGAAGAACAATCGTTAATATGCAAACGGTGCTTATGTAAGGCTTTCCTAACTACGCGTGCTCAGTGTTTGTGTGGAGCGCCGCGCTACAAAAACGCTCACGGCCAACATCAGTGACGAGTGTGTGAGCCGGTCCTGGGCCTCCCCATAGGTCTACTCAGCCTCAAATGAATGCCCGGTGCGGTGTCTTTATCATCGCCACTGGGGAGACAAAGGCGGCCGGGCGTGGTTGCTTGGCACAACACCGCCTCGCGTTCACCGTGTCGACCTTCATAGGTGCTCGCTGCCAGCACTTGCCCCAACAGTCTGTGAAGGCTACGGGGTGCGGGATCTTTGTCTTTGCTATTTAATTCGCTTCGACATTTGTGACGATGTGTAACGAGGGTGGGGGGGGGGGTGAGAAATGTGACGTCACATCAAAATGCGCAACTTTAAATAAATATAGAATTGTTATAACAACACTAATTGTTATAACAACACTCATACAACATCAGAGTGCAGCGCCACATTAAATACGCACTACAATGACAATAGTTGAAAGCGATTTGAAGCATGTTTATTTTCAAAATGGAAATATGGTTTTGGGGGGGGGGGGGAGCAGAGCAGAGCTTTGTGGCGTCATATTTGAGGGGGGGGGTCTGACTTTTTGTGACGCCGTGTGACGAGGGGGGGGGTCAAAAATCGTCCAAAATCGCGTGACGTCATTTATGGACGGCCCCTAAACCATAATCGCGAACGTCATCCCCGCAACAGCGGCGGCTTTTGTGTGGCCATCGAACAAAGGACGGTGGCCACTGCATCAGATGCGCTTCCTGTGGCCGTCTGGAACGTTCTCTTCGTTTGCAATGCCAGGACGCCACTGGAGCTATGTGCACTTTTAAATAATCGTCCGGAATGAAATGTAACTTCTTTAGAACTGCGTGTTGTGTTTAGTTTGTTGTGTTCCCCCCGCAACTTCGATTGGCAACGGTTGGCTACGTACGGTGCGAAAGAAGTTCTACACACATGCGTATCAAGATTTGAATGGGGTAGGTTCCTTACAATAAACACACTGTGCTTGAAGAAGGGCTATTGCCCGAAACGTCGTCATTTGCAAAAAGCAAAACAAGTGTTATTGACAAATGCGAATCACCGAATCTCGCGAGGAGCTGGAAAATCGTGATTCATCCACTGCCTTTGTATCGTGGAAGGAGAGGGGGGGAAGGCGAGTGGAGAGGGGATAGAGAGAGAAGAGGAGAGAGGCCACAGAAGACATAGGGGGAACATAGACATGGAGTAGGGAGAGAGGGGGTAGAGAAAAAAAAGAGAGGGAAGGGGTAAGAAGGAGAGCAGAGCGTGACATCTTTCGTGAAATCTTTCATTTAAAAAAAACAAAAAAACCGAAATGATGAACGAAGCAAAGTGCCGACTACACCGAGCATCTTCTTGTTTCCACTGATCGTAAAAAAAAAGTGAGTTTAGAGAGAGGGGTAAGACTTTGACTTTTAAACAACTTTTATTGCCGCTAGCAGCAATTGCACTGGAGGCGATTTAAATATGAAATACACAAAAAAATGAAAATGAACGCTACAAATCGACGCGCTTTGCAGCGAAAAGAAGAGAGAGAGGTTAGAGAGAGTTCTTCTTGGTTCTTTCGGTAAAGTCACGCAGAATGGAAACAGACCTGTTCTCCACCTGAGGACGGCTGCTTGTGTTGTGGCCGAAACGTCGTGAGAATTATTTTATTATGTTTTATTTTTATTATTTTATTATTTCCCTTCTGCGTGACTTTACCGAAGGAACCAAGAAGATGAATCCCTGCAGTCACGAAAGCTTTAAATCTAAATTTAAGAGAGAGAGGGGTAAGAGAGAGAGAGAGGGGTAAGAGATGGTTGTGGGCGTGAGGGTTTTACATAAAGCTAGGTTAAACATTTTTTTTTTAATTACGAAATGATAAACGATGCAAAGTGCCGAATACACCGAGCATCGTCTTGTTTCCACTGATCGTAAAAAAAGAGAGGTAAGAGACTTTTGACTTTTGAAAACTTTATTTCCCCAGCGCAAATTGCGCTGGAATATTGCTGTGCCTTGTAAGCCACTCGGAAGTGACCATTTCTGCAACCAGTGACAAATTAAATGCGTTCAGTCTCAGTGACAATCACCATAAAGCGAACAGCGGCGTCAGTCCTGCACGACTGGACAAGAAACGGGGGGGAGGGGGGGGGTCAAAACGTGTAGATCAGTGCATTCTGCACAACTGTACACAGAGCGTCCTTGGCGCACCCCCATTTCTTCAAAAAGTCACTCTCCCCCTCGGCATGAAAAAATATGGAACGCTTCACGAATTTGCGTTAGAGAGAGAGAGTTTCGAGAGAGGGGTGAGAGAGAGAGATGGTTAGAGAGAGAGATGGTTAGAGAGAGAGATGGTTAGAGAGAGAGGGAGATGGTTAGAGAGAGGGAGTTTAGAGAGAGGGGTAAGAGAGAGAGATGGTTAGAGAGAGAGATGGTTAGAGAGAGAGGGAGATGGTTAGAGAGAGAGATGGTTAGAGAGAGAGGGGGATGGTTGTGGGCGTGAGCTCGAGGAGAAGAGGCGATTGGCTGAGCCTGGCTGGCTAAAAGGAGAGCACCGCTCTCTCCGACCTCTGCACCGCACCAGTCTCACCATGGCGTTCCTCCTCAAAGGCGTGGCGGGGCACTACAAGGTGGTGGTGGTGGTGATGTGGCACGCAGTACCGTGATAATGTTTGCACGCCGTCGATGTTAAAGTTGCACAGGCAACATCTCCGCTGTGAAACTCACGTCTGTGAAGTGAAGGATAATGTTAAAGTGCTTAAAATGTATTGAGAGTTTGCGTTGCGTGGTGCTCGGATGTGCGCGGGAGCGGTGGGTGTAGTGGTTAGCGCTGCGGTATCGAACCCGGCGAGCCGAGTTCGATTCCTGCTCGCGGCCAACATCGGTGACGATTATCTGAACCGGTCCTCGCCTAGGTCGACTCGGCCTCAAACGAGTACCTGGTGCGGTGTGTGAAACATCGCCACGGAGGGAGACAAAGGTGGCCGGGCGTAGTGTTGGCCTTATTAGGTGCTCGCTAACAGCGCCGCCGTCTTTGTTACATGCGAGACGCGGGTTTGGGGGTAAGCTTTGTTAATGTTCTTCGGCTGTCAGTTTTAGTGGTGCAGCAGTTAACAATAAATAAGGCGACGTTAGGTGGTGGCATTGCGATGGCAGCGTGATTACGATGCGAATTTATTTAAACGATTTGGTTGTCAGGCAAAGCCCCCCCCCCCATCCGTGCGAGGTGGCATCGCCCCAGGCCAGAGCCGCCTGAGGGGGGGGGGGGGTCCTGGGTAGAGCCGCTAGGCAAGACGGGGGGGTCCGCGGTCTCTACGTTTTTTTTAGGCCTTGCGTGCGATTTGTCGTTTTTGCATTTTAATGCTAAGCTGTTATTGATATACATTTTTGTGGACGATGTTTTGTGGACGATGTGGTTTGCTACAAGGCGTTGTGTTAACTTCGAAGGTAGAAGTGTAGAGTTAAAACAAGTTCGTGCGTTTGCAGCTGTTAAATGCCGTGCATTGCGTTCAAGTGTAAACACATTCCCCGTCAGAGTCAAGTTCACGCGGCCCTGAAATGGCTTATTTCGCAACTTATTGTAAGATTATAACGAATCCAAATGTCCAATGATGTTTTTATTTATTATTTGGTGATGCTCATGTGGCTTTACAAAGGGGAAGAAAAAAAATAGTCGACGTTTCAGGCGATGATCCTCATTTCATACAAAGGCGCCGGGGACACCCAATAACAATACGCATAACACTGGTCAACACACGTGTTTCTGGCACAAGGTATTCCAACGGGTTTAATGTAATTTTGGGGTGCTGATTCCAAATCTGGCATCAGTTTTTGTCTATCGCATCAGGTTTTTGAGATATTAAATATTGCATTTTCAATAAAAACTGCAGAAGAAAAATATTAAATAAATGTGGATATCTACACCAAATGATATTATAAACACACTATCCAAAAATACAGCACCATGTTTTAACACTAAAGCAGTCACTGACTCGCAACAACTTGCAATCATAAGTGACAGAGTTAATTTCGGGTAAAATCAATGATAACGGGGTATGCCGATAGCATAGAAATGAGATGTAATTGGGTTTTGTTTTCTTCTGAAAACTCTACTGGATTTTGTTTTGTATCTCTTGTCAGTAAGGCATCGAATGTTGTAACCCAAAATAAGTTTTGGAGAACACACACTTATCTCTTTCAGTGAGCCAGGCCTCTCGTATGAATAATCATTTACAGCGGCCTTTTAAACATTAAAGCCCATCGCTAAACATACACCTCTGTACAGGTATTAATATTCTGTTTCCACGAAAGCAATTTATACATCTAGAGGCAAGTCCTGCGGTCTGGATAACCAGCAGTTTAACAGCCATGGACACTGGCGCTTGGTAATGTGTTTTTTTTTTCATGGGCCGTGACTTCTACGAAATGGACGTGCGGATTGGCTCATTGGAACAACACCCCCTTTTTCCATTGGTTGGCAATGACAAACAAACCATTTTTGCTGATGACAGATTTAAATGAGAACCACGCTTAAAGACTATGCGATTCATTAACTATTAGTCAAGCGAATGCGCGTGCTGCACTATAAATCTGGCCTTCCAAGTTTCCAGCCATGGCTAACATCAGTGGCAAGTGCTCTCCGAACCACTCGTGTGGCCTGGCGTGACCCACCCGCACTGACCGGTGTGGTGAAGTATAGTCAAAACAACCCATATGACCCACACGGTGTGACAAGGCCTTCATCCAGTAGTGTGCTGTTTTGATAAAGGACTGCAGATTCGGTAATGCTCAATTATTTAACTGTGGGGGTACATGGTCCAGCACACTGTTCATAACCCACATACATTCATTTAAATTACCGGTCATGGCTAGCATCAGTGGTGAGTGACATAAAAAACAAACTCAGCTCGTTCCCTCCCGGACCCGAACTGACCCAGCTACGTGCAGTACAGTCAACTCGCATGACCCTACACATCGCGGGGAGACCTTCACCCATTTGTGTTTTGACAAACGTAACTATTATTAACCTGTGATGTGCCTTTTTTCTGTTTTTTTTCTTTGCAGGGAGTCCACGCTGCGGCAAGGCTGTACTCCTCTGGAGCTGTGAGTACGACTCCTCGTACACTTATCTCGCAGTGTGCCTACACAACAGAGTTTCCCCCACTACTGGACAAGAACAACTAGGGAAAGGAAGTCGTAAAAGAATTTGGAACAGGGGCTTTGCCTTGCAGTGCGAAGTTACAGGCCGGTGATGACGGTTTGCTTGTTGTATAATGCTCTCCTTGCAAAGCATCCCAGGGTTATTTGTAATAATACTTTAAAAAGCCATTTCACAATCCTGCTCAAATGTAATCTCGCATGGATTATTAAAATTGTATTTAAATATTTCAATGTGTTGGCATTCCTGATATCACTCGGAAGAGTGAATAATTATGTGGACCCCTTAATTGTATGCCATAGGTCAAAATAACACTGGTGTTATAAATGCATTACACGTGTTATACATTTACACGTCCAATTTTTTTTACCTTTTAAAAAGTTTCATTTATTGAATGAGATTTCATTTAGTTTGGCTTAAAGTATTATCTAAATGTTCTCAAATGTTTCTGCCTGAGGGCAGACTCATGCCTCAAGTTCACCCAAACCCATCTCACTCCCCCCCTGCCTTCCTTACAACACCCAACTTCATGCTCGAATTCCTGAGCCATTCGGGAAGGAAAGTTGCCTTCCTCAGCGACGTGTTTGTTAGGTGATCACATAACGTCATACCCGGGAATGATATACTGCTTTGTAGGTACGATCACACGCACACACTGAACGGATGCTTTTAACAGTGGTGTGTGCGATGCAAATGGTTCATGGATCATGCATGCACTCTCCTGTACGTTGTGCGTGTCTCTCCAAAGCCAACCACAAAGTTGTTCATCGACGGAAAGTTTTTCGACTCCACCACCTCAGAATGGCTGGATGTGCACAACCCAGTAAGTGGTTTAATTAGTTGCATGTTAGTGCATACCTGGAACATGACCCACAGCTTGCTTGTGCGTCGCATTACTTGCACAAATACGCACAAGCAAGGGAGTTGTACGCTCAGACATTTACATCTCTCACTCGAAATCTTTCACCCCAATGCATCGTCACCATCATCATCATCGGCCATGACCAATCCACTGCTGGATGAAGGCAGCCTTCTCAATCCGTCCGCCGTTCGTCACGATAATCATCCCAGCATCTGCACACGAGCTGAACTCAGCACTCCATCTCCATAGTGGGTCTCCTCTCGGGCCCATCGCCCTCCTCCGTTGGCTGCTACTCAGTAATTATTCTCGCCCACCCGCCATCATCCTTTCAAGCGGCATGTCCTTCCCAAGCCTACTTGCTTGTTTTGAGTTCTAACCTGTGTATTCACTCCAATCCATGCATTCCTCTTTCTGTGTCTTCATGAAATTCCAAACCTGTACTTTTCCCATGCTTCCTTGTGTACTTGAAAACTTCTGTACCATTATACTGTACAGTCACTCCAATGCATATTTTTTTAATTGCAAAGTTGACTTTGCAACGGGACTGTCTGAGCAAGCACATTTTATGATCTTCATATGGACTTGGCACTGAACCCTTTGAAAGTTGGCTGTGAAATCTACTCTGGGAGCATTAAATAAAGATGAGGCAACTCTGGTATGATGGGGATGCAAACGGCTCGATGAGATTAGATAAGTATTGTAATTTAATGAATTAATATTCTTCGCTCAGCTGTCGGCTGGAATATGTGGTTACAGAACTCTAAAAGCTGGAGGGCACGTGTTGGTGTTCAAGGTTAAGCTGAACTCTGCCGCTGTTATTAAAAAGTAACCGTGTAATAATTTTCCATCCTTCCACAAATATTTACATTGTGACAATTCGTGGTTCGCGATTCGATTCAATAATCGAATCCTGTTTGTCGTGCTTTCTGGTGCTGGAAATTCCACGTTATTTTGTGATAGGTGACCAGTGTCTTTATGGAATAAGCAATGTTGATAAAAATGTATCAACCCCTGCTGAACCCATTCCAGAATGGGATTTGAACTTGTGAGTTTCTGATTGTTTAATTCTAGATTTGAAGTTTTCGTGACTGCAAGGATCCATACTTTTTGGTTCTTTCGGTAAAGTTTATTATTTGTATTATTTTCACCTACGTGACTTTACCGAAAGAACCAAAGAGTTTAACACGTAGGCTTTTGCGACCAATATTATCCATAATAGAGGTTTTTGGGTTAGATCACATAAATATAAATGTCGTAAAACCCGCCTCCAACCAACGCAGCCAATTAGTAAGGTTTGTCGCGAAACAAAACATGGCAATTCGTTCCTAGTACAGCACACCGGTGTGTTGGAGAGTAAACCCACAACAGGAACATTTCGAGTACGACATTTCACCAGTAATTAATTTCGTCAGTAACTACAACCAGCCTCATTAGGCTTGTCGCTTGTCGAGGTTGTAATTACTGGTGAAATGTCGTCCTCGAATTGTAAATGTTGTGGGTTTACTCTCCAACACACCGTAGTAACTAATTGGCATGTTTTGGTTACGTGACAAACCTTACTGATGTGTCAGGTGGTGGCAGGTTTAACGACACTTACATGTTCATGATCTAATGCAAAAAAACCTCTGTTCTGATTGTTAGTTGAGGTAATTAATTGCAGCACTGCCTGCTCTTCATTATCAATCCATTCTATCCGCTGCTGGATGAATTCCTCATACCATTACCACCTCTCACGGCCTTGCAGTTCCATTATGTTGCTTTTTCATGCACTTTTCTGCTCCCGTATCGACCTTCGTCGGTTTAACGCGCCGGCGACGCTTCGGTGAACGCCGCGATTTCAGGCCACGAACGAGGTGGTGACGCGCGTGCCCAAGGCGACGCTCGCCGAGATGAACACCGCGGCGGAGTCGTGCCAGCGCGCCTACGGACCGTGGTCGGAGACGTCGGTGCTCACACGCCAGCAGGTCTTCCTCAAGTACCAGCAGCTCATCAAGGACAACATTGTGAGTTCGCCGTTCCACGGCTGTCGTGCCGAAGCCACACTGTCGTGCAGCTCCCCTAGGCAGTGGCGGCTCCTGCAAAATCTCTCAGGGGGGGCAAATGTCTGGATGATTTATAAGGATAAGGTCCACCCATGCAAAGGATAAATTAACAGCTTAAGCATGTAAAGGCAACTTCACTTCTTTAATATTAATGAAAAATAAAGTGACTCTTACAATACATCTTGTTTGTTTCTATACTCACTATTAATACAATCCACTCAAATTTCTTTTATTAAAGATTCCACTAGGTGGCGACAAATAATATTGTTGGATGCAACGTGCTTACGTATGATGACGTAAGCATGTTAGTGCGAGCCCTCCCGGAAGCATAGAGAATGCATTGCAGCGCCCCCCGTTCGAAAAAAAACATCTTTGAATGTAAGTCTATGGGACCACTCTGGGCGATTCTCAGCCGGAGTGAAATCGCCCAAAAAGAGGCGGTACTCCACAGAACGGGACATGACGCTGATTGGACTATATCCAGAGGCACAGTGACGGCTAGCGTGACTCTGTGGTTGAATGACATTGGTGGTGCGTCGCCCAATCGCCCTAATGAAGAAACCGCCCCTGCCCCTAGGGGTGGATAACGGTTGAGGTCACTTGTATTGGTCTCTTCACCCTTTCCCGTACCGAGACGTCTGCAAGTGGTAGGGTGGGTTTCCGTTCACCGCTGAACGCGCAAGCGTTTAGCGTCAATTTCATTTAGGGAGGCGTACCACCGTTTATTTTTAAGACATTGTTACCGTACTCACCGCAGAGAACTCAAGCGGCATGACCTCACTGGGTGATAGCTGGCGCCAAACTGTGTTCTTCTACACCCTCCCGCGTGGCCTTGTGGGAGCCTCGGTACGTCTTCCAACCTGGAGACGTACCGATAAAGTTATTATTTTATACATGTACGCGTACATTATCAGAACGGAATTGTAAGAAACACTGAAGACATACACATACGTCATCGGAATGGGAAAGGGTTATAAGTAGTTCCATGATATTTGCTTCCACCGGCTATTCTCTAACATTGGGTGTTCTGCATGAACATTTGTCCTCAGTGATATGATGCTGATATCACCATTGGAATAACATTGGGGAAATGGTTTAAAAAAAAAAGAAACAAACTGTGAAAACAAGCAAAGCTCTAACCATTGCCACACATTTGAAGCCAGCTGTTGCGGGATTGTTTCCGATATATGTCTTAAGATGCAGTCGCATTTAGGCGCGAAAAAGTCCAAATTGTATTGTATTATAAACGTAGACCCGTGTGTGCGTGTGGCCTCGTTCAGAAAGAACTGGCCAAGGTCATCACAAAGGAGCAGGGCAAGACGCTGGCGGATGCGGAGGGAGATGTGTTCCGAGGGCTGCGTGAGTCTCCTGCCCTGATGCACTCACCGCTTCAATATCATGCCGAGTGTGTGTTGTGTTAAGATCGGCACTGGTAAGACAAAGGTGTCCAGGAATGCTGTTTGCCACACCATCCCCTGGTGTGGCACTACGGCCTTCATAGGTGCTCGCTAACAGCACGTACCCCCCCACCAGCCTGTGTAGGCCACACGAGGGGTGGATCTTTTGTCATTTGTGTGCGCGTGTTTGTTTGAGCGGTCCGACACTGCTGCCCACAGAGGTGGTGGAGCATTGCTGCAGCATTACCTCGCTGGTCCTGGGCGAGACCCTGCCGTCGATCGCGCGCGACATGGACAGCTACACGTACCGCTTGCCGCTCGGCGTATGCGCCGGCGTCACGCCCTTCAACTTCCCGGCCATGATCCCGTTATGGATGTTCCCCGTGGCGCTCGTGTGCGGAAACACGTTCCTGCTCAAGCCGTCGGAGCGCGTGCCGGGCACCGCCATGCTGCTGGCGCGACTCCTGCAGGACGCCGGCGCCCCCGACGGAACGCTCAACATCATCCACGGACAGCACGACGGTACGGGACCTCGCGCACGCCGCGCTTGCACGCGTGCGGATGTACGCGTGTCTGTATTTGCGTGTGCTTGTGTGTAGCCTGTATGTCCAGCCACCACACACCTAAACAGGTTTTGTTCGGCCTGATAGAGGGTGCTAATCGGGCGCGGCACGGGCTAGAGAAGAGATGGAGTGATGTGGTACAAGAGGATGTGGAGCTGAGTGGACTTGCCGATGACTGGTAGCAGCGGTGTCAAAATCGGCCTCTGTGGAGGAGGCTCGTGAAGGACGTTACTGGACAGTTGGAGGCAGTCGCTTTCCAGCAACAACGGAGGGCAGAGGAGCGACGCTCACAACAATGAGCGGAGCGCCGGGTGGCTAAAATACAGCAAGTTGGCACAGTAGGGAGCACAGGTGGTGCATCCAATGGCGGAGCCACGATTTTCAGGTAGGGGGGGCAACCCCTCCAGCAATGAAAAATGATAGGAGTTGTTAGTAAGTAAGGACTTGTCCCTTGCTTTTTATTCGACGCGTGTGCCGCGATGGCGCAGTCATCGATCGAGGGTCGAATTCGAACCGCGTTGTGTGATCGGCATCGCGCTCGCTGAAGGTGAATGCCTTCAGGGAAGTTGTGTACTGTATACGCAACTGCGCACAATTCTGAGTCACTTATAACTGCTTTGCCGTTACTTATTGCCAATTATGGACTCAATAATAAGCTACACAGTGGCAGTGGGGGTCGCAAAATGCCGATTTATTACTAATAAACCTCAATTAGGAATTTCGATCGGATCATTGGGGGGGGGCACGTGCCACCCCACCCCCCCCACTGGCTCCGCCAGTAGGTCCCTCGACCAGTCATCGCAGTCAATCAACCCATGGCACCCGGGTCTGTCCCATGACCTCCTGCCAGTAAGCGTTCGACATTTTACGTGGCCTTAAAGTGCATTGTAGCCCGGCACAAGCGCCGTGGTGACGTCCACCGCCACTTAGTGGCGAATGGCGGTTGTTGTCTGTATGGGGAGTGGGTAGTGCAGTGGTTAGCACGCTGCACTTTGAACCCGGCCAGCCGAGTTAGAGTCTCGCTCGCGAACAATAACGGCGGTGAATATCTGAACCAATCGTGGACTTCCCCTCAACTGAGTACCTGGTGCGAGATGTAAATATTGCCACTAGGGAGACAAAGGTGGGTGGACGTGGTCCTGGCCACCCATCCCTTCATGTCCTCTTCTGACTTTCATAGGTTTCCACTATAACAGCACTTGCCCCAAATGTCTGTTGAAGACTATATGGGAGGGGTATTTGTATGTGTGTGTGGAACTGGAGCGGTAGCGTAGTGGTTGATGCAATGAGTTATGAACGCGATTCAATTCCGTGGCAACGGCTAATATTTTTTACGAATATCTGAAGCGGTCACCGAGGTGGATTTGAACCTTTATTTTGTACCTGGTGCGTTGTGCAAACATCGCCACTGGGGAGACGAAGGCGACCGGGCGTAGTGTTAGCCCACCACACCCTCGGGCGCCTTGTTGGCCTTAATACGAACACATTGATGACACTTGCCCTCATAGTCTGTCTTTGTGTATGTGGAATACGGCATAGTGATTAGTGCATTGATTCCCAGCCATGGAAAATATCCAAACTAGTCCAGGGCCTCGCCTAAGCCACTGAAACAACGGCAACGCCTTTACATGAAAGCCTGCTTGTTATCACACTCTCCCCGTGTCATTATTGCACGTGTGTGTCTATGCTTCTTGACAGCCGTGAAGTTTGTGTGCGACCACCCGGCCATCAAGGCAATCAGCTTCGTGGGCTCCAACCAGGCCGGGGAGTACATCCACACCCGCGGCTCTGCCAACGGCAAGCGCGTACAGTGCAACATGGTGCGTTGGTCTCGCAGTCCTCGTTACTGTCTTATATATTTTAAAAAATACCAATTTTCTCCCCAAAGTTTAATAAGGATGCATGTGCACGATTACATGCCTTACTCTTGCGTGCATTTGTACACGCGTGTGCGCGCTTCTCTGCGCACATTTCCCTTGCACGGTTGAATGCTCCGATTGAGTCCTACAAGAAAGCAGGAGAGGATCGTGTAATGGATGGGCGACAACTTGGGGCTTTTTTTTTTGCCCAATATTATCTTAATTGTGCTATCGGTGTCGCGTCAGGAAACGAAGAATCCATTCTCCAACACGACCCCCTTTGTGTTAGAGTACAGCACACCGAAGGGGCGATCACTCTGAGATCCCTTCAAGTGACCTAATTTCGACGCTGCATGGGGCAGCACTTTCCCACCCGCTCTGCCGAGAGGAATGTTCATCGCAGTGCGGGCTCGAAAGCATTTTCAAAGAGGTTGCTTAATAGCAATGGAGATATCTTGCACAAATAAAAATTCTTAAAAAGAATAAGGGTTGGAGTTGGGGGGTGCTGCAGTAGCATAATTAAAACGCAGTCGCAAAGTTTGTTATGAATGCTGCTGGACGGACGGACCGACGGATGCACGAGCATACGAACGACTCGCGCGAACGATCGACCAAGAGGCCCGCGTTCGTTTTGCCGCTGAACCCGCGCAGGGAGCCAAGAACCACGGCGTGGTGATGGCGGACGCGAACAAGGAGAACACGCTGAACCAGCTGGTGGGCGCGGCGTTCGGAGCGGCGGGCCAGCGGTGCATGGCGCTGTCCACCGCCGTCATGGTGGGGGGGGCTCGTGATTGGCTGCCCGAGCTCGTGGAGAGAGCCAAGAAGCTGCGCGTCAATGCCGGTACGGGCCTGAAATGCAGTTTGCTGTATGGTGACTTTACCGAAAAAACCTAAGAATATGAATCCTTGCAGTCACGAAAGCTTCAAATCTAGAATGCAGTTTGCTGTGCTATTGTGGCTGCGTGCGCGTGTTCAGTAGGCGCTCGCTCGCAGCACTTGCCCAGTCTTGTTAAGGCTATGCCGTGGATCTGTTTTTTTGTCAGGAGCAGAGTCTCCCAAATCAACAGTCCCTAACTCTACTGCTATGTCACCAATCGGCCCCACTAAAACAAAGCGCATGCCTAGGTTTTTTATGTCGACAAACACTGTACCACCTCATGAGTAACGAGGCAGTTTTCAGATACAGTGGAGGAATTTCCATACCTGGGCAGTGTGCCTATGACGAGTTCCGGTTTGGTAGCGGAGGTTTCACTTTGAATCTGTAGGACAGGCTTATCTTTTCATGGGCAGCATAACCTCGGAGGCTGCCAGACCTATTGCTGAACACGACTGACCAGTGTTGGAAATTTGACATTCCCACGGTGTGGGGGGGGGGGTACAACTCGGCAATGCAAACCAGTATTGCCTCTCCACAAAGAGAAGGAACCCTTGACCTTCACTACCCCCCCCCCCCCACTGTGTGTGTTTCTCTGCTGCTACATTGGGCGTGGGTCAGAGGTCGCAAACGGGTTTTGATTCCTTACCCGTACCCGGCCGCACCAGGGTCGGAAACGGGTACCCGTACCCGTACCCGGCCGTACCCGTACCCTACCCGTACCCGGCCGGGTACGGGTAGGGTACGGGTATCGGGTACCTGATTGCGACCTCTGGGATGAAGCCATGTCGCAGGCGCGGGTGTGTTGATTCTAGGAACTTGAATTGTGAGAAGAGACCAGACGTTGGGAAATGAGTGACAAACAGTTACTCGCCAGTGACTCGCGGTCTACCCATACCCGCACCCGGCCGCACCAGGGTCGCAAACAGGTATCGGGTAGGGTACGGGTATCGGGTACCCGGTTGCGACCTCTGGCGTGGGTGGATCGTTTGTCGATGGGCGCAGGCGACCAACCCGGCGCCGACCTGGGTCCCTTGATCTCGCCGGAGGCGAAGGCGCGCGTCTGCGAGCTGGTGGGCAGCGCCGAGAAGGAGGGCGCCCGCATCATTCTGGACGGGCGCAAGGTCTCGGTGAAGGGCTACGAGAGCGGCAACTTCGTGGGGCCGACCATCATCACCGGGGTCAAGGTGAGGACGAGACGGGAGTTGGCAAGGGGTGGGGGGAGGGGGGGAAGACTGTTCAACCATCTGGGTGAAACGTTAACCTCGTCGCTCACGTCCTCGTTTATTTGCCTTCATGCTGTTTTCAGTCAAGGCTGGATTGGACAAATTGAGCCGAGGGGATTTTTTATCTTTGAAATGCGAATGCCAAGATTGTCACTTTGTGTCATTATCCACTTGTGTTGAACTTCTCTACCGCACCATACGTAGCAAACCGTGCTAATCAGGAGTTCGGCAGTTTCGAGCAGTTATCAAATTAGTTTGTGTCGCGTTGAAAGGACACGCTGCGGTCTTTGCGGCCCTCCAGCTCCTTCCGTGGCAACAGTCGTCGCAGCTCCACAGTCGTGAAGTTTCCATCTTCTTCGCGGCGACGGTAACCAATTTGCGTTAACTCCCGTGTGGATGTTCCCCCCCCCCTCCCCCGCGCGTAGCCGCACATGAAGTGCTACACGGAGGAGATCTTTGGGCCGGTGCTGCTGGTACTGGAGGCCGATTCCCTTGACGAGGCCGTGAGCGTCATCAACAGCAACCCCTACGGCAACGGCACGGCCATCTTCACCAACAACGGCGCGACTGCGCGGAAGTTCACGCACGAAATTGACGTGGGCCAGGTGAGAGGATGCTAACCTCACCCCCCCCCCCCTCGCAAAGGATTTAGTGATATGGATGGAACTAAGCTAGAGGCGATGAAGCGTTTCGTCAATTTGAAATTAATTTTTGTGATCGTGATGCGTGCTTCCAATCGCGTGCTTGTTAAGAGTGGACGTTGACTGTTTTTGATTGAGTGCGTTGTTTCTAATTGGTTCACGTTTACCCTCCGAAGCTGTAACTGGAGGAGCTGCCGTTCACTGCCGTGTGAAACGGAAATAGATTCGCGAATCGAATCGCAAACCCTGAATCACGACGATTCTTTGCAAGCAACGATACATCGGTTGAATTATTTCACTCGCAGTGCATGCAGTTCTTACAGTTATGCTTAACAGTCGTCAAATTGAGTATAAGAATAATTTATTTCCAATTTATGCATATTATTAGCAAATTATATTACTGTTAGTGGCTCGTGGAGTGAGTGAAACTGCACGCAATATATAAAAAACGTAACTTTACGAACGAGATTTTTTAAAAATCACAACAAAATTTGAATCGAATCGTCGCCCTGAAACGCGAGACATTGGGAATTGCCGTTGCGTTTGAATGCTTAAATACCTGCTGCACATTCGACATCGGTTATCGCAGGAACTGATACGTAAACTCTTTTTTGTCCCTACTCCCAAGATCGGTATCAACGTCCCGATTCCAGTGCCGCTGCCAATGTTTTCCTTCACCGGCTCCAGGGGTTCGTTCCGTGGGGACGTGAACTTCTACGGCAAGCAGGTAGACGACTCTCGCCGCGTATCCGTGGTTTTTAAAAAATTTGTCACGTCGGTTTCAAAAAAAAAAGTGACTCGTTCGTCATCACAAGAACGTCGCTCCCATTTTGAACACCGGTTACCCTAAGGCTGTTGTGTTCTGGGCTATATCTGGCTTGAGTTTGAAGTTTCCCTGATGAGAAAATATGTTTAACTGGCTTTGAGGTATATCACCACACCACCTTGTAGTGACACCATCGCGGGTGTGACTGTTGCAAATTTGCAATACAAAATCAATGCAGCAGCATTGCTCACACACTTAGGTTTTTGGCACTTTCCAGAACACGTTCCTTCGAAGTGGGCAGGTAGGAACTTGGTTGGACAGCGCATTCGTGCGATCCGTGTCACGCGGCGCAAGCTGCGTGGGGCGGCGCGTCACGTGGTGCTGAGCCCGCCCAAAGCGCTCTATGAAATACAAATCAAGGGCGTGGCTATGCACGACAGACACAGACAAATAATCCCTGGTGGGCAGTGAGGAACTGTTAATTCCTCCCTGTATAAAGCTGAGCGTTCATGCTTGAGCTCTGTAACAGGAGGCACGGGCTCTCGTAATGATTACGTTGGAGAGCCCGAGATGCATAGCCTAGGAGATGTATCTGCAAAAGTATGTTTATTTTTCGGGTTGCAGATTTAAATCGGGGGGCGGGGGAGGGCCGCTCTGATCTACTGTTAATTCACATTGGACATGACTAATTGGTCCTCCGGAGGGATAACTTTCCCCACCCATACGTTAAAAGATCAAGAATTTGTTTTTCTTTATTCCGTTTGTTCTCACTAACCTCGGCCGTGTGCGTGTGCGCGTGCACAGGGCTTCCAGTTCTACACGCAGCTCAAGACGGTGACCGCACAGTGGAAGGCAGAGGATGCAACGGAGAGAGTTCCCACCGTGAACATGCCAACCATGGGCCGGCAGAATGTCTAACGGGGTGGGGGGGGGCCCCCCTCGTGCCATGTGACCAGCAAAGACCGTGCACGTGACCCGATTCCTCTCCTCAGCGTGCCTCGCAAGGCAATGTTGAATAATCCTTGCCAGGACCTTTCCCGGCACACTGAGGACTGAAATGCCCCTGTAGTTGTTACAGTCTGTGTGGGTCCCCCTTCTTGAAGAGGGGGACCACCAGGGCATCCTTCCAATCCTGCGGAACCCGTCCAGTGGTCCAGACTGTTGTTATGATGTCATATAGGGCAGTCTGTGCACAAACGCCACCCTCCCTCAGCATTTCGCTTGAGAGATCATCTCGGAAGTGCAATGTCGCAAACCAAACCCCATTAGTGGAACGAACCCTTACGTGACCGTGTCATGTTTTTCCTGTAGGCTCACATGAAGAGGGTATGGGAGAGAAACGAAATGTATCTTGAACGTGGGTTATCTGCAAAGGCACAAGTCTGTAATGCCGCCAGCACAGAAATTTGTGCCGGCGCAAAGGAAGTTTTTTTTATTTCATTTTTCAAGATCTATATCAACACTTCTCCGTGGGGCCTTAATCATTGATTTTTGACACAAGCGGAATTTCAAAGCCGTCAATTTTTAACGTCCGATTTTCAATACTCATTTTGGTCTCATCTGTACATGTCAAAATAAACCTCTCAAATGTGATTTGTGTGAAACGGTGACGGTTCGTGCGTTGTGACACTAAGGGCTCTTCCAAAAAACTTTTAAAGACATGGCCAAACACATTCCTGCGGAGGGAGCTGGTAGGAACGTTGGGTTGCTCGGTCAATGGCCAGGGTCAACGGCGGCGTGGTGTATTCCGCAAATATGCCCGACTGTGAGGGCGGGCACAAGCCGGCGTGAGTAGGTTAAACGTTGAGTTTTATAAGAGCACCACGGGGTGACCAGCTCCTCCCCACCCAGCCCCTCCCCACCGCTCACATTTTTGGATGCACGACGGACACAATAATCCCCTGTGGGCTGGTGGAACCAGGAGGTTCCTACCAGTATAAACTTTTCTCTTATGTTTTCTTAAAATCACTCTACAAATTGGCAAACTAATTTATTACCGACCCAAATTAAATAACTCCACATATACTGTCGTTTTCAACTGTTTATTTTGTCACTATCACGCCTTCAACACAATTGCTACAAACAAAACATGAACACATCATTGTCGGACGTCACCTGTGACCAATTATTTTAAGCCACTCCAACCGTAATTGCTGATTTCGGCTGCGAATGAGATTTTCATTTTTAGCCGGGCGTTTGCCTATACACGTGGCCTGGAATCATCCAGCATTTGTGAAGGAAGCCAGGGCTGGTGGGGGATCGCACGAATGTTGTTGTTCAACTCCCTTCTTCCCGTGGGTGTCAAGGTTGCCATCACCCTGTCTCTCCAGAAGGCAGTTACAGCAAGTAGACGAATCGCCATCTGCTTCCGTCTGTACAGGGATGCAGTGTTTCTCCCTCGCGCATAAGCGCTCATTAATTAGCTGAAAACAATCTTAAAATAAAAAACCCAAATGCAGGACCCTCTAAAAGTCGGTGTGGCTTTCCTGGATAAATAATTATAGGATCAGCTGGTTCAGTTACTAACCTGTTCAGATACCCTTAAGCACCTAGGGTTTTTATGTTCAAATGTTTCCGTATTTTAATTTTCAACTCCACATTTACTTGGATCCCCAAAAATGCACTTAACGCTCAAGTTAATGTAACATTTATTGCCAATTATTCTGCCACTAATTCCCCATGTCTCTATTAAAACTGTCTTTTACACTAGATAGCATTGGGCCAAGCTGCAATCTGCTTGTTAATCAAGGCTCGCAATGAAATAAATAACATTCCAAGTCCTTCCAGACTAAGTTGCATTAAGCCGCTGATGGATGCCAACTGGTATCTTCAACAAGATTGTTTAATTTAATCCCAATTCGTAACTGCATGTTCTTTTAATCAAAAACTACTTTGTAAATTTACAAATTGATATGAAGTTGGACAAAAGCAAACGCGCTGCTGCGACTCCAGCCTTGTGCTATAGCGTCCCCCCTTGCTGCAATCTAGTTCATGATGAAACGGCCACAGCTCAAGAGAGTGAGTAAAATCAAGAAGCTTATGCATCCTTTGAAACGTAAAAACCTGCAGAGCGAGCATCGCCAGCGCACCTGGCATGACCGCTGGCGACACGCGCTACGCAACAAACCCACACCACCCATCGCCGAGAGACGGCGGTGAAATATTTGGAACGCTCCCAAAGTGCGGTAGATTTTCAAACGTCTCGGCATGCGACGCCGGCTACGATTTTCTTGTGCGGTTCAGCCCAGCCGAAATATTTTTGCAAAGGTTCCATTTCGAAACTGTGCTTTCTTTAAACAGCCGTCAACTAAAACCAGGATTAACGAAAACCCCTCCCCCAAACCCCCCCCCAAAATGACTTAGGACACCATAAATAGATTATCCACCTCTAAAGTGCAACACAGGCTCTGACTGCGAGTAAAAACGTTTGCTACTAATCTGTCGGTGTAATGAGCGTGCATGCAATATTATAGAACGGTATTGTTTCTTCCACGTCACGGGACGGTTGGACGTCCTCACAGATGTAAGGAGACAGGCACACGGGGATTAGGGGCGGGAGAGGAATCGTGGCCCAACGCTGGCAACATGTTCGTCGTCAATGGGCAGAGGGAGAGCGAGTCAGAACTTGTCAAACTTGTCCATGGGGTAGTGCTCTCCATAGATCTTGACGTGGCGTCTCATCTCATCCATCTGCCGCTGGATGTGCGGTGTCATCTCCTTGTACACGTCGTGGAAGAGCTCCGAGGGGCTCGGCTTGAGTCGTTTCTCCGCCTTCTCGAACGCCTCCAGGACCTGCGGCGCGCGGAACGAAAGTAAGCGCGACCCCGAGCGATACGACGCTGGAAGATTCGGAAACCAACACGGGAACATTACTCCCTTATCCAGGGGCGACGTGGGGAAGGTGGTTCTTGACGGATCTAATTATTACACATCTGCAGAAATGACTCCCGTTGTTAACACATACGCGCGTCTGTTCATGGGCAATTCGCAGAAGATGAATTTGCCACCGCTCGGCAGCGTGGTGTGGCGCGGCTAGCACGGGCCCTGGGTGCAAGGAATGTACGTACGTATGTATGATTTGTACGTATGTACATATGTTCAACTTCTTTCGCACCGTACGTTAGCCAACTGTTAATCGGAGATGCTGGGAAAGGACAACAAACTAGAAAGCAAGTTCCAAAGAGATTCAACGAAACAGGGCGAACCGCCTGTCCCAATTTACCCCCCCCCCCCCCATTCTTCGTAGCCGGGGCACCTACGCCCCAAAAAGAGAAAAACGATACCCATACAGCGGTTGGCTGCAGGCGAAACGGAGCTGGTGGTGAAGCAGTGTGGCTCTCACGGGTGTGGGCGTGTGTGTGTGTGTGGGCGTGTGTGTGTGTGTGGGCGTGTGGGCGTGTGTGTGTGTGTGGGCGTGTGTGTGCGTGCGCGAACGCGGTACCAGCTTGCGCGACTGCTTGCGCCAGTCCTTCTCCAGCGAGTCGTTCCACATGCTCTCGCGGAGCATGTAGTTGCGCAGTCGCGAGATCGGGTGGTCCTGCTTGTCCCAGTAGTTGACCTCGTCCACCGAGCGGTACGCCGAGCTGTCGTCGCTTGTGCTGTGGTGCCCGATCCTGAGACGCGCCCATCGCAGTGTGCAACTCGCGTTTAAGTCAACAAATATATAACAACAACAACACAGGCAGAAACAATCACAGACACCCCTCTATCAAGAGAGCAAAGCATTATCTCCCCACCTCTTTCCCCCTCTCCCCAGGCCTTCCCTGAGTGTGTTGGTTATTATTCTCCCCCCTGCCTGTCTCCCCTCCCCATTTAAATCTATTTCCCCCCCCCCCCACAAGGTCCCCACTTGGATGAAGCAGTGGGGGGGGGGGGGGCACCCTGCCCCCCTTCGTTTCGCCCCCTTTAACGTGGTCCAGCCACGCCGGAATGGACGTTTGCGGATTTTGTATCCTGTCATTGGTATCTCCCGGTGTGTGGTTTTGGCCGGGCCCCGCATGTTGCTGCAATGAAAATATATAATAAAAATACAAATATAACAAAGGCATTGTGACGTACGTTTGTCCTCTCCACCAACCTCGGCAGTGGCTCGGGAGGCGGGAGGAAGGAGGCGCTCACCGGTAGGTCATGGCCTCGATGAGCGTGGGCTGGTTCTCACTGACTGCACGCCTCCGTGCCTCCCGCGTGGCGTTGTACACGGCGAACACATCGTTGCCGTCCACGCGGATCGACAGGATCCCGTAGCCCGGGCCCCGCGCCGCTGCGACGGACGTCACACGCTCGTTAACCCCTTTCCTGTTCCGATGACGTAATCGGCTTTTATAACGTACGTGTGTACGCCATCAAAAATAACGCGGGAAAAAAATAAAATTACTTTATCGGTACCGAGGCTCCCGCAAGACCATACGGGGAGGGCTTGTGGCACAGTTTGGGGCTAGCTATCGTAGAGTTCGGTGCGACGGTGTCTCTGCGGTTCTCTGCGGTGAGTGACAATGTCTTTAAGAACAACGGCGCTACGTCTCTCTAAATAAAATTAACGCCGAGCACCTCGCGCGTTCCGAGATTCAGAGGTGAACAGGACACCCCACCCTGAACAGGAAAGGGTTCATAATAACAACGGGGGGGTGGGGGGAGGGAAGCCTACATTGGGATGCCTGGAAGACAAGCCGAAGCGCACACGAGAGGGGGTAGTACTGAAGAGCATCATCTCAATCTTCCCAAAGTTTTTAGTTGGTGTATATTACACCGGCTGTGACACGAGTCAGAAACATGGACCAAGAAAATGGAACAAAGTCTGAAGAGAGTGCAAAAAATAAAGCACGGAGAGGTTCACGGATGGACTTGCATTCAGAGAGAAAGGCTTCACGACCCAATTGCTGTACCACCGCGTAGCCCAATGGGGTTGGGAGTTTTACAAATCTCTACATTATCTACCAACACTTATATTTAGAACACAGTTTGGATTCAAATAGAGTGTAAATGCGGCTTCATCTTAAGGCGCTGTAAAACAAAAACTGGGCTTATTCATACGGAGAGAGGCAGTCGGTCACAGGCATATGAATAAAAGAGGAAGATATTGAGGCCATCCTTGAACAAGGGCAGGCAGTCAGCAGCATGCATAGCAGGGGAAAAGCATTTCTGGACGATGGGGGCTCTACAATTGGTGGCTCACACTGTTTGATCATCGGCGTGCGCCACGGCGATTGTAATCAAGAAACGTGCAAGCGTGGCGGTGTCTGAGACTGGCATGAAGGCGGGCACAACAAAGTCACTCGGAAGCCAGGCAGGTTTACAGCCAATCAGCCGACGCCATAATGACCACTGCCAAAGCCATAAACTGCTGGCAACTGGTAAAATTAAAGGCTCCTGTAATTACGCATTAAGAAGACCGTGCGCATAACAGGTCTTGTAATTAAATTATTGATCAAACCCATTGACCTATGGATAAAAATTAATATTTGGTGAACTTTTCCTCAAGAGCACGTGTCCGTGCCAATTAAGCGACTCATATTTCCCAGCACCTCCTATTAGCACGGTTGGCTGCATACGGTGAGAATTAAGTTCAACATACATACATCTCGCGTACGTCCTTTTACAATGTGAAAAAGGTTTTGATTAACTTTTACGTTAAGATAAAAGAAACTGGCCACAGATTGTTTTCATTTTGTAACTTAATCGTAAACTGGTTAACCGGACAGATGGAAGCTGGGGTTTATAAACGTTGCAATCTTAAGGAGTGGGACATGGAAGGCTGAATAAATTGTTTGACATGCTTATCGAATTCACTTCGTAAATTAATGTCAAACACATGAACAATGGGAATTGGGAGCACAGATCACGTGATTTGAGCAAAGCTTCAGAGAATTTCACGCAACGTAAAATTACACATATTTAGAACTGCAAGGGCAAAGCAGCAAGCCGTAACCTGCAAGCGCACAGCCTTACGTTAGCATGCAATCCGATTTCTTGTTGTCGAGCACATTTATACTTCGGGGTAGCCTTCCAGCTAAACCGCCGATGTCCGGCTTACCCTGAAGTCCGGCTTTGAGAGGTTTTCTACCGTGGTTTAAAACTCCGTACCGATGCCGTCTCCGCGGTACTGCTCGTCCGTGGGTGTGGAGATCGCGTAGCCGTTGTTGCGGCAGAAGAAGATGACGGGGCACTCGAGCGTGGCGGAGAAGTTGAATCCGGCGTGGGCATCGCCCTCGCTCGCCGCGCCCTCCCCGAAGTAGCAGATCACCACGCGGTCGTTGTTGGCGCGCTTGTAGGCGTAGGCGGCACCCACGGCTGCGTGCGTGCGTGCGTTGTGGGGTGCGGTAGTGCAGCGGTTAGCGCGCTGCTGTGCTACGAACCTGGTGACCCAAGTTCGATTCCTGGTCCTGGGCCTCAACCTAGGTCGACTCAGCCACATTATGAAGAAGTACTTGGTGCGGTGTGTAAAAACATCAGCACTGGGGAGACAAAGGCGGTCGGGCGGTGTGCTGGCCACCATCCCCTCGTGTACCGTGCCGGCCTTCATCGTCGATGCTCACCAACAGCACTTGCCCCAACAGTATGTTAAGGCTATACGGGGGATCTCTGTCTTTGTGCGTCAGAAAAAGAGCGAAGCAAGAATGGCAAAGCGCAAGAAGAGACGGAGTGCGGCCAGCATAATGCACGGCCCCCTTCATCTCTCCACTCCAGTGGCGATGTTTACACATGGTGCCAGCTACTCGGGTGAACACTACCGCGTAAGGTTTTCACGATTGTGCTGCTGCGTAGTTCTCCGACGTCCTTTCGGATTGTACCGCGTGTTGTTCGGCACGAGGCTCGATGTTTCGCTTCACGCGTCGGGAGCTTCTTCAGCAACCGTGGGAAAGCCGTAAATAAGCTCCGAGCACTTGAAACTGGAGCCGGGAAATCAGCTCGTGGGCATGAGTTCGACGGATTGTTTCATCGCAGGTCAATTAGGTACGGCGATGACTTTGAGGGAGACCCTCATCCAGCCCACGTACATGCATTTATAAATCTGTAGGAATTCGGTCCACACGTTTAACCACCATGGATGTGCTTGGAGAAGTACTGACCTATGAAGCTTGGTAAGAATATTAAATTATGATGATGGCAATGAGGTGCAGTGCCCCAGACTCTAAACGAACTATAAACATTTTTTTTTTATTTTACCAGGTAAGGCCCACTGAACGATATAGCTCTTAATTCTAGATTTGAACATAGCTCTTTTTTTAGAAGTAACCTGGCCATCGCAAATGATAGCTTAATGAAGTGGCCTCATCACGTGGACATTTATAGCAGCCAAATACTCAGTAGCTGGCGGTGGAATTTATGGCGGGGTGAGCGGCCGACGCTTCTTCCGAGACTCCAACACTCCCGACACTCACCCTGCGGGATCTGCGTGGCGAGCGGGGAGGAGATGGTGACAAAGTTGAGCTCGTTCGACCCGTAGTGGACGGGCATCTGCCGCCCCTTGCCCGGATCATCCACGTTGCCGTAGCACTGCGACATGAACAGGTCGAGCGGGAAGCCTCGCCACATCAGAACGCCTGGCGAGAACGGCGGTTGCAAGAAGGCAAACAATCGACGGCGGTCATGAAATCGACAAGGGGCGCGGGGTGAGATCCAAATCATTTATAAAACAAGTGACATTATGAAGTTTTTTTTGGGGTGGGGTGGAGTGGTGGCAGATTGCTTTTGTATTCATCACAAGCAATGGGTTAGAGTTAGGGTAGGGTCATAGGCATTGTATACCATGCCTGTTTTCTTGTTGTGTATTTTTTTTCTCGATATTTATGTATTTGTTTTTTTTTTATGCTAAGTAGTGGGGTTTTGTTTTTGTATTATCTGTGTACGGAACTGGATAATTGATGTGTAGCCTTGTGGAATGCAATTGCATGAATGACGCTATATAAAATGAAATTATCATTTAAACATGAGCTAATCAGAATCTTTATTTATCCTGGAGAAATCCGATGAGCTATGAAGCTCTTTTTCGCAGATCTCCAGTAGGGGCAGGTCAGAAAATTAAAACCAATGATCCTAAACAAACGATTGGAGTGTAATGTATAGGAAAGGTGAGAAAATCACTCAAAATAAATATGTAAAAAAAATATATAAAAGTAATTGCCAAATCAATCGATGAATCGGAAGCCCCCCTTTTTGCAAGTCGCGTATAAACGACAGCGGTGGCTCACCGGCCTCCCGGTACTGGCCGAACACGAGGTCGTGCGGCTCAAGGGCAGCAGCGCTGCCCATGTGGGTGCCCTCCTCGCCGTAGTTGGTCATGTAGAAGGAGATGCGTCCCTGCCGCTGCGACTCATACAGGATGCGGTCCATCGTGTTGAGCAGGGTCATCTTCTTGTACATCTTCAGTACCGTGTCCTTGTCCAGCTACTCCAG
The DNA here is from genome assembly GCF_015708825.2 of Lethenteron reissneri. Taxonomy (NCBI): domain Eukaryota; kingdom Metazoa; phylum Chordata; class Hyperoartia; order Petromyzontiformes; family Petromyzontidae; genus Lethenteron; species Lethenteron reissneri. The sequence continues at coordinate 8,931,735 of NC_083786.1, forward strand.
GGCAAGTGGGGGGAAACAAAAAGACAATGACAAAGAAACCCGCTTATAGCATTAACGGGCTGTTGTTGGGGCAAGTGCGGTTAGCGAGTAGCACCTGTGAAGGCCAGCAGGGCACTTGAGAGGGTGGGTGGCCAGCACCACGCCCGGCTGCATTTGCCTCCCCAGTTGTGATGTTTACACACCACACCAGGTACTCATTTGAGGCTGAGTCAACCTTGGCCGTGAGTGGGAATTGAACTCGGGATGCCGGGCACGAGCGCAGCGCGCTAACCAATACACCACCGCACCTCACGTGGGGGAACACACACACACTCGCACTTGAGCAACTTGTATATCTGCTGCTGTTTTAACAAAAATACTAGTTGAGAAAAATCATGCATGCACATGGATTATGCAATGCGTTCCAACATGTGTTTGTCTTCAGAATTATGTAATTATTAGTATGGAAGCAGATAGGTAGCCGTTACAGACAGTTGTTTGCATTCATACAAACAATAATTTTGCTTTGTTTAGTATCTTCAATTTTTTGGGCTACCGTTTAATGATTTCGACCAGTTTTTATTTTTTAAAGTCATTCATAGCAACGTAATTTTAAACAAAGTTTTTCTCATATTGGACCATCTTTGTGAGAGATCTAGTGCCCCCCCCCCCACGTTGGGGAAGGAGAGATATTGCTCGTACATAAACACTGTCAACATTATTTGGAAAGCTTTATCAATAATAATAATAATGATGCACAGCCCTTTATCAATTCACTGATAGATGAGGAATCTCCCTCCAATGCCAGGCCAGTCATGGGGTGGTATTATCATACTTCGCGATGTTGGTCACTGTTGATTGGAGCAGTTCTGATATCAGCCGTAAAACTGATATAAGCAATGCCCAGGAATCGTACTCGGGTTGCCAAGTTCATATAGCCCAATACGCTAACCACTGCACCACAACTTCACCCCGTTTTAAATGCCACTTGATTTAATGATAATAGTTATAAACGCTGTTCGGTGTTGTTTAGACGTAAAGTAGCGTATGGCTGTTGTCCAGCAATCACTTGAACACTTTCAAATCCAAAAATAGCACAAAAAACTGTGGCAGCATGCAAAATGTTATTCCACAGAAAAGTAAACAGGTCCCAGAGTCTGTCTAAAGTCCAATCTGTGCAGCAATTTAACTGCAATGACAATTTGTGCAATGCAGCTCTCATGTTATACGCTGCATTTCTGAGCCCCAACAGTGGCTGATATCTGAATTCGAACCCAGGACCTCAGCGCTCTGACCTCTGAGCCACCCGTCCACCATTTGACAACTTTAATCTGCCTATGTTTCAATCGAAACAGTTTTAATAGAGAATCCTCTTTGCATTCTCCCTAGTAAAGTGGGGTGGGTGACGACCGTGTGCAAAGCGCCAAGGGACTAGCAATTATTTTTTTATTTCAATTATTTTATATTTTTCATAATACTAAGCTATATAGCTATTTTTCAGAAGCAACCTGCCTAGAAATGATGGCTCAACCAAGTGGCTTACCACGTGGAAATTTATAGAAGCCAAATACTCTAAAAGCACGTTTCTAAAGGTGGAGGAAAAAACCGAATGGCACGGAGAAAAATCCACGCGACCATGGGGAGAGAGACACGCAAACAGGCGTCAGGGCCAGCATCAAATCCACGACCTCCTCTATACCAGGCGAGGTCGTCAACATCTCGCCACCGTGGCAAAAAACCCACAAACCTTGGGGTCCTCCTTGGGGTTGATGATCTGGCCCTGGCGGTCCATAACGCGGTAGACGGGGATGCCAGCGATCACGTTGGGCTGGATGAACTCCATGGTGTCCGAGTACTCGGCCGACGCTCCGGGGAAAAGCGGTTTGTCGTCCAGGTCCTGACGACGGGCGCACTGCTCGGGCAACATCGGGGAGGGAGTGGGGAGAACAACAGCAGACGTTCATTCTAGATTTGAAGCTTTCGTGACTGCAAGGATTCATATTCTTAGATTTTTTCGGTAAAGTCATGTAGGTAAAAAATAAAAATTAATAAATGTAAAATAAAATAAAAATCACGACGTTTCGGAGACGGAAGCGTGTGTTGCCTCCGAAACGTCGTGATTTATTTTTACTTTAATTAATTTTTATTTTTTACCTACGTGACTTTACCGAAAAAACCTAAGAATATAGCAGACGTTCAATTCAGAATCTTTATTTAGGCCGGAAGAATCCGACGAGCTATGAAGCTCTTTTTCGCAGATGTCCACTATTTTACCGACGTCAATTGTATCGATAATTATCATTTATCTGTAACGAAAACAATAAATATCATGCATATGAGTGGTTTCTGCAATGCTATATCAAGCTTCATCGCTCCATCTGCTTGGGAGGGCTTCCTCTTGAGAGTATTATCTCATCTTGTTTTGCTGCTACTCGTTTGTTCGTCTCGACCACCTCTCTGGGTTACACGTTCCTGTTATTGACAGCTCTTAATCAATCACAAGGTGCCCCTCAGACCAGCTTCCTCACTGTGGAATGCAGGGGCGTAAAGGGAAGGGTCTGGTCACGTAACTCTTAAACCTCCGATTAGCGTCGGTGGCTACGTAGTTCAACATAGCACCCATTTAGAGTATTTGGCTGAAATATATTTCCACGTCATAAGCCAGTCCATACATACGCCAGTGCATAATTATCAACATTCTATTCGGTGAAATGAATACTAATACGTGATTTTTTTTTGCAAAAGCCAACTTATGAAAGAATGTATTTTTTGGTTGTGCAAGTTACGACCAAGTGTTTATGAACTTTATCTCATATAGTGTACATATTCACACATGTAGACGCTCCCAACTAGCACTGGCGAATTGCGTGCATTAATCAAAGGGCTATCAACACGTCATCTTTCAGATCAATGAATAATTCGAAATTGCAACACACGCACACACACACACAAATCCTACTTCAGAGTAACTAAATTGCCACAAACTGCTTCAGTGACACACACACATCACTGTATTCAACGTCAATATTTTTGTTTGTTAATCATTACTACAAATGTTTAAAAAAACCAACACCTCGACTCACCACCCACCGCGGCCTAGCGCGCTCTACCGACCAACACGCGCCGTCCCGGGCAGGCGATTCTATCCGAGCCACCGCCGCCTCCTGACAACCGAACGACCCCCATCGCCCGAGGCACTCACGGAGACGGATAATAATCGCTTCCCCGGTCGCGGCGGTAGACTCCTGAGGCTCGGGCGAGCGACCCTGAACGGTAGCGGCAGCAGAGATCGGAGGCTGCGGTGAAGCGCCATAGCTTGTGTCAGTCCGCAGCGCAATCCAGCAGTGGAGCACGGCGAATGTCGTGGCGAGGGACAACGGCGCGCAGTGGAGGCGGAGAGGTGACGTCACGGGGGCCTCATCCACTCACAGGGCGAGATTGGGGGGGCGGCTCCCTGCACCCCCCCCCCCACTCAGCGAGAGATGGGGGGGGGGGGAAACTTAGACATTGGGAGCAGCATAAGGATGTGGGCCTTCACATACCTGTCAACCCCTTATCAGTGCCCTACCTTACTACAGACCTATTCTGAACTTATTGGTCACCCCGTGCCCTAATAAATGTCAACGTTCATCCTACAAATTCCCATCATGAGGAAGAACACAATCAAATATACAACAACAACAATAACAAAAATGTGCCCGTTTTGAAATGACTGTACGCCGTATGGACCTGAAAACACAATTTCCTTGTACAAGAATACGGGTACACCGTATGGGTTCACAGCTGTGCCTTCATCCAGGGGTCGGCAAGCTGCAGTTCTGCTTCGTGACAAAATGTATACTGCCTCCCCTGGTATACAAGAGGTCGTGGGTTCGATCCCGACCACTGACGCCTGCTCTGTATATTTGGAATTTGAGTGTCTCTCTTCCCATGGTCGAGATGATTTTTCTCCGGGTCCTCCGGTTTTTCCCTCCACATTTAGAATCAACACACGTTTAGAGTATTTGGCTGCTATCAATGTCCACGTGATTAGCCACTTCGTTGAGGTATAATTTGTGGCCAGGTCGCTTTTGAAAAAGAAGCGAATATCTCAGTGGGCCTTATATGGTAAAATAAAAAAATGTAAAAATGGTTAAGGAACCTCTCGTATTCACCACATGCATTGCGGCTCTTACAATATTGAGGTTTTTTTTTACTATTATTACTACTACCAAATTCGAACAAAAAAATATTCTTGTTATTTTGGTTGCCGACCCATAGCCTTCATGGTCAATTCTAGTTTGTGTTCGCTTTAATGGCATGATTGCCACCATCATAGAACAACAAGAGCGGCCGCCATTCGCCCACGGCGCTTGTGCCAGGCCAGGTGCACGAGGTGCACTCTGGGGCCGCGTGAAGTGTCGAAGGCTCGCTGACAGGAGGCCACGGGACAGGCCCAGGTGGTGTGCCATGAGTTGGCTGGCATCACACACACACGGTGATGCACAAGCACTATCAACAACAAAGCTCACCACATTCGTCAAGAAAACCGTGGCCTTAAAATTGCCCTGATTCATAAATGTGCTATGAAGAGATGTGGCCGAAACGTTATCTATTGTGTTTTTGATTTTTCATTTTAAGGCCACACAGTGGGGGTTTTTTGTCAATGTATTGACTTCTGTGTGATTGAAATACAAAAAAGCTGATGATTGAACCTCAAGAGGCACGGTGCTACAAACCCATGACAATTAATCCAAGGTCATCTTGAGGTCACGTTTGATTTAAACGTGATATCAATTATACTCACCACCATCATCATCCTAAGCATCCTGATAGTCACCTTTATATGTGATCTTCAGTTATTGTCCTCATGATCAATTACTAAGTCATCAATCATCGTACATTGTTGCCATCAGCATCATACGCATCATCATAGACTCATCTTCATCCATTGTCGCTTCGCCACGATTATCACCAATTGTTGCCATCATCATCATCAATGATCATCATCAATCATCAACAAAAAGAACAACACAGCTCCTTCCTCGCCACTGCACCTGAGTAAGGGTCCCGATGAATAGCTGCCAACCACAGCAGCCCACACAAGCACGTGTGAATTCAGGAACGGACAGCTCTTGATAAATCGGACTCGTATAACATTCATTTGTTTTCTTGGTTCTTTCGGTAAAGTCACGTAGAAGGGAAATATTCGGTAAAGTCACGTAGAATGAAAAAAAATATTAATTTATTATTTCCCTTCTACGTGATGATATTAATTTATTATTTCCCTTCGACGTGACCAAGAATATGAATCCCTGCAGTCACGAAAGCCTTAAATCAAACATTAATTTGTTTATTACTTATTAATATTGACTTACTTACTTACCATTTTTTTTGCACTCTTATCGTTTTTTTATTGTTTGCTGTTGTAAACTTGCTGACACGCCCCATACTGGACATTTGTGGGGGGGTGGGGGTGGAAGAAAGCTTCATAGCTCATCGGATTCCCCCTCCAGTCTCAATAAAGATTCTGATTCTGTACGGTCGCCCAACTCTGATTAACCCCCGTGATGCGGGGGGGGGGGGGGAGCTCCCTCCGCCCCTCACCCCGTCCGTGACCCACCACAGACGAATATCCTCGCCTCAATTGCCCCCCATAGTACCCCACCTATCTGCATCCCTCGCCTCTTAAACGCTTCTCTGAGCTGGAGTTTTTCTCATTTTCTTGCGGGGAATTGAAGTCGAGGCTCCCGTGGGGGGAGATGGGGAGAAGGGGATGGAATGGGAGGGGGAGGGCTGACCCACGCCCACCCCCTTCCCCACTCCACCTCCTGGTTACTGCAAAGAAAAATGAAATATACGCGTGTAAATAAATAAATAATTCCTCAGCCATGCGGCGTTATTAACGCATCTCGTGCCAACCAACCGACCCTCACCGATCATCACTGTCAGGTGCCAGCCCAGTGAATGAGAATGAGTAGGTCGGTGAGCGATAGAGTGAGAGTGGGTGAGTGAGGGTGGGTGAGTGAGGGTGGGTGAGTGAGTGATGGTGGATGAGTGAGAGTGGGTGAGTGAGAGTGGGTGAGTGAGGGTGAATGAGTGAGAGTGGGTGAGTAAGAGTGGGTGAGTGAGAGTGGGTGAGTTAGAGTGGATGAGTGAGGGTGGGTGAGTGAGATTGGGTGAGTGAGGGTGAATGAGTGAGAGTGGGTGAGTAAGAGTGGGTGAGTTAGAATGGGTGAGTTAGAGTGGGTGAGTGAGGGTGGGTGAGTGAGATTGGGTGAGTGAGGGTGCGTGAGTGAGATTGGGTGAGTGAGAGTGGGTGAGTGAGTGAGAGTGAGTGAGAGTGGGTGAGTGAGAGTGGGTGAGTGCGAGTGGGTGAGTTAGAGTGAGTGAGTTAGAGTGGGTGAGTTAGAGTGGGTGAGTTAGAGTGGGTGAGAGTGGGTGAGTGAGGGTGAATGAGTGAGAGTGGGTGAGTGAGAGTGGGTGAGTGAGAGTGGGTGAGTGAGAGTGGGTGAGTGAGAGTGGGTGAGTGAGAGTGGGTGAGAGTGGGTGAGTGAGAGTGGGTGAGTGAGAGTGGGTGAGTGAGAGTGGGTGAGTGAGAGTGGGTGAGTGAGGGTGGGTGAGTGAGGGTGGGTGAGTGAGAGTGGGTGAGTGATGGTGGGTGAGTGAGTGTGGGTGAGTGAGATTGGGTGTGAGTGGGTGAGAGTGGGTGAGTGAGAGTGGGTGAGTGAGGGTGGGTGAGTGAGGGTGGGTGAGTGAGAGTGGGTGAGTGAGAGTGGGTGAGAGTGGGTGAGTGAGAGTGGGTGAGTGAGAGTGGGTGAGTGGGAGTGGGTGAGAGTGGGTGAGTTAGAGTGGGTGAGTGAGAGTGGGTGAGTGAGAGTGGGTGAGAGTGGGTGAGTGAGAGTGCGTGAGTGAGAGTGGGTGAGAGTGGGTGAGTTAGAGTGGGTGAGAGTGGGTGAGTTAGAGTGGGTGAGTGAGAGTGGGTGAGTGAGAGTGGGTGAGTGGGAGTGGGTGAGAGTGGTGAGTGAGAGTGGGTGAGTGAGGGTGAATGAGTGAGGGTGGGTGAGTAATAGTGGGTGAGTTAGAGTGGGTGAGTGAGAGTGGGTGAGTTAGAGTGGGTGAGAGTGGGTGAGTGAGAGTGGGTGAGTGAGAGTGGGTGAGTTAGAGTGGGTGAGAGTGGGTGAGTGAGTGTGGGTGAGAGTGGGTGAGTGAGGGTGGGTGAGTGATGGTGGGTGAGTGAGAGTGAGTGAGAGTGGGTGAGTAAAGGTGGGTGAGTGAGAGTGGGTGAGTGAGGGTGCGTGAGTGAGGGTGGGTGAGTGATGGTGGGTGAGTGAGAGTGAGTGAGAGTGGGTGAGTGATGGTGGGTGAGTGAGGGTGAATGAGTGAGTGAGGGTGGGTGAGTGAGGGTGGGTGAGTGAGAGTGAGTGAGAGTGAGTGAGAGTGGGTGAGTGAGAGTGGGTGAGTGAGGGTGGGTGAGTGATGGTGGGTGAGTGAGAGTGGGTGAGTGAGAGTGGGTGAGTGAGAGTGGGTGAGAGTGGGTGAGTTAGAGTGGGTGAGTTAGAGTGGGTGAGTGAGAGTGGGTGAGTGAGAGTGGGTGAGTGGGAGTGGGTGAGAGTGGGTGAGTGAGAGTGGGTGAGTTAGAGTGGGTGAGTTAGAGTGGGTGAGAGTGGGTGAGTGGGAGTGGGTGAGAGTGGGTGAGTGAGGGTGGGTGAGTGAGGGTGAATGAGTGAGGGTGGGTGAGTAAGAGTGGGTGAGTAAGAGTGGGTGAGTTAGAGTGGGTGAGTGAGAGTGGGTGAGTTAGAGTGGGTGAGAGTGGGTGAGTGAGAGTGGGTGAGTGCGAGTGGGTGAGTGAGAGTGGGTGAGAGTGGGTGAGTGAGGGTGCGTGAGTGAGGGTGGGTGAGTAATGGTGGGTGAGTGAGGGTGGGTGAGTAAGAGTGGGTGAGTAAGAGTGGGTGAGTTAGAGTGGGTGAGTAAGAGTGGGTGAGAGTGGGTGAGAGTGGGTGAGAGTGGGTGAGTGAGGGTGGGTGAGTGAGGGTGGGTGAGTGAGAGTGGGTGAGAGAGATTGGGTGAGTGAGATTGGGTGAGAGTGGGTGAGTGAGAGTGGGTGAGAGTGGGTGAGAGGGGGTGAGTGAGAGTGGGTGAGTGAGAGTGGGTGAGTGAGGGTGGGTGAGTAAGAGTGGGTGAGTGAGGGTGCGTGAGTGAGATTGGGTGAGTGAGAGTGGGTGAGTGAGGGTGGGAGAGTGATGGTGGGTGAGTGAGAGTGGGTGAGTGAGAGTGAGTGAGAGTGGGTGAGTGAGAGTGGGTGAGTGCGAGTGGGTGAGTGAGAGTGGGTGAGTGAGGGTGGGTGAGGGTGCGTGAGTGAGGGTGGGTGAGTAAAGGGTGGGTGAGTGAGAGTGGGTGAGAGTGGGTGGATGAGTGAGGGTGGGTGAGTGAGAGTGGGTGAGAGTGGGTGAGTGTGAGTGGGTGAGTGAATGCGGGTGGGTGAGAGTGGGTGAGTGAGAGTGGGTGAGAGTGGGTGAGTGAGAGTGGGTGAGTGAGGTTGGGTGAGTGAGCGGGGGTGAGTGAGAGGGGGTGAGTGAGAGTGGGTGAGTGAGGGCGGGTGAGTGAGTGAAAGTGGGTGAGTGATAGTGGGTGAGAGTGGGTGAGTGAGAGTGAGTGAGTGAGAGTGGGTGTAGAGTGTTGGTGAGTGTGAGTGGGTGAGTGTGAGTGGGTGAGTCAGGGTGGCTGAGTGAGGGCGGGTGAGTGAGAGTGGGTGAGTGTGAGTGGGTGAGTCAGGGTGGGTGAGTGAGAGTGGGTGAGTGAGGGTGGATGAGTGATAGTGGGTGAGTGAGAGTGGGTGAGAGTGGGTGAGTGATGGTGGGTGAGTGAGAGTGGGTGAGTGAGAGTGGGTGAGTAAGAGTGGGTGAGTAAGAGTGGGTGAGTAAGAGTGGGTGAGTAAGAGTGGGTGAGAGAGATTGGGTGAGTGAGATTGGGTGAGAGTGGGTGAGTGAGAGTGGGTGAGAGTGGGTGAGAGGGGGTGAGTGAGAGTGGGTGAGTGAGAGTGGGTGAGTGAGGGTGGGTGAGTAAGAGTGGGTGAGTGAGGGTGCGTGAGTGAGATTGGGTGAGTGAGAGTGGGTGAGTGAGGGTGGGAGAGTGATGGTGGGTGAGTGAGAGTGGGTGAGTGAGAGTGAGTGAGAGTGGGTGAGTGAGAGTGGGTGAGTGTGAGTGGGTGAGTGAGAGTGGGTGAGTGAGGGTGGGTGAGGGTGCGTGAGTGAGGGTGGGTGAGTAAAGGGTGGGTGAGTGAGAGTGGGTGAGAGTGGGTGGATGAGTGAGGGTGGGTGAGTGAGAGTGGGTGAGAGTGGGTGAGTGAGAGTCGGTGAGTGAGGGTGGGTGAGAGTGGGTGAGTGAGAGTGGGTGAGAGTGGGTGAGTGAGAGTGGGTGAGTGAGGTTGGGTGAGTGAGCGGGGGTGAGTGAGAGGGGGTGAGTGAGAGTGGGTGAGTGAGGGCGGGTGAGTGAAAGTGGGTGAGTGATAGTGGGTGAGAGTGGGTGAGTGAGAGTGAGTGAGTGAGAGTGGGTGTAGAGTGTTGGTGAGTGTGAGTGGGTGAGTGTGAGTGGGTGAGTCAGGGTGGCTGAGTGAGGGCGGGTGAGTGAGAGTGGGTGAGTGTGAGTGGGTGAGTCAGGGTGGGTGAGTGAGAGTGGGTGAGTGAGGGTGGATGAGTGATAGTGGGTGAGTGAGAGTGGGTGAGAGTGGGTGAGTGATGGTGGGTGAGTGAGAGTGGGTGAGTGAGAGTGGGTGAGTAAGAGTGGGTGAGTAAGAGTGGGTGAGTAAGAGTGGGTGAGTAAGAGTGGGTGAGTAAGAGTGGGTGAGTAAGAGTGGGTGAGTAAGAGTGGGTGAGTAAGAGTGGGTGAGTAAGAGTGGGTGAGTAAGAGTGGGTGAGTAAGAGTGGGTGAGTAAGAGTGGGTGAGTAAGAGTGGGTGAGTAAGAGTGGGTGAGTAAGAGTGGGTGAGTAAGAGTGGGTGAGTAAGAGTGGGTGAGTAAGAGTGAGTGAGTTTGTTTCAACTACCCCGCCGGGAGATCTTGTCTTGATTGCAAGTCCAATGTTTCTGACCATTAACACCACCGCAGCTTTCCTATGATTCTCAGTTTTAATAATTGTAATACAGTACTATACGTGTGCAAAACCAGTAACCGGTTTTAACCGGTTTTTTTATTCGGTTACCAGTAATGCAAAAAAACGACGTTACCAATCTCAATATGTATGTGGCGCAGTAATTAGCGCACTGCGCTACGAACCTGGTAATCCGAGTTCGATTCTCGTTCACAACCAACGCCGGTGACGATTACCTTGTGCAGAGACAAAGGCGGCCAGGCGTGGTATTGGCCACCCACTCCCTCGTGTGCCGTGCCGGCCTGCAGAGGTGCTACTCGCTAACAGCACTTGCCCCAACAGTCTGTTGAACGCTAAACTAGGGATATTTGTCTTTGCACTGCATTTGCATATATACACAAGTGTATGTGTACGTTTCTATATGCACGTGTTGCGTTCACGAACATGTGCACACGTGTCTGCTTGCCATTGTGCGCGTCTATGCGGAGCGGTGGTGCAGCGGTTAGCGCTACGCTGCGCTACGAACCTGGCCACCCGAGTTTTATTCCCTGCTCATGGCCAACACCGGCGACGATTATCTGAACCGGTCTTGGGCCTCCCCTAGGTGCACTCAGCCTTAAATTAATACCTGGTACGGCGTGTAAACATCGCCGATATAGGGAAACAAAAGCGGCCGCGAGTGGTGCTGGCCACCCCCCCCCCTCCCGTGTGCCGTTCCGGCCTTCATAGGCGTTCGCTAACAGTACTTGCCCCAAAATAATACAAAGGCTATACGGGAGATCTTTGTCTGTGTTTACGCGTGCACGCATATGTGTGTGTGTCACCCATCACCCAAATCCCAAGCTCCCCTGCACTAAATTACAACATTTACCAATTTCCAACGCTGACCTCACTCACCCCTGGGCAGTTGTTCAGAGGGCCGCTCGTCCAGGTGGCCAGGCGCGTTATATAATTAATTAGGATGATTAAAATCTCTCTCTCGAGTGTACGTCTCTCTGGGGGGATTTTTGGCAGACATTGTCGTTTTAAAGGCACCCGGCCGAAACGTCAGCTGTTTCATTCCTCTATTCGTTTGCTCTTCATTCAACGATGGCAACCAGTTGAACGCCATTCTCCGTGAGCAAATATTACCGGATCATTATTGCCATTAGCCATGATCTATCTACTGCTGGATACCAAACATAATTTTGCATTTCCACTGTTTGTCAATCCACACGCTGGATTAAGGCTGCTCCACGCTATGTCGGTCAAAGGAGGGGTGCTTGAGCATACTTCCCCACTCTGGTCAGTGCATGTCGGTGAAAAAGCTAACGTAGGCCCAGTGACCGGTTCTGATATCACTCGACTGCTGATGTCATAGTCATAGCCGGGAATCGAACTCAATAAGCCGGATCCATAGAGCGCAGTGGATCGTTTTGTCCGTGCCTCGCCACGGTGGTCAATGCGTGTTGGTGAATGATTCGGGTTGGACTCAGGGACCGGTTGAGATATCCCCCGGCCACTGATGCTATCCGTGGCTTGGCAATCATGGCGCAATGCGTCAACCACTGCGCCTCCACTCCTCACTCAGCCCGTCCCACCGCGTTCCATAAAACACAACTGTGTGCTCCTAATAGCTGCGATGTCTTTATATATTGGTGCGTGGTGCGGTGCAGTCAGATGCGTCGTGTGTCGTGTGTGGTGTGCGTGCGATGCGTGTCAGTTTTACGGCATTGTTTTCGCGAGGCTCTGCTCAAAAATGCCTTAATGCTAAATGAATGCACTGTCATTAGCAAGAGGCGGTCGCGTGATGCGCTTTCAGAGGCTTACGAGTGTGAAAAACAGAATGAATACCCGTCTGTTGATGTAATATGTCAACTTAACAAGTTCAATCTACGGTGCGTAATGTGTTTATACTGCACGGGAATGGGACCCTAATTGAAAACGGGACCCGCTGCTCGCCCGGGAAGCAGAATAATGCCTTGACAGAAGGCGGCCCCATCACACACCCATCCCCCCCATCACACACCCATCCCCCCATCACACACCCATCTTCTCCCGACCCCCCTCCGCCCGCCATCTCCCCCCATAGCCCCGCCGTTATGTGTGTTTCCGTGTGTGTTTCTGTGTGTGTCTGTGTATTTCTGTGTTTGCGTGTCTGTTTTCCCCATGTAGGGAGCGGTGGTGTAGCGGTTAGCGCTACGCTGCGCTACGAACCCAACAAACCCGAGTTCGATTCCCGCTCACGGCCAACACCAGTGACGATTATCTGAACCGGTTCTGGGCCTCCCATAGGTCGACTCAGCCTCAAATGGGTACCTGGTGCGGTGTCAACATCGCCACTGGGGAGACAAAGGCGGTCGGGTTTGGCGCTGGCCACCCACCTCCTCGTGTGCCGTGCCGGGCTTCATAGGTGCTCGCTAACAGCACTTGCCCCAACATCATGTTAAGTCTATATGGGGGAGCCTTGTCTTTGTTTTCCCCCATAACCCGCAGCGGGGACCACCAGTTGCAATAATGGACAGCCACCACCCTCCCACCGATCCCCACCCAATCCCTGCCCCCCTCAAGGAGCTCTTCATCAATTCCACCCATCATTCCTCCACCAAATCACCCTCATCACCCTCCTCCTCCACCTCATCATCATCACCCTCAACCTCCTCCACCACCACATCACCATCATCATCAATCACCCTCAACCTCCTCCACCCCTATTATGATCATCCTTCACCACCACCACCACCAACCACCACTACCACCACCACCATCATCATCTCCTACGTATGCTTTTGGGGCCAGTGCTGTGAGCGAGAACCTATTAAGGTCGCAACGCCGCGCACGTGCAGGTGATGTGATTCCAACAACTCCCGGCCGCCTTTGTCTCCGCTGTGCTCGGAACCGATTGATATCACTCGCTCGCTGATGCTCGCCGTGTTTGGCCATCGAACTCAGGTCGTAGAGTTTGTAGCGCAATGCCCGATGCCACCACTCCACACACACACACACACGTGCAGACACTACGCTCCAACCACCACCATCATTACCATCACCACCATCATCACCCTCCGTGACCACCGCCGCATCACCACCATCAAAAACTTCGCCACCCGCTCCTTCCCTTCTCCATCACCATCAGCCCATCACCGTCGTCGTCTTGAACCAGCATCATCCGCCTCCTCCGCAACCTGTCACCATCATCACCGTCCATGTCCTCCACCACCACCACCACAGTCCCGCCCTCAACACACGCGCTAGACACGCTTCCGAACACCCACCCACCCCCACCTCGCCCCCCCCCCCCACCACCTTCCCCCACCCACTACCCCCCCCACCTTCCCCCCACCCACTACCGCCTCGCGCTCTCAGCGTCTCCAGGGAAATCACGGACGGGATGGAGGCGCGGGCGTTCGCACCTCCGCCCCGCCACGCGCGCGCGCACGCACGTGCACACGCGTGGCGCGTGTGACAGCCTCCTCCTCCTGACACACTCACTCACACACACAGCTACACGCGTGTGTGTGTGTGCGTGTCGCTCTGTGTCTGTGTGTGTGTAAGGAGAGAGACGTTACGCGCACGTGCACACGCGTGGCGCGCGTGACAGCCTCCTCCTGACACACTCACACACACAGAGCTACACGCGCGTGTGTGTGTGCGTGTAGTTCTGTGTCTGTGAGTGTAACAGTCTGCGTGCGTGTAACGTCATTACGCTCATACACAGAAGGCAAAGATCCCCCGTATAGCCTTAGCAGGCTGTTGGGGCAAGTGCTGTTAGAGATCACCTATGAAGGCCGGCACGGCAGCAGGACCGAACGAGGAACTCATTGAACATACACAGACAACGCGCACGAACACAAGTGCACCGTGTCTCCGTGCGCGTACAACGGGACGGGTGGAGGGAACGATTGTAGGAATGGAGGGGAATGAGTGGTAGACAGACGGGATAACTGTTGGAGGGAGGGAGGGGAGATGAGTGAGGCGCGGGCGGGAAGGAGCGAGGGACGGAGAGCTGTAGGTAGTCACAGAAGAACGAATGGAGTTATGGAGGGCATGAGTGATGGAGGATGACGCGATGGAGTGATGGAGGTCGGACGGGTTTCGGAGCAGGCGAGAGGAATGATGGAGGGAGCGAGGGGAGCTTGCAGGGAGGGAGGGAGAGAGCGAGTGAGGAAGTGAGAGATGGAGGAGGAGTAAGGGTGGTTCTGCAGGCAATGTTGAGGCATCATTAGCGGATGTATTGGAGACGTCGTGCGCTCTCGCGGAGTAATCTCCCCCGCCCTGACCGAATTAGCTGCGCCCTGTCCCCGCGGCTGGCCTCGGCTCGGCCCGGCACGGCAATTGATTCTCGCGCAATCGATGCGTGCGCCCGGCCTGATTACCCGCCCACGTGGGTAGCAGCAACAGCAGCGCGCACGCGATTAAACGGCATATAATAGTACGTGCATCCGAGCGTGCGTGCATACACACATGGATAATTCATAATAAACGTTTTTGTGGTTTAGATCGCGTTATTTATAAATGTGTTGTAACCCTCCACCACCCGACACGGCCAATCAGTAAAAAAAGTGTCACGTTGACAAAAGACAAATAGTTCACTACTTTAATTCTAGATTTTAAGCTTTCGTGACTGCAAGGATTCATATTCTTAGGTTTTTTCGGTAAAGTCACGTAGGTAAAAATTTTAAATTAATAAAAGTAAAATAAAAATAAAATCACGACGTTTCGGAGGCAACACAAGATTCCGTCTTCAGGTGGAACCGTCACAACACGATTGCTGTATCACTTTATACACCTGAAGACGGCAGCTTGTGTTGCCTCCGAAACGTCGTGATTTTTACTTTATTTTTATTTTACTTTTATTAATTTTAATTTTTTTACCTACGTGACTTCACTACTTTAGCCCACCGGTGTGTTGAAGAGTGGATCCACAACATTTACAATTTTTTTAGTACGACGTTTCGCTGGTAATTACATCCAGCATCATCGGACACTTTTTTTGCTGATTGGTCGTGTCGGGTGGTGGAGGGTTACGACACATTTATAAATAACGCGATCTAACCTAAAAACGTTTATTATGAATAATATTGGTCGCGAAAGCCTACGTGTAAAACTGACACGTGGATAATGTGTGCATGCGTGCGAACGTGCGTGATTGACAGCCGTGGTGAAGTGGTTAAGCTCACTGCGCTACAGGCCACCCGAGTTCGATTCCCGATTATGACCAATAACTTGCAGTGACAAATATCTGCACCGGTCCTGGACCTCCGCTAGGTCGACTAAGCCTTAAATTAGTACTATATGGTGGGTGGACAACAACACACCCGGCCGCCTTTGTCTCTCCAGTGCTGATTTTTACACACCGTTCCGGGTACTCATTTAAGGCTGAGTCGACCTAGGGGGAGGCCCAGGACCAGTTCAGATATTCGCCTTTGCCCGTGAGCGAGAATCGAACTCGGTAACCCCGGTTTCGTACCGCAGTGCGCTAACCACTGCGCCGCCGCTCCCTGTGGACACACATACACACACTTGCACATACACGCCACGCAGACTTGCACACACACACGTGCACACTTCTGCGCACATGCACACGCCACCCTTAAATTGATTTCGTTCAAGTGGTCATTAGGGAACACGCTGATGGGCGTGGAGGGGGGGGGGAGGCTACCACCCCTCTCTGCACCTCCACCCCCTCCGCCCACAGCGTATGCACGAGGTCCCGTCCGCCCGTCAGTGGCGCTCTGGGTTAGAAGTGGGCGGCGATTAGGCGCGGTGGTGGTGGTGGTAGTGGTTGTGGCTGAATGTATTGCTCCCCATTAGCGCGGCGAGTTCCCGAGGCGTTCCCTAACCGGTCAATCCCCAGATTTGAAGCTTTCGTGACTGCAATGATTCATATTCTTAGGTTTTTTCGGTAAAGTCACGTAGGTAAAAAAAACATAAAAAAGTAAAAAAAAATAAAAATCACGACGTTTCGGAGGCAACGCAAGCTTCCGTCTTCAGGTGGTACCGTCACAGCCGGTCAATCGGTCAATCCCCGTTTAACGCGGTGGATGCGTTCCCGAAAAGTTGCCGCGTTCAGCGAAAAAACTATTCCCCGCAAAAATAATGTAACGATAAAGTTTGGCGAGATACGATGCACTACTACTACTACCACGACGCACACCACGCAGCGAGATGGTGATGTTGATGGGATCCATATTTATATTGATATATGGATACATATGGATGACGATTATGCTGATGATGATGTTGACGGGAATGATAAATCCACACGTAATCTTGGTGACCATTAACAAAAAATGACGATAATCATTGCTGCTACCGTTATCATCTGCATGCTGCTTTTTTAGTGTCAAGTTTTTGTCTTTCACCCCGCACCGCCGATTAGCGCGGTTGGCTACGTACGGTGCGAAAGAAGATCAGCACACATACACGCGTGGCTCTCTGTGTAGCTCAATGGGGCCTGACCAGCTGAGATAATGCCAATGAGCATATTTTAATTTCACTAGCATATCTTACATGTACACCATGTGCGTTGTGTGTGCCGTCGTTGTTTTTATATATGTGTGTGTAGAGTCACTATGGCGTTTGCGCCAGCTACTGAGAGAATATCTTGATTTGAAGCTTTCGTGACTGCAGGGATCCATACTCTTTGGTTCTTCCGGTAAAGTCACGTAGGTATAAAAAGAAAATAAATCACGACGTTTCGATCGCAACGCAAGCGATCGTCCTCGGGCGGAAAAAATATAATCCAGCACTGCTGGAAGTTCCAGTTCAACTGCTGGATTATATTTTTTCCGCCTGAGGACGACCGCTTGTGTTGCGACCGAAACGTCGTATTTTATTTTATACCTACGTGACTTTACCGAAAGAACCAAAAAGTACTGAGAGCAGAGTGTAACCGTGCGTCTTAGAGCCTCTCTCTGTCACCAGAGTACGGCATGGCACACGTGACAGGCCGAGGTGAACCCCAAGAGGGCACGTGACCTGCATAGGATAAGGGCGGGGGCCGAAGGGGACACGTGATGTGAGGTCCCAGAACATTCTGGGGAGATCCCGAAGGAGGCGTGGCCGAGGGCGGAACGAGGCCACGCCCAGGGGATAAGGATTTGGGGTCCTTTGAGCCGAGCGGGGGCTTCGTCTCTTCGATCTTTGCTCTTCGGTCGTCGCGTTCGGCATCGTGGGTCAGGCAGAACGTTACTGACCTGACCCGTTTATATGGTGACCTTGTTGAGGTCTAGCTAGTTACCATGTAGTTCGTTTTCACGAGTGTTTATTAAAGTTATGCAGTTACCCTGTTGGGGTGTATAATCAACGTGTTGCCTCCCAAGTACAAGTGTCTGCCTCCGTGCGTGGAACCCACTACACATGTATAACTTGACTTAAAGCTTTCGTGACTGCAGGGATACATATTCTATGGGTCTTTCGGTAAAACCACGTAGATATAAAATGATAAAAATATGTTTAACACGTAGGCTTTCGCGACCAATATTCATAATAAACGTTTTTGGGTTAGATTGCGTTATTTATTAATGTGTCGTAACCCTCCACCACCCGACACGGCCAATCAGCAAAAAAGTGTCACGTTGACAAACCCAAATAGTTCACTACTTTAGCCCACCGGTGTGTTGAAGCGTGAAACCACGACATTTACAATTGTTGAGTATTTGTAAATGTTGTGGTTTCACTCTTCAACACACCGGTGGGCTAAAGCAGTGAACTATTTGTCTTTTGTCAACGTGACACTTTTTTGCCGATTGGCCGTGTCGGGTGGTGGAGGGTTACGACACATTAATAAATAACGCGATCTAACCCAAAAACGTTGATTATGAATAATAAAAATATCACGACGTTTCGATCGCAACACAAATAATCGTCTTCACCTGGCTTTACCGAAAGAGCCATCGAATATCTGTATAGCTTGTGTGCGTGTTTGTGTCTCGTGGGCAGCGGTAGCATAACGCTGCGCTACGAACCCGGCGACCCGAGTTCGGTTCCCGCTCACGGCCAACACCAGCGAAGATTATCTTAACCGGTCCTGGTCCTCCCCTAGGTCGACTCCGCCTCAAAATGAGTGCCTGGTGCGGTGTGTAAACATCGCCACTGGGGAGACAAAGGCGGCCGAGCGTGGTGCTGGCCACCCACCTCCTCGTGTGCCGTGTCGGCCTTTATAGGTGCTCGCTAACAGCACTTGCCCCAAAAGTATGTGAAGGTTATACGGGGGATCTTTGTCTAGATGTGCGCTAGTATGTGCGAGCGCGTATGAGTACTCTATTTGAGTGATTGCATGAATATTATTACGTGTGTGTCAGTAAAATGCGAGCGTGTGTCTGTATCGGTATACGTGTGCTTGTATTTATTAATGATCGTGTGTGTGTGTGTGTCTTTATGTGTCCGTGTCGCAGTACGAGTGTGTAATAAAGTGGATACTTTACACACATCTGCATTGGAAATCCACTAAACTCTCGTTTATCGCGGATCGGTGGGAATCTTTAAACACATAAACAGTGATGTATTTGCTAACGGCAGTTTGTGTGGCAATGACCCCTCAATAATAAAAGGTTTTCCAATGAAAGCACGAACACATTTGGGGCTTTATTCGCTGATGAATGCACGATTTTAATTAAAACCAAACACTGCTTGACTGGCCGATGATGGTTTGGTATTCATCATTGTAATTCGTTATTAGTAATTTTCCTATCAAACACGTCGCTGACAAAATCACCCCCCGAGTTTGAGTTGAGTGTTTTCTGTTCCACAGGATGATCGCCACAGAGCTCGGAACTCGATGCGGTGCTCGAGACCTGGATCACGCTCCCATTGGCGACCACCAGGCATACTAGGTGTTATAGGTTCCTGCAACCGCGTCCGTGTGTGTATATACGCGTAGGCGTATCAACAATTTGTAGGGTAAATGTGCGTGTGTATGCACCCGTGTGTGCATCAATTACACTGGTCAACACACTTTTTCTGGCATAAGGTATTCCAACGATTTTAAGGTAGTTTTGGGGTGCCGATTCCAAATCTGGCATCAGTTTTTGTCTATCACATCAGGTTTTTGAGATATCAAATATTGCATTTTCAATAAAAACTGCAGAAGAAAAATATTAAATAAATGTGGATATCTACATAAAATTATATTAGAAACATACTATCCTAAAAATCCAGCACCATATTTTAACACTAAAGCAGTCACTGACTCGCAACAAATTGCAATCATAAGTGACAGAGTTAATTTCGGGTAAAATCAATGAAAATGGGGTATGCCGATAGCATAAAAATGAGATGTGATAGAGCAAATCTGAGATCAGATTTGGAATCAGCACCCTGAAATTAGTCTAGAACAGCTGCAAAAGTCCAGGCCAGAAATAAATGTTTTGTTTTTGTTGACCAGTGTTATTGTACGACACTTATATGCCCCCACGTCCCGTGAACCCCACCCCTTACTGACCTGCATTGACCAGCGTGGGGAAGTATGGTCAAATAGCAGTGGATTGACACAAGGGCTGAAACACATCATTCACAGCTCTTTGCCAATCCGCCCTTTCTGATCCGAAAGCGGTTACAAGACATTCTCAATCCACTGATGGATGAAGGCCTCCCCCACGCCGCCGTGTCAGTCATGATGGGTGGGGAGGGAGGTTGGGGGGGTAGGTGATTGACTATACTTCACCACGCCCGTCAGAAGTGCGGGATGGTGATGGTGGCGACGAGCTAGGGATTTCAAATTTCAGGGCCGTTTCAGATATCCTCGGCAATCGAACTCAGACTGACTACTGCGGGTTGCAGACAGCGGGTACAGCACAATATCATTAATTCAAGGGCCGTGCATGCGATTTCTCACCACCCTGACTATCCACCACCACCAACCAAACACGGTACAATTATACCCCGGTTTACGTCGGGGATGCGTTCCCGAAAGGTGCGACCACGAATATGGAAACGACGTTAAATTAAAGCGATTTACAGGGTAGTAGTGGGTGGTAGTGGTGGTAGTGGTGGTAGTGGGTGGTGGTGGTGGTAGTAGTAGTGGTAGTAGTAGTGGTAGTAGTGGGTGGTGGTGGTAGTAGTAGCGGTAGTAGTGGGTGGTGGTGGTAGTAGTAGTGGTAGTAGTGGGTGGTGGTGGTAGTAGTAGCGGTAGTAGTGGGTGGTGGTAGTAGTAGCGGTAGTAGTGGGTGGTGGTGGTAGTAGTAGTGGTAGTAGTGGGTGGTGGTGGTGGTAGTAGTGGTAGTAGTGGGTGGTGGTGGTAGTAGTAGCGGTAGTAGTAGTGATAGTAGTAGTGGTAGTAGTGGGTGGTGGTGGTGGTGGTGGTAGTAGTGGTAGTAGTGGGTGGTGGTGGTAGTAGTAGTGGTAGTAGTAGTGATAGTAGTAGTGGTAGTAGTGGGTGGTGGTGGTGGTGGTAGTAGTGGTAGTAGTGGGTGGTTGTGGTAGTAGTAGCGGTAGTAGTGGGTGGTAGTGGTGGTGGTGGCGAAGGTTGAAATACGACGGATAACGAGAAAGGGTGGACGACGCTCTGAGCGACGTCCAGTGTGTTGGGGGTCGAGGCGACGCCAATCAGTCGGCGCTATTAATAATAATACTCAAGTGACGACGTTCTTGCGAAACGACGTAGAGGTGGGAGACGTGCATCGAGGTACTCCCGTGATTGAATTCCCAGTGACGCCCCCTCCCGCAGCCCCCACCAATTCACCTGCACCCCCCCCCCCCCCCCACCGCGTAATGGGATGCAGCGGATCTGGGAGCAAAGTTACGAGGAGAGACAGCCTCTCGGCTGCGATTATCGACGTTGGGTTGCAGGGTCTGTCTCGCGGCACGTGGGGGGGGGGGGGACACGCGGTGGAGGGGGGGGCACGTGGGGGGGGGGCGGGGGGGTAGTGGACGCGGTGGGGGGGGGGGGGGCACGTGAGGACGGGGCGGGGGAGGACACACGGTGGGGGGGGGGGGCGGGGGGTAGTGGACGCGGTGGGGGGGGGGGGCACGTGGGGACGGGGGGGGGCGACACGCGGTGGGAGGGAGGGGGGGCACGTGGGGAGCTGCAGGGGAGGTAGGGAAGTGATGGTGGAGACGGTAGGGAAGGAGGTAGGGGAGGAGGAGGAGGAAGTGGAGAGAGACCGTGAGAGTCGTGAGCCACTGGGGAGGGGAGCGATGACGAGTGGTGAGGCGTGCGAGGCGATGTGATGCGAAGATGTGTGGGGTATTGTGTGTGCGAACTTCTTTCGCACCGTACGTAGCCAACCTCGCTCGTCGGAGATGCGAGGGAAGGACAACAAACTGAACACAACGAGCAGTTGTAAGGAAATGGGTTGGATTTAAAAGTTCTAGATTTGAAGCTTTCGTGACTGCAAGGATTCATACTCTTAGTTCTTTCGGTAAAGTCACGTAGGTAAAAAATGAAATTAAGATTTTAATTAAAATGTTATTGTTTTATTTTTATTAATTTTAATTTCATTTTTTACCTACGTGACTTTACCGAAAGAACTAAGAGTATGGATTTAAAAGCTCGATTTAAAAGTGGAGAGTTCCAGCGGCTTCCTAACATCGGGAGAAGGGTCGGTGCGATGTGACGCGGTGGGGTTGTGGCGAGGAGCGACGTGGGAGGTGGTTGACGGAGGGGGGCGAGAAAGTGACAGCGAGCGGTGTGATGTGGGGTGACGTGGCAAAGGTGGGTGATGGATGTGGGGAGTGACGTGGCCAGGTGATTGGGGTGATGCTGGGAGGCGATGGGATGAGCCGGGAGGGATACGAGCTTGGTTTGGGTGATGGGGGAGGGGGGATGATGGGATGGGAGGTGGAGGGGAGCGATGGTGCGTGATGGGGCAAGTGCTTGGTTGATGTCATCAAGAGGGGCGTGAGATGGATGGTGATGGTGGTGATGGTGGTGGGGGCAAGCTGTGAAGAAGAGGGGGGGGGGGGGTGATGGGGCGTGATGAGCTGTAGAATGGAGCCTTGCGATGGGGAGAGACGAGGGTTGGCAAGGTGAGTTGGACGTCGTGTGCGGAGTGAGGTAATGGTGGGGGGAGTGCGGAGGGAGTGAACGTGGGGAGGGGGGGCTGTGTGTGTCGGGGCGCAAAGATCAGTCGTGGTGCCGGCCACCCACTCCCTCGCGTGCCGTGCCGGCCTTCATAGGTGCTACTCGCTCACAGCACTTGCCCTAAAAGTATGATAAGGCTATAAGGGAGGGGGGGATATTTATATTTGTGTCGGGAGGGGGGGGTAGAGACGCGGAAGGTCACGTGTCTCTCTCTACAATCTGCGCGGCCATCAGATCGCACGCCGCTGCTCATGAGGGTCACGGCTTCGAGAAGAGACGACGCGATGCCTTACTTTCATTTCTTTCCTTCGCCGAGATGAAATACCATCTGGCCGTTTACACTACGCGTGCCTAATACACGAATACCGCATATATGGGAATTATTATCGTCTGATTATGTTTTATTTTTATTTTAGAAGCAGGATTTTTGTTGTACTTTTCGTAGACTTAAACGATATCAATCACATTCGTCATGAACACTGTCTTGTAACAGAGATATATATAGTAGGCAGACGTTTCGGCCAAGAGCCCTTTCCTATGGCACAGAGAGGGCATGTGCCTAAGATCGCTCTTTTCACGCTGCAGGGGCCTTGAGTTGAACAATGCGGGAATTTACACGTGAACCCTAAATACGGGGAGCGGTGGCGCAGTGGTGAGCGCACTGCCTGGTGAACCCGGCATCCCCGAGTTTACATTCGGGCGCCCTCGGCTAAGGTCAGTGGCGCGTGACAATCAGAACCGGTCCTGGGTCACCCATCCCTTTCACCCATGTATGTTGAGTTTCTTTCGCACCAATTCTAGATTTGAAATTTTCGTGACTGCAAGGATCCATACTCTTTGGTTTTTTCGGTAAAGTCACGTAGGTGAAAAATTAAAATAAATTAAATCACGACGTTTCGGAGGCAACACAAGCTTCCGGTGGAACCGTGGAACCGTCGTGATTTAATTTATTTAAAAAAATTTACCTACGTGACTTTACCGAAAAAACCAAAGAGTATTTCTTTCGCACCGTACGTGTCCAACCGTGGCAGGGCGTGGGGATGGCCACATCACCCAGTAGTGGATTCGCAAAAAGGGTTGTGGACGCGCATACCCCCACCTGGCCACAAGGACACTTGCCCCAGCAGTCTGTTAAGGCCATGCGGGGGATCTTTGTCTTTGTGTGTGGGTACACGCGACTCTCTGTTTTTGTTGTTGCACGCAAGCCTGTACACGATGAATACAAAAAAACTTACTTGAAAAATCATTAACCTCGGAGGGTGAAAAAAAAAACTCTCAAGGAATTAGTGCAGCACTGTCGGCTATGATATAAACTGCAGAACAATCAATAAATCAATTGCCTTAATGCAGCCTTAATTAATTGGTATTTAGTGATCTGGCACAACAGCTATTGATAATAAACAAATAATTAATTTTCTGATTTGTGCTCGTGTCTGTGTGTGTCTGTCTATTGTTCGATTCCCGCTCACGGCCACCGGCACCAGCGACGATTATCTGAATCGGTCCTGGACCTCGCCTAGGTCGACTCAGCCATAAAAGAGTAGCTGGTGTGGTGTGTAGTAAACGTCGCCGCTGGGGAGACAAAGGCGGTCGGGCGTGGTGCTGGCCACCCACCCCCTTGTGTGCCGTGCCGGCTTTCATCGGTGATACACGGGGGATCTTTGTCTGTTGTGATGTACACCTGTAACAAACACTAACTCGCTCGCGCACACAAATACACAAATGCATACAAACGTGCACATGCAGTACATACAAACGGTGCATAATGCAAAGATGCAGATTCCCCTGTTGGGGCAAGTGCTGTTAGCGAGCACCTATTAAGACCGAAAGCGCCACACGAGAGGTAATAACAAATGTCTGGAAGGTCAGTAGGCCGACTGACTCCAACATGACCCTGTTATTCGCGCGTAGATAGAGAACGGAAGGTGATTTATTTAGACTTAAAGCTTTCGTGACTGCGGGAATTCACACTCGTTGGGTCTTTCGGTAAAGTCACGTAAATATAAAAATAATGAAAGAATAAAAAATCACGACGTTTCGATCGCAACGCAAGCAATCGTCTTCAGGTGGAAAAATATACAGCAGGCGGACTGCTGAGACATATTTCTTCCTGCCTTTTCACCTGAAGAAGATTGCTTGTGTCGCGATTGAAACGACGTGATTTTGTATTTGTTTATTATTTTTCTATCTACGTGACTTTACCGAAAGACCCAAAGAGTGTGATTTATTAAATGTATTAACTATCCCTTTATTCAGGACCGAAGCAGGTGGATTTCTCCCACAACTCTGGCTGCCGCCTGATGAGGCTGGTTGTAATTACCGGCGAAACGTCACGGGACTGTGGCTTCACTGTCCAACACACAACCGGCTGAGTGCTGAACGTGCAAAGAATTGGCGCGTTTTGTTTACGCGACAACTCCTTGCTAATTGTCTGTGTCGGGTGGTGGTGACGGGTTTAACGACACAACATTTATAGTTACGCGATTTCACCCCCCAAAAAAACACGAACCCTCTATTATTAATTCACCAACTAGCTTACCCGGCTTCGGTGTGGCGCTCACGTGGCGATATTGAGCCACCACCACCACCATCATCATCATCCTTGGAGGTAGCGATGCAGCTGGTGGTGGAGGTGGGTAGGAGGCGGAGGGGAGGGGCGTATTCGTCCCACACTCACAGTAATTAATAATCAGCGTCTTGATTAGTGTTTTTAATTAGGGTAAGAAGTTTGCGGCGAAGAGTGGGGGGGGGGGGGAATAAGACCCTTCAAATAGATGCAACAGAGGTAATCGGGCCTTGAGCAAAATTAAAACGCGGAGGGCGACGTTTGCGCACATGAATTATAATCCGTGTTTACTGAATGGGAATTAAGGGCCCTTGCGATGGATTGAGCCGTCAAGTGGCAAACGACTACGGGCGCTTTGCATAATGAAGTAGCGACTGGGGGCTCCCGTGAGAGGCAGATGCACCCCGAACCCCAAACCGGACAACCCCGGCACACGCGGACGAACCGGCACGGCCGGGGTCTCGGTGGTCACGTGGGCCAGGGTCTCGGTGGTCACGTGGACCAGGGTCTCGGTGGTCACGGGGGCCAGGGTCTCAGAGGTCACGTGGGCCAGGGTCCCGGTGGTCACGTGGGCCAGGGTCCCAGTGGTCACGTGGGCCAGGGTCTCAGTGGTCACGTGGGCCAGGGTCCCGGTGGTCACGTGGGCCAGGGTCCCAGTGGTCACGTGGGCCAGAGTCTCAGTGGTCACGTGGGCCAGGGTCTCACTGGTCACGTGGGCCAGGGTCCCGGTGGTCACGTGGGCCAGGGTCCCAGTGGTCACGTGGGCCAGGGTCTCAGTGGTCACGTGGGCCAGGGTCTCACTGATCACGTGGGCCAGGGTCCCGGTGGTCACGTGGGCCAGGGTCCCAGTGGTGACAGTGGCCAGGGTTTCAGTGGTCACGTGGGCCAGGGTCCCAGAGGTCATGTGGGCCAGGGTCTCGGTGGTCACGTGGGCCAGGGTCTCAGGGGTCACGTGGGCCAGGGTCCCAGTGGTCACGTGGGCCAGGGTCTCAGGGGTCACGTGGGCCAGGGTCTCGGTGGTCACGTGGGCCAGGGTCTCAGAGGTCACGTGGGCCAGGGTCTCAGAGGTCACGTGGGCCAGGGTCTCAGGGGTCACGTGGGCCAGGGTCTCAGGGGTCACGTGGGCCAGGGTCTCAGAGGTCACGTGGGCCAGGGTCTCAGAGGTCACGTGGGCCAGGGTCTCAGAGGTCACGTGGACCAGGGTCTCGGTGGTCACGTGGCCAGGGTCCCAGTGGTCACGTGGGCCAGGATCTCGGTGGTCACGTGGGCCAGGGTCTCAGTGGTCACGTGGGCCAGGGACCCAGAGGTCACGGGGGCCAGGGTCCCAGTGGCCACGTGGGCCAGGGTCTCAGAGGTCACGTGGGCCAGGGACCCAGAGGTCACGGGGGCCAGGGTCTCAGTGGTCACGTGGGCCAGGGTCACGGTGGTCACGTGGGCCAGGGTCTCAGTGGTCACGTGGGCCAGGGTCTCGGTGGTCACGTGGGCCAGGGTCTCAGTGGTCACGTGGGCCAGGGTCCCAGTGGTCACGTGGGCCAGGGTCTCGGTGGTCACGGTGGCCAGGGACCCAGAGGTCACGTGGGCCAGGGACCCAGAGGTCACGTGGGCCAGGGTCTCAGAGGTCACGTGGGCCAGGGACCCAGAGGTCACGTGGGCCAGGGTCTCAGAGGTCACGGGGGCCAGGGACCCAGAGGTCACGGGGGCCAGGGTCCCAGTGGTCACGTGGGCCAGGGTCCCGGTGGTCACGGCCACTACAGACTCACGTTAACAAAACGTGCCAAATTCGTGACGAGCTCAGCACGCGCCGGTGTCGTTGGAGAGTGAACCCCACAACATTCACAATTCGAGTCCGACGTTTCGCCGGCAGCAGTTGCCGCCAGATCGACGCCTCCCGACGCAAGACGCGGGGACGGCGGACACGAGCGCGACATTAATTCTTCACTTCCCATCTCCCGAGTCGTTCTCGAGGGCTCCCCGCACGGGGTGATTCGCCTCGCGTCGCCACTTCAATCCGCCCGGACGATGCTAAATCATAGCCCCGGAGCCCCCCCCCCCCCCCCCCCCCCCCCCCCCGGGCTCTGATTTACGAGTCCAGTGTCGGGACTCGTCGCCTGATTCCTATAACCAGACAGCAAAGACAAATATTCCCCGTGTAGTCTTAACAGACTGTTGGGGCAAGTGCTGTTAGCGAGCACCTATGAAGGCCGGCACGGTACACGAGGGGGTGGGTGGCCAGCACCACGCCCGGCCGCCTTTGTGTCTCCGTAGTGGCAATGTTTTTTACGCACCGCACTAGGTACTCATTTGAGGCCGAGTCGACCTAGGGGAGGCCCAGAACCGGTTCAGATAATCGCCACCGGTGTCGGCCGTGAGCGGGAATCGAACCCGGGTCGCCAGATTCGTAGCGCTAACCACTACACCACCGCTCCCCACAACCAATCACCGCCACCAAAGACAAAGACACGAACAGCCATGCGCGCTGCTCATAACTGCAACGTGGTGGTGGTAAGGTTCATGATTAGTTCACTCTTCATCATCGCCACGGTCATCTATGAATGAATCATCGCCCGAGCACACCTGTCAAAGCAGTGGCACAGAAGACGCGTTTATTATCTCAGCTGAGCTATAAAGAGAGCCACGCGTGTATGTGTGTGTGTGTTGATCTTCTAGCCAACCGTGCTAATCGGAGGTGCGGAGGGAAGGACAAGAAACTAAACACAAAAAGCAACATGCAGATGATAACGGTAGCAACAACGATTATCGCCATCGTCATGCTCTGTTAACGGGCACCAAGATTACGCGTGGATTTGTCATTCCAGTAAACATCATCATGGTCATCAGCAGAACCTTCATCCATATTTATCCATAGAGAAATCATTCACGTAATAATAATCATCATCCGTATTCACAGCAATACTAATAATATGTATAATGACGTAACCATCAATGTTAATGCTAATCGATCTATAATCATAATTATTCATCTCTCGATATTCATCATCACCATCATTATCGATGAAATTAATTATCAGTCCATCAATCATTTATTTAAATTCATAATCATTCACATTCATCCGTTAATGAATCACCACCACCATCATCATCTGTACATCCACAATTAATTTCATTTCCAAATATAAACATCCCGATTTTACCAACAACAGCACACCAACCCCAGATGAACATACCAACATTTTGTTTGAGCAGAGTCATTCGCCCCCATTCGTAGGACGCATCTAGCAACGCCTTGATGTCGTGTCAATGCAGTGTTCTGTTATTCGTAACCGATGCGGTGAGCTTTGGTTCCCCACGTGCTCGCGTGGGTGGACGCGTCGCGCTGAAGACAATTCGCGTTTCTGCCCCCCCCCCCTCCCCAGTCCGGTGTTGATACGCGTCGTGGCGCGCTCTGGTCGCGTACCGAGCTGCGACATCCACGCAGCGAAATACAAAAGCTGCAGCAACCCGGCCCGTGAAACGAGACTCGAGTTCGTTGGAGGAGCATCGTGCGACTGGATTCGAAACGACAACAACAACAACAATTACAGGGGTTTTCAAAATAATGTTAACACTTATATGGGACTATCGTTTTTAAACGGAAAAAGAACGAATGATACACTGTAACATGATAATAAATGTTGGTTAATAGCTTCAAAAAGTCAGTCTCCGCTGGCTCGCCATCATTGTCAACACGTGCCTGGATTCCCCTCCAGGTGGTCTACAGAGCCCGGATGCGCATTTCTTGTGGTGAATGTTACAAATTCTCAGAAGTGAGAACGTTTTTTTGAAGCACCCTGAATTCGTCTGATAGCAACCATTCCAGCTCCACTCGTTCTAACGCACGCGCGCATTTCTAATAATAAACTAAACCAAATATACTGTTTGGGAGTTTTATATATATTATATTCGTTGCACCCCCCAAAAAATTACACACACAGCTGAGGATCGCTGTTGGTGCGCCGTGTGACTAGTGGTGAGTTCAGTGCTGAGCTTGGTAAGCTGTGGAGGTCAGATTCGTGCTGACGCCGGTGAACCGCGTGGTGAGTTTCGCAGCGATCGCTCTCAGTATCTTTCCTGACAACGTGAGCGGTGCCCTCAGATGGATGAACACCACGGGCAGACGGACGGACGCAACTGATGCGAGTCCCAGTCGAGTCATTGAGTAGCCAATCAGCCCCCAACACATTCCTGCTGCGGAGGGAGCTGGTAGGAACGTTGGGTTGCTCGGTCAATGGCCAGGGTCAACGGCGGCGTGGTGTATTCCGCAAATATGCCCGAC
Source organism: Lethenteron reissneri (assembly GCF_015708825.2). Lineage (NCBI taxonomy): Eukaryota > Metazoa > Chordata > Hyperoartia > Petromyzontiformes > Petromyzontidae > Lethenteron > Lethenteron reissneri. The sequence goes on from NC_083786.1 coordinate 8,960,624, forward strand.
TGTGAGGGCTGGCACAAGCCGGTGTGAGTAGGTTAAACGTTGAGTTTTATAAAGGCACCACGGGGTGACCAGCCCCTCCCCACCCAGCCCCACCCCTCCCACCACCCACCCAGCTCCTCCCCACCCTCCCAACCCAGACCCTCCCCAACCTCCCCACCCAGCCACTCCCTGCACGACGGACGGACGGACGGACGGACACAATAATCCCCTGTGGGCTGGTGTAACCAGGAGGTTCCTACCAGTACAAAAGCCTCAACTAAAACTAACCTTTTTTATTTTATTATACCAAGTAAGGCCCACTGAGCTATGTATCTCTGTTTGAGATGCGACCTGGCCACAAATGATCAACGAAGTGGCTTATCACGTGGAAATTAATACCAGTCAAATACTCTAAAACGCACGTTTCTAAATGTGGAGGGAAAAAACCGAAGGAACCGGAGAAAAATCCACGCGACCACGGGGAGAGCGTGCAAACTCCAAATATACAGCAGCAGGCGTCGGGGTCGCGATCGAACCCACGACCTCCTGTATACCAGGCGAGGTAGTTAACATCTCCTAGCCACCGTGGCGCCCCCACTCGTATTCGCCGCCAGCACGCGGCGGTGAGTCTCCGGGCGCTGCAGCGCGCTAGGATGGGTTCCGTGAAATACGGAAGAATGATGCACGCACTTGCCTCGTCCGGCCAATGGGAAGCAACGCCATGCAACGACGGGTTGGAGGTATTGTGTGTTTGAGCGTGAGGTCGAGCATGGGATCGAGCATGAGGTCGAGCATGGGATCGAGCATGAGGTCGAGCATGAGATTGATCATGAGGTCGAGCATGGGATCGAGCATGAGGTCGAGCATGAGATTGATCATGAGGTCGAGCATGGGATCGAGCATGAGGTCGAGCATGGGATCGAGCATGAGGTCGAGCATGGGATCGAGCATGAGGTCGAGCATGAGATTGATCATGAGGTCGAGCACGGGATCGAGCATGAGGTCGAGCATGGGATCGAGCATGAGGTCGAGCATGAGATTGATCATGAGGTCGAGCATGGGATCGAGCATGAGGTCGAGCATGGGATCGAGCATGAGGTCGAGCATGAGATTGATCATGAGGTCGAGCATGGGATCGAGCATGAGGTCGAGCATGAGATTGATCATGAGGTCGAGCATGGGATCGAGCATGAGGTCGAGCATGGGATCGAGCATGAGGTCGAGCATGGGATCGAGCATGAGGTCGAGCATGAGATTGATCATGAGGTCGAGCATGGGATCGAGCATGAGGTCGAGCATGGGATCGAGCATGAGGTCGAGCATGGGATCGAGCATGAGGTCGAGCATGAGATTGATCATGAGGTCGAGCATGGGATCGAGCATGAGGTCGAGCATGGGATCGAGCATGAGGTCGAGCATGAGATTGATCATGAGGTCGAGCATGGGATCGAGCATGAGGTCGAGCATGGGATCGAGCATGAGGTCGAGCATGAGATTGATCATGAGGTCGAGCATGGGATCGAGCATGAGGTCGAGCATGGGATCGAGCATGAGGTCGAGCATGAGATTGATCATGAGGTCGAGCATGGGATCGAGCATGAGGTCGAGCATGGGATCGAGCATGAGGTCGAGCATGAGATTGATCATGAGGTCGAGCATGGGATCGAGCATGAGGTCGAGCATGGGATCGAGCATGAGGTCGAGCATGAGATTGATCATGAGGTCGAGCATGGGATCGAGGTGTCGTGTGTTTGAGCGTGGAGTTGAGCATGAGATCGAGCATGAGGTCGAGCATGGGATCGAGCATGAGGTCGAGCATGGGATCGAGCTATAATGGGCTAAAGCGCGGAGTCGATCATGAGTTCGAGGTGTCGTGTGTTTGAGCGTGGGTTTGAGCGTGGGGTCGAGCATGGGGTCGAGCATGGGATTGAGTATGAGGTCGAGCATCGTGACCAGTGAGACAAAATCGCTATTATGTTCGTATCGAACCAAGCTCCGTAACTCCTCATACGGGCAAGCACCCGCCCAGTGTAACCTTACTTGGCCATGGCTCACACCCATCCTAACGTGATCGTGATTTATCGCTCCGCATTTCGCGGACTCATTTCTATCGCTTTACGGCGCGCGTGCTCAGACCGCGACGAGGAGCGCGGCCCACTGAGAAATGAAGCTGATTAACGCGCTGCGAATAATTAAGAGGTCAAAGATGCAATTTCCGGCGGGCGGGCGAGCGAGCGAGCTTGCGAGCGGCCGCCGAGTGCGACTGTGATTGGTGTGGACGTGTCGGGGGTGTGTGTGCGGTGTGTGTGTGTGGTGTGTGTGTGTGGTGTGTGTGTGGTGGGTGTGGTGCGTGTGCGGTGTGTGTGTGGTGTGTGTGTGGTGGGTGTGTGTGGTGCGTGTGCGGTGTGTGTGTGGTGTGTGTGTGGTGGGTGTGTGGTGTGTGTGTGCTGGGTGTGGGGCGTGTGGGGCGTGTGCGGTGTGTGTGTGTGGTGTGTGTGTGGTGGGTGTGTGGTGTGTGTGTGCTGGGTGTGGGGCGTGTGCGGTGTGTGTGTGGTGTGTGTGTGTGGTGGGTGTGTGGTGCGTGTGCGGTGTGTGTGTGGTGTGTGTGGTGCGTGTGCGGTGTGTGTGCGGTGTGTGTGGTACGTGTGCGGTGTGTGTGCGGTGTGTGTGGTGCGTGTGTGCTGTGTGTGTGGTGTGTGCGGTGTGTGTGTGTGGTGTGTGTGGTGGGGGTGTGGTGGGTGTGGTGTGTGTGTGGTGGTGTGTGTGTGGTGGGTGTGGTGTGTGGTGGTGTGTGTGTGGTGTGTGTGGTGCGTGTGCGGTGTGTGTGCGGTGTGTGTGGTGCGTGTGTGGTGTGCGTGGTGTGTGTGTGCTGTGTGTGTGTGGTGCGTGTGCGGTGTGTGTGCGGTGTGTGTGTGGTGTGTGTGTGGTGCGTGTGGTGTGTGTGTGTGGTGTGTGTGTGCGGTGTGTGTGTGTGGTGTGTGGTGTGTGTGGTGTGCGTGTGGTGTGTGTGTGGTGGGTGTGGTGCGTGTGCGGTGTGTGTGCGGTGTGTGTGTGGTGGGTGTGTAGTGTGTGTGGTGGGTGTGGTGCGTGTGCGGTGTGTGTGTGGTGTGTGTGGTGCGTGTGCGATGTGTGTGTGGTGTGTGTGGTGCATGTGCGGTGTGTGTGTGGTGTGCGTGGTGTGCGTGTGCGGTGTGTGTGTGGTGTGTGTGCTGCCCCCCCCCCCATCCTGTGCGCCGTACTAGCCCTCGCAGACAGCACTTGCCCCAACAGTTTGTTCAGGTTATACGGGGTATCTTTGTCTTTTGGAGGTACCGATGATGGCGTTGGAGGTGATGGTGTTGGTGTCGAGGCTGATATCATCTCAGCTCTTGTCACCTCGTGTGCGTGGGGGGTTTCCCCCGGGGCACTGCTGCCATGCCTCCAACACGCGCGAACAAAAAATATTCGGGGAGAAAAAAAGATTCCACACTTAGGAACCATGTCTGAGTTGTCTTGGGACTCATAAAACCTTTATCGCGTTAACGTCGATATTAGTCTTCAACTGTATCCATGTTATTGATGAAATTGCTGCTGCTGCTGATAAATCAATTGCTTTTAAACATATATTTATTCACTTATATGTATAGGTGCTCAGTGGATTGTTACATCGTGGGATCGTGCATGAGAGGCGGCGGCGGCTTGGGAGAGACATTCATCCAGCAGTGGAATTACCACAAATACACACACACACGCAAGCGACATTCCTCCATAGGTGCTCGCTCACAGCACCCACGTGTGTGTGTGTGTCTCTGTGGCGACCCGAGTTCGATTCCGGCTCACGGCCAACCAACACCGGTGATTAATATCTCAAGCGGTTCCAGGCCTGCCCCTAGGTCGACTCAGCCATAAATGAGTGCCTGCTACGATGTGTTTAAACATCAGCACTGGGGAGACAAAGGCGGACCGGGCGTGGTGTGTTTTGGCCACCCAACCCCCTCGTGTGCCGTGCCGGCATTCATATAGGATCTCACTAACAGCCCTTTTCCCAACAGTCTGTATAAGGCTATCGGGGAATCGTCTTTGCCTGCACGTACGACAGCGTGGAGGTGGTTTACCAGAAAACCCAGCTATGGATTTGAATATTTCCGATCTTTCTCTCCGACAGCCAAATCAATGATTGCGACACGCATCGAACAGCCGTTCCAAACAGATGTGCGCAGCTCTTTAAATATAAAACACAATTTTTTAAAATATATTTTTAACAAATTACTGATAACTTACACAATTCGGTTATCGCTGCTGCTGCTGCCGCTGCGTTTGACAGTGGCGGCACAAGCAAAAACGAACCACAACGACAACAACAACAACAACAAATCCAATGCATTCATCAATAACACTGTGGACTTAAAACGAAACATCTCATAGGCGATATAGCAAGAAAAAAATACTAAAATAATAATAATAGTAATCTATACCGCCCTTGATCAATTCACTGCTGGATAAAGGCCTTCCCCGCGTCGGTCATGTGGTTATGCTTGGCCATACTTCAACACGATGGTCAGCGGGAGGGTTAGCGAATGGTTGGGCAAGGGGTCTTGGACCGGTTCGCTCGCCACTGACGTTAGCCGTGCCTGAGTATCGAATTCGGGGTTAGCGTGGTGACCTCCGCAGCGTGGTGCGCTAACCACTGCGCCACCACTCCTCGGGGAGAGCGGAATTGCAGGGGGAACCCTGATAACCGCAACATGAACACGATTTACATGTACACTATGGGGACCTCATTTGCCAGTAAAAATATGATAATTGGTTCTTTACCCTTCTATCTGGCAACAAAACTGACACCTTTTTGCAAGGAGTCATGTTTGCATAGACCGCAATACCTGCAGTCATAAATACAAACAAAAGAACATAACTCTGATAATGTGCACTGTCCTTGAAGTTGATTGGTCCACACCCGAGACAGCTTTCCTTCGAGCCTAGTCTCATATGGGTTGGACCAGATGACGCCAAAAGGCGCACAACTCAAGGACAATGCACCATCAGAGTATGAGAGCTCGGGGCAAGCATCTACACTATGGGGACCTCATTTGCCAGTAAAAATATGATAATTGGTTCTTTACCCTTCTATCTGGCAACAAAACTGACACCTTTTTGCAAGGAGTCATGTTTGCATAGACCGCAATACCTGCAGTCATAAATACAAACAAAAGAACATAACTCTGATAATGTGCACTGTCCTTGAAGTTGATTGGTCCACACCCGAGACAGCTTTCCTTCGAGCCTAGTCTCATATGGGTTGGACCAGATGACGCCAAAAGGCGCACAACTCAAGGACAATGCACCATCAGAGTATGAGAGCTCGGGGCAAGCATCTACACTATGGGGACCTCATTTGCCAGTAAAAATATGATAATTGGTTCTTTACCCTTCTATCTGGCAACAAAACTGACACCTTTTTGCAAGGAGTCATGTTTGCATAGACCGCAATACCTGCAGTCATAAATACAAACAAAAGAACATAACTCTGATAATGTGCACTGTCCTTGAAGTTGATTGGTCCACACCCGAGACAGCTTTCCTTCGAGCCTAGTCTCATATGGGTTGGACCAGATGACGCCAAAAGGCGCACAACTCAAGGACAATGCACCATCAGAGTATGAGAGCTCGGGGCAAGCATCTACACTATGGGGACCTCATTTGCCAGTAAAAATATGATAATTGGTTCTTTACCCTTCTATCTGGCAACAAAACTGACACCTTTTTGCAAGGAGTCATGTTTGCATAGACCGCAATACCTGCAGTCATAAATACAAACAAAAGAACATAACTCTGATAATGTGCACTGTCCTTGAAGTTGATTGGTCCACACCCGAGACAGCTTTCCTTCGAGCCTAGTCTCATATGGGTTGGACCAGATGACGCCAAAAGGCGCACAACTCAAGGACAATGCACCATCAGAGTATGAGAGCTCGGGGCAAGCATCTACACTATGGGGACCTCATTTGCCAGTAAAAATATGATAATTGGTTCTTTACCCTTCTATCTGGCAACAAAACTGACACCTTTTTGCAAGGAGTCATGTTTGCATAGACCGCAATACCTGCAGTCATAAATACAAACAAAAGAACATAACTCTGATAATGTGCACTGTCCTTGAAGTTGATTGGTCCACACCCGAGACAGCTTTCCTTCGAGCCTAGTCTCATATGGGTTGGACCAGATGACGCCAAAAGGCGCACAACTCAAGGACAATGCACCATCAGAGTATGAGAGCTCGGGGCAAGCATCTACACTATGGGGACCTCATTTGCCAGTAAAAATATGATAATTGGTTCTTTACCCTTCTATCGGATAGAAGGGTAAAGAACCAATTATCATATTTTTACTGGCAAATGAGGTCCCCATAGTGTAGATGCTTGCCCCGAGCTCTCATACTCTGATGGTGCATTGTCCTTGAGTTGTGCGCCTTTTGGCGTCATCTGGTCCAACCCATATGAGACTAGGCTCGAAGGAAAGCTGTCTCGGGTGTGGACCAATCAACTTCAAGGACAGTGCACATTATCAGAGTTATGTTCTTTTGTTTGTATTTATGACTGCAGGTATTGCGGTCTATGCAAACATGACTCCTTGCAAAAAGGTGTCAGTTTTGTTGCCAGATAGAAGGGTAAAGAACCAATTATCATATTTTTACTGGCAAATGAGGTCCCCATAGTGTAGATGCTTGCCCCGAGCTCTCATACTCTGATGGTGCATTGTCCTTGAGTTGTGCGCCTTTTGGCGTCATCTGGTCCAACCCATATGAGACTAGGCTCGAAGGAAAGCTGTCTCGGGTGTGGACCAATCAACTTCAAGGACAGTGCACATTATCAGAGTTATGTTCTTTTGTTTGTATTTATGACTGCAGGTATTGCGGTCTATGCAAACATGACTCCTTGCAAAAAGGTGTCAGTTTTGTTGCCAGATAGAAGGGTAAAGAACCAATTATCATATTTTTACTGGCAAATGAGGTCCCCATAGTGTAGATGCTTGCCCCGAGCTCTCATACTCTGATGGTGCATTGTCCTTGAGTTGTGCGCCTTTTGGCGTCATCTGGTCCAACCCATATGAGACTAGGCTCGAAGGAAAGCTGTCTCGGGTGTGGACCAATCAACTTCAAGGACAGTGCACATTATCAGAGTTATGTTCTTTTGTTTGTATTTATGACTGCAGGTATTGCGGTCTATGCAAACATGACTCCTTGCAAAAAGGTGTCAGTTTTGTTGCCAGATAGAAGGGTAAAGAACCAATTATCATATTTTTACTGGCAAATGAGGTCCCCATAGTGTAGATGCTTGCCCCGAGCTCTCATACTCTGATGGTGCATTGTCCTTGAGTTGTGCGCCTTTTGGCGTCATCTGGTCCAACCCATATGAGACTAGGCTCGAAGGAAAGCTGTCTCGGGTGTGGACCAATCAACTTCAAGGACAGTGCACATTATCAGAGTTATGTTCTTTTGTTTGTATTTATGACTGCAGGTATTGCGGTCTATGCAAACATGACTCCTTGCAAAAAGGTGTCAGTTTTGTTGCCAGATAGAAGGGTAAAGAACCAATTATCATATTTTTTTACTGGCAAATGAGGTCCCCATAGTGTAGATGCTTGCCCCGAGCTCTCATACTCTGATGGTGCATTGTCCTTGAGTTGTGCGCCTTTTGGCGTCATCTGGTCCAACCCATATGAGACTAGGCTCGAAGGAAAGCTGTCTCGGGTGTGGACCAATCAACTTCAAGGACAGTGCACATTATCAGAGTTATGTTCTTTTGTTTGTATTTATGACTGCAGGTATTGCGGTCTATGCAAACATGACTCCTTGCAAAAAGGTGTCAGTTTTGTTGCCAGATAGAAGGGTAAAGAACCAATTATCATATTTTTACTGGCAAATGAGGTCCCCATAGTGTAGATGCTTGCCCCGAGCTCTCATACTCTGATGGTGCATTGTCCTTGAGTTGTGCGCCTTTTGGCGTCATCTGGTCCAACCCATATGAGACTAGGCTCGAAGGAAAGCTGTCTCGGGTGTGGACCAATCAACTTCAAGGACAGTGCACATTATCAGAGTTATGTTCTTTTGTTTGTATTTATGACTGCAGGTATTGCGGTCTATGCAAACATGACTCCTTGCAAAAAGGTGTCAGTTTTGTTGCCAGATAGAAGGGTAAAGAACCAATTATCACGATTTACATGATTGAGTTTTTAAAAATATATATACATTTCTCAACGTTTCCCCATGCTAAGTAGGTTGGTGCGCATTACATCCCACGGCACCGCGCTGTCTAATGTACGTGCGTTGCTCCTGCAATGTTTTGTGTTTGTTATCTAGGAAAGCCACGGTTTCCTAGATAACAGGGTCCTGCCGCTTGCATTGCGTTAAAAGAATATGTCTCCAGCCAAATTAATTCGTTGTTTATGCCCGCAGAAGGAAACTGGAGCACCGGGGTAGAAACTCCACGCCTCGCGCGACGGGGCAACGCTATATCCCCGACAAGATGGAACACGCAAATGGCGATCCTTCCACTTGCTGTACTGCCGACGTCTCGCGGAAAGAGCCTTTCAACCCATCTGTGTGTGACCCATCAACCCTCGCTGTTGTCTCCACAGTGCTGGGCTACAGGCCACGCGTCCGTAGCTACCCGCAGCGCTCCTGTAATGCGGCGGTAGATGCACGCAGCAGTAGATATGGTTGTCAGCTGGAGGGACATTGCTATTGCCAAAAACAATGGGACTCTGTTGTCAGTACCGAGCGCCGCATATGCACACGGATCTCCTGAAACCGTCATGCCCATCGTTTATACATATTATTGGGTTTTTTCGGTAAAGTCACGTAGGTAAAACATTAAAATTAATAAAAGTAAAATAAAAAAAATCACGACGTTTCGGAGGCAACACAAGCTTCCGTCTTCAGGTGGAACCGTCACAGCCACGACAGCTGTATCAAGTAAATGAGAGATTACAAGAGCTACCACTCCGTATATGATGTTTTATTAATTTAAATGTTTTACCTACGTGACTTTTACCGAAAAAACCTAAGAATATGAATCCTTGCAGTTACGAAAGCTTCAAATCTAGAATCGTTTATACACTCAAGTGAGTGTTTGCTTGGTGTGTGTATGTGTGTCACTGGACACCCTTGCACAGTGGGGAGCGGTGGCGGAGTGGTTAGCGCGCTGCGCTACGAACGTGGCGACCCAGAATATGTATTTTCACTGGAGGAATCCGATGAGCTATGAAGCTCTTCTTCACACATGTCCAGTCGTTCCACAGGTGTCCAGTAGACCCGAGTTCGATTCCCGCTCACGACCAATAACAGTGGCGAATATCTTAACCTGTTCGTGGGCGTCCCCTAGGTCTATTCAACCTAAAATGAGCACCTTGTGCGATGTGTAAACATCGCCACGAGGGAGACAAAGGCGGCCGGGCGTGTTGCTGTCCACCCAACCCCTCGTGTGCCGTGCCGGCCTTCATAGGTGCTCGCTCACAACACTTTCCCCAAAAGTCTGTTAAGGCTATACGGGGGGTTTTGCCTTTGGATACCCTTGCACAACGAAACGTCCCGTCGCAAGGGATTGTCCACGAGGTACAATTCTGTAATACGTCATGCTTATAACGAACGTGTACTTATTCGCGCGCACGTGCTGTCGTGTAATTTTTTACCACATAGTTGAGAATATTAAATATAAACCCAAATATTTGTTATCCGTCACAAGACGAAATTGATTGAAATAGCAAACGCGCCTTTGTGTGTTTGCACGTTTGACCTGCGTCCTTCAGCACGCACACAAAGACAAAGATCCCCCGTACAGCCTTAACAGACTGTAGGGGCAAGTACTGTTAGCGAGCACCTATAAAGGCCGGCACGGCACACGAGGGGGTGGGTGGCCAACACCACGCCCGGCCGCCTTTGTCTCCCTAGCGGCGATGTTTACACATCGCACCAGGTACTCATTTGAGGCTGAGTCGACCTAGCGCACACACACACACACACACGCGCACGTGCTCGCGAATACACGTGTGTGTGTGTGTTGCGTATGTCCTTGTGTGTCAGGTGAGCGGTGGCGCAGCGGTTAGCGCACTGCGCTACAAACCCAGCGGCTTGCGTCCGATTCACGCTTACTGCTCATATCAGTGACGATTCTCTGAATCAGCTGTGTCCCCCCCCCCACTCCCCCATGTTGACTCAGTCTCAAATGAGTAGCTGATGCGGTGTGTAGCAAACATGAGCACTGGGGAGACAAAGGCGTATGGGCGTGATGCTGACCTTACTAGGTGCTCGCTAACAGTACTTACCACAACTATCTATTAAAGGCTATACGGGGGAATATTTGTGTGTGTGTGTGCGCGTCAGGCTTTAATGTGTGGGGAGGGAGCGGTGGCACAGCAGTTAGCGCACTGCGCTACGAATCCGGCAAGCATCGTTCGACTTCCCGAGCACAGCTAGTGTCAGAAACGAACGATATCATCACTGGTCCCGGGTCACCCTTTGGTCGACTCAGCCTTAAATAAGTACCCCCTCATCCGCCGTTCCGGCTTCCATAGTAACCGCGAGCAGCATGTCTCAGCAGCCTACGTGAAGTCTATACGGGGGATCTTTGGCTCGTGTGTTGGTGTGTCGGGCCTTAGGAGATGCTCGCCTAAAGAATTTGCAATAGTCATCAAGTCTAACACGGCTATACCAGAGGTGTTTGCCTTTGTGTGTGATAACAAACCTACATACACGCGTGACCAAACGCGTCCCTCAATAACACTGTGACCTTAAAAGGAACATATATGATAGGTGACGTTTCGGTCAATTGCCCTTCTTCATAGCATATAAAATCAAGTGTTATTGATTAATGTGTTGGGAATGTGTCTGCGTGCATGTGTTTTATATGTGTGGTGGGTAGCGGCCATGTAGCGGTTAGCACGCTGTGCGATGAACCCAGCGACCCGAGTTCGATTCCTGCTCATGGCCAACACCAGTGATGATTATCTGAACCGGTCGTGGGCCTCCCCTATGTAGACTCAGCCTCAAATGTTTACCTGCTACAATGTGTAAACATCAGCACAGAGGAGACAAAGGTGTCCGGGCGTGGTGTTGCCCACCCACCCCATCGCGCACCGTAACGGCCTTCATAGGCGCTCGCTAACAGCACTTTCCCCAAAAATCTGTTACGGCTATAGGGGAGATTTGTCTTTGTGCATTTTTAGGAAGTAATAGCGCGAGATGGACGCCATATCTCCGCCGACATTACGCATGGGGTTGGTGGGGGGGAGGGAATGGGAGGAGTGTGAGATGGGAGGGAGAGATGGGGGGTGGAGATGGGAGGGAGAGTTGGGGGGGTGGAGATGGGAGGCGGAGATTGGAGGAGGAGGAGATGCGAGTTCTGGCAGCGCGGAGTTCCGCACCAGCCATCTCACGCCCGCGCATAAAAACAGCTCAGACAAGGGAGGACGGGAGAGTGAATAGACACACACACAGAGGGTGGGAGATGCACATGTAGAGAGATTATTAGATAGAGGGAGAGATAGAGAGAGAGTAGAGGCATGTTGCGTCTCGCACACGCAGCTCACAATCTCTTCATTTCTCTTTGAGTCGTTCACGCGGGCGGCCGGCAGCTGCTGAGCGAGTCAAACCGGAGCTGTAGGCGAACCCAGCGTAGCCGGATCAGAAACCGAACCAAACTCAACCAAAGCGAACCTCAACGAACTTAACTCCAAACCCGAAATCTCTCGTGTCTGCATTGAAATCGTATCGTGACTTAGCCTCCGAACCGAACATAAAACGAACGCGCACTCAACCGACCTTCGCGGAACCGAACCCACCAATCTACCCGAACCGAGTCGACGGAACCCAACCGAACTGCAACCCCGCCGACACCTCACCGTGCAGAACCGAACCGAACGTAACCAAAACATAGCTGGAACTATCCGAACAGAAACCGAACGCGAGCGTAACTTAAACTGAACCGAACCTGTAACCGGAACGAAACTCGAACCTGATCTCTCTTAACTTCACCCCCCCTCTCCCTCCCCGCTCGCGTCTCCCCGTCGAGCCGGAGTCCCCGTTCGCACTGGTTGGGCACGCGGCCCCGTGTGCATGCATATTGGGGAGGCCTGGATGGTCCCGGCGAGGTCTCTCCAAGAGAGGGGACCCCGCGAGCTCATGGAGGGGGGGAAGGGCCCCCCGGCCCAGTCGGACAAAGCGACCGCGGCACCGGTGGCCGGATCGGTGGCCGCATCATCCCGGGAGAATCGTGATGCGAAGCGAGCACCAAACTCGATGCCCAAATCTACGGGGTTCGCCATTCAGGAGCTGTTGGGTCTGGGCCGCGATTCTCCATCCCCGCCGCGCCAGAACAACACCAACAACAACCATCACAACCACCACCATCACCACCACCACAATCATCACCAGCACCACCACCTTCTGCAGCAGCAGCACCATCATCAGCATCAGCAGTCAGAGCAGCGCGCCTTCATCACGCCCGGAGTCTTGGGCGTCCAAGTATCCACGGCGCTCGCGGCGTCCCTCTACCCGCAGCCCGTGGCCAATTTCCTGTCGGCACTGGCCGAACCCCGCGAGGCCTCGATGGGGGCCGCGGCCGGCCGCTTGCAGGTGCCCGGGGCGGCTCAGGGCGGCTGCGTTGGGTCGGGATCGGCGCCGGCTTTAGCCGACAGCGGCAACGAGCAGAGCTCGGGTGAGACACACACACAGAGACACAGACACAGAGACACAGACAGAGAGAGAGAGAGTTATATTAGTTTAACACGTAGGCTTTCGCGACCAATATCATCCACAACACAGGTGTTTTTGGGTTAGATCGCGTAAATATATAAATGTTGTGTCGTTAAACCCGCCACCACCCGACACAGCCAACTAGCAAGGGTTGTCACGTAAACAGAACGTGGCCAATTCGTCACTAGTCCAGCACGCCGGTGTGTCGGAGAGCCAAGCCACAACATTGTTATATATTAATTGACGGACAAACATACAGACGAAACGCTATGGCCATGTAAAGCCCCGTTTCGCCAATCCACTGCTGGATGAATAAGGGTCGCCCCCCCCCCCACCCCGCTCTCAGCACGCCGTAGCAGCTCGTGCGAGTTAGAACTTCAGCACCACGGACAGCGGTGGGTTGAGTCAAGGCCGTGCGGTGTGTAGCAGAGGTCGCAAACGGGTTTTGATTCCTTACCCGTACCCGGCCGCACCAGGGTCGCAAATGGGTACCCGTTCCCTACCCGTACCCTACCCGAAATGAGTGACAAACGGTGACTCACCAGTGACTCACGGCCTACCCGTACCCGGCCGCACCAGGGTCGCAAACGGGTACCCGTACCCGTACCTGACCGGGTACGGGTAGCCGGGTATCGGGTAGGGTACGAGTATCGGGTACCCGGTTGCGACCTCTGGTGTGTCGCCGTGGGAAGCCGTAGATCGGCTGTGCCGCTCTGCCTTCTGTTTGCACGCCGCGTGTGTTAGGCTGCAAGCCGATGCCTGTGGCAACTTGGAGTGCACGGTGGTCCGCTCATCAAGATACGGCTCGACGCTAATCAGAATCCGAGATGTGATACGAGATGGAGCCCATTGATCCCGGGTGATGTCGGAAATGAGCCCCCATTGGCGTCCACCCCGAGTCTTCCCAGTTTCTCGTTGCGTTTCAAACAATTATGAATAACTTTCATGAGCGAGACCGAGTAGAGTTGTCGTATGTATATTGCGAGTTTAATGTATTAATGGAAGTTTGGTATTAGTGGTGGCTGGAGTAGTGAAGAGTATGCAAGTATCGTGACTGAAATGTGCCACATTTAAAAGTTGCAATACATCTCTAAGAATGGCTGATGTGTGATGAAGCGTGTGTGGGAGGGAAGGGGACGCTGGGGCATAGTGGTTAGCACACTGCGCTACATTTGAATCGGCCTCAGGACTCCACCGGTAGGTCTGCTCAGCCTTAACTGGGTATCTCGTTGCGGTGTGAAATCAACATCAGCACTGGAGAGACAAAAGCGGCCAGGCGTGGCGCTAACCACCACCCACTCTCTCGTGTACCCCAACGCGTCTGATAGAGACTCGGCTGGAATGTGTGTGTGTGTGTTTTGATAAGTAAAATGTAAAAGTAACAATATTGTCACGATCATCGCTATCATCATCGTTAATGCCGTGCGGCAAGTTAACCGTGACTTGACTGCAGGACAGTTGATCAATTCAAACGAGTAATTTTTTCACTCGCACAAGAATGTTTAATTGTATGTATATGTGTACATCGTAACAAATGGTTTTAGTTCACAATTCATCACGTTATAAATACATCATAACGAATAACAGTAGGTCAACGTTGAACAATAATATCGGGGAATATTTTTAATGTCGCCGAGAGGAAAGACTTAGACGTTTAGAGCGATTGGCCTTTTTCAGAGATCTCGTTTTTTTATCTTTGTGACAATTTTAACTCACTGCATTTGTCTTGTGTGTGTTCGAACCCATCGCTGACACGCCTGGTGAAGTATGGTCAAAACACATTACGGGGGTGCGCCGTGGAGCCGAGATGTTAACTACCTCGCCTGGTATACAGGAGGTCGTGGGTTCGATCTCGACCCTGACGCCTGCTGCTGCTGTATATTTGGAGTTAACATTTTCTCTCTCTCTATCCGTGGATTTTTCTCCAGGTCGTCTGATTTTCCATTCCAAATTTAGAAAAACGTTCGTTTAGAGTATTTGGCTGCTATAAATGTCTACACGATAAGCCACATCCATGGCCAATCATTTGTGGCCAGGTCGCTTCTGGAAAAGAGCTACATAGCTCAGTGGGCCTGGTAAAATACAAAATAAATAGTTTCAATATTTTAGTTTAACCAAATTTGACGTGGGGAGGCTTTCGTCCGGCAGTGAATTAACACGCGAATTACAATTATAATGCAGTACTTATTATCCAAATACTCATAATTACAATATAGGTTCACTGAGACGGCAACGTATACATATAGATGTTTTTCGTACCTCATTTTGAGCAACGAATTCCAATGGAATATCGCCGCTTTTTATCGGCTTTAGCGTCACACGTCACGGGAGGCGGATTACTCGGTCAACCGACGAGGAGGATTGTACCGTGCGCAAAGCGTTCATTTCTAGACAAATGTAGAAGAACTTCAGGATGACCCTGTCATCTGTACGTGCAATCGTGTCAACATAGAAACGGGCAAAGACTTAGAGAACGGATACCTTATCGAGTTTTCAATCAAGATGATATGATAGTGCATCGGCTTCAATGGCTTCCGAATATTGAAAGGAAGAGGATGCGAAAGCGTTCCAGACGGTACACTCTTCCTGTGGATATTAGTAAGCCACTGGAGCTATGCACTTTCAAATCGAGATTGAAATCTCTATTTCTTTAGAATTGCTTTTTGTATTTCGTTCGCAGTCCTTCCCCGCACCTCCGATTAGCGCGGCTGGCAACGTAGGGTACGAAAAAAGTTTCGACATACATACAAACATTATTTAAAATACGTAAGAGCTCGTGGGGGTTATTACAAGCGGTCTCCGTGCAAGGGAGACTCTGCGTGGCTTCACGATGGCACGCAGCAAGTATATAGCTCGTAGGACCGACAACGCATAGACTCGACTACACGTGCCCGATTTATATTTCGAGTCCTTGGAGAATGTCGCTTAATCGAGACGCGAATGTTGACGTGGGGGAATCGGATATTACGAACACGAAAGATGCGTGTGTGTGTGTGTAAATACGCGCAACGGTCGTGCGTTATTCGCCATTTGCTCTCTCGCGATAAGGTTCAACTACATGGGTATTTATCAAATTTATAATTATAATAATTTACATTTGTAAAGTGGCGAATTTCATCCGATGATCGCACCAATACGCCACCGCCGTGTATGGGAAGCCGGGAAATACACGGAACCTGCACAGGGCTACACGGCGAGACCTGGGCGGTCGGGTTAAAGAGGCGAGTATTCAAGACGGACTTAACGACCACAACACAGGTTGTTTTTTTTTGGTTAGATCGCGTAAATATATAAATGCGTCGTTAAATCCGCCACCACCCGACACAGCCAATTTAGTAAGGTCTGTCACGTAACGTGCTTACGTAACATGTTTGCGTGCCATACTTACGCGATCTAACCCCCAAAAAAACCTGTATTATCGATGATATTGGTCGCGATTAGCCTACCACGTGTTAAAGGGACTTAACGATTCGGATTGTTTTATTATTCCGATGCTTTGGGAGCTGCACTGAAACACAGCGCGATCGCCCCCAATGAGCGTTGACCTCGGAGTACGACGTCGAAGGCGATCCGAAGGCCTCACACCTTAATAATTCACCCCTTTGTGTGTCTGTGTGTGGTTTTAACGTTACACAACCGGCGGTAAAAGCCTCGGTGCGGTGTGATTCGAGACTCGCCCATTGCGCTGTGAAATGAACCACTCTCATCTGACATCGATTTTCCGGCGACGGCGAACACCGGCGATGGTGGTGGTAGTGGTGGTGATGGTGGTGATGGTGGTGATGGTGATAGTGGTGGTGATGTGATGGTGGTGGTGATGGTGGTGGTAATGGTGGTGGTGGTGGTGATGGTGGTGATGGTGGTGGTGGTGATGGTGGTGGTGATGGTGGTCAGGTGTGGTCAACCATCCCCAACGAGAACGAAACGGTGTGGAAGAGACGTTCAATCCCGCGTTGGATTGGCAAAATGTCTCTAAATTCTTGATATTATAATTTGCAAATGTATCGGCCAATTGCTATTCAGTGGATATATTTTTTTAAATGATAAAAATTCGACAATAGCATTGTGGCTTTAATCGAAAAATGTGTGTACATACGCACAACGGCCGTGCGTTATTCACATTCTGCTCTCGCGATATGGTTCAACACCATCAATATTTATAATATTGATAATAATTTACATTTGTAAAGTGGCGCATTTCATCATAATAGGCGACGTTTACGGCAATGGCCCTTCTTCAAGACAATTAAATAACGTCTCAAGTGTTGTTGTTGTTGTTAATTGTGCACAACCACTTGCCAACGCACTAGCAGCAGCAGCATCACCAAATTAATATTTTTAAAATCATATCTCGATAGTCGTTAAGATGATAATGTCAGTGGGGACGGAGGGGAGGGGGGGTGCATCATAACGGACCGGTCCTTTTTCTCCACGTGGGACCAATTCGTGTGTAACGCTGCCGAATGTTTTCTTTACGTCCGATTTGGGTTTTTTTCCGACATCGCCACCAGCGACGCAGCAAAATCGCCGAGGCCGATGTGATGATGTCGTGTCTGTCTGTTTTTATTAACATGGAAATGTCGCATATATATAATTTTTTCTACGTATAAATGTGATAAACATCATCATTATCAGCATCGCCGTCGTCATCGTCATCCGTGCTCAATCCACTGCTGGATGGAGGCCTCCCGAGCCGTCGCCAATCCCTCACGGTCCTGCGACCCACTGCAGCACACGCACACGAGTTTATTATATATATGACATCTTTTACATATATCTAGACGAGTGGCTATTTTTATTAACACACAAAAGCCTCAAACATTGGTTCATTAAATTAGGTTTTTTTTATAATTGAATACATTTGTAAAATAATTACCTACATTTTCATTCATCCATACATATCGGTAAATCTGACACATCTCAAACGAATACACTTCATAGCAAACACACACGTGCAAAACAGTACATCCAGTACGAATAGAAATACAAAGATCATCCGTATAGCCTTCAGGAGCTGTTAGCGAGCACCTATTAAGTAAGGCAGGCATAGTACACGAGGGGGTGGCTTGCGACTAAGCACCACGCCCGGCCGCTTTGTCTCCCAGTGCTGATATCCACACACTGCACCGGGTACACATTTAAGGATGAGTCGAAATAGCACACACAAACACACACGCACGTACACATTACAATTGCGCTGAGTCGGCTATAAATTACTATAAATAACTAATAATAATAATATATAGCCCTTGGTCAATCCACTGCTAGATGAATGTTTCTTCCCGTGTCGGTTGTCGGAGCTGTTTGACCATACTTCACCACGCTGGGCAAGTGGGGAGATGCTCCTCATGACCGGTTCAGATGCAACTCGCCACTGATGTTAGCCGTGGCCGCGAATCGAATGCCAAGTCGCCGTTGGCCTTATAGCCCTGTGCGCTAACCACCGTACCACCGCTCCTCACAATATTCCGGTAAAATACAGAATATATTGTAAATAATCAAGAGGCTTGTTATTAACTTTGGTATTGCCCAATGTATACGGTCTAGTGGCGTACACACCTACACACACATACTTATAGACAAAGACCCCTACTCCAATAAAGCTTTTGACAGACTGTTGGAGCAAGTGCTGTTAGCGAGCACCTATTAAGGCCGGCACTGGACCCGTTGGTTGATGGCTAAGCACCACGCCCGGCCGCCTTTGTCTCCCCAATGCTGATGGGGTTTTTTTTTACACCGCACCCGGTACTCATTTTAAGGTTGAGTCGCTCTAGGAGAGATCCAAGCACTGGTTCAGCTATGTGTCACAAATGTTGTACTGTTAGCTGGAATCAAACTCGGGTCGCCGCGCAGCGCACTAACCGCTACATTATCACTCCCCACATACATAGACCCCTCCGATTAGCACGGTGCAAAATAAGTTAAACATATAAAGATAAAGACTCCCCATATAGCCTTAACAGACTGTAGGGGCAAGTGCTGTTAGCAAGCACCTATGAAGGCCAGAACGGTACA
The DNA here is from genome assembly GCF_015708825.2 of Lethenteron reissneri. Lineage (NCBI taxonomy): Eukaryota > Metazoa > Chordata > Hyperoartia > Petromyzontiformes > Petromyzontidae > Lethenteron > Lethenteron reissneri. Next base: position 8,979,345 of record NC_083786.1, read on the forward strand.
CGAGGGGGTGGGTGGCCAGCACCACGCCCGACCGCCTTTGTCTCACCAGTGGCGATGTTTACACACCGCGTACTCATTTGAGGCTGAGTCGACCTAGGGGAGGCCCGGGACCGGTTCAGATAATCGCCACTGGTGTTGGCCGTGAGCGGGAATCGAACTCGGGTAGCCGGGTTCATAGCGCAGCACGCTAACCGCTACACCACCGCTCCCCAGACATACATACATAGACATCCACATATACACATACATATTGTCATTTGACATACATACATCTCGGCATGCATATATATAGGTAGTTATATACGAAGACACATACACTCATTTACAAGACAAAGACAAATACCCCCCGTATAGCCTTAACAGACTTTCGGAGCAAGTACACAAACGAGTGCACACACACAGTTTAAACATATACAGTATTCTCATGCGAATAAACACATGTGTTAATATATATCATACATACACTTACTTATATACATACAAATAGTATCATTTTTGCTGTTTCTGTAATAATATGCATAAATTACAATTGAACTGAATATATTATTTAGGCTTTCATACTGCCACTTATAGTAAAGCAATAATATAATCGTTTCGGCCAACTGCCCTTATGCGAGAAAACCCAACACATATAGCCAAATACAAATATATATATTTTTAGCGTATCAGAAACATAATCTTGATTTATACTCGAGGAATCCGATGAGCTATGAAGCTCTTGTTCGTCAGACGTCCAGTATGGGCAGCAGCAACATGTTCAGGAGCCCGAGGCCAAAGTCGAGATCTGCTGCTGCTGCTGCTCGTCACGACGCGAGGGCCTCAGCAGAGAGAGAGAGAGTTCGTGTCGCGTCGCTCTTTTCACCTCCTCCGTTGCAGGAGCGAAGACCGCAGTGGGTTTACTGCGCGGTCCATAGCTCTGGTAGCATGGCCAAGTGCTGTATATAGTATACACGTAGACAGAAAACGCGTTTCGACGGGCGGAACAATAAAGCAAAAAAAAAGATCCCCCGTATAGCCTGAACAGACTGTAAGGATAGGATGAGTGGTTGTGGTTGGGGTGGCAGGGTTATAGTGGTGGTGGTGGTGATCAGCTCTCTCACTCCCTCAATACGAAGACAAAGATCCCCGTATAGCCTCAGCAGACTGTTGGGGCAAGTGCTGTTAGCGAGCACCTATGAAGGCCGGAATGGTACACGAGGGGGTAGGTGGCCAGCACCACGCCCGACCGCCTTTGTCTCCCCAGTGGCGATGTTTACACATCGCACCAGATACTAATTTAGGCTGAGTCGACCTAGGGGAGGCCCGGGACCGGTTCAGATAATCGTCACTGGTGTTGGCCGTGAGCGGAAATCGAACCCGTGTCGCCGGGTTCATAACGCAGCGCGCTAATCGCTACACCACCGCTCCCCTGAACAACACGTACATACACACAGACATATATACACATACTATACACGGGATGCTGGTATGTGTGTATGTGTGTTGAACTTCTTTCGCACCGTATGTAGCCAACCCTGCTCATCGGAGGTTCGGGCGAAGGACAACAAACACAAAAATCTAAAGAAATTTAGATTTTAAAGTGCATAACTCCAGTGGCTTCCCACTATCGGAGGAGAGAGCGTTCCAGACGTCCGCAGAAGCGCGGCGCTTACAGGTTAGGCACCTGGTCGAGGGCTCACGCAACGGACGGAGCCGTGCGGCGTTTCACGAATGATTGCCATCCGATGATTGCCATCCGATTTGCTTGCGCGCCCAATCGCAGCCGCAAACCTTGCGAGCTGCGGCGACGTCTCGCCGCGACTTGGGCACAAAATGATCGGGCAATGTACGGGGCTTGTTCCTGAACTGCTTCGTTGTTGTTGTTGGTTCTTTCGGTAAAGTCACGTAGAAGGGAAATAATAAAATAATAAAAATTAAACATAATAAAATAATTCTCACGACGTTTCGGCCACAACTCAAGCAGCCGTGCTCAGGTGAAGAACAGCTCAGGTGAAGAACAGGTCTGTCGGAAAGACAGCGTCTCATTCAGACGCTGTCTTTCCGACAGACCTGTTCTACACCTGAGGACGGCTGCTTGCGTTGTGGCCGAAACGTCGTGAGAATTATTTTATTGTTTTATTTTTATTATTTTATTATTTCCCTTCTACGTGCTTTGTTGTTGTTGTTGTTGGCGAAACGTCGGCGAATCGTCACGGCACTCGAATTGTTAAATGTTGCGGTGGGTCTTACTCTCCAACGACACCGGTGTGGTGAACTCTTAACGAATTGGCACGTTTTGTTGACGTGACAAACCGCTTACTAATCGGCTGTGTTTGATGGTGGCGGGTTTAACGACACATATTTACGCGATCTAACCCAACAAAACCTCTGTTATGGATGCTTGTTGTTGTGTTTAGTGTTTGTCAGTGCGGTCGGCTACGCACGGTGCGAAAGAAGTTCGACACACATGCACGCGTCACGACACGCGTCACGACACGCGTCACAACATGTGCACGCGTTTTATTTTGTATCCCCGCGGCGCTATCGAGACACAGGCAGAGCGAATCGCAACGCGCAAACAAAATGCCGTCAGTGTCGACGCGTCGCCACCGTTCACGCGTTCGCCATCATCAGCAGCGGCAGTAGCCACGTTCTATCCACCGCTGGATGGACGAAGACCTCCTCAACTCTTTGCCCTCGTCACGTGGTCTCGCCATGGAACAATCCCATCGCTGGGTCATCGGCGCGCGGTGCGGACGCAATCTCGGGCGCCTTTCCCTCCGTTGGCTGCCACTCCGTTGCACGTCTCGACCACTAGGCCGTCGCTCGTCATGTTCTAGCCGCGACGCGTCCTCCTGCCCAAGCGCGCACACTTTAGTATTCTTGGTAGTCGATGCAATGTCGCTGGACTGACGCTTGGCGTAGCTATCGAGTGTGCAGGCGGTGCAACTGGACCCGCGGCTCGCGGGTCGCTAGGCCCTTATGGGGAAGGGACCGCGAACAAAAGGGCCACATTTAATTCCTAGCACCAGGGTCCATTACAAACCGCGCGTGTTCATGTAGTTATCTCCGTGTCTGCATGCACTTGTTTTTGCTTAGCATGGCACCTGGTTCTATTCCGTGGCCTCCTATCAGCAGGCCTTCAACACTTCACCTGGCCTCAAAGTGCACCTGGCATGGCACACGCGTAGTGGCGGTTGTTGTTGTTGTGTGTACGGGGAGCGGTGTCGCGGTGGTCAGCGCTACGCTGCGCGACGAACCGGGCGTCCTGAACTCGATTCCCGCTCACGGCCAACATCGGTGACGAACATCTTAACCGGTCTTGGTCTCTTCCCCCCAACCTTAAATGAGCACCCGGTGCGGTGGGGAGACAAAGGCGGCCGGGTGCGGTGTTGGTCACCCACCCCCCGTTCGCGCGCCGTATTTGGCCTTCACAGGTTGCTCGCAAACAGCACTTGCATCCCCCTCCCCCTGCCGCCTGTGTAGGCTACACGGGGGATCTTTATCTGTTGTGTCTATGTGTGCCCCCCCACCCCCACCCCCACCACGGCAGAGGGAGACGAGATCTGCAGCGACGGCGGCGCGGCCACGGAGAGGGACGCCCCCCGCGAGGCGAAGCGGCGGAAGAAGCGACGGCACAGGTGACGCCGCGAATCATCGGACATCATCATCATCATCAGCAGCAGCAGACACGCTCTATCCGCTGCTGGGTGATGATGGCTTCCCCCCATGACAGTGTCGCTGATGGATACCGCCAGTCCGTCTCTCTCCTGCGTGTGAGATAATGTCTAATCTTAATTTAGGAGCTTTCGTGACTGCAGGAATTACTCTTTGGTTCTTTTCGGTTAAGTCACGTCAACACAAGCAATCATCATCAGGTATATGATGATGATTGCTTGTGTTGCAATCGAAACGTCGTAATATGTTATTTTAATTTATTATTTTATTTTTAGACGTGACTTAACCGAAAAGAACCAAAGAGATAATGTCTAATCATCTCCATCTTCATGGTGGACGTCCTCGCGGGCGCGTTCACTCGTTTGGCTCTCATTCCGTATCCAGGCCTGACCATCGGCTATCATCATCATCATCCCTTCTAACCACGACGCGTACTGCCCAAGCCCACTCACTTTAATTTTTGACATGCAATGCGATGTCCTGTATCTATACCCTACGGCGTGTGATCTCGAATCCACGTGGACCTGCAGAGGTCCCGTTGTGTAGACTAACGATGTCACGTGATCTGTAGAATTCCCATTGTGTAGACTAAGAATGTCACGTGGTATGTAGAGTTCCCATTGTGTAGACTAACAATGTCACGTGGTCTGTAGAGTTCCCATTGTGTAGACTAAGAATGTCACGTGATCTGTAGAGTTCCCATTGTGTAGACTGACGATGTCACGTGGTCTGTAGAGTTCCCATTGTGTAGACTGACGATGTCACGTGATCTGTAGAGTTCCCATTGTGTAGACTAAGAATGTCACGTGGTATGTAGAGTTCCCATTGTGTAGATTGACGATGTCACGTGGTCTGTAGAGTTCCCATTGTGTAGATTGACGATGTCACGTGGTCTGTAGAGGGACCAGCGTGTCGACTACGACGATCTGTAGTGATATTCACTGTCACCCACTCGGCCTGGCGGGGTGGTGGAGTCCAGGGTGAGGTGAGGAGGGAGTTAGTAGCTGCACTGCAGTACGGCACTGGACCCGGGACTGCCTGGCGCGTGACCCAGATGGAGACGCAGCCGTCAACGAAGGCAGCAGCATTTCTCTGCACGGCGCTGTTCAATGTTAGGACTTGAGAAGGGCGAGATTTTAAATTTGTATAAAAATGTTTTTTTTTTCTCTCTCTCTCTCAATCTTCTTTTGAGGAGCCACTCTACAGGACGCGCGATTCTCCGCTCCGTCTGGGGGGGGGGGGGGGGTCAGGGTTCGGCATGTATAGTGTAGTGTATAGTGTAGTGTATAGTAGTGTAGTGTATAGTAGTGTAGTGTATAGTGTAGTGTATTGCAGTGTATTGTAGTGTATAGTAGTGTAGTGTATACTAGTGTAGTGTATAGTGTAGTGTATAGGTGTGTAGTGTATAGTGTAGTGTATAGTGTAGTGTATAGTGTAGTGTATATAGTAGTGTATATAGTAGTGTATAGTAGTGTATAGTGTAGTGTATAGTGTAGTGTATAGTGTAGTATATAGTGTAGTGTATAGGTGTGTAGTGTATAGGTGTGTAGTGTATAGTGTAGTGTATAGTGTAGTGTATAGGTGTGTAGTGTATAGGTGTGTAGTGTATAGGTGTGTAGTGTATAGTGTAGTGTATAGTGTTGAAGTAGGCGCGAGATCTGTCGTGGCACGAGGTTATATCGGCCTCGGCAGTAAGGGGGTCGGAAGGAGCAAACACAACCCGAAAATCCTCAACGTTAAAATCAGAAACTCATCCGCGACTCCTTCCCGCCTGCAGGACAATCTTCACGTCCTACCAGCTGGAGGAGCTGGAGAAGGCATTCAACGACGCACACTACCCGGACGTGTACGCCAGGGAGATGCTGGCACTGAAAACCGAGCTGCCGGAGGATCGCATCCAGGTGAGACGCCTTCGACCCCCCCCCCCCATCCCCGAGCTGACCGAGCTAAGGCATCACCACCTCGAGGCTTGACGTGGGTACGGTTAAAAAATTAACGCGTAAAAACAAATTTTTTCACTATAAATCCTTAATATGCGTGGCATCGGTTTTATTTTATTATGCATTTCTGTTTTTCTTGAGTAAGAGTTTCATTTTTATCACATTGGTATTTTAAATTAAATATAAAAAAAAAAAATTCTAAAAAGTGGAAAATTTTTGAAATTTTTTTTCACGAAAATAAATTGTCACGCACAACGAGTCTGTTGTGCAAAATGTCAGCTCGATTGGATCACGGGAAGTGGGTTAAAAAACGACCGAAAGATTTGCACGGTCGTAAGCGCGCAAACAAGCAAGCAAGTGAACTTAATATAAAGGATTTAAGAATAATAGCCACTGTTCCACTTGCTGCTGCTGCTGCTTGTTGCTGGTTCCACCCTCAAACTATAGCCCTATGTTATTTACTTGATACAGCTATCGTGCTGTGACGGTTGCACCTGAAGACGGAAGCTTGTGTTGCCTCCGAAACGTCGTGATTTTTAAAAAAATACATTTTAATGTAAATTTTTTACCTACGTGACTTTACCGAAAAACCTAAGAATATGAATTCGATGCAGTCACGAAAGCTTCAAATCTAGAATTATAGCCCCATGCTCCTCATGGTACAATTAATTCTATTCTTGCGTATGATGGCACTATTGTTCAGGAGCTCGGTGCCAATGTTGAGCTCCTGATGTTGTTGCTGCTGCTAGTGCTGCTGGCCACGTACAAAAGGGCTTCAGCACCCACACAGAGAGAGTTCGTGTCGTTTCGCTGTTCCTCCAAAGTGGGTCGTGGATTGTTGAATCCATCTGCGCGGGGCTTTGCGCGTGAACTCCTCGCACGCGCGGTGGAGGGGTTTTGCAATCCGGTGTTGATCCTCGTGCAATGAGAGCGAACGGACCAAATAAATAGAAATCAATGTAGCTGCAGCAGTAGCTGGGGTCCTCTTGATAACGAGCGTTGAGACTCGGTAAGGATTTCGGAAGTCAACAGAGATTGAATCATATTCTTGGTTATTTCGGTAAAGTCACGTAGAAGGGAAATAATAAAATAATAAAAATATTAAACAATTAAACATTTTATTGTTGATGTTGATGATGATAAAACAATTAAAAACAATTAAAATGTTTTATTGTTTTTTATAGTTTTATATTTTAATGTTTTATAGTTTTATCTTTTATGTTTTATAGTTTTATATTTTGTTTATTTCCCTTCTACGTGACTTTACCGAAAGAACCAAGAATATGAATCCCTGCAGTCACGAAAGCTTTCAATCAGAGGTTGAATTGTATGATACAAAGACAAAGATCCCCCGTGTAGCCTGTTGGGCAAGTGTTGTTCGCGAGCACCTATTAAGGCGGCACCGCCACACGAGGTGGTGGGTGGCCAGAACCACGCCCGGCCGCCTTTGTCTCCCCGACGCCGAATGTTTACTCACTGCACCAGGTACCCAAGCCTACAGACACACACATTCAAATAAATCACGTGTTCTGTTTTATTTGTAAATATTAGGCTTACCTAAAATGTAATAACCTCTATTAATTAAAGAAACGCGCCTGTTTACAATTACTATAGATTATTCACATTTTAAAGCACATATTTTTGACACGTAGTGTTGCAAACCAATGCGTTGTTCTTAATATGTATCCCTAAGGAGGGATTTGTCATAGTGTAATGCGGTTGTAAACGGCCCTTCTGAGGTGCCGTCAGGGGGGGAGGAGTTAGGTCACGTGGGGGTCAGAGGGGTTGATATAGAAGGAGGGGAACCGGAAGAGCAAGAGGAGTGACGGGGAACCAGGAACAGAGGAAGGCCACGAAGGGCGAAGCAGGGTGTGGCGAGATCGCCACGAACACGGGGGGAGCGAGGATCGGCACCGTTGGCCAGCGGTGACCGACCCGAAGCAGCGAGGAGGCTGCAGTCAGCAGCGGGGCTGCACAGAGAGAGTGGGCAGCGGGTCTGCATACAGTGACAGCCAGAGGGTCTGCACATAGGGGTAGCAGCGGGAGTCTGCATAGGGGTAGCAGCGAGTCTGCAGGGAGGAGGTTACAGTAGATGAAGCAGAGAGTCAGAGGGGAGAGGAAGCTATAATAGCAGTGAATAGCCGGGGGCTACAAATACAGGAGTTATAACAGAGTGCCGTGTGGGTAAAGACGTGAACCTGAATAAAGACACGAAGACAGAAAGAAGTGTTCGAGTCCTTTTATTACACTGGAGTCAGAAGTGAAACGGCATGGCGAAACAACTGAGGAAGAAGAATATCCCATCTCCGGCGTCGGCTTCATCATCGGACGACGACAATCTTCCTCCTGAGGTCGGCTTCACTTCGGCGGAGGGAGAGATCCGTGAGGGCCCGGGTGTGGAGGAGGTTGCCGCTGCGTCTGACCCATCTGCGTTGAAGGACGAAGATTTAAGATGGACCCGGATGGCGGAGCAACTGGCGACCCTAAAAACCGTCATCACGGAGTTGTGTGACCTTGTCACGCCAAGGGCGGCGTTGGAAGGTGATGGTGGTGATCGGCAGGAGCCCGGGTCGTCTTCGATGGCGCCGCCATCGGCCACGCGGCGTGAAGACGCCATCTTGGGCGTGGCGCACCACGGAAGGCGGGAAGCCGCCATTTTGGGGCCGCCACGAGGATCGTCCGCCATCTTGGCGACACCGCGTTGCGACGCCTTGCTGAACTTGCCGCCGGAAGAGTCGGTGACGGACGGAAGCAGGCCAAGGAGCCGCAGTCGTCACCTTACAACTGTTAAGGAGTTCTCCATCGGGGGCGATTGGAGTGCGTTCGCTTGTCGATTTTTGGCGGCGGTACGAACGGCAAGGTGGACGGACGCCGAGGCGCTGGAGGTGCTTCCGACTCTCCTTGACGATGAGTCTGTTCGTTTTTTTTCGCTCTATAAAAGCTGCGAAGAAGAAAACATTGCGTGGAGTGTTCGACGAAATGGCGGACGCGTACGAGCCACCGGATGACGCCCATCGCCGCTTCGTGCAGCGGCAACGCGCACCGGAGGAGTCGCCTGTAGCGTACAGGGGCGCCGTGCTGGAACTCGCGATGGCCGCTTACCCGGACACGGAGCCTGACCTGCTGGAACCTCTCATCTTGGGGAAGATGTTGGAGTTATCCCGGGATCTGGGCATTCCTATGCCGGCGTGCGGTCACGAGAAACTCACGTCCCGGACCGTGGCCAAGTGTTTGGACGCCCAGTTCAATCTCCGCCGCTGGAAACAAGTCACGGCGTGGACGGGCGGTCCTGTCGTCGATGGGGGGGCCGTAGGGTGGGACCCTACAAAGGTCGTGTACGTGCCGGATGCGACCGGCCCAAAGGAGCTGTCGGCCGCCTCCACTCCGTGGCCGGCTCGAAGCGGGCCGGGGCCGCGGGCTCCGCCGCCGGCGCGGCCATGTCGGGACGGGGGGCCTGCTGCGCGCCGACCCGACGTCGACTGTTTCCGCTGCGGCCGTCGGGGCCACTATGCCAGGGACTGCTGGGCCCGGGTTCCGGGGCCACCCCAGCAGGAGGCCTCGATTGCGGACGCCCCAAAGAAAGACCCTCCGGCACAGACAAGCCGGCCGTGACACCGCAGGGAGGAGGACCTTCCGCTTGTGGGACGCCGACCGGAGCCGCAGAACCCACGGGACCTGCAGCTCTTCCTATCCCTCCGCGGACGCGAGTACGGGATGTTTCTGGACGCGAGCGGGACAGTGGCGGGCCTCCAATGGCGACGGAAGAACTTGCGCCCGTCGCCCCTAAAACCCTTCCACGTTCCCGCTCGGCGGGTGGGCCGCCGACCGTCCGGGACGGCCCGGCTACCCGTACTCGCTCGAAATCCCTCACGTTTCGTTAGATTGTGTTGTGTTGTGTTATTGTTATAATGTCTTCAATGCTTCGTGTCTTTTTGCGTGTTGGCCCTTTACACCCGCATTGCTTTTCAGGTTGCAATTCAGCCGAGGTCGGCTGGATTTTCTTTAGGGGGGAGGGTGATGTAATGCGGTTGTAAACGGCCCTTCTGAGGTGCCGTCAGGGGGGGAGGAGTTAGGTCACGTGGGGGTCAGAGGGGTTGATATAGAAGGAGGGGAACCGGAAGAGCAAGAGGAGTGACGGGGAACCAGGAACAGAGGAAGGCCACGAAGGGCGAAGCAGGGTGTGGCGAGATCGCCACGAACACGGGGGGAGCGAGGATCGGCACCGTTGGCCAGCGGTGACCGACCCGAAGCAGCGAGGAGGCTGCAGTCAGCAGCGGGGCTGCACAGAGAGAGTGGGCAGCGGGTCTGCATACAGTGACAGCCAGAGGGTCTGCACATAGGGGTAGCAGCGGGAGTCTGCATAGGGGTAGCAGCGAGTCTGCAGGGAGGAGGTTACAGTAGATGAAGCAGAGAGTCAGAGGGGAGAGGAAGCTATAATAGCAGTGAATAGCCGGGGGCTACAAATACAGGAGTTATAACAGAGTGCCGTGTGGGTAAAGACGTGAACCTGAATAAAGACACGAAGACAGAAAGAAGTGTTCGAGTCCTTTTATTACAATAGTAATCTGATTTAATATAACGCATAGTTTTTACAGATATAATTATTATTTTAGAGATGTATGGGCATTATTTAATTATTTTACAGATTATTATTATTATTGTCAACATCATCGTTAACGTAGTCATCCTATGTCAAATATTCGCCCATGTGTAAACTGTGTGTGTGTATACTGTGTATACACTGTGTGTATGTATACTGTGTGTGTGTATACTGTGTGTATGTATACAGTGTGTATACTCTGTGTGTGTGTACTGTGTGTGTGTATACTGTGTGTGCATACACTGTGTGTGTGTATACTGTGTGTGTATACTGTGTGTGTGTATATAATGTGTGTGTGTATACTGTGTGTGTGTATACTCTGTGTATACTGTGTGTGTATATACTGTGTGTGTGTATACTGTGTGTGTGTACACTGTGTGTGTATACTGTGTGTGTATACTGTGTGTGTGTATACTGTGTGTATACTGTGTGTGTGTATACTGTGTGTGCATACACTGTGTGTCTGTATACTGTGTGTGTATACTGTGTGTGTGTATATAATGTGTGTGTGTATACTGTGTGTGTATACTCTGTGTATACTGTGTGTGTATATACTGTGTGTGTATACTGTGTGTGTGTACACTGTGTGTGTGTACACTGTGTGTGTATACTGTGTGTGTATACTGTGTGTATACTGTGTGTGTGTATACTGTGTGTGTGTACACTGTGTGTGTGTATATACTGTGTGTGTATACTGTGTGTATACTGTGTGTATACTGTGTGTATATACTTTGCTATAAAGAAGGCGCAATGCCCCAAACGTCGCCTATTATATATTACTCCCTTTAAAACCTTTAAATATGTTTTGATAAAAATGCGTGTTTACATATAAGCAAGTCTTGCGCTGTAACGGTCTTTGTGTTTATTACACACCCGTTGTGTGTGTACATATATATCTATACCGACACGTTATCGAGTTAATAGCCACTGTTACACTTGCTGCTGCTGCTTGCTGCTGGGTCCACCGTGAAACTATAGCCCCATGCTCCTTATGGTACAATTAATTATATGCTTGAGTATGATGGCACTATTGTTCAGGAGCTCGGTACCAATGCCGAGCTCCTGCTGCTGTTGCTGCTGCTGCTGGCCACGTACAAGAGGGCTTCAGCACCCACACAGAGAGAGAGAGTTCGTGTCGTTTCGCTGTTCCTCCTCCTCCGTTGGCCACCGTGGGTTTACTGCTCGGCACGGGCACAGTCGCAATCTCGTGGTTCGTGTCTCTTTTAGAAACATATTATTCATAATAAAGGTTTTAGGGTGAGATCGCGGAACAATAAATGTGTCGTAACCCTCCACCACCCGACGCAGCCAATAAGTAAAGAATTTGCCACGTAAATAAAACGCCATTTAGTTACTGCTTCAGCCCACCGTTGTGTTATCGACTTTCGCTGGTAATTACATCCAGTATCATCGGACGATTTGCCCCGAAACGTCGTCCTCAAATTGTAAATGTTGTGGATTTACTCTCCAACACACCGGTGGGCTGAAGTAGTAACTAATTAGCTTTTTGTTTACGTGACAAATCCGTCAATAAATTGTCTGTGTCGGGTGGTGGAGGGTTACGACGCATTTATTGTTACGCGATCTAACCCAAAAACCTTTAAATTTTGATTCAAAGCTTTCGTGACTGCAGGGATTCATATTCTTGGTTCTTTCGGTAAAGTCACGGACGGACACAATAATCCCCTGTGGGCTGGTGGAACCAGGTGGTTCCTACCAGTATTATAACATCTCAAGAACATGTATCAAACTACGAACGCACGGCAACGTATTTCTTTCTTTAATTAGGCATATAACGTGCGCACTCAAGCTATCGGAAGGGGACATTGAATTAGCATGATAGCTTTTTTTTTACTCCCAGTTTTAATGATTCCCGAGTAATTATATGAGGGTGCTAATGCCCCTGCTGTTAATGACATCCATATCTTAATCAATGAGGTCTATTTTACGTTCAATAGATTGGGATGTGCACATGTTAGGCTATCTGTAAGTGCGTACTGCCATCAAACGCGGGTGTGTATATATACATGTGGCGCATGTATATAGGTGCAGTATGTGAGTGTTAGCCGTGTGGGGAGCGGTGGTCTAGCGGTTAGCGCAACGCTGCGCTACGAACCTGGCGACCCAAGTTCGATTCCCGCTCACGGCCAACACCAGTGACGATTATCTGAACCGGTCCTGGGCCTCCCCTAGGTCGACTCAACCTCAAATGAGTACCTGGTGCGGTGTGTAAACATCGCTACTGGGGAGACAAAGGCGGTCGGGCGTGGTGCTGGCCACCCACCCCCTCTTGTGCCATTCCGGCCTTCATAGGTGCTCGCTAACAGCACTTGCCCCAACAATCTGTTAAGGCTATCCGGGGAAGTCTTTGTCTTTGTAAATAGCTGCTCGCTAAAAGCACTTGCCCCAACAATCTGTTAAAGGCTGTGGGATCTTTGATGTTCTTTTTTGTTGTTGCATTGAATCATGAATAGTAAATATTAATATACATCCCACTGTCAATCCACTGCTGGATGAACGCCTCTCCAATGCTGCGTCGGTCGAACGGAGGTTTTGCGTTGACCATACTTCACCAACGCGGAACGGTGCGGGTTGATGAAACGGGGAAAAGCCCCCGGACCCGTTCAGATAAAATGCGCCGCTGATGTGAGCCGCTGATGTGAGCCGTGGCCGCAAAATGGAACTCCAATTCCCCGTGTTCTTTGCGTAGTGTGCTAACTGCTTCGCCACCGCTGAACGCGATTAATTTTTGAGCGCGTAATTAATTAATCAATCACCGTGTGTAAATCTACGTGTAGCAAGTGTGTGTGCGTGTGCGTACGTATGTCTTCGTGTTTGTGTGTGTGTTTTTTTGTCTCGGTGTTCTTGTACATGCAAATAAACGCGCACGTGTATCAGCGCGTGTGTGTCCGTGTGTCTGTGTGCTTGTACGTGTCAATGTGTCCGTGTGTCTGTGTACTTGTACGTGTCAATGTGTCCGTGTGTCTGTGTGCTTGTACGTGTCAATGTATCCGTGTGTCTGTGTACTTGTACGTGTCAATGTGTCCGTGTGTCTGTGTGCTTGCACGTGTCAATGTATCCGTGTGTCTGTGTACTTGTACGTGTCAATGTGTCCGTGTGTCTGTGTGCTTGTACGTGTCAATGTGTCCGTGTGTCTGTGTGCTTATACGTGTCAATGTGTCCGTGCGTCTGTGTGCTTGTACGTGTCAATGTGTCCGTGTGTCTGTGTTCTTGTACGTGTCAATGTGTCTGTGTGTCTGTGTGCTTACACGTGTCAATGTGTGCGTGCGTCTGTGTGCTTGTACGTGTCAATGTGTCCGTGTGTCTGTGTACTTGTACGTGTCAATGTGGCTGTGCGTCTGTGTGCTTGCACGTGTCAATGTGTCCGTGTGTCTGTCTGCTTGCACGTGTGAATGTGTCCGTGTGTCTGTGCTTGTACGTGTCAATGTGCCCGTGTGTCTGTGTGCTTGTACGGGTCAATGTGTCCGTGCGTCTGTGTGCTTGCACGTGTCAATGTGTCCGTGTGTCTGTGTGCTTGTACATGTCAATGTGTCCGTGTGTCTGTGTGCTTGTACGTGTCAATGTGTCCGTGTGTCTGTGTGCTTGTACGTGTCAATGTGTCCGTGTGTCTGTGTGCTTGCACGTGTCAATGTGTCCGTGTGTCTGTGTGCTTGCACGTGTCAATGTGTGTGTGTCTGTGCTTGTACGTGTCAATGTGTCCGTGTGTCTGTCTGCAGAGTTTGCGAATGTACATCCACGCGTCCCACGACGCGAGTGGGCGGTTCCTCCCCCCAGCCCCTGCCCCCCACCAGCCCCCCACCAACCCCCCACCAACCCCCCCCCCCCACCAGCCCCCCACCCCCACAGGCACCACCACTCCCCCTGACCCCCAAACAATCCCCTCTTTCACCCCCCTCTAGCAACTCCCCCACCCCACGCCACACCCCCCCATCCCCTCCTCGTCTTTTCAATCTCCGCTCTGGCCCAGCCCTGACTGGGAAATTAACACTTTGTGCCCGCGTTTTAATTAGTTAAATAATTAGTTAAATAATTAGTTAAATAATTAGTTAAATAATTAGTTAAATCAGTGACAGGCGCTGGGTCCCCGGAGGCCGCCCTCGCTCGCAAAGCAATGGGACATTTCGGCAATTAGTGGTGGGGGGTGGGGGTGGGGGGTGCTGGTGGGAGGGGGGGTGGGTGCTGGTGGGAGGGAGGGGTGTTGGTGGGGGGGGGGTCTTGGTGGGGGGCGGGGTGTTGGTGGGGGGGGTCTTGGTGGGGGGGGGGGGTGCTGGTGGGGGGCGGGGTGCTGGAGGGGGGGGGGTGCGAGTGGTCGCGGTGAAGATGAGAGATTCTCGTGTTTTCGTTGTTGGTTGTTTTTGTCCAGATTTCTGTTTCCTCCACCACCGTTACGGTTTTTATGTTGTGTCCCTGCGCTCGTTTCTCAGCCCGCGTGTCCTGGAGAGGGTCGCGGCGGCAGCGTCCTGAGTAGTGGCGGTCCACACCTCCCTCTCCCTGGCCACAGACTCCAGCACTACTACACTATACACTGCATTATACACTACTACACTATATACTACTATACAATATACACTACTATACACTACTATACACTACTATACATCAATATATACTATACACTACTACACTATTACACTATACACTACACTATACACCAGAGGTGGGACAAAGTCATTGTTATGCAAGTCCAAGTCGAGTCTGAAGTCATCAAATTCATGACTCGAGTCTGACTCGAGTCCAAGTCACATGACTCGAGTCCACACCTCAGAGGTGGGACAAAGTCATTGTTATGCAAGTCCAAGTCGAGTCTGAAGTCATCAAATTCATGACTCGAGTCTGACTCGAGTCCAAGTCACATGACTCGAGTCCACACCTCTGCTATACACTACTATACACTATACACTACTACACTATACACTACTACACTATACACTACTATACACTACTACATTATACACTACTATACTATACACTGCACTACTATACACTACACTATACACTGCACTACTATACATTACTATACGCAACACTCATACGCGACTACACACAGACTCGTGCTGCCGCCAGCAGCAGCAGCGTGCCCTGTACCCGCCCCGGGGGGGAGGGATGGGGATCTTCTCCCATCGCCGTCGTTTCATTTCTTTATTCCTCTGCCTTTGCTCGTCATCGCCGCGAGCCACCCCAGGGGTCAACTCTCGCAAATGAGACTCCTCTATCCCCCCAAACTCCCTCGAGCCCTCGCCACGAGCCTTCATCGACACGAACTCGCAGGCGGTGCCTTGGAGGTCACCGCGAAGCGTCTGCGGTTCGATTCCCTGCCACGGCCGATTGCGAGCGGCGGGTGAAGATGCCTCACCCGGTGCTGGGCTTGCCACGGGGGGGTCGACGCCTTCGACATTCGAACGGGGACCTTGGTGGAGCGGCCCTAATAGGTTGCTCGCTAACATCACTTAGCTCAAACGTATTTCGAAAGGCTATTTAGAGTCCGGGTTCTGGGACACGAAATATTTATGTGTGTATTCATAATAGAGGTTTTTTTTTTTGTGGGGGGGTGGTGGTGGGTTAGATCGCGTAAATATATAAATGTTGTGTCGTTAAAACCCGCCACCACCCGACACAGCCAACTAGTGAGGGTTGTCACGTAAACAGAACGTGGCCAATTCGTCACTAGCACAGCACTAATGTATCGTAGTGTAGTGTATAGTGTAGTGTACTAGTACAGTACTAGTGTATAGTAGTGTGTAGTGTATAGTGTAGTATACTAGTACAGCACTAGTGTATAGTAGTGTATAGTGTAGTATACTAGTACAGCACTAGTGTATAGTGTAGTGTATAGTGTAGTATACTAGTACAGCACTAGTGTATAGTAGTGTATAGTGTAGTGTACTAGTACAGCACTAGTGTATAGTAGTGTATAGTGTAGTGTACTAGTACAGCACTAGTGTATAGTGTAGTGTATAGTGTAGTGTACTAGTACAGCACTAACCAGTGTGTTGGAGAGCCAAGCCACAACATTGACAATCTGAGCACGACGTTTCGCCAGTAATTACAACCAGCTTCATCAGGCGACAGCCAGATTCGTGGAGAAATCCTCCCGTTTCGTTCCTTATATACAGACGCGTAGATGTGGTGACCACGCTTCTGCGCTCTTGCGCAAAGTAGAGGGGGGGGTGGGGTGATTAAGATATTTTATTTTTCTCACGCGGCACACCACGTCGAGCATACCCCTCGCTCACACGGCCGCGACTACGAGTCACGTGCCGCCTGCTCCAGACCACCTTCCACCAGGGGGGGGAGAATATTCAGTATGAAATGAAGCATCTTTGTTTGAGGGAGGAGGAGAGGGGGGTAGAAGCTGTTGGTTGCGTTGAGTGGCTGTTAAGGGGCCGTCCATAAATGACGTCACGCACCTAGGGGGGGTGGGGTCAGACATTTGTGACGATGTGTGACGAGGGGGTGGGGGTGAGAAATGTGACGCCACATCAAAATTCACAACTTTAAATAAATATAGAATCGTTATAACAACACTAATCGTTATAACAACACTCCTACAACATCGGAGTGCAGCGCCACATTCAATGCGCACTACAATGACAATAATTTAAAGCGATTTGAAGCATGTTTTATTTTCAAAATGTAAATATGGTTGGGGGGGGGGGGCAGAGCTTTGTGACGTCATATTTGAGGGGGGGTCTGACTTTTTGTGACGCCGTTTGACGAGGGGGGGGGGCAAAAATCCTCCAAAATCGCGTGACGTCATTTATGGACGGCCCCAAAGGATGGGAGGAGTGGTTGGGGTGGCAGAGTTACAGTGGTGGTGGTGGTGATGGGGAGCAATTCTCTCACTCCCTCAATACGAAGACAAAGATCCCCCGTATAGCCTCAGCAGACTGTTGGGGCAAGTGCTGTTAGCGAGCACCTATGAAGGCCGGCACGGCACACGATGGGGTGAGTGGCCAACACCACGCCCGGCCGCCTTTGTCTCCCGAGTAGCGATGTGTTGTGCACACCGCACCAGGTAATCATTTGAGGCTGAGCCGACCCAGGGGACGCCCAGGACCGGTTCAGATAATCGTCATTGGTGTTTTCCGTGATCATACGCGTACAAAAAAAAACCTTATAGCCTTAGACTGTGATGGCAAATTCTGTGAGCGAGTAGCACCGATGAAGGCCGTCACCGTACACAATTTGGTGGGTGGCCGAAACCACTCCCGGACACCTTTGTATCCATAGATGCAATGTTTTTTTTTGTTACACATCGCCCCAGATCGTCATTTGAGGCCGAGTCGACCTAGGCGAGGCCCACGACTGGTTCAGACAATCGTCACCGGTGTTGGCCGTGAGCGTGAATCGAACTCGGGCCGGCGGGTTCGTAGCGCGGCGCGGCGCTAACCGCTGCACCGCCGCTCCTCTGCTCTCTCACGACGACCCCCCCCCTACCCCCCGAACAGCAGCCCCCCACCCACTGCACCCCCACTCCGTGTGTGCCCGCGGTAATTTCCCGTGGTAATTGCCACGCCGCCGTCCAACACCGCTCCATTGATTTGAAGGCAAATTAATTTTTTTTTCTTCCTTTCCACCTCTTGCGCTTTCCGAGAGCAACCGAGCGGGGAAAAGGCGGCGGCGACTGCTGCTGCTGCCCATAATCTTGCTGCACTCCTCCAGCCAGCTGCAGTATCATCATCAGCAAGCGGCTGCAGTATCGTCATCAGCAAGCGGCTGCATATCATCATCAGCAAGCGGCTTCAGTATCTTCATCAGCAAGCGGCTGCAGTATCATCATCAGCAAGCGGCTGCAGTATCATCATCAGCAAGCGGCTGCAGCAGCGACAGTAAGAGACTAAGAAGCAGCAGCAGGAACATCATCTGCATCAGCAGCAGCAGCTACACAACTCTAACGATCATTCTCAGCAGCAACGTAAATATAGTTTTGTGTAGCTCCATAGAACATCATCTTCTCCATCCTCTTTAGTTCTTTCGGTAAAGTCACGTAGGTATAAAATAAAATAACATTTATATAAAATAAAATTATATAAAATAAAATGTATTTTCTACCTACGTGACTTTACCGAAAGAACGTAGGTACAAAATAAATTGTATTTTATTTTCTACCTACGTGACTTTACCGAAAGAACCAAAGAGTATGGATTCCTGCAGTCACGAAAGCTTCAAATCAAGATCTTCTCCATCATCATCATTATCAAACAGCAGCATTACTATAATTACCTCGTGTTCCATTATCAACATCAGCAGTAATCATCATCATCGTAACAGGAACCGGTGGTTCTTAATCAACACCGTATCGAATACTAAATGACCGCGTTGGCAATCTTCGTGGTCAGCAGCAGCAACAGCAGCGACAATCATCGCGGTCGACATCCAGGGCGCAGACACCTGCCACCACCACCGTCGCCCATAACTCCAATCCCTCAGCCCCCATCAGCGGCGTCTCGCGTCGCCTGTCAATGCCTCCCCTGTGGCTCCCTCCCACCTCCCTCCCTCCCACCTCGGTTTGCCGAAGCCAGCGCGTTGCCATCTGTGGCTATGCCAATCTGTTTCCCGTCTCTGAAGACCTTTTTTTTCAATTAGAATAAAAATAATAATTTGGGGGTCGAGTCAGCCACGTGCCCCACACGGGGAGTACAGCGCCGAGGGTCAATTGTGCGAGCCGTGGGTGACTCTGTGTGTGAGTGAGTGCGTCACCCAGCCACTCACCCACCCGTGCGTCACCCACACACTCACCCACTCGTGTGTCACCCACACACTCACCCTCTCGTGTGTCACCCACACACCCACCCGTGCGTCACCCACACGCTCACCCACTCGTGTGTCACCCACACACTCACCCTCTCGTGTGTCACCCACACACCCACCCGTGCGTCACCCACACGCTCACCCACTCGTGTGTCACCCACCCACTCGTGCACCGTGCCGGCCTTCATAGGTGCTACTCGCAAACAGCATTTGCCCTAACAACAGTTTGTTAAAAGGCTATATGGGGGATCTTTGTCTTTTGTGATTGGTGACTTGTGTGCTCTGTGTTCGTGGTGGGTGAATGGTGTGTGTGTGTCCTGGGTCGATTCAGCCTTAAATGAGTACTTGAGCCGGTGGTGTGTTAAAACACAACCCATCAGTACCTGGGGAGACAAAGGCGGCCGGGAGTGGTGTTGGCCACCCGCTTCCTTGTTGTGCAGAGCAGGCCTTCTTCATAGGTGCTCGCAAACAGCACTTACCCCAACAGTCGGTTACATGCCATCCGTGTGGTGTGTGGGGGGGGGGGGGTATTTGTCTCTGTGGTGGGTGCAGTGTGTATGTGTGCATGCGTGCGTGTGTGTCTGCTGTGGATGTGTGGAATGAGTGGCTGGTCTCTTTGTGGGCGTGCCGTGGTGAGATTAGTGCATTAATCAGAGTGATGTAGGTTTCATTATATATTCATGTTATTCTTTGTATACATCAGCGGCAACAGCGGCGGCCTGATCTATAGCTCCGAATATCATAATCTCAAAACAGTATTTTTTCAGTGAGAATAAACAAAGACCCCCCGTATAGCCCTAACAGACTGTCGGGGCAAGTGCTGTTAGCGAGCACCTATGAAGGCCGGCACGGCACACGAGAGGGTGGGTGGCCAAAACCACGCCCGGCCGCCTTTGTTTCCCTCGTGGCGATCTTTAAAAACCGCACCGCACCAGGCACTCATTTGAGTCTGAGTCGATCTAGGCGAGGCCCAGGACCGGTTCAGATAATCGCCACCAGTGTTGGCCGTCAGCAGGAATTGGTCGCCGGGTTCCTAGCGAAGCACGTTAACCGCGAGACCACCTGCCCCCCCCCACATGTTTGCAGTGAACGACGCATGTAATACCAACATTATTATTACATTTGTGTTGTTGTTGTTGTTGCTATTAGTGTGTGTACCTTAACGTACATACAATATCGTCATTATCAGCAGCGTCAGCAACAAATTAAACTAAAACTAAATTATTTTTTTCTTTTACCACAAATGATAGCTCAGCCAAATACTCGAAACGCACGTTTCTACATGTGGAGGGGAAAACCGGATGACCCGGAGAAAAATCCACGCGACCACGGGGAGAGCGTGCAAGCTCCAAATATACAGCAGGCGCCGGGGTCGGAATCGAACCCACGAGCATCCGTGTATACCAGGCGAGGTAGTTAACATCTCGCCACCGTGGCTGCAGCATTATCGTTTCAAAATGGTATCCCATGCTAAAATATCAATATTATTATCTCAAGGATATTATGATAGGGAGCTCGACAACACAGAGTCGCGTGTAAAAAAGCACACAGCCTCTGTGTTTTATGCAAAAACGATCAGCATTTCAATCTAGATTTGATCAGCATTTCCTGAAGAACTGCATTGTGGTCCTCTAGTTTTAGATCGTCAGCACAGTAAAGTTCAGCAAATGTGACAATGTGGCAGTAGTGATGCAGTGATAGACAACTGGACATCTGCGAAAAAGAGCTTCATGGCTCATCGGATTCCTCCAGTATAAAAAAATATTCTAATTCCGAATTACAGTGGGCTAGTTTCGTCCTAAAAAGGACTCATCAGCGAACTATAATTCATAATTCAAAATAAACCCAACACAGTAATATTCATCATCATCATCACCATCCAAGTAGTAACATAATTGTGTAATTTAGCTTTATAAATATCCACACAACAAAATATCAATTGGCTGAAATGTGTCGATGGCGGTTGACTTGCTTGTGTAAATGTTGTTGTTAAACGCGCGTTGATGATACGATAAGAAGATTGGCATGATCCGCCCTCCACGCGGTGCCCAGTTCGTCACGGAGACAACACATTCAATGCGTTCCGAAAACGCGTCAGAGGAAACGGACGTCTGATGAGCTTTGATTGATTTAAATGATTTATTTGATTGATTTATTTGATTGAGTAGAATTCCAAGCCAAGGGACCCATTGGCCAAGCCGTTAACGAAGCCCGCCTCTATCTTCATTCATTGCCATTCGTTTGATTTCGTGGGGGAATTCGACCCCGGTCAAAGGAAGACTCGACTCTCAAACAAACACACAAACATCTCTCGTAAAATTTAATTCTTATCAGTCTCCAACACTTCTTATCCACCCGAATCTGCTCGAAACATCGCCTATAATAAATGTTTCCACATGCAGTGTTATTGACGAATGTGTCTAGTTTTGCTCTTGTTTTCTTCGGTTTTTTCGGTAAAGTCACGTAGGTAAAAAATTAAAATTAATAAAAGTAAAATAAAATAAAAATCACGACGTTTCGGAGGCAACACAAGGTGAACATGGTAAACATGTTCACCATGTTTAGTTGTCACAAACCATAACAAAGGTTCACCCTCTTTAGCCTCACCCTACCATATGAATAAAAAGTGTGCTGTACTTGGCCCTTCCCCCCTCTCCAACCATTATATAAACGGAGTGGTAGCTCCTGCAATCTCTCATTTACTTGATACAGCTGTCGTGGCTGTGACGGTTCCACATGAAGACGGAGGCTTGTGTTGCCTCCGAAACGTCGTGATTTTTTATTTATTTTACTTTTATTAATTTTAATGTTTTTACCTACGTGACTTTACCGAAAAAACCTAAGAATATGAATCCTTGCAGTCACGAAAGCTTCAAATCTAGAATTTGCTCTTGTTATTTTGCGCGTATCACGGTGGGCGCGACGCTGTGTAGGCATTCATCCATCAGTGGATAGATCGTTGCTGATGATTGACGACGATACCGTGTGCATGTTTGTGTTTGTCCCGAACTTGCGAGTTGCTTGCCCTCTCCAGACTGGGGCATTTCGACTATCCTTCACTTGCACGTGTGCACGTTCACCTTAACGGCGCCATAAAAACCCCGTCGCACGGACAACGTGACATGACCAGCAGATGGCAGTACAGCAGCGGGCTCTGTCCACCCATTTATGATGATTTCGTTGAAATCGAATACTGTCGTTTGAAATCCTCGAGAATGTAGGATATTAGATTTAGATTTAAAGCTTTCGTGACTGTAGAGATTCATATTCTTGGTTCTTTCGGTAAAGTCACGTAGAAGGGAAATAATAAAATAATAAAAATTAAATATAATACAAATACAATTCTCACGACGTTTCGGCCACAACGCAAGCAGCCGTCCTTAGGTGAAGAACAGAGCTGTCGGAAAGACAGCGTCCTAATGAGGACCCTGTGACTTTACCGAAAGGACCAAGAAAAATGCAGAATATATCAAACCTGTCAACCCCTCATCAGTCCTCTACCTTATTACACAACAATTCAGAACTTACTGGTCACCCCGTGCCCTTAGAAATCTCAACGTTCATCCTATAAAGTTCCATCACAAGGGAGAAACACAAATAGACAAAATCATTGGTTTGTGCTCGAATTGAAACGGTCGTACGCCGTATGCACCTGAAAACTCAATTTCCCTGTACAGGAATACGGGGTAAACCGTACGGGTTGACAGCTATGATGTATTGAGGTATGATGTATTGACACTAATATCTCACAATGCATATTCTCCTGCCATTTGTATTATTGCTATACAAAAAAAATAAGCGAGCAGATTGGTTTTAGTGCTCCGAGTACAGGCGGATATTGAGAAAAACGTTGCATTGTTGAACTTCTTTCGCACCGTACGTAGCCAACTATGCTCATCGGAGGAGGGATCTCGATCAGTAACAGTCGTACATAATAGTGTGCGTAATAATCATGATGATGATGATATAATGATGATGCAAATAATGATAATTATAATAATATAAGAAATCTTCATAACGTAAAAATATAACACGTAATAATGTACATAATGATATAATCATGATAATAATGATGATAATTATACACAGCAAGAATTTGATTTCTTTTTTTCTTGCTGTGGTTTTCCCACCTGATGATGGTTGCTTGTGTTGCGCCCGAAACATCGTTATTTATTTTATTTTATACCTACGTGACTTTACCGAAAGAACCAAAGAGTATGGATTCCTGCAGTCACGAAAGCTTCAAATCTAGATAATGATGATATAACAACGATTCTAATGATATTAGAAAAATGTTGATAACATTTATGATAAAAAATATAATGATTACAACAATACGTAATAATGTACATAATAATAATAACACTGGTCAACAAAAAAAACTGTGTTTTTCTGGCCTGGACATTTGCAGCTGTTTTAGACTAATTTCAGGGTGCTGATTCCAAATCTGATCTCAGATTTGCTCTATCACATCTCATTTTTATGCTATCGGCATACCCCATTTTCATTGATTTCACCCGAAATTAACTACGTCACTTATGATTGCAAGTTGTTGCGAGTCAGTGACTGCTTCATATGTTAAAATATGGTGCTGTATTTTTAGGATAGTGTGTTTATAATATCATTTTATGTAGATATCCACATTTACTTAATATTTTTCTTCCGCAGTTTTTATTGAAAATGCAATATTTGATATCTCAAAAACCTAATGTGATAGACAAAAACTGACGCCAGATTTGGAATCAGCACCCCAAAATTACATTCAGGCCACTACGTCTGCAAATTTTGCGCGCGTTACAAATTGAACTATTATTATTATTACCTTATGCCACAACAAGTGTGTTGACCAATAAAACGTCGCGCCAGGTGTGGTTCCAGAACCGCCGGGCCAAGTGGCGCAAGCGAGAGAAGTGCTGGGGCCGCAGTAGCGTCATGGCCGAGTACGGCCTGTACGGCGCCATGGTGAGACACTCCATTCCCCTCCCGGAGTCGATCCTGCACTCCGCCAAGGACGGGGTCATGGACTCGTGCGCGCCCTGGCTGCTAGGTGGGTGACCGTGCCACACACACACAAAGACAAAGACCCTCCGTATAGCCTTAACAGTCTGTAGGGGCAAGTGCTGTTAGCGAGTACCTATGAAGGCCGGAACGGTACACGAACGAGGGGGTGGGTGGCCAGCAACACGCCCGACCGCCTTTGTCTCCCCAGTGGCGATGTTTACACACAAGGCTGAGTCGACCTAGGTGAGACCCAGGACCGGTTCAGATAATCGTCACTGGTGTTAGCCGTGAGCGGGAATCGAACCCGGGTCGCCAGGTTCATAGCGCAGCACGCTAACCGCTACACCACCGCTCACACACACACGCACACACGCACGCGCACACACACACGCACACACGCATGCGCACACACACGCACGCACGCACAAAGTACCAGGGCAGGTTGAATCGTTCAGATGATGTCCCTACCCACACCCCGACAATACACAAGAATATAGAGATGCAAAAAGTGCTTGCGGTAATTCCGCGATATGCGTTTATTCGATTACAAACAGAGAAGCTTCAAGGTATAACGAACTTGGGATGTATTGCCATTATTTTACACAGGAAGCTAAAAGGCTAAATAACAAATGAATACGCTAAAATTAATAAAAAGACGTGTATTGATCTAAAGTACTATATAAATAAGAATACAATTATAATAAGATGCATTATTACTAGTTTTTAATGACATACTTGTACTGGTAACAACTAATATTTTTGTTTTGTTTTACCCTTTCGTTTTACACGATAAACAGACCTTTCGCCAGCAAAAAACAATTAAGCAGATTCAACATCCACCGTCGCTGCCGCCGTCGACATTCGCTAATAATCGCACGCGGGACCACGTGCCCTTTGTGACGCCTGCGCACGTGACAATGACATCATCACCATCATCACACGCGCATGCGCAGTGGCCACACATTATAAACTAAACTTACTCGAGCGAAAAACAACAGCAAAAACAAAAATAAGATTATTATTTTTGGGTCATTTAGTGAGAGAATCACAAAGATGTTTTTTTTTATTCCATCCAATTTTCTACATTAAAATTATAAGTGAAATGTTTTTTTTTTTGCATACGTGTGAACATTAGGATGTCACCACTCAAATTCAAGTGTGTTTAATTTCAAGATAACACCTCCGGATTTTGTTTATTCATTCGCCTGTTAAAAACTGAAGACACCGCGAGAATTAGAAACAATCCTCAAATATTTGCCGGGTCGCTCAACGCCCATTGAGAAATGCATCGCGGTCAATGTACACAGAGTCCTTAGCGTAGGGGCACAGACACGGAGAGGAATAGAAGTACAGAGTGAGTGGATGCGTGAGTGGGTGAGTATGTGAGTGAGTGAATGAGTAGATGAGTGAGTGCGTGGGTGAGTATGTGAGTGAGTGGATGAGTGAGTGGGTGAGTATGTGAGTGAGTGGATGAGTGAGTGGATGAGTGAGTGGGTGAGTATGTGAGTGAGTGGATGAGTGAGTGGGTGAGTATGTGAGTGAGTGGATGAGTGAGTGGGTGAGTATGTGAGTGAGTGGATGAGTCAGTGGATGAGTGAGTGGATGAGTAAGTGGGTGAGTATGTGAGTGAGTGGATGAGTGAGTGGGTATGTGAGTGAGTGGATGAGTGAGTGGGTGAATATGTGAGTGAGTGGATGAGTGAGTGAGTATGTGAGTGAGTGAGTGAGTGGATGAGTAAGTGGTGAGTATGTGAGTGAGTGGGTGAGTGAGTGGGTGAGTATGTGAGTGAGTGAGTGAGTGGATGAGTGAGTGGGTGAGTATGTGAGTGAGTGAATGGATAAGTGAGTGGGTGCGTGAGTGGGTGAGTATATGAGTGAGTGGATGAGTATGTGAGTGAGTGAGTGGATGAGTGAGTGGATGAGTATGTGAGTGAGTGGATGAGTGAGTGGGTGAGTATGTGAGTGAGTGGATGAGTGAGTGGGTGAGTATTGAGTGAGTGAGTGGAGATGAGCCCGTATTGAAGCTTGGATCTGGCAGCAGAGTGGCTTATCTAAGAACTTCGTAACCCCGCGTGACCACACCGCAAATGACCGCAGGGGTGCACGCGTACCCTCCTGAAAAGGAGTAACGAGCCTCAGTGAGGCTTCCCTCCATAAACAAACGTGTAAATACGACTGGCTCTCTCCTTGCACGACATTAACGTTATGCTCATGCGTAAGCCACGCTGCAATGTAACACGCAGCTCCATGGGTCGACACGTGGACTCAGAGGGGCCTGCGAACGAAATAATAAAAACAAAATCTCGGGTGGCAAAATTCCACCAGTGTCGTCGCCGACGTTTTTTAGGGTACCGCGGTTTCGAGTCCCGGTCCGGACTAACGCCCCGCTCCCCGCGGCGCGCGGCTCGTGGTGTAGCCATGCACAGGAAATCCATGGAGGGGGTCAGCAAATACGAGGTGGCGCGTGACGGGGTCCCGAGCCCCCCGGGAGAGCCCTGCGACGCCCGGGGCCCCCCCCCGTCTCACTCCGTGGTGGCGGCGGCGGCGGCGGCGATGGCAGCGGTAGGCGAGATCGGATGGCGACCCGCGTCGCCACCACCACCAGCATCAGCATCAGCACCCCAAGGGGAGGAGCGGCAGAGGGCCCGGCGGTGGTGGCGGTGGCGAGGAGAGAGACGAGCGAGGGGACCGTGGGGAGCGAGGGGAGCGAGGGGACACCCCGAGCCCGGCTGTGCCGAGGCGAGAGGGCGACGAGAGGTGGAGACGCGAGGAGAGGAGGGAGAGCAGCATCGCCGCGCTTCGGGCGCGCGCCGTGGAGCACAGCGCTCGCGTGCAGCGACGCGGAGACGAGGGTGGAGGCGTGGAGAGAGGTGGACGTGGAGTGGACGATCAGGGTGGACGGGGAGAGAGCGGCGGTGGTGGCCCGGGGGATGGTGACGGTGGTGGTGGTGGTGATGATGGCGTTGGTGGTGGTGGAGGAGATGACGATCGGAGTGGGAGAGGAGGGCGAGGAGGGGGTGCCGGTCGACGGGGTGATTATCAGGGCGGACGAGGAGAGAGCGGTGGGAGTGGCCGTGGGGATGGTGAAGCTGGTGGACGAAGGGAGAGCGGTGGTGGTGGTTTACGTGATGATGAGGATGATGATGAGGAGGAGGATGATGATGATCATAGTGGGAGAGGAGACGGTGCGTTTGGTGGACTAGGTGATGAAAATGGGAGACGTGCAGAGAGTGGTGGTGGACTCGGTGATGATCGCGAGGGACGAGGAGAGAGCGATGGTGGTGGCGGTGGTGGACGAGGTGATTATAGTTCGAGAGGGAAACGTGGTGGTGGACCCAGTGGTGGAGATGGAGCACGAGGTGGCGGACGAGTCCATCGTCACGGCGACGAGCGGCAAGAGAGCTTCGCACGAGAGGACGACCGTGGTGGACGTGCGGACAGCGGCGAACGCACCGCACACGCCGGATGCTTGCAAGGGCCTGAGTCTCCCACAGTCAGCCCGGCGTCCGAGGCAAGGGTCGACTCATCTCCGGAGGCGGTCACAGACTCAGCCGTCTCGCCCGGGTCGCGAGTCGAACTCGTGTGAACGAGGTCGGGGGTTGACGTTGGTAGGAACGTTGGACTCGTTTGGGGGGGGGGGGGGTGAGACGAGTGTGATGGTAAGATCGGTGGCATTGTCATTCACAACATCCACGAGTTGTCAATGAAATCGACAACATGAGCGAGAAACAGTCCCGTGCACCGGCACTAACCAATCGATTAATTCGCGAAGTTGTTTGTGTTTATATATGTGTGTGTGTGACGTATCTTATATATATGTGTGTGTGCTGTATTCAGTTCTTTATGTATTATACATATAATATACGTGTGTGTTTAAGACGGCTTGCGGAAGATGTAAACATTGCATTGTGCGTGGAATGTAAGAACACACGTAACATTGTTCATTAATAACGTGATGCCGTTTTATTGTAAAAAGAATAACAATGATAGATTAAATAACAACGTCCTTTATGTAAGGACCAATGAAGAGGCTCACAGAGCATCTCTATGCTCGTTTTCCAAGAGGGGGCCCCCTACCACATTTTGGAGTTTGTCCAACTGCGTTGTTCATGAGCGTCTGGCTTCGTGCGGGAGGAAACCCAACAAAGTCCACCACACACACACAAAGGTGCGGGGGTGGGAGGTGGGGGGGTGATACTCTCAAAAACTCCGCACAGATGCATTCAAGAATCCGCTTGCTCTACTGCCACCGTCTGGCCACCTCGCTGCTCAAGCCTTCGATGTATTGTTGTATTTTCCCAAGGCTGTCTCCCGTGAAAGTATTTGTAGGGTTATTGGTTTTTTTACCCTTCTATCTGGCAACAAAACTGACACCTTTTTACAAGGAGTCATGTTTGCATAGACTGCAATACCTGCAGTCATAATACAAACAAAAGAACATAACTCTGATAATGTGCACTGTCCTTGAAGTTGATTGGTCCACACCCGGGACAGTGCATACATTTTCAGAGTTATGTTCTTTTGTTTGTATTATGACTGCAGGTATTGCGGTCTATGCAAACATGACTCCTTGTAAAAAGGTGTCAGTTTTGTTGCCAGATAAAAGGGTAAAAAAACAATTATCATATTTTTACTGGCAAATGAGGTTCCCATAGTATTTGTAGGGTTGTTAACTTGGATTCAAAGATCGTGCGCTATCAATGGGTGATGTGAGAAAATGTTCTCGAAATTAAGATCACGCGTGATGTTTTGTCGACGGAGTTGATTTTTGTTGTTGTTGTTGTTGTTAATGATATCGTTGTGTTTATCACGTGATTAATCCAGCCATCGTTTTATCGACAACGTCTCTAGCAGCACAGTGCGTGTCGAACAGTGGCTCTTAAACTGGGGTGCACGCACCCCCTGGGGGTGCGAGAGACGTGACCAGATCTTTTTTAAAAAGGTAAATCAGCGAAACACAAATGCAGTAAGGGGCCGTCCCTAAATGACGTCACGCACCTAGGGGGTGGGGGGTCAGACATTTGTGACGATGTGGGGGGAGGGGGGTTGAGAAATGTGACGTTACATCAAAATGCGCAACTTTAAATAAATATAGACAACACGTTCTACTTCATTAAATAGACTTTTTAATAAATATTTTCTCCTACAACATCAGAGTGCAGCGCCACATTAAATACGCACTACAATGACAATAGTTTAAAGATATTTGAAGCATGTTTTATATTTTTGGGGGGGGGCAGAGCTTTGTGACGTCATATTTTAGGGGGGGTCTGACTTTTTGTGACGCCGTGTGACGAAGGGGGGGGGGGGTCAAAAATCGTCCAAAATCGCGTGACGTCATTTATGGACGGCCCTTAAGTACAACTATTTCGTTGCATCAAACATATGTATTCATTAACACCGTGCATTTTTTTGTTTTTGACGATTGCGAACCAAACGGGGTGCAAGGCGGCAGTCCAGGCAGGTGCAGAAGCACTGGTGCAGGATATTCATCAGTGTGTGTGTGTGTGCGAAACGTTGAAGAGAGGTGACGCGGTTTCACTCGCATCCCGTGCGACTGGTAAAATGCCACTCATAATTATAAACCCGGGGTAAGTCTTTCCGGCTGCATGGAGACGTCTTAATCAATTGTTTAATTGTCTCTTTTAATGAGTGCTTTTGACGTCACGCTCTGTGGCAGCGATGTGAAGAATCAGGAGAAAACGAGTGTGCGCGTACATGCGACGGGATGCCACGATGTTGATGCCACGATATAGAGACTAGATCCATGAACGCAACCCACTTTGTGTGGTTTTTTTTGGAGGGAATTTCACAAATCCAAACGAAACCATGTTTTGTTTAACCAGGTAAGGCCCCACTGAGCTGCGTAGTTCTTTTTCGAAAGCGACCTGGCCACAAGTGATAGCTCAACGAAGTGTCGTATCACGTGGCTATTTAGATGCAGCCCTTATACTCTGAACCGCATGTTTTTAAATGTGTAGGGGAAAAAAACGGAAGACCCGGATAAAAATCCACGCGACCACGGGGAGAGAGACACGCAAAGTCCAAATATACAGCAGCAGGCGTCAGGGTCGGGATCGAACCCACGACCTCCTTCATACCAGGCGAGGTAGTTAACATCTCCTAGCCACCGTGATGATGATCAGAGAGAGACACGCAAACTCCAAATATACAGCAACAGGCGTCAAGGTCGGGATCGAACCCACGACCTCCTCCATACCAGGCGAGGTAGTTAACATCTCCCAGCCACCGTGGCGCCCCCTGTATCTCTGGCTGATCCACCAACACTCGCCTCTCTTCATCGCTGGGGTTGCGAGTTGAGACATTTGATACGAAACGCAGACAAACCGGTACATTCCAAGTTGAGCTCATTATGGACAACCCCCGTTTCTTATTTCAATGGATTACGACTTAACGATGGTAATGATATAATGTAATATAATGTATTATCACTGTAAAAGAGCTTCATGGCTCATCGGATTCCTCCAGTATAAATACATATTCTGATTCTGGTGATGATGCTAGAAATGTACAGCC
This sequence comes from Lethenteron reissneri, assembly GCF_015708825.2. Lineage (NCBI taxonomy): Eukaryota > Metazoa > Chordata > Hyperoartia > Petromyzontiformes > Petromyzontidae > Lethenteron > Lethenteron reissneri. The sequence goes on from NC_083786.1 coordinate 9,009,851, forward strand.
CTGTGGGGACTAGGACCGGTTTCGAGATCACTCGCCACTGATATTCGCCATTGCAGGGAATTCAACTTATCTGGCCAGCTTCATAGTGCCGTGTGCTAATCACTGCGCCACCGCTCCCCTCCACGCTCACTTCTCGCCGCCAATGATCGAAAGATTTTCGCGCCACCCTCGCATCGTTTCACATTCGCATCGTTTCACATTCGCATCGTTTCACATTCGCATCGTTTCACATTCATCCCGTGTCGTGGGTTCCATCGGCCTCAAACGGTAATATTGGCAAAACAATTTGCATACTTCTGTTGAGTAGTAGACGGAGGTACTCGGAGACGGAGATGAGTTAGGGGCTTCCGCCAGGGTTTATTAACACGAATCACTATCCCTGGTTCCCTCTTCACCCCTTCTACTATCCCCGTTCCTCTAGTGACCCCGCTCACGTCACGGGGTCTCCCTTAAATACCCTAGGAGGGGTGACGTCACGTGCGCTGTCCAGCGCGCGCGACCCCACGTCCCGTGATGTCACCGCACCGGACAGCGCACGCGACGCCACCACTCCCCTCCTCTACTCCTCTACATCTCGTAACGTAACTTAGGGTGGCACGCGCACAACATTACGGGATATTTATCGATCGTAATAATCGAGTTTGTGTTTTTCATCGTTAAATCGCGGAATTGTTCCATGCCTCTTTAACTTTGTTACGACACGTGCGGTGATTATTTTAAATCGGCCACAATTGTAAACCAATTACGTTTAATTGCGACAAATGTATTCCGTAAGCCGGAGGGAATTACCGTCGCAGGCGATGATGCCTCTTGCTTGCTCTCTGATATTGTGCATCGCTTACATTTGAAAACAGTTTTCGGAAGAAAAAAACTCACGAGGAGGTATTTACTCTCGGGATACGCCTCGTGTGTGTGTGCGTGTGTGTGTCCATACGTGTGTGTGTGTGGCCGTGTGTGCGTGTGTGTGTGTGGCCGTGTGTGCGCGTGTGTGTGTCCGTGTGAGCGTGCGTGTGTGTGCGTGCGCGTGTACGTGCGTGTGTGTGCGTGCGTGTGTGTGCGTGTGTTCGTGCGTGTGTGTACGTGCGTGTGTGTGCGTGTGTGTGCGTGCATGTGTGTGTGTGTGTACGTCTGTGTGTGCGTGCGTGTGTGTGTGCGTGCGTATGCGTGTGTACGTGTGTGTGCGTGCGTATGTGTGCGTGTGTGTGCGTGCGTGTGCGTGTGTGTGCGTGCGTGTGCGTGTGTGTGCGTGCGTGCGTGTGCGTGTGTGTGCGTGCGTGTGCGTGCGTGTGTGCGTGCACATTCAGTTGGGAGCGGTGGCGCAGCGGTTGGCGCACTCGCCCCGCTCACGGCCGACATAAAACATCGGTGACGAATATCCGCACCCGGTCCCGGGCCTCCTCTCGGGTCGACTCAGCCATAAATGAGTTTCTGTAGTCGCGGTGTGGAGAAAGCGGCGGCGGCGATGGTGGTGGTGGCCGCTGGGGAGACAAAGGCGGCCGCGCGTGGTTTCTGCTCACATCACACGGGGAGGCGGCCTGGGGGGGGAGGGGGTGGAGGGTATCTTTGTCTTTGCATAAAAAACTAATTGTAAGCGCAAGTGTTGCCCGCGAGGTCGTAACCCTCCCTGTAGCCGCACCCGCCGCCAGATGATGACGATTTCGTCGATCGATCGAATGTGGATAATCGAATGTGGATAATCGCTTCGTTGTGTGTCGCCGATGTGATCGTGCCCGGTGTGTTCCGTGCGAGCGCGTCCACTTACCTCCGTGTGACGATGGCACAGCGCTGATGCGCGTCTGACCATGCGCACAGCGAAGTGGAGAAGGCGCGAGGTCGTATTCTATTTTGAACAAAAAATAAAATGTGGAGGCTGGCATTGTGATTGGGCGGTTGGTTGCTGGATGTTGGTTTGAAATTTGTTTTTTTTTTTACGTCTAGAAAAGTTTACTCCAATTGCGCGATTACGGAGGATCCGTTTTGTAACTCTCGCCGCGAGGCATGAGGATAACTGTGAACTTGAGGACGGTTCCGCGGACGGAGATATCGTACAACAAATTTCTGGGATTCATCTTCTTGGTTCTTTCTCGTAAAGTCACGTAGAAGGGAAATAATAAAATACTAAAAATAAAACATAATAAAATACAATTCTCACGCATTGTATTTTATTATCTTTCCGACAGACCTGTTCTTCACCTGAGGACTGTCGCTTGCGTTGTGGCCGAAACGTCGTGAGAATTTATTTTATATTTATTTTTATTATTTTATTACTTCCCTTCTACGTGACTTTACCGAAAGAACCAAGAAGATGAATCCCTGCAGTCACGAAAGCTTTAAATCGAAAAAGTTTCTGAGACTCTCCCTTCGAGTGAACTCTGAGCCGTACGCAAGGGGGGCCGACCCTGCGATATCCCTGTACCAAAATAAGCCTTGAAAAAACACCCCCAAAACCTGCTACACACACGAGATTGGTGCATGGTGGTCAATATTATGATGTATTCAAGATGCGTATCTTCTCCAATGCACATGCCCGTGCCTACTTTCCGTCTCTAAATGCAATTCCCAGCATGCATCTCATCCACGTTCTTATTTACGCACTTTAAAGTTTTTGTTCCACGTGTAGGTGAATGCCCAGGCTTCTAACCCGTGTAATATGTCTAGTGCTGTGCAGGAGGGCCATTGGCCGAAACGTTGCCGACTATATATACAGTGTTTTATTTTAAGGCGATGTAGTCGACGATTTTGTTGCGTTTATAGCTACATCAATATGATAGTCCATAATTTACGATTAATGTAAATTATTTCCTAAGGTGATTACATGGAGGCTAATCAAGGCGACAAACCCATGTCCAGAAAAAAAAACACTTAATAAAATATATCCACGAAACGGTAAAGAAAATTAATGAAACGGAAATAATCGATATTTTTGTCATCGAATCGTGACAATTCGTGGCGACTCCGGAGTTGATAGAGGTTGGTCACATACAGACATAGACCGGAGTTGATATTATTCTAGATTTGAAGCTTTCGTGACTGCAAGGAAACATACTCTTTGGTTTTTTCGGTAAAGTCACGTAGGTAAAAAATAAAATAAATTAAAGCACAACACTTAAGTGTGTCTTTCGCTACGTTGTCCCCACCTGAAGAAGGACGCTTGTGTTGCGTCCGAAACGTCGTGATTCTATTTAGTTGCTTTCATTTATTTTATTTTTTACCTACGTGTCTTTGGAGTTGATAAGAGGTTGGTCACACACAGACATCGACTCGCTCATCCACAGCGCGGCGCTATCCACACGTGTTCGCGACAGACATTCAACCAATTGGACTCGTGAAGTCTCCTAGCTCCACCCACTCTAACACAGCCCCGCCTACTCTAGCATAGCCCCTCCCACTCTGGCTTAGCCCCGCCCACTATAACACAGCCCCACTCACTCTAACCCTAGCCCCGCCCACTCTAGCATAGCCCCTCCCACTCTGGCTTAGCCCCGCCCGCTCTGACTCTAGCCCCGCCTACTCTAACATAGCCCCGCCCACTCTAACCCTAGCCCCGCCCACTCTAACCCTAGCCCCTCCCACTCTGGCTTAGCCCCGCCCACTATAACACAGCCCCACCCACTCTAACCCTAGCCCCGCCCACTCTAGCATAGCCCCTCCCACTCTGGCCCTAGCCCCGCCCACTCTAACCCTAGCCCCGCCTACTCTAGCATAGCCCCGCCCACTCTGGCCCTAGCCCCGCCCACTTTAACCCTAGCCCCGTCTACTCTAGCATAGCCCCTCCCACTCTGGCCCTAGCCCCGCCCACTCTAACCCTAGCCCCGCCTACTCTAGCATAGCCCCGCCCACTCTGGCCCTAGCCCCGCCCACTTTAACCCTAGCCCCGCCTACTCTAGCATAGCCCCTCCCACTCTGGCCCTAGCCCCGCCCACTTTAACCCTAGCCCCGCTTACTCTAGCATAGCCCCGCCCACTCTGGCCCTAGCCCCGCCCACTCTGACCCTAGCCCCGCCCCTTAGAGCCATAGCCCCGCCCATTCCAACTTCGCTCCGCTCACTCGAGCCCGAGCCCGACTCTTAACCTTAGCCAGGCACGCCAGAAGGCAAACAATGAGTTACTAAGGATTGTCTCAATGTAGATTGCACACAAGATACACCTTTGCGTCAGAGTTAGCCTCTCCTCAGCTTTGAATTGCACAATAATAATCATCATGAGTCATGATATATCCACCGCTGGATGAAGGGCCCCCCTCTCCTGGAAGATGTTGATATACCCACACTCTACCCCACCATTTCTACCCCCCCCCCCCCGATTTTACTGCACACAAACACAAACATCTAAACATTCGTCAATAACCGCTGCCTTCAAATGAAAACGTGATACATGTATAATTTCGATTTAAAGCTTTCGTGACTGCAGGGATTCATCTTCTTGGTTCTTTCGGTAAAGTCACGTAGAAGGGAAATAATAAAATGATAAAAATAATAAAAAGAAAACTTAATAAAATAATAATATAATATTATTTTATTATGTTTAATTTATTTTATTTTATTATTTCCCTTCTACGTGACTTTACCGAAAGAATCTGCTTATTCACCAAATGATGTAGCCACGCGGTCTTACCCAATCGTCAGTATCATCAGCAGCCATGTTTAATCCACTGCTGGATGAAGTCTTCCCCACGCCGTGCGTGGAGTGGGGGGGGGGGGATGTTTGACCATATTTCACCACGCTGCCCAGTGCGGCTTGGTGAATGCGGGGGAAGCACAGGGACTGGTTCTGATATCACTGGCCGCTGGTGTCGTGAACCTTGGCGCGGAATCGAACTCGGGTTACGGGGTTTCGTAGCGCAGTGCGCTAGCCACTGCGCCACCGCTCTACCTCGTATAGTACAAGTTAAATAAAAACATAATTTCTTATGCATGTGATCTTAAAAATTATAATCGCTATTAATATATATACCGTATCATCCGGTTTGTAAGACACGCACCTACAATGCTTTATTTGTATAACCCGGGGAGAAGTGCATCTTACGCATCCTATTTAAGCGTGGATGTTTGTGACCAGATTTAAATCGAAAAATAAGCAGATTGTTCAGAGGGGGTGCGGGGTGGATGGAGGCGTGAGGACACGAGAAAAAGGGGGATTCAGAGCGAGGCAGTTCGGGTTGGCGCGTGGTCGAGTTTGACCAAGAGTGGCCTTGCAGGTCACACATCGAAAAGGCCAAAACAAAATATCAAAGTGGTCTTCTTGCTCAAACTAGCGGGTAGCAGTGCAGCCACCTCAGCTGCTTAGATTCCGCTGCCCAGAGCCAGTGGTGGAAATTCCACATTCCTGTAGGGTCGGTGTAAGTGTATTCTTGGAACAAGCAAACGGTTGGCTTCCCCAACACAGTAGTAGCCTATTTTACTGCCCCCCCCCCCTCTCCCAGAGAGGTTATGAACTGAGTGCACTGGTCACGTCGATGTGAAATGCAAACGCGCACACGAAGAAAAAACTACACGGTGGTCACGATGTCGCGTGACCCCCCGTTGATTTCTCTAAAACTGAATCATTATATCCTTTATATTAAGTTCACTTGCTTGCTTGCTTGCGCGCTTACGACCGTGCAAATCTTTCGGTCGTGTTTTAACCCACTTCCCGTGATCCAATCAAGCTGACATTTTGCACACAGACTCGTTGTGCGTGACAATTTATTTTCGTGAAAATGTTACACTTTTTAGGAAAAAATAAATTATATTTAATTACCAATTGCTTAATGGTGGCAGGCAATCATCTGACCCATAGGTGGCAGCCATCTCAAGCCAGAGGACGAGAGGACTCTAGCCGCCACGCATAATAAGGATTTATAGTGAAAAACTTTGTTTTTACGGGTTAATTCTTTTTTTTTCGTATACCAATGGGCGTGTAAAGAAATAGAAATAAGCAAGGGAGAAAATAAAATTTGGGGTCAATTAAAAGGGAGGGGGGGGGAGTCACAAGACACCTGGACCACCCTGTACTTTCAATTTCAACAACAGAAATGGCAAGTGGGCGTGCGACGAATATCCTGAGATGAGGTTAGGGGTTAGGGTCAAGGTCACTGGGTTAGAGGCAGCAGGTGCCACTGGTGATAGCCATATATTCCTGGCCAGCTCGCCAATCAGCCACTCACACCACGAATCATAACCAACTCGTCAAGAAGCTACAAGCCCGATCCTATACCAGCTGTCTAACCAGCTACTAGTACTAGCGCTCACCAATAAGCCAATCAGCCACGAGCATTCGCTCTGCTTCTAATCCTAACCCACTAGTCAACCAGTTACTAGCCCTTTACAACTTTGCGATCAGCTACGCGTACAAACTCTATCCCTAACTAAGTACCCACGATTACTAGCTAACTTCAAACAACTAGCAAAATATAATATAGGTTTTTTTTTGGGTTAGATCGCGTAATAAATATATAAATGTGTCGTTAAACTCGCCACCACCCGACACAGCCAACTAGTAAGGGTTGTCACTTAAACAGAACGTGCCAATTCGTTACCAGTACAGCACTAACCGGTGTGTTGGAGAGCAAATCCACGACATTTACAACATTTTGCGGATGATATTGGTCGCGAAAGCCTACGTGCTAAACTTGCAAAACCATCCACCCATCACCGCCTTTAACTCTACCGCTTTATCTTAACCAACTAGCCAACCAAACAAATCGAACTCGGCCTCCTAAACCCGAACCTCACCCCCCCCCCCACTCCCACCACAGAACTCCACCTGTGACACTGAGCCGGTCCGCCCACCCATTTCGCCTCCTGGTTGGTTTGCAGTCCTCGGCCCGTGTCCGCAGCTCCCGAGTCGAGTTTGTTCAGCTCCGCTGTGTTTACCTTTCCCCCCTTTTCCGCACGTCCATTAGGCACTGTCCCAACACTCAGCAGCCGCCACGAGCATCGCTTTCACTCTCACTCGCCTGCCTGCCTGCCTGTACCCCCCTCACCCTCCCCCCGACGTTCGCCCCATCCACGACCCAAACCATAAAACCAAAAATCAAACAAATAGTTTGGTGCGGTGGTCACGATCGGGTTTGCGTGATACAAATTGTAAAAGAAAAAAAAACATGTTGGGGCGCGTCTTAGCAAGGAGCCATATCTTCGAAACGAGAGGCGCCTTGCTCCCGAACATCTGGCTGTTGATTCCGGCGAGCCTGGCTCTGCCGATGAGACACCGTGCGTCGAAACCGGTGCGGAGGTTTGCTTTGGTATTGAATCGGGACCGCCGTTGGGTTGCGTAAGCAACACGTGGAAGGGTTTCACGTGGAGAGGCGCGGATCGGTGTACGACGGAGGTGACACGTGGTGTTTGCGTATGCCGGTCTCGCTAGCCTTGGCTGGTTTCACAGGTAAGGGACGCTGACTCAGGTGGCACGGAAGAGGCGAGGTGCACACGCACTTGACGTTATCAGGAACGCTGATTGCCAAGCCGCCTTGGAGTAGGGATTATTCGGCGTAAGGCGCTACGCACGCCGATCTATAATAAGAATAAAACAAGTATGGCCATTGTTCCAATTCCATCTGATTTAAATGACACGTACGTGTACAGCCCGTATTGGTCAATCCACTGCTGGATGTAGAGCCACACCACGCCTTGCGTACTTTGACCATACTTCACCGCGGTGGTCAATACGGATTGAAGGTGGGAGGAGTGCAGAGGCACAATGGATGTTGCTGCCCTGTCCTCTATTACCCACAACGCCGATAGCACCTGTGATGCATGGAGGTCACCCATCCATGCGCGACCCAGGCTCACCCCCGCTTAGCTTCCGGGGTGTGTGGCGGCATCGGGCGCATTCCGAGCGATGTGGTCACGTGAGTTAATTCGCGTAATTTAATAGCAGTTGTAATTCGCAATCGGTATCTCACTCGCACATCTCAAAAAAAAAAACAAATTGGCAATTTGCATCTGCCGCACATTAACCGCGCCGATTTGCCCATCGTCCCGAACCCAAGCGGTGATTTAAATCAATGGGACAAATCTTCAGCGGCGTCCGCTCGAGTCGATCTCCCTCAAGAGAGGACAGGCAGCAATGTCCACATCATCAGCCTGTCGCATCGAGCGCCCTTGGGACCCGGTGAACCTGAAGAAGCAAGCAGATTAATCCGTATTATTGTCATCGTCGTCGTCCTCTTCATCTTCATAAGCCAGGATCCACTGCTGGTTGAATACCTCATCAAAACCGTCGCCATCTCTCAGCGTCTCGCAATGCAACAATCGCACTTGGCTCCTAGGTGGCTTTTGAAATATCGAAGTTTTTTTTTTTACCGAATTTGAACAAAAAATGGCTCTTCCTTTTATTTTGGTTTCCGAGTCCCGTGAAGTAGAAGGTGCTCGAAAGGGAGCCCCTCAACGGGAAATGTTGTGCCTACCCCTCCTCCACGATGACTTTTCGGAACGAATAAGAGTTCCCCACACTCTACCTGCACCACTCTCACCTGCATCGACTGCTGGGCGCACAGCGACGGCGGCAGGGGGCGGTGGGCCGAGGGGGCATTTTAAGAAAAGTGCCACCGTTGGTTCAACTGCCGCGCCGAGAGATAGTAAACTGGGGCCGCGTTAGGGGAAGGGAAGAATACGACGCGGAGCGATTGCCAATAGTTTTTTTTTTGCTCAGAGGTCATGCCGCAACTCCGAGGGTGTTGCAAAAGGTCCGAGCGAGATCGCGTGCGATGAGCAGATACGGCACCGCTGCCTCGCGCGGCCTGTCCCCTTTGTTGAGCCTCAGCGCGAGAAGGAACCTCCGTCCGTTGGGGTCGAATCCGGCCACGTGTTGGCAGCTCTCGCCTGCGCCAGATGCGCTCCCCGTGCGCGCGGCTGCCCTGGCCTCACGTCTCTGGGCCAAACTGCTGCGAGGCAGTACGTGGCACGCGACGCGAAATGCGCCCCGCACCCTCCCCCCACCGGCCTGTTGCAGAAACGGCAAAAGGTTCAAGTTTACGCGAGTTCACTCTTTTGCATTCGTCAAAGAGAACATTCGATAGATTTTCAGAAAGATTTTTTTTTAATCTATAAGTTGCTATAGGATGAGTCGTGGCGCAGTGGTTAGCGCAACTGCACCATGCCACCCGAGCCGGCTCCATGAGTTTCATTTTTGGCCGCGGCTAACAGCGGTAGGGAATGGCTATCGGAACCGGTCCTAGGGTCTCGTCTAGGTCGACTCAACCACAAATGAGCACCCGATACGGTGTGCAAACATCAGCACTGGGGAGAGAAAGGCGGCCGGGTGTAGTGCAGTCTCGTACTGCGTGCCGACCTTCATAGGTGCTCGTTTGCAACACTCGTTCCAATGCAATGCGCACTGCTAAACAAATATATGCACACGAGTTCCAACTCTGTAGCAATGGCTCAGTACATAAAGCAAAGACGAAGATTCCCCGTATAAGCTTAGCAGACTTTTGGGGCAAGTTCTGTTCGCGAGCAGCTATGGAGGCCCGGAACGGCACGCGAGAGGGCGTGTGGATTGCCAGCACCACGCTCGGCCGTCTTTGTCTCTCTAAATGGCAATGCGGGGAAGCTCAGGACCGATGAATGAAATCGTCACTGGTGTTGGCCGTTGGGCGGCAATCGAATTCGGGTGGCCGGAATTCGTAGCGCAGCGCTGCTAACCGCTCCGCCACCGCTCCCGAGTTTTGCATTATACCAACACAGCCGCCGTTCGCCACTCAGTGACGGTGACGTCACCACGGCGCCGGTGCCAGGCCAGGTGCACTTTGAGGCCACGTGAAGTGTCGAAGGCTCGCTGACAGGAGGACTAGGGACAGATCCAGAAGGTGCCATGGGTTGGCTGACTAAGATGACCGGTAGATGCACCACCTTGTGCCCCCTACTGTGCCAACGTGCTGTGTTTTATCCACCCGGGCGCTCCGCTCGTTGTTGTGAGCGTCGCTCCTCTGCCCTTCGTTACTGCTGGAGGTCGACTGCCTCCAACTGCACAGTAGCAGCGTCCTTCACGAGCCTCCTTCACAGAGGCCGATCTTGACGCCGCTGGTTACCAGTCGGCAAGTCCACTCGGCTCCACATCCTCCCGTACCGCATCAGCTCCATCTCTTCCCCAGCCCGTGTATTATAACCACCGAGCACACGCGCACCACGCTCACTGCCTGCGTTACTGCTCCCTCCAATCAAGCGGACGCTTGGCTGCCGAGCGTGGTCGACTCGAGCCGTGACCGCGGCTGCAAACGATTCACCAAGGGTCGTCATGGCGCTGGATAAACACCCCTGTAGCCTAAGGGAAGGCGGGGGGGGTGCTTTCCTGCAAATGATTGTGGAAGTAAAACGCCGGGCTCGATTAATTCACGAGAGAAAGTTGAGATGACCCCCCCCCCCTCCCGCACACACACACGCGCGCAGAGAAAGATAACAATTCTATTAAGCAACTTTGTTACTGGAAGGGAAAAGGGAAGTTTGGCTGGAGCCAGGACACGGTCCCTGCAAAGGGTGATGGATGATGGGGTGGGCGGCCGAAACGAGCAGGCACAAGGGACCGTGGAGATATGACGGAGGCTCGGTGTGGTGGTGTTCATCCAGCGGTGGACGGAGCATGGCTTAAGGTGATGATGATGATTATGATGATTATGAAAACACACCCAGAGCAGTATAGTCGTTTATTTTTTTTATTTGTGCAAAGGAGAAATTAGTTGAGATGAAAATGCAACGAGTGTGAACACTGCGTGGTTTGTAGTTTGCACGTGGCAAGCAAAATCGGCCGTGGATGAGCGACGATGATGATAGCGATTGTTGGCAATGAAGATGAAGATCGCTGTTGACGAATTAACATCGTTGTTAGTTTTGTTCCTTGCCAATGGCAATACGGTTCAGGAGCTAAATGCGAATGTCGTGGTCTGCGTGGCACGAGCGTACTCCGGCAGGGAGTTAGTGGAGTTTTTCACGCCCGCAAACTCTGCGGCCCAGCAATGGAATTTCCATGGGGGGGGGGGGGTTTGGTCTTCGAGTTTCAATTTCTTGAAGGAGATGCGTACAGCGGCGGCCTGTTGATGTTCTGATGAATAATGACGATTAATGATCGATGACAATGAGAAATATAATGATGTATGACGGTTATTGATGCTAATCAGATTGCGACAACCGTGCAAGCCTCGTCTCTGAAAGAGCAAACCCAACGTTGTCCGCAAGTAACCCACTCATAGCGCCCCCTTTGAAGTGGAGCTCACTCAAACTCGGGCCTCTCGAACTGGGGAGGGGGGGTTATCCCCTCTTCGAATCCCTCCACGTAACAAGACCCTCCTTGTCAAGCACCGTGGCCTGAAGCACCACCTCCTCCCACCAACCCCTGAACGTGAGCTCCACCCTTGCACCCACACCACCACCACCATTATCTCCATCCAGCCACTCATCCCTACCCAACACCCGCACCCACTCGCACGACCCGCAGCAAAATATTTCCTGGAGGCGGAGACTCGGCGCAAGAGCTTAAATTGCGCGTTCACACCCCGACTCTCCCGCGGTGAGCTTCTCTCCTCCACACACACAACACAGACACGCGCGCACTTAACACACCCGCACACTCAGCCACGCAAAGAGTTTAAACAGGCAGACACACACACCACACACGCGCGTGTGCTAGACATGGCAACTGCAGTGGTGTACGGATGGCTGGGAGGCCGGGCGATGCTGCGTCTGCCACGCGGCGTCTGCGTGTCGGTGCGCGGGCTGGCGAGCGGCAGCGGTCCCATCGCGGACCGGCCGTACGCCGAGCTCAAGGACATGGCCCTGAACCAGCCAGATGCCTTCTGGGGCCAGGCGGCCAAGGAACGCCTGCGCTGGGAGCGCGCCTTCAACAAGGTGCGCGATTGCGACATGGACGCGGGCCGCATTTCGTGGTTCACCGGCGGTAACATCAACGTGAGCGGTGAGGACCCCCCCCCCCACATACACACATACACAGCCAGCGCCGCGTGACACTCACTCGCTCCTGCACTCACCCGCTCGCCCACTCACTCACTATTGCACTCATTCGCTCTTGCACTCACCCGCTCCTGCACTCACACTCACTCTGCACTCACACTCACTCTGCACTCACACTCACTCTGCACTCACTCACACTCACTCTGCACTCACGCTCACTCTGCACTCTCTGCACTCACGCTCACTCTGAACTCACGCTCACTCTGCACTCACGCTCACTCTGCACTCTCTGCACTCACGCTCACTCTGCACTCACTCTGCACTCACACTCACTCTGCACTCTCTGCACTCACGCTCACTCTGCACTCACACTCACTCTGCACTCTCTGCACTCACGCTCACTCTGCACTCACTCTGCACTCACACTCACTCTGCACTCACACTCACTCTGCACTCACACTCACTCTGCACTCACGCTCACTCTGCACTCACTCTGCACTCACACTCACTCTGCACTCACACTCACTCTGCACTCACGCTCACTCTGCACTCACTCTGCACTCACTCTGCACTCACGCTCACTCTGCACTCACACTCACTCTGCACTCACTCACACTCACTCTGCACTCACTCACACTCATTCTGCACTCACTCTGCACTCACTCACTCACTCTGCACTCACACTCACTCTGCACTCACGCTCACTCTGCACTCACTCTGCACTCACACTCACTCTGCACTCACACTCACTCTGCACTCACGCTCACTCTGCACTCACTCTGCACTCACTCTGCACTCACGCTCACTCTGCACTCACACTCACTCTGCACTCACTCACACTCACTCTGCACTCACTCACACTCATTCTGCACTCACTCTGCACTCACTCACTCACACTCACTCTGCACTCGCACTCACACTCACTCACCCGCTCGCTCGCTCTGTGCGTGTGTGTGTGGGTGGGTGCCAGTGCGTGTGTGTGTGTGTGCAACGCGTAGCGCGTCACTCATTCAATCCACTCACCGATTCGCTTACCCGCTCACTCACTCGCTCACGTATGCACCCACTCTGTGAGGGTGGGTACCTGTGTGTGGCCATGCAACCCAAACGGTGGGCCACTGTAGTCTGCGTTCCTTCAACGGAGAAGAAACAGCAACATTCACAAAGCCCTCTTCGTCGTGGTTAGCAGACCTCGCAACATTGGCAATTAGCTCCTGAACCACATTGCTGCCATACGCAAGCATACAATCCACTAACCCCATCCACACTCTGTGCGCGTGTGAGTGGGTGCATGGCACTTCTCAACACGAGTGTGAACGGCTCCTGGGCCTCCCGTAGGTCGAATTGGTCTCAAACGAGTTACCTGCTGCGGTGTGCATGATGTCTACCCCCTCGAGTGCCCTCTAACCCCCCGCCCCCACACGTGTTCCGCGTGCCGGCCTTCATAGGTGCTCGCGAACATCAAACTTGTCCCAAAATCCTGTCGAGGCTACAAGGGTGCTCTTTGTCTTTGTGTACGACACTTGCGCCAAGAGGCTGTTTTAGGATACACCGAGGAGCTTTGGCTGTTGTGCGTGGGAGTTTGTGTGTGTGTTTAGCTGTCAACGTGTGTACGTACGTATGTGTGTGTGTCTGTGTGTAGGGACACTTGCCCCAACAGCAGTTGAAGGCTATACGGAGGTTCTCTTTTTGTGTGTGTGGGTGTGTCTCTTTTTGTCTTCATATGATTGGGTGTTGATTGGGTGGGTGTGTGCGAATGCGCGTGTGTGTGTGGAAAGGTGTGTCTGTGTGTGTGTGTAGATAGGTGTGTCTGTGTGTGTGTGGATAGGTGTGTCTGTGTGTGTGTGTGGATAGGTGTGTCTGTCTGTGCGTGTGTGTGTGGATAGGTGTGTCTGTGTTTGTAATGGGGAGCGGTAGTGTCGTGCTTAGCGCGCTACGAACCCAGCGACCCCAGTTCGATTCCCGCTCACGGCCAACACAAGTGACGATGATCTGAACCGGTCAGGGGCCTCCCCTAGGTCGACTCAGCCTCAAATGAGTACCTGGTGAGGTGTGTCAATATCGCCACTGGGGAGACAAAGGCGGCCCGGCGTGGTGTTGGCCACCCACCCCCTCGTGTGCCGTTCCGGCCTTCATAGGTGGTCTTGGACTTGCCCCGACAGTATCCAGGCAATACGGGAGACCTTTGTCTTTGTATGCAACTGTGTTTAAGTGTAAAGGTAAAGGTGCAGTCCTGCAATTGCTTGCTCACGCCACTGCTGGCAGAAGGGCTCCCGCGGACGAGCTCCAGAGAGCCCCTCTAGGAGGTAATTGGCATACTCTTCCACGGCGACCAGACGTCTTGGAAGGGGTTGCAGTACCCACACTTTACCCCAACCACGTGCGATCTGCCGATCGACTAAAAGTGGTAAAATCATGAGCACCTGTTGGGTGAATAGTGGCAGAGATGCGTGTGAGTTTGTGTCAACGTTTACACAAAAGACAAAGGTTCCGTGTAGCCCTTGGCAGGCTGTTAGGCCAAGTGATTTTAGCAAACAAAGACAAAGATCCCCCATATACCCTTAACAGACTTTTGGGGCAAGTGCTGTTAGCGAGCACCTATGAAGGCCAGAACGGCACACGAGGGGGTGGGTGACCAGCACCACGCCCGACCGCCTTTGTCTCCCCAATGGCGATGTTTACTACACACTGCACCAGGCACTCATTTGAGGCTGAGTCGACCTCTGGGAGGGCCAGGACCAGCTCAAGATAATCGTCACTGGTGTTGGCCGTGAGCGGGAATCGAACTCGGGTAGCCAGGTTCGTAGCGCAGCGCGCTCACCGCTGCACCACCGCTCCCCAATGTACATACATACACATACAGAAAAAAAAACACGCGCACACACACACAACACACAAGAGTCAACGAACACACGCGCGCGTGCTAGTCGGAGTGTTTACAGCACAGAGAGCGGCGCTGTCACACGCGCGAACGCACGCGCGCGCGTTCGCGTGACGAGGAGGAGGAGGGCTTTCAAGCGAAGCGTTACCGGGGGAGCAGTGAAGTTGGTGGCGGTGGAGGAGCTGGTTCCTGCAGCTCGCCCCCCCCCCCGCCCCCACCGCACCCCCATGGTCGACTCAGTCGTGCACGTTGAACTTCTTTCGCACCGTACGTAGCCAACCGCGCTGCTTAATCGGTGGTGTCTTAAACTGTAACACTGCGTCATTAACACAATCGGCGGTAGCCACGATCAATCCACTGCTGGACCAAGGCCTCTCGCGAGCCTGAGATGCGGCGGTGTGAAAATTAAAGGCGCAGCCCTGCAACTGCTCGCTCACGCCGCTGCTGGCCGAAAAAGGCCTCCACTAGGAGCCTCCCCCCCCCCGACCCCTTCCCCTCCCCCAGAGGGTGTTTTGGTCTACTCTTCCACAATGGCCAGATGTCTCGGAAGAGGTGGGAGTAGAACCACACTTTACCCCACTATACGTGCGACCTTGTCTTGTCAACTAACTGTTGCGTACCCACAATGCATGCTGCTGCGTGGACGTGAATATTAACACCGGGGAGACAAAGGCGGTCGCGCGTGTCGGCCGAGTGTGCAATAGGTGCTCGCTAATGAACGCCACTTTGCCCAGTGGTGATGTTTACCAAGGCTGGGAGTGGGAAGTGGATTGAATGAAGTTGGGTCATTGGGTTTAACATGACCCAGTCACGTGCTTGTGCAGCCGGGAGAGACGGCGTGATCAACCGATCTTAATTCTTAAATAAGCAAACAATTTAGCGGCGCACAAGAGACCGCTCTTAAACACACGCAACTCGACACAATCGTCATTGACGCTGCGGCCTTGAATAACACACATGTAACAGGCAACGTTTCGGCCAATGACCCTTCCTCATAGCCCCCTATGTGACCGCCTTGTCGCAAGACGGGCTTGCGGTACAATGGGATGAAAGCGCTGCGCCGAATTGGAGCGGGGTGGGGATGTCAACTTGCCGTTCTCCAGACAGCCGCATGGACAGATCCTGAATATTACCCGTTCGTTACCGATGAATGCATGCCATCAAAAGTGGATAATATAATAATATACATAATCAACGTTTTTGGGTTTAGATCGCGTTATTTATAAATGTGTCGTAACCCTCCACCACCCGACACGGCCAATCAGTAAAAAAGTGTCGTCACGTTGACAAAAGACAAATAGTTCACTGCTTTAGCCCACCGGTGTGTTGAAGCGTGAAACCACAACATTTACAATTTTTCAGTACGACGTTTCGCTGGTAATTGCATCCAGCATCATCGGGCAATTCACTGATTATGAATAATATTGGTCGCGAAAGCCTACGTGTTAAACCAATAATAATATACAGTAATGACATTATAATATACTGTAATAATATAATACACAGTCATAATATAATAAACAGTAATAATATACAGTAAAGAATATAAAATACAGTAATAGTATAATAATAATAATGTACCATAAATGCAATTGCTTACACTGGAAGCAGAAACCACAACGTCTAAAAGTACTGCACACCAATAAATACAACAAACACGACACGTTCATTATTCAAGCGCCTCTTTAATAGTGGGAATGTGGACGGGAGCAATCAATCGTGGTTGTACCATAGGAATGTGGAATTTCCTACACTGGCTCTGCAGTGCTGTAAACAGGGTGGGGGGGGGTGTGATGAACAGCACCAAATTGCCTCAATGCGTCCATTGCAGCGGCAGGAATTTTCGCTTGGGGACTTTCTTTTTGTACGTGAGGGCACCAATCTCGAGGAGCGGGGGGGGGGGGACTCAGTGGGGTCTCCAAGGAATTAATGAATGAATGAATGTCCCAAATCAACGCGACTTTTGTCCACACAGGCGAGTGTGGCAGCTCGGGCAGGAAACATTCAAATTGGTGTGTGGATTTACGCTCGCAACTCGCACCGCGAGCTCCTTTAAGGGATGTCGGTGGTGGCGGTGGTGGCGATGATCGTGGTGGTTGTGGTGGTGGTGGTGGTGGCGATGATCGTGGTGGTTGTAGCGGTGGTGGTGGTGGTGGCGATGATCGTGGTGGTTGTGGTGGTGGTGGTGGTGGCGATGATCGTGGTGGTTGTAGCGGTGGTGGTGGTGGTGGCGATGATCGTGGTGGTTGTGGCGGTGGTGGTGGAGGTGATGATGATGGTGGCGGTGGTGGTGGCGGTGGTTCATTGCAAGCGCTCCGGTTGAGAGATGAGCGTGGGAGAGGAACAGCTGAAGACGTTCACGGCCACAAATTGGACACATATATTTTTAATATCCAGCACAGTACTGTTTACGCACATACCGCACAGCATATCGAAGGGGAGGGGAGCGGTGGCGCAACGGTTAGCGCCCTACGCTCCGAACCCCGGCGGCCCAGAGTTCGATCTACGGCCACCGCTGACGTCAGTGGCGAGTGAACGATGAACCGGGTCCGGTCCACACTACTCGCCCACCTCTGATTTAGCGCGTTTGGCTACGTACGGTGCGAAAGAAGTCAACACACACACACCTCATCTCCCACGCTCCCACATCTCACCAAGAAGCCCCACGATCGACCCGGCCAACCCCACGCCGTGTTTCTCACGGGGTCGGTGTTGTTGACCGTACTTCACCACTGCTGGTCAATTGCGAGTTGGCGCAGCGGGGTGCTGTGAGGGCCAGGACTGGTTCGGGAACACTCCGCCGCTGATGGACGTGCGTGTATTGAATTTATTTAGCGCCGTACGTAGCCGTGTCCCGCAATGGACCAACCCCCTCTCTCCCCGCCCAGGGGATTGAGTTCATGGTGCAGGGGGCGCCAACCACTGCACCACCGCTCCTGCCCTGGCATTTGTGGCCAAATCCTATTTTCAATGAATTTCTGTTTCCCGTGGGAGGAAGTTGCACCCCCAACTCCGTGCACAGACTGTGTCTCCTTCACAGACTTGCTGTGTTTGCCTTGTCTGAGTAAGTACAGGACTACATTTGCAATGTGCAACATCTTATCTTAAACAGATGTATTTAGCGCCTTAATCCGTGGCGCTTTACAACAACTATAAAAGTGGTGGTGTGATTACGGTGACAGGAGAACAGGTGGGAGTGGTTAAGGAGTGGTGAAAGTTCCACATTCCTATGACGGGGGCGGGGGGGGGTCTCTCCATTGAACAGCAACCGCCGTTCACTTATCCACAAAGTGGTGCTTATTTTAGCGACCCCCCCCCCCCCGGAGAGATGATGGCCTGGGTCAACCCCCAACGCAGCATTTGAAATGTCACCCTTCCGACCGCGAGCCGCTCTCTCCACTCACCAATCCATCTGGCCGGTCGCTGTTGGTCGCTTGACATCGTCCAGAGAGATGCGAGCCGACAGGTCTGTGCACCTGGAACTTGCACTGCGAGTCGTGACAGGTCCTAGGACGGTGTCCCGACGCCTCAAGCTGATTGATGTGCGCGCTCGCCAGCGTGTCCACGTGTGTCTCCACGCGACTCTCCACGTGTGTCTCCAGTGACGCCACCGTGTCTCCCTCGTGTCTCCATGTTACTCCCCCGTGCCTCACCATGTGTATGCCCCATGTTCCTCCCACGTGTCTCCCGATGAGTTTACCACGTGTCCTTCCTCATGTTACTCCCCCATGCCTCACCATGTGTATGCCCCTTGTTCCTCCCACGTGTCTCCGTGTGGTGGTGTAGTGGTTAGCGCTACGCTGCACTACGAACCTGGCGGACCCGACTTTGATTCCCGCTCACAGCCAACACCCGTGACGATTATCTGAACCGGTCCTGGGCCTCCTCCCCTAGGTCGATTCGGCCTCAAATGAGTTCCTAGTGCGGTGTGTAAACATCGCCACGAGGGAGACAAAGTCAGCCGGGCGTGGTGCTGGTCACATCTCCCCCTCGTGTCGGCCTTGATAGGTGCTCGCTAACAGCACTTGCCGCAAAGGTCCGTGTGTGTCCCTCGTGTGTGTGTGTCTCCACGTGTCTGACCCTGTGTTCCGCGCTCGTGTGGTCCCTCTGATAGTGAACTGCCTGGACCGGCACGCGGAGCGGACTCCGAACAAGGTGGCGCTCCTGTGGGAGAAGGACACGCCCGGGACCCACGAGAAGATCACCTACAAGTGAGAGGCCTACACCCCACCGTGGTCACACCGCCACCTACACCCCACCGTGGTCACACCGTCACCTACACCCCACCGTAGTCACACCGTCACCTACACCCCACCGTGGTCACACCACCACCTACACCCCACCGTAGTCACACCGTCACCTACACCCCACCGTGGTCACACCACCACCTACACCCCACCGTGGTCACACCGCCACCTACACCCCACCGTGGTCACACCGTCACCTACACCCCACCGTGGTCACACCACCACCTACACCCCACCGTGGTCACACCGCCACCTACACCCCACCGTAGTCACACCGTCACCTACACCCCACCGTGGTCACACCACCACCTACACCCCACCGTGGTCACACCACCACCTACACCCCACCGTGGTCACACCGTCACCTACACCCCACCGTGGTCACACCGCCACCTACACCCCACCGTGGTCACACCGTCACCTACACCCCACCGTGATCACACCGCCACCTACACCCCCCCGTGGTCACACCGCCACCTACACCCCCCCGTGGTCACACCACCACCTACACGCCACCGTGGTCACACCGCTGTCACCTACACCCCACCATAGTCACACCGTCACCTACACCCCACCGTGGTCACACCGTCACCTACACCCCACCGTGGTCACACCGCCACCTACACCCCACCGTGGTCACACCGTCACCTACACCCCACCGTGATCACACCGCCACCTACACCCCACCGTGGTCACACCGCCACCTACACCCCACCGTGATCACACCGTCACCTACACCCCCCCGTGGTCACACCGCCACCTACACCCCCCCGTGGTCACACCGCCACCTACACCCCACCGTGGTCACACCGCCACCTACACCCCCCCGTGGTCACACCGCCACCTACACCCCCCCGTGGTCACACCGCCACCTACACCCCACCGTGGTCACACCACCACCTACACCCCCCCGTGGTCACACCGCCACCTACACCCCACCGTGGTCACACCGCCACCTACACCCCCCCGTGGTCACACCGCTGCCACCTACACCTCACCGTGGTCACACCACCACCTACACCCCACCGTGGTCACACCACCACCTACACCCCACCGTGGTCACACCGCCACCTACACCCCACCGTGGTCACACCGCCACCTACACCCCCCCGTGGTCACACCGTCACCTACACCCCACCGTGATCACACCGCCACCTACACCCCCCCGTGGTCACACCGCCACCTACACCCCCCCGTGGTCACACCGCCACCTACACCCCACCATGGTCACACCACCACCTACACCCCACCATGGTCACACCGCTGCCACCTACACCTCACCGTGATCACACCGCCTCCTTTCAAATGTGCTGATGTGATGTGAAGTTCTCTGAGCCGCCAAAGCATTTAGGAGGAGAAGCAACTTTATAAAAAATAATTCCCGTTATTTCAATGGCTGCTCTTGCTACTACGTGTCTCTATAAAACATCTATTTGGCGATGCTGCTGCGTTGGCAGTGGCGCACAAACGACTGAACACAAGGCAACATATTCCGTGAAAATAACAGCGCTGTGCGTGGCCTTTAAAGGAAAACGAACACAAAGCAGGCGACGTTTGGCGCAACGGCTCTTCATCACCGTGCCTGACAGCAGTTTATCTGACGTTCTTGCTGCTGCTGATGGTGCTGATTAATGATGATGATAATGACGATGACGGCAATGATTACGATGATGATGACGACTGATAACGATGATGATGACGATGATAATGATGACGACGGCAACGATTATGACGATGATGACAATGATGGCGATGATGATGATGACGACGACGAGGACGGCAATCACTATGACGATGATGACAATGACAATTATGACGACGACGGCAATGACTGACGACAATGATGACAATTATGACGATGATGATGATGATGACGACGGCAATGACTGACGACGACGACGACGACGATGACGACGACGACGACAACGCTAACGACGACGCCGCCGCCCGCGTGTCCTCAGGGAGCTGCTGGAGCTCACCTGCCGCATGGCGAACGCGATGCGCTCGCGCGGCGTGAAGAAGGGCGACCGCGTCGCCATCTACCTTCCCGTCCAACCCCATCGCCGTCGCCTCCATGCTGGCCTGCGCCCGCATCGGCGCCGTGCACACCGTCGTGTTCGCCGGCTTCAGCGCCGAGGCGCTCGCCGACCGCATCCGCAACGGTGAGACTCGCGCGCGCGCGCGCGCGCGCGCACGGGCGCTCGGCCCGTCGGTCGAACGCACCGTGACGCACGTACGTAGGCACGAACTTCTTTCGGAAGCCGTACGTAGCCGGCCGTACTGACCGTGCGGGTGATTACGCAACGGAGGACCGCAGAGCACGGGCAATTGTTGGTAGCGCCAGTTCGTCTGTGGCTCCTCGACGCGCCACTGAGCCCTCTAAACTTAACATCATCTGGACGACGCATCCCGGCGGTGGCGGTGGCGGTGGCGGGTGGAGGCATTCGCCCAGCAGCGGTAGACGGATCGCGGCCAACACCCAGTCGATCGTCTCTCTGCAGCGAACTGCGAGACGGTGATCACGGCGGTGGGCAGCGACCGCGGCGGCAGGCGGGTGGAGCTGAAGGGGTTGGTGGACGAGGCGGTGCGAGCGTCGCCCTGCGTCAAGCGCGTCTTCCTGGCCGGCGGCGACGAGGCGAAGAAGCGCGCGGGGCCCCTGGACATTCCCCTGGAGGAGGTGAGCGAGCGGGCCCCTCTGCGGCGGCCTCGTGACTCGTCACGGGTCGTTCTGTGACGTCGGTGGCGTGCCCGAAGACGACAGATCCGTGGTGGGGTGGGGGGGGGATCGTCTCACAAAGCAGAGTACTGCTCGGGGAGACGCGACCGCCACCCGACACTTACAAACACCGCCTGACAGACACCCACCCACACCACCTGGCAGGCACCACACCACCCACCACGTGTCACAACCACCAAGCTGCAGGCAACACAACGACCGAACCACCACGTGACACCGACCACCTCGCTGTCACTTTCACTGTTGGCTTCGTTGTTGTTGTTGTACTTATCTTCAACTTTTGATGTTGTTCATCATCATCATCATTGTCAAAATCTTCACTGTTAATCATCACCGTTGTCCTGGTAACCACCCTCATTATCATTGTTATCATAATCTTTGTTGTCTTTATCATCATCCTCATTGTAACCCACCATCTTCATCAAAATCACCATCACCACCATCATCACCATTGTTGTAACCGCCATTATCTTCATCATCATCACTGTAACCATCATCATCGTCATCATCGTTGTAACCAACATCACCACCATCATCGCCATCGTCAGTTGTAACCACCACCATCACCATCATCATCACCGTCGTCATCGTCATTGTAACCACCACCATCATCATCACCGTCACCATCGTCATTGTCGTTGTAACCATCATCGTCATCACCGTCATCATCGTTGTAACCACTACCATCACCATCGTCATTGTAACCACTACCGTCACCATCGTCGTTGTAACCACCACCATGATCATCACCGTCACCATCGTCATCGTCGTTGTAACAACCACCACCACCATCATCATCATCACCGTCACCGCCACCATCGTCGTTGTAAACACCATCAACCGTGCTCACCATCGCGTTGTTGTGTCGCACGGACAGGACCTGGCGAAGCAGAAGACGTCGTGCGCGCCGGAGGTGATGGACAGCGAGGACCCCCTCTTCCTGCTCTACACCTCGGGCAGCACGGGGAAGCCCAAGGGCCTGGTGCACACGCAGGCCGGCTACCTCCTCTACGCGTCGCTCACCCACCAGGTGGGCGCTGACACCCAGCCGCTTGCGCTCCTCGCTCGACGTTGCGTCCGGGCCGCTGGCTCGGCCGCGGTAGGCGGCACGCGGCTGGCGGTTGAGCACAGTCGTAGCAAGAGGTATGCTGGACGTGGTGCGCCGGGCGTGAAAAATGTTCTCGCTGCTGGTTGTCCACGCTATAAAAACAGCGTGATTGGGGGGGGGGGGGGTGAAGAGAAAAACTACAGCAAAGTGATTTAATAATCCAGAATGTGCCGAATCAAGCCGAGCAAATTTCAGCCTGGATAGAGCTATGCCTGGTGGGGGGTGGGGGGCAGGGGGTGCGGGAGACGTGGGTTGAAGGGATCGGTGGATGAATCCTTGCCATGTCCCCCTCCGTCACCTCTTTCCCGTGCCCCCTCCCCGCACCGCCCCCGGCCCAGTTCGTGTTTGACCACCGTGAGGGTGACGTGTTCGGCTGCGTCGCGGACATCGGCTGGATCACGGGGCACAGCTACGTGGTGTACGGACCCCTGTGCAACGGGGCGACCACCGTGCTGTTTGAGAGCACGCCCGTGTACCCCGACCCCGGTGAGTTCCACCCTCCTGACCTCGTGAACTCCTGACCTCCCACCCGCCTGACCTCATGAACTCCTGACCTCCCACCCTCTTGACTTCCCACCCGCCTGACCTCATGAACTCCTGACCTCCCACCCTCCTGATCTCTCACCCTCCTGACCTCGTGAACTCCTGACCTCCCACCCGCCTGACCTCATGAACTCCTGACCTCCCACCCTCCTGACTTCCCACCTGCCTGACCTCATGAACTCCTGACCTCTCACCCTCCTGACCTTCCACCCTCCTGACCTTCCACCCTCCTGACCTCATGAACTCCTGACCTCCCACCCTCCTGACCTCTCACCCTCCTGACCTCATGAACTCCTGACCTCCCACCCTCCTGACTTCCCACCCGCCTGACCTGATGAACTCCTGACCTCTCACCCTCCTGACCTCCCACCCTCCTGACTACCCACCCTTCTAACCTCCTGACCTACTGATCTCCTCCCACCCTCCTGACCTCACGAACTCCTGACCTCTCACCCTCCTGACCTCCCACCCTCCTGACCTCCCACCCTTCTGAGGTGGGATAATTGTTTCATTGATGGGAGGCGAGAGGTTGCCAACCCACAAATGAAAATGTAATACAGGCCCTGAACTTTGGAATTGCAATGCTTTTACTGCGATGATGATGATGATGATTATTATGGTTATTGTAGACGAGCCTTTGGCCCGTCCAAGGACGGGTGTATTGCAGTAAATCTGAAACTTGCAAGCGAAAAGCAGACCTCGACGTGATATATTCATTGCATCAATTCGTGTACAATTTCTAAGGGCGCGGTGACACAGACTTAATTCATTTTAAGGTTATAATCCCTTGTTCATCACGACGTCCTTTTTACTTCGATGTCTCAACGGCATGACGGAGATCACGTGATGACGTGAGGGTTCTGCCTTTGTAGTGAGGGTTGTGAGTTGACGCCGAGGATGGGGGGGGAGGCGCCCCCCCCCCCATGTGGAGTGACGTCAGCCGCTAATTATTATTTATGGGGGGGGAGTGTCCATTTGGAGGACGTCACCTTATAATGATTATTAATGAGGGGGGCTGTTCGATGTGGAGTGACGTCACTTGCCCATGATTATTAGTGAGGGGGAGTCCTCCATATTAAGTGATGCCACCCGCTCATGAATATTAATGAGGGGGGCTGGTCGATGTGGAGTGACGTCACGAGCGTTGTGTATGGGGTGGATTGTGATGATGATAACGACGGTGGTAACAAGGATAATGAAGATGATGATGGCGAATGAAAACGATGATTGTGATGATGAATTAGTAGACAATAGTGATGATAATGACAATACAAAGCTTGGTGATGTATGTATGTTGAACTTCTGTTCGCACCATACATAGCCAACCGTGCCAATAATGATTCTGATATAATAACGACGGTCGTCATGATGATGATTTGAGGACGTGGACAGTTTTGATGACGACGATGACGATGATGATGATGAAGAAGCCACCGGCGTAGAGATTACGATCAGAACCGTGACGACCGTGACAGCGATACAACGATGACCGCGACGACGACGACAAGATTACCGCCGCCACCACCGACGGCAAGGACGCTGACGCTCACGTCCCTGTCCGCAGGCCGCTACTGGGAGACCGTGCAGCGCCTGCGCATCAACCAGTTCTACGGCGCGCCCACCGCCATCCGCCTGCTCATCAAGCACGGCGACAAGTGGGTGAACAAGTACGACCGCTCCTCCCTGCGCATCCTCGGCTCGGGTGAGTCGCCCGTGCCAAGGGGTTGGTTGGTCGGTCAGCGGTGGTTTTCGGGGCGAGTCGTCCGAGCCGATGGGCTCCGGCGCAAGCCCCACCCCCCCCCCCCTCCGGGTTTTCCTACGGTTGGTCGGCACGCGGCGACGAATCGCCGCTCCCGCACTCCGAAGATTTGCTGCTGTCGTAGAGTGCGGTCGTGTCGCTACGGTTCTCTGCGGTGAAATGCGATGTCTTTGAAATGGCGCTGCTACGTCTCTCGAAATAAAATTAATGCTGAGGCACTCGCGTGTTCCCAGATTCAGCGGTGAGCGGAACCCCACCGTGCAACTTGCACATGTCTCAGAACGGGAAAGGGTTAAGCGCTTTCGCCTGCATTGCTCGCGGCGCTGACTGGCGATTGTGACCGATGTGTCCGCAGTGGGCGAGCCGATTAACACGGACGCGTGGGAGTGGTACCACAAGGTGGTGGGAGAGGGCCGGTGCGCACTGGTGGACACCTGGTGGCAGAGCGGTGAGTCGCCCGGGGACGGGAGACGGAGTGCCGGCCGCGGCGGGGGTCACGGAGGGACTGACGATGGAGAGACGGGAGAAAGGACGGAGGGCAAAGAGAGATGGGCGGACAGACAGGATGTCGTAGAGACAGCGGGGCAGAAGGATGGGGGGTTGAAAGGATAGGAGAGGGAGATAGAAGGCCAAGAGAGGCGGAGGGTACGGGAACAGAGAGATGAACAGGAGAGGACGTTATAGAGACAGAGGCACAGATATGGGGGGAATGGAAATATGGGGGGGGGGGGGGGGGGGGTACAGAATAACAGAGACACAAGCACAGATACATTGAGAGAGAAGGAGGGAGGGAATCAAAAACGGAGAGACAGGGACAGAATGAGAGAGTATGATGGCAGTGGATGGATCATGGGCGACGACGATGATGACGATGAAGAATTACCTTAGCCAGTGTCATCGTGTTCTTGTCATCACCGTTTGTCTTTGCGCTACCGCCCTTGCGCATCGCCCAGAGACCGGAGGAATCTGCATCAGCCCCCGGCCCTCGGAGCCCAATGCGGAGATCATCCCGGCCATGGCCATGAGGCCCTTCCTGGGAATCCAGCCGGCGCTGTTGGACGACAAGGTGAGACTCGGGTGGGTGGGGCGGGGGGGGGGGGCAGGAGGGGCAGGTGGATCACGCAAAGATGGAAGCGTTCGCCCTTAATGCGCCCGACCTCGCCGGGTCTCCCAAGGTTAAGCAGGATTTAGCCTGGTTAGCTCTCGGACGGGAGGATTTGTGGCAATACTAGGTTGTTGGAGCCTTGGGCTCCGAAGCGGCCTGGAGATTGCAGTCGAGCAGTGTGGATTCTTAAATAGATCTGTGCAGAACTTTGAGTGGCTTTTCTCCGTGCGCGTGTGTGTGTACGTTGCTGTGACCCGAGGTTCGATTCTCGCTCGCGCGCCCAACACCGACGAATATCTGACCCAGCCCTAGGCCTCCCTCGGTCTTAAACGAGTACCCAGCGCGGTGCGTGATCACTGCCAACTGGGGAGACAAAGGCGGCCGGGCCTGGTAATTCCGGCCTCAACGCGAGCTTGCCTTGCGACGCTTGGACCCCAGCGGTACCTGTTGAAGACTACCTCGGCGGAACCTTTTGCATGCCGCTGCTGCCGCTGCTGATGCCGTGTGACCTCCACCAGGGCAAGGTAGGTGAGCGGCAATGACGCCAACGGAGCTCTGTGCATCGCGCAGCCCTGGCCCGGCATGGCACGCACCATCTACGGCGACCACAAGCGCTTTGTGGAGACCTACTTCAAGGCGTACCCGGGTGAGCTCGCGTGCGCGACGCCGCCGCCGCGTCTCAGCGGCGTCTCGGCGGCGGTGGGCAGTGACCTCTGGTCGTTCTGCGGGAGCGGCGGGAGAGCGGGTCGCACTGTCGCGGTCGGTCTCGCCGCGTTTTCCGCTTTTCGGCGTGGGGTGGTGTTGCTTCTGGACGTGTCGTTTGCGTCATCGCTGTCAGAATCGGCGGCAGTTGGCGTCGGTATTGCTGGGCACTGTAATCGGCAGCAGCAGCAGCAGCATCGGCAGCATAATCATCGCCATCGTCAGCGGCATTGTCATTGTCACCGTCGGCAAAAGCAGCGTCACCATTACCATCTTCAACATTGACATCCTCATCATCAGCAGCAGCAACAGCATCGCTATCACCACCGCAAGCAGCATTATCATCAGCATCATCGGCAGGATGAGGAGGAGCAGCATCTCATCACCATCATGATCACCATCATCATAATCGTCTGGTTAATACAGATGGTAATGGACAGTGGGTATCATCATTAGCATCATCAATCATCATCACGAGCGCTCCTAACACTTGCACTACTGCGATCATCATTGTCATCGTCATCATCGTTATCATCTGCAGCAGCAGGAGCATAGTTGGTTCCGTCGCGCTAACCACCGTGCCACCACTTGTGACCGTGCCGCCCAGGCTTCTACTTCAGCGGTGACGGCGCGTACCGCACCAAGAAGGGCTACTACCAGATCACCGGCCGCATGGACGACGTCATCAACATCAGCGGGCACCGGCTGGGAACCGCCGAGGTGGAGGACGCCATGGTGAGAGCGGGCGACGGGGCGGTGGGGGTAGCTGGGGCCGCGGGTGACGGGGCGGCGAGATGTTAAATGCCTCGCCTGGTACGCAGGAGGTCGTGGGTTCTATCCCTACCCTGATGCCTGCTGTATATTTGGAGTTTGTGTGTCTCTCTCCCCCGTGGATTCTTTCTTCACCGGGTCCTCCAGTTATTCACCTCACAATTAGAATCGACACGCGTTTTAGATCCTTTGGCTGCTCTAAATTTCCACATCAAAAGCCGCTTTATTGAGCTATCATTTGTGGCCAGGCCGCTTCTGAAAAAGAGGTATGCGGCTCAGTGGGGACCTTACCTGGTAAAATAATAAAAAATAGATTAACAGTGGGGTGGCCACGCACGATTCGTCGACGTGTCAATCACAATCCGGTCTTGGTCCCACGCTCCGTCTCCTGGGATGGGCCGATGCGTGAGACCGTCTCTTCTCTCGGGCTTTCGCCACACACTACCGCGGGCGTCTTCGGCAAGTTTGAAGCGCTTCGCTTGGAAGCGCTTTGGCTCCCGTTGTTGGGTGCGCTATTAGGAGCGTGTATCCCGAGCACGGTGATCAGACCCGGATCGTTAGCTCCACACACCCACGTGTCGTTTCCCTCTCTCTTTGTTCCAGAAGTCTCTCGCGAAAGAAAAGTTTACGTGATCGCAACAGACCATCGTCATCGTCCGAACAGCGCTCGGGCGATGACGGTTTCGCGAACGCAGGACTTTCGCCGGACCGACGTTACAATTCGCGGTTCGGTTTCGTGGTCAGACCGCCTGGGCAAAGTAAACTAAAGCTGTCGCGTGATAACTCGATTTTTTTGGCTGCATCGGGTGGAGGAGGGGCATACGAGACGCACTGGAATCTGACTCGAGCGATCCGACCGAAACAAATTGAATAGGATAACGATACATTTTTATAAAATAAATAAATAGATTTTGTTTTTGTTATGATTTATTTTTGACTGACTCTTCTGTCTGTGCCCAGGGAGAGCACCCGGACGTGGCGGAGACGGCTGTCGTCGGATGCCCCCACGACATCAAGGGGCAAGGTCAGTGACGGGCGTGGGACGGACAGCAGATTGGGGATCGCAACATTCTTCATGCTCCCACACACCAGTTGTACACCAGTGGTGCACGTGACACACCAGTGGTGCACGTGACACACCAGTGGCGAACGTGACACACCAGTGGCGCACGTGACACACCGGTGGTGCACGTGACACACCAGTGGCGAACGTGACACACCAGTGGTGCACGTGACACACCAGTGGTGCACGTGACACACCAGTGGCGAACGTGACACACCAGTGGCGCACGTGACACACCGGTGGTGCACGTGACACACCGGTGGTGCACGTGACACACCAGTGGCGCACGTGACACACCAGTGGTGCACGTGACACACCAGTGGCGCACGTGACACACCAGTGGCGCACGTGACACACTGGTGGTGCACGTGACACACCAGTGGTGCACGTGACACACCAGTGGCGCACGTGACACACCGGTGGCGCACGTGACACACCAGTGGCGCACGTGACACACCAGTGGTGCACGTGACACACCGGTGGTGCACGTGACACACCGGTGGTGCACGTGACACACCAGTGGCGCACGTGACACACCGGTGGTGCACGTGACACACCAGTGGTACACGTGACATACCGGTAGTGCACGTGACACCTGCCACTGTGGCAGTGCCACACCAGAGGCGTCTAGCGTGGCTGGCATGGAATAAAAACCACATCCCCCCCCCCACGCCCCATCCAATCCCCCCCTTGCCCCACTTTGCAGTCTGACAACCGGGCCCCCCCTCCAGCCCCAGTACATTATGAATGCCCAATGGATACACTCGCCTCTGCCATAGGAATGAGGAATTTCCACCACCGACTCAGGGCTGTGATTATCGCTGCTTCAATGCTCATTTGAGCAGGATATCACGTTCACTTTAGACTCTCCCCCGAACCACAAGGTTCGAGTGCTCCCACCTGTGCACGCCACTGCACTGATCACCCAACGCTCCATCTCACCCAATGCCCCCCCACCCCTTCACTGGGCTCTCCCCCCACAGGAGCCTACGCCTTCGTGATCCTGAAGGAGAACATCAAGAAGCCGCAGGATAAGATCGTCGCCGACATCCGCAACATCATCTCCACCAAGATCGCCAAATACGCCGTGCCCGACAACATCCTGGTGAGCAAGAAACTAAAAACCGGCCGGCGGCCATGCTACCCAGCGCGGCCTGGCAAGGGGAGAGCGTAGACGGGGCGGGGAGGGGGGCGGCACGGATGTTCGTACGTATGCATGTTGAATTGCTTTCGCGCTATACGTTGCCAACCGTGCCAATCGGAGGTGCGGGCGGGGGGGGTTGAAGGACGAGCTATACAGGAAAACCAGTTTTAGAGCAATTCGTTTTTTTTATAACCTAGATAATTAAAAAGTACAGAGGAGTACAGTAGAGCAAAGAGATTCTGCTGCAGTGGCCCCCCCCGCCGGCCACGGCGATGCAGGTTCCACGACGCTGTCGGCGGGTGACGAACGTTTTACGGGGCAAACGCGTCCGGCGTCGTACGCGTCGTCAACGACGATGGCTCTGCAGGCAGCGATTACAGATACCGGTGGGGTGGGGGGGTGGGGGCGTGGGGGTTGACGGCATGGCTGACGAGACCACACGTTCGCGGCGCATTCGGTTTTGAGAAAATCTCATCGTGGCCGTCATCGGCGTCGCCGTCCACCATTGACGCACTGATGGGCGGAGGCATCGCCCCAGTCCACGGTCCACCGAGTCACCCACCCCTCACGCACGCTGGCTTTGTCTCTCCGTCCTCTCGGGCGATTTCCCTCCACCGACCCCCCACCGCCTCCGAACTTTGGCTGCTACTCCCTCGCTAGGCTTGACCACATTGATCGTGCCGAGCTGTTGCGGGGCGAGCCATCAGGGGGATGGGATGTCCTCGCCTTTTGGAGGCCTCATATCTTCTATTGAAAACTCACTCTTTTTGCACACTTTCATTGAACTTGCCTTGTTGTCTGTTAATATTATTTCAACTCTTTGGCCCTTAATATCTTCGGATCTACGAAGCCTGACGAGCCGACGATATTTTTTATTATTGAAAACTCATTTCTTTAAAACTGCTCTTTGAGTTGCGTTTCTTATCCTTCCCCGCACCTCCGATTAGCACAGTTGGCTACGTACAGTGCGAATGAAGTTCAGCATACATACACGCATACATACAGCGCCGAGGCAAAGTGCCCTTTCTAAGTCCCAGGGCTCGGTTCCAAATGGAACACTTGGATTTGAAGCCCGGGCCAAAAAGGCCCCAACCGCCGATCCCCTACCAAGCCCCCTCCCCTCCCCGCCGCCCCCACCCTTTCCCCCAACAGATTTATTCAAAATGTTGTTTTGTTTCTTAGAAGAAAGTCGAACGCAGATTAGCCTACCGCAACACATTTACATTGGCCTTGAAAAAAGGGCGCGCTGAATGCGATTTTGACACTCGAGTGCAAATGAGAACACGGGGCCGGAGGGCGATTTACTTGTGCGGGAAGGAACAGAGGAGCATTTCTCGCCGTGCCACCCCCCCCCCCCCCCCCCGCCGCGGGCTCAAATCGGTCGGTCTGCAACCGGTGTGTTTGGCAAGAGGTCAAAGTACTCTTTCTCCAGCCCTGCCCGCCGCTGAGGCGAGGGGGCTGGCTGCGTGCGGCAAAGCCGTCGCTTTGTTGTTGTGAATTGCGGTTCGGCTGCTCAAGAGGACACGATCTGTTTGACGAGCGGCACCGTAAATCCTGCACAGGCCCTAAAAAGTGCAACCTCTGAGGTCACGGAATTGACGGAGCATCGGCCCGGATTTGCTCCTTGACTCTCTCGCCACTCTCTCGACTTCCCTCCACACTCCTCCCTCTCCTCTCTCGTCTCTTACCTCTGGCCACTCATCTCTCACTCGGCTCCTCTCCACGCACTCTCCTACCTTTCCCGTTTCAACTTGCTCAATCCCACGTCTCTATGTACGTATGTCGAACATCCTTCGCACCGTGCGTAGGCAACCGCGAACGCTCCTAACTTCTCCCTATCTTCTCTCGCTACTTCCCCTCCGCACACTCTCACACCTCAACCCCCCCCCCCCCCCCCCGCTCACCTCTCCTCATTCGTGTGAGCTCATAGCAAACTTCAATATTTAAAGTTGCAAAGAATATCCAGCACCATGGGTTTTGCACCAAGAGACCACTCTTGGTACAGCAATCGTGGGACGTTACTAACTTTCACCATCACGTCCGGCCTCGCAAAGATGTGGTGGCGTAATAGCTTGGTGCAGATTTGCCGCGGCGTAACGTAAGGGTGTGAACCATAAGGGAAAGCTACTGCGGTGTCTTCACATTCAGTTGGTCACACGTCTAACGCCGCTGAGAGATGGTGTCTTGGGCACTGGTGGGAAGTTCGTTGGGATTGAACGGTCCGTCGAAAGTTACTTTGAGTGCCCACGGGCGTCTAGAGTGGATAAGCAGCGATGTGGGGGCCGATAAGCTAACTTATCGGTTCCACAGATCAGTGGTTTATTTTGTTATTGTAATTTCACGTCGTGAACTCTCAAACGAAAGCCTCATTCGTTGCAAGTGGTGGAGCGGTTCACGAGCAAACGTTCTCCCAGACAAACGTACGTACGCGCAGATTAGCGGCGTATATTATTGATAAGTTTAACGTGCCTTTGTGTGCCGGCTCTGTGTGAAGTATCCATTGCAATCAGGATTTGAGCGACCATGGACTCCACGTTATGAACCCTGGTACAGCCGAGCTTGACTCCCAGCCATGGCTAACATCAGTGGCAAGTGATATCTGAACTGGTTCTAGGATCCCCCCCTCCCCACCACCACCACCACAACCCCCCTTCACCAACCTGCACTGACCAGCGACGCAACGGTGGCGAGAGGTCACGGGGTCGATCTTGACCCAGACACCTGTATATTTGGAGTTTGCATGTTCTCCCCGTGATCGTGTGAATTTTTCTCTGGAGCCTCCAGTTTTCCCCTCCACATTTAACAACGTGCGTTTAGAGTATTTGGTTGCTATAAATTTCCACGCGATGGTAAGCCAGGCCGCTTGGGAAAAAGAGTTACAGAGCTCAGTGGGCCTTACCTGGTAAAATAAAGATAGTTTATAGTTTATTTTAGAATGGTCAAGTATGGTCTAACATAGAGCTTTCTTCAGCAATGCCGGTAATTATCATTATTATTCCCTGGTCCAACAACAGCTGATCTTCCTGCACATGGGTTAAATTTGAACGTGACTTTCAGGGCACAAATGAGTCGGTCTGGCTTTTTCCAGCAACGCCGCCTGTTCTGCCCATCAATTGCGATGTTAATTGAATGAATTAGGGTACACACACTCAGCCGTTGGAATAGTTACAACAACAATAATAACAAGCTTTGCAAAGGGTTCAGGTGTCACTCGTCAACTGATGTTTACTCTGGCCGGAAATGGAACTCGGGTCGCTGGGTTCATAGTACGGTTATTAAAATAGTGTTTTCCCATTACCCATAACCCCAATTTTTTGTTGTTCATGAGGTCACAAACCACTGTCCGGTTTTGCCACACACGGGCGCGGTGGTGGCGAGATTTTAACGACCTCGAATGGTTATCAGGAGGTTGTGGGTTCGATCCTGACCCTGCCACCTATATATTAGGAGTTTTCATGTTTTCCCAACGGTTTTTCCCTTCACATTTATAAACATGCATTCAGAGTATTTGGCTGCTATAAATTTCCACACGGTAAACCACTTTGGTTGAGCTATCATTTGTGGCCAGGTTGCTTCTGAAAGAGAGCTAATGTAGCTCAGCGATGTCTTAGCTGGTAAAATAAAAATAGTTTTTTTGTTTTACGTGTTAAAAAAAAAACAAAAATCTAACTTTTTTTTTAAACCGAGAACTGCTTGTCCCTTGCGCGCGCGCGCGTGTCTGTGTGTTTGTATGTGTGTGTATGTGTGTGTGTGGGGAGCGGTGGTGTAGCGGTTAGCGCGCTGCGCTATGAACCAGTGACGATTATCTGAACCGGTCCTGGGCCTCCCCTAGGTCGACTCAGCCTTAAATGAGTACCTGGTGCGGTGTGTAAACATCGCCACTGGGGAGACAAAGGCGGTCGGGCGTGGTGCTGGCCACCCACCCCCTCGTGTACCGTTCCGGCCTTCATAGGTGCTCGCTAACAGCACTTGCCCCTACAGTCTGTTCAGGCTATACGGGGGGTCTTTATCTTTATGTGTGCAACTGCCAGCAGAGGAAATAGCTGTTCTGTTGTCTTTCCTCTCTGCGTTTCCACTCATTGGCAGACACATTTTCTGGGCAGATGATTGTACATTTTGGGAAGAAAATAATTACCAGAGCCAACGTTTCTAACATTGAATAATAACAAATCTAAAAGTGATGAATTTACAGCCGTTTCTCAACTCTACTGCTAGATGAAGCCCCCCCCACACCGTTATTCAAACATAGTGGTGGTGATTATAAAGACCATTCACTTAATTTCCACATTGATGCCTCACAACAAGAAATGCCCGGGTTTGATTCAGAACTTGGGAGCCTATCTGTGTGGAATTGGTAGATTCCCCCCTGTTCTGCAGAGGGAGTGAGTAAACGTTGTTCATTCTAACCCTGTTCTGTAGAGTGAGAATGAGTGAGTGAAGTTTTTATTCTCTCCCCCCTGTTCTTCACGAGTTTCCTCTCGGGTTCTCTGGTTTCCTCCCAATGCTAAAACATAAACATAGAATATAGTGATAGGTTTTTACCCTTTCAACTGGTACAAAAACTGACACCTTTATACAAGGCATCATGTTTGCAATAACCACAACACAAGCAGTCAAAATGCAAACAAAAGATGACGCCAAAAGGCGCCTTTTGGCGTCATCTGGTCCAACACCAATGGAGACTAGGCTCTAAGAAAAGCTGTCTCGGGTGTGGACCAATCAACTTCAAGGACAGTGCATATCATTATCTTTATCAGAGTTGTTTCTTTTTGTCTGCATTTTGACTGCTTGTGTTGTGGTTATTGCAAACATGATGCCTTGTATAAAGGTGTCAGTTTTTGTACCAGTTGAAAGGGTAAAAACCTATCACTATATTTTGCCACTGGTAAAGGAGATGTCTCATAGTATGAACATAGAATGTAACCGGTTTTGCCCAAACATCCCAATGCTGAAAGAATTACCTCCAAACTGCTCAATTGGGGATCGCACGCTACACACACAACACCTTGCCGCCGCTACAAATTAAACTAGTCGGACTCTCCTGACACTGGGTGAATATTTTCCTGGCTAAACAAGCATAATCATAAAAAAATATAAATATAACAATAGGTTTTACCCTATCTGGCCAGAATAAAACAGTTGCGTTAAGATGTTAAAACACCAAACAAAAACTTTTTACAAAAAATCACGTGTTGCATTAACCACATATACTTTTGGCGAACGTGCAAACAAAAAAACGTGCTCTGGTAGTATATGCATACATATGAATATATATATATCACTCTGTGAAAGTCACCCCACACCGAAAATGAGAACGCAAGCAGCCGGAGTCAAATTCCTCGTTCACGTGAGAGACGGAGGCCACGGCCGCTAACCACGTGGCCTCGCACGCGCCTCCCGGGGGCCCACCCCACGGGGGCCCACCCCACCCCACCGGGGGCCCACCCCACCCCACCGAGGGCACAACCCCACCCTCGCCAGCAGGGCAGATAACGCTGGTCAACACACTTTTTCTGGCATAAGGTATTCCAACGGGTTTAAGGTAATTTTGGGGCGCTGATTCCAAATCTGGCATCAGTTTTTGTCTATCACATCAGGTTTTTGAGATATCAAATATTGAATTTTCAATAAAGATTGCAGAAGAAAAATATTAAATAAATGTGGATATCTACATAAAATTATATCATAAACACACTATCCTAAAAATACAGCACCATATTTTAACACTAAAGCAGTCACTGACTCGCAACAACTTGCAATCATAAGTGACAGAATTAATTTCGGGTAAAATCAATGAAAATGGGGTATGCCGATAGCATAAAAATGAGATGTGATAGAGCAAATCTGAGATGAGATTTGGAATCGGCACCCTGAAATTAGTCTAAAACAGCTGCAAAAGTCCAGGCCAGAATTTTTTTTGTTGACCAGTGTTATTCTTTTCTCATCGCCTCCGTCCCACGGCCACTGGCCGTTGACAGCTCCAAGTGGCCACTCATTGTTTGGGGGGCACAAAGTCTTGGCACGATTTCTCGTATTGTTTCTTTTTTAAGCGGCCGTTTGTAAATACGGCTTTCCGTGGGACGGGAGTGCACGCGTCATGGCAAAGAACTGGCACTTGATTAAATTCCTGTCGTAGATTTCATAACCCTGCGTGGATGTGTTTGTGTGTGTGTGCAACGTTGCGCTACAAACCCGGTGACCCCCGAGTTCGATTCACGGCCAAGAGCAGTAACGATTATCTGAATCGGGCCTGGGCCTCGCCTTGGTCGACTCGGCCTCAAATGAGTACCTGGTGCGGTGTGTAAACATCGCCACTGGTGAGACAAAGGCGGCCGGGCGTGCCGTGCCGGTCTTCATAGATGCTCGCGAACAGCACTTGCCCCAACAGTCTGTTAAGGCTACAGGGGGAATGTTTGACTTTGTTGTTTTTACGCGTGTGCATGCGTTTTGACGTCATTGCATGCGTGTGTGGTTTTTTTTGGCAGGTGTGCGCCATGCGTAGGCCAGCACACCACGTGAGTCATTGCGTGTTTTGACGTGGCCGTGCGTCCGTGTGTCCGCGTGCCACCAGGTGGTGAAGCGCCTGCCCAAGACGCGCTCCGGGAAGATCATGCGTCGTCTGCTCCGCAAGATCGCCGCCAACGAGGCCAAGGAGCTCGGAGACCTGACCACCCTGGACGACTCGGACGTCATCCAGGAGATCGTCAACGGTCACAACGAGCTGCAGAAGAAGGCGAAGAAGTGATCGCGCCGCGGCGGAAACGTCGCCCTGACGAAAACCCCCCCCCCACCCCGACCCCGCCAGTGCTCCTCAACCTCACACTACAAGCGCTTATCACACTAACACTACCAGCACTGCTGGCTTCTCCCCCCTCACCTTGCCAGCACTCCCTCTCCTCATCCCTAACCCCCGCCAATATCCCTCACCCAACCCTTAACCCATTCCCACCCATCCTCCTCCTCCGCCTCCTCCTCCTCCGCTGCTGATGCTGATGCTGCTGCTGACGGTGCTGTGATGGCATCGGAGTTGTTCGTCACCTCGTGTCTCTTGGGGAACCGAAGCGCACACGTTCGCGTTCGCGTCGCGATCGTGTCAAAGTGCCTGCACGTGAGAGTCACGGCCTAACGATGGAGGCCGTGAGCTCCGATTTGGGTTTTGTAGACGCACCGTTTGCTTATTCTCCTCCACAGCCATTTGTCGATCAGCTGTTGGAGAAAGACATCCCCTTGCCGTGTCAGTGATGAGGGAGGTGGGGGGTGTTGAGCGGTGAATTAAAAAGAACGTATTTGGGTGTCGCTTCCCAAACATCTGTGAGCTGTATAAGAGGGCAAGCAGCAGACAGCATCGTCTCCCCAAAGAGGACTCTCGCCCCATCCAATAAACAAATAAATACTTGGCTTTTTCGATCCGTATGAGAGGGCCTATAATGAAGGGACCATCTGTTGAAGGGACCAGAAATCTTGCCATGTTTGCACTAAGGTCGGCTTCGCTGCTTTTAAGGGTGCTGGGTTATCGTCTTATAGCCACCGTAGTGTATTGGGGGTATTTAACGGTATCGTAGATATAAAATATGTATTCCAGAGGTGAAAAACAGTACGGCAAGCATACGC
Source organism: Lethenteron reissneri (assembly GCF_015708825.2). NCBI lineage: Eukaryota > Metazoa > Chordata > Hyperoartia > Petromyzontiformes > Petromyzontidae > Lethenteron > Lethenteron reissneri. The sequence continues at coordinate 9,047,406 of NC_083786.1, forward strand.
ACGTTTAAAAGAACAACCAACAGTCTTAATTCGTGAAGAGGTGCTAATAAAAAAACGCGTGGAAGTTTTAACTGAAGGTATTTTTAAAATGGTAATTGAACAAGGGAACGGCGGGACCAACGTGACCTCTGCAGTTTTAATCCGTGTTTTTTTTTGTCTGCTTGACTTGTTGCTATGGCATTCCTCCACGAGTCAATGGGTCAGTTTGCCTTAGCCCCGTTGTACTTTTACTTGAATTCTGCACTTGAGTTGTTTTAAACGCACAGTTCCAACGTTTCCGCCCGATGAATTAATTTACGCGGAATAAATACTGCTCGGGGGGCCGCTGGTGGTGGTGGTGGTTATGATGATTAATGCTGTGATTTTTGTTTTGTTAATGTTAACAAAAGCGGAACAAACAGGGGCGGTCTGTGAAACTGAATTATTCTGCCGTGGATACAAAAAAATAAACCACCCCCCCACCGCAAAAAAGTCGAGAACTAAAAATGCACTCCAGACGGTCCCCGTTTAAGCCTGGAGCTTTCTGTTTTTGAATGTTTATTGTCATTGAACAAATATTGGACACCTATGCACAGGAACGTGAGCACTCGTACGAATATGTGCCGTTAATATAATACAGAATGTTTCTGCAGAATGAGAAAAAACTACATGTATTATCTGTACATATACAAATAATAAAATATATATGAGCAACTTAACATCGAGATATGAGCGAGCGTCTTTCTTCACAATCGACTTGTGTCCGTGTCCAAGCAGTCCATTACCGGGTTTAAAAATAACTTTATTTTCTCTTTTTCTCGAACAAGTGCCGATTTGTGCGGGTAAATGTCTTGTAAATCTGAGATGGATTTGGACTGAGTGTGGTCAGGACCGGTGTTGATTTAAGGAAGAGTGTAGGGGAGTATACTAATAGGGGTTTTTCCCCTTTTTTCTGCAACAAAACTGACACCTTTTGCAAGGAATCATGCTTACATTAACCACAATACTTGCAGTCAAATGCAAACAAAAAACAATACTCTGACTGCAAGTATTGTGGTTAATGGAAGCATGATTCCTTGCAAAAGGTGTCAGTTTTGTTGCCAGAAAAAAGGGGAAAACCCCCTATTAGTATATTTTGGTACTGTCAAAGGAGGTCCATTGATGAGTATAGGGGAGGTCGACATAGGTCACGGGTCGGAACCCCAAATAACAAGTACACCTATTTTTTTTTATAGAATTCTTTGAAAAAAAAGTCAATATTTCAAGAGCCGCAATGCACTGTGTGGCGAATACGAGACGGTCCTTAATAAAAAAACGTCACGAAGTAGTTCTTGGAGAGCTGCCGCAGGCTGCTGACCCCTGACCTAGGGGAAGGAGGCCCAAGCTATGTTCGGACACCACCTGCCACTGTTGGTGGGGAATTGAACTCAAGTCGCTGGGATTGTAGCGCCGCAGTGCGCGAACGACTCGTGGTGACGTGGCCGAGCGATGGTGCGTTTGTCGCTTGTTGAAAAAGTTCACGGTTCGAATCTCGTGGCCGCCCCTGGTTATATTACTGCGGGGTGTAGTTACCGTAATAACATTGAGCGCAGTCCGCATCACAGGGTCCAAATTTGGCAAATAAAAAAGTACTCAATTGGGATTACGCACAGCAGCAATCGGCGCCCCCTACTGACAGACTAATGCCCCAGGTCACTCTTGCAATCACTATATCCTCGTCTCTTGAGTTCTCACCCGGTTAAACAACATGAGCTTGAACCACTGTGCCACCACTCTCTACTACCCCCGTTTAGCCTTATCAGACTGTCGGGGCAAGTGCTGTTAGCGAGCACCTATGAAGGCATGCACGGCACACGAAGGGGTGAGTGGCCTGCACCACGCCCGACCGCCTTTGTTTCCCCAGTGGCGATATTTACACACCGCACCAGGTACTCATTTGAGGCTGCGTCGACATCGGGGAAGCCTAGGACCGGTTCAGATAATCGTCACTGGTGTTGGCCGTGAGCGGGAATCAAACTCGGGTCACGCTTTCCACTACACTACCGTTCTACTTAACCACTGCACACACATATACACACATACACACAAAAGGTGTCATCTCCATTAGAATACGCTCTCTGCGCTATTTGGGATATGTTTACCAATCATCAGGCACAGGCATCACGGAACGACTTAATTTGTACTGGAAAATAAGGTAAATTGGAAACCTCGGAAAGCCGAACCATATGGGGTTCGAAAAATTGGTTTCCACATTTTTAATTGCACAACGGTGAAAGTTACGTATTTTAATTGTCTAAAATGGTTCTGGAATTGAATCTTCTCAGATCCTATTGAGTTGACATTTGGTCCCAGGAATGCATCACGTTCACGACGGTTCCCATTGACCTCGCGACAACAGGGCCACCCATAATGCAATGTGCTCGCAACATTGTATAATGTAACTTTGACCACAAATGAGTTCATGCAGGATTCACATTTTTGATTATTGAAGGGGTTGTCTATTACGCCATTGCTACAAATATGTAACTATTCACATACCAATTAAAAATGTGGATCAGAACACATTTTAAAACTAATTCTCATCAGGCCCCATTGTGTAAAGTTCAGTCTCCAACTCTTATTATCCACTCTCCATCTCCTCTCTATTTATATGCAACGAAGAAGGGATATTACTCAAAGCGTCGTTTATAAATATAAATTCTCCTTATAAGGCCATAGCGTTAACTTTCTTGTTGTTGTCGGGACTGACTGATGCTGACTTTCTTGTTGTTGTTGTTGTCGGGACTGATTGATGCTGACTTTCTTGTTGTTGTTGTTGTCGGGACTGATTGATGCTGACTTTCTTGTTGTTGTTGTTGTTGAGACTGACTGATGCTGACTTTCTTGTTGTTGTTGTCGGGACTGATTGATGCTGACTTTCTTGTTGTTGTTGTTGTCGGCACTGATTGTGCGGAAACTGCAGGGATCCGCACCGGGCGTTAAACCCACCCCACTAAGGTACACCGTGGGAACAGGTAGGAACAGGTGCAATCCAGTTCGCCTTCTTACAACTTTTAAAATGTTTGGTAATTTGACACTTTTACACGACTTATTCTTTTCTCGTTGCGTCCTGGGCTGGACTAATCGTGTGCCGTCTCCTTCCTCGTATCATACCTAGCTTTCTAAAACATTGTCAAGACGCAGAAGAAAGCATACAGCATTGTCTTTGAGCTGTACGCCTTTTGGCGTCCTCTGGTCTAACACTGTTTGAGACGAGGCTCGAAAGAAAGCTGTCTCTGGTGTGGCCCTATCAGTTTCAAAGACAATGCATATATTATCAGAGTATGTTTTTTGTTTGCATTCTGACCACAAGTATTGCGGTTAATGCAGACATGATTCCTCGTAAAAAGGTTTCCGTTTTGTTGCCAGAAAAAAGGGGAGAAAACTATTCTTATATTTTGGTGCTGGCAAAGGAGGTCCCATGATATAAAGCGTATTCTCTTACAACTAAGAAACGTCCTGGGATTCGCCGGGCGGCTTATTTAGGTTGAGCGTTGAGCCCGGCACCGCAGAGAGCCTTGGGTTCCAATACGGGTTTCAGCCATCCATGATGGTATCAGCTCATGATGGATTTTTACAGGGCCGCGATGGATGACTACGGCCGTGGGGGAGGCCGTCATCCAGCGGTGGATAGAACACGGCTCGCGATGCTGATGATGTAGTTTTATCGTGCGCTTTATTTGAAGGCGGGGGGGGGGGGGATGTCTTTGGTTAAATGCGGTTCCATCCTCTGCATTCTGCATCACCCTCAGTCGCTGAGCTGCAGAGATTGCGTGACTCAGGTCCTTGCAGAACCAACTCGGCATACCCATTAATTAACCGCGAGACGGGGCGGGGGGGGCATAAGGGGCCGTCCATAAATGACGTCACGCACCTAGGGAGGGTGGGGTCAGACATTTGTGACGATGTGTGACGAGGGGGCGGGGCGGGGGGGTTGAGAAATGTGACGTCATATCAAAATGCGCAACTTTAAATAAATATAGCCAACACGTTCTACTTAATTAAATTGACTTTTAAATAAATGTTTTCTCCTACAACATCAGAGTGCAGCGCCGCATTAAATACGCACTACAATGACAATAGTTTAAAGCGATTTGAAGCATGTTTATTTTGGGGGGGGGAGGGGCAGAGCTTTGTGACGTCATATTTGAGGGGGGGTCTGACTTTTTGTGACGAAGGGGGGGGGGGGGTCAAAAATCGTCCAAAATCGCGTGACGTCATTTATGGACGGCCCCTAACTGAGTCTTGCGCCAAGGTCAATGGGTCGCCGCGGTCAACGGCCTTGATGCCAACACACCCCGGCCATCGCTTCCTTCCTTCCGCCAGATCTCGGCAGTCGTTGCGCAGAGTCGGCACCCAATCATCAATCAACGCTGCCGCCGGCTTCACAGCGTTACAGCTCTTCCCCTCGTATTCTTAGGTTTTTTTCGGTAAAGTCACGTAGGTAAAAAAATTACAATTAATAAAAGTAAAATAAAAATAAAATAAAAATCACGACGTTTCGGAGGCAACACAAGCCACCGTCTTCAGGTGGAACCGTCACAGCACGATTGCTGTATCAAGTAAGGGAAATTCCAAGAAAACCATCCTTGTATATATACTGGTTGAGGGTGGGAGGAGCCAAGGTAGGCCCTGGATATTATTTTTGTTAGGTTTTTTCGGTAAAGTCACATAGGTAAAAAATTAAAATTAATAAAAGTAAAATAAAAATAAAATAAAAATCACGACGTTTCGGAGGCAATACAAGCTTCCGTCTTCAGGTAGAACCGTCACAGCCACGATAGCTGCTCGTCACACGGTCGACGCGACCTTCACGCACCTGCGCTTAAGAGTCCGATCGCCACCAGGTGGTGGTGGTGGTGATCGATGAGACTGGGTGACCACTCGGATGCACCTCTCGATAACCTCCCCTTCCGTCGTGCACACGCAACCAGAACCCACACACCCACAACTTCCTCCCCCCCTCCTCCTCCTCGTGATTACATCAACAACGAATTCCTTGCTGCCACGTTCCACGCGGAACTTCAACGTTGCTTGACCCTCCCCTTCCATCAATTCCCAGCATGCTCCGCATAGTTGTGTGGTACTGTCCAAGGCTGTAATTATCATATATATATTGGGGGGGGCACATCCTCAAAATGTCCCTCCCCCCCAAAATATATTGCTATGAATAGATTTCTGTTCATATGATTGTGGTAATGGTTGTACTTTAAGAATCCCTCATCTCTGCCAAAACATGCAATGAAACAAGAAAAGGTAAACAAAAAACAGAATAATGTAATACAATGCACTCGTCGACATTATTGTTGAAAAGAAATAGAAAGTCCATCCTATGTGTTCGTGATTTTTTTTTTCGGCAGGAAATCCGTTTTCAAATTTAGATTTTTTTTTTCTGGGGAGGGGGGGACCCCCAGACCCCCTGGAAGATTTGGTCTCCCCCAATGTTGACTCCATGGCTACGGCCTTGGTACTGTCACCCACGTGGACATCTTCTCGCAGAGCCCAGCCGGTATCAGCCAGAGGGGAGACCGCTCAGATCCCGGTTCGCGTGTCGGACACCCGCCCCAGACCTGATCAGACGAAGAGGCGAGCGCCTTGCATTGATCCTGACGCTGGATGAGGCGGGTAGCCGACTTGACGCACGGCGCTACGAACCTGGCGGCATGAGTTCCATTCCCTTTCTAGGCTTGGCTCCAGCTCTGCTCGAAATGGAGGGGGTGTGGGCGGGCGAGGGGACGGTGGCAGTACAGCTGTCGTGTGTGTGTGTGGGCCACCGCGACGGTGATTCGCCACTAAGGAGAGTGAATTTGAGTGGGGAGGGAGGGGGGGCTAAAGGGACAATTGGGGGTGCTAGGGCCCTCCCCAGCACACCCGTTAGCACCGGCCGTGTTCCTGGCCACGTCTAACTAAACCGACCCCCCTTAAAAAAACAACAACCCCATAACTGACAAGGCAGTGGATTGACCAAGTCTAATACGGTATATAAAATGGACACAACTTATACGTCCTTGTGCAGGGGTCACGTGCACGGTGGCGGTCAGGTCACCTGGCTGCTGGGGAGCGGTGGCGTAGCGGTTAGCGCGGTGCGCTACGACCCTGGCCACCCGGGTTCGATTCACGGCCAACACCAGTGACGATTATCTGAACCGGTTGTGGGCCTCCCCTAGGTCGACTCAGCCTCAAATGAGTACCTGGTGCGGTGCGTAAAAACATCGCCAGTAGGGATACAAAGGCGGCCGGGCGTGGTGTTGGCCACCCACCCCCTCGTGTGCCGTTCTGGCCTTCATAGCTGCTCGCTAACAGCACTTGCCCCTGACAGTCTAATAAGGCTATACGGGGGGTCTTTGTCTGTTGTGCACGGTGGGGGTCAGGTCACCTTGCTTTACCTGTTCAGCTGAGGCACGCGCAGTGCCTCTCTGCAGCGGGTTCGTGGCAACTCCGACTGGTTTCTTTGCGTTTGTTCAAAAGGAGCACGCGGTGACAACAACGGAAAATCACGCGCGCGTCGCCCAATGCTCTTTGTTCGCCCGATGAAAGGACCTCGACGAGTCCGAAGACTCGGTTCTCAAGAGGGCCTTGCCACCTTCGGGCCAATTCCATTTCACGCCGGGTTTTGGCTTCTTGTGGCGAGAGAGCGGAGACCCTTCCTTGGAGAAGCCTCATCCCCTCCCACACCTCCCACCACGCGATGTACGAGGAGGGTGACGCGAGACAGTGCCACCTCCCGGCGGTTGTTGAAAGCGTGGAAGGAAATTTGGCAGGTTGGTGCTGTGGTAGAGGTCGCGATCGGGTACCCGATACCCGTACCCTACCCGATACCCGGCTACCCGTACCCGGCTGGGTACGGGTACCCGTTTGCGACCCTGGTGCGGCCGAGTACGGGTACGGGTAGGCCGTTAGTCACTGGTGAGTCACCGTTTGTCACTCATTTTGGGTAGGGTACGGGTAGGATACGGCTACCTGTACCCGGCCGGGTACGGGTAGGCGTTTGCGACCCTGGTGCGGCCGGGTACGGGTAAGGAATCAAAATCCGTTTGCGACCTCTGTGCTGTGGGTAAAGTCACAACGCACCGGTGGTGGTCTATGAAATAGCCATCGTCGTATCTTATGTTAAGAGGATGTTTCTATAGCGCCTTAAACAAGGCGCTTTACAAAGAATGTACGACGATGCGCCGTGTGAATGCAACGGTGGAGATGAGCTGAGTGGAATAGTAGATGAGAGGAAGCAATGGGGGGCGAATGTCCGATGATGCGTGGATTCGGCGAGAGCGAAATCGATGACAGACAAGTAAACCCGTAAAAACAAAGTTTTTCACTATAAATCCTTTATATGCGTGGCGGCTAGAGTCTTCTCGTCCTCTGGCTTGAGATGGCTGCCACTTATGGGTCAGATGATTGTCTGCCAGTATTAAGCAATTGGTAATTAAATATTTAATTTGTTTTCCCTAAATAGTGTAAAATTTTGGAAAAAAAATTTCACGAACATTCATTGTCACACACAACGAGTCTGTGTGGAAAATGTCAGCTCGATTGGATCACGGGAAGTGGGTTAAAAACGAGCGAAAGATGTGCACGGTCCTAAGCAAGCAGGCGAATTTAATATAAAGGATTTAAAAATATATTCGCCTGTGGAGGACGCGGAGATCGATCCCGCGACTTTTGGCATGGGAAGCGAGGGCGCTACCAACTGCGCTACTCCGCCACAGTCTGTGGAGGTGTCACGCTCTGGGCTCCTACACTCTGACGTTCAGCCAAAGCCATGAATGAGTACTATTTGAATAAATGTAAAATACATTTTTTTTGCCTAAAAAGTGTAAAATTTTGGGATTTTTTTTTCACGAACATTAATTGTCTCGCACAACGAGTCTGTGTGGAAAATGTCAGCTCGATTGGATCACGGGAAGTGGGTTAAAAAAACGACCGAAAGATTTGCACGGTCGTAAGCAAGCAAGCAAGCACGCAAGCAAGCAAGCGAACTTAATATAAAGGATTTAAAAATGACGATGAACGGATTGAATGAATGACTGGATGGCGGTTAATGAGTGAGAGACGTATGATGAGAATGTGAAGAGGGGGAAAGTGACAGTAGCGGTTATGGTGGGGAGATTGAGGGCTCGTGGGGTGAGCTGAGGGTAACAGTAAGTGTGAGTTTTTTTAGTGAAATTTAGTGAGCGAAGGTGACCACTTAATGTGGAGTTGGGGATGTTTGTTCCAGTGAAGGTGGCGCAATAAGAGAGAGAGAGAGGGACACAGCGTGGATTGAGCACCAGGAGGAGGACCAGAGAGAGAACAAACATTGTGAACGTCGAGGGTGAGAATTTGACGTAGAAAAAATTACCCGTCAAAACAAAGTTTTTCACTATAAATCCTTTATATGCGTGGCATCGGTTTTATTTTATTATTCATTTCTGTTTTTCTTGAGTAAGAGTTTCATTTTATCACATTGGTATTTTAAATTAAATATGAAAAAAAATTCCTAAAAAGTGGAAAATTTAGGAAAAAAATTTTCACTAAAATAAATTTTCACGCACAACGAGTCTGTGTGCAAAATGTCAGCTCGATTGGATCACGGGAAGTGGGTTAAAAAACGACCGAACGATTTGCACGGTCGTAAGTGCGCAAGCAAGCAAGCAAGTGAACTTAATATAAAGGATTTAAAAAATATAAAGTGGCAAGATATTGGTGGGGCAAGACCATGGGGGGGGGGGGTGTTAATACAGTCTTGCACTTTGCAACACTGTTAATAACGATCCCATTTATTCACTGGTGTCACGAAGCTTCACTGACACTCGCGATGATCTTTCGGAAGGGTCCTGCCATATGAGAGAAAGGTTTGGTCCATTCCATTTAAAATAAGGAGTGTTTTTTGTTTTTGTTTTCGACAACTCTCAGATTCGCACGTGGATTAAGTGAAGCAACTGTACAATTATTGGGTGTATCCGAGGTTAATTAAACGGCTCCTTGAGTTATTAATTACCGAGGTTGAGGTGAACCGTAGAGTAATGAATTATGAATAAATAATGCGTACATGTAGGTGGACGGATGAATAGACTGACGAATATATGAACGATTGACTACTGGTGGAATAGATCAATAAATTAATACATCAATGGTACATTTTACTCGGTGAATGGATGGATATATGAATAGCTGAATTGCTGAATTAATATCTGAATGTTTTAATATACAAATAAAATAATGAATAGATGAAGGAAATTGTGGAATCGATTAATATACGTTTGAAGGAATATACGGAGAATGTGATTTCACGAACAAATTAATAGACAAATTAATGGTTGCGTGATTGAATCGATAGACATATGATTCAATGGATCAATAAGAATATGAATTCAGAAATGAATGTATAATGATGTATGTTAAAGCATAGGTGGGTGAAACGGTGAATGCATGCATACATGGGTGAATGCATAGATGAATTATTGAACGGATGAATGGATGAGTGACTGAATGAATGCCAGTTTCTGGTTAACCTGTCTTCAAACAGGTTTAGCAGGAAAACGAGGCACGTGTGTGTGTATAGTTGTGTTAGCGAGCACACGAGGGGGCTGTTGTCCAGCACCGCGCCCGGCCGCCTTTGTCTCCCTCGTGGCAAAGCAATAATTTGTGGCTGAGTCGACCTCGGAGAAGCCCACGACCGCTTCAGATAATCGTCACCGTTTGATGGCCGTGAGCGGGAATGCGATCTCGGGCCGTCGGGTTTGCAGTGCACCACACTCACCGTTACGCAATCGCTCCTCGAAAGTGCTCGCGAACAGCACTTGCCCCAACAGTCTGTTAAGTCTACGGAGGGAGAGCTCTGTGTTTATTACGAGCGTTGAGCGCGTGTCGTATAAGAGTGTAATATTACCACTGCCTCAGTTTCCAAGCGCATGACTGCAATAAAAACACATGGGCCGTGTCGACATAAACACCCGGTTTTGTATTAACGTGGGCCAGGTAGATTGCCTTGGCTTGCATCGAGAGATTATTCATTGTGGTTACGTTTTTTTTTAAACACACCATCATCATGAGCCATGGACTATCCACTGCTGGTTGAAGGCTTCCTTCGTGTCGTTGCCATCCCTCAACATCCTGGGGGGGGGGGGGGGTTGCCACAATCCACGTCGCTTCCCACAAGCGAACTAATCTCATCACCACGCATCCTCACACGGACGTCAATGTTCGTGCAAGCCCCTAAATTATCCAGGCATGGCTGTGGTGGTGGTGTAAACCTGTGATCCAACATGGGCTGACGGATCATGCAGAGGTGCGTGAGAATCACAGATCTGCTGGACCTGCAGGGAGGACAGGATATGGCCAGGATAGCACGTGAGTTTGCGAACCCATCTGTGCGGACCTGTGTTATCGCTTTGTATGCGTGGTGGACTTTGTCCCAGGACTCTGGTTTCCTCCCAAAACACACGACGCGAATCATCCTAATATAGCAGGACCCTGCAGAGAGAGAAAAAAGTATCGTGTCACAGTGTGGCTTTCCCAGATAAATGCCTGATGTTGCATAGTGGTGGTGCAGTGGTTCGATTTCTGGGCACGGCTAACATCAGTGGGTCTCCTGTGCCTCGCTTCACTTGATCAACGTAACCTGACCAGCAATGATGAAGGATGGTCAAACAACACCCACGATTCCAAAGACATGAGTTAGGCCTTCTCCTAACATTGACATGGGGGCTTTAAATTAATAAGTACGTGAATAGCGCTCCACTGGGTGTTCGGGTTGTACCCCATGTTGTTCAGCATGATGTCCGACGTTTTGCTCGACGTGCGTGGGAGCTTCTGTAGCTCCGAGTCAGATGTCATGCGAAGAGCACGAGGTACACACACACACGAACACCCAACGGACAACGACGAACCATTAAATACCCACGCAGGAAAATTACACAATTTATGTTGAGTCTTATTGTTTATTTTGCATGGGAATATGTAGAACTTTTACAAAACAAGCAAGTTACAGGACACTGCCGCAGTGGCACAGGACACGCAATGCAACGCTAAACACCTCTGACCATTACGGAGAGGAGGGCATCTCGGGTGCATCCACAATTCCATACATGGGAGGTAGAATAACCCAAATACTACCATGAATGGCTTTAACCAGATCCCTCACGCGTGCGTACGTGGCTCTGGTCACGAGCCAGGAGCTAACTGGCCTCAACCTAGCCCTGACCAGCGAGCCAGAGCCATCGAGGTTCGACTCCCCGGCTAAATTTGCCAACCCGGTCTTTTCACCCCAAATAGAACTGGCGTTGGGCAGCTGGTCGGGCTGGTGGGCAGATGAGGTGTTGAGCGCTTGTGTCTGTGCGTTGGGCCGGAGGAAATGCTGGCGTGTCGTGCTGGCGATGTGTTCTGGTTCTAGCAGAGCAAACCCCGTGCTGCTACCCGCACGGGTCACGTGGGGATTTAACCCGTGCGTGCGCTCCACACGAACGCACGAGCCACGCGTACAGATAATGTACATCTTGCACAATACGCAGACTCAAAGTGTACAATACAATACAGTTCAGATTATATAACGTCCACTTTGTAGGTAGGGGGGGTTCCCCCCACTGGAAACAGTTCTCACAAATTGCATTAGTATCTCTTTGCTTTGTGAAAAGTCAAAAGCGGTTCTTGCTTGGACAGACCGATCCCCGATACAAGAAAGTGGAATCTCTACCGCTGGATCAGCGTCGAGAGCGGAGAAGCGGCGTACGCACTTGGAATTGGTTTGATTATTCAAACACAACTGGGCTGCGTGAGTGATGACTTGCAAAAGACGTAAATTACGTTTTACGACAAACGCTTTTAAATAAACTCCATAGGATAAGGAGCGTTATCCGAGGTCACATGGGAACAGATGAGATTGAGATTTTCAAAACAAAACGCCTTCTTCTTCTTCTATGAGGGGTACAGCGAAAATCCAATGCAGTGGTTAGCGCATTGTGCTATGAACCTGGCGACTTGAATTCGATTCGCGGCCACGGTCATCATCAGTGAGTGGCGAGTGATGTTTCAATCGGTCTTGGACCTCTCCCAATGATGCCAATGACATCACCAAATCCGGCCCATTATCACCTCCCGTTCTCGGGGCACGTGTGGGAACCGAAGCAAAACCGATCATTTGTCGAGCAATCGATTTCTTAAACAACGGGATATCCCCAGATCTACACAACACACAGTGCAAACACAGCCAACGCACAGGACACAAAGATGAGTCCCCGTTCATCACTAAATGGCCTTCACATCACATTGCCCTTGTGCAGAGCTCGGTGCACCTTGCAGACACGTGGCATGGCTACGGCTTGCCAGCAGGTCAAGGGGCAGACCCAGGTGGAATGGGTTAAAAGACTGGAGAAAACATAGTTCCATGTAAAAAGGAGGCGTTCAATATTCATGAGTTGCAAGACCCTTTGTTGGGAAGGTCCTTCATCAGAATGTATGGATAATTCTATTTATATTGAGTGTTGTGCCATATGCAATGGAATCACTTGCACTTGAACGAGATATTTTCGTGCCAAATGGGCTATCACGTGTTTATAAACAAAGTACTGTATTGAATTACGTTTGTTCAAGGTTCGACATCATCGAAAAGCAAATGGAGATTGCAGCTGAAAATGTGCGATGTGGATTGTGACATCTGGTTGTTTTGCGCAAAGCATTATGGGCGTTTCAAAAATGGTTGTAAACAGTGTGTGGGATGTGCTGTGGGGAGAGGCAAAGGTGAAAACATGTACAAGGTTTGGCGACAATTGCCGTGCGTTTTGAGCGATGCAAACATTTTTTTTATTTCCCACAATGAAGGCTGCGTGGCTACAAGGTGAACAGCAGATGGCAATGCCCCCCCGATTAGCACGGTTGGCTACGTACGGTGAGAAAGAAGTTAAACATACATACAGAAAACTATTTAAACTATTCCTATTTTCATTTGTACCAGGTAAGGCCCACTGAGCTATATAGCTCTTTTTCAGAAACGACCTGGCCACAAATGATAGCTCAACGAAGTGGCTTATCATGTGGAAATGAATAGCAGCCAAATTACTCTTAACGCATGTTTCTAAATGTGGAAAGAAAAAAACCGAAGGAGCCGGAGAAAAATCCACGCGACCAAGGGAAGAACATGCAAACTCCAAATATACAGACGTCAAGGTCGGAATCGAACCCACGACCTCTATACGAGGCGAGGTCGTTAACATCTCCCGACCGTGACGCTCCAACAACCGTCAGTTTCACCAACTCGTTCGCATGTCTCTGCTTCCGGCCTGCACCAACCCACACTGAACCAAGCGTGGTCACATAACCTCCATGACCCACACGACGTGGGCAAGTCCCTAATCCAGCAGTTGATTGACAACATGGGCTGCTCATGCACGTGTACAAAGTTATGGAATCCCAAGCACTGGTTCAATTCAATTGCTCATGATGGGGTTGAGTGGCACTGCAGTTCTGAGTCCACCTACTGCGTCTGTTTCTCTCCACCAAACTCATTCTTATTGCCCTAACCACATCATGTCTCACATGCCTCGACCAGGCCACCTCGAAACCATTCACTTCACCCTTAATCTCTGGCGCCCTCAAGTGGCTGTACACGATTTTTCTTAATTGTGAACAGCGCTCGCCACCTTGTGGTACATCATCATCATTACCATAAACAGATATTTTCTATCTACTGCTAGATGGACTCAAGGGAGTCTATCACCGCCATGTCTCACAGCCCTGAGATGCGCCAATCCACCTCGCACCTGCACGTGCACTGATTGCATCACTCATTCCATCCGGTGAATGAGAATACGAGAGAAATTAATTCACAAGTACTATTTTTTCCAAAACACCACAAGCAATACTGGAAAATATATATTTAGTGAAAATCGTTGAGCTGTGGAATTTATGCGCTCCATATGAATACATTCGGTGTATGAAAATAATAACTTATCACAATTTGCCAATTCACTGCTGTAACGGTAGTTAATTAACCATACTTCACCACCACGCTGCTCACTGCGATCGATTCAGATGTCACACTCACCACCGAATTTGGGCCGAGCACAAGTACAAATTCCTGGGGAAACCCAGCTCCACTCACATTACTTTAACAGCGCTGACAGTGGCAGATCGACGGTGGAGGGGCAGGGGGCGAAAATTGGTATTTCATTAATTGGTATTCACGGGGAATATACATTGACTTTTTTTGGTTATTAATGTGGGAGCCCTATTTAAAAAATCTTTAGATTATTGGACCATGCCAGATCCACTTCTGAACTCCGGAAATCATGTAAACGCCAACCGCTTGTTAACCGACTCGAGTTCTGGTTGAGATCGGGCCAACTCAAGTTGATGGTTGTCCATTGGAGTGAGGTGATCGCACGTCATGCAACCCAGTGTCCGTGCAGGGCTGAAGGAGAAAACACCTGTAGCTGAGTGACCTCCCCACGGTCACATGGCTACAGGTGATTGTTGGACCATTCCTTCAGGCACGCGTAGCACGCAGACGCCTGCTCGTCGTCGGCTCCAAACGTGTCCTTGAGCTTCTTCTTAAAACTCTCCTCTTTCTTGCCCATCTGTAGGTACTGGCCCAGCAACTTGTATGCCTGCAGTCATTTAGAAACACACACATGGAATCAGTTTCATAAAGGGCATCGGCTAGTGCATGGGTCAGCAACCAAGAATCATTTTTTTCGAATTCAGGAACAAAACGTCAATATTTCAAGAGCCGCAAAGCACTGTGTGGTGAATGCGAGACGGTGCTGGACCTTAATAAAATAACGCCACGAAACAGCAGTCATCATGGGACCTCCTTTGCCAGTACCAAAATATACTAATAGGGTTTTTTCCCCTTTTTTCTGGCAACAAAAAGAAAGCTGTCTCTGGTGTGGACCAATCAGTTTCAAAGACAATGCATAAATTATCAGAGTATTGTTTTTTGTTTGCATTTGACTGCAAGTATTGTGGTTAATGTAAGCATGATTCCTTGCAAAAGATGTCAGTTTTGTTGCCAGAAAAAAGGGGAAAAAAACCTATTAGAAGCAGCAGTCCTTAAAGAGCCGCATGCAGCTCTGGAGGGCTTAGTGCGTGCGGGGTTTGCAAAGGCACTTGGCAGCCATTGGAGCATTGCACAGTAACAAGACGTTGGTGTTACTACCTTTTGCTGTCCACCACATAGCCCAGCCAGTAGCCTTCAAGTGTTGCGTTAGCGTGGTGTTCACCTAAGTCAGGGGTCGGCAACCAAAATAACAAGAAGAGCCATTTCTTTCCAATTCGGTACAAAATTCAGTATTTCAAGAGCCGCAATGCATCTGAGTACATACTGTACATACGTACATATTGTCAAGAAGCAGCCCGTAAAGAGCCGCATGCGGCTCCGGAGCCGTAGGTTGCCGACCCCTGACCTAAGTACTATCCAGGCTCAACTCCGCTTAGCGTTCCAAAAATCTCATGAGGATAGGGCCCATTCCGGGTGATTTCACCATAGGCCATTCATTTCCAGCTCCCGCTATGTACCTTGTCCAGTCCTTCTTTCTGGAGGCGAGAACCGAGTGTCGGACCAATTCCGGGTAAATCCGTCACGGGTTTATCTCCCATGGGCTCCGAGATGAAGGCTCTGTGCTTCTCCGAGTTTGATGACATCACGTGTCGAGCTCCAGGATGCTTGATGGCAAGTCCTTCTGCAATTCCAGGTGAATAATAAGTACGCATTTCATATCATAACCATCAGCAGCCAAGTACGTTGAACTTCTTTCGTACCGTACGTAGCCAACCGTGCTAATCGGAGGTGCGGGGGAAGGACAACTAAACACAAAGAGCAGTTCTAAAGGAATGAGTTTTCAATCGAGAGCCATGATCTGTCCACTGCTTAAGGCAGCGGTCGGGAACCTATGGCTCGCGAGCCATATATGGCTCTTCCGGTGACGGCATATGGCTCCCAGACAAATTTGAGTTGAAAAAATAATAAAAAAATAAAAATAAAATCAGTTTGGAACTGATTTTAAAATACTTGTGATATTGCTTAATAATACTGTGTCATTTTAAAGTAAACAGAAATTAGTTTTGAAGATAAAATTTCCCGGGTCACGGGTCCCGTGACCAGAAGTCGCATTAAAAGTAAGACATATTTAATTTATTATACGTTAAAAATACTATATGGCTCTCAATGAAATATATTTAGAAATATTTGGCTTTTATGGCTCTCCCAGTCAAAAAGGTTCCCGACCCCTGGCTTAAGGCCTTCCCCCAAACCGTCGAGCTGATTGCATTGCTCGATCCGGGCTGTGGACATGCCCCTTGTGGATCAAATCTGTAAATGACGGGAAAACCCCATCACAACAAAATGATAGTACATGCGAGAAAAACCCCACAGATTACAAACAACACACACACACGGGTACGTAAAGCACTCCGCCTTGTGTGCGTTATGCAAAACCCATCAGCACGTTCCTGAAGAACTGCACTGCGGTGATTCTCGTCTTAGATCACACTCACAAAATAAACTTGACGAAACACATGGCTGACAGCAGCAGCGATAGAGAGAGGCAGACAACCATGGGCCGGTTTCGTTGCTATTAAAACTCATCAGCACAGTCATCGTCAGCTTGCAAAGCATGTCTCTGCAAACCGTGAAAGTCCCCGCAATTCCACACGATGGGGCCCATCAAATTATGGCCCGAATCACAGACAATATGTTCCATCAAAGACCCCTTTGTTTATCTTGATGTAAGTGGTAATTTTAGCTGTAGAATTTGGTTTGCGTATGATAAATTGCTGCATAAAAACCCCTTCTAAGGGTGAAGCCTTTAGTAACATAACCGAGATAAGTACAGTATACTAGAGCTCCATGAACTCCACCGTGAGATCTACGGATTCGCATCAGCGTAGGTTCACATTCTATAGATTCACACTCCCCCATCGAGATTCAAACGAGTACCCGGTCAGTCGCGGAAAGCAACAGCAGCGCTTGGGAAGAAGAGAACCCGGGACGGCCTGGTGTGTGTGGTTATTATCCAACCCCACACACATCCTGGCGTGGAGGGCGAAAGTCCTCCATCGCCCTCCAGTGGCTAGGAACGGAATTATCAGTTCTATTCATGCAATAATCGACAACGGAGGGGGGGTTTTACTGGTAGGAAACTCCTGGTTACACCAGCCCACAGGGGATTATTATGTCTGTCCGTCCGTCCGTCCGTCGTGAAGGGAGGGGTTGGATGGGGAGGGAGGGGCTGGGTGGAGAGGGGAGGGTGGGGAGGGGCTGGGTGGGGAGGGGCTGGGTGGGGCTGGGTGGGGAGGGGCTGGGTGGGGAGAGTGGGGAGGGGCTGGGTGGGGAGGGTGGGGAGGGGCTGGGTGGGGCTGAGTGGGGAGGGGTTGGGTGGGGAGAGTGGGGAGGGGCTGGGTGGGGAGGGTGGGGAGGGGCTGGGTGGGGAGGGTGGGGAGGGGCTGGGTGGGGAGGGAGGGGCTGGGTGGGGAGAGTGGGGAGGGGCTGTGTGGAGAGGGGCTGGTCACCCCGTGGTGCCCTTATAAAACTCAACGTTTAACCTACTCACGCCGGCTTGTGTCCGCCCTCACAGTCGGGCATATTTGCGGAATATACCACGCCGCCGTTGACCCTGGCCATTGACCGAGCAACCCAACGTTCCTACCAGCTCCCTCCGCAGGAATGTGTTTAAAGCATGGCAGTCGCCCGTCTTCGTATTATCCAGGCGCACAATTGCTTAGATTCTAAGACCAGGTGCATTCCAGTTAATTATGTCACAGCAGACAAATGTGTACTGGGCTGCAATTTGACAATCTTGGATGCACCTACATTTTATTAAATTAAATTATGACAGATTATGCTGTTGGGCTCTCTTACGTCAATTGCGTAAATTGTATGGTTTTAGTATGGCCATAGAGGGGACTGTAATTCGTTCTTCCTCTGAGGTCAAAAACTTGGGTGTTATCCGAGACTTCAGTTTGACATGAGGCCCACGTATGTAGTAATATTACCAAAATCTCGTTTTTTCATCGACGCAATAGAGCTCGTCTAAGACCGAGCCTGTCCCGTCTGGATGCTGAGAGGCAGGTGCATGCCTTTATTTAATCGAGGTTGGATTACTGGAATGCCTTGCTTGATGGCGTTTCTGAAATGTTTTAAAATAGATTACAATATACTGTATTCAAAACTCTGCTTGCCTAGGTTTTAACCAAATCTAAATCGCGTGTCCATATTCTTTCCACCATACACTGCCTCCCTGAAAAGTACGGAGTCGAGCTTAAGATTCTTCTTCTCGCGTTTCAAGCCTTGCATGAGTTGGCTCCGAAACACCTCGCAGATCTACGAAAACTTTGATTTTCTGCTTCCGGTCTACTCATTATTCCAAACACAAGATTTGGTTTTATGGAAGACGGAGCTGTTTGGATTGTGGAAATCCCTTCCTCCTCAGTCCATTCGGGAAATCGGAGTCTGTCGCACTTTTAAAAATGCATCTTAAAAACTCACCTGCTTTCTCCAAAACCTAAGCATTATGTAAAGCGCTCTGAGGCTTTGTGCACATTTAGCTATATAAAACCCAGGTGATTATAATTTGCGATGGAAAGGACATTTTAAAATACAATTGTTGAGTTTTATACAGCGTCACAATCGGTAACTAGAGGCAAGTTGGAAGGCAGAGAGATGGTGAGCGCCAAAGCTAAAAACAATTGCACAAGCGCTGCAATCCTCTATATATTAAGATGTTTTCAATAATGGAGTGTTCATGCAGGCGTGCATGGCCACCACTGCCTGGCTAAGTTATTATTAATGATGAAATATAAATCTCTTCTTCTTCTTGGTTCTTTCGGTAATGTCACGTAGAAGGGAAATAATAAAATAATAAAAATAAAACAGAATAAAATACTATTTTATTATAAAACACGTAGAAGGGAAATAAAATTAAAACATAATAAAATACAATTTTCACGACGTTTCGGCCACAACACAAGCAGCCGTCCTCAGGTGAAGAAACAGAGCTATCGGAAAGACAATGCTCTGTCTTCAGGACGGCTGCTTGTGTTGTGGCCGAAACGTCGTGAGAATTGTATTTTATTATGTTTTATTTTTATTATTTATTTCCTTTCTACGTGACTTTACCAAAAGAACCAAGAAGATGAATGCCTGCAGTCACGAAAGCTTTAAATCGAAATTTATAAATCTCTTGTATTAGCCCGGAACATCCGAATATTGCAATCCGAGTGAAGATGTGGAATGTTTTTTTTATGATAAAACATCTCTTGTATTATTTTCTTGTATCAAAGTACCATACGTTTTTTTCATTGGAATGCCAGAATACAATACACCATCATGCACAGATGTGCAGAACCATGAGTTAACATTTATTGAATTCATGTTCAAACAAGTGCAACAAATTCTGCAAAAAAACGCAATTGCCAATGTTTTCACATTAAGTTAGCTACTTGAACATTTTTCCATTCACAGTATTCCCTTAACATCACCCCAATGAAGCAGGTTGCGTAGCATATTGGGATGTATGTGGGAACGCAGCCGTGAGGGCATCTCCTGCTGAGATGGAGCAATGAATTAAGCTGATGTGCAGGCGACAGATGGTGACGACTTGGGATGGCCTTCATCCAGCAGTGGGTTGATTATGGCTAATGATGATGATTGATCAAATTAAATTGAATGTACTCCAATTGCTCCCCACAGTCTGGCTAGGAGGGCAACACCAGCCAGGTGGCCCACGACAAAGCCTGCTACAGGAACGCATCGCACCAATCCATGAGACACTTGAAACACTGCGACGCTTGCCGGCTGTTGGCCTCACATATGTACGTGAGCCACTCCTTGAAGAGCTCCTCATTCTTGCGAAGCAGCAGGAACTGTCCCAGAACCATGAATGCCTGTGAATGCAACACACCCGCAAAGACAATGATCCTTCCCCCCTGTCTCAGTCTTTCACAGACTGATGGGGCGATTGCTTTTCACAGGGGCACCTATGAAGATGCTCCGGCACGGCACACAAGGGCGTGGGATGGGAAGAAAAAAATACCAGGCCCAGCCGGCATTATCCCACAAAAACGTGCGAGTAACCAGCTGCCATCTAATTCTAGATTTGAAATTTTTGTGACTGCAAGGATCCATACTCTTTGGTTCTTTCGGTAAAGTCACGTAGGTGAAAAAAATAATTACTGTAGTTTTCACACCTAATGATGATTGCTTGTGTTGCAATCGAAACGTCGTGATTTAATTTAGTTGTTTTCATTTATATATTTATTTTATTTTACTTTCACCTACGTGACTTTACCGAAAGAACGAAAGAGTAATGCTGCCATCTAACCATGATTAACAAAGACAATACCTTATCAAATCCTTCTTTCTTCAGTTGAGTGCCCCTCTGTCTGTTGATGCCAGGCAAAGTCGTGATCAATTTCTCCCCCATGGGCTCCATGATGAACATTTTGTGCTTCAGAGAAGTCGACGACATTGTGTTATCCGCGTGAACCTTAGTGCTGCAACAACTCCTTCTGTAATTACATAAGAACACAAACTACTTTTGTGATTTATCACAAGTTCACGTACGTCTTGCAATAACAAAGGGTGGGTACGTCTGACGGATATAAAATTAGAATTTCATGCACAAAGTGAACATCAGAGTAGGTAAGACAATTAAATGGAGACCCACTTTCAATTTAAAAATTATGTTTAAAGTACAGGATGATTAGCACGGTTGGCTATGTGCGGTGCAAAAGAAGTTCAACATACATTCAAATAAGGCAGCAGAGGACAATGGAGCAATATCCATTGTTGTAACTATACTCCGATGTTTGTATGACTTACCCTGTTCAAATCCTTGCTTAATTCCTCCTCTTATTCCGCTGTTTATAAAATTAAGTTAATGCCTACAATTCTAAGACTCGGACGGTTGACCCAAGTCCTTGATTGCTTGGGTGGTTGCTGCTGGATAACGCTGCTTTGGAAGCAGTGGCATCGAACGTGGTTGGCATGGACCCTGGTGCAAGGAATTAAATTGGGACCCCCCTTGTCCCATCCCCTCCCACCACCACCCCCTTTGTAACAGCACCCTGGCCCTCTTCCAGCCCGTAGGCATATGTGCAGTTGTACCGCCTGCACACTCGATAGCTACGCCACTATTTGTAAAACAAACAAACAAACAAATCGGTATAATGATAGTTATAGAGGAGTTTATTATATACTCGCATTTTGCCAGTCCTAGGACGGAAGCTGTAATATTACCGACAAAATTTAGCAGAGTATAATTGTATCTTTTGTAAATTTAATGGCAGTGAATCTTGCACTAAAGTACGTCATCAAACACTTCACTGCATTTCACTGTAGCACTGTATTAATGGCAGTGATTCTTGCACAAAACTAAGTCATAAAACACCTCACTGCATTTCACTGTAACACTGTATATAACTTACCTTGAATTTGTTCAAATTCACTGCTCTGATACTTGATTCTCTTCTGCTTTCGGTCGCTGGAGTTGAAATTAATTGGAAATCGATACAATATCTGGAAAATAACCGAGAAATGTCTATTTTACCATAATGTAGAAGCATAAATTAGACTTACCTTTTGTCTCAAGTGCTGAAGAAATAAATAAAGACACCAAATCCACTTTGTTGCTGATTCACTTTCAATAAAAAAAAAACGTCAAACTTAAAGCGAATTTGCGGAAAAAAATATTTCCGCTCGACCTTTTATCTGCTGCGCGAGTGTAAAAGTCCACCCGCTCATGAATATTAATGACGGGGGGGGGGGGTGCGGCATGTGGAGTGACGTCACGCGCGTTACACACAGACATTCTTGGCTCATCATAGTAGCAATGGGAATTGTTTAGCTGTACTTCACCACGCTGGTAAATGTGCGGGCTGCTGAGGGAAGGCCCAGGGAGGGACTGGCTCGGATACCACTTGATTCTGACGTTTGCCGGGATTTGCAATACACACATAGACACGTGTTTAATTTAATAAGCGCAGGAGAAATGGTCTAAATCATCAACAGGGATTGATTCCAGTAATTAATTTTACAGCAGTGACTATATTGTGATTTTTTTTTTGGTGGGGGGTGGGGATGTGTTATTCGTGAATAGAAGTTATCTTAATCGGGGCTTGATTTATGTAATAAAGTTAATATTGTGATTAGGAAAACTGAAAACATGTGTGTGCTCACAGCAAACTGTTGTGAACTTTGTAGGGTGTGAAACGATACATTAATTAATATCGACGACTAATGTATAAACAGGTTTTAAAGAGCTAGCATAAACTATGGAGGTTTTTTGTTAAAATGTATGCAACCACTAGAGGCCGCTACATGCAGCACGAATTTAAATATAGAATCGATTCCTAATATCGAACCGCATACATATATTGAATCGTCGCATTGCAATACACTACATCCAATTCCTATTGGCGATTCAATTAAATAATCGATTCTTTGTCTCGTTCAAGTTCATTTATTAGGTATAGACCTATGAGCCATTCGGCTCTTGAATCGGGTGCAACCGCAACAAACAAAAAACATCTTAAAGTGAATATGTGACTAAGTGTACTAGCTTTACTACGGGACTTGAATTCACCACGCCCGGCCGCCTTTGTCTACCCAGTGGCGATGTTCACACACCACACGAGTTGCTCGTTTGAGGCCGAGTCGACCTAGGGGAGGCCCAGGACCGGTTCAAATAATCGTCACCGTTGGTGGCCGTGAGCGGGAATCGAACTCGGGTCGCCAGGTTCGTAGCGCAGCGCTTCCGCACGCGGGTCAAATGACAGAGGTGACGTCACAGCTCACTTGCTGTGCAAAATAAATGCATTATTGAGCTCCCCCCCCACCCACAAAAAATATACAAAAGTGTATTTTTATAATTAGTGCATGGTCTACAGTCTGGAAAGTACCCACATGGAAAATTTCAAGTTTGTTGCATGTCGGGAAGTACGCTAAACATTTTGAACAGACACATTCACAAATTTCCCTTTTATATATAGAGAGAAGAGAAGAAGATAAATAAATAATACAAATTGTAAATAACAAATTGGGAACCGGCGTTCGCTACAATGAATATACAATAAGTATAACCCGTAAAAACCAAGTTTTTCACTCTAAATCCTTTATATGCGTGGCGGCTAGAGTCCTCTCGTCCTCTGGCTTGAGATGGCTGCCACCTATGGGTCAGATGAGTGTCTGCAGTATTAAACAATTGGTAATTAAATATTGAATTTGTTTTCCCTAAACAGTGTAAAATTTTGGAGAAAAAAATTTCACGAACATTAATTGTCTCGCACAACGAGTCTATGTGCAAAATGTCAGCTCGATTGGATCACGGGAAGTGGGTTAAAAAACGATCGAAAGGTTTGCACGGTCGTAAGCAAGCAAGCACGCAAGCGAACTTAATATAAAGGATTTAAAAACAAGGACACACGATCTCTTGACACGAACGATCTCTTGACACGAACGGTTTCATGAATGTTTCGTTTCCATTGACAAATTCATCAGCAGCCAACAGCTGGGACATTTAAACCGTTAACGCCACAAAAAAGGGCCCACATTTATCCCACACGGCCAGACACAAACAGCACCGTTGAAGGTGCTTTAAAATAATCAAGATAAGAGAGATTTCGTTCGCTATGTCGACTGTACGCATCTGTCGATTAGTCAACACGGTCATGATCATCGGTAGCCAAGATGTATCCACTGCTAGACAAGGCACGGGAGTGATAATAAGGTAAATATCGTGAATTAATTCGTATACTGTTACAGTACTTCAAGGCGTTTACGCATTGCAGTACTGCCAGAACTGTGCATCCTTTTAAGTAATTATCGTGGATTAGTATCGATTTTAAATAGCGCAGTACAGTACTGTATTCGAATCGCCAAATGCTATAAAACAGTGTCTGTGTTGTTAATAATTATAACGTTAATTTCAAGAATTCAAAATTAACATACTTTACCAGGCGGGTTGGTGAAGGTGTTGGAGCCACGCCACTGATGTTAGCCGTGAGCCGAGCATCGGAAGTCTAATCGCTTCCCATCCCCCATAAGTTTGATACAGTACCGTGATACGTTTATAGACGTACCACACACATAACAGGAATTGTAGAGGACTTTGAAATAAACGTGAAAGTCTCGCTATGTATTCCAACAATCTCAATAAAATGTTTATTGTTTATATTTGTATTATTTTATTATTTCCCTTCTACGTGACTTTACCGAAAGAACCAATAATATAATCTCGATACACTTGTTAAATGTGTTCAACACTGATTATATTACTTTGCCCAACATTGCTGGTGCGTTCTTTTCTGCAACCGATAAATGTTTTAATCATTTCAATTTAGTGGGGTATCTATAAACGGATCGCCATGTACAGTTGCCCAAAATAACGTGCGAGCAAAACGATGAATGAAACATAGCATTAATCAAACGACACAATAACTAGCTATTAACTAATAAACGAAACAATTCGACGGAGACGATATGCGTGAACAAACCCGCTAGTCAAACTGCACAAATAGGTGGCCAGAGACCAAATAATTGGATCGCGTTTCACTTCCATGTTTATATTTTTCACTGAATTCCTTACATTACACCTTAATGCTTTAAAAGCTTTACAAATTTAGCACGCCAGTGACTCATTGATAAAGTATCGTGTCGTGAAAAATAACTTATTACTGTATAAACACCCCCTTATTAATTATTATTACCTTCAAAACAGATCCCAGGGGGTCGTGGGGGGGTGAATGTCAGTGCAGAGTTGGGCTGAGGGCATCGGCAACTCGAGCAACTTGTGACTCGCTAAACCCATTAAAATCACTACTTTAAACACCAACAAACACAATACAAACCTGTTTATAGGCGTGCTTGAGAAGAGACCTGGGTATAGTCCACTTAATATTTCTTTAACGTTCTTCTTATTACAATCTCAGCGATCAGAGCGCGATGCGGCCGGGAAGATTAAGCCTCGCATTGAGCGCCCTGCTGGGGGCCTCGGTGGCAGGCCTCAGCCTCGGTCTGGTCTGGATTTTATACCGGCGAAGGCGAGGGTCGCCCGGCGGCGCCTCGCAGGACCTCGTGCCCTCCAGCCGTGCCACCGTCGTCGACGTCGCCGTCAACATCGCCACGTCGGCGACATCGAAGCTCTCCCGCGGTCACGACGAGATGGTGCAGCAGCTGGGGACGTTGGCGGACAGCCTGAACGAGGCTCGGGCGGACGTGCGGCGGCTACGAGAGGGGCTGCCCGGCATCGTGGAGGAGGCGGTGGCGGCCGGGTCGGTCCGCCGCCGTCGCCGCGGTCTCCAGTCGAGCTCCAGCAGCAGCTTTTACACCGCCAGCCCCGGCGAGACATCATCGGGGTGAGCGGCGAGGAGATGAGGTGTTGATGGGGGGGTCCCTGGGATGAACGGGGTCAGGGTGACAGGGCAGGTCGTGGGGGTCAGATGGGGCTTGTGGGGGTCAGATGGGGGGAGATCTTCGGGGTGAGTGGCGAGAGGGATGAGGCGTTGATGGGGGGGGGGGGGTCCTGGGATGAACGGGGGTCAGGGTGAGAGGGCCAATTGTGGGGGTCAGATGGGGGAAGATCTTCGGGGTGAGTGGCGAGAGGATGAGGCGTTGATGGGGGGTCCTGGGATGAACGGGGGTCAGGGTGACAGGGCCATTTGGGGAGGTTGGTGCAGATGGGGTAAACCTGCAATTTGGCCTCAGTCTTTGAAGTTCATCACGGTTATGTCGGACCGCTGTGGGGGGGATCTGCACTGTCACTTCAGAGGTGGTTAATAGCCAAGTCGTACCGGTAAAAGCAACAGGACTAATATTTCTGGTTCTCTGGTTCAGTGTGTAAATTGGAAATGTTCTATCAAGAAGCGCATTATGGATATGCCGGGGCATCTCGGGTTAAGTGCGGTTTGAATATTTTACAGGTCGCTAAAATGAAGCCCCGATAAGTCAACTTCTAAGGAATTTGACTTTCGGTTTTTACGAATGTCAGCATGGTTTGCGCTTGAAAGGTGTCTTGTCTTCTCTGCTAACTTTCCCTTCATATCTTCTTCCTCCTTTTCTCCGCTTCGCAGACTCCTCTCAGATTCCCCATAAGGCGTACCCCTTTTTTTCCCTTCCTTCGCTTCTTTACCCTGGCTAGGATTCGAAGGAAAAAAAAAATCCTAAGGAGCAATAGAACCGATTTGAATGGATCATTATCAAGACTTAAGGATGAACATGAGACTGAATGAAATATACTTTGCTGCTGAACTTGGAGAACTAACACAACAGTGCTTCCTCTTTATATCTTTCCTGAATATTCACTAACAACACCAAGGACGGAACCTGCTGAAGAAGATGCGTTTCTGCTCACCACTGTCCACTACCACTGCCCACTGCTTTATCATTCGTGTAATAACTGCATACGATGCTCACACCACTTTCATTCAAGTGGTTTCCAGTTTAACAGACCATTGTATACATGCTGGATGATAGTATCCGTATGCTGTGCGGGTCATGCATGGGGGGGGATTCTTTGATCATTTATTTTACCATAGAGGTTGGGGGGAAGCTTAATTGTTGTACCATAGTAATCTACAACACTGGATTTTGCTGCAGTGCCCTCTGCTTTGTTTATCACCGTTGCTGAGCAAAGGTCCATAAGCCAAGCGGCGAGTAATAGAGAGCGCTATTGAAGGTGCAGCCATTCGACAGCCTTCAATGCTATTTTCAGCATGTTGGTCACCTATCCCAAGCATTATCCAGGTTAAATACCTGCTAAGCTTCCGAGAACTAACAAAATCGAGTGCATCTCGATGATGCGGTCATAAGCAGACCATTCTGGGCTGAGTCAAACGTGGCTGGCTTATGAACTCAGCATTATAAATAGGAGCTTGGTCCTCCAATTTTTTTAAGTTGCACTCGTACCAATTATAGCAATGGAGTGACTGTGCTGTCATAGACATAGTTTTTAAATCAAATCCCAGTGGAATACTGCACATAAAAAAATTAAGTATCATTTGTGTTGGTCAAAGAAATGCACGTGATAATGTGTGTTAAATGTTTAATTATGTATAGCCCTTTTGCCCATCCACTGCTGGATGAGGAGTTTTTTCACATCATGCAATTGGCAGGGCTTATTTAGACATACTTCACCACGTTGTGATATTTAAAACACGACTTCTGCAACTGTAGGTGAAACATTTGTCGGTAGATAAAAGTTGCAAGATTCAGAGAGTATGAGCTAAATTGTGCAAAGACATCATTTACGCTGTGTGAATGTTTAAACTGGTCATTGATATTTATGAAAATAAATTTCTCCGTTGTGTAAATACTAATCTGTAAAGAACATATCGTGCTCATGTTCACTGCAATACCGTATTCGGGGTGTAATGATGCACCGATTCATTAATGAATGTTGATTCTTAAGCTCATGATGTATGCACATATTTTATATGTGGGTGGTGTGGTGGTACAGTGGTGAGAGCTTTGTGCTAGAAACCCACCAATCCAAGTTAAATTCCGGGTCATGGCAGCTAACATCATTGACAAGTGATATCTTAAACAGTCCTTGGAAGACCTTCATCCAGAAGTGGATTGACAAAGGGCTGGAAATTATGTATTACTTATTCATGTTTTGTGTCCTATGCGTTTATGTGACCATGCAGCCACTAATTGCCACGACATTCACTTGCAAAGTTGAAAGAAAAAAGATTGATTCTTGACTGAAATCATGACCCTGAATTGCAACAATTACTTGGATGAACGCACGCACCATTAACACAGGACATGCAGATATCATTAAACTGTTTTCCTGTTTTATGGTAGAAAAAAAGTTACTTTTAATATTAAATAAATTTTACAAGTTATGACAGAGCAACTGCTAAATCTTTTCTGGATATGATAATTGGTTCTTTACCCTTCTATCTGGCAACAAAACTGACACCTTTTTGCAAGGAGTCATGTTTGCATAGACCGCAATACCTGCAGTCATAATACAAACAAAAGAACATAACTCTGATAATGTGCACTGTCCTTGAAGTTGATTGGTCTTTTCTGGATATCCAGCCTTTTAAATTATAATGGCTTTTTAGAAATGTGTGGGTTTTGACAGTACTCTTGACTATTTAGTGTTCGAATGTTGAATTTTCAACACATAAAAAAGATATGTGTGTTATTGACACTTGTTTTACACACCATTAAACGATGACTGAAATATTCCATTTGCGGTATTTTACATTTTTGTAAGTGCAAGACATTTACTTCACAAAGTTTACTTTCAATTCTATAAAAACACACATTTCATTAATGCAAATGGCACACTTTAACCTAATTTTCATTACTTGACTGAAGCATACATTGTGGCCTAGAAGTCGATAATAAGTCCTGTGTTACAGTACCTTGCCATAAAAGTTGGTAAAACATCATCCCAGTGTCAATGATGAATGTGGTACGGTTTTTACACTTTCCATTTAAGGTTGAACACGTTTGTGTATTACTATAGTTATGTCCATCTGTGCATCTGTCCATAACGAGAGTGCACTGTAGCTGTTGTATAAAGGATTCGATATTAATTCATTTGTCGTGTAAACCTGTGTTATTATTTGGGACTTATCCAATCGAAAAAGAAGTTTTCCCAAAATTTGGAGACAAACACAGAACAAACATGTCTTGGCAAATACTGGATACAGTACAAACAGGATTTGCCCTGACAGCTACAAGTCAGCTTCCAAACCAACGTGTGTTGGAAAGCATAATCCATGCATATGCGTAATTTGTCCTAACTTATTTACTTCGTATTGGTACACACTTTTTGAGAGTGCCGTCCTGCATTTTTTAAATGTGCGCCTGTGTTTGCTGATGCCTGTTTTCATTTCTGCATGTTGGCTGTAACAGCAGTGATTCAGAAGATGAATTCGGTGACACAGTGGATGGCCCAGGTATGAATGGGTAGTGCTCACTCGTTAAGCATCTGCTCGAATAACAACCACTATGTACACGTGCAGCCCATTTGTCGGTCCAGTTTTGGAGGAGATTCTCCTCATACTTCACCACACTGGTCAGTGAGAGTTCGTAAAGGAAAGAAACAAAGAAGGCATCGCATTAATCCGTTTTTGTACTGTACTCCTATGCTTCCAAGCCTATGCATGCCTTTGCTTCCCGCATGCGCTGACCGTCAAGGTGACGTATGATCAAATAACACGGCACGCACAATGCGTGGAAACCCACATTTAGCAGTGGATTGAAAAAAAATTACGTGTTAACGTGCTGTTTTCCATATGCCGGTGAAATAAAACTCAGCGATGCTACTAATAGGATGCTAATCACATGGCTGTGACTGACATAGGCCAGGCGATGATACTGCTGGAGGAGGAGGAGCTGTATTTTGACGAGGAGTTTGAGGAGCTGGTGCAGCGAGCAGACAGGCTGCATGCGGCGGGCCCAGGAAGCTGGAACGAGGCTTTAAATGCTCTCATCTGCGGTCAGAACAAGGTGGGGGACTGGCACGCAAGGTGGGGGACTGGCACACAATCCCAGCATGGACACGGGCGGCGGGGCATCATTTCAATGCTGACGTTGAAACAGATTTTTTTGTTCTGTAGTTCTGCCCACAGATGTCAACAAACCTTAATTATACAGCCCGCACATCGTTCAAAGTCTGGTGGCAGCCACTTTTTTTTCAGCGTCCAATCTGCATGCGGATTTACTGGGAAAGATAAGAGTGCCTTGTTGACCTGCTCGGAGAAAAGCACCGGCAGGGGATCGGTGCGGATGATGTAATTATATCCAAATCTGGTGCTGTGCTCTTATCAAAAGTCATCAAATAATAGCCACCAGCCACCATGGTCATTAATGATAGCAGATAAGAACGAATTATTTTCTTGAATTGTGCGAGGTTATGCGAAGTTGCTGGGAAAGATTTCCAAAGTAAGTGCCAATAGGTAACCGTGTCTCGTATCCTCCAAACTTTTCTGGCATAATGCAGTGATGCAGTAATTCGTTTGAGCGGCTGAATGGCCAAGCAGGTAGCTTGGCCACCACTGCAAGCGAGCTTCTACATTCATGTACCACGCGGAAATTTTTTTTATTCTTGAAATGAACCGTTACTGTGAATCGTGACGGATTGTGAATCTCAGAAGCCGGGGGGGGGGGGGGGGTGATGGGGAATCATTATCAGTACATTTATTTATACTGGAGAAATCCGATGAGCTATAAATGTCCAGTAGGGGCAGGTCAGAACGTTACAACAACAAACAGTACAACGATACTAGATTTGAAGCTTTCGTGACTGCAAGGAATCATATTCTTAGGTTTTTTCGGTAAATTCACGTAGGTAAAACATCAAAATTAATGAAAATAAAATAAAAAAACCTAAGAATATAGTACAACGATACACGATAGGAGTGAAATATATAGGAAAGGTATAGAAATTGATCAGTGTCCCTAGCACAACTATGCCTGTTTGTCGTGCCACAGTTTGCCAGGCGCGGAGCGTTTTGGTGGCGGATGGCCCGTGCCTCCGGGGATATGTGTGAAATTACCGAGGAAAAATCTGAGCGGCTGATACACGCGCTCACCGGTAAGCCACGAGCACACACGATTTATGAATTATTAAGGAAGTCCTCTGTAGGTGGTGTGTGGAAAATGCCCTGCAGTAAAAAAAAAACGGTAAAAGCGTGTTACTTTCCTATAATTTATGCAAGAGGTGTCTTTGTTATGCACGCGATGACTTTCCTGCTTCTCGTTTTTAAAGCAACCCATGAGATAGAGGTGGCCAGGTAGCACAGGGGTCGGAGCACTGAACCAGTATGCTTGATATCCTGGGTTTGAATCTGGGATTCAGCCACCCGTGTTTAACCTGGTTTGTCAAATGTACTTAAGTTGATAGTGTCAGCCTGGTCAATAAATAGAATGAAAAAAAGTTTGCTGAGACTGTCATGCGATGGACATATATATATCAACGTGCATGAGAAAGTGTAGAACCCCCGGAGTGAATAAGAGGTCTCTTGACGGGATCCTAGAAGTAGTTCTGTGATATCTACTTCTGTGTCTCCTTTTAACACATCATGTTGCAGTACTCTGCTAAAGCTCCGGAAAAAGAAAACAGAAGCTCTTCCAATAAAGCTGTTCATGTCATTTAGGCAAAGAGTCCGCAGAAAAGGGGCTCAAGTGGAGAAGTTGCATCAGGGAATGCCGCAAATGGTGAGACACAGGTTGCATCTGCGTGATGTCTGTTGGTTCAAAGGTGAGTGGTGAGGAGATCAGGGTTTATTGCTCTGCAGTTATAGCAATAAAACATGTAACGTATACTATTGGCTGTCTTTCCACGTCTGAGTGTACAGGTTTGCTATCATTTGCTTGGACTATCTGTGGGAATTACAGACGACTCAGCACCAGATGAGAGACAGCTTTTCTGTTAAGGTGTGTGCAGCAAAACGTTGTTCTTTGTTCTCAAGAAGAGCCATTTCCTCCGGTTCTTCAGCCTGTGCGTATTTAGCCGATCAAGTCGACAGCGGCATTATCATTTCTGTGGCGTTCAGTGCTCTCAATCTTCCATCTCGTCTGCTCAGAGGAAAATCCTCCTCCACAATATGCATCACAGTCTGCCCCCTGTCCACAGGCAAAGTTTGGGTTGATGCCTCATCTGGCCTCATTGGCCACGCAGTGAGCTTGTCCGATTCGAAAGCGAGAAAGCGGAGATATCTTCTTGGTTCTTTCGGTAAAGTCACGTAGAAGGGAAGTAATAAAATATAAAAATAAAACATAATAGAAGAATTCTCACGACGTTTCGGCCACAACGCAAGCAGCGTTGTGGCCGAAACGTGAGAATTATTTTATTATTTTATTATGTTTTATTTTTATTATTTTATTACTTTCCTTATACGTGACTTTACCGAAAGAACCAAGAAGATGAATCCCTGCAGTCACGAAAGCTTTAAATCGAAAGCGGAGATACCAGGACGTCCATCATTCATCCAGTGCAGTCAGCAAACTCCTCTGATGCTAGCCATACCCTGGCTTGTCAAGAGATGGCGGAACGGCAGATGTGGTCTTCACCTCTTCCCCATCAATAGTGTTGTCCCCTCGCACGTGTGGCTTTACTCCGGGTGCTCTGATTTCCTCATCCATGCAAACAATTATTAATTTGCCGATAACGCCTTTATATATAGAGGACCGTAGTTGAGCTTGCGGGGAATTTGGTGCCGACTTAGAGCCTGGCTGCCTTTTCCCGCTTGTCTGTGGTTCCTTCCGCCTCTGAGTCGTTTTGTCTCTTCGAGAGCGAGCGAACATGTGCGTGTTACAAGTTGAAATTATTATTACAGTCTGCTCTCCTAGAACGTCTGTTTTCATAACGCGAATTGGATATGACGCGATGAATGTTTTAGGGAACACATTTTTTGTAAACGTGGGATGCGAATTGGACGTAACGCGATCAAGTGAACGGAACTACGTCACACGAGTAGGAGTAAGCGGTTGTGCGGCTGCCTCGGCGTAGCATCGCACAAGGCGGGATGCTGCTGGATGCTTCCAAATGCATCTCACGTATTATCGCGAACTGTGCTTTGTCCTATATTATTTATTATAACACGATTTTTTTTCCCATAATGCATTATTCAGAACAGGCTGTGTTATCTGCTGTCTCTGCTGCTCTTACTCCAGAGGCACCTGGAGCAGACTCTGGCCACCAACCCCTCGGACCCCGAAATGCTGCACCTGCTTGGCCGCTGGGGCTTTGCAGTGAGTGATGGGCTCGCACACATCGCAGATAAGAGAACAAAAGTGTAATTCTTACTGGTAGGAACCTCTTGGTTACACCAGCCCACAGGGGATTATTGTGTCCGTCCGTCCGTCGTGCAGGGAGGGGCTGGGTGGGGAGGGGCTGGGTGGGGAGGGGCTGGTCACCCCGTGGTGCCCTTATAAAACTCAACGTTTAACCTACTCACGCCGGCTTGTGCCCGCCCTCACAGTCGGGCATATTTGCGGAATACACCACGCCGCCGTTGACCCTGCAGGCCATTGACCGAGCAACCCAACGTTCCTACCAGCTCCCTCCGCAGGAGGAATGTGTTTTTTTTTTTTACATTGTGCTTGTTTACCCAGGAAAGCCTCACCGAGTCTCATAACTCGTTCAGGAGGGTCCTGCCAAGTTTTTTGCAGGAGGAGCGATGGTTGCTGCGTACATTCCGATTGATTCATTTGCGGGTCTATTTTTATTTCAACTCTCGGTCGATTTGTACCATGATGCCGGCACACGGTGGCCTACTCTGGCAAATAACGTCACGGGATCTTTCGCGTCCGTCATTAAGTAGGTGGCACCGGCAAGCATTTCTTACGGTTCACACAGCGGCGGCATTGATCAACATTGGCCGAGTTGGTGGGGATGCTTGCAAGGGCAGAACAAGTGAGACTGTGTGCGGGTGAAGCAATTCAGGAAAAACATGGGAGGCACCGGTGCTTTCTTAAGCAAACCAAGTTGCCCCGTAAACTCAAGTTCTGGGGGAAATCGGACCAGCTCGAGGACATTTAAGTAAACTTAATTTGGCTGTTCATGGAAATGAGGAGTTCACAGTTTGGTGAGCTTGATCGTGTGTGTTTGAAAGCCTGCGTGATCTACGTCTCCGTCAATTTGCATTTGCAGCCAAACTGACCTTTGCAGTTTGAACTACAGTACTGGGTGCAGCAGAATTCAGGAACCATAGCGAGCTCAAAACCACGCTACCTATAGTGGTGGAAATACAAGCTGAGTGTGCTGCGATTAATGTGGGCGTATTGAGGAACGCTCAAGCATCCTGCGCGACACGTTTTCCAGGCACATGGTTAACAGTTTCAGCGTCTGCAATGATTTATACCGTACTGATGTATAGCTCCTGACTGTTATCGCATCCCTGTGTAGATTATTGTTCAAATTCCCTTCAACATTCTGTCCATCTCTCTCTATCGCTCGATTTCCCCTCCGCCAACGTCTCCGTTCTTTCCATCAGATGGCCAACTTGACGTGGATTGAGAGGCGAGTTTGCAACAGCATCTTCAAGAATTACCCAACGTCCTCTGTGAATGAAGCTCTTCAGTATTTCCTTAAGGTCTGCTGTTTTTTTTCATGATCGTTAAACTCTAGGAGTTGTTTTACTGTGGTCTGTCCACATCGGGGCAACGTTTGGATCAATGGTAATAGTATGCATGTAACAGTGGAGCGATTTATTGGTTTAAGTTGATTGTTAAGCTCACAATCAGTTTTTATAATGTATCTGCAGTGTATGTGATCATACAATTGTACAAAACAAATTGGATGTACACATGTATTGAGTGATATTTAATTTCATTATGTTTGCGTTGTGGAATATCAAAACTATGATACCCGATTTGTCTTCTAACTCCAGTGCATCACTAAAGCAAATGTTTGCAGTCGGTGGTCTATGTTCTGATCTCAGGAATAGAGTCGAGGTCTGGGTTAAGGTTCGAGTTTGTGTATATCAGAGGCTTCATCATGTGGCTTCCATCTTCGCACACGTTTAATTTTTAACCATGAGGGGGAGGGATGACGTTGGGACACCTTCATCCAGCAGTGCATAGATAACACTGGTCAAAAAAATATATTTTATTCTGGTCTGGACTTCTGCAGCTGTTTTAGATGAATTTCAGGGTGCTGATTCCAAATCTGATCTCAGATTTGCTCTATCACATCTCATTTTCATGCTATCGGCATATCCCATTTTCATTGATTTTACCCGAAATTAACTCTGTCACTTATGATTGCAAGTTGTTGCGAGTCAGTGACTGCTTTAGTGTTAAAATATGGTGCTGTATTTTTAGGATAGTGTGTTTATAATATCATTTTATGTAGATATCCACATTTATTTAATATTTTTCTTCTGCAGTTTTTATTGAAAATGCAATATTTGATATCTCAAAAACCTGATAAAAAATTACCTTAAAACCGTTGGAATACCTTATGCCAGAAAAAGTGTGTTGACCAGTGTAATGACTGCTGCTGCTGATGATAGAGTTCGATGAACCAGCACTGTCATACCGTTTCATGTTTACATGCTGTCAACCTGCCTTTTGTGATTGCTCTTTGAACCTCAGGCTGAAGAACTCCAGCCGAACTTTTCCAAGGCCAACCAGGTGTTCATCGTAAAGGTGAGCGCACGTTCAGCCAGCTGTACTGCACTTTCTGGTGTTGAGTAGTCGCATTACTTCGTGGTGAAATGTACTTATCAAATCCAGTCTTTATTTCACCAAGAGATGGAAGCAACTCATTAAGCCAGACATTTAAAGAAGGTCTTGTTCCCCAAGTGGACCTGGGTTACATCACAGGATAAAATATTGTGATGTTAAGTCAAACTAAACTGGTAACCGCTGACTGGAATTCCTCTCTTCCCGTCTCTTCGCTCATTCCCTCTCCCTACTTTGTCCTCTCCTTGCTGCTCGCTTTCTCTCCTCCTTCTCCCTCTCCTCCTTGTCCTCCTCCCCGCTGCTGTCTGTCCTCCTGTCGCCGGCAGTGTTGCGCTTCACTAGGTCTGCAGGAGGAGCTGCAGAGGTGGACTGCGTCTGCTCAGAAGCTGCCCGCTCTGACTGCCCAGGTAACCCCCCTGCTTGTGTGAATGTAATTGTTATACAGCAGTGTGCTTAATATATATCGTGTAAGTAATCCTTGGGGAGAGCAGTGGCACTGTGAACCTGGCTAGCATCAGTGGGGAGTGATATCTCAACCGGTCCTGGACCCCCTTTCCGAGGAGGCCTTCATCCAGCGGCGCAATAACAATGGGCTTTAAATGAATATTTTTACTTTATTAACCAACCCTGAATGTTCACATTTGTTGTGCTAATGGTTGGTTTGGCGGTAGTGTGGTTAGTGTACAATTCCCAGAAGGTTTTTTTAGTTCATATCCTAGTTGGGAATTAACTTGGTAATTCAACGAAGGGGGGCTGTAAATTGTTATAAATAATGTGCTGTGCAATGCAGTAAGCGCAGCCAATTAGGACAATATGATCGCTCGCTTTTCTAAACACCATTAAATCAAGGCTGGAGCAGCCTTAATAACATCCTTTTTTCAAAAACTAGGATCGCAGAGTACAGCAGGACCTGGAGCACCTGATATCAGCGTCATCTCAGTCCGGTGGTTCCACACTGCTGATGAGCTGAAGCGGTTCCCAACTCAACCACGCACCACCCGCGTCACCTCGAGGACCCAGCAATCACGTACTTCCTGCTCTACTTTGTTGACCTATAGAGCAGGACACAGTCCAACGCATCCCCAGTGTTGGTTAAATCAGCGGTCCTCAACCTCTTCAGCGACGTTTGTTTTTTTACTCATTTTGGCTAGGGGTTAGCTTGTGGGCTTTACCAAAACTGTGACTGAGACAAGCGCGCAGTGCGGGAAAGAGGCGCGGATGGAAGTGGTAAATAATAAAATAATGGGGGCGGGCCACGCGCGGACTCACCGCTCAC
Organism: Lethenteron reissneri; assembly: GCF_015708825.2. Classification (NCBI taxonomy): domain Eukaryota; kingdom Metazoa; phylum Chordata; class Hyperoartia; order Petromyzontiformes; family Petromyzontidae; genus Lethenteron; species Lethenteron reissneri. The sequence goes on from NC_083786.1 coordinate 9,083,819, forward strand.
TTCCTGCTGTGTGGCCCGGTTCCTAACAGGCCACGGACCGGTACCGGTCCGGTTGGGGACCCGTGGGTTAAATGACAGCGAAGGCTATCAGGGACATTGTGAAACAGGGAAATGGGGCAGAAGAGTGGTGGTGTGCACTGGGTGTGGTAAGAAAGTGAAGATGGCTAGAGAGAAATAACCTTTATTTGCAGGGAAAGTTAGGGTTATTTGGGGCTTGCTGTTCAACCTCACTGGACCCGTGAAGAGCCAAAGTCAAGTGGTGTTCACAGGCACCTTCTTGGCAAGCAGCAATGAGCAGCGTTAATTTCACTACCGTAATTTATTTCAATCGCGCTTACTCGTTCGGAATCTCATGCTGCTGCTGCCACTGCAAAGATTTTCACCAAAACCACCCTCTCCAGATCGCAGGAGGACTCTCCTGCTAGTAGTCCATGAGTCCAAACCAAATATTTCACTTGTCGGTACCACATGAGGTGGCGCAACTGTAAATGTTGTGATAACCACTCAATACGATTGGGTTATCAAAACATTAACTCTTATTAGCCATATAACTCAATCGGTGCTATTAAAGTTTTGCTACCTTAATTGGTGCCGATTTCAGCTCTTCCCATGGACTATAAATAACCACTAACCCAAGTGTTGTTTCCTCATTGGGCTTTGTGTTGAGAAATTGTTCTCTCAAAGCTTTCGCCACCAAACTTTGGATTACAGTCGGCTGTGAAAAATGTATCTGTAAGAGACCCCTTAAAATATTTTAGAAACCGAATTTATATCAAATGGGGACGTACCTGGTTAAATAAAACTAAGTTTAGTTTAAAAGTTGTTCCCCATGAAAATGTTTGAATGGTTATTAAGTTGACCTGGTATCGTTAATTTGTTTGAGCTTTAGTTTCTCACCTGAGCGTTATTTTGAGATGACTTATCCACTGCACTTGGAGTGAAGCTGCACTTTTTTGCCGAGTGCTTACATTTTGTCGTTTGAGTATTTAATCTGAATGTCTTGGCATTTATCTCAGGTTATTTCCACGTGTGTTTGTATTAATAGGGTTCAGCATTGCTTACTTAAAAGTCACTGAATGAAAGTTAGTAAGCTCTTTTAGATTCTCAGGTGATATAACCGATTATGCGAATTATGACTAGCTGGCTTGTCCTTTAACACTTGAGACTTGTTTCCGTGGTATGAAAGTTGTTGGTGATTTGAACCCTGCTAATCAGCACTTAAGATGCAAACCAAAACAACTAATGGTGCATATTTTGTAAATGCCTGTGTAGGCTGTGTCCTGAACCATCCAACATGAAGTTGGTCCTTTATTTAAATTAGAAAATACCAGTTCTCTTCATCTTGATACTGAATGTTATCCCGATTGTATTATTGCTGATGCACCGTGAAATGAAGAATCCACTTGGAACTCGAGTGATGCAGCGCACCACGCCGTGTTAAATGGTCCACAGACGTAGATGCCACAGAACTGCTTTTGAAAATTCAAGGGACCTCTTATTCACACTAGGGGGCAGCATTTTTCCACCCACCCTGCTAAACAGAGATTTGTTGCAGGATAACTGAATCCAATATTTACAATTCTCACAACTTGAATTTAGTCACTTGTAATACCAAAATAAATATTTTTGTTCAGGCCTTTGTGTTGTGGCCAGGTTGAGACCATTAACTCACTACACGTAAGAATCCCAGTTTCAGCAGAGGCAGCGGAGAATCTAATTTGAACACAGGATCTCAGCGGAGCTGCATCAGTGCATGAAACGTGGTCACCTCGGTCAGGAAACACTTAAAAAGCCTCGAGCATTCTGCCGATGTCACCGTCACAGCTATGCAGTGATGTCACGTGTTGGCGGCACACTCGAGTGCAACTTTGAAATTTTTCTTTATATTCACCAAGCTTCAAGCTTGTGTTGGACAAGCTAGGAGACGGTGGCTACAAAAGCTTATTTTCGTTCTTTTAAACCCAAAGCAGTAACAGCAGTTTGCACTTACACCATCAACAGTTAAAAGCACATTCCGAATCGGTATGCCGCAGCGAGCATGGTGGCCGACGCTTTACTTGACCGTATTTCATTTGTTAAATTGCGCACTTGTTCCCAAGCTTGTATCTTACCGCACTGGTTGAGAACTCGCAGCCTCCAGGAATGTCCGTCGCTGTACTTTTTCAATATCGGCCGAGTCTTACCGAGGAGTGTTTTCGATGTCGTGTGAATGCAGATAACGTCGTGCGCACACCTTGCGTCGTTTCAGAGGCAGTTCTCCAAAGACGGCTGTTGTGGGTCCCTGAGGACTTGGAGGTCGTTGTGTTGGATAGTTGAGAATCAAATGTGGCTAGCTCTTAAAGACCAGGGGCGGAGGTGGGATCCTTTTCCCAAATGACAGCCAAATAAGACTTTCAAATGCCTTTGGCCGGCCACACACACCCACACACGAACACCCACACACGTGAGGTTTATGATGAAGGAAAGTGTCAAAGCAACTTAAATGTACACGTCTGGTCACAAGTAGTCCATCTCACGCACAAGCGTTCAAAGAGGTGCAAAACGTTTAGTAATGAACCACATTCTCTGTTGAAATTGTCAATACTGAGGGCAGATATCCTGTCATGGCTGTCATAAAAAAAAACTCAACGACGTTGACTTGAAGATGATGGCAACGCATACCGAATAGCAGGAGGCATATCTTGATCAACAAGATTTCACTTTTAAATGATATTGAAGACTGAAAGTGCAAGTTAATCTTAAACGCTTCTCTTGTAAATGAACACTCGTGCTATTAATATAAAACCACATGTACAAATCAGTAACATGCGCGGATATGTATGAGAGGGGGGTGTCCTGGAAAAACTTGATAAACAAATTAATTTCAATCAATTGAGATAACCTGCCATGGGGCTTCATCGCTGCACTTTCAACTTTTAATGTTTTTATTGTATCTCCTCCCTGCAGATGGGCACACAATCAACTTAACAATTCACTTAATGCCCCATGCTCTCAATGACGAAACCCGACTTTCTGGACAAATGGAGCATTTATAGGTTCAGTTTTTTTCCCCACAGCAGGGACCCTTAAATATTTCTAAGGCATGTGACAATCCACCCCTACCCCCTCCTCCACCCCAGCAAGTCAGCTGTCCAAGTTTATAAAATGTAAATTTGGTTTTGATTTTCAATTAGTCCCCACCCATTTCACTTGTACAGGTATTATTATTCTTTCCATTAGCCTACTATTTACACAAGTACAATTACGATTTGATGCATTACTGCGATTTAACAATCGATTTTAATGAATCTGTAGATGCCTAAGTATGCATATTACAGATTGAATATTATACCTTTTTATAACAAAAATAAACTCGTCACAAATACCACTGGCTGCAGCATAAAATACGTCGACTGCTCGTGGCTCATTCTATTCACCTGACCGCCGTCGGTAAATCGTCGTCTGCCAACCAGCGATTGTCGTATATCTTGCTGTGGGCGAGACAAAATGTTGTGATATTAACTATTACCCGAATCAAAACTGTTCATACAGTGCAATACTTGCAAAAAGTGAATGAGCGAACCCAAAGTTATACGCGTAGTCAATTTGATCGCCGGCGTGACTGACCAAGACCTTGCAATGCAGCAGCTTCTTGTTCAACAGAATGTGTACGGAATGTGAATGTAACGCAAATCAACCTATTTTTTTAAATTAAAGTATTTCATTTTAATTTCACATTCATCTCGTGTACATCTTACAAGATCACCAAATACATTAAACGTTAATGATATATTTAACTTTGATTAAAACGAGCTTGGAGAGTGCAAAGAAAAACCAACATCGTTACACTATGCACGCAAAGCAGCTGCGACATCTGGCTCCTGCTAACAAAAGGGTGACGATGTCGGGTCAAACGATTTAAACATGTCTACCAGGTTTTGTTGGCGCCCACCGTCACCAAAGCCTCCCTCCAGTGACCCTGCAGTGGTTGTGGCGGTGTTGGTGATGGTGCCCGTGGTTGTGGCGTTTGTGACGGTGCAAGTAGCAGCAGCAGTCTGTGCTGTACTGATTTGCAGCAGCAATCCGTGCTGCTGCTGCAGATGCTTTACTGCGGGCGCTTTAATCTGGCGCGGACGTTCGCCGAACACCCCGCTGTACTTGGTCTTCGTCAGCGCACCGAGCACCGGCTGAACGGGCAGGTTGTGGACGGCCCCGTGATGTGCCAAAGGACCACAAGATGAGACGCCGCGGTCCAACAAACTCTCAACGATGGAGGGCCTCTCCCGATCCGAAGTGGCGGAGGAGAACGCGTCCATCGACTCGGAAAATCCTGCCTCGTTCGCCATCTCGTTGCCGCCTGAAGGTTCCCAGTTCGTGTGAGCAAAATCTGGCACGGACAGATCCGGATCGGGGCAGAAATTCTGGCTGGATCTCACCAAGCGGGGGTCCCACGTGACCGAGCTGTGCACCGGCTCGGGCGGGATGACCACGGGCTGCTCTTGGAGCACAGCCAGTGCTGCCGGCGACAGGAGATTTTCACAGGCGCCCGGCATTCCCGTCTGCAATGACGACGGCTGCTGTTGCTGTAAAGCGGTGAACCCTGAGGAAGCTTGTGGCCCGGTGGCGCCAGGACTTGCGCCGTCGCCACCGTGCGCCAGCGCCCTGCCGCCCTCGGTGGCCTTCGAAGCCGCAAGGCTGAAATAGAATTTTGGGCTGGAGGGGACGTGGAGAGTTTGTGTGAGTGTGACACAGCTTACTGTAAATGTAATGTAAAATAGCGATTTAAAAGACTGAAAATCATGCTCAAAGCATCTCACATGCGCACTGCTGTCTCGTCAGCTGTATGCATTAAATTCATTTTAAGGTCTCTCAAAGTTTTTGTTCTTGAGTTCGTTGGGTAGAGAATTCCACGCGACAGGAGGGCCCCCCCCCCCCGCGCCTTCTGAAAGGCGCGGAGTCGCCACGCGTCTCTCGGCGGGGTTCGTGTAGCAACAACGAAGAGATCACGAGGTGTTGTCATTTCCGATCACGGGCGACAGTCGTGCACAAATCCGACAAATAACGGGGTGTCATACCATCTCGGCACTTGTATACCGTCAGACAGAGCTTATACTTTACACCGAGCACGTTGTCGCCGTGGTGCTCAATAGCTCTCCGACGTGTTTTCGTGTTCATGGCCAAATGTTTCGCCCCCCAAATGTTTGCGGGCTTCAAATCGCGGGGCGAAATGCCAAACAACACTGTGCCTAACATCACGCGGCACAACCAAACGTTTGGGCAAAAGGTGGCGAGGTGGCTCAGAGGTTAAGAGTGCTGAGCTGGCACTGCCGAGATCCTGGGTGAGTACCTATGACTAAAACCGAGCTATCAATGATTGTAAACTGGGGCTGACCTGTCAGGAGCCTCTTCCTTCTCTTCTTTCTCTTCCTTCTCTTTGGCCTCCTTGGGTCCATTCAGACACTGTTCATCACACATTGAAACAAAGACATAAGCATGCGATGAACACATTCCTGCGGAGCTGGTAGGAACGTTGGGTTGCTCGGTCAATGGCCAGGATCAACGGCGGCGTGGTGTATTCCGCAAATATGCCCGACTATGAGGGCGGGCACAAGCTGGCGTGAGTAGGTTAAACGTTGAGTTTTATAAGGGCACCACGGGGTGACCAGCCCCTCCCCTCCCACCCCCCACCCAGCCCCACCCTCCCCACCCAGCCCCTCCCCACCCTCCCCTCCCCACCCAGCCCCTCCCCACCCAGCCCCTCCCTGCACGACAGACGGACAAAATAATCCCCTGTGGGCTGGTGTAACCAGGAGGTTCCTACCAGTATTACTGAACGATTAGCCCACAGCGAATCAATCGTCATTACTCGGGGTCACATAGTTGATTCAAGAATCAATGCAGTTTTACCGTCGCGAATATAGCGGACAGGGGTTGTTGGCAAGGGTCGTGGTGCAAGCAATGAAATGGGGCCCCTGTCCAATTTCTTACCCCCTCTTCATAACCCGGCACCTGGTTCCCTGGGCCCCTCTGGCCTGTGGGGTGCAGCTGCACCGCCTGCGCTCCCGATAGCAAATGCCACTGGTGCCCACCTTCAGCAGGAGCTCCTTGGTCTCATCGGTGAGGGCCGCGTGCGAGAAGCGGCATCGGTCCCCGGCGTAGCACGTCGTGCCCGTGTGGTAGAACTTGCAAGGGAAGTCGCGTTGGGCCTCACGCCAAGTCAAGGAGCAGCCGCGGGTTCACGGTTCGTGGGGGACCGGTGGCATATGACCCAGCGGCGGGCGCATCCCAGCGGTCGCGCGTCCGCCGCTTGTGTACAGAGTGTGGTTCGAGTCGAGCGGCCGCCCTGGTTAACACTGCGCACATCCGCTTCGGAGTGGCTAACGCCCACGGGTCACTTAATCGGTCGCCCCGTAGTGATTCGCCACGATTCGGGGTCGCAATTCGTTTTTAAGAATCAATTCTTCTCAGTCTCGTTTTTATCATCTCATTTCCCCCCCCCCACGCCCGCCTCCTTTGTGAAGTTTTTGCTCCATTAGCCTGAATGAAACGTTAACGTGTCATTTGCATACACCCTCGATACGTCAGCACTTCCCTATCATGGTCGAGAGGTAGCGCATTCATCGCTCAATGCAGAGGTTCGTGGTTCAAACCGAACAGCCACCCTGGTTAACTTTTTGCATTCGTCTTTAATACGTCCTCGATGGCTTCACAGCAGAGGTTTATACAGAGACCCTCTCACGTTCAGAGAGTAAGCCAAGTGCGCTAGCGTCACAGTCCAAATTAAAAAAACTACTTCCGAATTACTTAAGCGGGTAACACCACATCGAAGCATCGCTAGTCGTACGATTTCCTGCCTCTTACTGGAATGCCAGCGACTGCGACGCTTCAGCCACTGAGATCGCCACTGAGATCGCCACTGAGCGACAAGGATATTGTGCATGTAGAGGCAGCTGGAGCCTTTGGAGCAGAAGCTGTTGAGGTAGAACTTGCAGATCTCCCTCTTGTTGGCCGGTATGCCCTCGTGGCTGAACGTACACTCGTCGCCCTGCACACACCACACACAGCACCACCTCCTTCACTGGGGTCGCCACCAATGAGGTACGAAGAACCGGCACGTATGTGAGGAAGAATATCTCGCTATACTTGTAGATCAGAGAACCATGAATTGCATTTAATTACATTTCTCTCGGCTGTATATTATCTCGCGGCAACCCAACAGGACGTCCGCCGTGGAGATGGAGCCACGAGGTCAGCTGACGCACAGAAAGCTGGATTCATTGTATCGCAAGACTGAGGGATGGCGACGGCTTGGGGAGGGAGCCTTCATTCAACAATGGATAGTTCATATCTGATGATGACGGCTTAAATAAAGATGGGAAAAATAGCCAAAGACGGATATTTGACATACCTTGGTACATCGTCCTTCCAAGTAAAACTTGCAGGCGTATTTCGGTTTCGGTTTCGGAGGCAAAGCTTTCTTGTTTTTGTTCTTTTTTTTCTGCTTCTTCTCGGCGGGATTATTTTGCAGGGGCCTATGGACCTTGTGGGGGAAGGGGAATGTGTACAAGAGGTATTAAATGTACATCCTTTACGCGAGGTGAGCTAAACGCCGACCGCTGAGCAGTGGTCGCTATGCACATGGCCTGTAATCCTGCACTGTGGAGGCAGTAGTGGATCGCCGCACAAATGACAAAATGTTGCGCGACGTCCAGAGGTCGCAACCGGGTACCCGATTCCCGTACCCTACCCGATACCCACCGTTTGCGACCCTGGTGCGGCCGAGTACGGGTAGGCCTTGAGTCACTGGTGAGTAACCGTTTGTCACTTATCCCGGCCGGGTACGGGTACCCATTTGCGACCCTGGTGCGGCCGAGTACGGGTAGGCCTTGAGTCACTGGTGAGTAACCGTTTGTCACTTATCCCGGCCGGGTACGGGTACCCATTTGCGACCCTGGTGCGGCCGAGTACGGGTAGGCCTTGAGTCACTGGTGAGTAACCGTTTGTCACTTATCCCGGCCGGGTACGGGTACCCATTTGCGACCCTGGTGCGGCCAGGTACGGGTAAGGAATGAAAACCCGTTTGCGACCTCTGGCGACGTCCCTTCCTGTGGGCATCGAGATGCAATACCCTGGCTTGCCAGCAGAATGCAGTACAGCAAAGTGTGGAGTGATATCATCTGTCCCTTATGTATCGGATAAGAGTGCTGCCCCCTCGCATGCATGGGTTTTCTCTAGGTGCTCCGGTTTGCTCTCACACGTATCTTGTGCACACTCGCCAATTGGCTGAAAACATCTCAATATGTAGAGAACTGCAGAGCAATTAGCGTCGGCTCACTGCCTGGCAACCTTCCGGCTCGTGCCTGGTCCTTCAGCGATGCGTGCAAGGGAGGGCGGCCGCGCAAAGATCTTACGTGTTGCGGATCGGCCGCCCCGCGACGGACGAAAGTCCCGCCGCCACGGACCCCACCGCGCCCACGAGCCACGCCCCTTCCTCTCGCCGCGAGCGCCCCGCGTGGCGCCGTCGCGACAGCAAACGCTCGACACCTTCCCAACGCCTCTGCGTCAAAGGAACCGCAGACAAATTCACGACAACGCTCTCCCAGTTAAATTTCGATTTAAAGCTTTCGTGACTGCAGGGATTCATCTTCTTGGGTTCTTTCGGTAAAGTCACGTAGAAGGGAAATAATAAAATAATTAAAATAAAACATAATTGAATAATTCTCACGACGTTTCGGCCACAACGCAAGCAGCCCTCCTCACCTGAGGACACCTGAGGACGGCTGCTTGCGTTGTGGCCGAAACGTCGTGAGAATGATTTGATGTTTTATTTTTATTATTTTATTATTTCCCTTCTACGTGACTTTACCGAAAGAACCAAGAAGATGCTCTCCCAGTTAGTTTTACGCGGCTCCTTTATAATAGACGTCGTCGTTGTCAGTCGAAGTGAGTTCAAATCGGAAGAGGGCTCCCAACACGCTGGTCCCTGTGACGTTGATGGTGGATCGCAATGGACACTTTCTCTAACTGGACGGATGTCATTCACTGAAAAATTAGTTGCTCGTAACGATTACCATAAAATTGCCCTCTTGCAGGGTACCTTATATTTTCTAGCGGGTCACGTAATAAAACTAGCGTGTGCTGGCGGACCACGTGACCTTATGTCATGTGATGTCTTAACATAAGTGTCACCTGTACAGACGTTATGATACATGGCATCATCTTGTCATAACACCAGTACGTGACCACTAACCTATACCCTCTTTTCTCCAAGTGTTTCATCTCACTCTTATTTATCTCTCAGCTCACTCGTCTCTCTCTTCTCTAAAAGCTGTCCCCATCTCTATCTCTTTTTTATCTCTCATTAATCTCAACAACCTGCATCTTATTACGTCTCAGCGAGCCAAATCTCTGAACGGGCCACTCCAAGAGCCTTCGCTGGCCATATCTGGCCCGCAGGCAGCCATCTGAAGGGCCTTGCCCTCTCGTATCATGGCCTTAAGGGGCGGAAGCTGTCCACGTTTGGGCACGTGCATCTCACCTGTTGCTACTGCTTGTGCTGCCGCAGATTTCGCTGCCTGGTATCGAGACAGCTCTTGCATGAAGTCGTCATCATCACCACCACCGCCGCCGCCGCCGCCATCATAATCGTTGTTGATGTCGCTGTTGTTTTCATCTGCGTGTTTGCCTCTTCCTTCTCCTCCACCATCGAAGAGTCTGTGGGATTTTCCTTCATAGATGTCGCCCACCATGACAGTGAGAGGGAGCTCAAAGACCCCGAAACCGCTCGCGGCATGCGGCACGCAGACTTGAGCCTCCTCCTCCTTCCGCTGATCCTTAACAGCGTTCACTTTTCCCTGAAGAGCACGGAGACAGGAAGGAGAAGACATGGATCTGAGAACATAGGAAAGTTAGAGACATCATATTTACGATTAAGAAAAGTCAGCGGGCTTGGCAAGAAGGGATGATAGCCAGAGGTCGAAAATAATCATGGAATGGCAGTTAAAGGAGAGCACAAACCAATGTATTTGTGTAATCACCCAGGACTCTCCTGGAAACTAGACTTTGACTAATTGTGCATATCCTATGCGTAACAGTTATGCTGATAATAATAAAGGTAATGATGTGTATTTGTTTTTATCACTGGTGAGTGAAGCCCAGATTCGAACCCAGGTTATGAACAGTGATTCGATCTCCGAGCCAGCTGCAGAAAGAGATTTCTTTAATCTCTGTAAACGCAGCGGATTTTCTGCGTGCGCTGTGGTCACGCGCCTAAGCAGAATCACCTGTGAGCCGAGATTGAGAGGTGAGGAATCTGTCTCAATCAACTCCACCTCTCCCTCCTCCTTCTTCCCCCCGCCTGGAATCGACATCCGATTCACTGGCAGCTCGCCTTTCTGCAACAGCGTCGCAAACATCACGACCTCAAATTATTTCGCATTTCAGGAAATTCCATAAAATTTTAATGGACGCTCACTATATTATGCAGATTTGCTTATATCCGTAACAAATACAGTATAATATCAACTGCAAGTACTATGAAATAATTTTTGTAAGATTCTAGGGGAAAACCGTACACACCTCCAGACGGTCTGTCGGGTCAACGCCGTTACTGGCGAGAGTGAGCAGCCGCCCAATAGCTCCTCGACCTTTCCCCTCTCTCTTCGCTCCTTGGGGAAGAGTGCACACCGGCTCGGTGCGCCGCGTCATCCCTGCATCAAAGGGGAAGTTCTGTCGGTCATTGACCAACCAGACGGCAAACTACAACCTCAAGAAACAACATGGCTGATATCAGTGGCGAGTGAGACCGAAAGCTGTCCTTGGGCATCACCTTTGTCTGCCTTTGTGACGGCACAAGTCAGCATCGCTGCTGCTGCTGTGAGTTTCGCCTCCCGGTTGCGATCCAGCCCTCCTAGGAACTCAGCCTGGACACCACCCTCGTCATTATTCTCCTCCTCGTGCCTGTCTGCCAGCTGGCGCGGCTCTTCCGTGGCCACGTCGCCCACCATGTGAGTGAGAGGGACCTCGAACACCCCGAAGCCACTCGCAGAGACGAGGTCGAAAGGCTGGGCCAAGCGCGCGTCCGTCCGTGGGCTCGTGGAAACGTTTGACTCGACCTGGAGCAGAATTACAATTACTTTTTGTAAGCATCAAGGATAAAAAGAGCAAAAGCAAATCCCTGCAGATATTGACATCGTAATGAAAATGACTAGAATCCACCTATCAACAAAGACGGAATTTCCAACAGGTAATGGTGACATCAGTGTTTTTGTATGGATGTCAAGCACGGACTCTGATGGCTGAAAGCGAGAAAAGAAGACAGGCTTTTGGAATAAAAAACTTTTGAAATGACTGCAAACCCCGTAGATGGCGCACATGACACGAAAATGTATGGACCACAATTACCACCCCGTTGGCACAAAAAAAACAAATCTAGACAGAAAAAAATAGATATGATTAGAGGGGAAATAAGAAAAATTGTGGAAATAAAATATTTGCGTTTTTGTGCAGTCATTGGTGGCCAGGCAAAGATCATACACGTGGTACACCCAGAAGTCAACAAACCTGAGTGATCTAACCTATACCAACCACCCAACCCAATTTGTAGAGCATCCAGAGATGCAATTACATATGCTAAATAAATATAAATCGTTGTTGTGGCTGAAGTGATGAGACGTCACCCTCTCTTCGCTGACCGGCCGCTGCTGCTGTACCGTTCGCTGTTGCTTGGCGTGCACCACCACAGCAGCTGCTGCCGCCTCCTTCATTCTCTTTCGCTTCCCCGTGCCGCTCCTTGCGGTGGCGAGGTCAGCGTGGGGTCTCCGGAGTGCGCCCTCCCCTTCATCCACCTCCTCAGTTGAACGACCGACATCGCTAATCACCGTGAGCGGTCCACTGACAGACACAACCAGGATGGCAGGCAGCGGAGGCGGTTACAACAATCGCGTCAGTCAGTGTCTTCTATTGTGGTCATCTAGAACAGACCACACAACAAATGATCCTTATGGCGGTACCTCGGGGTACCACATAATACAAAATGGGCCGAGGCAATTAAATATTTTATTTCTGGGAGACTATTTTTTCCAGGGGTCTACTTAACTCCACGACTGGGGTACCAATCAATCCGAAATCAGTGCCACTCCTTCTTGGTTCTTTCGGTAAAGTCACGTGACTTTACCGAAAGAACCAAGAAGACAGTGCCACTCCGCGATGCAGAAACGCCAAACATCAGCATAACAAAATCCGTTGTCGAAAAATGCAACTTTGAACAGTGCATCGTGTACAGCTCGTCGAGATGAGTCGATTGCCGCATCGCCGACCATCAACAGACTAAAAGTGACTGCATCACGGACATTGTGCGTGAGCCGGGGTATTATGGTAGCCCGGGGTACCGCCATAAGGTTCAAATAACGACGCAATGTCCCGTTCCACAAATACAACGGAGACAACACAGCGATACACGCCGCTACTCCCGATGCGGTTATCTGGCTTGACCACTTGAACGTGAAATTAGTTGTCGCTCTGCGTCTACATCAGCAGCCACACGAAAGAACAAGATCAGCAATGTACGCGTGCGTACTCCTTAACAGCGGTGTTTCTAATCTAGTCGCTCCTCCTCGTTCTTCCTTACCTCCTCTGGTCCTCCCCTCGTCACCGCTTGTACCTCTCATGGTCATTTTTCGCCCCTTTAGATTAGTCATCGTCTACCCCGAGCTATTACTCGTATCACCTCGTTCCTCCTAGCCCCCCCCCCCATCACCGATCCTCATCTCTTCTCGACTCATCTGGTCGCTTCCCATCTGACCTTCATCTCTCCACGACCCTCTTTCTCCTCGTACTGCCCTGTTGTTCACCCACTACTAGACGAAGGGGCCCGCCGACGCTGTGGGGGTTTCGATTTAAAGCTTTTGTGACTGCAGGGATTCATCTTCTTGGTTCTTTCGGTAAAGTCACGTAGAAGGGAAGTAATAAAATAATAAAAATAAAACATAATAAAATAATATAATATTTTATTATGTTTTATTAATAAAATATTATAATAATATTTTATCATGTTTTTTTTTATTACTTCCCTTCTACGTGACTTTACCGAAAGAACCAAGAAGATGAGCAGTGGGGGTTAATCGGACGACCACGCTGGCCAATCTGAATTTGGAGCTTTCGTGACTGCTGGTCAATGTTGCTTCACTGCCCTCTGCTGCCCACAATGTTGACCCCCCATTCTCCCCCCCCCCCCCCCGACATTTACCCGGCCACAGACGCCGGGCTGAGCGAGGGGGGGTCGCTGCCGCTGTTGAGGGGTGCAGGCGGGGAGGCGAAGAGGCTCTCCAGGGACATGGGGCAGCGGGAACCTGGGTCGAGAGAGGAGGTGGGGAGGGGGGTAAACGGACACAGCACAAGAGTGAAGAGATGCAAGACGATGGAGAATGAACGAGTGTGTGTGCTGAACTTCTTTCGCACCGTACGTCGAGACGATTAGCACGGTTGTTGCGGTAGTTTGTATGCGGTGAGCGCAGCTCCGAAATTTAGGCAAAGCTGAGCGAAATTTTGTAAGTGATCGTATTAATAATGACGCACGGACAAGTCTGTTATGTCAGTACACTGCGGGATGAGGGAGTCCCCCTAATTCTAGATTTGAAGCTTTCGTGACTGCAAGGATTCATACTCTTAGGTTTTTTTCGGTAAAGTCACGTAGGTAAAAAATAAAAATAAGTAATAAAAATAATAGAACTATTATTTTTATTTGTAATATTATATTTCTAAGATTCCAAGAACACAGGATGAGATTTCGATTTAAAGCTTACGTGACTGCAGGGATTCATCTTCTTGGTTCTTTCGGTAAAGTCACGTAGAAGGGAAGTAATAAAATAATAAAAATAAAACATAATAAAACAATTCTCACGACGTTTCGGCCACAACGCAAGCAGCCGTCCTCAGGCCTTGTGGCCGAAACGTCCTGAGAATTGTTTTATTATGTTTTATTTTTATTATTTTATTACTTCCCTTCTACGTGACTTTACCGAAAGAACCAAGAACAGGATGAGATGTTACTATCCTTTGTGCAAGCACTTTTCACTGTTCATGAACTCTCGGAAGTGCTTGCACAAAGGATAGTAACATCTCATCCTGTGTTCTTGGAATCTTAGAAATATAATTTTTATTTATTTTTACCTGCGTGACTTTACGAAAAAACCTAAGAGTATATTTGACCATACCTCACCACGATGGGCAGCGTTTGAGCCCACGCCGCCAGCCACGTGTCCCCCAAGCAGCACATTCAACGCCCGCGTTGTGCACCACCATCGCCCCCAAGACACAGCCAACTTTACCTGGGCTCCTTTATAACTAACCCGCTTTCAAGCAGCCTTAATCGATCGCCTGCAAGATTTCACATCACGATTGTTGGTCAAAGTGCCGCTCGTTTGTTGTTGTAAATATCAACGTTTATACTACAAAGTGCCATCACAAGAGGAGACACACAGACGAATAGACACACATTTATGTTACTCAACAAAAGCGGTTTTATCTATTAATTTTGATCGTCTGTGTCAATGATGTTACTTGTGCTGTTTGTAATCTTGCATGCTGATGCTGCTTGCTCGATATGTGGATGCATACATGCCTGTTAACCCCTTATCAGCGCTGCCTAGCTTATTACAGACCAATTCAGACCTTATTGGTCACCACGTGCCCTTAGAAATATCAACGTTCATCTTACAAAGTACCATCACAAGGGAGAAACACAAACAAATAGACAAAAACATGTTTGTGCTCGCATTGAAACGGCTGTACTCCATATGGACCTGAAAACTAAATTTCCCCGTACAATAACACGGGGTAAACCGTACGTCTTGACCGCATGTTTGCGATGTGTTGTCATTTATTTACCAACGCTGATTGTAATTCACGTTGACGACTCACACCACCACCACCAGCAGCAGCCGACGCCGCCGTTAAGCACGTGGTTAGTGACCCCACGTGCGAACCACGTGGGCGCGAGAGTGACCCCAGGAAGCGGAAATGAATTTGGAGATAAACACACACACGCTAGATTTGAAGCTTTCGTGACTGCAAGGATTAATATCATTTTTTTTTCGGTAAAGTCACGTAGGTATAAAATAATTAAAATTATAATAATAAAGTAAAATAATAATAAATGAATATAACTAAATTAAATAGATGTAACAACAACAAATATGGATGTAAATAGCGTGTGTGTACTCTTAGGTTTTTTTCGGTAAAGTCACGTAGGTAAAAAAATAATAACAATAAAATAAAATAATAATAAATGAAAATTACTAAATGAAATAAAATTTCGCTATTTTCATTTATTATTATTTTATTTTATTATTATTTTACCTACGTCACTTTACCGAAAAATCCTAAGAGTACACACACACGCTCTTTACATCCATATTTGTTGTTGCTACATCTATTTCACTGCGGCAAACACTGTACTCGTATCTTCGTTAAAATTAATTACTTCTGTAAAAAACAAAAAATGTTGTTACATTAGTGCACGCAACGTCACTTCCGGGGTCAGTCAGTGCGCGGTGACGCACGTGTTTGACAGCATCTGCACGGTCGTACTCTCGTTAACGCGGCCTTGTTGTCATTATTATTGTTCATAATTATTTATATTGTTGTTGTAACTGTTGCCAATCGAAACATGGAGTTTGGCGAAGCAGTCAGCGAAGGACCCGGCTTTGTCGGAATTAAGTTTTGTCAGGAGTGGTGAGTATGTATATGTTGTGCTGTGAAGAGCCATTGCTTTAAACGTAGCCTACTGTGTGGTTTCCTTTGTATCGGCCACCAACACAGCTATTGCCGAATGTGTTGAGTTGATTTTCTTTGGTCAGTTAATGTCACTTCCCGTGGCGAATAAAACATACTATACCACTTTGTGGGAAGTCAGCAGTGTTGGTGGTGCTGTGGATATACTCCACTCCGTCATATTAACGTGGAGTTTCCATCGTTGAGTGGTTGTTAACAGGAGATTGGCACTGCACAAATTCTTTGTTGCATGAAGGACAATATCCAATTGACCGTGACCAGGCGATTTCCCCTTTATTCAGCCTGGCGAGGGTTAATTGGAGACTAGTTTCATAAGCAACAGGTAAAAAAACGCATCGCTGAATAAATGTTTGAGAAGCTATAACGGAACACTTTCTAGAACATTCTACGATTACAATCAGCAGTATACATTCTAGTAGACGGAGTAACCGTTCCTATCGGTAGTAGCAATTCTAACTAATGTATTACTATTTCATTCGGTACAAGGAAGTTGGTAATGTGTTTCCGTGCCCTGTCAACATCACATTTATACTACAGCCATCGTCATGATCTATCCACAGCTCTATGAAAGCCTCCTATAAGCCATTTACCATCTGACGATCCCATACCTGTCAATCCCTTATCAGTGCCCATCAGCTTATTACAGACCAATTCAGACCTCATTGGCCACCCCGTGTCCTTAAATAAATCTAAACGTTCATCATACAAAGATCAATCTACAAGGGAGAAAAATTAACCCGTAAAAACAAAGTTTTTCACTCTAAATCCTTTATATGCGTGGCGGCAAGAGTCCTCTCGTCCTCTGGCTTGAGGTGGCTGCCACCTATGAGTCAGATGATTGTCTGCCACCATTAAGCAATTGGTAATTAAATATTTATTTATTTTCCCTAAACAGTGTAAAATTTTGGAAAAAAATTGTCACGAAATTTTATTGTCACGCACAACGAGTCTGTGTGCAAAATGTCAGCTCGATTGGATCACGGGAAGTGGGTTAAAAAACGACCGAAAGATTTGCACGGTCATAAGCAAGCACGCACGCAAGCAAGCAAGTGAACTTAATATAAAGGATTTAAAAATACACAAATTATGGGGTTTTTTTGCCCGTACTGAAACGGCTGTACCCAATATGGACCTCAAAACTCAATTTCCCCGTACAATAACACGGGGAAAACCGTATGGTTTTGACAGCTATGTATCAACATCAGATTCAGTAATACATTCATCGTCATGATATATCCACTGCTCTATGAAGCCGTTTACCATCTCTCGCGGTCGTCATCTGCCACAGTTTACTTGGCTCACATGCACGTGAGCCCATTTCTTGGCTGCGTCTTCGTGATTGGTGGTGGTGTGATGTGATGATGTCCTCTAGACGGGAGCTCATGGACTAGACGAGTTATGGAATGGTCTCACAAGAGGGGAGAGATGCAAAACAGTCAATCCATGCGGTTTACCCCCTATTCTTGTACAGGGACATTGAGTTTACATGTCCATACGGAGTACAGCCGTTTCAATACGGGCACATTTTTTTAATTTGTTTGTGTTTCTTCCTTGTGATGGGACTTTGTAGGATGAACTTTTGAGATGTATATTGGAACGGAGTGACAGCTGACTTGGTATGGCAATAATGTAGGCACTGATCAGGGTTTGACAGGTATGGACATGTCCACTGACGTGCTATGGAGCAAATGGAATGAACGCTTATGAATTGTGGCGTATTGCAACAATCACTGAAGCAAATAGGTTGTCATTGTTGGTGAGGCCTTCATCCAACAGTGGGTTGATCATAGCTGTTAACAACTCTTCACAAGGAATCTATCAAACGTGCCAATGTAGGAACCCTCGTTAATAAAGTCTTAAGACTCACTGAGGCATTATTGGATAGGTTTTAGGGTTTGGTTAAACGCTGGTTTAAATAACAAACTCATTAGGCTCAACCGTTGAGCGTAATGTGTTTAATATATTAACAGAACTCCATTCTGGCTCCACACGAGTAGAAGCAGTATTTATTTTGGTACATCAGCCTGTCAGTTTTCGTGCTTTTTACAATAACATTTCAACCCACCAGCATTTATTTAGCAAGCCTGACTGCTTTTGAGACCCAAAATGTTGAAACTGGTTTAGAAATCCAATGGGCAGGTTTACTTACATAGTATTTACTCACATGTTGTTGATACAACAAAGCATGTTCTCTTCTTATAATACTCTACAATTAACCATGTCAACTCATGCAGGAGGTGTTTACAGGTGCCGCAGTAATAACATGGGAACAACGTGTCTTATTCCGTTTCAGCAACAACATGCTTTACCCGAAGGAGGATAAGGAGAACAGGATTCTCCTCTACTCTGTAAGTTAGATATTGCTTCTAGATTTGAAGCTTTCGTGACTGCAAGGATTCATATTCTTAGGTTTTTTTCGGTAGAGTCACGTAGGTAAAAAATTTAAGTTAATAAAAGTAAAATAAAATAAAAATCATGACGTTTCGGAGGCAGGTGGAACGGTTCCACCTGAAGACGGAAGCTTGTGTTGCCTCCAAAACGTCGTGATTTTTATTTTATTTTTATTTTACTTTTATTAATGTAATTTTTTTACCTACGTGACTTTACCGAAAAAACCTAAGAATTAGATATTGCTCTGCAAGTGCTGCTTATTTTAAGACTGAAACAAACGCATTTCTCCTGGTATCAAAAAAAGTAAAGCCACTAAGTGTTATGGTTTGGGCTGGGACAGCACAAGTGGTTTCACAGAGGCTCTCCTGGAGCCCGAAAGCATTTGGTCACGTTTCGATTGAAAGCTTTCGTGACTGCAGGGATTCATCTTCCTGGTTCTTTCGGTAAAGTCACGTAGAAGGGAAATAATACAAATAAAACATAATAAAATAATTATCACGACGTTTCGGCCACAACGCAAGCAGCCGTCCTCAGGTGAAGAACAGGTCTGTCGAAAAGACATTTATTTTATTATTTTATTATTTCCCTTCTACGTGACTTTACCGAAAGAACCAAGAACATTTGGTCACGGTAAAAAAAAAATGCTTGCAATCGTGTTCGACTCACGACATAGGCAAACAAATGGGCCTATCTTTGGGTGGGGGCCTATGAGCAGCAGTCGGCAGGGCCAAGCTCAGAAAAGAAAAGCGTGGCCACTGCTGGAACGGGCGAGTGTTTGAGTGGGCTCAGTAAAAGTGGGCAGGGCTGAATCGGAGGAGGGGGCTGCCAGCTCACCACGTGTCCACCTGCCCCCCAGCCCACAAATTTGGTGGCTTTATAGCAAAACACTGATTTCTGTCAGAAAGACTTTTACCTGGACTGTTTGACACTTTAAAAATTCCAACCACAGGTTATATTGTTAGGTTTAGGACATGCAGTTAATAGAATCATGTCGTAGAATTGTGCTTTGATATTGTTGACACTAAATGCTACAGACATTTTCAGATAATATGTAATTTTGTATGCAGTGGTAATACACTCAGGACTGCTGTCAATTGAGAAAGTAATTATGTGGCCCATTGTCATTATATTTCTGGATGAAGATCTCCTCCCGCTGTGTTGGTCATGGGGGTTTTATAACTTGCTTCACACGAATTAGTAAATATACGGATTGGCGATGGGTGGCTCAAGACTTGTTCACATATCGCTAACCACTGATGTTAGCCCTGGCAGTTAATCAAAACTGAAAATATATATTTTTGGTTATCAGCTTTTTCCAGGACACCCTCTCAATTCACATCAGCGGTGTTTGACAAAAGAAGTGACGCCACTGATTACAGTTGTTCAGCTGACACGATGTTTGTGTTTGTAAGCGGTGTGGTTGTGAGTGGAGGTCTCTTTTTGTTTGTGCTCAGTGCAGGAACTGTGACTACCAGCAGGAAGCTGACAACAGCTGCATCTACGTCAACAAGATCACCCACGAAGTCGAGTGAGTCTGTCTTCCTGTCTGCAACATGGGGTCAGGATAACTTGGAAAGATGATCCAACATAGAGGTGGCTTCGAGACCAGTCCTCAGCCTCAAGGACAATCTCTCCTTGACCTTGGCCACGGGCGTGTGACCAGAGGCGCCCTCAGTCAGAGAACTTGTAATGCGTAATTCTTCATCGCGGTAATTTTCATAAAGTTTCTAAATAGTTAATTATTGCTAATTTTTATTGTAAGTCAAATGTTGGGCAAAAATTAAATGCCGGGCTTTCAGCTTTGACTGACCTTGACACTTGAACTTGGCCTAAAGGCTCCCTTCCTGAGCCTTGCGTGTCCCAACCTTGAATCCAAGACTGTCACAATCCCACACCATCCTGAACTGTCTTTCACCATTTATGGTCGTTACATTAAAGAGCGCTTGAGACTTGTGTCGATGTTTTTTGTCTTCGATGCCCTCCGCCCCTCTCTCGTTTGCCAGCGAGCTGACTCAGATCATTGCCGACGTGGCCCAGGATCCTACACTGCCCCGTACAGAAGACCACCCATGTCCAAAGTGAGCAGCATAAAATACACTGTGTAACAAAATGTTTTTTTTCTTCTGGGTAGTAAGTGTTATTTCCTAATTGCTTATGCCTCAAAAGTACAGAAAATGGCTATTATTACCCACAAACTTTGCTTTTGTGACCAGGACAGTGATATTTTGAAATGTATCTATTTTTCAGTGAGAAAACGTGTGCATTTGTGTCATTCCTTCGCGTAAAGTCCTGGTCACAGAAGCAAAGTTTGTGGGTAATAGCCATTTTATATACTTGTGAGGCATAAGCAATTAGAAAATAACACTTACTACCCAGGAACAAAAATCGTGTTCCAAAGTGTTATTCATCCACTGAGTTCTTTTGAGACGTAGAAGAAATAACTTTCACACCTTGTGGATTGTGAGAGTTATTTAACCATACTTAACGCTGGCCGGCTCTGGTTGCCTAAGTGGGGAACGATTCTACTATCACTCGCCACTGGTGTGTTAGCCGTGGCCAGGAATGTAACTCGAGCAGTTCAGAGTACCACTGCGTTATCAGTGCACCCCACCCCTCAGCTTATTCGAATGAAAATAAGTTTAGTAACTTCCTGGATTTGTGTCACTTTCAAAGTCACTACTGGTGACATGTACTGTGATAAGGGCATTATCTTTAGAGCAGAGTCCTGATTATAACCATGATTGGATGGGTGGCATCCTAATTGTGTTTATTTGACAACATATGAAGTCAGTATTTATGTTTATCCACAAAAAATAGGTGACTAGAATGACGTGAAATAAAAACAAAATTGGAATTGGCAATGACTTTGTTAACTGTCGTTGACGTGGTACCTGGAGACGCTGTTTGTTTAATTCTGCCCCCACAGATGTGGCCACAAAGAAGCCGTGTTTTTCCAGTCGCACAGCGCAAGGGCGGAGGTGAGCCAATACTTGTATTAGTCCACAAGGTTACTCATTGCTGTGCCCAAAAACATTATCATCAGCCAAAGTCAATCCACTGCTGGATGAGGGCCTCAGTAAGCCACCATTTCTTGTGGCCCAGAACATACTTGTATGTCTGTCCATATGAGGACAAAACTCATAAACCGATCCCAACGACGTTAACCGCACAGCTTACCAATACCAAAGGACAAATCTGTAAAGTTTTTTATTTTAATTGCAAAAAATTACGAGTAAAATTGCATTGCATGAAGAAAAGTTATGTTCTGAATACCAGCATGATTAGCATGCATCAGAATGTACACACTTGCCTATAACCAATGTGCACCTCACGTGTTAATATTTCCTGTGCGCACACATTTCTTCCCGAGGTCAAATTTCCTCATAAACAGGAGGCTCCCTGAATGGATTTGTTAGCCAGCTTGTTAAAACGTGTACAGGAAGCATGATTATCTGGGGTGATTGGTGGGGGAGGGATGGCCCAGATAGAATGAAAACACAGGTAATACAAAACGTATGTAAATTCGACTATACAAACGTGTTGTTTACCCCTGTTGAATGGGAGTCAAGACATACAATTGTGTAGTTTTTTTATTTCTTTAAAGAGCAGCCGATAATAGAATCGGCGTGTTAAAGGTACCAATGAGCATGCAATCCAAAATTTAAAAAAAATATTGTTTTGCAAGCATGATTTAATCTGCATCCCGAATAATCTGACTCCTGATAATTGAGATGTAAACTCTTAAATGTGTTTTTGGCTTTTACCTCTTTGTACAGTCAGAAAGCACAGCGAAGAGCTGTACAACGGATGAGTTAACTAATTAATTTCAGAGGAAAATAAGTCCCAAGTTGTTTGTTTTACCTCCAGCCTCACTCAAACGCATACCTTATCTGCACACCCAAATACTGCAATCCCACACCACGTGCTTACTTAGGCTATTAAAAGCGAGCTGCAGAGGGCATGTTTATGGTTATATAAATAGAGAGAGCCTCACCAAACTTGTTTTCATTTGTCTAAATCGCGTTAATATTTTAGCTTACAATGCAGTGTTTTTTCATCTTAAAAAAAAAACATGTAACCCGGCGATTTGGCAGTGCAATGTTCCGTTAACGTTTGAGTGCCTGTTTAGCAACACTTGGGTGGATGGAACATCTAGCAAATTGGACCTTGAGGCGACAGCCTGTGGCGTAATGTCCTATGTAACAGCAGTTGCCATGGTGTAAAGTGTGCCACAATAGAATGTAGGCATATGAAACGTGAGACATGTTTCCATCTCTGCCATCGGGCACAACCAGCGCTCCAGAAAAGGATGCATACTGAATTACGCACGGCATTCCAGTTTAACGCGTAACTTTTCACCGAGCGATGTTTCTGCACAGAAAAAAACCCCAAAGTAAGCACAGTGTAATAGTAGTAGTCATATTATTAGTACTCTTGTTTCTGCCTAATGCCTCACCATTTACAGAACGTCTTGTAATTGGTTTGTCTTTGTTGCCTTTCGACACGTGCCATCTATGATCTCTTGTCACTCAGGACGCCATGAGGCTGTACTACGTGTGCACTGCACCACACTGCGGACACCGCTGGACCGAGTAACGAGAGCGAGCTTGCTGTCGGGCTGTTCGCCAGATGGCCGAGATGCCCGGGCCTCTGGCCTTTGCCACGAATGCAGAAAAACCTAGCATCTTAAACACGAATGTTGTCCGTGATGTACATTATCTGTAGTCTTGTGTTACTAAAATAAATGTTTTTAAGTAACTTTCTGTCTGTGTGTGTTCATACTCATGACATTTGTATTATTCGTGTCGGGATATTTCTTACATTTTTGTGCTCGCTATTTTGTTCCAATGTCACTGTGAGCATCGTGTTCTGAGACGAAGGGACATCCATTCGCAACTCTCAGAGCAGTGTGACCCCCACCATGTCGACATGTTGGAGCATGACCCGTGGAGGGAGATGTGAAGGAACTACTACCGAGATCCCTTCTTCATTTTAGCCACACCAGGAGCCCACATTCCCACATGCTGCAATATGGTGAAATGTTCGTGTGTATATATTCAGTATATTTAATTATCTTGGATATTAACCAAGCCAAGTGAAAAACGAATGTGTCATTCAAAAGAAATGTGTGCAGTTACTGGTGACCAGGCTGAAACCAACAACTTACTACAATTGGTGTCTGACGTCTGACCCACCTGGCTACCTCATTGTCATGTTTGAATTTTAATGAAATAGTGTTCTTTGTAAATCAGTAATTTTTCCATCATTTCTGGTCTTGGCATCATTCTTGTTTCATAGTGGGAAAGAAAAGTCATTACACCTTTAGAACTGTTAACAAAATACACTAATCCTGAAATAACAGTAAACCCACATTTCAAAGTGAAGCCTTATCTCTGATACTATATTTACATTGTGGTGTTCCATCACCTGCTGAAAGAGAGTCCGCGTGCCTTTTGTTTAGAGGGTTATTTCTAAAAGTGTCAAAAGGTGTGTGTCTGTATCGTTCCTATGCCCTGGGCGCAGTGACGTCAATCCTTTATTTGTTTATTTTTGTGTTGCTGTGGGATTGCCAAGTTTACTCTGTGCAGTTTATATTCTCTATAGCTCCTAGGCGGGGGGTGCTTTCCTGTGACTCGTGCAAGCATTGCATCAAGCTCTCGTTTCTCCGCCTTGCATCAGATTCTCAGCCGAGTCATGTGACGGTGTAAATAAAATACATTTAATTTATTTTATACCTACGTGACTTTACCGAAAGAATCAAAGAGTATGGATCTCTGTAGTAACGAAAACTTCAAATCTAGATTGATAAACGATGTGGATAATTTTAACCCTGTGGCTGTCCTTCGGAGCTAAATTGGGGTGCTTACATTTCGACTGTCACGTGACATATACATTTATAATTAATATTATAATATTGTATTATGCAAGCTATGTACCGCGCTCTTTCAGCTTTACTTTTAAAAAATACGTTCCAAAATTACCGTTTAGCATAGCCTCGGGAAATATGATGCGCAGTTTATTCTATGAGCCAATTCTTGGTCAAAACGTTACAAAATTTAAACTCTGCCGTAGCATTAAGTCCAGTGAGGAAACACCATGGGGTATTCGAGCAGCAAAAGATGATTCGGATGTAACACTTTTACTTAGACAGCTGAGAGAGATGTTGATTCAAGAGTGGACACTAATTATCTCAATTGTCAACACCAAATATTCCGATAAGTTTACTCCAATGGCCAATATATTCCATTAGCTGTTAGTTGTAATTACTGGCGAAACGTCGAACTCTAAATGTTGTGGCTTGGCTCTCCAACACACCGGTGTGCTGTACTAGTACACTACACTATACACTACACTATACACTAGTGCTGTACTAGTACACTACACTATACACTAGTGCTGTACTAGTACACTACACTATACACTACACACTACTACTATACACTAGTGCTGTACTAGTACACTACACTATACACTACACTATACACTAGTTCTGTACTAGTACACTATACACTACACACTACTACTATACACTAGTGCTGAACTAGTATACTCACTATACACTACACTATACACTAGTGCTGTACTAGTACACTACACTATACACTGCACTATACACTAGTGCTGTACTAGTACACTACACTATACACTACACTATACACTACACTATACATTAGTGCTGTACTAGTACACTACACTATACACTAGACACTAGTGCTGTACTAGTATACTACACTATACACTACTATACACTAGTGCTGTACTAGTACACTACACACTACTACTATACACTAGTGCTGTACTAGTATACTACACTATACACTACTATACACTAGTGCTGTACTAGTACACTACACTATACACTACACTATACACTAGTGCTGTACTAGTATACTACACTATACACTACACTATACACTAGTGCTGTACTAGTATATTACACTATACACTAGTGCTGTACTAGTACACTACACTATACACTACACACTAGTGCTGTACTAGTACACTACACACTACTACTATACACTAGTGCTGTACTAGTACACTACACTATACACTACTATACACTAGTGCTGTACTAGTACACTACACTATACACTACACTATACACTAGTGCTGTACTAGTATACTACACTATACACTACACTATACACTAGTGCTGTACTAGTATATTACACTATACACTACACTATACACTAGTGCTGTACTAGTACACTACACTATACACTACACACTAGTGCTGTACTAGTATACTACACTATACACTAGTGCTGTACTAGTACACTACACTATACACTAGTGCTGTACTAGTACACTACACTATACACTATACACTAGTGGTGTACTAGTATATTACACTATACACTACACTATACACTAGTGCTGTACTAGTACACTACACTATACACTACACTATACACTAGTGCTGTACTAGTACACTATACACTACACACTACTACTATACACTAGTGCTGAACTAGTATACTCACTATACACTACACTATACACTAGTGCTGTACTAGTACACTACACTATACACTACACTATACACTAGTGCTGTACTAGTACACTACACT
Source organism: Lethenteron reissneri (assembly GCF_015708825.2). Taxonomy (NCBI): domain Eukaryota; kingdom Metazoa; phylum Chordata; class Hyperoartia; order Petromyzontiformes; family Petromyzontidae; genus Lethenteron; species Lethenteron reissneri. The sequence goes on from NC_083786.1 coordinate 9,109,555, forward strand.
ATACACTACACACTAGTGCTGTACTAGTATACTACACTATACACTACTATACACTAGTGCTGTACTAGTACACTACACTATACACTACACTATACACTAGTGCTGTACTAGTTAACTACACTATACACTAGTGCTGTACTAGTATATTACACTATACACTAGTGCTGTACTAGTATATTACACTATACACTAGTGCTGTACTAGTACACTACACTATACACTAGTGCTGTACTAGTATATTACACTATACACTAGTGCTGTACTAGTATATTACACTATACACTAGTGCTGTACTAGTACACTACACTATACACTAGTGCTGTACTAGTACACTACACTATACACTACACACTAGTGCTGTACTAGTATACTACACTATACACTAGTGCTGTACTAGTACACTACACTATACACTACACACTAGTGCTGTACTAGTACACTACACTATACACTACACACTAGTGCTGTACTAGTATACTACACTATACACTACACTATACACGTTCTAGTGACACGTTCTGTTTACGTGACAACCTTTACTAGTTGGTTGTGTCGGGTGGTGGCGGGTTTTAACGACACATTTATATATTAAGGGTTACTATTTGGTGTTTGAACATCTTATAGCAGCAACCTCCAGTTTTACTACTGCCAGAAAAGATAAACACCTATTGTTATGGTTTAACACGTAGGCTTTCGCGACCAATATTATCCATAATATAGGTGGGGTGGGGGGGGGGTTAGATCGCGTAAATATTTTCAAATTATTTTTTATTTTATAAACTATTTTTTTTCCCTCACAAAGTACTGCTGATGGACACCAGGGGACCCGCGATATCAACACTGGGGGGGTGGGGGGGTCACTGGGAGGGCTGGGGGGCAATGGGGGAGGCGGGGGAGGGGCAATGGGGGAGGCGGGGGAGGGGCAATGGGGGGGCGGGGGGGGGCAATGGGGGGGCGGGGGGGGCAATGGGGGGCGGGGGGGGGCACTGGGGGGGCGGGGGGGCACTGGGTGGGGGGGTTGGGCGGGGGGGCGGGGTGTGGCTGGCGCGGGGGGGACACTGGGGGGCGGGGGAGGGGCAATGGGGGGGGCGGGGGGGGGCACTGGGGGGGCTGGGGGGCACTGGGTGGGGGGGTTGGGCGGGGGGGCGGGGGGTGGCTGGCGCGGGGGGGACACTGGGGGGGGGGGACACGGGGGGGGGGCACTGGGGGGCCACTGGGGTGGGGGTACTGGGGGGGGGCACTGGGGGGGGGGGGGCTGGGGGGGCGGGGCTGCTGTCACCACCGCCACTCGCGGCGCTGAGCGAGGCGCAGTGGTGACGACTTCGTGTCTGGAGATGCGCGCAGAGCGAATACGCAGCAGCAGCAGCGGCGGCAGCGACTTCTCCGCGTCGCCGCGATTGTTGTTGTTGTAGTTTAGTTGCGTCTCATGGAAGAGGACACTCGCAAGGGCAAGGCGTCGAGGCTTCGTTGAGAGACGAGAGAGAGACGAGAGCTCGACACGAGCGGCGGAGGAGGAGGAGGACGAGGAGGAAGAAGATGGACGCCTTGGTCGACCTGTTCACGGGCCCCGGGGCGCCGTGCGGACCCAAGCGAGGCGGAGGTCGATCCCGCAAGCAGCAACAGCAGCAGAAGAAGCGCACACGGCCACATCAGATCCAGAACCAAAACCAGAACCACAGCCTTCACCAGCCTCAGCCACAGCCATTTCTACCGCCCGAGGTGTGTGGACGTGTGTCGCCAAAACAACAACAACAACAACATCATCATCATCGTCACCAGCAGCACGCCACCGAGCATCGTCACGTGGAGAAAATGTGTTGGAGAGAAAATTCATGTGGTGGTGGTGACGATGATGATGTACTGTAGCTCGGCATCGGCGCATGGTTTATCCACTGCTGGATGTAACAGTCCACACGGTGTTTGCACGAGAGTTTATTTTATCGCTCTGTCTCCACGCTGAATATGCAGTGGGCGCGTTCAAATTCATAGTAATCAGTCGCTGTTGTCATCTACGGCATTTGTAATATGCTGCTAAAGACAACGACGACTGGATTTTAGGAGGCTTTCATCCAGCAGTGGACTGACGCTGAACGCCGTAGAGGTCGCGGCCTAGCGAAGCTGGCGCGCACCGGTCTTTCCTAGTGAACGCTGCCGCCTCGGGCGAGGGGGTGGCCGGCCGAGCCGAGGGCGACCGTGGGTTGGTTTGGGGCTGTCCGTAAATAAAATAAACTTTTTTTTTTTTACGAGAAGTTAAACTTGCGAGATTGGTTTAATAAGTGTTCGGACGTGTCCGTATGCTCGGGGAACTATAGATGAAGTTCGTTTTAAACCTAGCGTAATGGGGTGTTTTTGTGTACGAGAGTACGTCTGTAGAGGAGATGGAGCGATGTAATCAGCTGGGGTGGATTGTCACATCGCAAGATCTCGAGAGACGAAGCCGGCTTTGGGATTTCTTAATCCAGCAGTGGATTTACCACGGCTGACAATGTTCTAACGGTTGTGTTTGCCCAATATGGTGCCCCATGTTTGTAGTTAACAATCACCGTATTGCTATAAGTGTTGTTTAATTCCCTAATCGCTGTTGCTCTGTGTAATTTGTTCAAATTATGTCGTGGACGAGTATTAACAAGTTTCTTAACTTTGTTCCAGGCCGAAGAGGGGAATATAGAATATAAGGTAAGGTCGGTGTGTACACGTCATCTTCCGTCTGTAAACACAACTACACGAGTCACATGGAAGAGAAGACTAAATTACGTTTGTTACTGTCAGGGAAACCAGTCAGAACCCATGGAGAAGGCGGAGAAGTCTTCTAAAAATACAAAGGGTGTGTATCTATTCCGATCGGTTAACATGGAATAGATAGCAGTGGTTGTTAGCACACTGTGCTCTTGAACCTGGCGACCTGAGTTCAATTCCCTAGCCCGTGGCTAACGTCAGTGGCGAGTGATGTATTCAGCTTCCTTATCGCCTCTTTAATGACCAGCGTATGGTCAAACAACACCGCACACGACTGACGTGGCATGCAGAGGCAGCCGTCGTCAAGCAGTGAATTGACAAAGGGGTTAAGCATTATTATTGTTATTTAACAATACGGAAAGATGTATCACGGGCCTGTTGTTTCTCTTGTGACCGAGTGGATTGTGTCCGTCGGAACTTCGTTGACAACTACTTTATTGTTAAGCTTTCCCCATTGTAGAGTATGGTAATTGAAAATGCAATCTCACCTTAATTGTATGATTGTTTATTGATACTACAGTTAAACGAAATTGAACACATCCCATTTTTAGGACGCTCCTGATAATTCTTGAAACTCAAGTCGCTTAAATAAATGATTTTCCCGTCGTGTGCTATTTTAGATGGTAAATTGAACTCTGGTATACGTGATAAATAACATTGTTATCTTAAGTTGCTTAATATTTATTATATAGACAGTACCGCGTTGGTATTATGAAATGTGTTTTTAGGCAGGCTCTAAAGTTATCTTAACTCTACCAATGTTACAAAGTAACTTTTGCTATATTTTGACCATTTTGAAATGTCATATCGTACTGATAAAACACTTTTGTGCTGGCTCACACACTTAGTTGTGTGAGCTGGAGGATCCAGGCCCAGTTCAGATATGATATTAGCCGTGGCCATGAATAAAAATCGGGTTTCCAGGTTCACGTTGCAGCGTGTGAACCATGGTGCCAGGACTTCGCCTAATATTATCTTTAGGTGGTAACATTTAATTAAATCTGATATATTTTGAAAAGAGCATTGACTGGTGAAATACAGTACATTCCTTCATATCGTCATGCATTCTTTGCTAACAGTAATTTACAGTTAGCCTTATGTAATTGTGGTTTCAATAGATCAATTGGAATTATATCATGGGATTCAGCCACGCACGGTAGGTGAATGAGATGAAATTTCTGTATGTGCTGCCAACACTTAATGCGTGGCTTCTTGCTGTTATAATAAGACAGCTATTTTTAGATGCACGATTGGAATTACACCGAAAGGCAAAAAAGAGGAGCATAGGAATATAGACAACAAACGCAACAACTACAAAATATTGAGTGTTAAGTAAAGTAGGGCTGTGACAGGACATCGCTAGAATAAATTATGGATAATGGACGAGGCTCGTGACAGAATGGCAGCTAAAGGATGACCAGCTCATGTGCAGGAGTGAGATGAACGGTGGCATCATCGTGACCATGTGTGATTGTGATGGCATATGGAGACCTTCATCCAGCAGTGGCTAGGTCGTGGCTGATGATGATGTTTGGGATAAATTGCTGGATGGACACATTCAGTGGTCACACTGGAAACTGGACTAATACCGGTGCCTAGTTTCCCAGCAGGGAACTTGTAATCTGAGAGGAGAGGGGTAAATAAATGGCCCCTGCCTCTCCCGTGTAAACCGATGCCCTTCGTTAATACGGCTTCTACCTATTATTACATCAGGCGATTCTTGATGTTATGGGAATAGTTTATCAATTCCACAGAGTAAATGTGCGATTGTGTTTTGTTGTTGTCAATTTAAGTTTAAGTCGTGATACTTGAACATGTATGACTTTCTCATGTACAGCCTGGTTAAAATGCATACAATTACTGCATCCCATCTGGATATCATAGTGATGCATTTTAAATAGTAACTCAAAGGAACTTAAGCAAAGAATAAAGTATTTCACGCCAATTAATGTATTATTTAGCCCTAATGTGCCTGGGTCCAAGAGATTCAGGCATGCTGTCATTCGTGTGCATGTTAAGACTCTTGCATTACCTTATGCAAGCCATATAACATCTTATTACCCAGACAGATCAACAAGTCAGCTTTCGTGAGCAAATGTACATGATTGCTCATCAGAGGCTTCTAGACCCAACCACTGGAACAGAGCAAAGCACAGGAAAATCCATTTATAGATACCCTACTAAAATAATATGGAGAAAATATAGGGCCTCGACTTTGTCTTCCCACCTAAGTACACAGATTTAATCTATTAACACTCCTATGTAAGATTTGGAGCCATCACTTTCACAATCTGCAGTCACTTGATGCGTGGCTGCTTGATGGGAAGAAAGAGGCTCGTTAGACATCAGTGGAGAAATCTATAAATGGATCCCCTATTGCTTCAGAGCTGCATCCTTGGGATAATAGCAACACCAGGCCAAGAATGTCTTGTTGTTAAAGAAAAAAGTTATAGTAAGCTCATTGTGTTTGAATTTTTTTGTTTTCTTTATTTTTTTCTTTCACACTGCGTCGATGAACAGTTGAAGCTGGTGAACCCTTCGCAATATCGCCTCGAGCACCTCGTCACGCAGATGAAGTGGCGGTTACAGGAGGGCCGCGGGGAGGCCATTTACCAGATCGGCGTGGAAGACTGTGGCCTCATCGCTGGACTCTCTCTGGAGGAGATGAGAGCCTCCTTGAAAACGCTACGCCGCATGGCCGACAAGTAACTACTTCATTGGAACCTCATTTGCCAGTAAAAATATGATAATTGTATTTTTTACCCTCCTATCTGGCAACAAAACTGACACCTTTTTACAAGGAGTCATGTTTGCATAGACCACAATACCTGCAGTCATAATGCAAACAAAAAACACAACTCTGATAATGTGCCCTGTCCTTGAAGTTGATTGGTCCACACCCGAGACAGCTTTTTTCTTAGAGCCTAGTCTCACATGGGTTGGACCAGATGACGCTGTCTCGGGTGTGGACCAATCAACTTCAAGGACAGTGCACATTATCAGAGTTGTGTTTTTGGTTGCATTATGACTGCAGGTATTGTGGTCTATGCAAACATGACTCCTTGTAAAAAGGTGTCAGTTTTGTTGCCAGATAGAAGGTTAAAAAAACAATTATCAAGTAACTACTTGTCACTGCCCGTTCCGCCCCTGCCCGCCCCTGTGTTTGCGCGCCCACTGAAACACTGATTACAGGTCAACATGACCACAGACACAACGACCTCCTCTAAGTTTTTACAAACTGCTGTTTATACTGTATCAGAATTCACTAAGCACTTGGGTTTTGTGGCTTCTCATTATTCAGTTACATTTTTCAAAAGCGATGTATTTAACCTGCTCTGACACATGGATCTTAAACGTGTACATTTGACAAAGTGGAACAAAAACTGAAAGGTTTGCAAAAGCGCATGCTTGGAATTACTTTACGGAGACGAGAAGAGGAACACGTTGATTCGAAACTGCACACGTTTCAAGTCGTCAAAGAATGTTAAGGAAGGTAGGTTTGGGCTTGGGCAGGACACATTGCTCAAAGGCATGACGGCCGATGGTCGAGACCAACTCTGGAGGTGTAGCAATGAAATTCAAACAGCATCGGGAGGTCATCTAGCAGTGAATAAACAAAAGGGATGATATTTTGTATTTATTTACTTAAGTATTACATTGGAATCTTGTTAATGTTTTGGTGTGATATGCTCTGGTATGTTATAAAAATGTTTTTGCATGTTTGAAAGTTGTCAAACATTGTCCTGAACAAAAGCAATTTTATATCCTATTCGTGTTTTATTCTCGAAAAGCATGGCTATTCTGATCCATAATTGATTTATTTGTACTCTATTGTATTATAAGTATTTGCAAAACCAATCCACGTAGTGCTGTTAATATGGGTTTGGTATGCACGTTTGTCATGCCAATATTTAAAATGGAACAGTTGTAGCCAATTACCTCAAGAAAAGACAAATTTGCAACATACGTGAAAATTTGGGGCTTTTTTCAACGACTGTAATATAATGTGTCGTTTCATATACTACGAATAAGCACCATTTGTCCCAAACATCACCTGTTATATATTTTTCTTTGTAAGTCAGTTTTATTGACGAATGTGGATTTTTTTATATTATCTGTTTTTAACAGGCTTGGAGCAGACTTAACAATATTACGAGAAAGAAACGTGGAGTTTGAGGACAAGTGCCCAAAAATGGTGGCTGAGGTCTTGATACGGAAGGTTCCAGATGACCAACAGGTAGGTGACCCTTGGTCTTTATTGTGGGTTTTTCATCATATGTCTATCATCTAGAAAAGAGTGTCACTGAGTCTGGTCACCTCCTTGCACAATTGCTTAGCTTCATGTGAGAGGAATGTGGAGTGCTCAGAGAAAGGCCACATGCACGAGAGAAAAAAACACTCCATTGCGGAACTGGCATCTCATGGTTTTCCTGCAACAACGATTGTAGCAATACTGGGGCCCAGTTTTAGGTACAGCATTGGTGGCACAATAATACGATTGGCTTGGGGTGGAAGTCAAAATATATTTTCTTGGGCAGGACATTCCTTTCAGCATTCCACAGACTATGCATTCTTATTACGCCACTGGCATAAACTGGATGATCCACACATGAAATCCAGCCCTTTCTGTCTATGGGGATATATTGGTGCAAAGTCCAATTTTAAGCCAAGCAATCCTGTTGGGTTTCCTCGCGCAACAGTGAATGACCAAGGGATACTTTAATGACAAGTATCCAACTATGGTTGAAAGCGTTAATGCATAAGCTCTGTCTGTCTGTCTGTGACACGCGGTCACAATAACTTTAAAAGATATCTAATGTTAATAAAATGTTAGTAAAATGTTGTCATGTTTTTAGGACCTTATCCTTTAGAAAACCAGCCAAATTAATGTAATGCTCACCCAAACAAAACTTGGCAAAAAAACAAAACGGGCACTAATTGGATAAATCTATTCGGCCAATGCGATTACGTGCAACATCGTCTTGTCGCGTGGCTTGGAATTTAACGTTAACGCTAATCGAAAACTTTCGAGGACAAGTGCTCGTTGAGAAATCGTTACATGCTCCACGTCACGTAAGTGATGTCTCCCAACTTGTTTTAAATTGCGTTTTGCTGAAGTGCGTCGTGCCCCCCCACCCCCCACCCCATCGTCTGTGCCGGCAGTTCCTGGACCTACGGGTAGCGGTGCTGGGCAACGTGGACGCGGGCAAGTCGACACTGCTGGGTGTCCTGACGCAAGGAGAGCTGGACAACGGGAGGGGTCGTGCGCGTCTTAACCTCTTCCGCCACCTTCATGAAATCCAGTCTGGGCGCACCTCCAGCATCAGCTTCGAGATCCTGGGCTTCAACAGCAAGGGCGAGGTGGGTCACAAATCCCAAATGTGTGTGGATAGCCCTGCTTAATCTCCTCCGCTGTTTCAGATCGATGCTAAATATTTCAGTCTTTTTGCCTGATCGTATTCTTGTGTTTGCTCATACAATTTACCCTGACGACTCCCTTTATGACCTCTTGATTTGCACTATGAATACAATTCTTTTGTAGCCATGCTGTATATATAACAAACACATACATGCAACACACCTGTGATGATTTTTTGTATATACCGGTGAGAGCTCATTGAGACAGATGTCTCTTGCATTGCAATCGGTCATGGAGGTTATTTGGCCATGCTTTAGTATGCTGGTCAGTGCAATTAACCTGCATTTAGATCCATGCAAGAGCTCAGCGATAAAACAAGCCGGTTTTATTTTAAAGCGTAACCCTATTATTTGGCTCTTTCGAGACCAGGATTGGTAGATCACACAAGTTCGTAAAACTCTAACATCTTCTGAGCTAAGGGTATCCAGATGATGGCAGTGCAGAAGGTGGCGTCATGAAACCCATCTGTACTGACTTATGAGTGTTAACCTATTATATGCATGCATTTTTTCTGGGTTCCCCTAAACATACACTCACTGAAATAGAATTTTGCCAAAGATCCCAATGGAGCACTAGCTTGAATATCTTAAATAAATGACGTTATTGTTATTATGTATGCACTGTGCTATGATCCCAAAGAACTGAGTTCAATTCTTGGCCCATGACTAACATCAGTGGCGTGTGATATCTGAACCAGTCCTGGGCTCCCCCTGTACCGACCCGCAATGACCATAGCGGTGAATTCTTGTCACACAAACCGCACGACGCGCATGGCTTAGAAGAGTCCTTCATCCAACAGCGGATAGGCAAAAAAGTTAATAAATATCAAGTCGGCAAAACTTTGCCGTGCCGTGCAAAGTCTGCTCACGTGCTCAGATCTGCTCACCGCTCGCCGCAGGTCGTTAACTACAACGGCTCGCGCACGGCAGAGGAGATCTGCGAGAGTTCCTCCAAGATGATCACCTTCATCGACTTGGCCGGCCACCACAAATACCTGCGCACCACCATCTTCGGCCTCACCAGCTACGCCCCCGACTTCGCCATGCTCGTGGTTGGCGCCAACACTGGTCTCGGTAAGCGACGGATGGATTCAAGCTTTTCCCCGCCAATCTGTTGTGATTTCCTTGGTTCCCCCCCCCTCCCCCCGTTATTGAACAGCTGCACGATTTCAGGTGTGCATTTTTAGATGCACGCTTTGAAGATGCGGGGAATTGTTGTTGCGGTCAACTTTCAATTGTCGATGAAATGGGGTGGGTGGGATGATATAGTAATATTCACTGGAAGGTTGCCTAATTTGTGGAACTGCTCCGTTATACAAATGATGTCCTTGGTATCATGCCATTCGGCGAAGAGAGTTCTCTTGGGAATTATTGCACCGTGCAGTCATGGTGACCATTCTCAAACCACCAACTTGCTGCACTTGAGAACCCGGTTTTTAATCGCAAGTGGTTGCCTGTATCGAAACCCAGGATCTAATCAGTACCAGCTCAACACTGACCTCTGAGCCACTCAGTCGCCTCCCTCCATAATGCTTTTTAATCTAATCTAAGGCGTGTTGCGTTGAAATGTGTTTGGCTGTGGCATTAAATCTATAATGACGCCAGCATCATTATCCAGGGTCTAATTGGGGTGACTTGCGTCTGCACTCAAAATGCACAGGCTAAATGTTATCTTGTCACTCCAGAGAACTAACTTGGCATGTTCGTATCCACAAGCAGAAACAGATAATGGAGTTAGTTGTTAGTAAATTCTGAGCCACTTTGGAAGATAGAAAAGATTGTTGAGGTGACGTCCTGCAAAAACACGACGCGCCAGAAGAGCTCTTTGTTCAGATAGTATTTTTTTCAAGAGTAAGTGGAATAAGTGAACGTTATATTTCAGTCGTTTGTGGGGAGGTGACGCAATCAAAATTTTAAAAGGGGATAGTGAATTTTTTAATTCAAGTCATCTTGCACATGTGAATGTTGTGGGGGGCCTCTCGGTTCCGTTGTGAGTATACATAACATGGTATTTGTGTCACATGATAAGAGGCAGCTCATCACTTGATGGCCGTAATTGCTGGCCCATGACTGATGCTTGTTCATCATGTCTTGTGAAAGTGTTCAAGGGTGCAGTGTCAAAAGATATTTGTCCCGTGCAATCCGGACTAAAAATAACCAGCAAAGAGGAAAAAAGTTGTTTATGAAAATCTTTCAAAGTAAATTAATCTTTATCCCAATTGTATCTCAGCTGTTCTCTCTCGGTATGTCATGAGAAAAATAATCCCTTCAGATCTCTTGCAGAGTAGTGTAACTCTTCACGTTAGACAACACCCCACAAAAGCAGATGTCACAGAGCTACCTCTGAGAAGTCACATAGATAGAAAAACAACAAAATAAATAACAAAACCTCACGACGTTTCGATTGCAACATAAGAGGTTGTCATCAGGCGGAGAGAAAAGGGGGGGGGGGGATCGAAACGTCTTGAGTTTTTAATTTTTTTATTTTGTTGTTTTATATCTACGTGGCTTTACCAAAAGAACCAACGAATATGAAATCCTGCAGTCACGAAAGTTTTAAATCAAAATTCTACCTCTGAGACCCCTTCAAGTGACCTCTGGTCCACAGTAACGGGGGGGGGGGGGGGGGGGCGCAGGACAGCACGTTCCCTCTTGCCCTGCCACCACGAGTAATGTTTGTCCCATGACAGACAAGCTGGTATTTAAAATTCTCTATCTCTGGAAGTTGAGTGGAAGAACCAATGTTTATGCGATGGCCTTTTTTGTGCAGTCATTGAAGACCAGGCTGAGATCATTAACTAATTTCACCTCAGAATCCGGTTAGGATCAGGTCACAGGCAGCTGAAACCCAGATTTAATCCTAGGATCTCATTGGTTGCCAACTCTGCATTCTGATCTGTGATCCACCCGGCGACCTCTGCTGAGGAAATTCTCATCATCCATGGGAATATTCTCACTGCGTTTGCTCGGAAAATGCGTGCTGGGGTTGTACAATTGACAGTCAGGCTGCAAGTGCTATGGTTAAGCTGAACAGGCATGCGGAGTTTATTTTTGCCAAGCACCCCCCTCACTCGATTGTGTAAGGGGATGTTTTGAAGCCCGATTCGCCTGCTGAAGTCTGGGAAAGTGATGCCCCGGTTATTAATAAACGTCCCGATCACCGTGTACCGGTCAGCCGAACAAGATGAGGTGTCGAGTTGGGGGTTATGGCTTTGTGTTTACGCTTGCATGTGACTCTGATAAGGTTTATGTTTGCCTCTGCCGAGTGTGATGTGGTGTTGCCAACTGGGGGGAAGCAGTAGCGTTGCGGGTGGGTAGCGTGCTGCACTACGGACCCAGCAACCCGAGTTAAATTTCCGCTCGTGGCCAACACCCGTGACGATTATCTGAACCAGTCTTGGATCGCCCCTAGGTCGACTCGGCCTCAATTGAGTACCTCGTGCGATGTGTAAACATTGCCACTAGGGAGACATAGACGTATGGACATGGTCCTGGCCACATATCCTTCTTCGTGTGCCGTGACGACCTTCATAGCTGCTCGCAAACAGCACTTGCCGCAAAAGGGTGCTTTGTTTTTAGCGCTGAGTGTAGTGTTGTTGCAGAGTGTCAAATGTGTGTGATGTACCAGTGGCTTGAGGTGTGGCCAATAGCTGCTTATTAAATTGGAAGGTGGTTGATGTTGATTGTGTATGAAATGTTTGATGTTTTTGAGTGGTCCTAACTTATATTTTGCTTTGGGGTGCATGCATCCATTGCCAAGGTGCAATTTATTTTTGTTCAGCAAAGTATTTCTGTCCTGAAAAAATTTACTAAACAGGAAGGTACCTGTTTTTGTGTGCTTTTATGTTGCCATTTGGGGTTATTTGCTCAGCACCTAAGCCCTGTGACAACCTGTTTGTATTTGATGGTCCGCATTCCACTGACAGTACTGTAATAAAATAGTAAAAATAGTAACTTGGCTGTAAAAATATAACACATTTGCTTGGAATGTGGCACTGCTATTTTTGAAAGAGAGTGATGCCCTCGATTGAACTTTGTGAGAAAAGCATTGGCATTTTATTATTTATTTAGAACAAATTGGGCGACGAGAGCAGACCACGGTTGCCCAATTGAAAATGCCACAGGGTCTTTGCTCTTAAGTGTTCACTTTAATATCGGACTGTGCCCTTAGATATATTTCTGAGAGGTTTGGCAGTGTAACCGCCAAAGTTTAACAACAGACTTCATTAAAACAATCCGAGAGGCAATATAGTTAAAATACATTCACAAAAGGTGAGTCAAGGGTCAGAGAGTGGACTGAGCCGGTACTTTTGAGATCCTGGGTTACAAATCTGGGCAGCCACCTATCATAAAACTTGGCTTTCAAGTGTAGTGAGATGTTGGTCTGGTCACCAATAACCACAAAGACAACGTTTCCCCCCTCATAGCTTTCACAGACTGTAGGGGCAAGTGCTATTCATGAGCACCTATAACCAGAACCACACACGAACATTTCTTTGGGTTGCACTGCACTGAATCCAACTCTGATGCTCCTCGTGTAAAATCAATCGGCAACCTCTTTTATTTTTTTACTTTTACATTTTATGAAAAATTTACCACAATACCTTGCTATCTTGTCAAGGAGCATAAACCATCACGCGAACTCCGGTCATCCTCACAGCAGCGGCTTTTGTCTACCCATCGAACAAAGACTGACCACATCGCACGCTTTCAGGGGCTCTACTGCGGCCGTCTGGAACGCTCTTCCTTCCGATATTAGGAAACCACTAGAGCTATGCACTTTTAAACTCATTTCTGCTTTTTGTGTTTAGTTTGTTGTCCTTCCTACATTGGCTAGTTTAATGTACATTCTGTCTCGTCGACAGTTGGGACGGCCAAAGAGCATCTTGGGCTGGCGATGGCACTCAAGGTGCCGTTCTTCATCGTGGTGAGCAAGGTGGACGTGTGCTCGCCCGGCACGGTGGAGCGCACCGTGCGTCAGCTCGAGCGCTTGCTGCGCAGCCCCAGCTGCAACAAAGTGCCGCTGCTCGTGTGTGGCCCCGACGACGCCATGACCGCCGCCACCAAGTTCCCACAGTGCAGCAGGTGGGGGGGGGCGGTCTCTTCTTACGTCGTCTTTGTATCAATTGCTTCTCATCATCCTCGTTCATTTATCAACTTGTGGGTTAAGGTTTTGCCACTCTAAAACTAAACTAAAAACTTATTTTTTTTACCAGGTTAGGCCCACTGAGCTATATAGCTCTTTTTGAGAAGTGACCTGGCTTCTATACAGCTCGATGAAGTGGGTTATCACGTGGAAATTATAGCAGCCAAATACTCTTTAAGTGCACGTTTCTAAATGTGGAGGGAATAGCCGCAGGACCCGGAGAAAAATCCACATGACCACAGGGAGAACATGCAAACTCCAAATATAAAGCAGGCATGCATGAGGGTCGGGATCGAACCCACAACCTCCTGCATACCAGACGAGGGATTTAACATCTCGCCACCGCAACCGCCACTTCCTCGCCCATTGCTCACGGTCCATCTTGCAACAGCACGTTTGTTTCCGTGTCTTTAGTATAACACCGATCTTCACCGTGTCCAACGTGACTGGGAAGAACTTGGACCTCTTGAAAACCTTCCTCAACGTGCTCCCGCCTCAGAGCAACGTGCAAGAGCAGGAGCAGCTGATGCAGCAGCTCGCCGAGTTTCAGGTGAGGATCTCACCGCTGCTAACCACCACCATTGACACTGCGATTCACCTGATGCGCGTGGTTATCTGTAAATCTAGCCTGAGGTAAAGCTTCCCCTCTCTAATCGGCGAGTACTCATTTCTGATGGTAATTTAGAATTATCCGCAATGGAGTGGATGTAATAGTGAAAAAATACCAAGTTACCAAATTTCTGGGAGGCTCAACTAGGACACGTGATGAGCTGCCAAGTCCTCCCTCTGCCCACTTTTACTTAGCCACACCCACCTCGGTATCCCCACCCACACAGTGTGGCCCCTCTTTCGGATGCTGGCCTCACGGCCTACTCATTGGCTCCACCTACTGCTCTGCCAATCCCACCCACTACTTGTGTAGTGACTTAACTCGGAGACGCTAAGAGTTGGAGGCACTTATTCTATTTAACGAGCACCCTCGGCACAGTACACACCCTACGCTGGTACACACTCTTCTGTCGCTCGCTTATACACAACTCTACGCGAGTTGCTCGCCTCTACACAACGCTAGCCGTCTAACACCGACGGCGCTGAACCAGACAGCCAACTACCGTCTAGCAGCGCAATATCGAGTGAAGACGACAGCGACGATAGCGACGAGACGACAGCGACGACGGCGACGATCTTCAACAGCACGACGGGAATCCCACTCCACACGACAGCCCCGAGCTCTCGCTCAGGGCCCCCCCTTTTGTGCTCCCAGCGTGGCCTCGCTCCGCCCCGGCCACGCCCTCTCTCTAGAACCTACCAGCGGCTTCCCGGGCTTCCCCCACGTGCCCCTTCTGTGACCTTTCCCCCAGATATCCCCTCTGGTGTATCACGTGGCCTGCTGACTGTCAGGGCTGCTGTAAGCCGCAGATCCCCTTCCCCGCCAGCAGCCAGCGCTATGCTGCTACATCGCTTATTCTATGCCACTGCACTTGCATAGCTCCATCCTTTTCTGGTATCATACGAGTCTAGCGAGAAGCCAGAACATGTTCTTTAACCCGTACAAAATCGTAAGTCTTGCGAATGCTTCAAGACATTGGAACAGACCATCTGAAATGGGGACTGTCATGGCCAATGCAGAGAATGGCATTGGTCATATCTGGTGACGGCTTTGAGCCAGTGCTACAACTTCCACATTTTCATGGAGAGTGCTAGTTTCTTCAGAGGCCTGGAACAAATGAAAGTGCGTTTATGCTAAATTCTCAAGATTATCTGGTAATAACATTGATTACACTTCTTGAAATAAAATCTGCTTGCTTATGCACACGTTGCCTATGTTATGACTGGCACAGGTGGATGAGATCTACACGGTACCTGAAGTGGGCACGGTGGTCGGAGGAACGTTATACAGGTGAGAATGTTACGCAAGTGGAATTCTCATTGCGGATCTAACAGTCCGTGTCTGAAATAATGAAACGCGCGAACGCTTTAAAATATTTGATACATTTTTCCGCAAGAGTGGTTAAGCCCCAACCAAGGTAATGTGCATAACCGAAGCGCCGATTGTAGTCGATTGCTTTACGAAGTCACGCTTGTACTTGCTCCTCCTGCATCTACGTGGGAGGTCGGGACCTTGAACGATCTGCGGTGTCCTCTCCTCCGCGCAGTGGCGTGTGCCGGGAGGGCGATGGCTTCGTGGTGGGGCCCACGGAACGCGGCGAGTTCCTGCCGGTCGCCGTCGCCACCATACAGAGGAACCGCGCGCCGAGCCGCGTGCTGCGCGCCGGCCAGGCCGCCACGCTCGCGCTGGGCCCCTTCGACCGCTACCTCCTGCGCAAGGTGAGCGGTGTCCACCAGGGGGCTTGCCGGGTGACCGAGGACACACGACAAATCCGATGAGAGCTTGGGCTACCCGATTGTGTCGGTAGTCGATTACTCTGCCGATTATTGATCCGGTTGTAGAGTAGGGATGTACGCAGTGCGCGCAGTCGAGAGGGTCAAATTGGGGACGAGCAGGTGTGCGCGTTGGGGCGCGAGGTTGGCGCCGGAGAGGCGGGAGATCGGGGGCGATGATTAGGGATTAATGAGCGCAAGAGGTGCCGTAGATGCGACAGCTTAAGTGGGGAGCACGTGAAGTACATAAGCGGGAGTGCGCGTGAGTAAAGTGAGTTTGTTCGGGGACCAAGAGAGAGGACATCTCGCCGCTGCCACTCGGGCCGTCAACGGGACCTTGCCCCTCACGCCGTCGCCGGGCGGGTGTTGGCTGAACCCCCCGCCCGGGACAGACGGGTGAGTGGGTACGGGGCGGTGTAGGGAAGGGCAGATGGCAGCGGCGAGATAGGAGAGAGAGTAGGTGAGGTGCGGGGTAGATGAGAGTGGGTAGTAGGAGAAGCAGAGTGTGTGGTGACGGTGAAAGGCAGTCATCGGTGTGCCTACAACGGGTGTGAGAGTAGGATTAGTAAAGTGTAAGCAGGTGACCTGTTACTCCGTGTCAGTGAGAGTAATTTCATACACTACACGATTACTCGACTAAAGAAAAAACGGTTGGACTGGAGTTGACGTCATCTGCTTCAGCCGTGTCATGCTGGGCGTTGCTTCGTCAATGGTCCACGTGATGTTCAATAAGTCAACATTCCGTTGCGTACCTAACTGTTACTCCTCCCCACTGCTGTCCGTGGTCTGCCCCCTCCCCCCTCCCCAAAAGGGCATGGTGCTGGTGAGCCCCAAAATGTGCCCCACCGTGTGCTGGGCGTTCGATGCCGAGATCGTGCTGTTGTTCCACGCCAAGACGGTGCGGCAGGGCTTCCAGGTGACTGTGCACGTGAGCAACGTGCGGCAGACCGCAATCGTGGAGGACATCCTCGACAAGGTGAGCGGAGCGGCGGTTGGGGGGGGGGGTCCGTGGTTGTCGGGACCAATAGGGAAACGGTGTCGACAGTTGCTAGCTGCAGGAGCCGAGTGGATAGGCCCAAGGCTGTTCGAAACCTACGCGTACAAAAGCCGAGCCAAAAAATGTACAAGTCAAGTTCGACTTCTTCTTGAGATATAAATCTTGTTTCTTGTGAGCCACGTGCCATTAGCTTGTCCGCAGTCGGTGAGAGTGATAATCTCATGACTATGGACTTGGTGATGATCTGTTTATTATTATTTGGTGTCCCATAATGATGCAAATTAAATTCAAAAGGCAATTAAATTTCGAAATTTTGATACATTCGATGCAATTGGTGTTATAATAATAATGAAATATCCAGGAAAACTTCATGGAGTTTCAAGATCAAAGTTTTTTTTGCGATACTGCATGAGCATTGGAGCATGAGCACACAAATAACAACATTCGTCAATAACACTGCCCTGAAAGGACAAACATACAATAGGCTACATGTTAGGAGAAATGGCTCTTCTACGTCGTACAAAACGCTTTTTTCCGGAGGGTCCTGCATTGGCATGTTTGGCCAGTTCTGTCGTCATTGCAGAGGCGTTTTGAGTCAAAAACTCTAATTATAATTTCCGACGGCCGTGACTGCTTGCAGGAGAACGTGCGGACAGGTGAGAACGCCGTGGTGACGCTGCGCTTCATCAAGCAGCCCGAGTACATCCGCCTGGGCGCCAAGCTGCTCATCCGCGAGGGCGCCACCCGAGGCATGGGTCACGTGACCAAGCTGCACTCGCTGCCGGCCTCTCCCTCGTCCGACGACAGTTCCTCGTGAAAGCGGCGAGCCGAGGATGAAGTAAGAGAAGAGACTGCTGTCGATTACCCCTTGCGGTAAAGTAGGGTTACCTTATGAACGTGTGCGGTTCCCTGGTGCTGCAGGCTTCGGCCGGATACGGTGAAGACATTTTAAAACGCAATGCTAGTTTTGTTCTCCTTGTATTTTAACCCGAGACGCATTCTTCTTAAACTCCACACACACCCACAGAGGTTTCACCATATATGCAGTGATCTCCATCAGCAAAGACAAATCGTTTTTTTAGTTTTACAGTATATGCATGTGCAGATGTCACGAGGTAAACATCTCCTTACTTAACAGTGGAGCACAATATAGTCACGAACAGCAGGGCTGCAGTTTGTTTTAGAATAAGATAACGGGACTTCCACGGTGGAGCGCTTGGAGTTTGTCAATGCAGCGCTCTTTCCGAGATGGGAGCTCAATCAGGTTAAAGGTCATAGTGGGCACGTGCTCATGACACAGCAGGTCACGGGAAGCAGGCCTTGCCTGAACTGAACCCATGAGGCCACGCTCACATTGTACCCTGCGCTCATGAAGTAGCAGACTTTTACTCAGCCTTCTAGCTCACCGTTGATCCAGCAAGATAAGTCGCAGGCTCACTCAGGCTTTTCAGCTCGCCTCGATTCAACAAGGAGTCTTTTATTGTTCTCACTCCAGTGTTATTGAAACACTTGTGCATGCACATTTCCCAACCCCTTCGAGGCACGAGTCTCCGGCTCCCTTCTGATTTGCAACGGCCAGTATCAGGTTTTGGTGGGGTTTATTCGCCACGGGACCATGTCTGCATTGGTCACGTGGCTTTTAAAGTTGCTTGTGCTGGCACGACCAGATACGTGTGTCCTCGAAATAATATGAGAGGATAAACCTTGTCCTGCATATAAGTGTGGGTCTTTTGGGGCGGGACCCCTAAAAATAAAAAGACATTAGCATTTGTGACGTTTACAAATTGAACGGCATGCAAAGCAATGCTTTTTGTCATCCGCGTCTCCACTTTGCACATTAATGTCAAGTGCCAATCATTCGGGCACTACTGTAGAGTACTGCACTGCACGTATGATCCAAATAAGATAAATTAAATTTTTTAAGTGACTTTCAACCCATTACAATTTTTTATGCAATTATATGCATGCTTGAGCAAGATAAGAAGCTTCCAATTGGTCAGCTGCCGTCTTCTTATACATAATTGAGTAATGCGAGTAAAACTTAATAGACCGGAGTGTACCCTACTCCCGAATTAGCTCTGGTATTTCGAGGACAATGCTGTGTCTGCCTCGCAAAAAACCTATCGCTGGCTCGCTCGTCGTTTTGCCAGTCTGGTTGGAGTAGCCGAACTCTTCCTTCGTACGGGCATACCACTGTGGAGTTTCAATATTTATTTGAGTTTGTGTGTTGACCTTACAATGTATGCTGCGATCAGTGCAATTACCACCTTGTTATCTGCTGTGTACTTCTAATTAACATCTGATGACGACAGTGCACTGTTGGTGCTATTGGCAGTGTGATGTATTTAAGAAACGACTGTTGACTTTGTCTGCCTTGATGCCAAGACAGGAGCTAATTGTGTCTTCATGGTTTTTTTTAGTTATCAACAACATAGGTAGATTTTACAATATAATTCTGGTATTTGTGGATAAGTTACAACATGTTATACTCGTAACTGCTCATTTTATACTCCAGCACTGTTTGGAATTTCATCAGCATGATTTTACGTTCTGTTTGAAGCATACGCTGTTTGTTTTACAACGTAAACAAATATAATTTTACAGGTTAAACAAATATATCTGCGCACCTGTATATATGTGTATATATTTGTGTGTGTGTATATCTATGTGTATGTAAGAGATATGCATTATACATATGTATTGTATGCATATATTGGTGCATACGTGTATGTTATATGCAGTCTCAGTGACACTGACGTGAAATATCATACGCCAAGCACACGCACAAGGTATCTTTGATCTTCATTACATCGACTCAAGTACTACTTGCGTAGCTTTTCGTGGCCGTACTGTAGTGCGCTTCGATGTTTTATTTCGGGTTGTACCGCGGCTCGTTTTGTGCGGCGGCAAACGGATTCCTGTGAAAAGCTTCCGGCACGTGCATCGAAACGTCTGATATCGTGCTGAACGATGCGCGCGCAACAACCCAATAACACATCGGTGACCTTGATGATCCTCATCCTCGGCTGTGGCAGGTGCCAGTTGCTCATCGCTAACGCTAAACAGGGGGACTTAACCACATGCCTGCCCTTCTGTTCTGCATGCCCTGTGCCTGCCATGCCCTGCTCGAGGCCGAGAGAAACTCGGAAAATCTCCATCGCACTTGGAACATTGCTCGAGGTAAATGGTGCCTTTTGGCATTCACTGCTGCATCATTTTAACGATAAAGTTTTTGGTCCACTCAAAAAAGGATGTGTACTTAAATAAGTTTTACAACTTTATACAATGCATTTTAATGCAGTTAAGGTCTTGACCGTCGTGTTTTTTTTAGCATGCCAAATACTTCCTGTTCAAACTTCGCAATATTGTACCCATTGTTAAACAGGTTTCTGTGTTGTAATTATTAAGTACTGTATGTACTGGCACCAATCTCAGCTAAAGGCCCTTTCCTTCTTCACTTCCGTTGACATAAAGTGATGCAGGTTTTATGGAAAATGAGTTTCAGTATAAAAAAATGCTCCCAAAAAATGCTCTTAAGATAGAAATTGGATTGACAGTCACCGTGTAGAAGGTTAAAGAAATCTGGGGGTGGTGGTAGAATTTTTTTTATAATCGTTGGAAAGGAACACCACCAAGACGCTCGTCAAATAGACTTCACCGACGTCGACCCAGCAGGCTGCTGGCCGACAGACTTCACGTTAAACTTCCGGCTGTGCCGTCCATCTGCGATGTGCACACGGGATTCGAAATCCTTCCACGTGTCAACGTTACCCAATTTTATTTAAACCTTCATAGCACTTAGCGAGCGTGCATCATAAATGTTGTTGTTTGTTATTAGAATGCTCGTGTTCAACATTACGAGGTTTATTTACTAGTCTGGAAAAGCACTTTTGGTCGATTTAGTTTTGTTATTAATTCAACGTCCAATGATATCAACGTCCCAGATCTTGTCTTATTTTTGCGCTTGAGCGTTCGAACTCACCCCTCGGCTGTTGTCGTCGTCGTTGTTGTCTCACGTCGCATGTGTATGTGTTCCTGTTAAGCGGATTAACGCACGATGGAGAAAGAATCCTGGCTAAACTTCACGGAAATATAAAGGGGCAAATCTGAATGGACGCACTGCAAAATATTTAATGTTTGAAACGTCTAATGGAGTTGCTGCCATTCACTTTTTAATTTCTACTACAATTGGTAGCATTGATGTTTAACAGAATCGTTATCTTTATTTATCCTGGAGGAACTCGATGAGATGTGAAGCTCTTTAACAGGATCCTATGATATTGATACTAGCTGTTAAGCATTCTCTTATAACTAACTCTGGCTCCAGGGTGTACTTTGAAAGGTAATTTTACAAGATTTGGCTTATTTATCGAGCAAATCAGATTTTACGAACACTCTACTGAATGCATCGCCACCATCCCAGCATGGGTTAAAATTCCAGTTCCGTTAATGTTACACCATGGTATTTGGAGCATTTGTCTGCTTCTCAATGCGGATAAATAATTTCAAACTGAATAACCCTGCTAAGTAAAGAGTCCACTTTATGAATACACTGATCACCTACATCTTTTAAAGTGTATAGAAATATACGAAAGTGAATGGCGGTCGCCTTCGTGGATAACACGACCTTAAAACATTTGCAGCATTGCTGTCGTGTATTGCAAGGTTTACTACGATCCCCGTCGCCCTCCTATTTGGGGTCTAAACATCCGTGACGTTTTCTCACTCGATGCCGAAGCGTTGAGTCTCTTGATCGAGCTGAGCACGTGCAGCATGGGGCGCTGGTGAGTTTGTGTGGCTCTTTGGTGCTGTCCACCGTGATAGATACTGCGTCCGGCGTCCGTGCGTGCCCCGTTCCTCGGGTCTCGTACCGCGAACCCGTGAGCTCGTCCATCCCGTTTGGTCGTTCCGTACGCTTCGTTTTAAGAAAATATATAACTACGGTATATTTTTTTCGGTTTTTGTTAACTGTACATTTTGTAAAAACAAAAGAATATTAAATTGCTTAGATTTAAACTATATTCCGTGTCACGTGTGGCTTGTTTGTGATGTTTCAAAAATTTAAGGAGCAAACTGAAGAAACTAATGCATTAAAAGCGTTCTGATGAGGTGGAGGAGAGCTGCATGGGGGAACACTGAATGGCCTGGAAGAGAAGTCATTTCTGCAAGGAATTTAAAAGTGCCAGGAATTACATGAAAAGTGCATTGTTAAAGAGGGCGATTATGTAGAAAAATAATGTGGTTATTATCGGTGTATGCATGTTAGAAGTTATTAGACTCAAATTATGTACCACCCTTGGGAAACCAAAAGTTTAATTATTGTTAAAGCAGTTGGGTTAAGTTTTTTAAAATATACAATGTAAGTGCTGGGATCAGAGTTTATGATGGAGATGTTAAACGGATAATTAAGTGCTCTTTCAGGGTTACGGATCCCATATGCAGACCCTCCAGTACACATGATTTCCTGCACCAACCACCTGTACACACAACCATTCATTACACACCAACCACAGCACGATTTTGCCACTCGTCCATTTGTGGTGTGAATACACACGCAGTGCCACCATTTTAAAATCGTACAAAATGCTCTTTATTTTTTCACAACATTTAAGAAAAGCAGTATACGCATTAAAGTGGCGGATGTGCAACTTGTGATCAAAAACGTACATTTTACAATGCTACCGATGTAAGCGATAGGCTGTGGCCTTTTTAAACCCCTCTCCACTGCATATTGATTTTGAAAGGTGTCCTTAAAGTAAAAATATGGTTTAAAGCAGAACAGTAAGGTTTGGAACTTGGTATGTGGTAAAAAAAGGTTTAAAAATCCTAATCTTACATTTAACAGATTTAAGCCTACCGCTTAAATCCAGCAAAGTTAGAAAGTGTAACGTCTACCCAGGAGACTTCTTGAAGAAGGCATCCAATGTGCCAACGTTTCCCGAGGTCCTCTGCCGTTTGGCGGCAGGGTTTTCGCCCGTCTTTTTTCTGGTGACCTTGCCACGCTGGGAGTGTCTTGGTGGTGGTGGTGGTGGCGGCGACAGGTGTTGGCCTCGCGGGACGATCGGTGACGCGGCAGAGAAGGAGTCCTGCAGGTCGCCGTGCGAAGTGGTAGTCGGTGTGCTCGGGCATCTCCCACACCAGCACGCGCGCGTTGCACTTCTCGCACAGCACGTAGTCCTCGGACGTGCTGCAGGATGCTGAACCTCCCTCTCGGTCCTCAGAAGTGGATCGATCCATCCTGCTGCTGCTGCTGCTTTCTAAACCTCTGTCGTCACGTGCCAGCGCAGTAGAATCGCACTCATCTTCATTTTTATTCAAAAACTCAAATCCTCCATCATTGCCTTCCTTTGTTGGCAGCAGAGGCTGTTTCCCCGTGTTCTTTCTCACTCTCAACATGATTGACAGCTTCTAAGTCTGCTTTGCTGCTGTCATGAATTTCTTGATTGGGGTCTGCAGATCCTGCAGTTATGTCCTTGGCCTGGGTGCCGACTGACTTTTCGACCGGTGCGTCACAAGAATTTTCAGCCACGAAACTCGACTCCGCTGTTGTTGTGGTTTCTGCCACTGTGGCACCGAGCGCCCTCCGCTGGAAGAACGAGATCACCTTCTGGGGGCTCCGAGCCGGCAAGCGAGTCTGTGGTTCAGGGCAACTGCCCTCGATCGACTTTGAAGGAAGGTCACAGGTCAACGCCTGCACTGGAGTCTCGCTCCCGGCTCTGAGGCCGTCTAATCGAGAGGCCGTTCTCTTGAAGAAGGCGAGAATACCCGGTTTGTCCGTCGCCGCCGGGCTCCGATCGTTACGCTGGCCCTCGGGTGTCGCCGAGGGGGGTGGAGGAAGAGGTTTCTGCGTGGGGGGCGCGAGGCTCTGGGTGGCCGAGGCGTCACCCGTCAGGAAGCTGGCGATTCCTCCGGAACTCGATGCAGAATCGGAGAACTTGGTGGCAGAGAGGTACAGGCAGGTGACAGCTGGAGACCTGGAGGGTGCAGGTGGATGTGTGTGGATTAATTTAAAGAACAGATGACGAAATAATGAAGGATAATGGCATAATTCAATAGAGAAGGCTGCAGAGCTGCATTCAAGATAAAGAGGAGAAATACAAGTTTGATAAACCTTAACATAATTGTGGAGGGACATTTGAATTTGCACAGTCTACTCCACTCACACACTGCCTCTCACCAACTCACCCGGAATGCACCCAATCCTGTCGGATCCCACAAGCTGTGGAGAATTAAGTCTGGATCGCGTCTAGAATGGTGACCACCGTGCACGATGGGCTGTGATAGGCTGCAGTGCTGCGTAGTGGGCAGCAGAGGGCGGTCCAGCAAAATCCCATTGTCCCACAATCAGAGGTCGCAACCAGGGTACCCGATACCCGGCTAGGTACCCGTTTGCGACCCTGGTGCGGCCGGGTACGGGTGGGCCGTGAGTCACTGGTGAGTTAACTGTTTGTCACTCATTTCCCAACGTCTTGTCTCTTCTCACAATTCAAGTTCCTAGAATCAACCCACCCACGCCTGCAACATGGCTTCATCCCAGAGGTCGCAATCAGGTACCTGATACCCGTACCCTACCCCCCGTACCCGGCTGGGTACGGGGGGTAGGGTACGGCCGGGTACCCGTTTGCGACCCTGGTACGGCCGGGTACGGGTAAGGAATCAAAACCCGTTTGTGACCTCTGCTCACAACACCATACCCCCACATCTATACTCTCTGCCTTCAGATAAAAGTGTTCTTACTCCGGAGGGGGGTTGCAGTTCTAAGGAGGGTGCGGGGGGGGGTCAAGATACTTTCTCACACTGGGCTCACCACGCCGCCTGCTGAGCACCGGCCGTGTTGGAGGCGGCGATGAGCGCGAGGGCGTCGCTGGTGATGCGGCGTGCGTCGTAGCGCGCCAGGGGACAGGAGCGCGACAGGCCCAAGTGGCGCTGGTCCCCGCTCAGCCGCACGCCCGCCATCAGCAGCTTGGCCACGCGATTGTTCTGCCGCACACGACACGCAGCTTCACGATCCACACGCATGCAGGTGTCGAGCTGGGACGACCAGTTTATTAAACCCATTAATCGATAAAAACTGCGGTTAAATATTTTGTTGCGATCGATTAATGGTGGTTGCCTCTCACATCCTACCTCACAATGTGGGAAACACACCCCCCCCCCACCCCCCCCACAAGCTAAGTCACGTGCGACACAGCTGACGACGTCCGCAAACCTCGCCAACTCGCCTCATCCAGCAGCACACATGGGAGCAGGCCAGATATTTTTTTTTTTCGAAAATATTTTTTTGTTATACAACAAGGTAAGTAATCGATTACTTGACCAATCGGATAGCCCAGCTCGAGGAAGGAGCGTTTGTTCGTGTCACCGTCGAGCATGGGATCTACTTTCCAGAGACTGGGGGGGGGGGCCGGGGTGGAAACTGAATTGTTGCACTGCGTTCAATGTAAACAGTGGAAATTTACAAGAGCAGACCATTTATAATATGGCCAAATCACCCATGTTGTGCCGCATCTCACCAGATCTCGAAAACTAATCGGGGTTGAGCCTGGATAGCGCTTGAATGAACGACAACCTTGCACAACACAGGCTCAATTATTGGCTGTTGTGGGGCTGTTATACGTCTCTCTACTCCCCACCTTCACTAACATGCACTGACCAGTATGGTGAAGTATGGTCAAATAACCCCAGAGACCAGCTTAAGTGTGGGGAGGCCCTCATCAAGCGGTGAATAGATGGTAAGACAGAAAGGGTCTTTAGAACCCAGCTCTCTCACCATGTCTCTGTCCTTATTCAGTCTCTCCTCCAGCTCCAGTGACAGCTGCTGCAGCCAGTGCTGCACCTGAGGGTCGTTCCAACAACAGAGAAACATTTTTACTGGTAGGAACCTCCTGGTTACACCAGCCCACAGGGGATTATTGTGTCCGTCCGTCGTGCATCCAAAAATTGTAGGGGTGGGGCTGGGTGGAGAGGGGAGGGTGGGGAGGGGCTGGGTGGGGAGGGGAGGGTGGGGAGGGGCTGGGTGGGGAGGGTCTGGTCACCCCGTGGTGTCCTTATAACCTACTCACGCCGGCTTGTGCCCACCCTCAGTCGGGCATATTTGCGGAATACACCACGCCGCCGTTGACCCTGGCCATTGGCCGAGCAACCCAACGTTCCTACCAGCTCCCTCCGCAGGAATTTGTTTGTATTTTGAGGTTGCCCCTCCTGATGTGTTATCGGTGTCGTGTCAGGAGATAGTTTCCCATTCGCGCCTTTTGCAGAGCAGTGCAACCCTCCGCTGTTGAAGAATGGCCCAGGGAAGCGGATATGACAGAGCTACCCCGAGGTCTCTTCAATTGACCCTCTGGGTCAATACGGCAGGAGGCAGCACATTCCAATCCACGCGAGAGAGAAGTCAAGTTACTTGACGGTCAAACTGATTGTTAATTCTCAAGAGATGGAATGTAGCTAAGTTAAGTGCAAAACCGAAATGTAAAAAAATGTTGATTCAGTCATCAGTGACTGGGCTGAGACCATCAACCCACTACACTTGAGAAACTCGTTTCATCACAACTCTACGAGCAAGGGCAGCTGTCCAGATTGGTACTCAGGATGCAATCTGTGCCAACCCAGCACTCTTGACCTTTGAGCCACCCACCCAGCTGCCTCCCTCCGCAATGCTCTTGAAAGGCACGTTGCGTTAATATGCTCGACTCTGTTTATCGCCACAATGACGTCAGCATCGTTATCCAGAGGCCAGCCGGGGTGGCCGGTGCACTGAAAATACAAAGGGTAAAAAGTAATCTTGCCACTCCAGAGAACTTGGCATTTTCAAATCCACAAGAAGTGTCGAAGCTACACACTTCGGGGGCAGTTCTGCACGATTGAAAAAAAAAACCCGCTAAATTTGAGTTGTCCAGCACCTGGATTCGAACCCAGGGCCTCAGCGGTGCCAGCTGTGACCTTTGAGCCACCTGCCACCTACATTTTTAGTCTAGCAGGGAGCCGTCGCTCCGCCTAAAACCGCGACCTTGACGAAGAAGCTGTTGCCGGTGCTTGGGGGTCAGAGTCCGTTGCCACATAGCACAGAGCATCGGGAGGAATGAACACGGGTAAACGCCGATGAGGGCACACCGATCTGTGCAGCCAGATCACCCAAACTTGCTCGAGCGATCAATGGATGGCGAGGTGTCACTACCAAATCGCCTGGCGCATCCGCCACCTACATTTTTAAAACTACGGCCACGTAATTTTCTCGCGGGCGGGCGGGCAACGGCATATGATAAATGTGTTGGTCACGTGTGGCGATGCACGACAGGGCCCGCCGCCTTGCCTTCTCCTTCGTGTCCAGAGCCTCCGGGCCCATGAAGTTCTTGCTGCAGCCGATGGACTTGGGCAGCTGCCTGGGCCGCACAGGCTCGAACTCCACGCCACGGCACAGGTCGTGCAGCCACGAGCTGCACTCACAAGAGACAAAGTTCAGGTTGCGCCATGTGGCCCTTCGACAGGCTGTTGGTGCAGAGTGCTATTTTGGCAAGCGTTTCACACGGCTGGCATGCCACAGTGCACTATGGAGTGGGGGTGTGGCAAGCACAATGCCCAATAACCTTTGTCTTCCCGCTGGTGATGTTTACACATTGCACCAGTTACTCGTGTTAAGGTATTCTAGCTAGGGGAGATCCCAGAACCAGTTCTGTTACGACTCCAGACTGACGTTAGCCACGGCAAGGAATCGGATTCAGGTAGCAAGGTCCGCAGCACGGTGTGCTAACCACTGTGCCAGCAGTCTCAAAAACACGTGCACCATGTCCGCAACATGACGTTTACGCAGGTGTAAGACCTTTCCCTATTCTCTCCCCTGCGCCCTAGCAACTACCCCACGTTACAAAACTCCCACGCCATACATAGCAATAATTATTAAGCTTTAATTACTACCAGGTGGGAGCGCTCCGAGACAACAAGGAGCTCATTCATGCGTTAGCGGAAAGGCATTTTCCAACAATATTTGTCTTCAAAAAAATGGTTACACTTAATGCCAAGTTTCTGCTAACACATGCATCGGCTCGCACGGCTCTCGTTTTATTTGTAATGCAAACCTAGGGGGGAGGTGAAAGGGAAATATAGGTGCTGGAAAACAGGGCGCAGTGTTTTCGAAATAAAATAAAAATATAACGTGCGCTCAAACAAGTAACTACGTCGTAATGTCATGGAAAATATTTCAGTACTGCGCAGGCTTTGCGCGGTTGCGCTGTATGGCTTCTCCGATGTGTTGTCTGGTTGTGCCGGTTGTTGTTCGGCGCAATGTCTGACGTTCCATGGCACGATGTCCGGTGCGTGAAGTGAAACGTCGGACATCATGGAGAACAACATGCGGTAAAATCCAAAAACGCATCGGAGAGGGATATTATCTTTACTGAGAGCATCCTTATGTTCATGATACATGTACCTAATTGCGTTCCACTTTTTAACATACACATTGCAAGAGGCCCTTACAATGACAAAAGTGATCGAATGCATTAAAATTTGAAACATGGCATTACCAGGTTGAAAATACATGATTCCATCTTTACACATGAAGTTGCTAGCCGCGATATTGGCTATCCACGAATCGGATATGGAGTTCTACACAACTGTATCGAAAGAGACGGAAACAAACTGATGAGATGAAGTGATGAAAGAGAATGTGATGCGAGAAAGTCATTAGATAAAGTGATGAGAGAGAATGTGATGCGAGAAAATTACAAAGTAACGAGAGAAATTTCGAAGCTTTAGAAGCATCTGCAGGTTTTACGCGTACAATATTCATAGGCCAATACGATTATCCGCGAAATGTTCAATTCACGAACATCTCGAGAACATATCCCTCCCGAATAACGAGAGAGTATGCTGTACTCTCCTCCTCGTACCCAATTAGTGCGGAATAGATGCTTGCAGGGCAGTTTCGGTGTTGTATCTCTCGTGTGGCCACGGGCCGTACCACATTCATTTGCACAGTCGCATCCAGCCGGTGAGGCCATCGGTTTTCCACCCCTGCGTAGCCACGCGAAGGTAGGTTTGCGTTGCGACGGCCACTCCGTTGTTTTAAGTTAAGTTACCCGGTTTTCATATTCTTGGTTCTTTCCGTAAAGTCACGTAGAAGGGAAATAATAAAATAATATAGATATAAAACAATACAAATTCTCACGACGTTTCGACTGCAACACAAGCAATCATCGTCAGGTGTAAATCAAAATTTACCCGGTTTTCTCGCCGAAGCGCGCCTGAAGGGTGCCCTCTGTGAATTCCACGAGCTGCCCCATCGTCTCCACGCCCAGCGTCTCGGCCACCGAGCTCCCGAGCTTCCCCCCCAAGTGACGTCTGAGCAGCCGAGTGGGTCCACGCACACGCGCAACAAAGACAGCTCGCGGGCATCGCACACGGAAATACACCTCGGTGGTGGGGGCGGGGGGGCGTCACAGAATACACATGAGGTTGTTACACAGGGGGTTACGACTAGGGAAGCTACAATCGCGTAGGTTTTCGTGATTGTGCTACTGTGTAGCTCCGATGTGTTTGCAGGTGATACCACGTGCTGTGTGGGAGGATGGAGGAACTTTAACTCTACCTGCTGGGATATTCAACAACTGCAAGAACTGAAAAAGCTTCCAGCACGTGGCAGCGAATTGTCGGACGTATGGCCAAACGATGGTTTGCTCAGTATGGAGATTGTTTTGAGGGTTTGTTGACATGGGATTGGGGATGGGCCAGGACCAGTTTAGACATCACCCACCGCTGATGTTTGCCGTGGCAAAGGAATCAAAATCAGGTAACTGGGCTCGTAGTGCAGTGTGCTGACCATTGCATCATCGCTCAAACCCACGTAAAAAATAAGATTGAAAAATAAAATGTAAGACACACATCCTCACACAGGGGCCTACAGACTCGTGTGATTGCACAAGGAGGCTGATCTGCACTCACATCTTGCCGATCGGCAGCGTCGCGAAGAGCTTTGGGATGGAAGACGGTGACAGCACCGTCTGCTTGTTGGGCTTGTTCATGCCGCACGCCAGCTTGGCCAGCGTCTGCACCGATGCAGGGAGAGAAGACTGCAACGCGTTACCGGCCACGCGCGAGAGCAAATACCGTAACCAGAAAGCTATAACTCACTTGATATAGCTATCGTGCTGTGACGGTTCCATCTGAAGACGGAAGCTTGTGTTGCCTCCGAAATGTCGTGATTTTTATTTTATTTTTATTTTACTTTTATTAATTTAATTTTTTTACCTACGTGACTTTACCGAAAAAACCTAAGAATATGAATCCTTGCAGTCACGAAAGCTTCAAATCTAGAAAGCTATAACCGTTACTGCCACTGCGGTGACGAACACAGTCCATTTCGTGGCGGTGCAATTACAGTGGGATTCCTCTGAACTGTGTCCAAGTGGAGGCTACCATTCCTGTATCAGCAAATTTGCAGATAAAAGGAAGGAGTTATCATATTATTCAAAAAAGATAACTCCCCTATCTTTAAAGTATTCAGATGAATGCAGATTGTAAGATTCTTTACAGGACTCCTGTTATCTGCGAAAATTAATCGACAATACGAATTTAGCGGCTACCACGACCACTTTTGTGTCATTGAATTGACCAGTCGAATTATCGAAGTTTTCACGGATCAGTAAAGAGACTGTGGAATAAAATGGGTCACAATTAAAAGGACTTTATACTATTGCGTGATGTGACACTGCGCGTTAGTTTTCTCGCCTTGTTGTGGGCGATACCGGCCGAGCACTGGAACCCAGTCTCGGCCTCCACGGCCGCCCTCATCTCAGCGACCAGCACGGCCCCCATGGCCAGTCGCAGCTCCCCGTTAGTGGCGGCGGCGCCCCCCTCTCCGTCCTCTTCCGCCCCCAGCGAGGACAGCCACTCCGCCAACCCACGGACTCGCCGCGTTTCTGGTGACGCAAAGAAAATGGACTCGTGTGAACATAGAAAAAAAAAATCACTAAACTCACCTCCAAATTAACTTAAAATGTATTTGTTTTGCTTTGGCCACGTCATCGTTTTATGGCAAAAATTGCGCACGTGATCACTTTGTGCATGCTTACATTTCACTGTGATTTCTTACGATGACAATAAAAATTGATTTTGCAGCACTGCCGTCTGCCACCCACATCGTAGCCCAACAAGCAGCAGCAGCAGCGTATAACAACAACCTGTTATGCACGGTGGTCGCCTTTCCAAACACGGTACAATCTCAACCCTGCTTGGTTTCCAAGATATGATGTGACCTGGTGCATTATGGGTGACTTGGTCATAGGCGCAGTTGCATTTGTGTTGTAACAGTAAACGGCGCACCTTTGTCGATCTCTACTCCGCCCACCCCGGCCGGGTCTCCCTCCCCGGCCGCGTCTACCGCCCTGTCACGGGGCCACCCCTCCACGTGGGTCCCGGGGAGGTCGTCGGGGACCAGGGGGCGGCCGTGCAAGGCACTGATGCGCGACGCCAAGGCGCCCGTCAGGTCCATGTAGGCCTCGTCGATGCTGGCGCGCTCCACAATAGCGAAGCGTGCCATGACGTCGAGCACCTGCACGCTCGCCTCCCGGTACCTGCCAAACGACACCAGAGTGGCCGGTGAATAGTTCACTCTCTATTATAATAATTACAAGTGTTATTGAAATTCTAGATTTGAAGCTTTCGTGACTGCAATGATTCATATTCTTAGGTTTTTTCCGGTAAAGTCACGTAGGTAAAACACCTACGTGACTTTACCGGAAAAAACCTAAGAATATGAAATGTAATTACATTTGGTATTTGTGCCATTCTTACAGCGCAAGGCTATGATGAACACACGGTTCACAGATGAGTGTAGTGAACCAGTAGGGGGATATGTTGCTGTGCGTTTTTACCATATCAAGTGATTTTGCGAGTACGGTAGTTTAAAAACATTGACCTTAATGCCAGCACACATGGCCTACAATTGCAACCGACGCCACGAGATCTTTAAACTCCGCTGTGAAGCAGACCGAGAGGGGGGGGGGCAGGGAGCGTTGTATATGTTTGCGAATACACCCGCAGTATTAACCAGGACGGCCGCTGGCCTCGAACTGCGAACCCCTGCAAAGCAAATGCGATCGTCCTTCGGCTACGCGTCACGGCTGTCGGCTACGCGTCACGGCTGTCGGCTACGCGTCACGGCTGCGGGCTACGCGTCACGGCTGCGGGCTACGTGTCACGGCTGTGGGCTACGCGACGGTGCGCTCACCTGGTGAGGTCGGCCTTGCCGTGCGCTTCGGGGACACGGGCGAGAAGGAGCTCGGGGCAGAGCTTCCGCGCCTCGTCTCCGCGCATGTTGCGGCTCACCCCGTAGGCGCGCGCCTCGTAGCTCACCGCGATGATGCTGCACCCCCAAGGAAGAGGGGGGGCCGGGGTTGGGGGAGCAGACAAGGACAATAATAGTCAGGGAATAACATTTTCTCAAAGCTTGAGAGTCTCAAGACAATTTCAGCAGGGTCCTGCTGCATTTGGGTGTTTGGTGGCCAATTTCCCCAGCAATTAGTTTTTTCTCGTGTTTCGAGAATAATTCACCGCTCACCCTTAGAACATTAAACCAAAGGTTCGCACAGTTTACAAACCCACCTGCTGTATTACCATCTAGCCTACCTCAACACAGCCCAGTGAGAGTGGAAACTTTTACAAATCTCTACGTGATCCACTGACCCGTGCCTATAGTGCTGGATCTTAGGCGTTGTGTCTTGTATCTTCTCCCCACAGACGGCCACGTAAATGCGTTCACATGTAAACTACTAAACTTTACCACGCTGGTGGGTGCGGGTTAGTGACAAGGGGTTACTCAGGAATGTAGCAAACTCAACTAGAAACTATTTGTGTTATTTTACGAAGGCCCAATGAGCTACAAACCTTTTTTTTTCAGAAGCGACCTCACCACAAATGATAGCGCAACGAAGCTGGCTTATTATCATCACATGGGATTTTAAAATCGGTCAAATACTCGAAACGTGCGTTCATTCCAAATGTGGAGTGAAAAAATTAACCCATAAAAACAAAGTTTTTCACTATAAATCCTTTATATGCGTGGCGGCTAGAGTCCTCTCGTCCTCTGGCTTGAGATGGCTGCCACCTATGGGTCAGATGATTGCCTGACACCATTAAGCTATTGGTAATTAAATATAATTTATTTTTTCCTAAAAAGTGTAAAATTTTGGAAATAAATTGTCACGCACAACGAGTCTGTGTGCAAAATGTCAGCTCGATTGGATCACGGGAAGTGGGTTAAAAAACGACCGAATGATTTGCACGGTCGTAAGCGCAAGCAAGCAAGTGAACTTAATAAAGGATTTAAAAATACGGAGGAACCGGAGAAAAATCCACACGACCACGTGGAGAGAGACACAGCAAACTTCAAATATACAGCAGCAGGCGTCAGGGTCGGGCTCGAACCCACGACCTCCTGCATACCAGGCGAGGGAGTAAACATCTCATAGCCATACTCTTTGGTTTTTTCGGTAAAAGAAAACAAATAAATCATAGCCACTCACCCTCCTCCCCGCCAGCCCTTGTATTGCACCACCACGCACGGCTTGCCCTTGAGCTGCGGGTTAAACTTCTGCTCCACCTGGACATAGAAGCAGTCCATGTCCACCAGGGCCACGACCCGTTCTGTGCCTCGTTCCATGGGGACTTGTGATGGAAATCCTCCTCCTCCCCAATTCTCGGGAGTAATGGTCCACAAATCGTGGCTCAACCAAAGGTATCGTCTCCACCCTAAAGTTATGCAACTGTTGAACGTCACCTAGTTTATTTAATAACAAAATAATCAATGCTGATTTTGGTGCAGACGGTCACACCGGTCTGCTTCCTAGCCTTAGGTATCGATTCTGATTCTGACAGCGCTGCATTGTGACACTTTAATCAATGGCTAGCCGGGGAGCGAGCAGACCAATGATCTGCAATGGTGGAGGCAGCACACTGTGCAGTTGGCCAGAATAGCCAAATGTCATTTACTTCACAGATTTAACCCGGAAAGCCACGCCGCATTCAAGACGTTTGATCAAATGTCCTTTGCATGAAGTAAAACTCTTGCGAATGTAAACGAGACACGTTTACGCAGCGTTCGTCTATCTGCGTTACACAACGCAGCACAAATCGTAATCACCGCCGGGCATGGAGCCAATCTCACTGCTGGATGAAGAAGGCCCCTCAACCTGCAAACGAAACGTCCGTATTATGCTATTATCTAATTTATTATTTTATCTTTATACGTGACTTTACCGAAAGAACCAAAGAATAATTCCTGCAGTCACGAAAGCTCCAAAATTAAGATTGAAGGGCCTCAACCACCAAGCCGTCGCAATCTTTTACGATCGTGCGACGTGACAACTGCGCTGCGAATACCGATTAGAAGGAGGAGAAAAAAAACCCCTCCCAATGCAAAACACAACCACCGGTTAACGAAGTCGCTTTAGTAAAAATTTATTTCAAAAATACGCGGCACTGAGAGTGGCACCGTCCAACGTTGTCCAAATGTCCCATGTGTTGTGATGACGTAATATCCGGCGTGCGTCATGACGTCACGTGAGCACGCGCGCGATGACGTCACTGTTACCGGTACGGTATGACATCATCACGGTACAGTACAGTTGCACGGATTTGGAAGCTCTGGAAGCGGATGGTCGAGCGTGATGACGTCGGTTACCGCCCATTCCGTGATGACGCAATGACGCAACGTACGTCAATTGCGTGAACATTACGGGAACGTGCGAGCGTGATGACGTTGGGCTGCTATCCTTTTCGACAAACGTCATCACGCATCAGCGTGATGACGTCAAAATCACGGTTATAAGATTGCGTAATCACGCTTCTACGTCATGGTTGGCACCACGAGCGGATGTGCGAGCGCGATGACGTCATTGCCGGTCAGTTACGGCATGACGTCACGAACGTGCGAGCGTAAAGACGTCAGCGATCGTAGTTTACGTCATGACGTCATCACGTAACCTTGGCTGCCTGCATCGATTCCACGATTAGTTAAATTACTATCGATTCGTAGGCTATCTTTACTGATATTGAATCGTGCTGTCGTAATCGATTGTTATCGATGTCGTCGATTAGATCAAACTATATGATTATGTTGTATACATTGTCAGAATGTGAATATTTATTGATGCTGGAGGAATCCGATGAGCTAGTGAGAGTAGCGGTTTCTAATGGCTGGCTGTAATCATTAAAGCATTCCAACATCCGAATTAAGTAATCGAACTCGTGACATGAATTTTTATCGAATCGTGATCAGTAATTCAACCTGTAGAAGTAATCGAATGCAATAATGACAATCTTTGCAAGTACTGTAATCCAATAATGACAATCGAATGCAGTCATCACTAGTAATCCTGTATTGAGAAGTAGTCAATAGTTTACATGCAATCCAATAGAATGGGTTACATGTAATCCAATGGAATAGTTTACGTGTAATCCGGACAAGGGTAATTGAATAGGTGCCGGATTGGTATGGATGGGGTGGCATGATATTCGTTGCAATGTTTGATTTTTAGTATCTAGTGTTCAAAAAAATATAACATTACATGACCTGAATTTCGATTTAAAGCTTTCGTGACTGCAGGGATTCATCTTCTTGGTTCTTTCGGTAAAGTCACGTAGAAGGGAAGTTATAAAATAATAAAAATAAAACATAAAACATAATAAAACAATTCTCACTTGTTTTATTATGTTTTATTTTTATTATTTTATTACTTCCCTTCTACGTGACTTTACCGAAAGAACCAAGAAGATACATGACCTGAATTAACGTGTCCTTAATGATCAACAGCGTTATATTATTTTCAAGAATTAAACCTGTTACGTTTTGTATTACATTTCTTCCTTAAATAAGTTGTCCTGTTTTCTGTTTTACATAAATAAAGAATCAAACGTAGCAACAGCTATCGTTGCCATAGGATGGGGGGGACATGCCTGTGATGGTATTGGTGCAGGTCTACGTCTCACCTTGTGGACCCCCTCTAATGGAACATCTGCGCCGGTTGGAAACATTGAGGCTGCCATGCCCACGATCCATCCTGGGGTTAACCAGGCTGGATAATTGTGTGCGGAGCTCACAAATCCTTGAAAGATCTGGACAAAGTCCCATCAGTGAGATCCTCCGGCAGGCAAGGCTGCGTTGGCTGGGCCAGGTAGCCCGCATGTCCAGCCACCGCATGCCTAAACAGCTTTTGTTTGTATTCTTAGGTGTTTTCGGTAAAGTCACGTAGGTAAAACATCAAAATTAATTAAAAATAATAAAATAATAAAATAACATAAAGATCACGACTTTTCGGAGGCCTCCGAAACGTCGTGATCTTTATGTTATTTTATTTTATTATTTTTATTAATTTTGATGTTTTACCTACGTGACTTTACCGAAAACACCTAAGAATATGATTCCTTGCAGTCACGAAAGCTTCAAGTCTAGCTTTTGGTTGACCACATAGAGGGGGCTAAACGGGCTAGAGAAGAGATGGAGTGATGTGGTACAAATCCTTGAAAGATCTGGACACAGTCCCATCAGTGAGCTCCTCCGGCAGGCAAGGCTGCGTTGGCTGGGCCAGGTAGCCCGCATGTCCAGCCACCGCATGCCTAGACAGCTTTTGTTTGACCGCATAGAGGGGGCTAAACGGGCTAGAGAAGAGATGGAGTGATGTGGTACAGGAGGATGTGGAGCTGAGTGGACTTGCCGATGACCGGTACCAGTGGTGTCAAGATCGGCCTCTGTGGAGGAGGCTCGTGAAGGACGCTACTGGGCAGTTGGAGGCAGTCGCCCTCCAGCAACAACGGAGGGCGGAGGAGCGACGCTCACAACAACGAGCGGAGCGCCGGGCGGATAAAACGCAGCAAGTTGGCACAGCTGGTGCATCTACCGGTCATCTCAGTCAGTCAACCCCATGGCACCTGCTGAGTCTGTCCCGAGTCCTCCTGTCAGCAGAGAGCCTTCGACACTTCACGTGGCCTCAAAGTGCACCTGGCCTGGCACAGGCGCCGTGGTCACCGTCACTGAGTGGCGAATGACGTCTGTGTTGGTATTGGTGCAGGTCCGAGCGCTGCGCAACCAACACCAGTGACGATCATTCGAACCTGTCCATGTGTCCTTCCCCTAGGTCGACTCAGCCTCAAATGAGGTCTTGGTGCGGTGCGTGAATGTCGCCACCGAGGGAGACAAAGGCGGCCGGGCGTGGTGCTGGCCACCCACCCCCTCGTGCCGGCCTCCAAAGGTGCTGCTGCTGCTGATCGCTAACAGCACTTGCCCCAATGGTCTGTTAGGGGCTACACGGGGCATCTTTGTCTGTGGTGCAAGCTCCGAGTGGTGACGTCACCGCCGTGGGGCTGTCGCTCCCCTCTGGCTCGTCACGTTGCCCAGGTGTGGTGCAGGTCACAGGTGATGCAGGCGCTCTCTCTCTCTCACGCAGTTCTTCCTTGACACGCAGTAGCAGCAGCAACAACGACGGCGAGAATCGACAACAACAACCACGTTCATCGTTATCTTTGAAACTGGCGTTGTGTGTGTGTGTTTTTTTTTAAGTTTAGCCGTGTTCCATTTAAACTTTTAAAAAACAACTATATGGCCCTTTCGCGAGCTCTCTGAAGCTGTTACGTTGTCTTCTTGTTCGGAGGCGTTCATGAGCTCGGGGCAAGGAGTTTCAAGTTCTCAACAAAAGTAAGTGAACACCTGCACGTACGTACGCTGACATTACAGTGCACGTATACCTGTCAAGACAAGAAACTCTACTTTGTAATAGGCAGGCGTCGTTAGCTATAATTGGGTCCTTAATGATGAGCGTTAACCATTGGGAGGCTGCAGTTGACATTCCACCTTCCCGCGACAGTGGCAAGTCACCCCCACCACGGCACTGCCATCATCACGATCGTCATCACCAGACAATGGATGGGGAGTTCATTCGAGAAATAAGGTCGAGTTTCGGAATAGTCAACAGCCACGATCACACACACACGTCTTCACCATCTCGCACGGGCCTGCGATGATGGAGCAATCCGTCTTAAGCGCCTGCAACGCGAGTTGATTTCATCCGCTCCATCTCCGTGCGGGATGTCCACTCGAGCGCATTCCTTCCTTTGGCTACCATTGCACCGTCGGTCTTGTCCAGCATCGCGGGACTCTTGCGACGTGTCGCGTGTGTACAGCTAGAGCTATAGTCACCCAGGTGTGTGTACAGGTAGAGATGTAGTCACCCAGGTGTGTGTACAGCTTGAGCTATAGTCACCCAGGTGTGTGTACAGCTAGAGATGTAGACACCCAGGTGTGTGTACAGGTAGAGATGTAGTCACCCAGGTGTGTGTACAGGTAGAGATGTAGTCACCCAGGTGTGTGTACAGGTAGAGATGTAGACACTCAGGCGTGTGTACAGGTAGAGATGTAGTCACCCAGGTGTGTGTACAGGTAGAGATGTAGTCACACAGGTGTGTGTACAGGTAGAGATGTAGACACCCAGGTGTGTGTACAGGTAGAGATGTAGACACTCAGGTGTGTGTACAGCTAGAGATGTCGTCACCCAGGTGTGTGTACAGGTAAAGATGTAGACACCCAGATGTGTGTACAGGTAGAGATGTAGTCACCCAGGTGTGTGTACAGGTAGAGATGTAGACACTCATGTGTGTGTACAGCTTGAGCTATAGTCACCCAGGTGTGTGTACAGCTAGAGATGTAGTCACCCAGGTGTGTGTACAGCTAGACATGTAGACACCCAGGTGTGTGTACAGGTAGAGATGTAGACACCCAGGTGTGTGTACAGGTAGAGATGTAGTCACCCAGGTGTGTGTACAGCTAGAGATGTAGACACCCAGGTGTGTGTACAGGTAGAGATGTAGTCACCCAGGTGTGTGTACAGCTAGAGATGTAGACACCCAGGTGTGTGTACAGGTAGAGATGTAGTCACCCAGGTGTGTGTACAGGTAGAGATGTAGTCACCCAGATGTGTGTACAGGTAGAGCTATAGTCACACAGGTGTGTGTACAGGTAGAGATGTAGTCACCCAGGTGTGTGTACAGGTAGAGATGTAGACACCCAGGTGTGTGTACAGCTAGAGATGTAGACACCCAGGTGTGTGTACAGGTAGAGATGTAGTCACCCAGGTGTGTGTACAGGTAGTGATGTAGACACCCAGGTGTGTGTACAGTTAGAGATGTAGTCACCCAGGTGTGTGTACAGGTAGAGATGTAGTCACCAGGTGTGTGTACAGGTAGAGATGTAGACACCCAGGTGTGTGTACAGCTAGAGATGTAGACACCCAGGTGTGTGTACAGGTAGAGATGTAGACACTCAGGTGTGTGTACAGGTAGAGATGTAGACACCCAGGTGTGTGTACAGGTAGAGATGTAGACACCCAGGTGTGTGTACAGGTAGAGATGTAGACACCCAGGTGTGTGTACAGGTAGAGATGTAGACACCCAGGTGTCTGTACAGGTAGAGATATAGACACCCAGGTGTGTGTACAGGTAGAGATGTAGACACCCAGGTGTCTGTACAGGTAGAGATATAGACACCCAGGTGTGTGTACAGGTAGAGATGTAGACACCCAGGTGTGTGTACAGGTAGAGATGTAGACACCCAGGTGTGTGTACAGGTAGAAATGTAGTCACTCAGGTGTGTGTACAGGTAGAGATGTAGACACCCAGGTGTGTGTACAGGTAGAAATGTAGTCACCCAGGTGTGTGTAGAGCAGTCGGAAGCGATGGCCATGCTTCCTACGAATTGTATTGTTTTATTTTTATTATTTTATTATTGCCCTTCTACGTGACTTCACCGAAAGAACCAAGAATATGATGGCCATGCTGTACTCATGGTTCATAACAACGATAAAACTAGCCAGTCTCATTGTTCTCTGCCTGTCTTCAAATAATATGGCCGCAATGTGTCAAAGTTGGAAGTCTGATACAAGGCTGCCGTGCACCGTGTGTGCGTGTCTCCAGCTATTCCGACTGAGGTGTGTGTACAGCAGTTCGGCAATGATAGCTATGCTGTGCTGATGGTGGCAATCACAAATCAACCCAGGATGAGACTGCCTATCGTAATAATATGACCACAATTTGAATTAACGGCTGCGTTTGTGCGTTGCCTGTGAGAGACGATAGCTAAGGATGTGTGTTGCGTGTGTTACGGTTCTAGCCATCGAGCCGTGTGTTGGTGTGCAGTGCACTTTGCCCATCTCCATCCTCTGTTTACTGTGGACGTTTTTTTACCCTTCCAACTCTGCCGCCGCTGCCGTTGGTGAAAGGGGAGGTGGGGTGTGGGGCAGCATTTTAACTCGTCAAGTGGTGGCTCTTGTGTGCCAGGTCTACACATTCCTGAGCGAGTCCGAGTTCAACTTTGGAAGGAGAGAGAAAGAGCTTGGTCCAATTGAGTATGCTAATGTATAAACTAGTGCTTAAACATTTTTTAAAAATTTTTACCACGTAAGGCTCACTGAGCGCCGTAGCTCTTTTTCAGAAGCACCTTGGCTATGAAACAAATTCTAGCTCAACTAAATGGCTTACGAAGTGGAAATGTATAGCAGCCACATACTCTAAACACGTGATGTTAATTCCAAATGTGGAGGGAAGACCCGGAGACAATCCACGCGACCACGGGGAGAGAGACACGCAAACTCCAAATAAACAGCAGCAGGCGTCAGGGTCGAAATCGAATCCACGACCTCCTGTATACCGGACGAGGTAGTTAACATTTCGCCACCGCAGCGACCCTGTGAGTTAAACTTCATGGATATATCGAACGGGTTTCCGTGAATACAATTGTGTCCATAGCGTGCATTACAATTCCATCGCCGGGTTCGGACTTGTATAACAAGGAGAGGAACCGTGGAGTTACCTGTTTGCTCCAGAAAAGTTCAAAGTTCATTTATTAGGTATAGCCCTCTACTTATCACATACCTGCATTTCCCATAAATATGCTGAATTCCTCTTGATATGCAAATTCTTTTGTCAAGGCGCCCTTTTCCCCCCTTCCAACCCAGCTTAAATATATGCTCCAAGCGTGGTGCTGTTTCATTCAGACGCTGTCGCCTCGACAGACCTGGTTTTCACCTGAGGACGGCTGCTTGCGTTGTGGCCGAAACGTCGTGAGAATTATTCTATTATGTTTTATTTTTATTATTTTATTACTTCCCTTCTACGTGACTTTACCGAAAGAACCAAGAAGATGAATCCCTGCAGTCACGAAAGCTTTAAATCGAAATTTAGGTATAGCCCTGTGAGCCATTCGGCTCTTGAATCGGGTGCAACCGCGACAAACAGAAAACAAAAACATGAACAAGAAAACATCTTAAAGTGACTTTGTGCAAACAGAAAATCCAGTGGATTGACAGAGAAGCTGTTACAGACTAAGATTGGAATCAAAGTGTACGTCACCAATTATATATTATTTTTCTCCCTTAAAAGACCACGCCGCTGTTGTTGTAAGACTCGGTACGTCACCTATTATATATTTTTCTCCTTTTAAAGGTCACAGTGTCATTGTGAATGTGTTGAGTTTTTTCGGAGGATAATTGCGCGTGTGCACTACTGGCCGACGCAGTAGCATCACCAAATAAATTAGTTTCGTCTAAAGTTAAGCCAGTTAATTATCACAATCCAGTATCCAATTGTTGTTTGTGTGTAAATGCTACTACCGCGTAGGGATTTGCGCGTTCACTTTTCCTGCAACGTCCTGATCGGCATCCATCATCATCATCATCATGAGTCCATCTCACTCCTGCACATTGAGCCGATCACATTTTGCAACTGCAATGGGAAGGAATCTGTCACGTGTACGTCGATTATGTCCACTTTAAAACGCATTCTGTAAAGGATTCGAGCGAGGTTTATTCTTTCCGTGACTAGCATCGGTGTTTCAGGAGGACGTGTACACTTAGATTCGTCCATTCTATTTGGTACAATTATTTTTATTGATAACAATGAAGGCATTCACTTGAAAATCGGTACACGTGGTGTCGGATTGAACTCCGGCAGTATGTATTTGTCTGAGCCTAAACCCTGTAAAGATTAAGAGGGTTTACGAATTCTCGCTGGATATGTTGCGAGTCGCTTGGAGACACTGGGATATGATGCACGTGACCACAGTGCTGGACATCTGTGCAAAAAAAGCTTCATAGCTCATCGGATTCCTCCAGGATAAATACAGATCATGATCATGATATTCTGATTCTGAGAGGTATATTGGATGTGGTGGTGTTCTGGGTGTGGAAACATATTTTATCCGGGTAGCTTACCACGACTGACCTGACTGAAATGAAGCCCTGCCCTTGTGAGTATTGCTCTGCGTGCCGAGTGCCACACTAAGCCTCAGTTCGAACCTATAGCCAGGTTTGGGGGGTGGGGGGTTGTTGTGTTTTGTCTCGACAGTCGATGATTCCTCCTCGCCTTGTGAGAGTTCCAGTGCCAACAGGTCACCCCCAACATTCCGGGCCGCATTCCTCGCCGGCCCGAGTTTCATCACCGTGCGGGTTAATGTATCGTAGAGACGTCGTGACGGCAGGCATCATAGGCAACTCATTCATCGAGAAAGAACAAAGCGGGGGGGGGGGGACGCATTCGCTGTTAGCCGGCACACGCTTATGGCGCTACATCGCCATTATGCAGTATAGGAACGGGGGAGTGTGGGAATTCAAGTGAACGTATCAGTGGCGATTATCTGAACCGGTCAAGGGCCTCTCCTAGGTCGACTCAGCCTCAAATGAGTACCTGGTGCGTTGTGTGTGAAAGCATCGCCACTGGGGAGACAAAGGCGGCCGGGCGTGGTGCTGGCCACCCCCCCTCCCACCTCGTGTGCCACAGTGCCGGCCTTCATAGGTGCTCGCTAATAACAATTGCCCCAACAGTATGTAAAGGCTATGCGGGTGATCGTTGTCTTTGTTATGTTAACGTCCGTGCGTGGCTGTGTGTCGGCTCAGCATTACATCAACGAGTTCCTGCTGCGGTGTGTAAATATCAGCAGCGGGGAGACAAAGGCGCGCGGGCGTGGGACTGCGGGTACCAGCAAATTGACCCAACTACCTTCAAAGCCTATACTGGTGTCTGTGTGTGAGTGCGTGCGTGTGTGTGTATGTGTGTGTGTATGTGTGTAGGTGTGTGTGTAGGTGTGTGTGTGTATGTGTGTAGATGTGTGTGTGTGTGGGGGAGCGGTAGGTGTAGCTGTTAGAGCACTGGGCTACGAACCTGGCGATCAGGGTTCGATTCCCACTCACGGCCAACACCAGTGACGATTATCTGAGCCGGTCCTGGGCCTCCCCTAGGTCGACTCAGCCTCAAATGAGTACCCGGTGCGGTGTGTAAACATCGCCACTGGGGAGACAAAGGCGGTCGGGCGTGGTGTTGGCCCACCCACCCCCTCGTGTACCGTTCCGGCCTTCATAGGTGCTCGCTAACAGCACTTGCCCCAAGAGTCTGTTAAGGCTATACGGGGGATCTTTGTTTTTTGTGTGTGGATGTGTGGGGAGCGGTCGCGTAGCTGTTGGAGCACTGCGCTACGAACCTGGCGAGTTCGATTCCCGCTCACGGCCAACACCAGTGGCGATGATCTGAACCGGTCTTGGGATTCCCCTAGATCGACTCAGCCTCAAATGAGTAACCTGGTGCGATGTATAAACATCGCCACTGGGGAGACAAAGGCGGCCGGTGCTGGCCCTCGTGTGCTGTGCCGGCCTTCATAGGTGCTCGTTAACAGCACTTGCCCCAACAGTCAATTCAGGCTATACGGGGATCTTTGTCTTTGTATATGTGACAAAGCACACGTACGATGCAGTTCTCCAGGAACTGTTGATCATTTTTGCATAATACACAAAGGCGGAGTGTTTATTCTACAAGTGTTCTGTTTGTTGTGTGCGTGTGTGAGTGGGGGGAACGGTGGTGCAATGGTTGGCGCACTACGCTATGAACCCAGCGAGCCGAGTTCGATTCGCTACCACGGGGACCCGTCAGTGGCGAATTTCTGAACCTGTCCTGGGCCTCCCCTACGTAGGCTCAGACGTTATCCTGGCCACTCCATCGCACTGTACCTGTATTCCAAAATATATTTTCAACATGTGTGTG
Organism: Lethenteron reissneri; assembly: GCF_015708825.2. Classification (NCBI taxonomy): domain Eukaryota; kingdom Metazoa; phylum Chordata; class Hyperoartia; order Petromyzontiformes; family Petromyzontidae; genus Lethenteron; species Lethenteron reissneri. The sequence goes on from NC_083786.1 coordinate 9,153,297, forward strand.
TTAAATACAGTACGTTTACACAATGCCAAGTGGTGGTGGGGGGGAGCTGGACTACATTTAAACAAACTGCAGAATATGGGCAGGAAATCTTATCTTGTGATAATAAACAGGGAAGAGACGACGGGAGCTAGGTTTCAGCTTCGTGCCTAGGGGCGTTTCAGTCAATATTGACCAGCCCATGCAAAATCAATGAAGCGTGCATTTTGCTCGACTGTGTGTCCTTTTATATGTTCACCCACAGGTGGGGAGGGGGGGGGCTCCCCTCCCCACCTTGGGGGTTATTTGACCATACTTCACCGCGCTGGTGATCGTGTAAAAAAGGTGCTATTAAGAAGGGCCATTTCCCAAAGTGTTGACTGTTTTATATATAGATGTATTTCCGCGTTCAAGTCGGGGTGTTATTGAATGAATTTGTTGCATTGATTGACTTCATTTGTTCAATGAATATTGAATGAATTCGTTGAAGTCAATTTGTTATCCTGTGTTTGTGCACCACTGCCAACGCAGCAGCAGCAGCATCAGAAATGAATGTCTTATATTATTCCGTCTCATAATAAAAACCCTACGTTTTGCTGGCTGATTGGTGGGTGGGAGAGAGGGAGGGAGGGAGGGCCGGATGTACAGACGGTCACATCCAAAGAACGTGCAGATTATGATGATGAGATTATGATGATGAGATTATGATGATGAGATTATGATGACGTCATGATTGAGAGTGTCCATGAATCAGTGGCCAATCGGCTAAACTCGTTCCCATTGTAATCCCCATCAGCTTGCTGCGGAGGTGATGATTTGAAGACACGCGGTCCGGATCTGTGGCTCAAACCAGCCAGGAATATGATGCCTGTGAGTATGAAACATTTTCTGAGATTCGTTCGTTCACCGGTTCATTCATAGGTGGCGGCTGAAACCGTTGCCTCGTTTTATTTTATTTTTAAATCCTTTATATTAAGTTCACTTGCTTGCTTGCTTGCGCGCTTACGACCGTGCAAATCTTTCGGTCGTTTTTTTAACCCACTTCCCGTGATCCAATCGAGCTGACATTTTGCACACAGACTCGTTGTACCTGACAATTAATTTTCGTGAAACAAAAATTTCCTAAATTTTCCACTTTTTAGGAATTTTTTTTTAATATTTAATTTAAAATACCAATGTGATAAAAATAAAACTCTTACTCAAGAAAAACAGAAATGAATAATAAAATAAAACCGATGCCACGCATATAAAGGAATTATAGTGAAAAACTTTGTTTTTACGGGTTAATTTTTGTTCACGGGGGAGGGGGGCGCGGGGGGCTAGGCTGATTGAGCTTAAAAGGCTGTTTTTGAAGGTTGACCCCGAGTGGGGGAGGGGGGTGGCGTGGGGGAGGGGTAAAATGGGGATAGAGGAGAAAAAAATGCAAAGCAATCTCAGAAATCAGCGTACATCCCAGCATATCATTGAAAAGCAAAAACGTTTAAGAGGGCTACTTACTGCACGTTGGGACATTCGGCATTAAAGTGTTCGTGTGAGCCCTGGAGTTACCATAGGCGGGACTATATTGAATCAAGTGTGGTCCAGCAATTGGAAGGCAGGGTTGGTGGAAAATAAGTATAACCCGTAAAAACAAAGTTTTTCACTATAAATCCTTTATATGCGTGGCGGCTAGAGTCCTCTCGTCCTCTGGCTTGAGATGGCTGCCACCTATGGGTCAGATGATTGTCTGCCAGTATTAAGCAATTGGTAATTAAATATTTAATTTGTTTTCCCTAAACAGTGTAAAATTTTGGAATTTTTTTCACGAACATTAATTGTCTCGCACAACGAGTCTGTGTGGAAAATGTCAGCTCGATTAGATCACGGGAAGTGGGTTAAAAAACGACTGAAAGATTTGCACGGTCGTAAGCAAGCAAGCACGCAAGCAAGCGAACTTAATATAAAGGATTTAAAAAACACCGATCGTCACTTGCCAAACAACTCCCGTCCATGCCTCGCTGCGATACGGCGATATGGCAGCCAGACGTGTGAGTATTGTCCCCTTTATTAACCCGCACTCACCACCGTGGTGAAGTATGGTCACACCAACACTGCGTGGAGAGGCCTTCATCCAGCAACTGTGGATTTGACCAAGGGCTGTTAAGTGAAGCCTATGACGTAGCACAGATGATGATCATGGTTCAACGCACTCAAAGATATGCCACATATGATGATGATATTGATGATGGCGATGATACAGATGACATCCCGCACGACGATGATGATGGTGAGCAATCCTCCATAATAACGGTGATGATGATGAGTGATGTTGCAACCTCCATGACCAACCTTCATGCAGTAGTGTATAGACAAAGGGCTGTTATTATTCTCGTGTGTATGGCAATACAGTATGATCAGAAGCTCAATGCAAATGTGGATATCCATACACGATCGTGATGTAGACACATTCGCCCAGGTATATTATAACGTTTTGCAAAGATTGTGCTATTGTCAATGTCGTAACGTCTCAGCGTTGTAGCTGTGATGTCTCGCTCTGAGAGCCTTTCCTTTCTCTGGTTTGCCTTGCCCTCCTATAACCCACCCCCACCACACTCGACTCGACTGCCTAAATTGCTTGCAGCTGTGGGTGAAAATTAGACACAGTACACACAGACACACACACACGCGCGCGCTCGCATATATATTCTATAGATGCCACAGGCAGGGTCTGCAACTGCGAAGCCTCCGACAAAAACTACAACAACAAAGAACCAGCCGGTAGTCCGTCGCTCCGCTCTTGACGGCACGAGGCACCAAAGCAGTGTCGGAGGCGCGTGCAGAGTCACCGGCCACGGGCAATCCACTGTTGGATGCAATGCCTCCCCGAGCCGCCTCCAGCCTCTCAAGATCCGGGAACTTGTTTAGGAAAGGCTTGTTTTTGTTTGTTTGTTATTGCACATGCATAGGTTTAACACACACACGCACACGTGAGTATGCAACAGGCAATGATCCCCCGTTTAGGCTTTTTTTGTCAGGCTGTTGGGGCAAGTCGCTGTGAGCTAACAAATATCTCACACAGTACACACACACAGTACACACAGCACACACACACCCAGCGCACATCTTCCTGACATTTCTCCCGGCCGTGTACATATTTTAATTCATTTTCTCGCGAGAAAACATTGCAAATACTACTCCCAGGATAATTTGCGTAATTGCTCGTTGCTGCCTGGGACGGATAATTGATTGTTGTCATCATCATCATTATTATTGTTTGCTTGGGCGGGTGGCTGGGCGGATGGTAACATTTTTGGACCCTGCGGAGGTGCTGGTAGTTGTGGTGGTGGTGGTAGTGGTGGTGGTGGTAGTTGTGGTGGTGGTGGTAGTTGGTGGTGGGGTTTGGTCTGGATAGCAATTTATTCATATTTTGTTTTCAAAAGAAATATTTTTTTTTACCCATCTATGAAGAACAACCATCCGACTGGCGAGGGCTTTTATTTTTTGTTGGGGGATTGGGGGGTGTGAGTCGAGGGGGGGGGGGAAATCTACCCCAAGAGGAGGAGGAGGAAGAGGGGGGGGGAGGCAGCGGTCGAGGAAGGGAGTGGATGACCGAGCGCTGGTCCCGAGGTCGTCCTCTGCACACCGAGACCGCCCGGGCCCGGGTCGGGATGTCGAACCGGGGCTTGCGTCGTTCGCTGGAGGTGAAGTACCGCTTCAGGGAGCGGCCCGTGGTGGTGAGAGGCAAGGCGCAAGAGGTACGCGAGCTCGGATCCACAGGTGTGCACGTATACTCCGTTGCCGTCGGGAGTTTCACGGGGGAAGCGCCATTCATCATCGAACACCGTCATTGTATTATCATCATCAAACATCTGAATTGTATTAACATCATCACTGGATCATCATCATCATCGTCGTCATTAGATCATCATCATCAAACATCGTCATTGTGGAGGGTTGTGTTTACGGGGATGCGCCACTCGTGATTAACATCGTCACTGGATCATCATCAACATCGTCATTAGATCATTATCGTCACTGGATCATCATCAACATCGTCATTAGATCATTATCGTCACTGGATCATCATCAACATCGTCATTAGATCATCATCGTCGTCATTGTGGAGGGTTGTGTTTACCGCATATTCATCAAGAGGGGGGATGACGTGTTTATGATCATCATCATTGCATGTCAATTCGAGTGCACTAAAACATCATCATGGTAATGATTATATGTGGTGCAAATCATATATGGTGCTTTGCTTACACGAAGCCTTGGTCGATCCACTGCTGTATGAAGGATTTCCCTCGTGCCGCGTGGGTAATTAACGGGTCACTTGACCATACTTCACCACGCTGGTCAGTGCGGCTTGGTGAACGGTGAAGAATCACATGACGGGTCCCGACGTCTCTTCGTTAGCCGCACGTGGCCGGGAATCGAACGTGGGGTGACAGCCGCCTTCACGGCGTCCGTGTTATGTTGACCTCTGCGTCACCCCCACCACCACGGAATATCACGCGGAGTGCTAAAACATCATCATTGATGTGGTGCATCGTGCAGAATAACAGGACCACATCGTTCAGAGTCAATTATACAGATCGGTGCATAGCTCAACGCAACACGCAGTGCAGTATATATATCGCGGTCGGCATACCTTGGGTATTCTGACCACCACGCACCTCCGATTAGCACGGTTGGCTACGTACGGTGCGAAAGAAGTTCAACTTACGCACCAAAATGCGGGGAAGAACTCAAGCCATTGATGGCAGCGGTGGTGATCAAACTGCAAGAGTGGTCCTCGAAGGACGTGTCGATTGTAACGAGGAAGTCTCGAGCCAGAGGCTGGTGGTGATGGTCACGAGACTGCACGGGTGGCCCAGTGAGGGAGGGCATCGTTTTTCACGTCCTTCCCGCGCACCGGCGCTTAGTACGGTTGGCTACGTACGGTGCGAAAGAAGTTCAACGTACGTACGTATCACGTGAGTGCGGTGTAGACGGGGAAGATCTAAAGCCATATGATGGTGGTGATGGTCGACTCTGCCTCAAATGAGTACCTGGTGCAGTGTGTTAAACATCGTCACTGGAGAGACAAAGGCGGCCGGGCGTGGTGCTGGCCACCCACCCCTTCGTGTGCCGTGCCGGCCTTCATAGGTGCTGCTCGCTAACAGCACTTGCCTGAACAATCTGTTAAGGCTACACGGGGGGAGGGGGGGGGGGTGGTCTTTGTATGTGAGAGACCAGATTTATTTCCACTTCTTTGACACCGGGAACAAGGGTTGGGGCGCGTCTTAATTTCTTTCCCGAGCGTCTTAGAATAATAACAATCCGGACAGTGCAGTGCTGCTGTGTGACAATACTGTAGCAACGAAACCCCGTGCATTTAAGCATCTTCCTAAAACACTATGTCACCATCTCTTATGCTGCGCCCAATGACGGATCTCCCGAGTTGTCCTTACACGGCTCGTAGTCGAGATTTAACAGAGCGAAGGAGGGAGTGCGTAGCGGGCATTCCAAAGGATATGCTTCGTGGTAACTTGGCTTAATTATTTCCTCCGCCCTGAATAGTGCGTAACAGATTAATTAACGTTGCATGCGTAATACTTGCAATCTTCTTGGTTCTTTCGGTAAAGTCACGTAGAAGGGAAATAATAAAATAATAAAAATAAAACATTATAAAATAATAATAATAAAACATAATAAAATAATTCTCACGACGTTTCGGCCACAACGCAAGCAGCCGTCCTCAGGTGAAGAACAGGTCTGTCGGAAAGACAGCGTCTGACAGACCTGTTCTTCACCTGAGGACGGCTGCTTTCGTTGTGGCCGAAACGTCGTGAGAATTATTTATGTTTCATTTTTATTATTTTATTATTTCCCTTCTATGTGACTTTACCGAAAGAACCAAGAAGATGAATCCCCGCAGTCACGAAAGCTTTAAATCGAAAAATACTTGCAATGCTGATTACAAGTTAATTAACATTGCATGCATTACGCACGTACACCCTAATAAAATCATTCTGAATGCATCTCATCTCTCTCTCTCTATTTTCAGACATTGTAAGACCTTGCAAGCTAAACAGGCTTTGAGTCTGGAAAAATGTTTACTTGGGTGGGACGTTGGCCGGCAATACCAGACGTTGTGGTCCTTGGCAGTGTGGCGATGGGTTTCTTGAATCCGTCTGTGCAGATTTCTTGAGTGTCATCAGGTATGCGTTGTGGGTACTCGGATGTCTTCCCACGCGAAGCCAAACGCTCATTCGTGGTGTTGGTCAAACATCCCTAGGCAGCAAGCCTCTTCTAAAAATACGTTTTGAAACTTTCCACGAGGTTCTCTTGGACGAATAAAGGTCATTTTATGATGCATTTAACTTTTAACGGGATGTAAAGAAAACGTCGTGCGGCAGATGTAGTCGGGAAGAGGAGACGGTTGTGTGTGTATGTTGTTGAACTTATTTCGCACCGTACGTAGTCAATCGTGCTAATCGGAGGTGCGGGGGGTGGGGGGAACGACAACAAACTGAACACAAAAAGCAGTTCTAAAGAAATTAGTTTAAAATCTACGCGATTTAAAAGTGCATAGCTCCAGTGGCTTCCTAATAAAATATGTGTGCAGGATGGAGGAGGGAAAATCATCGAGGCGGGCATTGTAGCGGCATTCGGAGATTGGTGACCAAAGCGAAGACCTAAAGCCAGATGGTGGCGGTGGTGATGAGTATGTCAGCATGGTCTTTGAAGAACGTTTCAACCGTAACAAGATGAAGACCCTCAAGCCAGATGGTGGTGACGTGACCAAGAGGATGCCCTGGGGAGGCCCGGCGCTGACTTTGCAAACAACTGTGGGATGGGGCAGAAGGAAGGAAGCGATGGCATCGGCCATCGTGACGACCCCTGGGATAATAATTATTAAAGTAGCTTATCTCTCTGCATTAAGAATGAACGCTGCCTTAAATTGCAAACTTCTGTCCCGGATCATAAATGTGCTCTGTTGCTTTTCATGAATGAATGGAATTTTCCAAAAGCATTTCCATCCTGTTCTCACTTGCCTCTTGTTATTTAATAATGTTGACCCCCAATCGGGCTTCAATAATTTCCCTACATATACATACCCTTTTGTGGGTTGTCTAACTCTGTCTCTCCGACAATTATATATTTTAAAAAATGCAGGGTCATCGTTGGGCTAGCCGTGCCACTGGGATCAACTTTGCGTGCCAACACTAAATGTGCAGAGTCAGAGACATGGGTAGAAAACAAACGTGATGTATGGAAACAAGGGATTAACCTTTGCCCCCAAGGACACCCAGTGTCTGGAGATTCGAGCGTCGCCAATGTTCAGAGATGTAGACGTGGTAACCGACCTTACTCAGTGCCGGATTAAGCTCGTGCGGAGCCCTGGAGCATGATGTTATAAAGGGCCCAAAATAAAAAACATGTAAATATTAAAAACTAATTTGTAACTTGCACGGTAAAATAATTGTATTTTTTCATTTGCTATACAGCCAGATAATACGACAAATCGCTAACCTTAAACACCCAGTCGTTCATAAAAGTTGAAGGCGGTATAGTACTATAGCAATAGAGCAAGTGCAGAAGCACTGAACCGGAATTGATAGCTTGAAAGCATTTAGCGCGGGGCCCTTGAAAGTGCGGGGCCCGTAGCTACTACATATGTAGTTGAAGTAGCTACTACTTAGTAGCTACTACATGTGGTGTAGCTACTTTGGTACGAGGATAATCCGGCACCGAGTCCACCAGCCCTACCGCATTAGACGCCAACCCCTCGTCGGAATTCTCTTGGCGCGGAGCTGTTTTTGGTCGACTTCACTTGAGTTTGCAGTCTTATCAACGGCAGCTCCTACGGTTCAGAGGGGAGAATTATAAACAGGCACTGTACTGCAAGTTTGCCCGTGTGCGCTTGCATAGCTGCAAACACCCAGGTTCCTTGCGTTTAGCGGCGGTTTGCAGGCGGATGTGGCGAGCGTTTGTTAGCGAGCGCACATTCAGGCCGGCAAAGTGCACAAACGGACGGTGAGGCCACAAACAATGCCTGCCCGGCCAATGCTGAGGTCTGCACACCGCAGCAGGGTACTCATTTACGGATGTATTTGTGTATGTGTATGTATGTTGAACTTCTTTCACACCGTACGTAGCCAACCGTGCTTATCGGAGGTGCGGGGAAGGACAACAATCTACCTAAGGCAGGGGTGGGGGACCTTTTTTTCTGCCAAGGGACATTTGGATATTTCTATAACATCATTCGCGGGCCATACAAAATTATCAACTAAAAAATGTGCCCGTTATATTTGGTCAAACATTTAATTAACTCACCCCTAATGTGATGGCTGGAACTGCTTCTCTTTGGTGAGGCGTGTGTGATGTTAGCTGGCATTGATGATGTTGCTGCTACTCGCAACTACTTTTCCAGGTTTGCTCCTAGATTGATTGAATTTCGAGTCCCGCCTGCGGTTGCCTTGGCAGGGCCACACCAAATGATTTCGCGGGCCTCATACGGCCCACGGGCCGGACGTTCCCCACCCCTGACCTAAGGGATGCCCGGGCTTTTCAGATATCTCACTCGCCACCGACGCTAATCATCGCCGGGAATTGAACTCAGGTCGAAGGCTTCACAGTGCAGTGCGCTCACGACGGCTTCCCCATTGCCCCACAGAGTCAGAAACACGCGTACACCTGTTCACACGTAGAGCTGACACAGGAGTGATGGATTTAAACAAAAGACGATGATCACAATTTGGGTCAAAAGGCAACAAGTCTCATTGCTCAACGTTTTAGCTGCACGGGGACGCGGCGTTGTAGCTGTGAGCTATTTACACTCTGAACCGCGGTGATCCGAGTTCGAGTCTTGGCCCGGGCTAATAACATCAGTAGCGAGTTGCGTCTCAACCGATCCTGGGCCTCGCCTTCACCAAACCCATGTTGATCAATCGCCACATATGTTGGACGCGTCCAAGTATCGAACTCAACTTCTCAGGCTGCATTGCACAGTGCGCTAACCACTATATCCCTACTCCCACCTTAGTGTGAGTATGTAACATGTACACACCACTATCGTGCCCTCTTTCCCAGGAGAGAGGGCGAGAAAGTAATGAGCAAATCAATAAGTATAACCCGTAAAAACAAAGTTTTTCACTATAAATCCTTTATATGCGTGGCGGCTAGAGTCCTCTCGTCCTCTGGCTTGAGATGGCTGCCACCTATGGGTCAGATGATTGCATTGCAGCATTAAGCAATTGGTTATTAAATATAATACTTTTGTCCTAAAAAGTGTAAAATTTTGGGAAAAAATTTCCCCGAACATTAATTGTCACGCACAACGAGTCTGTGTGGAAAATGTCAGCTCGATTGGATCACGGGAAGTGGGTTAAAAAACGACCGAAAGATTTGCGCAGTCTTAAGCAAGCAAGCGAACTTAATATAAAGGATTTAAAAATGCATTCCATCTTGGTAAAAAAAAATCGTAACTCGACTAATCCCAGACTCCCAATTCTGGACAACGCCTTCAATTCCCTGCGCGGCTGCTCAATTGATCTTGTCGGGGACGTTGCCAGCAGCCTCGCGTTCTGCGGGGCATTCCTACGGCACGACAGGGGCCTCGCCAGGGGCTGTGGTAGGTGGGTTGGGTGCGCCATGGCAGGTGGGTCAGACTGGGCATGTGGGCAGATTAGTATCGGCCACGGGTCGGATAAACAAGAGTAATATTTAAAAATACTTTTTTTAAAAACACGCTTATAATGAAATGTACCGTACTCGTAATGGCAGAACTCCACGACTCCAGGAAGTGGCCCCTACGTTTGCCATAACGTAAGGTATCACGGTGATTTACAGGCAACGTCAGTTGAGCGTGGACAATTAGACCCAAGCCGAAACATAACATATAAAAAAGATGGTTTAAAAATATTTATTTTTAATGATGGAATATAGTATTGTCATCAGTATGACATAAGTATGCCAAGTTTGCAGTCGATAGCACATTGGGAAGTGGGTTAAAATAGAGTTACAATATTTGAGGATACAACAACAGACAGTGAGTTAAATAAAAGCGTGTAAAAACCATTTAAGCTAAACTTGTATTTATTTGTGAGTCGCCCCACAATACACTTCCACAGCATGTGCCCAATCTCATCACCAAATATACAGCAGACGTAAGGGATCAGGATCGAACCCACGCCCTCCTGGATACCAGGTGAGGTAGCGAACATCTCGGCACAAGAAGAAGAGCCATTTTTTTAGAATTCGGTAAAGAAAACTTTCAATATTTCAAGAGCTGCAATGCACGTGGAAAACAGGAGACTTCTTAATAAATAACGGTCACGAAGCAGTCCTTAGCCAAATGCGGCTCGGTAGCCAAATGTTGCTGACCCCTGGCATAGCCAGACGTTTCAGCAGTTAGGCAACGGAGTGACAGGAGTGGGCAGCTGTGCCAGGGCTGATGTATATATCGGCACACAAGCCAGCAGTTTAGGCATGCAGATGGGCTGGCAAGCGAGCACTCGCGCATGCAGGCAGGTGTGTGGGCAGGCTGGCAGATGGGCAAGCACAAGCAGGTGGGAAGGTTTTTGTTGTAGCATTGCTAGAAGATTTGCGGGCAGATTGGCAGGTTGGCAGTGGGCAGGTGGGTAGGATGGCTGGCAGGCAGGCAGGGTGGAAGGCAGATAGGCTGGGCGGTCACGTGTATAGACCGATAGCCAAGCACTTGGGCAAGGAGGTAGAGCTGGCTATGGCTGATGCTGGTGATCAGACAGACAGACGAGTAAGAGGGAGGGGGGGCGAGATGGTTAGTCAGACAGGCAGACAAACATGAAGATGTGCAATTTTCGATTTAAAGCTTTCGTGACTGCAGGGATTCATCTTCTTGGTTCTTTCGGTAAAGTCACGTAGAAGGGAAATAATAAAATAATAAAAATAAAACATAATAAAATAATTCTCACATAATTTTTTTTATTTTTTTTATTATTTTATTATTTCCCTTCTACGTGACTTTAAATAATAAAAATAAAACATAATAAAATAATTATCACATAATTATTTTATTATGTTTTATTTTTTATTATGTCCCTTCTACGTGACTTTACCGAAAGAACCAAGAAGATGAAGATGTGTATTTAGACAAGCCGACAGACGGACAGCAAGACAGAAAGGCGGGTAGACCAATAGGAAGACGGACAGGTCGAGAGGCAGGGGTCGGTTCAGAAAGAGTGGCTGGCTGAATGTTGTCCCTTGAGCTTGGTTTGACTGCCTCAATGTTGAGGCCAGGTGTGCGGGTCTGTACGGGCGTCCTGGTATGTGGAAAACATCGCTTGCGTGTGTTTGCGTTTGTGTACACGTGTGCCCGCGTCAATGTAAGTCAGTGTGTGTGTGTATGAGTGGGTGTCGTTGAATGTATGGGGAGCGGTAGTGTAGCGGTTAGCGCGCTGCGATATGAACCTGGCGAGCCGGGTTCGATTCCCGCTCACGGCTAACACCAGTGACGATTATCCGAACCGGTCCTGGGCCTCCCCTAGGTCACCTCAGCCTTAAATGAGTACCTGGTGCGGTGTGTAAACATCGCCACTGGGGAGACAAAGGCGGTCGGGCGTGGTGCTGGCCACCCACCCCCTCGTTCGTGTACCGTTCCGGCCTTCATAGGTGCTCGCTAACAGCACTTGCCCCTACAGTCTGTTAAGGCTATACGGGGGATCTTTATCTTTGTCTTTGTATTTGAATGTGTGTCTTTGTGGGTCGTGGAGGGGTGGCGAGCTGGTGTTGTGGTTAGCACTCTGCACTATGAACCTGGTTTTCTGAGTTCGATTCCTGGCCAAAGCTTGCATCGGTGGCGAGTGATGTGCGAGCCGGTTAAGTTCGATTCGGCCTTAAATGAGTAATCTGGTGCCGTGCGTGAATACGTTATTATCGACCCTGGGGAGACAAAGGTGGCTGGGTGTGTCGTTGGCAGCACCACCCCCTCATGCAACGTTGCTGGCCTTCATCGATGCTCGGTAACAGCACTTGCCCCAACAGCCTGTGTAGGCTATACGGGGATCTTTGGCTTTGTAAAAGGCCGTGCGATTACGTAAGGGGGTGTATGTTTTTGTGTATGTGAGTGTGTGTGTGTTTTTGTGTATGTGAGTGTGTATGTCTGTTTATGTGAGTGTTTATGTGAGTGTGTGTATGTTTGTGTATGCGAGTATGTGAGTGTGTATGTTTGTGTATGCGAGTATGTGAGTGTGTATGTCTGTTTATGTGAGGGTTTATGTGTGTATGTTTATGTATGTGAGTGTTTATGTGAGTGTGTATGTTTGTGTATGTGAGTGTGTATGTTTGTGTATGTGAGTGTGTGGGGAGCGGTGGTGTAGCGGTTAGCGCGCTGCGCTATGAACCTGGCAACCCGAGTTCGATTACCGCTCACGGCCAACACCGGTGACGATTATCTGAACCGGTCCTGGACCTCCCCTAGGTCGACTAAGCCACAAATTAGTACCTGGTGCAATGTGTACGATGTGTAGACACCCCTCGTGTGCCGTGCCGGCCTTCATAGGTGCTCGCTAACAGCACTTGCCCCAAAAGTCTGTTACAGGCTATATGGGGGATCTTTGTCTTTGTGAGTGAATGTGTGTATGGTTGTGAGAGAGAGTGTGTGTGTGTATGATTGTGAGTGTGTGAGAGTGTGTGTGTGTGAGTGTGTGAGTATAATTGTGAGAGAGTGAGTGTGTGTGAGAGAGTGAGTGTATGTTTGTGAGAGTGTGTGTGTATGATTGTGTGTGTGTGTGAGAGAGTATGTGTATGTGTGTATGAGAGTATGTGTGTGTATGATGGTGAGAGAGTGTGTGTATGATTGTGTGTGTGTGAGAGTGTGTGTGTATGATTGTGAGAGTATGTGTGTGTATGATTGTGAGAGAGTATGTGTGTGTGTGTATGATTGTGAGAGTGTGTGTGTATGATTGTGAGAGAGTGTGAGAGAGTGAGTGTATGTTTGTGAGAGTGTGTGTGTATGATTGTGCGTGTGTGTGAGAGAGAGTGTATGTGTGTATGAGAGTATGTATGTGTATGATTGTGAGAGAGTGTGTGTATGATTGTGTGTGTGTGAGAGTGTGTGTGTATGATTGTGAGAGTATGTGTGTGTATGATTGTGAGAGTATGTGTGTGTATGATTGTGAGAGTATGTGTGTGTATGATTGTGTGTGTATGATTGTGAGAGAGTGTGTGTATGAGTGTGTGTGTATTATTGTGAGAGAGTGTGTGTATGTATGATTGTGAGAGTGTGTGTATGTGTATGAGAGAGTATGTGTGTGTGTATGATTGTGAGAGTGTGTGTGTGTATGATTGTGAGAGTATGTGTGTGTGTATGATTGTGAGAGTATGTGTGTGTATGATTGTGAGAGTATGTGTGTGTGTATGATTGTGAGAGTATGTGTGTATGATTGTGAGAGTGTGTGTGTGCATGATTGTGAGAGTATGTGTGTGTATGATTGTGAGAGAGTATGTGTGTATGATTGTGAGAGTATGTGTGTGTGTATGATTGTGAGAGAGTATGTGTGTGTATGATTGTGAGAGAGTATGTGTGTGTGTATGATTGTGAGAGAGTATGTGTGTGTGTATGATTGTGAGAGAGTATGTGTGTGTGTATGATTGTGAGAGAGTATGTGTGTGTGTATGATTGTGAGAGAGTATGTGTGTGTATGATTGTGAGAGTGTGTGTATGTGTATGATTGTGAGTGTGTGTGTGTGTAGGATTGTGTGTGTATGATTGTGAGAGAGTATGTGTGTGTGTATGATTGTGAGAGTATGTGTGTGTATGATTGTGAGTGTGTGTGTATGATTGTGAGTGTGTGTGTGTATGTGTATGAGAGAGTATGTGTATGATTGTGAGTGTGTGTGTAGGATTGTGTGTGTATGATTGTGTGTGTATGATTGTGTGTGTGGGCGTGATGTTGAGCTGAGCAAGCCGCGAACTCTCCGCCACACTTCCTGCACGCTTTGTCTCCGGCTTTGTCTCGCGATTTTATTTCACTCCTCACTTTGTGTCGCGTTGCCTGGCACACGGCAGCCGTGGCATCTTGACTCATCGCGATCTGCCCATGATCTCTCTCACTCCGACGTACATTCCCCCGACTGTAGTAGTGCCTGGAATTCTATTTACTCTCCGAGTTCCAGTTAAAACAATAGCCCTGTATGAAATCCGGGCGTAGCCTGCAAAGCCGGGGGTGGGTGGGGGGGAGAAGTGGCTTAAGTCGGTGGTGGTTGTTGCCTTATTCCGTGGCGTCGCATGGCCGTGACGCCTCCTCCTCCTCCTCCTTCGCCGTATCTGGTGGACACCTCGGAGTGGGGCCGCAAGCAAGGTGAGCTGTCGGGCGCATGGCACCTCACCTGTGTGAGCTAGAGACATCGCACACTCACCTGTGAGGTGTACACTCACCTGTGAGTTGCAGACACGGCACACACTCACTTGGTTAGTTGTAGACACTCACCTGTGTGAACTAGAGACATCACACACTCACCTGTCAGTTGTAGACACTCACCTGTGAGCTGTAGACATTTCACACTCACCTGTGTTCGTTATAGACTCACCTGTGTGAGCTACAGACATCGCACACTCACCTGTCAGTTGTAGACACACCTTTGAGTTGTAGACACGGCACACACTCACCTGTGAGTTGTAGACACTCACGTGAGTTGTAGACACGGCTCACTCACCTGTGAGTTGTAGACATCTCACACTGTGTCAGTTATAGACTCACCTGTGTGCAAGCCACGTGGTGCTTTAACACTGAGTTGGTGTCAGGTGAGAGAGCACAGGGAATTAAATAACTTACTAACAAACCTGCCACCAAAGCTGCTCATCACCGAGCTTGTCAGAGCAGAGCGTGCGAACGAACCTCACCCGCTTGATCGTGACGTGGTGGTGGTGGTGGCGGTGGTGGTGGTCATGGTGGGATTTTTTTGCTATTTTAAATCTGGGATTAACACTGTACTGCTTATACAGCCCCCGGACAACGTTTCACTTGAGCAAGGAATATTTACGTATTTGTTCTTCCATGGATCGGATGAAACTGAGTGCCACTTGGTGGGAAGTCGACGTTTGGATATTGCTCTACTTGTTTGTCGGATTCCTCCAGTATGAATATAGATTCTAATTACGATACTTCCTTTATGGAGACGACTCGTCCCAATGGGGGAGGCTGGAGAGGGTGGTGGGGGGGGTAACACATGGGCCTCGCAACAAGCAGGGCTTGGGTTCGATTTGCGACCTGGGCACCTTCCCCGTATGGGGTGTTCTGCACGAGTTTCCACCGGATTTTCCTGGTTGTCCGGATTGCTCCCATGGATAAAACACAATACACGATGCAACTCGTATCGATTGACTGGGCAAACATCGCAATGCTGAACAGGTACTTCTACAAATTACTCAATTGGGATCACACACAGCGGCTGCAGCAACATCGCCCTCAACTGGTAAAGTCTGCCAGCACTCTGTTGAATAACAAGTCTTGAGACTCTGTAAGACTTTCCTGTGTAAGCATGTAAACTTGAAACTATATATTGTTTTGTTATTTGGCCAGGCAAGGCCCACGGAGCTTATAGAGCTCTTTTTCAGGAGCGACTTGGCCACAAGTGATAGCCCAACGAAGTGGCTTACCACGTGGAAATGTATTGCAGCCAAATACTCTAAACGCGTGACGTTGATTCTAAATGTGGTGAGAAAAACCGGAAGACCCGGAGGAAAAAAACCTCGTGACCACGGGGAGAGAGACACACAAACTCCAAATATACAGCAGCAGGCGTCGGGGTCGGGATCGAACCCACGACCTCCTTCATACCTGGCGAGGTAGTTAACATCTCCTAGTCACCGTGATGATGATGAGAGAGAGAGACACGTAAACTCCAGATATACAGCAGGCGTCGGGGTTGGGATCGAACCCACGACCTCCTGCATGCCAGGCGAGGTAGTTAACATCTCATAGCCACCGCGGCGTCCCAAGTGTAGTAATAAAGAAATAATTGCCTTTCTATTTTCATCCGTTTGTCAATCCACCGGTGGATGAAGGCTTTCCCACGCTGTGTCAGTCACGGGGGATTATATGGCTGTACCTCGCCTCGATGGTCGCTGCGGGTTAGTTAAGCGGTGGTGCCCAGGGTCACTGATATATGATTTGCCACTGAATGTTAGCCGCGGCTGAGAATCGGTGGGTTTACAGCTCAGCGCGCGAGCCACCGGGCGCCCCTCCATCACCGTGACCGGGCTCTGCTGCCCTATTCAAACAGTATTGGTTCAACAAGCAAAGCCCAACTCTGCCGCAGAGACAGCGAATGTCAAAACCGACCCAGAGCCTTCTTGTGTCAAACCAATGTTGTTGGAAAAATGTGCTCGCAGAAGGCTGTGCGTGTGGCCGATGGGATGGAGAAACAAATATGGGATTGGCGGCAGTGTCAGCTTAATAATTTGGTGTTAAATAAAGACATTTCTTTTGGATGTACAGTAAGAAAAAAAAATAACAACCAGTGTGAATCATGTTTCCTTCCCTTTTATTTGGCAGTTACACAAGCGCAATGTTATTTTTAGTTCGCATTATGAGACACCTCGCAAGCGTTCGCGTTTAGCCTCTATCACCTGCATCTGTGGTGTGTCCCGGAGGCCTTTGGACGTCTTCCGTGTGAGTTACGTTTGCACAACGGGCCCTCGGCCTGGTTTTAAAATACTAAAGGTCATCCAACAGCGGTTGTCCTTTGGATGGACTGCCCTTGCCATGGGAATGTGAAATCTCCATTCTCGGATTAGCAGGGTAACGTTTCTGTATTTGAAGCTTTCGTGACTGCAAGGATTCATACTCTTAGTTCTTTCGGTAAAGTCACGTAGGTAAAAAAATGAAATAAAAAGTAATACAAATAAAACAATGAAAATCACGACGTCATCAGGTGGGACCGTGGGACCGTCACAGCCAGATTAGCTGCATCAAGTGATGCAGCTAATCTGGCTGTGACGGTCCCACCTGATGACGGAGACTTGTGTTGCCTCCGAAACGTCGTGATTTCATTGTTTTCATTGTTTTATTTTTCTTATTTTTTATTTCATTTTTTACCTACGTGACTTTACCGAAAGAACTAAGAGTATAACGTTTCTGTGTGTTTTTGTGAGTACCGTTTAACGTGCTTACCCCATACCCCGAATGGACATCTGTGAAGACGAGCTTTATAGCTCATCGGATTCCTCCAGTAAAAATAAATATTCTCTTGACTTAGAGCTTTCGTGACTGCAGGGATTCACATTGTCTGGGTCTTTCGTGGTAAAGTCACGTGGGTAGGTTCAAAGAAAATAACAAAAATAACCAAAAACAAATATTCTGATTGAAGACAATATTCTCAACATTTACGCAGTGTGCACTGCGCTATTCACCCGGCGATCTGAGTTTTCGATACCCGGCCACGGCTCACCCTGGCACACACCCTGTCCCCTTGCCAACCCTGAACGGAGCAGCGTGGTCAAATATGGACAAAGCAACCCTCATCACCGACAGAATTACGGCGGAGGCCTTCACTCAGCGGCGGATTAATCAAGGGCTACAAATCATTACGCAAAGCACACACCAGTGGTGGGCAGGTGGTGGGCATGATTTAATGTTTAACAAAGTAATACTTGTGCAAGAATGATTATATAAGTCTTTGTATCCACTTTTGAACTCTCTCTCTCTCTCTCACACACATACAGCTCATGCAGAGAAAACAAACAAACCAGATGCCCCAAAGTCAAAGCGAGAGCTCGATTAATTTCCGGAACCACGAGTTTACGCTTTGAGAACGGGATTAGCAAGTTGCTCTTTATATCTGTTAATCGGCAGGGTTTACTTTCAGCCGGGTTTGTCAAAGTAAATGACTGGGACAGACCCGGCTGAACTTATTCCGTGTGTGAGGCTGGGTCTCTATGTGCGTCTATGTTCTTTCTGGGTTCTCTATATGTCTTTGTGTCTGTATATGAGTCTATGTAAGTCGTTGGGGTCTCGAGGCGTGTGTGTGTGTGTGTGATCTCCATGTGGGTATTGTGGTCTCCATGCAAATCTATGAGTCTCTGTAAGTCTGTGTGTGCCTCTATGTGAGTCTATGCAAGTCGTTTATGTCTTCATGTGACTCTGTGGGTCTCTGGGTGAAGCCAAGGTTTAATTTCAGCTTGATGTTTCTGAGTTGGTGACCTGGAAACAAGTGATGTTTTAAGCCTGTATTTGAATTATCTCTTCAAAAACGGATTCGCTTAAAATGTAATATTCACAATACTGTACTCTAAATTCCACTGCGTAGTATGAATCGAGTCTGCAGTATACCCTGGGCTGTGAACCCGGAGTTTGTTATTTTGAGTTTGTTTCCTGGCCACGGTCACCATCAGTGGCAGGTGGTATCTGATACATGGGTGCCACGGTGGCTAGGATATGTTAACTACTTCGCCTGGTATACAGGAGGTAGTGGCTTCAATCCCGACTGATGCTTGTGTGTTTGGAGTTTGCACGTTCTCCCCGTGGTCGCGTGGATTCCCCTCCACATTTAGAATCCACATCACGTGTTTAGAGTATTTGGCTAATATACATTTCTATATGATAAGTCACTTCGTTTGGCTAGCGCTTGTGGCCAGCTCGCTTCTGAAAAGCAGCCATGGAGCTCAGTGGGCCTTACCCGATATAATAAAGTCAATGTATAGTTTACAGTTTAGTTTGATACAATCCTCAGTAATCCCTTGTCCCCAAGCCGCACCGACCAGCGTGGTGAAGTATGGACAGACAACTCCCATGACCGACAAGACGTCGATGGCCTTCATCCAGCAGTGGATTGACAACATGCTGCGTCGTCAGTAACGGTCACCTTTGTAGAGGAATACCTTTTCAGACGGAGCCTTCTGCTGACCTTTGCTGTTTAGAAATTTCAATCGCTGTTTCAAGGTTTCAGCTCCTGTTCAGTTTTCTAGTTTGACACCATGTCAGCACTTCTGCGCCGGAACAGATGAGTGTCCCTGTTGCAATATTGATGCACAGTAACAATACTAAACGCGGCCGGCTTAATAGCTGAGGGTGCTGCACGTGTAAACTCCGCGTGTTTGTTCATATAAGGACTATTCACATTCGTCATCATTAGCCACGATCATTCCTCTGCTGGATGAAGGCCTCCCCCAGGGTTGGGCATCACTCGCCACCGATGTGAACCGTGGAACCGAGTAACTCCGGGGTTCATTCGTGCGCTATTCTCTTGCCATGGGAATGTGGAATTTCCTCCACTGCCAGTGGACATGACCCATGACCATCTCATTCCCCCCATTGCTCCAAGACTCCCCGAGTTGGCTTCTTGAGCCTCTTTAATGTTCAGCACTTAGCAACGTGTTTATAGAGTGAGTGTGTGCGTGTGTGTGACTGTAGTGCTTAGGCATGTCCTTTCCACTCACACACAATAGCGTCAAGAGTGATTCCAGGAACACAATACGGCACCATGGTGGGAGACCGATTTTGCAGGCAGCGCACAAAGAGTCGGGGGTGCCCGCTGCTTCATAACCGTTCCGTTGTTATTGATGATCGACTTCCACATTCATCCTCCAAGCCAAATCACACCAGGATCGTGATTCGCGTGCAGTCCAATGCCCCCCTCACCCCTCACCCCGCACAACTGTTTGGGTTGTTGCGGGGTTATTCCGCCGCGCTTCTCCACGCTGGTCAGCGGCGGTAGGTGTAGAAGCGTCGAAGTCGGAGGCATGCAAGTACGGTACAACAATGGACTTTTACTTTGTTGCTGCACCCTAACTGAAGCAAAAAACAATTATACTGGTAGGAACCTCCTGGTTACACCAGCCCACAGGGGATTATTGTGTTCGTCCGTCGTGAAGGGAGGGGCTGGGTGGGGTGGGGCTGGGTGGGGAGGGGCTGGGTGAGGAGGGTGGGGAGGGGCTGGGTGGGGGGTGGGGTTGAGCTGGGTGGGGAGGGGCTGGTCACCCCGTGGTGCGCTTATAAAACTCAACGTTTAACCTACTCACGCCGGCTTGTGCCCGCCCTCACAGTCGGGAATATTTGCGGAATACACCACGCCGCCGTTGACCCTGGCCATTGACCGAGCAACCCAACGATCCTCCCAGCTCCCTCCGCAGGAATGTGTTCACAGAGATAGCCCCTGAATACACTTTTCACAGCATGTGCCCAATCTCATCAGATGTCACAAGCTAAGCAGGCAGGCGCCTGGCGTAGTACAGCACGGCATATGGATGGGAGAGGCATCACGGTGCTACAGGTGTGGGAGTTGCGTGGTGTGGCCAGGAGATGACGGGGAGTTTCTCCAGCTCTTTCCAGTTTCCTTCCGGCTTCGAAGGCGAACCGCTTATTCGTGGACAAACATCCGGATGTGGCAGGACCCTAATGGAAAAGTGTTGCTACTCCAGAGGATTTGCTCGTTACGTGGCATAAACTATAAACGACAAACATTTTAAAATGTTTTTACCAGGTAAGGCCCACTGAGCTATATATCTGTTTTTCAAAAGCGACCTGGGCATCACAAATTAGAGCTAAACAAAGTGGACTGTCACGTGGAAATGTATAGCAGCCACGCGTGACGTTGATTCTAAATGTGGAGGGGAAAAACCGGAGGACCCGGAGAAAAATCCACGCAACTACGGGGTGAGAGACACGCAAACCCCAAATCTACAGGCATCAGGGTCGCGTTTGAACCCACGACCACCTGTATACCTGGCGAGGTAGTTAACATCTCGCTACCGGCATCTCAGTATATCCAACAGGCTACTGGAGTTAAGAGGCCGGGGTAGCACAGTGGAGCAACGGATGTCTTACAATTTGGAAGGTTTTCAGATCAATTTGCAGTTGGACGGTGATTAGCCCATCATTACTCTTGCGCAGATGAAATTAGTACCGCGGCATTGTTGTGGGACTTGAACGGTGATTATCTTAAGGCTAGACTGGTTGCCGTCACGGTAATGGGGAATTTCCACCACTGCCTCGCTGTTTTCCCAACAAGTGTGCGTTGACCAAAGTGGGATGCTGGGATTCGTGTCTGTAACACTTCACAACCCCGTTGAAATCCAACAGATGGTCATTACAGGCACTTTAATAGATTCAAAAACACATCTTTTTCTCTACATCGTGCTCAATGTAGATGCCTCCAGTGGCTTCAGGGGTCGCGTAAATCAATTACCGACGGTCATCATCGTCAGCCACGATCTATCCACCGCTGGATGAAGTCCTTCCCCCAAAAAGGCTGTCGGCATCTCTCGCAGTCCAGCGATGCGACAATCCCCCCCCCCCCCTGTCACCCGAATCGTCGGCTGCTTATTATATAACTATCATCGGTCACGAAATTACGATTCGGCAATTATTCCTTTCCCCTCTCCTCCACTCTCGCGGCACGCGCGTCAACCCCCCCCCCCCTCACTCCCCCGTTGATTTGCGACGTCCGCAAACCGATATGCTGATGAGGATGCGTTGCTCACGAGAACGAATTGAGACCGAACGCACGAGACGACGGGAAGCCTGAGGACGGCTGCTTGCGTTGTGGCCGAAACGTCGTGAGAATTATTTTATTATGTTTTATTTCTATTATTGTATTACTTCCCTTCTACGTGACTTTACCGAAAGAACCAAGAAGAGGGCAATGCCACTTTAGTGGCGAGGTTAAGGTGGTGGGTGGGAATGAACAAAACCCACCGATCCTTGTATCCACACCGTGACCTTGAATCGTGACTCATTCATCAAATCTCTCCGTGGGATTGTGTGGCCAGTGAATCATTATAAGCCTTATTAACAGGAGTAATTGTAGGGAGGTTTGGGGGTTGGCGTATGAATTGGTATATATCTATTAATCATTATGCATCTCTCTCTTGATAAGGCGGCGGTTGTTATTGACCACGGTAGAAATTACTAACTGGCGGTGCCAGACTTTTTATTTGTGGCGGTTGAGGTGGAGGTGATTTGGGTTATTACCTGGGAACGAAAGATGGGGGAGGGGGGATGGGAACTTACAGAAAGTGTTGGGACGTTCGTCTCAGTGTACGCAGGATATGTTGAACTTCTTTCACGCCGTACGTAGCCAACCGTGCTCATCGAAGGTGGGTGGGGGTGGGGAACAACACACGAAACGTCGGCCTTGGGCCACTCTTCCAGTCTCGTCACCATCACCACCACCACCACCAACCTGGTATCTGGCTGTTGATGTCCTCGCTACAGTCGCAACAGTCGCCACGTCCTTCGAGGTGCCTAGTTTGGGGGGCAAGGGGGGCAATGCCTCCCCCACCCTAAACTGGACATCTTTGTTAATTTATTTTCAGTAGCTTACAATTAAGATTACAAATAAATGAATGACTTGTGTTCCCGTCATTCCTAATGCGAGGGACAAAGCAAACCCCTGCCCCTCCCAAAACAGAAGTCAAACTCCACCGATGGCAATTGCGTACACACAGACACTACTAGCACGTGAGCACAGACGCACAGATGGACATGCGTACACGAGGGACAGACCTTAGCGAGCACGTGCCCTCTTAGCGAGCACGTGCCCTCTTAGCGAGCACGTGCCCTCTTAGCGAGCACGTGCCCTCTTAGCGAGCACGTGCCCTCTTAGCGAGCACGTGCCCTCTTAGCGAGCACGTGCCCTCTTAGCGAGCACGTGCCCTCTTAGCGAGCACGTGCCCTCTTAGCGAGCACGTGCCCTCTTAGCGAGCACGTGCCCTCTTAGCGAGCACGTGCCCTCTTAGCGAGCAGACAAGAGAGCACCTATCGGTCAGCACCAGGCCTCAGCCGGCCGTCTTTGTCTCTCCCCCCTTCCCCTCCCAATGATGGCGTTGTTTACACGCAGCGCAACCAGGCGCTCGTTTCAAGGCTGAGTCTCAACCTCTTGGATGAACCGGACCGACGGGCACAGCCGGTTCACCCAGTCGAGGCACAAGGAACGCGCGGTCAGACCCAAACCCCCCCCCCCTTCCCACTACGTCCCGTTTGGTGGCGACTTTGGTTGGTTGCCTGCTGCCTGTTCGCTCAGACAGCAGAGAAAATAAACTTCCCGGTGGGGGGGAGCTGCCTCTGGTCTGCCCAGATGTCCGGGGCGAGTAGTGAGGGAGGGCTCTGCGTCATTTGCGCCGTTTTATACACGAGGGGTTGCCACCTTTCCCACCGTGGGCCAAACCGAGACAAGCTCCAACGTGAACTCGTGGCCACCCAGATTTACACTTTAAGAAAGGGATGGACGGTTTGTTATTAAAAAAAAATGTGGTTAAAGGTGTGTTTGTGTGCGTGCGCGTGTGTTTTGTTGTGGGGAGCAGTGACGCAGTGGTTAGCGCGCTGAGCTACAAACCTGGAAATCCGAGTTCATTCTGACAATTATCTGAACCGGTCCTGGGCATCGCCTAGGTCGACTCAGCCTTAAATGACTACCCGGTTCGATGTGTAAGCATCGTCACCGGGGAGACATTCGGCTGTGCGTGGCGCTGGCCACCCACTCCCTCGTGTGCCGTGCCGGCTGTCAATCGATGCTACTCGCTAACAGCACTTGCCCCAAAAGTCTGGTAAGGCTATACGGGGGTCTTTACGGTTGTTGTGGGAGGCTCGAGCAGAGGCAGCTTCTGAAACTTCCTAAGGTAGGCAGGGGCGGTCCTGAGTTTTAAAGAATTGTTTTAATAGGGCCTTGAATTAATTAAAAATGTGTCTTGTAAATGTTAATAAAATATACAATATTGGCATCTCAAGGTGGGGGCTATTGTTCCCGTCACCCTTTCCCGCCCTCTTGGATCTGCGGTGAGGCCACTGACCGAGGTGAGTTTGTGTGGGGTGTTAAGATTCGAATTGAGGTGCCATGGAAATTAGATAGGATGGATGGCTAGATTTAACAACACGCATTTGCAACAAGCTATTCTCCCGACGCAAATACCATCACTTCAAAACGGCCTGAATAATATTATTTCCCTTCTACGTGACTTTACCGAAAGAACCAAGAAGATGAATCCCTGCAGTCACGAAAGCTTTAAATCGAAATTTAACGGCCTGAATTTTTTAAACTTTTTTTTTGTCTTGGACCACCAACTCCAATAGTTTGAGAAAATGTGGCCACCCAACAGCGCTAGACGAATCCGACGGAAGAATATTGCACAGATTTGGAGCACGCCCTGTGTATCTGTAACGACCCGGAGTGGTTGGTGGTGATTATCAAGCGCTCGTTAACGTCCCTGGGGAGGTGACCGTGTGGCTCAGAGGGGTGAGCTAATAACTTTATCTGAGCACGGGGCACGGCACCGCTGAAATCCTGGGTTCAATCCGCGATTAAACCGGGTTCTCAGCCCCCAGTGACTGCACACCAAACACTCCCGTCGTATGATACACGTGCTCTGTCACTCCAGCGCATTTACAGCTCTGAGTTTTACTACACCTTCGGTTTGAACGCCATTAAATAAAACCTTGTTTGCAGACTTTATGGGAAGGTGTACAATATAGTGTGGATAACAATATAGTGTGGATAAGAAGTCTGCTGATGAAGGGACTGACTTCAGAGGTGGTTCTGTAATGTCAACTATTCACCACGAATTTCTTCTCGTCAAGACACGGTGCAGACAGAACAAACTGGTATGCAATTGACTTTTTAGCAAAAGGAAAAAAAAGTGATTTTAACAGCAAGCGCAGGAATCAACACAGTGGAGTGAGAGATTCGCTTGAACACGTTCCTCCATAGCGTTGACATCTGGCTTTGATGAGAATGTGACAAAAAAACACATGGTCAGGTAGTAGAAAGGTGGTGGTGGTGGGAGCGGTAGGGTGGTAGTAGACGCAGCAGTGGTACTGGTGGCGGTGATGGTTTTCGTGGCAGTCATGGTGGGTTGCAGTGGTTGGCGGCAGCGGTGTTGGTAGCGTAGCAAAGGAGGGAGGCTGGGGGTGTTTCTGTATAGCCTGTAGGGAGGCCCGGACAGGAAGGAGCCGTTTCCTTTCTCGATGGCCTATAACAACAGCAGCCGCCTCCCCTCCCTCCTGCCACGTGCAGGTCCCCGCGCCATTAACACGGCGCCATCAGAGCCATTGTTCGATGGCCATGGGAAGGGAGTTGTGCGGTTTTTTTTTGCAGCAACAATGCGTTTCAGCGGTCAGCCGATGCTGTCACGTGGCGACTGAAGCAGCCAGCTCCCCCTCCCAGCTGCCCCTCCTCCAGTGGTGCGTGAAGGTCACGACCCACGG
The DNA here is from genome assembly GCF_015708825.2 of Lethenteron reissneri. Taxonomy (NCBI): domain Eukaryota; kingdom Metazoa; phylum Chordata; class Hyperoartia; order Petromyzontiformes; family Petromyzontidae; genus Lethenteron; species Lethenteron reissneri. The sequence continues at coordinate 9,178,421 of NC_083786.1, forward strand.
GCCCCGGGTAGGGCTGCCACCTCTGACTTACAACATACATATCACGCGAAGAAGAATATCTCCCTCTCTCACACACACACTGCTGTACTGGAAGAGGGATAAGTGAAGAGTGATGCGTTAAATGCATTCTCTCGAGCGGCGTGTTGTTTGTTATCGTCGTCGTCGTAATTGTTGTCGTCGTTATTGTGTGACGAACAAAAACTGGCACCTTTCACGCCCCGAGAGAAAACTTGACGGTCTTCCCAGGACAACGATCCTCGGAAAATCAGAACAAGTGTACCAGGGAGCGTAAAGGTGTCACGTCTCAGGCTAACAAACATCCCCCAGTTTGACTGGGAGAGCGTCCGTGGCGTTTTCAGAACGACCGTCCCGTCCCATTGTCCCCCGCAGCTTTTCACCCAAATCGAGATTGGGTCTCGGCGTTACATTTTCCCACATTTTCCCGACGTTTTCACGCTTTGACTCGTGGGTGTGGGCCGCCGGCAGCGGAGGGAGCTGCTGCTGGCTCTCCCTACGCGTCCTCGTTAAGCCTCCCGGATGTTTGGCAGCCGTAGTCACGTCGCGAGGTTTGACCCGGTGGCCCGTGGTTGCTTGCAATGGCCGTGTCACGCCGTGTCGTGTAGCTGCACCTTGCCAGCTCTGCTACTGTGGCGAGATGTTGACCACCTCGCCTGGTTTACAGGAGGTCGTTGGTTCAATCTCGACTCTGACGCCTGCTGTATATTTGGAGTTTGCATGTCTCTTTCTCTTTCTCTCCCCGTGGTCGCGTGGATTTTTCTCCAGGTCGTCCGGTTATTCCCTCCGCATTTAGAATCAACATCATCCGTTTCGAGTATTTGGCTGCTATACATTTCCACATGACGATAAGCGACTTGGTTGAGCTATCCTTTTTGGGCAGGTCGCTTCTGAAAAATAGCTAGAAAAAGCTCATTGTGCCTTTCCTGGTAAATGAAAAAAAGAAATGGTTTAGTTTCGAAAACCTGAGTTCGAATTAATATTGCGTGAGATTCTCGAGCACTGTGAGCTGATTGTTTGAGACCGATAAGCCCCTGGCCCACCCGGGGACGATTTATAATTGTGAATTGTGTAAATTGTAACGAATTGCAATCACAAAATGTCATTGTCATTTCAGCTAACAATGCGGCTGCAATTGTAATTGTTTTTACATCCCAGGTCTGCCTGTGGCTGCATAAAAGAATAGCGATTTGTAAAATTGGATTTCTAATTTACCATTCATATTTGATTCAGTCTTCTGTAAGATCTCTTTTGCCAGTGATGCTCGTCTCAATGAATCCTCACCCAGTCTCAAATAATAATAATAACAATGCGATTTTAATCCACGAAAGCCTCACTTAAGTCCCAGGATTGTTTTTCAGCAGGGTCCTGCAAAATCTGGATGTTTGGCCGATTCTTTCATGCGTGAGGAAACCAGAGCCACCCGGTTAATGTATTGCTTTCAACTCTACAAAGATAATCATTGTTGTTGTTTCTCAGAGCAACTTGTAGGCAAGATGGAAGCGGTAGATATTACTCTGGCATCCCTCCTGAGACCCTTGCCAGATGTGGCAATGGCTCTGCCATTTGCCTGTACAAGTAATGGAACAAATAATATTAATTCTGCGTGTTGCCTTGGGTAGAATAATAAGGATGAACTCTGAGTGGCGATCATTATTATTATTACGATTTCATTTCACTCATCACTATGATCCAGCGAGGTGGCTCAGGCGGAAGGTTGCAAGTTCAAATCAGACTTGGATGTTTGACTCACCCCATCATCCTTTATGGGGCTCCATAAAATGAGTACCAGCTTGCGGTAAAGCCAAACAGCAGTTACTCTGTGGACAGACTGCCACACGCCATAGGAATGCGGAATTTCCACGACTGGCTCCAAACAGGAGATGAGCACCACCACAATGCTCCTTCGTGAGCGGGAAATCACTTAGACTTTTTATTTGAGTCACAATTGATCTGGCTCCACCCGGCATCGGTGTCGCAATCCATGGGAGGCAAATGACGGTGGATGTTGACACAAGAGCTGTACAGGTACACGGGAGGACCTGGAGTCCCTTTGAGGGCCAATACAGTTGATGGTTGACACCTTTAGGCCGAGCCATCGATTAGAATGTGGCCGTGCCTGCCCTGCAGGCATTGAAAATCCTCTGCTGGCGTGCCGACTTTGGTGCGAACCCAATGTCCCCCACAAAACTCAATGCAGCTCAATGGCAATCGCCCCGGGGCTGATCATCATTGTCTCTCGTTCCGTGTCACCACATTGTCTGCTTTTGGGGGCGGGGGGGGGGGTTGGGGGACGGTGCGGTGGAACGACAACAAACTAACCACAAAAAGCACTTCTAAAGAAACGAGTTTTCAATGCTACACATTGTGAGTCACCCGTAAGCTCGGCTGTCATGACGCCGCATGTTGTGAATCGTCATCGTTGACGTCATCATCATCCCCAACATCAATCGGCCGTGATCTATCTGCTTCTGGATGAAGGCCCTCCCCAAGCCGGTTGCTGTCTCTTGTGCTTTCACAAAGCAACAATCAACGCGCCGGCAAATCTCATCGCTTCCCATCCGCGCGCGACGGATATCCTGCCGGGCCCGCATTCCCCTACCTTGGCTGCCGCTCCGTCGTTAGTCTCGACCGCCAGACGTATCATCCTTTCTCGCGAGGAATAGGAATTCATCGTTTCTTTACCCGTGCGGGTTTGACGCGCGCGTCGCAGACCCCTGGCGACAAGCGCGCTGCGGTTATCCTCACGCATCGTGATCCTATTTCCACAATGTGCCGGATCCCAGTTCCACAACCTACCGGATCTGTCCCATTGTGACCCAGCATCACAGTGGGAAGAGGGGGGGGGGGCAGTGACAGTACCGGGGGAGGGGGGGCATAATAGATTGAATCCCTGGCGATCCACCCACGCTGGAAATAGTAACAATTAAGCGCTTGTTGCACGGAGCGTGACTGTCGAGGAGGATTTGTTCTCGCGTTCACTCGCGCGCCGACTCGCCTGGCACGCCGACCGTTATTAAAGCGCCGCCTCTACCGCCTCTACCGCCTCTACCGCCGTGTCCGTCGGCTCGGGCGGGCGCAGGAGGGCAACGCAACTCGGCGTGCCGAGATCGTGTCGGTGCAGGAGAGGCCTCCGTTGTTGACCCCCGCCGCGACTGGGAATCGGGGTCGGCCACCCCAGAGCCGCTGTCCCTTGAAGCGTGATCGTTCGTTCGAGAGCAGAAAGCGTTTTGCTGTTGTCATTCTGAGTGAGAGGGGGGGGGGGGGGGTTTGAGCAGCTCGTTTGGAGCGACTTGTGACGTTTCCCCGCGAAAACATTGAGGTGAGCCGAGGCTTTTGTCCTGTTGCGATTTAAAAAATATATCTGTGTATCGAAGTGTTTACTGTGTTGTAAGCAGACAATACAGGGTTACTTCAATAAAATGTTAATACTTCTGAGAAATTTCAACAACGCCACAAGAAATGTGCCTCCTGGCTCTGGAGACCACCTGGAAAAGATTCCAGGCACGCGTTGACAACGATGGTGAGGAAGTTGGAGACTCCTTCACTTTTTGAAGCTATCAACATACATTTGTTATCATGTTACAGAATATTATCCATTCTCTTTCCAATAAAAATTATAGTCCCATATAATTGTTAACAATTTCTTGAAGCACCCTGCATTTTTTCAGTCAGAATCTTTATTTAGACTGGAGGAATTATTTTTCACAGATGTCCATTGGGAGTGAACATTGGGAAATTAATGGGATTTCAATACTGTACTGTGACTTGTAACCCGGGCAGCAGATGCGCTTGTTATTATCGTATCGTGACCATAAGAATCAACTTTAACCAACGGCTCGTTACATCCTGACTCAATCAATGTGTTCATAAATGTGGAATCATGGTGCAATGGTTAGCACTTCTACGTGACTTTACCGAAAGAACCAAGAAGATGAATCCCTGCAGTCACGAAAGCTTTAAATCGAAATGTAGCCAGCTCGTCAAAACTCTCAGACGACAGCGACGGCACGCTATGAAGCGCTCTTAGATTATTATTTTTCACACACAGATGGTCCAGTAAAGGGGAGGCACTGGGGGAGTCATCAAGTGGCAACTGGCAAACAAAATACAAAAAAAATTAACCCGTAAAAACAAAGTTTTTCACTATAAATCCTTTATATGCGTGGCATCGGTTTTATGTTATTATTCATTTCTGTTTTTCTTGAGTAAGAGTTTCATTTGTATCACATTGGTATTTTAAATTAAATATGAAATATTTTTTTTCCTAAAAAGTGGAAAATTTAGGAATTTTTTTTCACGAAAATAAATTGTCACGCACAACGAGTCTGTGTGCAAAACGTCAGCTCGATTGGATCACGGTAAGTGGGTTAAAAAACGACCGAAAGATTTGCACGGTCGTAAGCGCGCAAGCAAGCGAGTGAACTTAATATAAAGGATTTAAAAACGCGACGCGTGTGCAAAGCAATGGGGAAGCTAAGCAAGTCGCGAAATATAAAATGCAGGTAGTCCTCTGATTACGATGGAGATGCGTTACGACGACCCCATCGTAAGTCAAAAATATCGTAAGTCGAACCGTCGTAACTCGAGGGCTATCTGTACATTCTTGAATTTGGAGCTTTCGTGACTGCAAGAATTACTCTTTGGTTCTTTCGGTAAAGTCACGTATAAAGATAAAATAATAAATTAAATAATAACATACGACGTTTCGATTGCAACACAAGCAATCGTCATCAGGTATAAATGAAATAGCAACAAAAAATCTAACCAGAAAACAATGGCGAGTCCTCGCCATAGAGACAATCTCCCTCTCTGTGCCTGTGTTACTCTCTCTCTGTGTATCTTGGTGATATCTGTCTGCTTATATGTCTGTCTATAGTTTTCTGGTTAGATTTTTTGTTGCTATTTCATTTATACCTGATGATGATTGCTTGTGTTGCAATCGAAACGTCGTATATAATTATTTAATTTATTATTTTATCTTTATACGTGACTTTACCGAAAGAACCAAAGAGTTATTTTCTGTACATTCTATACGCGGGACGTTGACTTGTTGGGCAGGCTCTGTAAATTGCGCTGCACTTTCAGAGACGTGTGGGTTGCTCACTGGAGCAAAGTTAATGTTGACTTTATTAATAAACACGGCGTGCCCGCGAGTATAAATACAGCGGGGTGGGCACGCCCTAGGTGCAAACGATCTTGGGGGTTTAAAAAAAACCAAGAGGAGGTTTTACCCCTTCATACTCTTAGTTCTTCTTTCGGTAAAGTCACGTAGGTAAAAAATGAAATTAAAAAAAACAATAAAATCACGATGTTTCGGAGGCAACACAAGCTTCCGTCTTCAGGTGAAACGGTCACAGAAAAATATCTGTATCAAGTGAGATATTTTGCTGTGACCGTTTCACCTGAAGACGGAAGCTTGTGTTGCCTCCGAAACGTCGTGATTTTATTGTTTTATTTTTTTAATTTTAATTTCATTTTTTACCTACGTAACTTTACCGAAAGAACTAAGAGTATGAATCCTTGCAGTCACGAAAGCTTCAAATCTAGAAGTAGGTTTAACCCCTTTTCGGCAACAAAACATCTGTTAGGATATTCAAACGCCAAATAAGATACCTTGTTGCAAGGGATCAAGTCTGCATTGATCACACGCGGTACTCGTGGTGTACATGCAAACCAACACGCTCCGGTAATATATTGCCATTGTCGTTGAGATTGATTGGCCTACTGCACCAGATACACGGAAACCTTCTTCATGTCAGACCAGAGAACGCCAAAAGGCAAACAGTGCAGAGATAATGCCACACGTGTCGGATCATTCATAGCTCGGGTTGAGCAGTGATATCATGGACCCTTTTTTTGCCAGTTTCAAAGTATGAATAAATAGCAATAATAAAACAGACGTTAAGATCTTCAAACACCAAATAGAGAACTTTTTCAAGGAAGCAAGTGGTTGGTTGAAGCAAGCATTTATTTGTTTCACTTATCCGCGTCTTACTGTACGTGATTTCTAACCGGAGTAACATCTATCCACGTCAAAGCGGGCCCTCTAAATATCCTCGTGTAAGTAAATCCAGAGCTGTTGGTTCATCCTTCACCCGTGTTGAGGATCCGTGCCACAAGACTGTCCCCTCTCATCCACACGGTGTTTGACCACCACACTGCAGGTCACAACAACAGATTCACTCTCATTCACTCACTCACTCAGCCACGAATTCACCCACTCTACCACTCGTCCACTCACTCACTCACAACACTGCAGGTCACAACAACACACTCACTCTCACTCACTCAGCCACGAACTCACACACTCGGCCACTCAGCCACTCACTCACTCACCACACTGCAGGTCACAACAACACACTCACTCAGCCACTCACTCACTCAGCCACTCACGCACTCAGCCACTCACACACTCGGCCACTCAGCCACTCACTCACCACACTGCAGGTCACAACAACACACTCGCTCTCACACTCATTCACTCACTCAGCCACGAACTCACACACTCAGCCACTCATTCACTCACCACACTGCAGGTCACAACAACACACTCACTCTCATTCACTCACCCACTCAATCAGCCACTAACTCATTTGCACACTCACTCAGCCACTCATTCACTCACTCACCACACTGCAGGTAACAACACATTCACTCTCCCACTCACTCAACTCTCCCACTCAGCCGCTCACCCACTCATTCACTCATTCAATCACTCACTATCCACACTGCAGGTCAAAACAATCCACTCATTCTCTGACTCACTGACCCACTAACTCATTCATATACTCACTCATCAACACACTCACCCACTCACTCACCCATTCACCTGCTCACCCACTCATTTGCTCGCTCACTCACCACACTGCAGTTCACAACACTTCTCTCTCGGTTTTTTTCATCACAATGCTTCACTTTGGAATACCACAAACACTTCTCTCACTAGCGATACCGAGTGAACGTGTCTCTTGTACATGTGTCTCCTGTAGACGGTGCGGAGATGGTAAACGTATCTCTTGCGGCTGTTGCCGAGTGAATGTGTCCCTTGTAGACGTTGCCGAGATGGTGAACGTGTCTGTTTCAGATCTTGCCGAGCGAATGCGTCCCTTGTAGACGTTGCCGAGATGGTGAACGTGTCTGTTTCAGATCTTGCCGAGCGAATGTGTCCCTTGTAGACGTTGCCGAGATGGTGAACGTGTCTGTTTCAGATCTTGCCGAGCGAATGCGTCCCTTGTAGACGTTGCCGAGATGGTGAACGTGTCTGTTTCAGATCTTGCCGAGCGAATGCGTCCCTTGTAGACGTTGCCGAGATGGTGAACGTGTCTGTTTCAGATCTTGCCGAGCGAATGCGTCCCTTGTAGACGTTGCCGAGATGGTGAACGTGTCTGTTTCAGATCTTGCCGAGCGAATGTGTCCCTTGTAGACGTTGCCGAGATGGTGAACGTGTCTGTTTCAGATCTTGCCGAGCGAATGCGTCCCTTGTAGACGTTGCCGAGATGGTGAACGTGTCTGTTTCAGATCTTGCCGAGCGAATGCGTCCCTTGTAGACGTTGCCGAGATGGTGAACGTGTCTGTTTCAGATCTTGCCGAGCGAATGCGTCCCTTGTAGACGTTGCCGAGATGGTGAACGTGTCTGTTTCAGATCTTGCCGAGCGAATGCGTCCCTTGTAGACGTTGCTGAGATGGTGAACGTGTCTGTTTCAGATCTTGCCGAGCGAATGCGTCCCTTGTAGACGTTGCCGAGATGGTGAACGTGTCTGTTTCAGATCTTGCCGAGTGAATGCGTCCCTTGTAGACGTTGCTGAGATGGTGAACGTGTCTGTTTCAGATCTTGCCGAGCGAATGCGTCCCTTGTAGACGTTGCCGAGATGGTGAACGTGTCTGTTTCAGATCTTGCCGAGCGAATGCGTCCCTTGTAGACGTTGCCGAGATGGTGAACGTGTCTGTTTCAGATCTTGCCGAGCGAATGCGTCCCTTGTAGACGTTGCTGAGATGGTGAACGTGTCTGTTTCAGATCTTGCCGAGCGAATGCGTCCCTTGTAGACGTTGCCGAGATGGTGAACGTGTCTGTTTCAGATCTTGCCGAGTGAATGCGTCCCTTGTAGACGTTGCTGAGATGGTGAACGTGTCTGTTTCAGATCTTGCCGAGCGAATGCGTCCCTTGTAGACGTTGCTGAGATGGTGAACATGTCTCTCGCAGATGATGCTCACCATCTTCCTGAGCCGCGACGAGTGCCGGCTCACTACGGTGCCCGTCGCCACGGAGACAACGTGCCGAGATGTGCTGGAGCGTTGCCGCGGCACCAGTCGCCACGGTTACACCCTCACCGAGCTCTGGCGCGGATACGGTAAGCGCCGCTTCGGGTTGCGATGCTTGGGTGGACCGCACGATGAGAGATCCACGATCACAGCCTTCTGCACCTTGCGACGTGTTGGGACATCCTGATCGTCATTGCTCATTTCATATTTAACGATAATCTGTTATGATAACCAAAGGAAAATTCGCTCATGATTTTCGTGTGCCTGTATATAGAAGTTCACGGTTTGCACCTTAGGTCCACACTATCAAAAAGACAGATAGAGATCCCCCGTATAGCCTTGAACAGACTGTTGGGGCAAAGTGCTGTTAGCGAGCAACAATGAAGGGCCAGCACTGTGGCACACGAGGGGGTGGATGGCCAGCACCACGCCCAGCCACCTTTGTCTCCCAGGCGGCGATGTTCACACACCACAACCAGCCACTCATTTGAGGCCGAGTCGACCTCGGGTAGGCTCAGGACCGGCTCGGATGATCGTCACCGGTGTTGGCCGTGAGCGGGGTTCGTAGCGCAGCGCGCTTGACCGCTGCGCTATCAGCCACCCCCTTCTATCAACACACTATGAACGCGCACACACACACGCACACACACACACCATGTGAACGTCGCTAAACGTCACGTGGTGTTGGGCCCCATTTTTGGTGGCGGCACACCGGAAGCATCCGGTGTGGCACCCCCCCCCCCCACTCAAGGCGACCTTTGACCTCCGCTAACGCTCCGTGACCTCTAAAAAAGGACAAAAACCGGCAAGTGGCATGGGAAGAGCAATGCTCTTAATATCCCAAGAGGGGAGAGACTCCCTTAAACCTAAAAGCCTCGTCTTGAGCGTTGTCATGTTGCTACTATTATTATTGTCATTACTACGCAACTGACCAAACGGGGACTTTAAATGTCTCAGAAAGACATCAGAAGGATGATCCTGGGAAAACCAGGACAGGGGGGGCCGGGGGGGTGGCATGTGCGGGGCAATCTCAAAATGTCAAGTTCCTGCTAAAAAAAAATCAATCAAATCAAGCAATTTTGTCTCGTAAATATCAATAATGTTGGGGTCTTGGGGGTGGCGGGGAGGTTAGGGGGAGGGGTGATCACCCCCCCAGGTGCCCCCCCCCCCTCCACCAGCAGTAGTGGGGTCACCCCAGGGTGACGGCCGTTTGCGCTCGCCGTCCGCAGAGCGCGTGGTGGCGGACGGGGAGAAGATGTACGCGCTGCTGCAGCACTGGGGGAAGGAGGTGGCGGATGTCAAATTCTACCTGCGCTACGACGGGGACGACCCTCCTAGCTCGCCCACCTGGGACACAGGTAGCCGCCGAGACCTCGAGCAACGGAAATTAACCGCGGCGTACCATACGCATCTGCTCGACTCGTCACAGAAAAGTGATAGAGTCATACCTCTCGATTTGACTTTTCCACCCTTTCACGTCATTTCGCAAATATGTCGTCGTTGTACTATGAACACCACTCCCCAATTAGCGTCGCCTCGACCTCACACTTCGCTTTTGTTTGTGCTTCGTTTGTCGTCCTTCCCCCGCCGCTCCTCCAATTAGCACGGTTGGCTACGGTACGCCGCGAGAGAAGTTAAACGCGCGTACGTGTTTACTGGGTAAATAAAATCGTTTTGGAGTTTTTTTTAAATGCGGCTCGAGACAACAGGGCGCTAAAACACAGAAATTGACCAAGAAAATGGAGCAAAGTAAGAAAAGTGCGCGCGGAAGCAATGGAAGAGGTCAGAGAATGTTCAGCTGCGAGAGGCAACTGCTGCCCTTCCCCTGCATGCTTGCCCGCCTGACCCCGTCACCACTGTCACCACTGTCACCACCGCAGAGGTCGCAAACGGGTTTTGATTCCTTACCCATACCCGGCCGCACCAGGGTCGCAAACGGGTACCCGTACCCTACCCGATAACTGGCTACCCGTACCCGGCTGGGTATCGGGTACTGGTACGGGGATCGGGTACCCGATTGCGACCTCTGGGGATGAAGCCATGTTGCAGGCGCGGGTGGGTTGATTCTAGGAACTTGAATTGTGAGAAGAGACAAGACGTTAGGAAATGAGTGACAAACGGTTACTCACCAGTGACTCACGGCCTACCCGTACCCGTACCCGGCCGCACCAGGGTCGCAAACGGCTACCCGTACCCGGTTGCGACCTCTGCACCACCGCCATCGATCCTCCCACAGCTGGTGACCGGCCCAACGCGTCACGATCCGCGCCCGCGAGGCTTCACGCAAAATCAAAGAGCAACAAAAAAATCCCCAAAAGCTTTCGGTCATTCTTGAGCACCCTTGGGATTCGGGACACGTATGCCGTTTAAATATATTTTTCTATTTTTTTCAACTAAATATCTCGCCGCATTTGACAGAAACACTGCTGCATAGTGAGTAATTATTTTTTTAAAGCTCACATTTCACGCACCAACCCTCCCGCAGAGCATAAGGCAGTGTGGTTGATAAGGGTGAAAAAGTCGTTCTGTGCACCCGCCGCTGCTGTGGATGAAGGCGCCCCTCCACAAGCATCTCTCACGGTCCCACAATGCAAAGGGGTCGTCATGTCCCTGCACACGAGACCATCTCATTGCTCCACCCGCATGGGCCGTCATCCTTTTGGATCATTTCGATTTGGCTGCTGTAAATTTCCACAGGATGATAAGCCACTTCGTTGAGCCAACATTTGTGGCTCGGTGGGCCCTACCTGGCAAAATAAAAAAAAGTTATTTTTAGTGATTTTCTTACCTTTCCTACACTTTGCACTCCTATTATGTTGTTGTATTGTTTGTTGTTGTAACTTTCTGACCCGCCCCTACTGGACATGTGTGATAAAAGAGCTTTATAGCTCATCGGATTCTTTCTGCAGTATAAATAAATGTTCTCATTCTTTTGGGCTGCCACTCTGTCGCCCTCCGATTAGCAATAGTTTGCTAAGTACGGTGCAAAAGAAGTTCGAGTGAGCCTCCATCATCGACCCATCATCCCTACCTAGCGACGTATCCTTCCCTGTGACGTTTCTAATTCTCCTAATCCCTCCGATCTGAGTCGTCCCCTTCCAGCCTCTGGGCATGACTCCTAAGCAAGTGCCTGTCTTTCCTTCTGAAGGAGAAAACTGTCGATCGGCGCACAGAACCTGCATATGACCTGTGTTTTTGAACACGTGTGACAAAGAGTCATCGAGAAATATCTCGTCTGGGAGGATAGCAGTGGAAAACGAGTGATCGATCGAACCTTAAATTGAATTTGAAGAATGTGTGCTCTCGGCAGTCCAACAACTACCCTCCCACACGAAAGAAGGAGGGGGGAAGCCAATGGGAGGTGTTGCTTGGTGTACATCTAGGGTCAAAGGTCACGGAGTGCCTTTGGCGACAATGAGCTCACGTTAACGTGAGCCCTACACCCCGATCGTGTTTTTGCTCCCTGCCGCTCTCCCTCTCTCGCTCTCTCCCTTCCCCTCCCTTCTTCCTCCCCTCTCCTTCTCCACTTTTCATCTCCCTCTCTCTCGCCCTCTCCCCCGTCTATCGCTGCCCCACATCGCAGCTGGGGGGGGGGGGGGGCGGGGTCACGATGATTATGTTCCCAAGTGCCGGTCACTTGGAAGATGCGTGCGCCGGTTTTTTGTGCCTCTGTAGCGGTGGTGAGAATTTAAACGAGCGAATAGGTCACGGGCACAACAAAAGCTGTGCAGAAACGCTATAAGCGACGTGCTCCGTCGCCTTTGCATGCACGCGTGTCGAACTTCTTTCGCACCATACGTCGCCCACCGTGCTAAGCGCCTGCCTGCACACTAACCCGAGCAAATTGCACTTTTGTACACTCGCGCTTGCTTGCACACTTCAGTTCCAATTTGCGCTTCGACGTTCTACAATGAAAGATGCGGGGCGACGCTGGCAGCAGGGTCCCGTTGGCTTGGGCCAGAGCGAGAGCCACGCTTTGGAAACGCCCCACGCTTTTGTGACTTTCCCCGTTTCCTCCCACACCCCCCCCCTCCTCTCTCCTCCCTTTTATTCGCCTCCTCAGATCAAGAGAGCCGCCTCAACGGCGTGAACGTGCCCAGCACGACGGACAGGATGGAAAATGGGGTGAGACTCTCATTAGAAAATATTTCTCCGATTGTTTAATTATTTTTTTTGGGGTTGTTGTTGTCGTGTCAAAGGTTTGCATTCTGCAGCAACAAAGGGCTGTTTGTTGGTAATAAAGTCTCTTTCATTTTATTATTATTAATAATATTAAAGGGTAATACACTGGCCCATTCCGGAGATGCATAAAAATTCAAGTCGTGACCTTAAAAAAGGGAACATGCCCATTAAACAGACCGATCGTTGACGCTCGTACAGCTGGCAGTACCAACCGGCGTTCACGATGGTACAGCTGGCAGTGCCAAGCGGCGTTCACGATGGTACAGCTGGCAGGGCCAACCGGCGTTCACGATGGTACAGCTGGCAGTGCCAAGCGGCGTTCACGATGGTACAGCTGGCAGTGCCAAGCGGCGTTCACGATGGTACAGCTGGCAGGGCCAACCGGCGTTCACGATGGTACAGCTGGCAGTGCCAAGCGGCGTTCACGATGGTACAGCTGGCAGGGCCAACCGGCGTTCACGATGGTACAGCTGGCAGTGCCAAGCGGCGTTCACGATGGTACAGCTGGCAGTGCCAAGCGGCGTTCACGATGGTACAGCTGGCAGTGCCAAGCGGCGTTCACGATGGTACAGCTGGCAGGGCCAACCGGCGTTCACGATGGTACAGCTGGCAGTGCCAAGCGGCGTTCACGATGGTACAGCTGGCAGTGCCAAGCGGCGTTCACGATGGTACAGCTGGCAGTGCCAAGCGGCGTTCACGATGGTACAGCTGGCAGGGCCAACCGGCGTTCACGATGGTACAGCTGGCAGTGCCAAGCGGCGTTCACGATGGTACAGCTGGCAGGGCCAACCGGCGTTCACGATGGTACAGCTGGCAGTGCCAACCGGCGTTCACGATGGTACAGCTGGCAGGGCCAACCGGCGTTCACGATGGTACAGCTGGCAGTGCCAAGCCGGCGTTCACGATGGTACAGCTGGCAGGCCAAACCGGCGTTCACGATGGTACAGCTGGCAGTGCCAACCGGCGTTCACAATGGTACAGCTGGCAGGGCCAACCGGCGTTTACGATGGTACAGCTGGCAGGGCCAACCGGCGTTCACGATGGTACAGCTGGCAGGGCCAACCGGCGTTCACGATGGTACAGCTGGCAGGGCCAACCGGCGTTCACGATGGTACAGCTGGCAGTGCCAAGCGGCGTTCACGATGGTACAGCTGGCAGGGCCAACCGGCGTTCACGATGGTACAGCTGGCAGGGCCAACCGGCGTTCACGATGGTACAGCTGGCAGGGCCAACCGGCGTTCACGATGGTACAGCTGGCAGTGCTCACCGGCGTTCACGATGGTACAGCTGGCAGGGCCAACCGGCGTTCACGATGGTACAGCTGGCACTGCTCACCGGCGTTCACGATGGTACAGCTGGCAGGGCCAACCGGCGTTCACGATGGTACAGCTGGCAGTGCCAAGCGGCGTTCACGATGGTACAGCTGGCAGGGCCAACCGGCGTTTACGATGGTACAGCTGGCAGGGCCAACTGGCGTTCACGATGGTGCAGCTGGCAGGGCCAAGCGTCGTTCACCATGGTACAGCTGGCAGGGCCAACCGGCGTGCCCTGAGCTGACCCGGCCAGTGGACAATGTGCAACCAGTTGAAACTTTTTCAAACAACAGGTCACCTCTCGGAGTGTCCCTTGTTTGCCTCCGGTGAGCTTTTTATTGTTGTTGTAATTTTTGCCCAATTTTCATCCCGATTGTCACATCGACCTCCCCATCATGAGATGAAAGCATCGATTTCGAAAGCTCGCAAGGGCAGCAGCGTGGAGCCCCTTCGGTAGAGGGCAGCACTTTTCTACCCGCTGTGCATATGAGAGCGATGCCCAACGGCACTGCAGTCACATCGATATTTTCGATTTGCAGAGCTGGAATTTAGCCCGATTTTAGCGCAGCCCACGAAAGTTTAAGGTGTTCACTTATTTTTCGTGCTGTCATCCGTGACTGCGCTGAGATAGTCAGCTCGCTACACTTGATTTAATCGCGGGCGTGGCTGAAGCCCGGATTCAAACCCAGCATCTCGGCGGTGCCCGACCTCTGGGCCACCCGGTCAGTCCTCCTCCCTGGCGGGTTTTAATTTTGCGACGCCACTCACAGCCTCCTTGAATACCGGGCGCCGGCCTCATAACCGCTCCCTCTGCCTCCCCCAGCTTCCCGCTCATCTCGGCAGAAGATATTTTAATCACCGACTCCCTAGCCGACGAGGCATCTCCCACGTGCTCGCGCGCTGTCGAAATTTATATAAATTCTCCGCCGCTCGCCCTGGAGCCAGCTCGTTTGGTCGTTCAGCTCGGGCGCGGTCGTCGTTTGCCAACCTCCGTCCACTCCGCTTCCCCCTTGCACTGGAATTCCTCAGCCCGTTCCTCATTGGGGCTCTTTTTGAGAGTTCGTTCGGCCGCGCGTCGCGCGTTCGAGACGGTGGATTTTTTTTTTTTACATCTGCCAACTGTGGATGCTGCTTGGATGCAGCAGAGGATTATTTTCACTTTCAATTCGCTTCAGAGCTCAAACGCTCGAGTTGCTTCCGTGGCGCATGGCGGGTGACGGGCCGACCGGCCGGCACGACTTTTCTGGACGCGACGACAACGAGACGTCAACTTTTGCCGCCGCTTCTACCGACGGGAGTTGAGGGTCGGCGGTCGAAATGTCGGTGGGGGGCTCGTGGCTACGGTGGAGGGCGGCGGCGATGATCGCCGGGGGGCCCGTGGCACTCGGCCGCTCGCACCACCGCCTCGTTTACCGGCCGAGGAGGGAGCAGCAGAGGGCGGCATGGGGGGCTGCTCCCCGCAGGCGGACAGGACGAGCGCGGGTTCTCCTGCAGGTCGTAAAAGCGTTCACCGGTTGTCACGTTTGATGATGATGACGATGACGACGATGACAACACAGTCGCTGTGGCTACGGATGGCAACTAAATCGTTTCCGTGTGTTTGGTCGTTGTTGTTGTTACTAGTGGGCTAAAGGTTGCAGCCCTGCAATGTCTTGCTCATTCAACCTTGTGCCACACAGGGACAGCTGCCACCGGGGGGGTCCCCTTGGCTAGATGACGGCACGGTTGGCTACGTACGGTGCGAAATAAGTTCAACATGCGTTGCCGGGGCATCGTTTAAGCAAGCGCCAGTATAAATTAAAAAAAGCAAATCCTGACATCTGGAGACCCCTCGTGACCCTGACGACCCCCCACCCCACTCGCGTGCAGGTGGGCGGCTCGGGTGTTGAGCTCTCGCTGTCGGAGCTGCAGGAGGTCGCCGAGAGACAGCAGCAGCAGATCGAGGCTCGTCAGCAGCTGCTGGCCAGCAAGGTGAGGGCGGTGGCAACGTCACGTGATGATGAGCGGCCACCAGCTCAGAGCCGAGACTAGCAGCTCGAGCAGCATCGGTAGCACGCGGCCGGGATTGGCGAGAGGCGCCCTGCCGCAATACGGTCTGTACCTTGTCACGAATATTACAGGGTATGGGATGTGTTAAGTAGCACACAGGGTGTGGCGGATGCAATGTTAAATACTGGTCGCGATGTAGTGAAACTTGTTATCCGTCGCCAACCGCCGAGATTGGCAAAACCGCGGTTGGCAGTACTCAGGCCTTATGGGAAATAGTAGGTTCGGGCAACCAGAACTGTGGTTACACTCGTCAAAACCTCACTATGTTGCCTGTTCCTTCACTAAACAGAAATAAAATACACTGACATAATAAAAAAAACAATACTCTCAACTAAACTATTTTATTTTACCAGGTAAGGCCCCACTGAGCTATATTGCTCTTTTTCAGAAGCGACCTAGCCACGTGATAGCCCAATGCAGTGGCTTATCACGTGGAAATTTATCGCAGCAAAATACTCGAAAATGAACGTCGATTCTAAATGTGGATGGAAAAACCGGAGAACCTGGGGAAAAATCCACGCGACCACGGGGGGAGAGAGAGAGACACCACCACATACTCCAAATATACAGCAGCAGGCGTCGGGGTTGGGATCGAACCCACGACCTCCCACGTACTAGGCAAGGGAGTTGACAATCTCGCCTCCTCCGTGACTCCGCGAGCGGCTCTCTGCGCAGGAGCGGCGGCTGCAGCAGCTGAAGCAGAAGGAGCGGCGGCGGCGGCGCCGCGAGGAGGCGGAAGCCGGCGCCGAGCGTCTGCGTGCGCTGCGGGAGACGCTCGCCGCCCAGGAGGAGCGCGCCGGGCGCCTCCGCTCCACGCGCACCGAGCTCCACGCCAAGCGGCGCGCCAACGAGGACCTCGGTGAGATACCGTGCGGCGGCGATGTTATCGACGGTGTCCTTTTTTTGTAGCCGCCTCTGATCGGCACGCTTGGCTAGGTACGGTGCGAAAGACGTTCGACATACATATGTACACACATAGGCAACAGTGGCGAGATGTTTACTACCTCGCCTGGTATACAGGAGGTCGTGGGTTTGATCCCAACCCTGACGCCTGCTGTATATTTGGAGTTTGCGTGTCCTCATCTCCCCGTGGTCATTTGGATTTCTCTCCGGGTCCTCCGGTTTTTCGCTCCACATTTAAAATCAACATCACTCGTTTAGAGTATTTGGCTGCTGGGAATTTCCACGTGATAAGCCACTTCGTTGAGCTTTCATTAGTGGCCAGGTCCCTCCTGAAAAAGAGCTACATAGCTCAGTGCACACACAAGACAAGGCTGCTCTAAGTATGGCCACTGCTTCCGCACAGCTTCTGGAGATGCAGTTGCCTCTAGTAAATCTCCACATTGTATCATGTTGACTCACACAGAAAGTCAATATGAGACTCATGAAATCACTTGGAGCACCACGCACCCACGTACGAACCAATTGGACTCGCACAGAGATTTGTAGACTCGCATAGAGAACCGTCCGCCCACATGGGAGCCCGTAGGCCTCACACGTTTGACTTGACAGCCTTTATATAAGAACAAATAAACACACAAACTGTTTCTATGCAACGTCCGGAGATTCGTTCGCGTGCAGAGGCTGTGTTAAATCAACGTTGTGTTGTGTGGCAAATATACCGGGCAGCTTGAATCGTGGATTTGATACAACATTTAAATTGAGCGTAGCCGCGCAATGGTTTTCGCGGCACAATTAGCGCGACGCTGCCGAGTGGAATATTTTTCTGCTGGCTGTATGACCCCGAGAGAGAGAGAGACTTCAAGAAGAAAGAAAAAAAGCACGCAACATGACGCTCATCTTCGCGTCGATTTGTCGCCCCCTTCGCGTTTCTTCAACTGTGGGACGTTGTTAGTGACAGTAAAACACATTTCATATTTTTATATATACACACATGAATAAAAAAATTAATAACTCGCGAAGGAGCTGCTGCTTGAGTGACAAATTAGAATAAATTTTAGTAAAAAATGCTTTACCAGGTAAGGCCCTACTGAGAGCTGAAGTGACCTTCAGAGAAATCACAAGTGACAGCGCAACGAAGTGGCTTATCATTGGGAAATGTGTTGCAGCCAAATACTCTAAACGCGTGACGTTCATTCTTAATGTGGAGGGATAAACCGGAGGACCCGGAGAAAAATCCAGGCGACCACGGGGAGAGAGACATGCAAAGTCCAAATATACAGCAGCAGGCATCAGGGTCAGGATCGAATCCACGACCTCCTGTATACCAGGCGAGGTAGTTAATTTGAAAAAAAATAGATGAACACGGCTAGTTGTGAAGGCCGATTGCTGCTTAGAGTATTTGAAGACGAAACTTTCTGTATCAGTAGCACCTGGTATGTTTAAGACTTTGCAATGAGTAGGAATAATAAAAATACTACCACTGATATTTTGTTTAAATTTTCTATAAAGTGGCCGGATGGCTCGGGGTTGACAAGATTGAGCTGCGGTGCCACTGAGATCCTGGATCCGAGTCCAGATTTCAACCGTCCAAAATTAAAATCGGTTCGCAAAATGTATGAGTTGATGCAGGCAGCCCTGCCCACCAATGACTGCACAACAACAAAATCTACAGTGAAAAAATTTTCGACTTTTCACTGTAAAAGTGGAATAGTTCAAGCTCCAAGAAGCATAAAAACATTCCCTTTGACTTCCACGCGGTGATTATTTATCTGCAGTGGGGTGAGTAGTGAAGCACGGTGCCCCTCGTGCGAATAAGAGGTCACTTGAAGGGATTGCAGAAGTAGTTATCCAATGCCTCCTTCAGCGGTGACGTCACCACGGCGCTTGTGCCAGGCCATGTCCACATAAAGGCCACGTGAAGTGTCGAACGCCCGCTGACAGGAGGTCACGGGACGACCCAGTTGCCATGGGTTGACTGACTGAGATGACTGGCTGAGATGGAGCCCCAAAGACAAAGATCCCCCGTATAGCCTGAACAGACTGTTGGGGCAAGTGCTGCTAGCCAGCACCTATGCAGGCCGGCACAGCACACGAGGGGGTGAGTGGCCAGCACCACGCCCGGCCCACTTTGTTTCCCCAGATGTGCTGTTTACGTACCTCGCCAGGTACTCATTTGAGGCTGAGACGACCTAGAGGAGGCCCAGGACCAGTTCAGATAATCGTCAATGATGTTAGCCGTGAGCGGGAATCGAACTCGGGTCGCCAGGTACGTAGCGCAGCGCGATAACCGCTATACTACCGGTCCCCACACACACACACGTATCATATTATAAGATGCACCCCCCAACCTCTGCTTTAAACTAGAGGGATAACAATTGTGTGCGTCTCATAATCAGGAGAACGTGGTGATCATTTATTTCTTCTCCAGCGCTGGAGATCGAGAGAGCGACCGCCAGCTTCCAGGAGAAGCGGAGGGAGCTGGAAGTTGCCATGGCGACCGTCACGGAGCTCAGTCGCCAGTTGGAGGGTCTCCGTGGCGACGGCACCGGGGACGGTTTCCGTGACGACCGCCCCCCCTCCTCCTCCTCCTCCGCTGCCTCCCCCGTGGAACAAGAGCTGCAG
The DNA here is from genome assembly GCF_015708825.2 of Lethenteron reissneri. Classification (NCBI taxonomy): domain Eukaryota; kingdom Metazoa; phylum Chordata; class Hyperoartia; order Petromyzontiformes; family Petromyzontidae; genus Lethenteron; species Lethenteron reissneri. The sequence continues at coordinate 9,197,767 of NC_083786.1, forward strand.
CGCTTGTACCTCGACCTGCAGGTGAGCGTGGGCGGCAATCGGACCAACAAAAGAGACCAGCGCCGAGAGCGAGAGGGACGTTGGTTAACACCTCTACGGTTCGTCGTCGTTATCCTTCTTGCCTCCTCCAAAAAAAAGTGTCCGACGTTTAAATTAAGGACTTGGTTTTTTTGTTATTGCATTCGTTTTTTTTTGTTCTAGTGCATTTGTCGCGTAGATTTTTCTCCGCGTCCTCCGGTTCCCCCCCCCTCCCCCACGTCTACAAACGTATTTGGCTGCTCCTATACATTAGCACGTGATAAGCCACTTCTTCATTTGGCGATCAAGTGTGATCGCCAGGTCGCTTCTGAAAAAGAGCTCGATAGCTCAGTTGGGTCTTACCTGGTAAAATAAAATGATTTTGTTTAGTTTATTGTTTTTATTATGCTAGTGTATTTTATTGGTTTAGTGTTTAGTGAAGGAACAGGCCAACATCGTTAGGATTTGACGAGTGCAACCACGGCTCTGGTTGCCCTAACCGCGGTTTTGCCAACCACGGCGGTTTTCAGGAACGTAAACCCCGCAGTTGGCGAGAGATAACACGTTCGTACTACATAGCGACCGGTATTACATTGCAATCGCTACACCCTGTATTCTACTTAACATATCCTATATCTTGTGATATTCATTACAAGCTACGTCACCGCATTGTCGCGGAGTGCCCGTCGCCAATTCCATTCATCCAGTTTACTCCCTCCACCTTGCGACTCAACACCTGCTCCAGATTCAGGGTTGCAATTCGGTTCTCAAGCCGATTCCGTTTGAAATCTCTTTCAACGTTGTCTCGGTCGAGTCGAGCGATCCGTGCCATCCGTGCCGTCTTACATTTCTTCTGTGCGATGCATCCCACTGGCCAGAAAGTAAACTTCTGCATCTGCCCTAACCTGCATGTGTAGGTACGTACGTGTACAAAGGTAACACTCCCCCCGCCCCCCCTACTCTCCCCCAACCCCCACCCCGTCCGTCATCCCCACACAGAGCAAGACGACGATGAACCAGGAGCAGAGCGCGCGTCTGCAGGAGCAGACGGAGCTGCTGGGCCGGCGCACGAAGGAGCTCGCCGCGCTGGAGCGCCAGCTGCAGGACATGCGCGGGCGCCTGCGCAGCAAGAAGGAGGAGGCACTGCGCGAGGGGCCGCCCCCCCACGGAGTGCGTGAACTACCCCCCCCCCCCGTAAATAAATAAATAACCCTTCATGCGTAGTGGCGGCCTTAATAGGTGCTTGCCAACGGTACTTGCGCGCCTCCACTACACGTCCAGACGTTCTCTCTCCCTCTATATGAAATCGGTTTAGACCGGTTTAAACCGGTTAGAACCGGTACAGGCAGTCCTCGACATACAAACACCTGCACTTAGGAACACACGCACTTATGAACCAGCTTCCATGAAATGTGATGTTTTTTTTTACATTGGCTTAAAACGCAAATTCCTACGGGCATGTGTGAGTGCGTGAAAGTGGGTGAGTGCATGAAAGTGAGAGCGTGGGTAGAGAGGTGCCCTGAGAGAGGCCGATGTAGTGCCCTCTGGGCCAAACTGCAACAGGGCAGTGCCTGCCGTGTGTTTTTGGACAGAGTCCATGATGTGTGTAGATTAATTCAAAATTTCAACCCCAACGACTGCATCCCCAGCGTATATCAACGACGTTGACACTCTTAGCCCGTAGCTATGAAGCTGTCAAACAACTTTTGAGGAAATGGGCTATCACTTCCTCGGTCAAAAAGGCACCAACGGAAGGGCCTTGGTGACGACCATTATTCAGTTGAACGCGTAGTTAGATCACCTAATTATATAGAAGTGCCGTTAAACCCGCCACCACCCGACACGGCCAATTAGTAAGATTCGTCACGTAAACAGAACGTGCTAATCCATTACAAGTACAGCATGCCGGTGTGTTGGAGAGCAAGACAACGATGAATCTGGAGCAGATCCTGCGTCTCGTACAACGCCGGTGTGCTGAACTAGTCACGAATTGGCACGTTCTGTTTACTTGACAAACCTTACCATGTCGCGTGGTGGCGGGTTTAACGGCACTTCTATATATTTACGCGATCTAACCCAAAAAAAACTGCATTATGGACGACCGCTATCGCGAGGCGTGATTGAAAAGTGTCGTGGGCCAAACCGCCGCGGGGAAACACTCTCGCCCCCCCCCCCATCTCCGCACACGCGCAGGTCAACGGCTCGTCAACGGAAGCACGGGGGGCGGTGGCGGCGCCGCCATTGACGCACCCCGGGGCACGGCCAACTAACTCGCTCCCCACCCTGCCGTCATCGTCATCATCGCACAGAGGCAGAGCAGACGAAGCGCTTGTACGTTGTTTACATGTGTATTTTTTTTCAACATGTTTTAACATCTTAACACAACTGTCTTATTGCCCGAAAGGGTAAAAACCCTCTTCTTATATTTTGATACTGGCAAGCAAGGTCCCATATTGTAGCTGCTCACCACGAGCTATAAATGCCCTGACAGTGGCATTGTCTTTGTGCTGTTCGCCTTTTGGCGTCCTCTGGTCTAACACTTTGATACTAAGCTCTAAAGAAAGCTGTCTCTGGTGTGGACCAATCAGTTTCAAGGACAATGCATCATATTATCAAAGCATGTTTTTTGTTTGCATGTTCACCACAAGCACGTGTGGTTAATGCATACAGGATTCCTTGCAAAATGTTTCTGTTTGGTGTTTTAACATCCTAACACCTGTTTAATTGCCACAAAGGGTAAAACCTATTCTTATATGTTTATACATATTTTAACGTACATTTTTGTCATCGTGCTCCGACTTAAAACTCAACTAAGATATTTTGGATTTGACCAGGTAAGGCCCACTGAGCTATATAGCTATTTTTCAGAAGTGACCTGGTCATAAATGATAGCTCAAAGAAGTGGCTTATCATGTGGAAATTTATAGCAGCCAAATACGCTAAACGCGTATTTATTCTAAATAAAAGTGGAGGAAAAAACCTGGAGGACCCGGAGCAAAATCCATGCGACCACGAGCAGAAAGTTCAAACTCCAAATATAAAAGTATCAGGGTCGAGATCGAACCCACGACCTCCTGTATACCAGGTGAGGTAGTTAACATCTCTCCACCGTGGCACTCCTTGAAAGGGTGATGACCAGCATACACCAGGTATTGTGTTTGTGGGAATTGGGGGGTGCCAGGAGATGACATTACCGCAGCAGTAATTTAAATCCGTGGTGGTGATTTAACAAAATGGAATCCGTCTGTTCACGACCGTGAGTGTTGATGTTGATATGGCACGCATTCTAAGTTAGTCGGTGGTCACAGTTGTTTCGTAACGTGTCCCTGAGCGCACAGTGCTTTAGTAATATTTTTCTCTCTCTAAACAGCTAGGCTCCAGGAAAGACGCGGGAGACAAGATACCACCCGTCGTCCTGTCAAAACTGAAGCTCGCCCCATCCCCAAGCGATCCTGACCGATCCTTGTCAACTCCCTACACGCACCCCAAAATCCCGGAGCTCAAGCCCAGCACCTTTCCACCTCCTCATCCTTCGATAGCGCCACCCACCCTCCCGGTGCCTGCTGCCCCACCACTGCCTCCCCTGGCCACGTCCAAATTGGCACCGCCTTCCAAAATCTTCACCGCCTCATCGCAGCCTTCTCAGGTGGCACCGTCTGTCCTGCCACACCCTTCTAAGATTCCCATCGCCCCGTCGCAGCCGTCCCAGGCCACATCGGTCTTGCCACAACCGTCGAAGATTCCCACAGCCCCATCGCAGCCATCCCAGGTCATTTCTGTTCTGCCACAGCCATCCAAAATCCCCATCGCTCCACTGCCGGCCACCGAATTCGCGTCCTCTCTGCCGCAGCCATCGCAGCCCCAGGGCAACGTGGTGTCTCGCAACGGCCTGCCCACCTTGATTTACGTCACAGGCTCTACCAGGCCCGCACGGGATGCCGAGCAGGAGCCGCTGAAGAAGCCGGGCACGAACGGTGCGGCGGTGCTGGCGAACGCCGGAGCGTCGGCGCCGCCTTCGAAAATTCCGCTGGCCGTGAAGGTGACCCCCGTGCCGAGCGACGTGGCAAGCTCGCCCCTGTCTCCTGTCGCCACTACGACCGGCGCCATCACCGCTCCGGAGACCAGCGCTTCCCTGTCCATCGCAAAAGCGTCCGACGAACCGTCGTCGACGGCGCCCCGGCCTAACCCCTCCGCCGACGGGCACACGCTGGGGAAGTATCCGTCGGTCCCCACGGGATTGAGATTCGCGGGGACCAGCGGTGGCGGAGGAGGCGGGGTCGGCACGCTGGCGCCACGGCCGCCGACGCTGAAGACGCCGTTGGTGCCGAGCCCCGGCACGGTGTTCTCGGTGTACGCGCGGCCCTCGCCGGGGAGCCCCAACTTCCGGCAGGTCGTGCACCAGAGGGCGGTGCAGGCGGAGACGACGCAGCGAGGCCACGGAGTCCGGCCCGTGCCATTCCCTGCCGGTACGCCACTGCCGTAGAAATACGCCGATGTATATTTATTGATCGGCCATCCTTGTCGGGTACAATGAGCAACGCATTCGATGCACGGTGCAGTGCGCAGCGGCGAATGCACTTGCCATCAACCTAACGAATTAACTTCCTGGCCGCGGCTGACAAATACAAATAGTAGAGTGATATCTGAACCGTTTCTGGGTATCGCCCCCTTCACCATTCCACACTGACCGGTGCGGTGAAGTATGGTCAAAGTTCTAGATTTGAAGCTTTCGTGACTGCAAGGATTCATACTCTTAGTTCTTTCGGTAAAGTCACGTAGGAAAAAATGAAACAAAAATTAATAAAAATAAAACAATAAAAAATCACGACGTTTCACTTGATGCAGCAAATCTGGCTGTGACAGTCCCACCTGATGACGGAGACTTGTGTTGCTTCCGAAACATCGTGATTTTTTATTTTTTATTGTTTTATTTTTATTAATTTTAATTTCATTTTTTACCTACGTGACTTTATCGAAAGAACTAAGAGTATGGTCAAAGTACCTGTTTGACTGACACTGCATTGGTTTTCTTCATCCAGCAGTTGATTGACAAAGAGCTGATTAAGTGCTTTCACGCTTTCCAACGAAGGCCGAGAGCCTCGATGCATTTGCGCTGTCCGTGTGTAATGGGGGGTGGGGAACCGTAACTTTTTTAAAGATGATCCGATATGAATTGATATTTCTTGTCGCTATCAGCGATTCACCCTTGAGAAATCTGGACACATTGATCCAATAGGTTATTGCCCAACACTTGGCGATAACAAACGGTGCTGAAAATTTTCAACCGGGCTGAGCAAGGAAATGACATCACGCGTGACGCGCCGCGTGATATTACCTCGTCGCGCTGCTTGAAAAGTCACGTGACGGCAACATTAAATACAAAACCAGGTTGGTGGGAAAACATTGCGGAGTTTTGATTGGTAGTTAAGGGCTGAGAACCGTCCAAGATGCAGCATGGTTAGTGGTAATTGGCGAGAATCGTTGCTTTGTAATTGTGGCTGTCCTAGGCGGCCTGGAGGGGGGGGGGGGGGGGGGGCTGGTTCTGCGACGGAGCCGGCACAGTTGAAAATTCTGGGTTTGAATCCGGGTTTCAGACGCCCGTGGTTAAACCGCATTCTCAAGTGTGGTGACCATGTTGTATGTTAAAATAAAAATCACGATGTTTCGGAGGCAACACATTTATTTTATTTTACTTTTATTAATTTAAATTTTTTACCTACGTGACTTTACCGAAAAAAACCCAAGAATATGAATCCCTACAGTCACGAAAGCTTCAAATCTAGAATGTTGTATGTTGCCAGGTAAGGCCCACTGAGCTGTATAGCTCTTTTTCAGAAGCGACCTGGCACACAAAATGATAGCTCAACGAAGTGGCTTATCACGTGGACATTTATAGCAGCCAAATGCTCTAAACGCGTGCTTCCAAATGTGGAGGGGAAAAACCGGAGGACCCGGAGAAACATCCACACGACCACAGGGAGAACACGCAAGCTTCAAATATGCAGGCATCAGGGTCGGGATTGAACCCACGACCTCCTGCTTACCCAGGCGACGAAGATAACTTCTCGCCACAGTATCAGCTCAGTCGCCAACGGCTGCACACAAAAAAAAAATCCTGTCAAATAAAATTTAATTTGTCACTCCACTTTTGATACAATCTGGCTCTTTATGCCTTGGATTTTAATCTGGGCTTGAGCCACCTGTAATTAAACCAGGTTCTCAAGTGTGGCGAGTTTTATGGTCTTAGCGTTGTTGCCAATGACTGCGCAAAAAGAAGCCACGTGGAATTTTACTTGATTAAAAAAGGGTGAAGGCCAGCTCTGGGAATTAAAATGTAGCTTTTGAGAGGTGCCCCTTATGCGGATAAAGAAGCCACTTGAGGTGACTTCAGATGTAGTTCTGTAAAGTCATCTGGGGACATTCTACGTGGCCCATCTGAAACGGCGATGGTGAATAATAGAAATGGGCAACGGTGTAATATGCGGCTCACGGATTGATGTAGACGCCCAAGGAGATTCATAGACTCGTAGGGACACCCAAAGACTTGCATGGACACCCACAGATTCAAACACACCCATAGACTGGTGGATGAGGTTGGTGACTGCAGTCGTACCGTGGTGGGTGGGGGGCAGGGGAGGCGGTGGGGGGGGAGGCTGTGGTTATTCATTTGCTATGAATGTTGAATCACCATGGTGAAATGTTAACCACCCTGCCTGGTATACAGGAGGTCGTGGATTCGATCCCGATGTTCTCCCTGTTGTCGCGTAGATTTTCTCCGGATCCTTCGGATTTTCCCTCCACATTTATAATCATGTGTTTAGAGTATTTGGCTTCTATAAATTTCTATATTAAAGCCACTTCGTTGAGCTATCATTCGTGTCCAGGTCGCTTCTGTAAAAGATCGATATAGCTCAGTGGGGCCTTACCTGGTAAAATAAAAAATAGTTAAAACAGTAAATTGTATATTTTGCTCGTGGCTGCTTGTATCCTCACAGTTCACGTGAAGCCGTTGGTGCCTCCCACTAAGACCGAGGAGGCCCCGAAGCTCAGCCTGGAACATCCGGATGGCCTCGCTCTGAGTCGTGGGGGGGCCCAGCCGGACAGACCCCATCCAGCAGCCACCCCCGTCGAGAAAGCGGCATCGACGTCCGGCCCGGAAACAACTCGCAGAGCTGTCGTTAATGAAGAGAACGGGGAAACAAGCTGCGAGGTCCTGCAGCCAGCCCCTAACAAACCAGGGGTGGTGGAGAACACAGGCAGGAAGCCGCAGCAGCAGCAGCAGCAACAGGGCAAGGAGGAGGAAAAGAGGAAAGCGGAGGTGAAAGGGACGCCACTGGCAGGCAGCAGCAGCAGCGGCAGCGGCGACGGTGGGAGGGGTGGCGAATTTACGCGGCCTCGCCCCCTGAGCCCCACCAAGCTGCTGCCCTTCCTGAGCCTGTCGCAGCAGCAGGGCGGCACCAGCGACGCCGACCTGGAGGCGCTGAGGCGGCGCCTGGCCAACGCACCGCGGCCGCTCAAGAAGCGCAGCTCGCTCACCGAGGCCGAGGGCCCCAATGGGCCCAACCTGCAGCGCCTCATCCTGCAGCGCTACCAGGCGAGGCAGGAGGCCCTGCAGAAGGGCCTCGCCATCAAGGCCCAGCTCAGGGACGGGGGCGGCCGTCGAGAGGTTGACGGAGATGGTGGCACAGAGGAGACGGCGGTGGCGGCACTATCGAATGCGGGATCGGGTCCGAAGAAAGCAGTGGTGCTGGTGGTTGTGGCACCGGCGCAGGAGGACGATGACGACGACGATGAGAGGGCATCGGTGGAGGCTGCCGCGGTGTCGCCGCCCCAGGAGTTGCTATCGGCCGAGAGCTTCGATTCGACCGTGAGCGAGAGCCCCCCACCGTCGCCCTTGACGATGGAGGTGAGAGTCGGGGTTAGGGTGTGGGTTTGGCATCGAGATAAGACTGATGAAATGGAACGTAAATCAGGGGTGGGGAACCTGAGGGCCGAATGGGACTTTTAAATACCTTTTGCGGGCCACGCACTGATGCACACACAAAGCCTGTTCACTTTTGTTAGAGATTAAGCAGTAGTAACGGAGCACAGCACCAATATTATAAGCAAAGCTTCATTGAACATGTAGGTAAATTTTTTTTGCAGCCCGTAGAAATGTAATGTTGCCAGGTGAAAAATATCCTTCCCCATTCGTACCCGATTGGAGGGGCTCAGATGCTCGCAGTGATGGATATCATTTGCAGGCCATCTCCAAGTGGTAGGCTTCATGTAGGCCGTGGGCCTTGGGGAAATGGAGTTGTGGGCCCGGGCCTGGCCTGTCGGCCCTACTATGGACGCACAATCGATTTTTTGGACAAGCGTGACATTCATTTTAAGAAAAAGAAAAAAATGTTTCGTCATCAACAGGAGGGAGATCTGAACGCGGAGGAGGACGAAGAGGAGTTCATCCCAAACCCGTACCTGACGGCAGGCAAGGCGGACCCGGGCTCCGCGGTCGTCACGGCGACCGTTCCGGTGCTCACGGGAGACGAGGGTCCGGCGGAGGAGATTCCTGACATGCCGCAGTCGCCGCCGCCACCGTACCCGTCCTCGCCGGAGCTCGACATCGTCCCCGAGATCATCTCGTCCTGCGGGCCGCTCCCTCCGGTGAGGCCGCCCTCGCTCGTAACGCCGCGGCCTCCGCGCGTGTGTCGCCGTCGTGATACAATTGTTGCCAAATTAGAAAAATGGCACTGCAGGATTACTCAATCGGGTTTATACATGGCAATCATCAACATCATCATCGCCCACAACCTCCTGAGAACACTTGTCAGGACCCTCCTGAAAAAGTCATGAGGCTAAGCGAGACTTCCCTGAGTATAAAATAACAAATAAGAATTCCTGCGCTTTCGGGAGCACGATTTTATTTTTTGTATTTAGTTGTCTCTCCCCCCCCCCCCCCCAAAAAAAAATAAAACGTCCGTTACGTGTAGAACATGGTATATCCGTCCGCCCGTGCGCACGTTTCTTGATGCACTGCGACGCAACAGCGCAACGAACACGCGTGAACACGCGTGAACACGCGTGAACACGCGTGAACTCGCGTGAACTCGCGTGAACTCGCGTGTGTGCGTCATCCGCGCAGGGCAAGCGGACGAACGTGAAGAAGCCCGGCTCGGAGCGCACGGACCACGCGATGCGCGTGAAGTTCGATCCGTTCGCCATCCTCCTGGACTCCGCCCTCGAGGGGGACTACGACCTCGTGAACAAAATCTTCCCCGAGGTGCGCGGGGGTTTGGGGTAGACTCGGGGGGGGTTAGTATAGAGGTAGGCTTGTAGGTTAAGGTTAGACTCAGGGGGTGAGGTTAGACTCAGGGGGTAGTGTTAGACTCTGAGGGTAATATTAGACTCGGGGTACGCGTTAGGGTTATGATTTAAATGATTAAGGCTAGGGGGTTGGGTTAGGGGTAGAATTAGAGATGCGACAATTGTTAGGGCCAGAGCGAAGTCTACAGGTCGGATTCGGGCTGAGATTAGTGCTATTGCGAGAGCTACGATTAGAGATGTGGATATCGGTCGGGTATGATGACAACAATAACGACGACGATGATGATGATGATGGCATTTTGGTGGTTTTGGCTTTACACCCTGTCGCCACCGCGCTGCACAGGTCGACGACCCGAGCCAGCCAAACGACGAGGGCATCACGGCACTGCACAACGCCGTGTGCGCCGGGCACATGAACATCGTCAACTACCTGCTGCAGGCCGGCGTCAATGTGAACGCCGGGGACAGCGACGGCTGGTACGCCACATGTGCCACATGACACATGGTGCACGGCACCGCATGACACATGACACATAGTACCACGTGGCACATGACAATGACACATGATACATAGTACCACGTGGCACAACATGGCACCACATGGCACATGACAATGACACATGGCACCACATGGCTCATGACATAATGCACCGCATGACATATGGCACACAGCACCACGTGGCACCACATGGCACCACATGGCACATGACAATGACACATGGCACCACGTGGCATATGGCACACGGTACCACATATCATACGGCTCATGGAAAATGGCACATGGCACCACATAGCACATGACATGTGACACAGGGCACACAACAGTGGCTGGTTTGGCCAGCTGGGTTGAGCTGGTTTGGGTTGGATTTCTGATTTCCTCCGACTGCCCTGGGACTCGTCGGTGCTGCCCCGGCAGCCAGTGCAGCACCGACGAGAGTGCCTCGCCTCCCTACGGCTTCGTAACGCGTGACATCATCTCGCGGCATCAATCGTCGTGCGGGGCATGACATCATCCCGTGCGGCTCGGAAGCTGTCATTATTCTCGCCAACTAAACACTTCTGAGGACAAACGCAGTAAATTTCGATTTAAAGCTTCCGTGACTGCAGGGATTCATCTTCTTGGTTCTTTCGGTAAAGTCACGTAAAAGGGAAATAATAAAATAATAAAAAGAAAACATAATAAAATAATTATCACGACGTTTCGGCCACGGCTGCTTGCGTTGTGGCCGAAACGTCGTGAGAATGATTTTATTATGTTTTATTTTTATTATTTTATTATTTCCCTTCTACGTGACTTTACCGAAAGAACCAAGAAGACAAACGCAGTGTTGATTGGTCGTTAAAGGTCAGCAATGAAAGCACAGGAAAAAAACCTACCCAGGTAAATATAACGGGTGATGCCGTGTTCGAGCACTGAGCCGGCACTGAACGCGGGTTTCTCCTGCCCCTCTCCCTGCATCCCCCCCCCCCGCCACTCCCCACGTCCCCCAGGACACCGCTGCACTGCGCTGCCTCCTGCAACAACGTGCTGCTGTGCAAGACGCTGGTGGAGAGCGGAGCGGCCATCTTCAGCACCACCCTGAGCGACCGGCAGACCGCGGCGGACAAATGCGAGCTCATGGAGGACGGGTTCCAGCAGTGCTCGCAGTTCATGCACGGTGCGCCCGCCAGTTCGTGTGTGTGTGTGTGTACGTGTCTGCGTGTGTATTTGTGTACGTGTCTCTGTGTGTGTGCGTGTGTGTGTACGTGTCTGTGTGTATTTGTGTACGTGTGTGTGTGTGCGTGTGTGTGTATGTGTGTACATGTCTGTGTGTTTGTGTACGTGTGTGTGTATTTGTGTACGTGTCTGTGTGTGTGTGCGTGTGTGTGTACGTGTCTGTGTGTATTTGTGTACGTGTCTGTGTGTGTGCGTGTGTTAATGTACGGGTGGCTAAAGCACAGCAAGTTGGTACAGTAGGGGCACAGGTGGTGCATCAGCCAGTCATCTCGGTCAGTCGACCCGTGGCACCTGGGTCTGCCCCGTGACCTCCTGCCAGCGGGCGTTCGACACTACACGTGGCCTCAAGGTGCACATGGCCTGGCACAAGCGTCGTGGTGACATCACCGCCACTTAGTGGCGAATGGCGGTTGTTGTTGTTGTTAATGTACGGTGTAGCGGTTAGCGTGCTGTGCTACGAACCCGGCGACCCGTGTTCGATTGCCGCTCACGGCCACCAACACCGGTGACGATTATCTGAACCGGTCCTGGGCCTTCCCAAGGTTGACTCGGCCTCAAAAGAGTACCTGGCGTAGTGTAATAGAACACCGCCACTAGGCAGACAAAGGCATCCGGGTGTGGTGCTGGCTACCCACCCCATCGTGTACCATTCAGCCCTTCATAGGTGCTCCGCTAACAGCACTTGCCCCAAAAGTTTGTTAAGGCTATTCGGGGAATCTATCTTTTTGTGTGCAAGAGTGGTGCTGACCACCTACCCCCTCGTGTGCTGTCAGCCTTCACAGGTGCTCGCTAACAGCACTTGTACCAAAAGTTAAGGCTAGACGGCGGGGGGATCTTTGTTTCGTGTGCGGGGAGCGCAGGCCTACAGAACAACCTGGGCCTGATGCACCGCTGCGTGGTGTACGCGCTGTGGGAGCGGCGCGCCGAGGATGAGGACGAGCTGTCGTTCGCCGAAGACGACGCGATGACGGTGCTGCGGCGCGGCGACGAGCTGGAAGACGAGTGGTGGTGGGCGCGGCTGGGCGAACGCGAGGGGTACATCCCGCGCAACTTCGTCGGGGTGCGTATCCTCCCGGAGTGCCGTCGTCATGTCGTGCGATCAGAGTGGCTTGCATCCCCTCAGGCTCGTTAAATAACGTAAAGGCTTTCGTTAACGAGTTCAATCCACTCCCTCCTCCCCCCCCCCCCCCCCGTTACTTTTTTTCTCGCCGACAGCTCTTTCCTCGGATCAAAGCCAAGCAGAGAGCGGAGGTGCCTTGAGCCAACCGCGGCGACCAAATCTCAACGCTTGCAACTTCTCGACAGACTTGAGACGAACATGGGCCCGCGACCCAGCGTCGACTCGGGAGAGACCGCCACTTCAGCGGTCCCAGCCGGAGGGAGGCGCTGGCCTCCTCTCTTCATAATTCATATTTCGGGCAATGGGGCTCAGATGAACCGGCGCGAGTTTTTCGCCCGCACGGTGACGTTTGTGCGCGAGCTCGGTCGCACAGACCCACGACGCCTCGAGTGCCCGCAAGCCTGTGGGGCCAGGCCCCGACTCTTCAAAATGGAATGGTTAGAGAACGCTTCACAACATAACAATACTTTGCCTGCTCACTCCCGCACGCTCCGATGAGCACAGTTGGCTACGTACAGTGTGAAAGAAGTTCAACACACACACACACATGAAGATTCTTGGCGAGGCGTGGTGGCATTAATGGCTTTGGTAACATGGTAACATCATAGAAAATATTTTAAGCAGCGTACACCCCACTCCCCCACCATCCCCCCATCATCCTCCCCTACTTCCCCCACCCCCAACGCAGGCTTCCATACCTCACCAATAACTAACAAATTTTGTATTTTACCAGGTTAAGCTCTTTTTCCAGAAGCGACCTGGCCACAAATGATAGCTCAACGAAGTGGCTTATCACGTGGAAATGTATAGCAGCCAAATGCTCGAAACGCACGTCGATTCTAAATGTGCAGGGAAAAACTGGAGGACCTTGACAAAAATCCACACGACCACGGGGAGAGAGACACACAAACTCCAAATATATAGCAGGCATCATGGTCGGGGTCCAACCCACGACCTCCTGTGCACCGGGCGAGGTGGTTAACACCTCCGCCACCGCGGCGCCCCTATTTTATTTACTCGCTGGTCACCACTGCCCATAAGGGAGACGAAATTCAGGCATTGCCAGCGAGACTTTTGCAGGCCATTGTCCGGTTGTGTCTGATCGCATAGCGCATGGGCCAGAGCAGGAATTTGTAACACCTAAGGTAGCACAGATACAGTGTCTATGGGACCTTTTTTTTCCAGTATCAAAATGGTGAAATATCAAAAGAATAGGCTTTACCCTTGTCTGGCGATGACATAGAAGGTGTTCACATGTTCAAACACCAAAGAGAACAGCTATTGCAAGGCATCAAGTCTGCATGAACCACGTGCAAACAAACATGCTCTGATAATATGTGCATTGGCTTTGAAACTGATTAGCCTACACCAGAGACAGCTTTCTTAATGGCCTTGTCTCACCAGTGTTAGCTATCGTAGTAATGATTCATTTGCATGGCTAATACGAGTGAATTATGTGTTAATACACTCATTTGAAATGATTATCACATCATTTACTGTTATTGGCAAAGTAAATAAATTAGAACCACTCAAGTTATGCCAGCTCAGGTGGTACTGACAAGTGAAATATCTAGCCTTGGCTCCCGGACTATACTCTCTCTCTCAAGCATACAATGGTCATAGGAGTGCCACTGAAGCATTAGCTGTGAACTCTCTCCACGTTTGGCTGTCCACTAAAGTTATGCCAGCTCAGGTGGTACCAACAAGTAAAACAGCTGGTCTTGGCTCACGGACTATCATCTCTCTCTCTTAATGCTAATGGTCATGAAAGTGCCACTGATGCATCAGCTGTCAACTCTCTCCACGTTGGCTTGCCTTTCCCTGTCTTTGGTGCTGTACCATCTTATCCCTCCATGTTTTCCGAAAGGATTTCTCTTTCCTCTTAATCTACACTGCCTATGGCCAAATCGCCCTAAATGTGCCAGATTATGTCAAAGCCGGGATGCTAGGCCGGGTGGCACCTGGTTCGCACTTGGATTGCGACTCCCAGAGCTTGCCAGGTGTTGTAATCGTGGGACTGAGGAAGCCAGGTTATGGCAGTGTTGAGTGTCATCCTGTAATGGGTCACGGGGTTTCTCCAGTTTCCTCTCACATGAAGCCAAACTTTCATATATGCCCAAGCATCTCAATGTAGTAGCAGGACCCTTTAAAAAAAAAGTCTAGCCTCTCGGTGAGGCTTTCCTAGGTCATTAAAGCATTGGCATTTAGGTGACCAACTAATTGAAAACTGCATTTGAGGTGCTTCATGAAACTGGCCAAGGCCCCCTGACTACTGGATCCACGTTAAGGCCAGATTTCTGCGTTGGACAATCTTGGTTCATTCTGGTGCTAATCGTGAACCGGACGTCTGCACTTGCACAATAGTTTTATTTTATTATTGTTGCCGGCCAAATTGTTGCTTTTCAAGAATGTGTGCAGATAGTCTAATTGCCGAAAATGTGTACGTGAAAAGCTGGACGCGATTCTGGACTCTGAAGGAGAAATCTATAGGTGTCATGCGACTAACGTCACTCTGAGTGATGGAGCGGGTGGTGAAGTGCGGCCCTCAAACTCAATAGATCGGAGTTTGCTTTAAGGGGTTTCGGTGGAACCCTTCCAGTCAAACAGGAAAGGTTGGCCCTGCCCTGCGAGAGATCCAAATCGGTATTTCATCACGTGACACGATGCCGATAGAAGAATCGGGATGAAATGTGAATGTCACAGTGATGAATTGCGTCGAGCTAAGGCTACCAGACATTGGCCAGAACAGGCCCGATTTCTCAAAGGCCATTCTAGTTTGCCACAGCTTTTGTGAGAAGTGTGAGGTTATCCCCGTTTTCAATGTTCTGGTCTCACGCATGGCTGAGCGGTGGGTGGGGTGAGCAAATGAGTAGGTGGGGGCCTCGATATGTGGATGGGACTCGAGTGATTGAGTGAATGTGTTTTATGTAAAAGTAAGCGTGGCCGATAGTGGGAAGGAGGAGGGGCTGCCAAGCTTGCCACGTGTCCTGGTTGAGCCTGCCAGAAATTTGGTAGCCTTATAATCAAGCACACAGAAGCCTGGGTCAGACTTGATAGTGTGGGCCACTGATGGGCGTTACCTTCGTAGCAATGCATCGCGAACCTCCGTGATTATCAAATTGCGTTCCAAAATCAAATGTTGCAGGAAGCACAACAAGGTGGCCTTAATACTGCAGGAGCCGCTCAGGCTGTTAAACACAATCATAGAGGCTTAATTGCACCAAATTAAACTTATGAAATTACTGTTTTATTGCATTAAATGTTTCATTTTGAAATGTTTTGTGTAAGATTATTTTCTGAAAAAAACTGTGATGCGGTATCTCTTATGAGTGCAAACGTTTGTATGGCAATATCTGGGTGATGTTGGGTTTTTTTTCGCGCGATATTGTATTTTATTATTGCACGTCGTGGCCATAAGTTGATGAAGATGTACAACGCTTTAATATATATAGTCATGGGGTGGGAGTGGTGGCAACAGTGCTTAGTGCGGTGCGCTATTAACCCAGTGACCTTAATTTAATTTTTGCCCACATTTGACATCAGTGGCAAGTGATACCCAAACCAGTCCTGGGACCATCTCACAGTTGACCAACTTGGTGAAGAATGGTAAAACGGCTCTGGCGCTCAACACCGCGTGGAAGAGGCCTTAAGATAGCGATGAATTGACCAAGACCTGTCTGAACGGTCAAATAAACGTACAGACCACCATTTCAACAAACTGATGGGGTTTTTTTTGTAATAAACTTGCTGTCCTTCAAGTACGGTAATTGTGGTCTTTGCAATATTGGAATCGTTATTTTACTGTAAATAATAAATTTCACTCTGGCAATGTTCACAGTGGGGTGCATTTAATTCAAAGAGAGTTTGTCTCGCACAACTACACTGCCTCACAATGGCGTATCGGGGGGGGGGGGGGGCTGGCCTTCATCCAACAGTGGATTGGCAGAGAGCCGAAAAGAACACAAACTTGTTCATTCCAGTCCTCGTGCCTCCCACCACAATCTTCATATACAAATAAAGCCGTTACACACTACACACGTCTGATGATTGGCATGGCGGATATACGGATACTGCTTATCTATATTATTTATATTCTTCACAACAACGTGAATGGTTACTTTAAGTTAAATATTACATAATTTGCATTGAACTCGGACCCATGTCTAGGTGTCCTTTCCTGTAACATCTGGCAGTTCACCAGCATTGATTGAAGCAAGCCTGATGCTGCTGATGAGACTGTGTTTTGAAACCGGTCTCGGGTTTCAGAATCAGAATATTTAAACTGGAGGAATCCGATGAGATATAAAGCTCTTTTTTCACAGGTGTCCAGTAGGAGCGGGTCAGAACGTTACAACAACAACAATATAAAAATACTGAGTGCAAAATATAGGAAAGATAAACAAATCACTGAAGACAATATTCAAATTAAACTAAAGTATATATAGTTTTTATCTTACCAGGTAAAGCTCACTGAGCTATTAACTTTTTTTTTCAGAATAGACCTGGCCGCAAGTGATAGCTCAACAAAGTAGCTAATGTGGAAATGTATAGCAGCAAAATCATCTAAATATCATAAACGCTTGTTACCAAATGTGGAGGGAAAAACCCGGTAGGACCCGGAAAACATTTCCACGTAAATTCGGGGAGAGACGCGCAAATTCCAAATATACAGGCGGATTCATGTTACAGAATAACATGAGTCCGCGACAGAACGAATTATTATGTGACTGCAGAAGGAATCAAATCAGTTTCATTTAGTTGGTATAGCCCTGTGAGCCATTCGGCTCTTGAATCGGGTGCAACCAAACAAACAAAAAACAAAATCAGGGTCGAGGGGCGGCCGAACGTGGCGTTTTTAAATCCTTTATATTAAGTTCACTTGCTTGCTTGCGCGCTTACGACCGTGCAAATCTTTCGGTCGTTTTTTAACCCACTTCCCGTGATCCAATCGAGCTGACATTTTGCACACAGACTCGTTGTGCGTGACAATTTATTTTCGTGAAATTTTTATCCAAAATTTTCCACTTTTTAAGAAAAAATAAATTCATATTTTATTTAAAATACCAATGTGATAAAAATGAAACTCTTACTCAAGAAAAACAGAAATGAATAATAAAATAAAACCGATGCCACGCATATAAAGGATTTATAGTGAAAAAATTTGTTTTTACGGGTTAATTTATTCAATCCACAAATCGCCTCTTTAGATCCAAAAGGCAGGTGACAGGAGTCACTTTATCGAAGTTTTGTATTCGGAATGTCGCAGCTTGATCCACGTTCGATCCGTGATTGAACACAGAGACACGGGGAGTGAAATCGGTCGATTGGAAGTTTTCGTGATTGCAGGGATCCATACTCTTTGGTTCTTTCGGTAAAGTCACGTGGGTAGACAAATAAATTGAATTAAATCACGACGTTTCGGGCACAAAGAGTCCGTCGATTTCCGTGCCAGTAGTATTCCTTATATGGGCAAAGGCGCGCCCAATGACTCCATATATGGGAATTGAACGTGAACATAATTATTAATTAACATAATTATTACTTAACATAATTATGTATAAATTTTGTCGATGATTCAATGTATCCTGTTACAGGGGGGAGGCGGTGCGTCTTATATTCTAGATTTGAAGCGTTCGTGACTGCAAGGATTCATACTCTTAGGTTCTTTCGGTAAAGTACGTAGGAAAAATAATAATAATAATAATAAATGAAAATAACTAACTTAAATTGAATTTCAAATAACTAAATTTAATTTAGTTTAGTTATTTTCATTGTTATTATTATTTTATAATTATTATTATACCTACGTGATTTTACCGAAATAACCTGAAAGAAATAATAATAATAAAATAAATGAAAATTACTCAATTAAATGTAATTTAAAATAACAAAATTACATTTAATTTAAAATAAAATATAATTTAGTTATTTTCATTTATCATTATTTTATTATTATTTTACCTACGTGACTTTACCGAAAGAACCTAAGATAAATAATAATAAAATTATAAATGAAAATTACTAAATTAAATTAAAAATAACTAAATTAAATGTTGTTATTTTCATTTATCATTATTTTATTATGATTTTTTCCTACGTGACTTTATCTAAAGAACCTAAGAGAAAATACTTTACGTGACGCGACGTTCAGACAGAGGCGATTTCCCTGCGGTCGTGACGGAGGCTTCTCGGTCAAGCGCTGTGGTCTCAGATCAACAAACAATTCTCCCGCCATACGCCACCGTTCACAGGCCGAAAAACGACACCTGCATCGCTGCGTAAGCCTAAACGCTCCTACGTGTTTTATTGAGATGTTAACGAGCAATATTTCACGTATGTTTAACAATAAACGAGAGATGTGTGCTTAAATTGAGCGCGAAAGGGATGCGCTTTGCATTGCTTAGCCCCTATGCGGCCTAGCTAGTCTAGTACTGCTATATGTTGTATTATTGCGAGTGAAACTTTGTTATCGTTATAACATTTATAGCATCGCAGTTTATTCTTGCGTCGTTTCCCTCATGGGGTTAGTGACATCTCCGCTTTGTGCAAGAATAGTACCGTACACAGTGGGCGGACACCGCTACGAGTATTGCGAACCTTTATGGCAGGGCTATAGGGCTTATCCCTCACCCCGCACTATTGTTTAGCGGTATTAAGTTACGCATTTTAGTGGTACGGGCACTCGTTTCACTACAGTATTGGAATTAAATAACGTACGAGTCACCCTTCCTTTGAAACAAAAATAACGATTTATTTGCGAAGAAAGTTCAGTCAAAAGTCGCTGATTTCTTTATACGTGACTTTACTGAAAGAACCAAAGAATAATTCCTGCAGTCACGAAAGTTCCAAAGTTAAGATCGCTGATTTCCATTGACAAATAGCGTTGGCAGTTCGTTGTGGGCAGTCGAGAGCATCGTCTCAACCTCGTTGTTGTTGTTGTACTGCACCTCTATGGCTCGGCGTCGTTCCCGACCCGCCTTCAGCAACCCGCACACTCGCCAGCGTGGCGAAGACTGACACGGCGCGTGGATCGAACGCCGTGTTTACACTCGTACATCACGAACGGCACTTAATCAAAACCCAACATTTTTTTGGTTTGAAGCTTTCGTGACCTCAGGGGATTCATATTCTTGGTTCTTTCGGTAAAGTCACGTAGAAGGGAAATAATAAAGTAAGACAAATATAAGACAATAAAAATTCTCACGACGTTTCGACTGCAACACAAGCAATCGTCATCATCGGGTGTGAAATCCACAGCAAGAAAATTTGAAAAAAGTGGCGTTTTTTTCAAATGATTGCTTGTGTTGCAGTCGAAACGTCGTGAGAATTTTATTGTTTTATATTTATATTATTTTATTATTTCCCTTCTACGTGACTTTACCGAAAGAACCAAGAATACAAAACCAAAAACCTTAACCGAACATTATTTGATTGACACCCGGGCATGGCTGTCTCGCTGCTGATATTCCGCGGCTGACATAACGAAGACGCGTATCCCATCGCGAGCTGACGCATTCCTGTTTTGCCACAGTTGCAGGTCTTTTCCCGGCGGTCATTGCCACAGCCAACGACACGACGAAGATCTTCCGTGACCCTCCACCGTGAGCGCGCTGCTCTCAAGGCCACCCGAGTTCCACGTGGGGGTTCCTCCCGCGACTGCCCCCCACCTCTGCTGGAACCTCTCGTACGGCGATGGCCGGAGCGGCCGGGTCCCGCGGGGACTGCGAGCAGCTCCTCGATCGCTTCCGCCGCACCGACAGCGTGCGCTACGAGGACTTCGCGGCCGTGTGGCGCGACATGAACTTCTCGCTCATTCACCAGTGAGAGCCTCACACTCGCTCGTCCACCAGTGAGGCCCTCACTCGCTCGTTCACCAGTAAAGCCCTCACACACTCGTTCACCAGTGAGGCTCTCACTCGCTCGTCCACCAGTGAAGGCCTCACTCGCTCGCTCCACCAGTGAGGCCCTCACTCGCTCGTTCACCAGTGAGGCCCTCACACACTCGTTCACCAGTGAGGCTCTCACTCGCTCGTCCACCAGTGAAGGCCTCACTCGCTCGCTCCACCAGTGAAGGCCTCACTCACTCGTTCACCAGTGAAGGCCTCACTCGCTCGTCCACCAGTGAGGCCCTCACTCGCTCGCCCACCAGTGAGGCCCTCACTCGCTCGTCCACCAGTGAGGCCCTCACTCACTCATCCACCAGTGAAGGCCTCACACTCGCTCGTCCACCAGTGAGGCCCTCACTCACTCATCCACCAGTGAAGGCCTCACACTCGCTCGTTCACCAGTGAGGCCCTCACTCGCTCGTCCACCAGTGAGGCCCTCACACTCGCTCGTTCACCAGTGAGGCCCTCACTCGCTCGTCCACCAGTGAGGCCCTCACACTCGCTCGTCCTCCAGTGAGAGTCTCACACACGCTCGTTCACCAGTGAGAGTCTCACACACGCTCGTCCACCAGTGAAGGCCTCACACTCGCTCGTCCACCAGTGAAGGCCTCACTCGCTCGCTCACCAGTGAGGCCCTCACACTCGCTCGTCCACCAGTGAATGCCTCACTCACTCGCTCACCAGTGAGGCCCTCACACTCGCTCGTTCACCAGTGAGAGTCTCACACACGCTCGTCCACCAGTGAAGGCCTCACACTCGCTCGTCCACCAGTGAAGGCCTCACACTCGCTCGTCCACCAGTGAAGGCCTCACACTCGCTCGTCCACCAGTGAAGGCCTCACTCACTCGCTCACCAGTGAGGCCCTCACACTCGCTCGTTCACCAGTGAGGGTCTCACACACGCTCGTCCACCAGTGAAGGCCTCACACTCGCTCGTCCACCAGTGAAGGCCTCACACTCGCTCGTCCACCAGTGAAGGCCTCACACTCGCTCGTCCACCAGTGAATGCCTCACTCACTCGCTCACCAGTGAGACCCTCACACTCGCTCGTCCACCAGTGAGGCCCTCACACTCGCTCGCCCACCAGTGAAGCCCTCACACTCGCTCGTTCACCAGTGAGGCCCTCACACTCGCTCGTTCACCAGTGAGGCCCTCACACTCGCTCGTCCACCAGTGAAGGCCTCGCACTTCGCTCGTTCACCAGTGAGGCCCTCACACTCGCTCGTTCACCAGTGAGGCCCTCACACTCGCTCGTTCACCAGTGAAGGCCTCGCACTCTCTCGTCCACCAGTGAAGGCCTCGCACTTCGCTCGTCCACCAGTGAGGCCCTCACTCGCTCGTTCACCAGTGAAGGCCTCACACTCGCTCGTCCACCAGTGAAGGCCTCACACTCGCTCGTCCACCAGTGAGGCCCTCACTCGCTCGTCCACCAGTGAAGGCCTCACTCGCTCACCAGTGAGGCCCTCACACTCGCTCGTCCACCAGTGAATGCCTCACTCACTCGCTCACCAGTGAGGCCCTCACACTCGCTCGTTCACCAGTGAAGGCCTCACACTCGCTCGTCCACCAGTGAATGCCTCACTCGCTCGCCCACCAGTGAGACCCTCACACTCGCTCGCCCACCAGTGAAGGCCTCACACTCACTCGTCCACCAGTGAGGGCCTCGCACTTCGCTCGTTCACCAGTGAGGCCTCACACTCGCTCGTCCACCAGTGAAGGCCTCACTCGCTCGCCCACCGGTGAGACCCTTACTCGCTCGTTCACCAGTGAAGGCCTCACACTCGCTCGTCCACCAGTGAATGCCTCACTCGCTCGCCCACCAGTGAGGCCCTCACACTCGCTCGTTCACCAGTGAAGGCCTCACACTCGCTCGTCCACCAGTGAATGCCTCACTCGCTCGCCCACCAGTGAGACCCTCACACTCGCTCGCCCACCAGTGAAGGCCTCACACTCGCTCGTCCACCAGTGAGGGCCTCGCACTTCGCTCGTTCACCAGTGAGGCCTCACACTCGGCTCAGGCGTCACGTTGTGTCATTCACTCCTTCGCGTTATGCACGGAGTGATGGTGGGTGTGCTGAACCATTTTTATCCACTCACTTTTGTGGGCCTTGAACTCGCCCTGCCTCTCGACACACGTGTCACCCGTGCATTTGCACGTTTAAGCAACGGTGATCACGGAGAACGTCGCTTTCGCTAATGATAGATCTAAATTTCTCGGCCACCTAGCTAGAGCATAATTTCGCTGCTTTGCATCGTCATAGACAGCGTTAGTAACGATGGACTTCTTATTCACTCCGGTTAACTTCTTACCCATTCACTTGTGACGTCATTGCTGCTTCGCATCATTGCTGCTTCACATCTTCCCAAGGAATGGCAGTCACAGTTGACTTATCGCCTATTGTCACTCGTGATGGTCCTGACACCTCTACTTCCTGCCTAGAGCATCACTCCCATCTTAACAGTATTACAAGCTACTTTGTCAGCAAAGGGCAATGTCGACAAGTGCACAATAATTGCGTTTTTATAGCCTTAATTTCCATGATTTGCATTGTCTTTGTTTTATTCGTGAGATCCCTCATCCCCATCACCCTGGATAATCATGAGTAGACTGTAAGTGCGTGTGGCAATGTGAGTGACATCTGCGTGTGCTCACATCTGCGTGGCACCGTGCTGTGTGCAGTGGCTTTGTGAAGGACCAGGATCGCAAGGAGTTCACGGAGGAGCTGATTCTGCTCGCCTCGCAGTACCTGTCCCCCATCTACAGCTTCCAGGTGCGTGTGGGGGCGCTGTACCTGCTGTACGCCATCTACCACACGCAGCTGTGCCAACCAAGACGCAAGGCAAGGCTCACAATCAACGTGCCAATAGACACCTTCCTTGGCACTTGTAGTTAACTTTCGGTTATCCTTGGGTGCATTATCCGGTAGGCCGGTTAACTGTTTTTGCCAAAAAATGTATTATGTTTTTTTATGCTCGTTGGTTTAATTTTGTATACATGTATGTTGAACCTCTTCTGCACCGTACGTAGCCAACCGTGCTAATCGGAGGTGCTTTAAGCTACTCCCCACTTGTATGACATGATCAACCACCCCCCACAACCTCACATGGTGGTAGGGGGGGGGGCCTCGTTCAGAAGTGAATGGCCACACGGGACGAATATATTCTTTTGAATGTGCATTCAAGCGCAGCTATTTTTTGAAATCATAGTCTTCAACTTGTAACGTGCACAGTATTCACTCACCCTCGAAGAGAAACAATGACTCGGAGATGTGAGGAATCACAGACAAGCGGGAAGGCAGCCACACGGTGAGCCGGCACTAAAAATTGCCCAAGATCTGCCGTCCTTTATCATTAGATCTCTTTTGCCAGTACCAAAATATAATAATAGGTTTTTTCCCCTTTTTTTGAGCCCTCATTACTTTGATAGTGCATTGTCTTTGAGCTGTATGCCTTTTTGGCGTCATCTGGTCGAGCACCAATTGAGACGAGGCTCAAAAGCAAGCTGTCTCTGGTGTGGACCAATCAGTTTCAAGGACAATGCATATATTATCAGAGTGTGTTTTTTGTTTGCATTTAGACTGCAAGTATTGTGGTTAATGCAGACATGAATCCTTGTAAAAAGGTTTCAGTTTTGTTGGCAGAAAAAAATGGGAAAATCCCTATTATTATACTCTTCCGTCCTCTTTATATGAAGATATTCTCGGCCATTTAATGCATGTTTACGCGTGGGAGGAAACCGGAATGCCTGCCGAAAACCCACGCGTGCGAGCCACTTTAAATGAAAGCCGTTGCTGCAGATTCGCTTGGCGCTGAAAGATTGGGACGACCTGAGCAAGCTGTACCAGGAGATCGTGGAGCAAGAGCACTATGACGCCGACTACATCTACCGCTCTCTCTGCGACCAACACGCCTTCCACTACACCGCCTTGCCTGCACCGGTGCGGTCCCCCGAAACACACACACAGACACGGTGCACGTCGGGCCAGACGAGAGTGAAACCAACAAGATAGATGGTACAAATGAGAAAAAATAAATTGTAATTCTTGAATAATTATTCGTGAAGCAAGTAATGACATCTTCTTGGTTCTTTCGGTAAAGTCACGTAGAAGGGAAATAATAAAATAATAAAAATTTAACAGAATCAAATAATTCTCACGACGTTTCGGCCACAACGCAAGCAGCCATCCTCCGGTGAAGACCAGGTCTGTCGGGGAGACAGCGTCTGAATGAAACACCACCACGCTTGGAGCGTATATTTAAGCTGGGTTGGAAGGGGAAGAGCGCCTTGACAAAATAATTTGCATATCAAAGAACCAAGAAGATGAATCCCTGCAGTCACGAAAGCTTTAAATCGAAATTCAAGTAATGACAATGAATTTCCACGATGAGCGGTCACATCTTATAGTTTCATTGCCCGCTTTGAGCTGTTGGGATATGACTCAATTTGGTCCTTCTACCATCTCTCTGTCCGTCGCTGCGTCTTGCAGATGAGATCTTTTTTGTCACGACAAATTTTTTGATACTTGACGTCCAGTCAGATTGTGGTCTTTCCCGTCCCCCGAGGACCTTCAAATGTTTCCTCCTTAATCAACATTTTTGCAGCGAGTCACCATTGCTTCTGGTCGCTTGTCCGAAATATTTACATTTAAATTTCGATTTAAAGCTTTCGTGACTGCAGGGATTCATCTTCTTGGTTCTTTCGGTAAAGTCACGTAGTAGGGAAGTAATAAAATAATTTGCATTTGAAGAGGAATTTAGCATATTTATATATGCTAAATTCCTCTTCAAATGCAAATTCTTTTGTCAAGGCTCTCTTCCTCCTCCCTCACGGCTTAAATAGACACTCCAAGCCTAAGACGTGTCATTTAGACTCTGTCTTATCGACAGACATGTTCTTCACCTGAGGACGGCTGCTTGCGTTGTGGCCGAAACGTCGTGAGAATTGTTTTATTATGTTTTATTTTTATTATTTTATTACTTCCCTACTACGTGACTTTACCGAAAGAACCAAGAAGATATTTACATTTCCTATCCTTGACCTGACTGTAACCAACATTCTTCGTATACATCTATGCTTTTCAGGCCTCCTTGATCAGGGCTTGTTGAAAAATATAAATTGCTTTGATCAACAAAAACGTATGTGTAGCGTGCAGATAAGGTGACCTGCACCTCTCTTTAATATCTCAACACAGCTGATGTTCCGCATGGGGAAGATGCGGAAAGCAAACATATGGAAGGAGAAGATGAACGAGCATGGGGGTCTCCGGCAGAACCACAACCGAGTCTCTGGTGTGGTGAGCACCGATGCCATGGAGGTGAGTGAACCCTCGATCGCTACTGGACAAGGTTCTTCAACTATATTCTCCAGTGGACCAAACAATAAATGAAACTATAAACTTTTTTTTTACATTTGACCAGGTAAGGCCCACCCAGCTGTAACTATTTTTCACAAGTGTCGTAGGTGGACAAGATACGCCATGGCAGATGTCACACTGGGCCGTGGCATGTGGGCAGATTAGTATAGGCCAGGGGTCGGAAAACCAAAAATATTAAAAACTATTTAAGCAAATCTATGTTTTATTTTACCAGGTAAGGCAACCTGGCCACAAATGATAGCCCAATGCAGTGGTTTATCATGTGGAAATTTATTACAGCCAAATACTCTAAATGCGTGATGTTCATTCTAAATGAGGAGGGATAAACCAGGAAAAAAAATGTCCGCGACCATGGGGAAAACATGCAAACTCCAAACATATAAGCGACAGGCTCAGGATCAAACCCACGCCCTCCTGTATGTATACTAGGCGAGGTAGTTAACATCTTGCTACCGTGGTGCCCTTTAAGGAACACGTGAATACAATTATCTCTACGTTTTAAGTGGCCCATAGCTTAATACAATTCGCGTGTCCTGTTGGCCACATGACGTCATGTGTCCGGTCTGCATACGTCATGATGTCATATGACATCGCAACGCCATAACGTCTCTCTGCACGTGACCGCTAACCAACGCGCACCTCTTGTATTGAGGTCTCGCCTCACTTTGTCTCACTTTCACCTCGCTAATCAGTATCCCTTAAGTCTCAGCTGGCCATAGCTCGTTGGGCCACTCCAAAAGCTTTCTTGGCTCCCCCCGGGGGTCTTCACTTGAAGAGCCCTGCGGTGTGCATAATCACGACTACAAGTTGGGGGGCTGGCTGACTCTTTGACGAGGCAGGGAGGGGGTGGGGGGCAGCACGAGGGAGATTTCGGGGGTGGTGTCTGGCGAGCAGGGCCTAGGTGACTTAGTTGTGTCGACTAGGAAAAGCGTGAACACCCTCTGTGTGCAGGTGCTGCAGCCGACGGGGTAATAAGGACGCGAGGTGGCTTAGTCTAACTCTGTGGAGGAGCTCTACTTGAAGGGATAAGGCACGAACGAGGTGGTTTATTTTTAATCTGGCAAGAGATGTAGGTTCAAATCTCAGCAGCAGATTGCATGGTACTTTATTTTACCCACCTCCTATGCTGCAGTGTTGATGCTGTTTTAAACGTCAGTAATGTGTCCAGTGCATTATATGTGAGCACTTAGTCTTTTTAAAGGAATTGTGGAAATATGAGCTGGTGCTCACGAAAAATAATCGTGGTCTTTAAGACTGATTGTATATGATGACACACTCCAGTCTGATTCTACTGAGAAGACATTATTGAGCCTGCTGGTTACAATTTACAACACATCTAATTTCCAAGAAACGATGACCTATACGAAGGACAAGCCACGGGAGTGTGACTAGCCATGCAACCCAACTTATGGAGCATTTTTAAATCCCCGGATTGCGCGCTCATTCAACGGAGGAGGAATAGCAAAACCACACGAACTTTACTGAAGCTCTCTCATGGCTAGCAGACCTAGACATTGCCATTCGGTTTCCGAAAATTTTGCTGCCATTCGCAAGATTAGAATAGAATGACCTACACGCCTACATATAATCCATTCACACCTGCGTACTTCCACATTGCAGCTGTGCCCACTGGGCAGACATTATCACGTTTTGTGCAAGCACCATAGTTATTGGAAAGGTCATTAACTAGGAAGTAATATGTCTCACAGAGTCCGTGTTGTAAGTTGTAACAATTGTTGAACGTATTCAGTTGCATAACATAATTCTCAAGAGTTAGTATCTCATTTATGTCGGTGGACTGAATGAGCTAACTAGTTCATCAGTTGAATTTGCACTTCATCATCATCATCAGTTATGATCAGTTCACTCCTTGATGAAGGCCTCCCCAAACCATCCGCTGTCTTTGGTCCTGCGATGCAACATTCCATAGAACAGTTGCGCATTTGCCGATTAATTTGTATTAGCCACCACTAGAAATAATTGCACTCCGTGACAAAAGCATGATAATTCCACCAATGTCATCAATTAAAATACATTCTTACGCGTTACAATGCATGCACTAATTGTGTATTATAGGGCTAGACTGTTTATGATTTTTTTTTTCCAAATTGTATTCAAATTATATGCTAATGATACGCTTTAGGCCAGTGGAGCGAACAAGAATGCACAGACGAGACAAAACGAATGATAAAGACAATACAAACGGAGGTGATACAAATTCGACAAATAATTGCTTTGTGAATCGAACCGCAACCCCCGAATTATGCCACAGTTCATTGTCCCTTTGGTTGGTGAGGGGGTGGGGAGGATAAATAGATGCGAACGGTTAAATGCATAAAACTCCGGTCTATTGCTAAGCGCGGTAAACATGTATATATATGTATGTTGAACTTCTTTCGCACAGTACGTAGCTAACCGTGCTAATTGGAGATGCGGTGGGGTGTGTCCCCCCCACCTGCCCCGACCTCTTGCCAGGAGCTACAGAATATCCACGAGCACTACCACCACATGAAGTGCGCCATCTCCACCAGCAAGTTGCAGCCGGACAAGAGCCTGAGCCTGGTGCGGGATGACATGCAGCGGGCGGTAAAGGACGCGCTTGCCACCTACCAGCTCTGGAGCGACGTGCGCGCGAGCAAGGTAAGGGTAAGGGGCAGCTCGGTCTAGTGGCGTAGCTGTCGAGTAGTGCGCAGGAGGTACAACTGCATCGACGGAATCTACGGTACTGGCGGACAGAGCGTGGTCTATTTTCTGAACGCGATGAGCTATAAAACTTGTTTCACCGATTTAGATTTAAAGCTTTCGTGACTGCAGGGATTCATCTTCTATGGGTCTTTCGGTAAAGTCACGTAGAAGGGAAATAATAAAATAATAAAAATAAAACATAATAAAATAATTCTCATGACGTTTCGGCCACAACGCAAGCAGCCGTCCTCAGGTGAAGAACAGGTCTGTCGAGAAGACAGAGTTTATTTCACCGATGTCCAGTCGGGGCACGTCATAACGTTACAACAACGAACAATACAAAAAAAAACGTCATTCTTCACCAGGGCCCATGGCAATCGCGCCACTCCACGGAACTTGCGTAGAACCCCATAGGCTCACGAGGACCCATCGACATTGCACAGTGGTGGCTCAGTTATCGAGTTTGCTGGCGGCGCAACTGCACCGGCAACCCCACGGTGCCAGAGGGGGCCAGGGCTGGGGTACGAAGGTGGGGAAAGTGGATAGGGAATGGGGGAGTCCTCATTTTCATTTCTTCCTCCAGGGCCCATGTCAACGACGCCACGCTCATGTGTTCACCAAAGAACTAAGAGTATTCACCAATCCCGTTTATCAAACCACTTGCCCGTATCCAATTGTCTGGCCGGCACGACGCAATCGTAAGACTTTTGTGCGAAGATTATTTTCTGGCTTGTCCTGCACATCCAGTTGGCCAGCTTGTTTAGGCGTGTCATTGTATGAATATATTTATTGAGGACTGATCAGATGCTTCTAAAGCTATGCTTATTTATGTGTGTAAACATTTGAATGTAACAAAATGCTTAATAAAATTTTGATTTAAAGCTATCGTGACTGCAGGGATTCATATTCTTGGTTCTTTCGGTAAAGTCACGTAGAAGGGAAATAATAAAATAATAGAAATATAAAACAATAAAAATTCTCACGACGTTTCGACTGCAACACAAGCAATCATCATCGAGTGTGAAATCCACAGCAGGAAAATTTGAAACGTCGTGAGAATTTTTATTGTTTAATATTTTTATTATTGTATTATTTCCCTTCTACGTGACTTTACCGAAAGAAGCAAGAATAAAAATGCTTAATTGTTTAAATAATTAGCCACCGAGTAAGTAAATGAAAATCATGTAGTTTGATTTAAATACTGCTGAGTAACGGTGGCATTATGGTTAGTGCACTTCATTGAACCAAGTGGGCTGAGTTTGATTCCTAGCGAGTGGCATCTGAGTCAGTCCTGAACCCACCCCGTTTCACTAACCCACAATCACTAGCACGGTGAAGCGTGACCAACATGGCGTGGGAAGGCCTTCGTCTGGGAGTGGATTTTCGTTGATTCTCAACATACAGAAAATGTATTTTTTTGGTTTTTCATACGTTGTTGTTCATTTGCAATATGTCATCGTGTTGGTGAGTTAATTTTATTTCAATTCTAGAAACCTAGAGCCGCCTCCACGGGGAAGTCAACTGAAAGGAATGCGGAGGACAAGGAAAGACATTCGTATGAGGAAGACGATGCAGTGGTACGTTAGTTAAATGATCATCACAGTTACTTACAAGTCAATCAAGTGCTCCACTGTGTAGTCTGAACAGTGTAAAGCATTCTGTTGTGAAGCTACGACTGCAGTTTCACAATGAATACACTTAATTTATTTACAGGGTTGTTCCAGAGCCGAAAAATTAGCAGCCATCAAAAACAAGTCCTACAACAATCCGACAAAGGTAAGAACTGAGCCTGACACATTACAACACGTGTAAGAATTTATCATAACGATGGTGTGCTCATTGGTTGTGACCCTGAGCGATGCGGGGTGTTCCACTCTTCATTGCTTTTTGACTTTCAAAAAATAAATAATCCTTCCTCCTCCCACCCTCCCTTGAGGCCCCCCGTTCACGCAGGCATCGGCAAACTGAAATCAACTCATCTGAGGACGACCTCAGGAAACACGACTCGCCACGGAGAAAGCGGCCTAGGAGTGGATCTCTCACACCGAGGCCAGGTGCCGTCTCACGAGACAAAGAATCCATCTCGATTTAAAGCTTTCGTGACTGCAGGGATTCATCTTCTTGGTTCTTTCGGTAAAGTCGCGTAGAAGGGAAATAATAAAATAATAAAAATTAAACATAATAATTATAAAATAATAAAATAATACAAATAAAACATAATGTTTTATTTTTATAATAATGTTTTATTTTTATTATTTTATTATTTCATAATTATTATGTTTTATTTTTATTATTTTATTATTTCCCTTCTACGTGACTTTACCGAAAGAACCAAGAAGAAAAAAAAAGAATCCATCCTTAGCTCTTGCAGAGCGGAGAGCGAACCCCCTCCACGTTAGACAAAGACTCCATGGAAGTGGGCATTACAGAACCACTTCTGAGATGTCTTCAAGTTAGCACTAAATCACACAGTTTGGGGAGGGGGGTGCGGTGGTGGGGAACGGTCAACAGCACTCACTCGCTCACGCCGGCTGTCTTCCCCCACACAGCTGGAGCGGCGAGCCACTTGGCGGATGACTGCTACGGCGTCGAGGAGGATACTCCGACCCCACCGAGCGATCTGCTGAGCATGCCGGTCATCGAGGAGGAGGTCGAGGGGAAGGTGACGGCGGGCACTGAAGGTGTGTTAACCCCCGGACGGTGTTCCTCCCTCGGTAGATCGCTAAGATAAAACCGCGCGATGTTGGGCACGGAGTGGAAACGTTTCGCTCCACGTGCTGGGAGCTTCGTCAGAGGCTGAAGCGGAACGTCGGACGTCGTGCCGAGCAGCGCGCAGTGCAAACCGAAATAGAAGCGAGAGAGCTGTCACCACGCAATCGTGGAATTCTACACGGTCGTAGCACAAAACTGAGCTTCAGATTAGGGTTTATGTCTGAGTAATTGACATCCAAATTTTGACACTTTGAGTTAAATATATTTTCGGCAGGTAAAATGCAACATTACCTTGAAGTCATGAGTATTTGAATAAATAATCTCAAACAACTTATGGGGTATGCATGAATATTAGAGCCTTGCATTTTAACTGCGACATTACTTCGTATGTTTAATCATATTTTCCCAAAGCTATTCCCCCTGAAGATACTCCCTTGGCAAATTGTCTAAAAGTTGTACATTCTTTGAACAGGAAAAAATCTAATTCCACTTAATTTAACGCCGGTTTCCGTTTGTCTATTGCAGTTGCGATGCAACCATCAAAAAAGAGGCAAAAGACAAAGTGACTTCATCAACATCGCCAATTCTGTAGTCGTCACCGATCACCAATGACAGAGACCTGTGGAGTCCCACACTAACGTGAAGCAACGTCGTTGTCATCGTCAGCCGCTGTCCTATCGCTTGACGAATGCCTCCCCCACTCCATCGTCCCTCCTCTGCGGGCTTGCGATGCCACAATCCATCTCGCCGCTGCGCACGAGCTGATTTCATCGCTCCGTCTCCGCGGTCGTGTGCGTACTATCTCGGGGCGTGTCCACACCCTTCGACTGCCACTCCACCGTTAGTCTCGTCTGTCAGCCCGTTGTCCCCTCTCACCATGACGTGTCCTGCCCAAGCCCACCGAATGTTCTGAGCGGTCGATACGATGCCTCTGATTTGTGTTTACCCCCAGGACGCATCTGTTTCTCTTTCGTTCTCTCGGTGTCATTCCAAACATGCATCTCACCTCTGTGGTTATATTCCATCTAATAGTTCAGTTTACATGGTTCTGATGCATATGTCATAGCTGGCATTACCCACTGATTGAAAAGCATCTTCAGACACACTGCTATATTGATTTTTGTCATCAAAGTTAGTTATTCTAAGGAAGTGTTTTTGGTTGCAAGGCCCGCGGGCCACTGGCCGCCTTTAGTGCGGCCTCCACTGACAATACACAAATAGTGAAAAGACCCCTTGCAGGCAGTGTGGCGGCCCTCACTGATGATATTCTATGGTTCTTTCGGTAAAGTCACGTAGATAGAAAAAATAATAACAATAAAAATGAAAATAAATTGAATAAAAAATAATACAAATATCACGACGTTTCGATCGCAACACAAGCAATCGTATTTTTTTTTTCTCTGACGATTGCTTGTGTTGCGATCGAAAGGTCGTGATATTTTGTATTATTTTTTTATTCACTTTTTTTTTTCTATCTACGTGACTTTACCAAAAGAGCCATAGAATATGAATTCCTGCAGTCACGAAAGTTTTAAGTCAAAATAAAACTCGCCGATGTTTTATCGGTGCAAGTGGCTCCCCTCTAAAAGTGAATGAAGAACACTGCTCTCAGGCACTCATTCCTGCTCTCGTTTGCATTTTAATGTTTACATTTTTAATCCCAGTCCGCTGTCCATAACTGCCTTCAGTATACTCGTTCTGCTGTTTTCCAGTTCTCTCCCTCCATCTCGCCTGTTATGCAAGACGTATTGCAAATTAGTTTTCATCAGAGTATTAACCAGCTCAGATGTATTGATGACAGTCGTGGTAACAGTGAGAATGAATTACATTAAATGATTGAAAGGAACAAGGTTAAACTCGAGACGATTACGAAGCAGCATGCAAATTGAGAATCATGAATGTGGTCATCAATATAACAAAAAACATGTTTAGATAAAAGCTGGCTTCAAAAAACAAGCTTAACATTTGGTCAGCGGTATTATTCTCAATACCAAAATTCCGAAGAACGTTTCTACTATGCCGCCTGTATAAATATGTACATAGAAAAAGGAAACCAATTTTTTCCACGTGTTTAAGGCACTTCAGCACTCTGTGCGTCTGCAAATCTATATTTGTGGTACCTCAGCATTCATTTTTATTCTAGATTTGAAGCTTTGGTGACTGCAAGGATTCATACTCTTAGTTTTTTCGGTAAAGTCACGTAGGTAAAAAATGAAATAAAAATTAATAAAATAAAACAATAAAAATCACGACGTTTCGGAGGCAACACAAGTCTCCGTCATCAGGTGGGACCGTCACAGCCAGATTTGCTGCATCAAGTGAGGCAAGGATTCAAGATGTAAGCCCTTAAAAGATGGGCTTAAAAGCAGGGCTTACATCTTGAATCCTTGCCTCACTTGATGCAGCAAATCTGGCTGTGACGGTCCCACCTGATGACGGAGACTTGTGTTGCCTCCGAAACGTCGTGATTTTTATTGTTTTATTTTTATTAATTTCATTTTTTACCTACGTGACTTTACCAAAAGAACTAAGAGTATTCATATTTATGTTCGGCACCGAGTGATATTCTGGAGTGCAACGAAGTATCAATTAATCCGTTGATGTCCGTTTTTGAACGAGCGATACTATGCATTGAAGAGTTTTGTGATGTACAGGGTGCTTCGACATATTTTAACACTTGTATGAGACTATCGTTTATAATGGAAAAAGAACGGATAATACACTGTAACATGATAGCAAATGTAATGTTAATAGCTTCACAAAGTCGACGAGTTTCTACTTGTTCACCATCGTTGTCAACGCGTGCCTGGAATCTTCTCCAGGTGGTCTCCAGAGCCCGGAGGCACATTTCTTGTGATACTGTTGCAAATTCTCAGAAGTGTTCACATGTTTTTGAAGCACCCTGTATGTGGTGTAGGCGCAGCGGTGACATCGGTGAATGCACCGCACTATAAACCCGGCGATCTCAATTCATTTCCCGGCCGTGGGTAACAATTTGCCAATTACATCGAAATTGGTTTTGCACCCCCCCCCCCCGTCCTCTAACCAGCTTGGTGAAGTATGGTCAAACAACCCCCTTTGCCAATGTAGAGGTGAGAGTAATTCACCCAGCTGTAGATGGACAAAGAGCTGTAAGTTATTGTTTTTATATATTGTAATCGGTGCACATGATCCCTGCAATATCAACGACCGCGATGTTACAAAAATAAAGAATGTTCCTGAATTAAATCCTGGCACCGCGACTAGTTTATCAACTCATTGCACTTACAGAGATGAAGTAAATCATCGCATACCCCTCATCATCACACAAGCTGCCCAGCAGAGGGAGTGATTGTTATGCCTCGGCGTTGTGCGTTGCTTGGTTAAAAAAAATAACCCTTTCAGCTTTGTCTTTTTGTTGTTTCACGAAATGAATGCCGAGAGTAATATTGTTTTTGTTGTATTGGTTGCACGCGTGTTTAACGTGCGTGGGTGTGTTTTCCAGCGTGTTTCTCTTTTTTTTGGCTTTGCAAGGAAACGTTCAGTTGTTTTAGGAGGTAGTTGAAAAATGCTAACGAATTTAAGGAAAATCATGAGTTTTGAAAGGGGGGAAAAACCCGCAGCCGAAAATGGGCCCAACTCCAGCAGGCGCGAGCTCCATCCACCATAGGGCCTGAACAACATGAGTGGGGGGATGGGGGTACCTCTTCAAATTAAAAGTCACCAGCATCGGCACTGCCATGCACGAGAGCCGCCGGTACAGAAACAGGTGTCGGGGTGTTTATTTTGGAATGGAAACCGTGCTGACTTTTAATTTAAACCCGTTGTGACTGCAAGTCTAGAGAGGGAGAGAAGCCGACAGCATGCGTCCGTTTGCAAAAAAAAAAATTTGAAAACAACCGTAGGCTTCAAATTAACGATTTTTAAAAGGCAACGTTACTAAGAAAACAATCGTCAAGGAAAAGTGAAAGTTGTAATTGCGATGGTGGTGCTATTGCGGGTGAGGGAGTACATTGGCATGAAGCTGTGCAATAATGTTGGGGGTGGGTGGGGAGGGTTAAAATATGCATGATTAAAGCATGCGCTCCCGAACACTTAGGCTATTCATTACTCATCTTGTCATATTTCTCCATTATCCAGTTGTAAGTTTGGCTATCGATATTTAGTGCATAGGGTGTCGTGCATTGGTTAGCGCACTAAACACCCAGACTCCTCTAAAGTTTGATTCTGGGCCACGGATTACATAAGTGGAGGAGTACATCTGAACCCGTGATCGTTTTCCCTTCACCAACAGGCAAGATATTCTTGGTTCTTTCGGTAAAGTCACGTAGAAGGGAAACAATAAAATAATAAAACAATAAAGTTCTCACGACGTTTCGACTGCAACACCTGATGATGATTGCTTGTGTTGCAGCCGAAACGTGAGAATTTTATTGTTTTATATTTTTATTATTTTATTGTTTCCCTTCTACGTGACTTTACCGAAAGAACCAAGAATATGAATCCCTGCAGTCACGAAAGCTTTAAATCAAAATTCAACCCGCAAGAGTTGCCCTATACGCAACCCACACAGATGAGTATGGTGACGTATGGCGAAAACATGCCCCATAGACCGAGAGAGGCCTTCATCCAGCAGTGGATTGGCAAAGGGTTGCAAGCAAGTGTTACATCACATGGGTGGATTTTGTCAGTCTTGTGCCCACGTTGAGAGGCGCAGCAGAAACCCTGCACTCCAGATAATTGATCAACCTCATCGTGCTGGAAGATTTTGGTTAACTTGTTTTGTTACATTACCAATGTTTGCGCCAGCTTTCGGAATAGCAAGACTCGCGTTTGTTTTTTTAACTTTTTTTTTCTCGGTCTCCGAAGCCCCCAGAGTATTTTGGAAGTTGTAAAAAAAAGGAGCGGACGTGGCAACCCGAGGTTTATGGGGTTTTTTTTTTCTCTGACATGAATTTCTCCTCCAGCTGATGTTTTAAGTCACGTCTTTTCACTCTCATTTCCCCTTTACGGAGGTAGCCCTTTGTCCTCCACTTAAAGATGTTCATTAATATCAAGGGAGCCGCGGCGCGCTTTAACCGTTACGCGTTTGGAGATTCCCCACTCCGCGACCACGTGGAAGTGATCTGGGCCTTCTGCCTCGTACACCAATCAAAGCAGACCGCAAGGAAACTCTTAAACCCGTTGGGTGCATACCTCCCAGCTTGCGAATGGGACCACGTTGACGGACTACGCCCAATAGCTGTTTGCTAAACCAAACCTTTGCTTTGAATGTGTGGGTGTGTGTGTTCGTGTACGTATGGGGAACGGTTGTGTAGCGGTTAGCGCTCTGCGCTACGAACCCGTGGCGCCTCGAGTTCCGTTCCCGATCACGGCAAAAAAATCCCGTGACGATTCCTCGGTCGACTCAGCCTCAAATGAATAAACCTGGTGCAGTGCGTAAAAAAAAACATCACTGGGAAGACAAAGGCGATCGGGAGTTTTTTATTTATTTATCCTGGCCACCCACTCGTGTACCATGCCGGCCTTCATAGGTGCTCGCGAACGGCAACTTGCCCCAAAAGTATGTTAAGGCTACACTGGAGGTGGCGGGGTGGAGGGTTCTTTGTCTTTTGCGCGTGCGTGGCGTGGCGACGTTCTAGCTGGAGTGCGATGCGGGAGGGTTTTTTGGTCTCCGTCTCTCTCTCTCTGTGTGTCTCCCGCGCGGTGTTTTAGGGAGGGTAGCTTCTCGTGGCATTCCGCTGTGCAAACAAGTCCCTTAAAAGCCAAAAAATGGGGAGGGGGGGGGGTTGATGGTTACGGTATTAGCGAAAGCATTCGAGCTCGCAGCGTAGATGGCCTCCCTTCTTATTTCTTGCCGTCATGTATACGCTTACAAGCGCCTGTCCTCCGCAGTCTAGACGGTGAAATGAGAGTGGGAGGCTGATTTTTTTTCTTTTTTGGGCCGCTGCCCGCAACACAGCCAACTTTGCCTCCCATCCCCCACCAACTCTTTCCCCCCTCGCTTTCCACCCAACCTCTGGCTTTCAGCTCCTTGTCTCTCTCCCTCCACTCTCTCTCTACCCCCCTCCCCGGCTCTCTGCCACTGCACTCTTGCCGCACGCACGCACACACACACACCCCAACAACCCTCCACTGGCCTCCCTTTATGCAACATTACACTGAGCTATATACCTCAACAACTTAAATGGCCGAAAGTTCAGACGGCAGGGAGAAATTCCAGAAACTGCCCGCGTGTGTGTACGTTATATATTTTGTCATCTTAACCCTGCGTCTTGGAACTCGTGCGTATCTGCCGTAAATATTTTGGCTAATTTCCACGGTAACGAAATTACCGCAGAACGCGAAGATCGCACAACGTAGGGCATGCGTCACTTTAGCCGCTTTTATAGTTTCGAATTTATTTGTTGACGGTGGGTGAGTGGTTGGAGCCGGTGGTTTAGTGCGCTGCGCTGTGAACTCTGTTCCTCTTGAGTTCAATTCCTGGCGATGGAGAATAATCTTTAGCTGAACCAGTCCCTGGGTCGACGCCTTCACCAAACGACACTGACCAACGTCCCATTGACCTACAACGGCTCACACAGCGATGTATTTACAGAGAGTTTTATAAATAGTCTTAACACAGCAGGCTGGGGAAAAATAAAAAAAACCTCTCCATCTTTCTTGTAATATCCTTACCGAGGAAAGATTAATGTAATGTACATTTTTATTTTCAACTACATTTGACATTGTGTACTGTTTTGACATGTGTTTTTTTTACACCAACCACAGCTTAATTTCTGCACACTCCGGTGGCCTAGGTGTGAAAGGTGTAATGCTGCAATGATTTACGGATCGGCGCTTCTCAACGTTGTTCACGTTTGCCGTTCTGCACGCTGATCGGTTGCGATGGACGACTTCCATAACAACGAATAACCCACCCACTTAGGAGTTTTAACGTAAACAGACATTCAGCTTCAGGACTACTAATGCGTGATAATCAGTCGTCCAACAACTTAGCATTGGGACAACTCCTGTTCATTAAAACAGAATCGTGTACATCGAAATTAGGCTATATGTGGTATATGTTATAGCGGAGTGATGAACACACGTGTACTCTTTGGTTCTTTCGGTAAAGTCACGTGGGTATAAAATAAAATTAATCACGACGTTTCGGGCGCAACACAAGCGTCCGTCATCAGGTGGGAAAGCATTGCCTGCTGCTGATGCAGACTGTTTTAAAACTGTCTTTCCGACAGACCTGTTCTTCACCTGAGAACGGGCTGCTTGCGTTGTGGTCGAAACGTCGTGAGAATTGTTTTAAATTGTTTTATGTTTATTATTTTATTATTTCCCTTCTACGTGACTTTACCGAAAGAACCAGTCTGCATCAGCAGCAGGCCACGCTTTGATGCGGCGTCCAAAGAGGCTCTGCCGTGGCAGTACTGGCGCGGTGTTTCGTGTAATGATGACACTCAGAAGCCTAATTAGTCACTGAACGTGTTCCAGATTTGCCGGTAGGCGATAGAAGGGTGGCGCTTGGCTACGATCCACAGCCATCGGGAGAGGCGCACTGAATGTGGTGTGCCGGGTGCGGACATATTTTCGTTGTCTTGGGTATGCACGTACCTGGCTAAAATCCCCCGCACCCCCGCTTAGCACCGTTGGCTACGTACGGCGCGAAAGAAGTTCAATGTACAGTGCATAAAATTAACCCACGCATACACTTCACGTATGTCGTCCACACATGCGTATTACACAAAGAGCAGCACTGCACGTCCCAAATGTCTGTCACGTGATTTCAATACAGCGGTAAGTGTGCAGTGCTGCAATTGGCTTGTTCGTGTCCACGACCGGCGTCAGGGCCTCCAACTCGTAGAGTGTATTTGGCCTACTCGTCCGCGATGGGCAGACGTCTAGAAAGAGGTTCAAGCACCCACGCTCGACCTCACCAGGGTACTTGGCGACCTGCTCGCTGATACGCATCACCTTTCGTAAACTTACCTATTGTCTCGACTGCCCGCACCGGGGGTGGTGGTGGTGGTGCTGATGGTGGTGGTGGGGGATCGAATCGGCGACCTTTGACCTTTGCAAGATCGGCGAGCTAAACCATTAAGCACAATGTCAGAATACACGATTTAAATATGAGGCGAGCGAGAGAGGAGATATAGCGGATTTACATAACTATTGCCATCGGGGACAATTTATTGTTCGGCAGTTACAACCGTGCCGTGCAAGCGAGTGGTCTCACGGCGGAATAAAGGTGGCCCCCCTCGCGTGCCTCGCGTGTGCCCACACATCTCCCCCCCCTCCCCGTCCCTATGCCCCAGATCTCCCAACCTCTCTGTGCGCCTCCCAAAGTTCCCGTCCCACCCAGCCCCACGGCCTGACAATCCCTGCCTTAACCCACGCGCTCTTGCCGAGTGCGAGCTCGGGGTGGTGGGGCCTCTCTGTGTGTGTGTGTGTCGGGGGGTCATCGGTGGGGTAGTGGTTAGCGCCACGCTGCGCTACGAACCCCGGACATCCCGAGTTCGATTCCCGCTCACGGCCAACACCAATGCTCGATTATCTGAACCGGTCCTGGGCCTCCCCTAGGTCGACTCAGCCTCAACTGAGTAACCCGGTGCGGTGTGTTAAAATCGCCACTAGGGAGACAAAGGCGGCCGGGCGTAGGTGCTGGCCACCCACTCCCCTCGTGAGCCGTGCCGGCCTTCATAGGTGCTACTCGCTAACAGCACTTGCCCCAGCAGTCTTGTTTAGGCTAAACAGTGGGGGGGGGGGGGTGAAATCTTTCTCTTCGATTGTCGCGTCGTGGTTAGCGCGCACACTGCATGCGCTCCGAACCCAGCGAGCCGAGTTCGACCTCCCGGCCACGGCTAAACATGGGTCCGTGGCTATTTCTATCTGAACTGGTCGCAGGCATCTCCCTCGGCTGACTAGACCTTAAATTCGTTTTTGTTGTTATTGTTGCTGCTGCTGTTGTTGTTAAACAGCAGCGCCGGGCGTTTTGGTGTCTTAACCACCATCGTTCCGTCCTACCGCCTTTTCGAATCTGTGCTCACTGACAGAACTCGCCCACAAGAAGATATTTGCCTTTGTACGGTAACATCGCCCCCCCCCTCCTTACTCCCTCTCCTCGCTCCCCTCGCTCCGTGTCTCGCCCTCATTTCTCCGTGGCCCTCCCCCCTCTTCACCACCACCACCACCACCCGCCCCGCCAATCTGCACGTGGAGGGCTCACGTGTACCCCCCCCCTTACCGGCCCCCTCCCCCCCCCCATTGTTGAACTCTTCTTTCGCACTGCGCGTGAATAGCAGCGTTGCGTTCAGCGGCGGCGGTGCGGCGGCAGCGGGGGGTGGGTGGAGATGGATTTTTGAGGGTTCGATAGCCACTCCAGAAGTGGCGCGAGTCGATCTCCTCCAGCAGCCCGAGATACGAGGGGAGGGAGGGAGGGGAGAGGCGGGGCGGGCGGGCAGGAGGGAAACAGCGTCCCCGGTTTCATTCCTTTCACGAGGGCCCATGGCCAACACTCTCCGCCAATGGATTTAACCACCGTAAATGTACCCGGGAGACTAGGTACACTTGCACAGATACACATGGACGCGCACATAAACCCATCCATAGACGTACTTACACATAAACCCAGACTTACGGAGACCCATATACACCCAGACTTACGGAGACCCACATACACCCAGATTTACAGAGACCCATACACACCCAGAATTA
The DNA here is from genome assembly GCF_015708825.2 of Lethenteron reissneri. Lineage (NCBI taxonomy): Eukaryota > Metazoa > Chordata > Hyperoartia > Petromyzontiformes > Petromyzontidae > Lethenteron > Lethenteron reissneri. The sequence continues at coordinate 9,238,272 of NC_083786.1, forward strand.
CAGAGACCCATATACACCCATATTTACAGAGACCCTCAGACTTACAGAAACCCATATACACCCAGACTGACGGAGACCCATGTCCACACATAATTACAGAGACCCATATCCACCCAGACTTACAGAGACCCATATACACCCAGATTTACAGAGACCCTCAGACTTACAGAGACCCATATACACCCAGAATTACAGAGACCCATATACACCCAGACTTACAGAGACCCATATACACCCAGAATTACAGAGACCCATATACACCCAGACTTACAGAGACCCATATACACCCAGAATTACAGAGACTCATACACCCAGACTTACAGAGACCCATACACACCCAGACTTACAGAGACCCATATACACCCAGAATTACAGAGACTCATACACCCAGACGTACAGAGACCCATACACACCCAGACTTACAGAGACCCATATACACCCAGAATTACAGAGACTCATATACACCCAGACTTACAGAGACCCATATACACCCGGAATTACAGAGACCCATATACACCCAGACTTACAGAGACCCATATACACCCAGAATTACAGAGACTCATACACCCAGACTTACAGAGACCCATACACACCCAGACTTACAGAGACCCATATACACCCGGAATTACAGAGACCCATATCCACCCAGACTTACAGAGACCCATATACACCCAGATTTACAGAGACCCTCAGATTTACAGAGACCCATATACACCCAGAATTACAGAGACCCATATACACCCAGACTTACAGAGACCCATATACACCCAGAATTACAGAGACTCATACACCCAGACTTACAGAGACCCATACACACCCAGACTTACAGAGACCCATATACACCCAGAATTACAGAGACTCATACACCCAGACTTACAGAGACCCATACACACCCAGACTTACAGAGACCCATATACACCCAGAATTACAGAGACCCATACACACCCAGACTTACAGAGACCCATATACACCCAGAATTACAGAGACTCATATACACCCAGACTTACAGAGACCCATATACACCCAGACTTACAGAGACCCATATACACCCAAACTTACAGAGACCCATATACACCCAGAATTACAGAGACCCATATCCACCCAGACTTACAGAGACCCATATACACCCAGACTGACGGAGACCCATATCAACACATAATTACAGAGACCCATATACACCCAGACTTACAGAGACCCATATACACCCATAATTACAGAGACCCATATACACACAGACTTACAGAGACCCATATACACCCAGACTTACAGAGACCCATATACACCCAGACTTACAGAGACCTCATATACACCCAGATTTGCAGAGACCCATATACACCCAGAATTACAGAGACCCATATACACACAGACTTACAGAGACCCATATACACCCAGACTTACAGAGACCCATATACACCCAGACTTACAGAGACCCATATACACCCAGACTTACAGAGACCCATATCCACAAATAATTACAGAGACACATATACACCGAGATTTACAGAGACCCATATACACCCAGACTTACAGAGACCCATATACACCCACACTTACAGAGACCCATATACACCCAGACTTACAGAGACCCATATCCACAAATAATTACAGAGACCCATATACACCCAGACTTACAGAGACCCATATACACCCAGACTTACAGAGACCCATATCCACAAATAATTACAGAGACCCATATACACCCAGACTTACAGAGACCCATATACACCCATAATTACAGAGACCCATATACACCCAGAATTACAGAGACCCATATCCACCCAGACTTACAGAGACCCATATACACCCAGACTGACGGAGACCCATATCAACACATAATTACAGAGACCCATATACACCCAGACTTACAGAGACCCATATACACCCATAATTACAGAGACCCATATACACACAGACTTACAGAGACCCATATACACCCAGACTTACAGAGACCCATATACACCCAGACTTACAGAGACCTCATATACACCCAGATTTGCAGAGACCCATATACACCCAGAATTACAGAGACCCATATACACACAGACTTACAGAGACCCATATACACCCAGACTTACAGAGACCCATATACACCCAGACTTACAGAGACCCATATACACCCAGACTTACAGAGACCCATATCCACAAATAATTACAGAGACACATATACACCCAGATTTACAGAGACCCATATACACCAGACTTAGAGACTCATATACACCCAGACCTACAGAGACCCATACACACCCAGACCTACAGAGACCCATATACACCCAGACTTACAGAGACCCATATACACCCAGACTTACAGAGACCCATATCCACAAATAATTACAGAGACACATATACACCCAGATTTACAGAGACCCATATACACCAGACTTAGAGACTCATATACACCCAGACCTACAGAGACCCATACACACCCAGACCTACAGAGACCCATACACACGCAGACTTACAGGGACCCATATACACCCAGACTTACAGAAACCCATATACACACAGGTTACATTTAGACACAGACCCATCCAGTGTGCTTTCACAGGCACCAATCGACTTGCATAGAGACCCATTGACTTACCGAGTGGGCCAGATGGGCTGCAAGTGCTCCAGACGCAGTGCATTCATTGTACCAGGACCCAATGCATCCCTACCGCGATGCTGCATTATATGGCAACGGGGGACGATTGTGGACACGTGGAGTATTGGGTGTATCGAGTAGGCAAGCGACAATGGCATCATTGATTCGTGGCTCCAAATTTATTCTCACAGCTCGCGTGTACGAGCATGCGTGCGAGAATCGATTACGGTATTGGACACGTACAGTACGGTACATTTAAATGACGTGGTGATGTTATTTTTAGGCTTGTGGAGGGCGCTGCACAATTGTACAAATGGGCACGTGACAAGGCAGAGGAAACTACACAAACGAGAATGTCACGTGGAGACAACAAAAAAAGCTAAAAGATCGAACGTCCAATCAAATCGGGACCCGAATCGTGACAATTCATGGAACTGCTATTGGGTGGCCCCAGTACCTATGATGGTGGGGCCCTCTGCGAATGTGTGCATGGGGGCCTGAATCTTTACTGCAGCCTGCAACCCCCTTTGGTTCTCAGAAAGGGCATCTCTCACGCCCACTGGGATCCGTGCACCCCCAGGTTAAGAACCACACTGGTTCAAGTGAAAGGCGGCGTCTGCGATTCCTCACCGTTTTCACATTCGTGGCCATCGTGGTGTGTTTTTTTTAGTTCTCTCCATTTGTGCATCGCGAGTCTCCAATCTGAGCGCGCGATACAATTTAGGGACGCGACGACCTGTGTTTGCAATGCTGCACATTTCGATTTAAAGCTTTCGTGACTGCAGGGATTCATCTTCTTGGCTCTTTCGGTAAAGTCACGTAGAATGGAAATACGTCGTGAGAATTATTTTATGATGTTTTATTTTTATTATTTTATTATTTCCATTCTACGTTACTTTACCGAAAGAATCAAGAAAATGCTGTACACGTGTAGCGTCTCGAATCGGCGTCGTCTCGAAGGCCCTCTCGCAGAAACGGTTCGGGAGAATATATATTTGATGGAGAAAAATCAGTCGGTCAGAGAACGGAAGTCTGTGGGTTCATCCGTGTGCTGGTGGGTGTTTGAGTCTGTGGGTTCCTCCACGTGAGGAAATGCTTCCGGTGACATGCGTCTATTGATTTCCGCCTGTGACTCCACTCGGTCCCTGTCGTGAGAATGCGACGTGGATGTGCAAAGTCTACCATAACCATCGTATAGCTGCAAACGCGTCGTCGCCAAAAACGTCGCACGCAAATTAAGGGGGCAATTTTCACGTGTGAGATATACATACATAAACCGGCCACTTATTGGCAGACGACCAACAAAAATGAACGTCTTAGAGGCTGGACTTGTACCAAGGGGCAGGGCATCGACAGCACGGATGACGGGGGTGGTAGCGGGTGGCGGGGGGGGTAGAACCCCAGTTGTGTTACGGTCGACGGCGTTCCATTGTTCACTCCACCACATCCCCCCCTCCCACTCATCCGCCTTTACCCCCCCCCGCCCCCCCCCCCATGACTCCCCTCCCCCCACCGTGTTCCACCTCCACCGCACTGGGTCCCGCGGGTAACGGAGCCAGATTTCGAGCCATTCCTAATCGAGCCGCGGGCTTTACCTTGTAGCTCTGTGCTCGTGAACTGACTGTTAAGGAGCAGAGCCAACATGTGCCATAGCCCCCCCCCCCCACACATCACAACCCCCACCCCCTCCAGCAGCCGGTCCCTCCCCCCCTCCCCACCTCCCATCACCTCCGCTCCCAACACCCCCCCTCCCACCCACCCATCATCCTTCCTTCCCTCCCTCAACCTCCCAACATCCCCATCCCCCATGGCCACCCCAACCTCACCTTACATCCTCCCTCGCAGACGCAACCAAGCACCCACCCACGCACGGACGCACGAACCGACGCACACGGACCCACATCCGTGTATGTAGGTGCTGGCTAACAGCACTTGCCCCAAAAAGCCCCTGAAAGGCTATATGGGGGATCTTTGTTTTTCGACTTATATGGGGAGCCAGTCGTGTTATGGTTAACGAAGCGCTGGGAACTCGAAACCTCGGAGTTCGATTCCAGGCCACGGCTAACGTCAGGGATTGATTATCTGAACCTGTTCTGGGCCTCCCTTAGGTCGAATCAGCCTTAAATATACACTTGGTGCGGTGTGTAAATATTAGCACTGGGAATACAAAGGCGACCGGGCGTGGTGATGGGCACACCACCCCCTCGTGTGCCGCGTTCCGGCCTTAATAGGTGCTCGCTAACAGCACTCTCCCCAACAGCCTGCATGGATCCTCGTATATGTCGAGCCCCTTTGTCAATCCGCTGCTGGCTGCAGGCTTCCACACCCATCGCGTCGAAGGTGAGGAGGGTTATTTGACCATACTTCATCACGCCGGTCAGTGTGGGCCTGGTGAAGGTGGGGAGCGTAGAAGTACAGTACAACAGCGTGTGATTACGCAATCCCCCCTCCCCCCACCGTAGCCCCAGTAGCATCGTCTGTGCATGGTGGTCGCCCATGCAAGCAGTATCCAGTTTCCATCCTGCTTAGCTTTCGAGATCTGATGTAGTCGGGCACATTCCAGATGGCTTGGTCGTAGGCGCATTTGTGTTATGTACGGAATAGTATTTTGAAAGGCATGGTCATTTATACACAAATCCACACAATGCCACCATCAAAGACAAAGATCCCCCCGTATAGCCTTAAAAGACTGCTGGGGCAAGTGCTGTTCGCGAGCACCTATGAAGGCCGCCACGGCACACGAGGGGGTGGGTGGTCAACACCACGCCCGGCCGCTTTTTTCTCCCCAGTGACGATCTTTTACACACCGCACTAGGTACTCGTTTGAGGCTGATTCGACCTAGGCGAGGCCCAGGACCGGTTCGGATAATCGTCACTGATGTTGGCCGTGAGCGGGAAATCGAACTCGGGTCGCCGGGTTCGTAGCGCAGCGTAACACTAACCGCTACACCACCACTCCCCACACATATAAAGACAAAGATCCCCCGTATAGCCTTAACAGATTGTTCGGGCAAGTGCTCTTTGCGAACACCTATTAAGGCCGAAACGGCACACGAGGGGGTGGGTGGTCAGAAACCACGTTCGATGTTAACGCACCGCACCAGGTACTCATTTGAGACTGAGTCGACCTAGGGGAGGCGGCCCAGGACCGGTTCAAATAATCGTCACTGGTGTTGGCCGTGAGCGGGAATCGAACTCGGGTGGCCGGCTTCGTGGCTCATCGCGCTAACCGCGACACCACCGCTCCCCACCATCACATGCTTCTGCACAAGCAGCCGATGAAAAGATACCTTTGCTCGACCCATTCGGATTGAGCCCTCTGTTGCCAAACCAGAGACGGTCATGAGCACACTGTCCATGTACATGAACGCCTCGATCTTCTCTCTCTTTCTCTTACAAGCACAACACCACTCATGGGGGTTCCAATGGTGGGCGTGTTTGGTGCTACATTATCCGAGCAGATGTATTGTTTTAGTGGTTGCTGATGGTCAGGCGTCAGGTTGAACAGCAGAACCACCGACTCCTCAGAGTGACCATCGATTTACCAGACCATCAGCATACGTATGATAGTTGACCCAGCATCAAATCCATCTCTCGACCGCACACGGGCATCCCATTGTTTCAGGTTGATTTTGGTTAAACCCAATGCGAGAAGTCAAGAGACCAGGATGAGTCTAATTTGCAAGAGTGACCTGGGGTCCACCAAATTGTCAAGCAAAGAACAAAAAAGGGGCATCAATAAATGTCCATCCGCCACAAATGATGTCTATGCGCGCCTCTGCTGACCCACTGGTAGAGCCGTCGAAGGCTTCTCGAAATACAGGGCCAAACGCATTTTTAATTGTACGGGAGCCACAAGACATGAGGGTGGCCACCCCAAGATGGACAGGGAATTTGCTCAGAATCCCGGCCACGCAGCTTTATCTGGACCATCACGAACATCCTTCAATGATCGCGAGCAAGGGGAGTTAGGAGAAGGTCAGAGCAAGAGGAATAAACCCAAAGCCGCGGCCTCTGAATATTATCGTAGACCTTGACCAAATCAATAATGCAGAGGTGCAGGTCCTGGTTGAAATTCCTTACACCTCTTCTGTAGCAGATGGACAGAGGTTACGGATGGCGTCTGTACAGGATGGCATCTGCCTGAAGCCACAATGTATAGGGAACACTTGTGGGATAGATAAAGACAATGATTCCCCGTATAGCCTTAACCGAATTTTTGGGGAAAGTGCTGTTAGCGAGCAATTACAAAGGCTGGTTCTCGGTATACTAACCCACCAACAACACATCTACCTCGCACAACAACAACAACAACCGCTTTTCGCCACAAAGTGGCGGTGATGTCACCACGGCGCCTGTGCCAGGCTACGTGCACTTTAAGGCCACGTGAAGTGTCGAACGTCCCGCTGACAGGAAGTCACGGGACAGGCCCAGGTGCCATGGGCCGAATAATTGCGATGACTGGCCTCGCATACTCCCCCCAGCCCCACGCCTACCCACATAACAGACTAAGATCCACCTTTTTGTTGGGGAAAGGGTTGTTAGCGAGCACCTATTGAGGCCCATTGCTGGTGTTCAGGCCCCGCAGCAGTCGAAATCGCGAAGGCTCAGGACCCTGTTTGCAAATCACTCACCACTGATGTTGACCATGTTTGAGAATCAGCAATGCGCTCACCCCGAGCCCACCGTCCACCACATACCGTGCCAACCCTACACCACCGACACACACCTACATACGCACAAACGCGCACATCTATACACAGCCGACACGTCCTAGCCCCATCTATATATCTATACACACATCTGTATATGTACACACCATCTATCTACCTACCCTTCCTCCACCACACCCCCGTAACAACACACACACATACCTACAAAGACATACACGTACACACATCTACCCCCACCACCAACACACAACTATATACCCCAACCACATACCCGTGTGCACACAAACCCCAACCCACTTAACCCAACCTACACACATACCTATCCACCCCACACACACACACATCTACCCACACTTACACACGCACATCCCAACCCACTTAACCTCCCCTCCCCCTGCTCCGCACACAGATCTACTCCCACCACCCAAAACAGGTCGACGACAAAGCTCCCCCATATAGCCTTGCACAGGCTGTTGGGGCAAGTGCTGTTAGCGAGCAGCTATGAAGGACGGTGCGATACACGAGGAGGTGAGTGGCCAGCACCACGCCCGACCGCCTTTGTCTCACCAGTAGTGATGTTTACACACCGCACCAGCTACTCATTTGAGGCTGAGTAGACCTAGGGGAGGTGCAGGACCGGATCAGATAATCGTGTTGGCCGTGAGCGGGAATCGAACTGCCCAATGCGCTAACTGCTGCACTAAATCTACCCCTGCCCCCCCCCCACATATCCCTCCCCCCCACACACACACCCCACACACACACATATATACACCCCACACACACATCTCCCCCCCCCACACACACACACACATATATACACCCCACACACACATCTCTCTCCCCCACACACACACATATATACACCCCACACACACATCTCCCTCCCCCACACACACACATAACTACCCCTCCCACTCACACATACACATATACCCCCACGCACACACACACATCTACCCCCCACACACACACACATCTCCCCCCATACCCACCCACACATCTCCCTCCCCCACACACACACACATCTCCCCCCATACCCACCCACACATCTACCCCTCCCCCACACACACACACCGCACACACACATTTCCCTCCCCCACACACACACATCTCCCCCCATACCCACCCACACATCTACACATCTACCCCTCCCACTCACACACACACATCTACCCCTAACACACACACGCATTTAACCCCGCCCCCCCCACACGTCTACCCCCCACCACCCCATATAAAACAAAGACAAAGATCCCCCGTATAGCCTTAACAGACTACTGGGGCAAGTGCTGTTAGCGAGTATCTCTTAAGGCCGGAATGGCACACGAGGGAGTGGGTGGCCAGCACCACACCCGGCCGCCTTTGTCTTCCTAGTGGCGATGTTTGTGCACCGCACCAGCTACTAATTTGAGGCTGAGTAGACCTAGAGGATGCCCAGGACCGGTGCAGATAAGCGTCACCGGTGAAGGTGGCCGTGAGCGGGAATCCAACTCGGGTCGCCGGGTTCGTAGCGCAGCAAGTTACCGCTACGCTACATCTAATACCACCACACACACACATCTACCCCATACCCACACACATCTACCCCATACCCACACACATACACGTCTAACCCCAGAACCCCACACACACATCTACCACACACACACATCTACCACACACACATCTACCACAAACACACATCTACCACACACACACATCTACCACACACACATACACATCTACCCCCCAGAACCCCCCACACACACATACACATCTACCACACACACAGAGTCACGCGCGGCTGAACCCCCCCCCCCCCCCCCCCAGGGATGTGGATGCTTGCTCGTTATCCCTCCAACACTCGACATCTGCGACATCGAGCACTCTGCAATACAGCCACCGTCGCAATAACACAATCACATTCAACCAGAGGCAATGTGATATTGACACCTACACGCCACGGCTACGACCGGACTCGCCTATAATTCGTTGTATACAACACGATAATTAAAGAGACGGGGGGGGTCACAGTAGTTGCGACTGGTGGCCATGCAACACGAACTCTGGACCAGTATTAGACAAAGACACAGATGTATAACGGACTCATAGAGACACACGGAGATACTCGAAGAGATACAGACAGAGATGTAATTCTAGATTTGAAGCTTTCGTGACTGCAAGGATTCATATTCTTGGATTTTTTCGGTAAAGTCACGTAGGTAAAAAATTTAAATTAATAAAAGTAAAATAAAAAATGAAATAAAAATCATTGATTTTTATTTTATTAATAAAAGTCAAATAAAAGAAAAGTCATACAAATAAAAGAAAAATCAATTATTTTATTTTTATTTTACTTTTATTAATTAAAATGTTTTTTTTACCTACGTGACTTTAGCGAAAAAACCCAAGAATAAGACAGAGATGTACGCAGAGACTCGTAGAGCAACATAGAGACCTCTTAGAGATACATTAAAGGCACAAGCCACGTGAATGCGATTGTGGGCATGCAACCCAAGCTACAGTAACACCACCCACTGTGGTCTCAGCTCCTTCAGCGGAGGAGGAGGAGGAACAGCGAAACGACACGACCTCGTGTCTCTCTCACCGCGTGTGCTGAAGCCCTCTCATCGTGACCAGCGGCAGACCTCCGGCACTGGCGTTTAGCTCCTGAACATTTTGCCGTCATTCACAAACACAGAATACGAATTAACAACAACAACAAACTCAATACATGCGTCGATGACACGCTTGTTGCTTTAAAAGGAAAGATGCGGAAATCTTTTTATTTATTTTCTTCATAGCCCTTCATGTGCTATGAAGGTACATTGGCCGAAACGTCGCCTATGGTATATCTTTGTTTTCCTTTTAAGGCCACGCGGTGTTACTGTTTTTGCTATTTTTTTTCTTGTCCAGCACTCCCAAAGCAACAGCACCGCCAAATAATTTATGCCACGAAAAGACAAAGATCCCTGCCAGTATTCGCCCGTTACCGAATTTGTATTCTTTATTTAGTCAAAGACGCACTTCCCCACCCACCGCCACACCCGATGCATTTGAATGCAACACTCTGTGCTCGGCGCACCGCCTTGTAACCCGGCAGGAGTGTGCGAGGCCAGATTCGTGCGAGTGGCTGACAAACCCGGCGCGTCTTATTTTCCGCAACGTTTAATAAATCCTGAGAATAAGAGGGAAATATGATGGGAGGGGTTCAATGCTACTTCGTTAGCGAGCGCATGTGACGGTAACGCCGTCACAGGCGCGCACAAACAAAAGGATAGGCCGTGTAGCCTTCAATAGATTTGGCAATTATTGTTTGCGAGCGCCTATTAAGGACGGAGCCGCGCATGTTGGAGGCAGCGTGCACAGGACGCAGTGCGCTGATGTTTACAGAACGCACCGGGTGATCACTCGTGGCTGAGTCCACCTATCGGTAGCCCAAAGACCCTTGTTCTGATATCACTCGCCACCGATGTTACGTTAATACAGTATATAGTATAGTCACACAGTATATGCAGTCTATGATTAATTTGTGTAGCGTGTGTAGAGTGTGGCGAGCGGTGGTGTAGCGGTTAGCGCACTGCGCTACGAACCTGGCCATCCGAGTTCAATTTCCGCTCACGGCCAACACCAGTGACGATTATATTATCTGAACCGGTCCTGGGCCTCGCCTAGGTCGACTCAGCCTTAAATGAGCACCTGGAGCGGGTGTGTAAAACATCGCCACTGGGGAAACAAAGGCGGTCGGGCGTGGTGTTGTCCACCCACCCACCCCCTCGTGTGCCGTGCCGGCCTTCGTAATTGCTCGCCAACGGCACTTATAGCCCCAACAGTCTGTTACGGCTACACGGGGAATCGTTGTCTTTTCGAGTGTGACAATCCACAATCGTAAAGAAGCTTTGTTTGAAAATACTGCAGCTACGAATGAAAGGACACAAATTGACCGACGCGTTGTTTTTTTCATTTTGTTTTTATTTAATTTAATTCTCCACTTGAATGCGACCGACAACCCCCAAGTGGAACTCGGATGGTCTGCGCAACAGTGGGATGTGTTCCTCATTACCCTGCGTATTATGCAAATGTTCAACCGTATCCGTTACTGCGTCAGCTCAGAAGACCCTCACAGGCCCGCCTCGCTACGCCCACCAGATCGTACCGGACCCCGAAAGCTAAGCAGGCTTTTTTTTTGGAACCTGGCCAGTAGCTGTACTTGTATGAGGTTAACCACCGCCAGTGCTTGCCAGGTGTTGTAGGCGTGTCGGGGCGGTGGGAGGGGGTAGCTAGCAAGGTGTGAGGCATCAGGTGGCAGTGCCTAAGTGTCACCCCCATCTCATTATGGGCTGGGTTTCGTTCCGGGTTCTCCCTCATTAATGCAATTGGCCACACACAGTCCACAAGGCAGCAGGTGCTTTGTAGCCTTTTGACAATCCACTGCTGAATGAAGCCGACTCGGTCGTGGGGAGAGGGGTGGGAGGAGGGGGTGAGGGTTTGACCATACTTCACCACGCGGGTGAGGGGGGAGGGGCGTGTTGGTGAATTCATAATGTAGAATAACTCTACGGAAGCAAGGATCTTGACAATCAGTGATGGGGAAATAATTGGCATTGTAATTGGCTGTGCGAAACGCCGTCCATATGCGTGCAGTTTTGGCACAAATTCGCTGCCGGGTTAATTAATGTTTCAAAACGCAGTGTGGATAGACGATGTCTGATGATAATGATGATGAAGGCGACGATGATGGTGATGATAACGATGATGTAATAGTAATGCAATATCCTTTATTTAATCAGATGGGAACTCTTGATATTGATATCGCAGCTGGTGTTGTTTATCAAGAAAATGTTACGTAACTTATTTTTGCTTCGCACAAAAGCCCGAGCCTTGCCTGGGGCAACGGGAGAGAAGAAAAAAAATCATTTAATGAGCCAAGATTTCGGGCAGTAGGCCCCCCCCCCCCCCCCCCCATCTAGAAAAGAGCAGGGGGACGGAAAGATTTGAGTCACATTTGGAGAAAACGACTCTTGATCTTGGTCATACATTTAAATTTTGATTTAAAGCTTTCGTGACTGCAGGGATTCATATTCTTGCTTCTTTCGGTAAAGTCACGTAGAAGGGAAATAATAAAATAATAAAAATATAAAACAATACGTTTATATATTTAGAGCGGGTGGCTCGCGCTCGGGAAGGTTGCGAGTTCAAATCCTGGGCCCCGCGCTAAATGCTTTCAAGCTATATTACTATAGTACTATACTGCCTTCGACTTTAATGAACGACTGGGTGTTTAAGGTTTAGAAATTTGTCGTATTATCTGGCTGTATTGCAAATGAAAAAATACAATTACTTTACTATGCAAGTAAAAAATTAGTGTTTTAATATGTATGTGGTTTTTATTTTATTTAGGCCCCCTTCATAGCATATGCTACAGGGCCGCACTAGCTTAATCCGGCACTGCTCAGCCCATCATCCATGCACGGTTGATAAAAAAAAATTGTACCACTTTTATGGTAGGGAACTCAATAGTGCCTGCCCTATGGATAAATTAACCTCAATCCTGCCATGGAAACGTGGAATTTCCACCACTGACTGAGGGCTGTAATTAGAATATAAGCACCGACTCAATGCTCACTTGAGCAGAACATCGCAGGCTTAAAGACAAAAAAACTACCAAAATTTTAGTTACTGAATGCCATTAGCCACAACGTTAGCTGTTGGGGTTTTTTATTTCTTCTTCACAAGACCGTGTTTGCCAAAAAAACAATCGTGGGAAAATGTTTTCGTTGCGGCAATGATCGTCTCCATTAGTGATGCTCAAAACCAGTGGTGGGCATTCCACATTCCTATAGCCCAGACTAGTCTGGTGTCGGGCAGTTGTTGTGCGTACCGAATGCAGTGATTTTTGTTGTTGTTGTTGTGTATCACCGCCTTACTCAGCCGCCTGGGTTTTTTTGTAACAATAATTTGGCGTGTTCTAATTTGACATTGCCTTCCCGTATGCGAAAACACGTGCGGTGCATACGTAATGTGATACAAAGACACAAATGCTTACAGACACGCGCGCACAGACACACACACACACAAGATCCCCGGATAGTATGAACAGACTGTTGGGGCGAGCGCCTATGAACGCCTGCGTGACGCACGAGGGGGTGGGTGGCCAGAACCACGCCCGGCCGCCTTTGTCTCCCTAGTTGCGCTGTTTAGACATCGCACTAGGAAACTCATTTGAGGCCGAGTCGACCGAGGAGAGGCCCAGGACCGGTTTAGTTATTCGTCACCGGTGTTGGCCGTGAGCGAGAATCGAACTCGGGTCGCTGGGATCGAAGCGCAGCGCGCTAACCGCTGCACCACCGCTCCCCACCCCATCGACACACGCACACACAGACACGCACACACACGCTGACACGTACACAGAAACGTACACAAACGGACGAAGACACACACACACATACGAACACATATACACAGCCACAGAGAGCGACAGAGACATACACATAAAACACATTCATTCGCACAGCTGGATATACTTACATACGTAGACATATACACACACATACAAGATTACACGCTGGCGCACACAAAGACACTGACACTCCAATCCGCAGACACACAAGAGGAACAACACAGACACACGGCGTTGACACAAACATACACAAACACACCGACACAAAACGGTCATGCGCACAAGAGGAACATGCACACATCCCCCGTGCAGTCTTACAGTCTGTTTTGGCAAAGGCTCAAACTAACAAAGAAACACAGACAAAGATCCCCCGTATAGCCTTCACGGACTGTTGGAGCTGTTAGCGGGGCCGGCACTTTGGCGCACGAGGGGGTGGGTGGCCAACACCACGCCCGGCCGCCTTTGTCTCCCAAGTGGCAATGTTAACACACTGCACCAGATACTCATTTGAGGCTGAGTCGACCTAGGGGAAGCCCAGGACCGGTTCAAATAATCGTCACTGGTGAGCGGGAATCGAACTCGGGTTAGCCGGGCTCATAGCCGCAGCGCGCTGACCACTACACCACCGCTCCCCACAAATAAACACACACACAGCACCAGGTATATAACGATGCATTGATTAATATCGTTTATTGCAAATCACACAGGCAATGAAGTGTATTAAAGAGTCGATTATTTACGATTTACGCACATTTTGAGACGATACAATTATAATATAGGCAGCCGGCCGTGTCGCCCCGGTGCTCTCGTTCATAATAGGTGCTCGCACACACAAAGACTCCCCGTGTAGCCTTAACAGACTGTTGGGGCAAGTGCTGTTAGCGAGCAGCAGCCGATGTTGGCCGGCACGACACACGAGGGGGTGGGTTGCCAGCACCACGCCCGCACACAAAAGACAAAGATCACCCGCATAGCCTTAAGATACTTTTGGGGCAAGTGCTGTTAGCCGGCGCCGATGTAGGCCGGCACTGTGGCACACGAGGGGGTGGGTGGCCATCACCACGCCCGCACACAACGACAAAGGCCACCCGCATAGCCTTAATATAATTTTGGGGCAAGTGCTGTTAGCGAGCGCCTATGAAGGTCGGCACGGCACACGAGGGGGTGGGTGGCCCACACCACTCCCGCACACAAAGACAAAGAACACCCGTATAGCCTTAAGATACTTTTAGGGCAAGTGCTGTTAGCGAGCGCCTATGAAGGCCGGCACTGTGGCACACGAGGGGGTGGGTGTCCAGCACCACTCCCGCACACAAAGAGACACACACACAAACACGCACACGCAGTCACACACACACACAAAACAAAACAAAATCTCACCCACATGGAGCAGGGCGCGGGCAAAACAATCACTGACAGCAAAGAGCAAACAGCCGTGGCGGGGAGTCCGTGTTCGGATCGAGTCGATGTGTCTGCCAGGTCGGTCCCCTTGGCTCGGGAGCCGAGGCGAGGGTGGTGGGGGGTGGGGGGTGGCGGTCGCACCGCGGCTTCGGGGAGCCTCCGACAGTGCTAATTGCCACCGATGGCGTGAGAAGCCGTCGGCGCTAATTGAACGATCGAAGTAGGGGTTAATTGATTAATTCGTTTAATTTGGGGGCCCCGCGGGGGCGTGCGAGAGCCAACGGAGAGCCATGGGCGCAGCTGTCCGATCTCTCTTCGCGCACGCGGAGGCAAGGTCGGGCACATCTACAACACTCGGGCATGGCGATGGTGGTGTCGGGGATGGGTGGAGCGGTGGCGCGGTGGTTAGCGTACTACGCCGTTCACCAAGTTAACTACCCGAGTTCAATTCCCGGCTCACGGCTAACATCAGTGGCGAGTGATATTCCTGGTTAGAATTTTTTGTTGCTATTTCATTTATACCTGATGATGATTGCTTGTGTTGCAATCGAAACGTCGTGATTTTTATTTTTATTTTTTTATTTTATTTTACTTTTATTAATTTGTATTTTTTACCTACGTGACTTTACCGAAAAAACCTAAGAATATGAATCCTTGCAGTCACGAAAGCTTCAAATCTAGAATTGAGTAATATCTCCATCGGGTTCGTCTCCACAGCCACATTTTACCAACCCGGTACTGACCGGCGTGGGGAGGTATGGTCAAACGGCCCACGTGACCGGCACGGCGTGAGCAGACCCTTCATCTAGCAGTGGATTGGCAAAGCTATAATTAATCGATTAAAAGTAATTATTATGAACACGGTGCAATGCGTCGATTCAAGCGTGAAATGTCATTAATTCATGAATATTGCTGCTGTACTGTACCGATAGATGACGTCTATTGCTACGGGACCAAAATCAAAGATGATTATTATTAAATCGAATCGTATTCTCAAGTTGTCACAAATAATCGACTCGCGTGTCTGGGAGGGGTGACGAGGGATGTGCAAATTGAAGAACATCGCCGTCGATACTACGTGAATCCAGACAACCCATACTGCTTAATATGCGAGTGATTTGGTGATGCTGCGCTGGCAGTGATACACTAGCAAAAATATAAACATTCGTTAATAACTCTAATATTAATATGTTGTAAAGAAGGGCCATGCCCCGAAACGTCTCATATTTAACATATGTTTATCTTTCAAGGCAATGTTTTTTTAATTTAATACGTATAAGCTATACACTCCAGTTCCGATGTTTTCGAAAGATCCAGTCCGGCTTTCCGGGTTTACAGGCAACCGCGCGCGTGATGAGTCATTCCCCGAACGTGGGCTTCAATGGGAGACCTTGGTAAACAGGGAAACACGGAGCACGCGGAAACCATGGGAGTGGAGTTAGGGGGGGGGGGGATATAACGATGCATCGATTAATCGTAATTTAATATCTGTTTTTTCAAGAGCAGGATACGTGACATGGACTCACGCGTGTAAAATATAATATATACGTTTTTAGATTCATGCTTATTTTATGTAACGAATTAACGAGACTTCTGCATCAGCTAGAGGCCGCTAAACCTACCTAGAAAATGTAATGACGTTTTTGATTATGAATAATGAATCGAATCGATTGGTGACCAGGGACAGATAATACTTTTGGCCCCTTTGAGATGAGGCTTGTAACGCTTGGACAAATTGCAATCAATGTTCAATACATTTTATAATTTAATTAAAGATCGTACATATGTGGCGTGTGTCTCACGCGTGATATCCAGCGTCAAAATTAACTCATGATACGAATCGAAAATCATCGACCTCTCATCAATCACGCACCACACAATGCGTAAAGCATCGTGAGCGTAATCATCGATTCGCTTGGGATGAGCTGATATGGGGGAGGGGTGATAGGAGGGAGGGGAGGACGGTATGGATGCGGTAGAATAATTCACATCGGGAGGTTGGTGACGACTCACATGGAAGCAGGAGGAGGAAGGTCGGGGGGTGGGGTGGGGTGGGGAGGGTGGCTGGGCGGGGGGATGGGTAGGAATTGCTGGGGATCATTGTGGGGAGAGGGGGGGTAGGGAAGGTATCTCATTACCCCCCCTCCCTCCTCCCCAGTTACCGTCCCACCGCGCGTGAGATTACGAGCACAGGCAGCGCGCATCACCATGCGCCTCTTGGAGCCACGGCGACATTCCTGCTTCTCCTCGTCGTCGTCGTCGTCATCTCGAATCGCCTGCGAATTGCCCTCGCATCCGCACGCATTGCCCGTAAAGGTGCCCGGTCTCGTGGCACGCTCGGATGCTGAAGCAGCAGGGGTCAAGCAGCAGAGGTCAAGCCTGGCCAAGACTTGGACGAGTGACCCACCGTCGAGGCTTGCCGGGTGTTGTAGGTGTGGAGGCTGCGAGCGGTGGCCAGATGATGGTAGCGGCAGCGTGTCGCCGCCTCGTGTACAGCGGTTCGACGCTGGGGTTTCTCCGGTCTTTCCTACCACACGAAGACAAACTCTCATGACCATGGAATTGGCCAAATATGCACCGCCAAATGTATGTGCGTTGAACTTCTTTGGCGCCGTACGTAGCCAGCCGTGCTTATCGGAGGTGCGGGGGAAAGAGAACCAACTAAACACAACGCGCAGTTACAGGACCAGGGCTGAATCTGTTACGCGATATTCATGGAAACGCTGCTTAGGCTGGCTCTGAGTAGGGATGTATAGGCGTAAGGCACTGCCACTAGAGTACAATGTAGACTAATACATAATGAACTTTTATTACGGCACCTTATATTCGGATAATCATATTGAACAGGTTATTTTTTTAATTTCATGGAAATGGTCGAATATCCACAACCAATGTGGCGTGCCGACACAATTTCCCACAACAGCGTTTCGGGGCAGCTCTGGTCCAAACGAAGCAGTGACCAGGACTCTTCCCGAGCATCGAACATAATCGCGCGAACACGGTGTACGTTCCCAGCAATATACAGACACACTCTGTATGTATAAACAGACAAACCCCCCCCCCCACCCCCGTATAGCCTTAACAGACTGTAGGGGCAAGTGCTGTTAGCGAGTAGCACCTATGAAGGTCGACACGGCGCACGAGGGGGTGGGTGGCCAGCACCACGCCCGGCCGCCTTTGTCTCCCGAGTGGCAATGACACCGCACCAGGTCCTCATTCGAGGCTAAGTCGACCTAGGGGAGGCCCATGACCGGTTCAGATAATCACCACTGATGTTGGCCGTGAGCGGGAATCGAACCCGGGTCGCCGGCTTCGTAGCGCAGCGTGCTAACCGCTCGCTACACTACCACTCCCCGTACACAGTGTATACACACACGCGTGTGTACAGGCTAGAAACATTATCGGCTTGTCAGACGTGATGGGCCCTTGTTTGAACTGTTTCACACTTTCAAACGGTTTCAGCTTGACATGAGCAACACTTTGTGATACACAGTCAAAAAAAAAGATCAACCCACCACTCCACCGAAAAACCCACGCATCTTTACAGTTGCCAATCATCGGCATAAGGTCATGGCTAATCGACTGCTGGATGAAGGCCTCCCCCAAATCCGCCGTCACTTCTCAAAGTCCTTTGAAAAAGAGTTGTATGAATACGCATTATGATTTTGATGATACTAAGAGTAATCCACCAAGCATCAAAGGCGCGATGGTTCCCAAAATTCCAGCCTTTCTGAATAGGGCCCCACATCAATAAACGCGACAGGTGCAGTGTATTTTCGCCATTAAATATCGATAAAATATGTAAGATTTATCGACAGATCTGGCTGTCGCCTGATGATGCTGGTTGTCATTATTGGCGAAACGTCGTACTCGGATTGTAAATGTTGTGGCTTTACTCTCCAACACACCAGTGTGCTGTACTCGTAACGAACGGGCATGTTCTGTTTACGTGACCCACCTTACTTAATTGGCTGTGTCGGGTGGTGGCGGGTTTACCGACACATATTTACGCGATCTAACTCAAACAACCTCGATTATGGATCTATAAAATAGCCCATCGCCTCGCCCCTCGCATCCGTCACTGCTGAACCTAGCACCTGCGCGCAATATGATTTTATTGAATCGCTCCATCTCGCGCGGTGGATTTGCAGCCTATCTCGAACGCGTTCCGTCCCTGAGCTGCCAACTTCTTTGTGGCCATTCTAAGGACGCAGCAAATGTAGGAGGAGGAGGGGGGGACACCACCAGATTTTGGAGGGGGCTCCCATATCTCCCCCCCCCCTCCTCCCACCCCCTGCCCACTCAACATAAAACTCGATAAGTGGGTTGGGACTTCAACAGCCACGCAATCTGGCAGCAGGGAGGAATCGATGGCGAGATGTGGGTCGCACCAACAGCGTCCTCCATGATCACCTCGTTATTTTAAAAGTGTAAGTGCTCCGCGAGCAGCTTGGAATATGTTCACAGCCGTCAGCCCACGCACGTGGCTTTGCCTCTGCGTGTCGCTGACGACACTTGCCCCCCGCAACGCGTGGAGCCTACACGGGGCATCTTTGTCTGTTTTCGCGCGACGTTGGTAGCGCTGCTGCCCCACGAAACCGGCGACCAATACCGGTGACGGTTTTGTCTGAGTCAGTCCTGGGCCTCCCCTAGGTAGTCTCGGCCTTGAATGAGTGGCTGGTGCAATGTGTAAACATCGCCATTGGGGGAGGGGGGAGACAAAGGCGGCCGAGCGTGGTGCTGGCCACCTACTCCCTCGTGTGCCGTTTCGGCCTTCATAGGTGCTCGCTAACAGCACTTGCCCCAACAGTCTGTTAATGCTATATGGGGGATCTTTGTCTTTGGTGCTTGGGCAGAAGAGCGACGCTCACAACAACGAGCGGAGCACCGGGTGGATAAAATTCAAGTTGGCACCGTAGGGAGGGTACAGCTGGGGCATCTACCGGTCACCTGAGTCAGACAACTCCATGGCACCACCTGGGTCTGTCCCGTGACCTCGTGTCAGCGAGCCCTCCGACACTTCACATGGCCTCAAAGTGCACCTGGCCTGGCACAGACGCCAAGGCGACGTCACCGTCACTGCTTGGCGAACGGCGGCTGTGTTGGTATTGATGCGTAGACAACGCACGTACCTCCACGCACGTGTACGCAGTTTGCACGTGTACGCACTTTGCACGTGTACGCACTTTGCACGTGTACGTGTGGATACCGTCTGCGCCCTCGCCTCTCCCCTGTAATTGGTTTAGCTGCGCGCATCGCAATAAGCGGTGGGACCTGGGGAGGAGATGGGTAGAGGAGAGTGGGGCGGGCGGGGGGGTGCAGGGGGTGAGGGGGAAGAGTGGGAGTAGGGTGGGGGTAGATGGCAGCAGGGTGGCAAAAATTTGGGAGCAGGGTGGGAGCAGGGTGGAAGCAGGGTGGGAGCAGGGTGGAAGCAGGGTAGGAGAAGGGTGGGAGCAGGGTGGGAGCAGGGTGGGAGTAGAGTTGAGGGCAGCGTGAAGACGGTGGGAGCGGGATGGGAGCAGGGTGGAAGCAGGGTAGGAGAACGGTGGGAGCAGGTGTGGGAGCATGATTGGAGGAGGAGGAGGAGGAGGAACGAAGGATGGTGGGAGAAGAGGTGGGAGTAGGGTGATGGAAGAGTGTGAGCAGGGTGGGATCTGGGTGGGTAGGAGGTGGGAGCAGGGTGGGAGAAGGAGGAGGGAGGTGATATGTGTAGCCTCGACCGCTCAATGCGCGCATCCTGACTGTAAATTAACAGGGTTCTGATGCTGCCGACGTGACGAGGGAGGGAGGGGAGGGGGAGCGGGGGGTAGAGGGGTGGGGGGGAGGGTGCGGGGGGTGAGCCCCGCCCCCCCGAATCCCTCCTCGCCTCGCGCGCTTTGTTAATAGGGATCGACTCTGCCCTGGCGCTCACCACTGCGAGTGTCAGATCATCATCATCATCATCCTCGATTGTCATCACCACGATTACCGTTGCTACGAATCATCATGGACATCATTATTATTATTACTACTCGAATGCATTATCACGATCATCATCATCTTCATCGCTGTCCGAGCATTATCATAATCATAACAAGAACGCGTTACTATTGACATGCATTAATCATCACCGCCACCATCAACTCGCCTGCACCGTTAGTCGGCATCGACATCATCATTATCCCTGTAATGCATTATTATCATCACGGATTTGCATTAATGAGCCTCATCAGGAACATGCGTCACCCCCCCTCCCCCCCCCCCCAATCATCACGATCAGTATCATCATCATCATCAACTCCTTGCATTTTCACCACCACCACCACCGCCACCACCGCCACGTCTACCACCCCCCGTCACTGCAACATCACGACAGAGGCTCCTCATTAGGGGCAAATCTGTCTCGAACACGGCTCCTCTCATAGTCCTCCCAGCATCATTCACGTGTGCACGTTGCATTACAATGATGCTTAGACACGGGGCTTAATTTATCACGGAATATTTTCACCCCCCCACCCCACCCACCACCACCCCCGCTTCACCTCCTCCAACAGCGAGAGGGGAGTAAGGAGGGCGGGGGTGGGACGTTATTTTCCGGAGTTCAGCCCCGGGGCAGCTCCGGCTGAAATGAATCCCTGCTTAGGCATGGGATCATCATTACAACGATGCTCAGGCATGACTGGTCGTTATTCGATTGCACACGTGATGTGATGTGTGTGTGCGTGCGTGCGTATGGCACATTGGCATGCGCGGTTTGACCGCACCGTTATATTCTAGCCCTTGTTCCGTTATTAATATCTGGCTCTCGCAAAGCAGATGAGCACATGGCAATAGATTGTTTTTATCGTCACGCTCGGTCGTTGCTAAATCCACTGCTGGATGGATAGCCCCCCCCCCCTCAACCCCCAAGTCTCCTCCTCCCCGTCTCCTCCTCCGCGGGCGAAAATCTCGGACGCGCTCCACTCCTTCGCCGCCGTTGCGCGATGGACATCTGCGAGTAAAGAGCTTCGCGGCTCATCGGATTTATCCAGTAACAAATGTAAACAACGACAACAACAACAAGAATCTGATTATGTGATGACTCCTCGTCGTCGTCAGTCACTCCCCGCGTTGGCGACGTGGCCCTGCCCAAGTCGAGTTTACCCTTCGCGTCCCTTATCGAATGACGTGGCGTACATTTGTCTTTGTTACAAACAAACAACAAACTCAGGAGCAGAATCCGGTCGTTGGTCTGCGACGGGCAAATCAGAAGAGGCGGCTATCAATTGTCACGCTCGACTCACTGTGCTCCAGTACTCAGAGCACTAAAAGTAATCTGCCTTTAAAAATATATAATTGTATCATAATACAATGCGAAGATGATGTGTATTGTGAGGATTTCACGAACGTAAAATGTTCTCTAGGATTTATCGAATGTTCTGGCGAAGAAATTGCATTGATAGGAGCACAAGTTGAAAAGTTTGGGCAATTGTAGTCGTCTCCAGCACGTTTAAATTCAATTCCACATGTATTTGTTACACGGAAAATCCCGCTACAGCCAGCTACCCAGCTAGTTTCGGTGGCAACCTGCTGCAGCCCCTTGACAACAACGGAGTCGCTGTTGGTGGTTGGTGGTGAGGAACCCAGCCAGCAGCCAGCCAGAAACCTGATGCAAAGATTTTCTTAATAGTCGTATGTTGGTTTGATATGAGCATTGGCGCACTGGCTTACGTGCTAAGTTATAAACTAAAAGTATAAACTAAACTATTTTTTTATTTAAAGCTTTCGTGACTGCAGGGATTCATATTCTTGGTTCTTTCGGTAAAGTCACGTAGAAGGGAAATAATAAAATTGAAATAAAAAATATAAAACAATATTATTTCCCTTCTACGTGACTTTACCGAAAGAACCAAGAATATAAACTATTTTTTATTTTACCGGGTAAGGCCCCACTGAACTATATCGCTCTTTTTCAGAAACGACCTGGCTATCAAAAACGATCGCTCAATGAAGTGGCTTATCACGTGGAAATTCATAGCAGCCAAATACTCTAAACGAGTGATGTGATTTTAAATGTGGAACGGAAAAAAATCCAGAGGACCCTGGGAGAAAAATCCACGCGACCACGGAGAGAGAAAGACGTGAAATCTTCAAATATACAGCAGCAGGCGTCAGGGACGGCATCGAACCCACGGCCTCCTGTATACCAAGCGAGGTAGTTAACATCTCGCCACCGTGGCGCCCTCACCTGGTTACGAGCCAGGTGACCTGAGTTCGATTCCTGAATAATCGCTGAACCCCTCCTGCATCCCCCCCCCTCCCCACACTTTGCACCAACTCGTACGAGCCGCCCTTCGACCTTTGCCCCCCGTCTCCTGGTCAAGTGACGTCAGCTCTCCTCTGGCCACGTGCGCGACCTTGAGATCCGAGTGTGCAGGCGGTGCAACTGCACCGGCGCCCACGTGGCCAAACTGTCCAAGAGGGTGGGGGCGAGAGGGGTCCCTATTGCATCCCTTGCACCACGGTCCATGCCAACCACGTGGCCCCATTGGCCTTACAGAGAGCTCCATTGCCTATGGGATCTTTTTTTTGCCGGTACAGGTGTCAAGCTGATGACAAAAGAAGACGTTCCTATAGATACAACTGCTCAAGCCCAGCTAATAATGCTTTAATCTAGATTTGAAGATCTGCCGTGCTTGCGTCTTACTTGTAGCCTCCACTCTATACTTTTGTTTTTTTCGGTAAAGTCCCGTAGGTAAAAAATAAATTAAATTGAAATGAAAACAACTAAATTAAATCACGACGTTTCGGAAGCAACACAAGCCTCCGTCTTCAGGTGGAACCGCCACAGCAAAATTGCTGTAGTGAATAAAGAGAGCTGTTTAGAGAATCGTGATTATACTCCCCCTACCCCACACCCCACCCTCCCTGTCTCTACTCCCTGGCTCCCCCCCCCTTCTCTTGCTTATATGGCCTCTTGTTGCAGCAGCCCCTTTTGCCCACTTCAGCAATTGTTTCTTGCTGTGGTTGTCCCACCTGATGACGGACGTTTGTGTTGCGCCCGAAACGTCGTGATTAAATTTATTTTATTTAATACCTACGTGACTTTACCGAAATAACCAAAGAGTGATAATGCTTTGCTCTGATATACTTTGTGCTGTTCGCCGTTTAGGGGTTGTTCTCTGGTCTTGAAGAAGGCTCAATCGGTTTTAAAGACAACGCGTATATGATTATAATCAGAGCATGTCTGTTTGCACATGTTGACACAAGCACGTGTGGTTAATGCAGACTTGATGCCTTGCAATAGGTATCTATTTGGTGTTTGAACATCTTAACACCTCCTGTTTTATTGCCGGAAAGGGCTAAAGCCGATTATTTTTTTCTTCAACAATTTATTTGCAGAAAAACACGACGACCTACGCCGACACCCATGAAGCTGCGCAAAGACTCGCCGATTTACAAGCTGAATTCATCGACTTGCACAGACACCCATAGACCTACACAGAGGCTCATGCGCTTGCAGAGAAACACGTGTGCGCAGACACCCATTGACTTACACAGTGGCGTAACTTACTCTTAGGTTTTTTCGGTAAAGTCACGTAGGTAAAAATTAAAATTAATAAAAGTAAAATAAAAAAAATCACGACGTTTCGGAGGCAACACAAGCTTCCGTCTTCAGGTGGAACCGTCACAGTACGATTGCTGTATCAAGTATTACTTGATACAGCAACCGTGCTGTGACGGTATCAAGTATTACTTGATACAGGAATCGTGCTGTGACGGTTCCACCTGAAGACGGAAGCTTGTGTTGCCTTCGAAACGTCGTGATTTTTTTTATTTTACTTTGATTAATTTAATTTTTACCTACGTGACTTTACCGAAAAAACCTAAGAGTATGAATCCTTGCAGTCACGAAAGCTTCAAATCTAGAAGTAGCGTAACTGTCGAGTGCACAGGCGGTGCAACTGCGCCGGATCTCATGCCACCGCGATACGCCACGAAGCCTCGAGTAGAGTTTGATGTTCACGGGAATTTGAAAGGATCAGCGGCACCAAGGCCATTCGCCTGCCTTACATGCAGGGTGGCCTCTGTGACCACAGTTGGGGCATTTGGTTTGCGTTCGGCGCTGTGAGTGCGTGAGGGATGCGGATTTGCTATGCGGAGTCGATCTCTGCGTGTGTCTCCACGTGGGGAGCGGTGGTGCAACGGTTAGCGCAACTGCGCTGCAAAACCCCGGCAACCCGAGTTAGATTCCCGCTCGCGGCCAACACCAGTGACGATAATTATCTGAACGGTCCTGGGCCTCGCCTAGGTCGACTCGGCCTTAAATTAGTACCCGGTGCTGTGTGGAAACATCGCCCCTGTGGGAGACAACGGCGGTCGGGAGTGATGCTGCCCACCCAGCCCGCTCGTGTGCCGTGCCGATCTTCATAGGTGCTCGCGAACAGCACCTGCCCCTACAGTCTGCTGAAGGTTATGCACGGGAGGATATGTCTTTGTGTGAGCCTGGATATGCGGTGGTGCGGTGTTGGTGTGCTGGGGTTTGTGGATGCGAGTGTAAGGGGAGGCGTGTAAATGTGTCTGTGCGGGATGTGAGTTGGTGTGTGTGGTGGGGGGGGGGCGTGAGTGGGTACGGGTGCGTGCCTGTGTGTGTGTTGACGTGCACGTTTCTTCAGCGAAGAAAAAACATCACTCCGGAAAATCATGGAATTCAGACTCCAAATAGGGGTTCGTCTCAGTTGAGTTCGATGCCATGCGGGGGCATTCATTCGGGGGTCCGTGCCCCCCTCTCCATGTACCCCCCCACCACATCGCTCCCTATGCAGAGGCTGTTATATATCTCACGCAAGGGGTTATGAACACATTGTGGTTTATTGACCATACTTCACCACAATAGTTAGGGATGTTTAGTCAATTAACAGCCGTACGAAAGAAGGAGAAGAAGTCAGTTGACGCTTTCCAACACGAGGTATAAGATTGTGGTATAAGATTGTGGTGCAATAATATGTTTGATAAAACAGCGCCTTCTTGTACTTTGCACCACGATCGTGTTTTTGTACTGCTTGTAGCTGCAACGTTCTTGCCCCGTGCCCCCTACTGGACATCTGTGGGAAAAAGAGCTTTATAGCTAATCGGATTCCTTCTGCAGTATAAATAAAATAATCTGATTCTGATAAGCCTCGTCGGCCAAGGTGATGACGTCACAAGGCGATGACGTCACACGCCACGCGTTCGCCTGTCACCGTGACCATGTGACTTGGAACGTAACACTGACGTAACGCTAATCTCGCTTGTTACATACAGGGACCTCTCATGTTCTGCAGATGTAGATGCCACTGATTCTTCACGTTGTGTAGATGTAGATGCCACTGATTCTTCATATTCTACTGATGTAGATGCCACTGATTCTTCACGTTCTGCAGATGTAGATGCCATTGGTTCTTCACGTTCTGCAATGTAGATGCCACAGGTTCTTCACGTTCTGCAGATGTAGATGCCACTGGTTCTTCACGTTCTGCAGACGTAGATGCCACTGGTTCTTCATGTTCTGCAGATGTAGATGCCACTGGTTCTTCACGTTCTGTAAATGTAGATGCCACTGGTTCTTCATGTTCTGCAGATGTAGATGCCACAGGTTCTTCACGTTCTGCAGATGTAGATGCCACAGGTTCTTCACGTTCTGTAGATGTAGATGCCACTGGTTCTTCACGTTCTGTAGATGTAGATGCCACTGGTTCTTCACGTTCTGTAGATGTAGATGCCACTGGTTCTTCATGTTCTGCAGATGTAGATGCCACAGGTTCTTCACGTTCTGCAGATGTAGATGCCACAGGTTCTTCACGATCTGTAGATGTAGATGCCACTGGTTCTTCATGTTCTGTAGATGTAGATGCCACTGGTTCTTCACGTTCTGCAGATGTAGATGCCACAGGTTCTTCACGTTCTGTAGATGTAGATGCCACAGGTTCTTCACGTTCTGTAGATGTAGATGCCACTGGTTCTTCACGTTCTGTAGATGTAGATGCCACTGGTTCTTCATGTTCTGTAGATGTAGATGCCACTGGTTCTTCATGTTCTGTAGATCTAGATGCCACTGGTTCTTCATGTTCTGTAGATGTAGATGCCACTGGTTCTTCATGTTCTGTAGATCTAGATGCCACTGGTTCTTCACGTTCTGTAGATCTAGATGCCACTGGTTCTTCACGTTCTGTAGATGTAGATGCCACCACCGCCATCTATTGCGCGCCGGTTGAACTTACGACTCTCGGTCCGAACAGGCAACTGGACATACGGACAAGGTTTGTTCGTATCTCTGAAAGTTCGTAAGTCGAATTGTCATAAGTAGATGAGTCCCTGTACAGCACCTCCGAGGACAACACGCACGTTGGGACGCATTGTTATGAAAATCGTGCGCACGCAATGATATTTCTTCCTTGCTCATCGAAAATCGTCACCAACCACCACCAGAGGCGCAGTGTAGGGCTGAACGATTAATCGATTTCAAATCGAAATTTGAAACAATGCTATTATCAAATCGCAAAGGCTGCGATTTGAAAAGTCCTCTTACTTTCTTATTGGAATAGTTTTATTTTTAATTATTATAACCTTATTTATGTAACTTAACCATTGTGCTCTGTTTGATTGTTCTATTTCAATTAAGACTTTTTAATAAATACATCCTTGCATTAGAATAGATAGAGCAGTTCATATTTTGAATGGTATCACGTGGTAACGCTCCATCACATGTTTTAAATCTATTACACAGTGAATATTGAACTGAAGCTTGACTTACATTTTTTTTATCGCAAATCAAATCGCAATCGCAATATCTGTCAGAAACATCGCAATTAGATATTTCCCCAAATTGTTCAGCCCTATCGCAGTGGCCGCAGTGCACTTGATTGTGCTGAACCGCGTTCGATTTCCCGGCACGGCAGATATCCGCCATCAGTGTCGGTGATCTAAGAGCGCTTCGCTTCGAACGCGCACTTGAACCGGCGTGGTGAAGTATGGTCAAATCTTCCCCCCCCCCACCCCCTCCTGTGTCAACCCTTCGAGTGAGGTGGATAATTGCCTCGAGAAGGCCGTGGGCAATAATAGCTACCGCTTGGGGAGGCTTTCATCCAGCAGTGGTCTTGACAAAGGAGCTGTAGATTAATAATATTCATTGTTAAAATGCACGAAAGACGACTGAAGGCCGTTGGCTTGGGGTTATGTATTTTCATTCGAACCGAAAGTGGTCGATAACGTTATTCCGTTACGGGGTTGGACGCGACTAGCAGTGCAACTGGGATGGTCCCGCAGACAAATGTCTTGGCTCGATAATGTCCACGTTGTTTAGTTCGCTCTGTGACCGCAGAAGACTGCCTCACCACCGATACAGTGCGGTTGGTCATGCGTGCAAGTCACATACGCAACCACGCCACCCACGCCGCCTCTGCGCCACCAGTGCTGATTCCCACCACCAGTTCCAGCACCAAAGACAAAGATCCCCCGTATAGCCTCAACAGGGCAAGTGCTGTTAGCGAGTAGCACCGATTAGGGCCGGAACGACACACGATGGGGTGGGTGGTCAGGACCACGCCCGGCCGCCTTTGTCTCCCCAGTGGCGATGTTCACACACCGCACCAGGTACTAATTTGCGGCTGAGTCGACCTAGGGGGGGACCGGGACCGGTTCATATGTTCGTTCTAACCGCTACACTACCGCTCCCCAATCACCACCACTACCAGCACCACCACCACTGCCGCCCACATTGTTGTTATCACGTCCACACCACCATAATCATCATCATATCCTTCCATCTTCATCACCACAACCACCACCACGACTGCCCGTATAATCAAATATCACCACCATCATCATCATATATCACCAATAACTCTACCACCATCACCACAACCAGGACCTCCCATGCATGTGCTTCACTCCATCACCACCTCCAACATCACCACCAACACAAGCAACGCCAGGATTCCTCCGCACAACAAAGATCCCCCGTATAGCCGTTAACAGACTTGGGGCAACCACCACCACCATCAGAACGTCTACATGCACCACCACCCCTCCACCCTAACTCCACCACTAACCACACTTACTCCACCACCACCACCCTTACTCCACCACCACTATCACCACCCTTACTCCACCATCACCACCCTTACTCCACCACCACCATCCTTACTCCACCACCACCCTTACTCCACCACCACCACCCTTACTCCACCACCACCACCACCCTTACTCCACCACCACCACCACCACCCTTACTCCACCACCACCACCACCCTTACTCCACCACCACCCTTACTCCACCACTACCACCACCCTTACTCCACCACCACCATCCTTACTCCACCACCACCATCCTTACTCCACCACCACCCTTACTCCACCACCACCACCCTTACTCCACCACCACCACCCTTACTCCACCACCACCACCACCACCACCCTTACTCCACCACCACCACCCTTACTCCACCACCACCACCCTTACTCCACCACTACCACCACCCTTACTCCACCACCACCACCCTTACTCCACCACCACCACCCTTACTCCACCACCACCACCCTTACTCCACCACCACCCTTACTCACCACCACCTACTCCACCACCACCCTTACTCCACCACCACCACCCTTACTCCACCACCACCACCCTTACTCCACCACCACCACCCTTACTCCACCACCACCACCCTTACTCCACCACCACCTTACTCCACACCACCACCCTTACTCCACCACCACCACCCTTACTCCACCATCACCACCCTTACTCCACCACCACCACCACCCTTACTCCACCACCACCACCCTTACTCCACCACCACCACCCTTACTCCACCACCATCACCCTTACTCCACCACCACCACCCTTACTCCACCACACCACCCTTACTCCACACCACCACCACCCTTACTCCATCATCACCACTCCACCACCACCCTTACTCCACCACCACCACCCTTACTCCACCACCACCACCCTTACTCACCACCACCACCACCCTTACTTCACCACCACCCTTACTCCACCACCACCCTTACTCCACCACACCCTTACTCCACCACCACCACCCTTACTCCACCACACCACCTTACTCCACCACCACCACCCTTACTCCACCACCACCACCCTTACTCCACCACCACCACCCTTACTCCACCCACCTTACTCCACCACCACCACCCTTACTCACCACCACCACCCTTACTCCACCACCACCACCCTTACTCCACCACCACCCTTACTCCACCACCACCACCACCCTTACTCCACCACCACCCTTACTCCACCACCACCACCCTTACTCCACCACCACCACCACCACCCTTACTCCACCACCACCACCCTTACTCCACCACCACCACCATCATCGCGCCGTCCACGCCTCCTTCTCCTCCTCCCACGCGCCGCGTGGAATGCGCGCCCCGCACCCCCCACACACGCGCGCGCGCCACTGACACACGGCACGCAGGACACGCTGCTGCTGCTGCCGCCACCACCACCACTCATGTGCTCATGTGCACGGGGCATCAACCCAGAGCTCGCGGCTGTGTTACAGCGCTGCGTGCCCGTTCGCGGGGGTCGGGGGGGGGGGTAGAAACAATTACGACCAATTACCGGGCAGAAACGAACGCGATAGCGCGATCATCATCAACACTCAAGTGTCGAGGTTCATCTTCGCGTGATAGTACACCCCCGTTAGTTTTGCGTTGCGCTCATCGCACTCGTGCGCTGATACAGGCGGACAGAATGAGGCACGGATGAGGGTAGAGCGAGCGGTCGGCAGCGAGTTTTAAGGTTGGGCTGCTGCGATTCATGAGCAAGCGTGCGTGGCTGGCGGTGGTGGTGGGGAGGAGGAGGAGGAGTAGGAGGAGGAGGATCGTTGCTGTCGCCGGAAGAGAGATCGCATCGCCCGTTCGGGGAGAGAGCTGGGACCAGGGCTCAGCCGAGCAAGGGTCTCCGTCGATTCGCCGGTGAGTTCTGAGAGCCGCAGGTGAGACGTGAAGAGAGAGAGAGAGAGTGGGAGAGGCGTGCCGGGGATGGAGAGAATGGTGGGATGGGGATTGAGCCGGGTGGGTTACGAGTCGCGGTGTTGAGTCCCGGTTGGAGTAAAAAAAAGTGAGCGGCTCCATTGCAGCGTGCAACACGGTTTTGTGTTTGCGTGTAAGTGTGTGTAGGTGTGTGTCGTGTGTGGTGGGTGTAGGTGTGTGTGTGTGTGTGGTGTGTGTGGGTGTTGTGTGTGAGTGTTGTGTGTGTGAGTGGTGTATGGATAGGTGTGTGTCGTGTTTGGTTTGTATGTAGGTGTGAGTGTGTGTGTAGGTGTGTGGTGTGTGTGTAGGTGTGTGTCGTGTGCGGTGTGTTTAGGTGTGGGTGTGAGTGTAAGTGTGGGTGTGTAGGTGTGTGTCCTGTGTGGTGGGTGTAGGTGTGTGTGGTGTGTGTAGGTGTGTGAGTGTAAGTGTGTGTGTAGGTGTGTGTAGGTGTGTGTGTGTTGTGTGTGTCGTGTGTGTGGGGTGTGTGTGTGTCGTGTGTGTGTGGTGTGTGTGTGGTGTCTATGTGGTGTGTGTGTAGGTGTGTGTCGTGTGTGGTGGGTGTAGGTGTGGGTGTGTGAGTGTTGTGTGTGTCGTGTGTGGTGTGTGGAGTGTGTGTAGGTGTGTGTGGAGTGTGTGTAGGTGTGTGTCGTGTGTGGTGTGTGTAGGTGTATGTCGAGGCGTTCGTGGACGTGAATATGAGGAACGCAGACACCCAATTTCGATTCCCGGCCACGGCTTTACAGCGCCGCCTGAAATCTTCCTGGCCCTGTGCATCCCCTAGCTCGACTCAACCTTAAATGAGTCGTACCTGGTTCGGTGTGTTAACACCAGCGCTGGGGAAACAAAGGTGGCAGGGCGTGGTGCTGACCACACGACCGACTGATGCACCGTCCCGGCGTGCATTGTACACAGGGCTGTGTACACAGGGCTGTGTACACGTGTGAGTAGTGTACCCCTTGTGTCCATTGTTCTCTACGCGACTGCTACGTTGCCAACACGATGGCCAAACACTCAATTCGGCGTACAAGCGTCCGTTCGTCTATCGTCTAGATGCGTGTATGTACTTACCCCCCCCCCCTTACACGTGCTAGCCTACGCGTAAACACTCATTACCACTGGTCCGCTCGCACGTGTCACCCTTTGTACGCAACTGACGTGCGAAGCCAACGTTGTGGTGGCGTGTGCCTGCAAATCATTGGGCCATCTCCGGGGCCCAACGTTGTGGCACCGCATCTCGCTTTTGGCTGCCACTCCGCCGTTAGTCGCGGCCGCTGGCAATCGTCCCTTCCGAGTTTACTCTTCTCGAACACGCGGTCGATGTGATGATGACTGTGACTCGCGTGCACGCGTTCTTCCAGTCCACGTCGCTCATCTCCCTCCTGTCTGTCTGTCTCACTCCCAAGTTACGCCTTCGAGAGATGCGCGGCCCTTCTCACATTTGCATTTCGTGGTGGAAATGTTTCTGCTGAGCCATGTCATCATTTAAAATTGAATGAGTTACAGGCCACTTTCGGACCCCGCTGCTGGATGAATGAGGGCCTTCCCACGCAGGGCGAGTAGTGTTGGAGGTGGTGGGGGGCGTTTGACCATATCTCACCACGCTGATCAGTGCGGGTTGGTGAAAGCGGGGAGCATAGAGAGTAGAGCACAACAACAGTGACTGCTTGGCTTCCGAGATCTGGTTGCATTCTGGTTGATTCGGTCACGCGCAATTGCACGTGTACAGTACAGTACTATGTTGTGCAGTATTGAAAAATGCAAGGTACTAGTATTTTTTTTCAAATGAAGGTCCCAACTTTTAAGTGTGACAGAGTAGCTTAATTTGATTGCACAGCCTCCAAACACACCGGATGCAACATTTTGGCAGCTGATGAACACCTTCAAACGGTGGGTCTTCGTGTGTAACGCGAAGTGCATATACGAGATGCTGTGGTGGGTATCATCTGAGTGAGAGCGATGTGGGTCGTGGCAGCGCAGTGCAATACTAACCTAAGCGAGCCGAGTTTGATTCCCGGCCACGGCTAGCATCAGTACCGAGTGACATCTGAACCGGTCCTGACACCCAGTCCACCTTCCCTTCACCTACCTACATTGACCAGAGCGTGGTGAAGTATGGTCAAACAACTCCCCATCAGTGACAAGGCACAAGGGAAGCCGTCTCCAGCAGGGGATTGACAGAGGGCTGTAACTTCCCTATCAGTAAATTATAACTCTCCAAAAATATTCTAACGTGCAATCGTATAACACGGTGTATAGCCAATGATTGTTTTTGCAAATTTGGTGCAGCGTTTCTGGCATTAGATAATTGAGTTGGGGTTATATTCGATGGACAGCATAGTTATGGGATGGCTCGAAGTATTATTCCAGTATAGAAAATAGGTTGGTGACAGAATGACTCTGCAGAGTGTGAGTCTTGCTTTCCTCGTATTTGTGTGGCTACTCTCTAAGCACTCCGCTCTCGAGATAAATAAAATACATCTGAAAAGCAAAAAAAAAGAGTCTAATTTTCCGTTGATCAGCTATGGAAGTTCCATATCGCCATGGCAGGGTGGTGTAATTTTACTGATTACAGAGCCAATGACATCAACAATCTTTGGAGGTACTTTCATTGCACGATCAATAATTATGATTTATGAGCGGTTTCTTTGGGAGAGACCGCGGAGAGTACAATGTCAATGTTTTTTTTTAACTCTCACCCTTCACTTATCCGACAACTTGATTTGATTGGCCGTGTTGGGTGCTGGAGGATTATAATTAAAGCGCATAAATATTATACTTACACAATCTAACGCCAAAAAAACTGATGGCAATTATAGTAATCACTAATGGCATCCCTAATAGAGGTTTTTTGGGTTAGATCGCGTAAATATAAATGTGTCGTTAAACACGCCACCACCCTCCGCAGCCAATTGGTAACCGAACGTGCCAATTCGTCACTAGTACAGCACACCGGTGTGTTGGAGAGCAAATCCACAACATCTACAATCCGAGTACGACGTTTTGCCAGTAATTACAACCGGCATCATCAGGCGGAAGCCAGATTTTCTGGAGAAATCCTCCTGTTCCGTTCCTTAAATAGAGGGATACACGTGACTACGTCACTTGTGATGATGACGTCATTAAACCTGCCAATAGTATCGTCATCATCATCATCGTGATAAAATGTATCACGTGTAATTCACACACGCACGTGCCAATGCGAATCGTCCAGCAACACGTCCACAGTTGTGTTCTAGGAGTGGTGGCGCAGGAGTTAGCGGGCTTGCACACGGATGCCGTGAGCCTCACCAATTCGAAGCCTGGCAATCCGGGTTCGATTCCCGGCCGTGGCTGAACGTGAGTGGCGTGGTATCTAAACCGGTCCTCGGCTCCACTGCGTGGTGAAGTTTGCTCATGCAACCTTCCTTCAATGGCATGGGGAGGCCATCATCCAGCAGTTGATTTTTAGTATCCTGCTCCGTTACCGCACTCGATAGGAGCCAATCTAAAGCGGTCAGGATGACTAAAACTAAACTGCTCAAACGAAACTATTTTTTATTTTACCGGGTAAGGCCCCACTGAGCTATGTAGCTCTTTTTAAGCAGCGACCTGGCTCTCAATAATGACAGCTCAACGAAAGTGGCTGACCACGTGGAAATTTATAGCAGACAATTAACTGAGCACACGTTGGCTCTCAATGTGGAGCGATAAACCGGAGGGCCCGGAGAAAAATCCACGCGACCACGGGGGAGAGAGACACCGCAAACTCCAAATTTACAAGCGTCAGGGTCGGGATCGAATCGACTACCTCCTGTATACCAGACGAGGTAATTAACATCTCCTAGCCACCGTGGCGCGTCTGATCTAGCACTCCCTAATTCGCTCTAGTCACCCACTCATCGGTGGTTAGTTGCCCTCCTTATCACTCATCTATAGCTACGGCCATGGATACTGGTCCTGTGAAGTCCGCTCATTAATTAATCCACTCACTGTGTGCAACCACCATCGCCACCACCACACTGCAGGTCACAACAACACACTTCCTCATGCACTCACTCGCAGACTCACTCATCCACTCACCCAGTCACTCGCCCACTAACCCACTCACTCACTCACCCACCTACTCACTCACTCACCCATCCGCTTATTCGCTCACCCACCCACTCACTACACCGCAGGTCACAACGCCTCTCTTTCTGCTGCTTCACTCGCACCGCTCCACTTTGCAATTTCCCTGCAATCACCGTCTCTTTCCCTAATGTCTTAAAACCTTGCGCAATTAAAATAAGCGAGTGACACTGCTATCTATTGCGACTTCTTTAACAGTGCTGTTTGTGGCTAACCGATGGGCGTTTTGGGCCTGTGCTCAATCATAGCCCTGTTTTTTTTTAAGGGCTGTGAATTTTCATTATTATAATTTTTACGAACAAATGGAACGGCGTTATTTTTTACTGTAAACCCGCTGCAAGCTATTTCTTTCAAATGTATCGAATATAACTCGTTTAAAGTGAAGCCACGTTAAACATAATGCGTTAGACCACGACTAATAAAATTGATAGACCCATGATGATAATAACTTTTAACGTATAGAAACAGCTACAAAAATACTTAAAGCCCAGGAAATTCATCTTAAATAATGATAAACAATTTTTTTCCAGCCTGGTTTTTAAGGCAGGCACTGAGTTCGTTTCACTGTCTCCCTTCCAACAGAACATTGTTCCACAGAAGACACAACAAGCGCTAACATACACATATATATAACGACATCATTTACCTCCAGCCCTTTGCAAATCTACTGCTAGTGAAATGGCTCCACACGCCATCATCACGATCTTTTGACCATACTTCACCACACTGGTGAGCGCCGTTAGTGAAAGCGGGGTGGTCAGCAGTCGCTCACCGTCGATGCGAACCATGGCCAGGTCGCTGGGGTCATAGTGCAGGCCGCCGGGGTCATAGTGCAGGTCGTTGGGGTCATAGTTCAGGTCGCCGGGGTCATAGTGCAGATCGTTGGGGTCATAGTTCAGATCGCCGGGGTCATAGTGCAGGTCGTTGGGGTCATAGTTCAGATCGCCGGGGTCATAGTGCAGATCGCCGGGGTCATAGTGCAGGTCGCCGGGGTCATAGTGCAGGTCGTTGGGGTCATAGTTCAGATCACCAAGGTCAGTGCAGGTCGCCAGGGTCATAGTGCAGTGCCATAATCACTGGCCCCCACCGCTTTGCGCAATTCTCAATTTAAAAAAATAATGGCCATACATAGCTTTGCCGCACTTTTGTCAAGAGTCTTGAGGTTTTGTGAGGTTTTCCTGTATAAGGCGGGGGTGGGGTGGAGGAGGTGGGGTGCATGCATGCAGGATCCGTTCAGCAGTTACTCGGCCACTGATGTTATCCGCGGCTGGATATTGCACTCAGGTCGCCGTGTCAAGAATGTATTGCGCTCACCGCTGTGCTCGTCTAACGACAACAATACGAATTTGATTAGCATTCACAATGCCGATGCTAAGTACTAATTCTTAAGGCTCATCATTGCTGCCGCCGCTGCTGCTGTTGTTGTTGTTTGTTTTTTGTCGTCCTTCGCAGCTCTACGCGGGACAAAGGAATCTCGACTTCTTGCTGCCCCGGGCGAGAGACACCAACCCAACCGGCCGCTTGAACCACCACCACCACTCCAACCTCGCGGTCTCCCTACCCCCACACCCTTCCACGCCGTGCCCTCGGGGGTGCGCCCCTAAACCGATGAGGAATGACCCTCGTGCTGCCTGTGAGCGGGGTCGGGGGACTGCCCGCAGAGCCGGCCCCCGCCTGGGAGGCCCCCTCGGAGTTTGGACAGCAGCTGTGCGAGCGAACGTACCCCGACGGCCACACTCCCGGTATGGCCACGTACGGCGCGAATGAAGTTCACAAAGCGTACACACATACACACGTGAGTCACCGTCCCGTCGCCCCCCCCCCCCAACCCGCGACCCTGTAACCCGTGAGTCACACAGGATGTGCGATTTGCGTGCGCCATGATGAGTGCGGTCATTGGGGGGGGGGGGGGGGGGTGAGGAATGTGTGGGGGAGCTCGCGTAAGCGGTTGGTGCGCCTACGTATGGTGCGAAAGAAGTTCGACACATATACACACAACATACATACACTGTACTACAATGAACTATGGCAAACCGGGTGACCTCCTTGGTTTGATTGTCAAAGACAAGGCGACACGAATTATTTAACACACCGCACTGGGTATTATTAAATGACTGAGTCGAGCTAGGGGAGGCCTAGGACGGGGTCAGATATCTCTCGCCACTAAGGTCAACTGTGCTGGATTTGTAGAGCAGGGCACCAACCTTGATGCACACGTGGACACACACACACACGGCAAATGATTATATTGTTAAACAAGGGTTTGAGATCCCATTGAGATTAAATAAATATTAGGGTTGAGTTTCATATCTAAACATTTCAGGTGTAAAACATTTTTAGCAAAATTGGATATATTCTCCGATTTGTGGATGGTTTGCATCGTATAACAATTTAACGTGGCAACAAAAGTGACGTCAACCGATGCCACGTGGCACCACTTTTGGAGGGAAAAGTGTGGACGCGACACACCATGTTAGTGATGTCATTTCCTGCGACGTTCCGTTATCGGATCATTCCGAGAAAAAAAGAAAATAAATTCCAGATAATCCAAAATGTTGGATCTAGGTCTGATTTTCAAATTATTGTTTTTATAAATCCAAAACTTTAAATATTCTCACGAATGCAAGGCTTGCACTATAGTAATTTCTCCTTTGATAATGCATCACATCCTCACTAAATCTCTTAGATTCGTTCAGAATGCTTCTTCTTTTCAAAGTAAAGCAGAGTGCCAGGGGAAAGCCCCACACGTCTAAGGGGACAACATTCTCTATATATTAATAAATGTAACCTGCACATTGACACATATATATAGACCACTGATACTGGTAGGAACCTCTGGTTACACCAGCCCACAGGGGATTATTGTGTCTGTCCGTCCGTCGTGCAGGGAGGGGCTGGGTGGGGAGGGAGGGGTTGGGTGGGGAGGGTGGGGAAGGGCTAGGTGGGGAGGGGCTGGTCACCCCGTGGTGCCCTTATAAAACTCAACGTTTAACCTACTCACGCCGGCTTGTGCCCGCCCTCACAGTCGGGCATATTTGCGGAATACACCACGCCGCCGTTGACCTTGGCCATTGACCGAGCAACCCAACGTTCCTACCAGCTCCCTCCGCAGGAATGTGTTATAACGTTACAGTGCGAACTCACTGCACTATGAACCCGGCTAACCTGCATTTGATCGTTAACCATGGCTAGCATCAGTGGAGAGTTATATCTGAACCAGTCCTGGGCCTCCCCTTGGCCGACTCAGCCTTAAAATAGTACCTCGTGTGGTGTCAAAATATCAGCACTGGGGAGAGCAAGGCGGTTGGGCGTGATGCTAACCACACCACCCCCTCATGTGCTGATGTTGACCTCAATAGATTAACAGCACTTGCCCCAACGGTCTACAGGTAATAGGGGATTTGTTTGGATGTGTGCCTGTGTGTGTATGTATTCTGTGTGAATTGTTGGGAGCGGTGGTGTGAACCCGGCGTCCCGCTCACGGCCAACACCAAAATGAGTAGCTGGTGCGGTGTGTAAACATCGCTACTGGGGAGACAAAGGCGGCCGGGCCTGGTGCTGGCCACCCACCCCCCTCGTGTGCTGTGCTGGCCTTCATAGGTGCTCGCTCATCGCACTTGTCCCAATAGTGTGTTCAGGCTATATGGGGATTTTGTGCCTTTTTTATGTACGCATATCTATGTGCATGTACGAATTGTGTGATGACCCCGTGTATGTGTGTATGCATAATCCATGTGTGTATCCACGTCTATGCGTGTGTACGTATTGTATGATGACCGTGTATGTGTGTATCCATGTCTACGTGTGTGTACATGCGTGTGTACGTGTTGTATGATGACCATGTATGTGTGTGTACGCATAATTATCCATGCGCGTGTCCACGTCTATGCGTGCGTACGTGTTGTATGATGACCGTGTATGTGTGTATCCATGTCTACGTGTGTGTCCGTGTGTGTGTACGTGTTGTATGCTGACTGTGTGTGTGTATGCATAATTATCCACGCGCGTGTCCACGTCTCTGCGTGCGTACGTTTTTGTACGATGACCCCCCGACGTGTGCGGTGTTGGCTGCCCTCTCCGCAGAGTCGGCGTGCGGTGAGCGCCTGGCCGTGCCGCTTCAGGGCGCCACCGAGATCACGACACTCAAGCGGAAGCACCGAGACTGTGCCCACCACGAAGGACACATGCCGAGCTGGCTGCACGGGGTACGTGCGCTACACAAATAATAACACTGGTCAACAAAAAACAACTTTTTTTCTGGCCTGGACTTTTTCAGGGTGCCGATTCCAGATCTGATCTCAGATTTGCTCTATCACATCTCATTTTTATGCTCTCGGCATACCCCATTTTCATTGATTTTACCCGAAATTAACTCTTGTCACTTATGATTGCAAGTTGTTGCGAGTCAGTGACTGCTTTAGTGTTAAAATATGGTGCTGTATTTTTAAGATAGTGTGTTATAATATAATTTTATGTAGATATCCACATTTATTTAATATTTTTCTTCTGCAGGTTTGATTGAAAATGCAATATTTTATATCTCAAAAACCTGATGTGATAGCCAGAAAAAGTGTGTTGACCAGTATAATTTATATGATTTTTTCTATATATGCATATACGGATATGTGTGAATGTATGCACGGTACGCCATAGGGCGCTATGATGGCGAGATGTTGACTACCTCGCATGGTACGCAGGAGGTCGTGGGGTCGATCCCAACCCTGACGCCTGCAGCAGCAAGAAAAAAAACTTTTTTCTAATTTTCTTGCTGTGGATTTCACACCTGATAATGATTGCTTGTGTTGCAGTCGAAACGTCGTGAGAATTGTTATTGTTTTATATTTACATTATGTTATTATTTCCCTTCTACGTGACTTTACCGACAAAACCAAGAATATACATAACATACATTTTTACACGTAGGCTTTCGCGACCAATATTATTTATAATGAAGGTTTTTGGGTTACATCGCGTAAGTATAAATGTTATTGGCTTGATGTTGGCTGTAATTACCAGCGAAACGTCGAACTCAAATTGTAAATGTTGTGGATTTACTCGGCAACACACCGGTGGGCTGAAGTAGTAACTAATTGTCTGTGTCGGGTGGTGGAGGGTTAC
This sequence comes from Lethenteron reissneri, assembly GCF_015708825.2. NCBI lineage: Eukaryota > Metazoa > Chordata > Hyperoartia > Petromyzontiformes > Petromyzontidae > Lethenteron > Lethenteron reissneri. The sequence goes on from NC_083786.1 coordinate 9,278,539, forward strand.
GACACATGTATACTTACGCGATCTAACCCAAAAACATTTATTATGCATAACATACATGCTCACATACCTGGACCCAAGCTGTGACGCTGATACCACGTGCATGGCAGAATCTACTGCCCCCACAAATTAATATCCAATCACAGGCCAATATTTCCATCCAATCACAGCTCTTTACTTGGTTGCACGTCCCCGTCTCATCCAATCACAGGCGCTCCGTTGGGTCCTTTCCAATTCTCACTTCCCCAACCGACCAGTTGATGAAATGTCAAATGAACGCCATTACATTTAGATGTCGTGTAAGCTCAAGAGGTTATAAAAGCTTAAGCGTTACGGTTTAAAGGGTTACGCCAAGGGTTAAGGGTTTGGGGGTTTAAGGTTAGGGTTAAAGTTAGGATTTAGGGTTAGAGGATAGGCTTAGGGTTAAGTGTTAGGATGAGAAGTTTGGGGTTTAGGGGTTATGATGATGGCATGGTATTAGTGTTTAGGGGTCAGGATTATGGGTTAGCGGTTTAGGAGTTAGATGTATGGTTGTGGACATTGTACCTAAGACTGACTGACTTACCGTACATCTGTGGGGACGCAAGTCTCCGCCGAAGTAAATAGTGGTACACACACCATGTACATAGTGCAGACATGTACGTACATGCACGTACACACAATTACACGCACACACAATACATACCTGCACAAAGACACATCCCCCGCGGAGCCTACATAGACAATTGGCGTAAGTGCTGTTAGCGCCCAACCTATAACCGCTGGCACGGCACACACGAGGAGTAGTGTGGCCATAACTACGGCCATCCGCCTTTGTCTCCCCCGTGCTGCTGTATTACTCACTGCACCAGTCACTCCGTTATAGGGGAGGCCCAGCACAGTTCAGATAATCACCACTGATGTTGTTCGCCTTGGCCGGGATTTGAAGCCGGGTCTGGTGAGTTTGTCACGCAGTGCGACGAACTCACCAGCTAAACACGCGCATACTTACAGACATCCATGCACATACATATACACATATATGTAGCGTACAAGCTCCCCTGTATAGCCAGACAGACCGTCGGTGTCAGGGCTGTTAGCCGGCACCTATAAATGCTGCCAAGTCGCACGAGGTGGAGAGGGGGGTGATCAGACCCACGCCCCTCCATCTTTGTCTCCCCAGTGTTCATTTTTCCGTACTGCACCGAGCACTCATTTTCAATCGAGTCGACCTATACATACATTAAAGCACACACACACACACACACGCGGTGCAGTGCCTACAAAGACAGACACGCGCACATAGGGGTAACCAAAATAACCCACTTCCTCGTATTCAAGCGAATATTTTTCACCAGTTAACGGCGGGCAGGGGAGAATTGGGGGTGGGGTGGGTGGGGGGGGGCTTCATTTATTTAAATCTGTCCGCCTGTCTACGGTCCCACCGCCGTCGTGTCTCGTACGCGAGGTATCCACAATGCACCGCGACACCGAGGAACGAAATTACGCGCACACAGAAGTTAACCGTGCGGAGCATCGCACCGTGGGGGGTTCACAATTTTCTCGGGGGTGGGCTAGAACCCCTCCCCCCCCGTCCGTCCGTCCGCTGAATGGCCAGGGATAGGATTGCGTGCGTTATCGGGGTAGTGGTGGAGGCACCCATCTCTCTCCGCACGCGTCTGTCTCCCAAACCCACCCCCCCCCCACTCCTCCCCGCCTGTCTGTCCTCCGCCGGCTCTTAAGAAAATAAATCCGCGTTGCATGGTAATGCCTCCGTGGTGCCACGCGTGTCGCGTTAAGCAGATGCCTATGTAGAATTCCGTTTTTGGGGCCTTCCTTCCTTCCATTCACCCCCTCCTCCTCCCTCCTCTTACCGCACCACTTTTAATTTTAAACTCCTAGTGAGATGACAGAAGGGATGTGGACGATGTCGTGCGGATGAGAGGGGGAGAGAGGCGTCGATGAGAGGTGTGCGGTGAGATGAGAGAAGGGATGTGCGGACGAGATAGAGATGACAGAGACTAATTGGCTTTTTATGTTAATTAGCGCGCGTTAATTTATTTATTGAGGATTTGCATTTGAGCCGATGTTTGGGTCACCCGTATTTTCTTCGCCAATTCCCGGGGCCCCTTGAGCTGCTAGGGACCCTGAGCTCTCGCGTGCCTGGTTGGTTTATACCGAAGACAAAGATTCCCCCCACTCCCGTATAGCCTGTGTACACTGTTGGGTCAAGTGCTGTTTCCCTGCGTGGTGTGACCCGCACCTCTCTCCACCTTTGTCTCCCCGGTGCCGGCGTTCGCAACCGATAACAGCTCTTTAATTTATCTGATTTAACAACCGTGTTTAATTCATGCAGTGTTTTCTCTTTCGCACGTAACGTGGCCCGCTCGACTCTCAATTTAGATTGTCTTTTTTTTTCCTTGCCGTGTTTAGTCTTGTTGATTCCTTTCTTTTCAATTTGGTGACCCAGGAGGTCACACAGCTGAGACTGTCCTGGTCTCAGCATGACATCGACGATGGTGTTGATGATGATAATAACGAGCGTCCTTATTTGCGATCACGAGTGATGATAATGATGATGATCACAAACACCACCGCTATGATGACGATGATGATGACAGCTCTCATTGTTGATACTCGAGATGATAATGACGGGGGTGATGGTAATATTAATGATAAAAATAACGTCGACAAGTTGGGTGTTGGTGTTGCTGATGATTTCCGTTCTGCTTGGTCACCCAGTAAATCTTCACCGAGTCTCACGACTCGAGTTTTCAGGAGATTCCTGCCAAGTGTTCGGGGCACGAAGCTTGGCCGTGTCGAGATTCCAACCCAGAAATCTGCCGGCAATTAATGAGACGACTACGCAAACAGTTGCCTGCAATGCAGAGATCGCAAACGGGTTTTGATTCCTTACCCGTATCCGGCCGGGTACGGGTACCCGTTCCCTACCCGTACCCGTACCCTACCCGAAATGAGTGACAAACAGTTACTCACCAGTGACTCACGGCCTACCCGTACCCGTACCCGGCCGGGTATGGGGTAGGGTACGGGTATCGGGTACCCGGTTGCGACCTCTGCTGCAATGACGACCGCCAAACTAACAACGATGCCTTCGACTCTACCCCACCCCACCCCCCATCCAGGGCCTGTGCGTGCCTGAGGAGCGCCTACGCCTGCACAACCTCTCCATGCGCAAGCTGCAGCTGCTCGATGACCCCGAGGCGCTGCTCCGCCGCTCCGTTCTCATCAACAACCTCGTGAGACGTCTCCGCCTGGGCGCCGCCGCCGCCGCCGCCGCGGCCGCCGCCGCCTCCTCCTCCTGCTTCCCGCCTCCCTCGCCGGCCCAGGGCTGGCCGGTGCCCGCCACGGGGCCCTTTTCCAGCGGCTGGGAGTCGGCCTGCCTGGGGCCCTGGGGGCCCGGTCCCTGGACGTCGCAGGTGCCCGAGGCCCACTACCACTACCCCGAGGCCCCGGGGGGTCTCGCCGTGTCGAGCAAGAGGCCCCGCGTGGAGGACGAGCCGGACGGGGCGGTCGGCGGTGGCGGCGACGGGGAGGAAGACGCGGAAGAGGACGAGGAAGAGGAGGAGGTAGAAGAGGAAGAAGATGAGGAGGAGGATGAGGAGGAGGAGGATGAGGAGGAGGATGAGGAGGAGGAGGAGGAGGGCGGGGAAGGCGGTAGCATTTCGACATCCCGAGCGCAGCACCACCAACAACACCCACAGCATCAGCATCATCAACCTCATCAGCATCACCATCCTCCGCACATGCGCTTTTACCCGGTGCTCAATGCGTGCGGAGGCGGAGGAGGTGGAGGCGGACACTGCCCGGCTGCCAATCAGAACCACTACCATTACCACCACCACCATCACCACCACCATCACCACCACCATTACCAGCAGCAGCAGCAGCAAGGGCGAGGCAGCCTCGCGGACACGGCGCTGGAGGACGGAGCGGGAGATTACGGCGGCGCGAGCGTCGTTCCCGTGACGAATCACGGCTACGGGACGTGCGCCCCCTACACGGGGTGCGGATTCCCACTCATGTCCACACAGCAGCAGCAGCAGCATCATCATCAGCAACATCATCACCAGCAGCAGCAACATCATCATCAGCAACATCACCAGCAGCAACAGCATCATCATCAGCAGCAGCTGCCGCAACAGCAGGATGAACTTCGACTACAGGGTTTAGAGCATCAGTCCCGAGATAACCATCCGCATCATCATCACCACCATCCGGATCATCATCATCAGCAGCAGCAGCAGAATAACAACAATCATCATCAGCACCACCATCATCAAGATGTCCGCAGGCACCTCCGCGCTTACGCACAGCCGTCGACGCGGTGCGCTCAGGAACTGCACGGCGATGTGTGGCGCCGCGATTGCGTCCTTGACTGCTCCCGTGACGGGCAGGCGGCGGCGGTGGCGGCAGCGGCGGCGGCGGCGGAGGAGGAGGAGCCGCGCCGCTCACCGGCGCAAGCTCCCGGCTGCGGTGCGCTCGCAGCCGCAGCAGCCGACCCGCGCCAGTGATGTGCAGGGCCACGTGGCCGCGGCGTCATCGTCACTTGACGTCGTCGAGGGGTGAGCGCCGGCGGCGGCGCAGCGGGGTTTTTTGCACACTGCTGCGCTGCTGCTGCGAACACGGTGACTGGAGACTGATCGGTGGCGGGCGATACCTGCACTGGTTTCTGCGCAGCCCCACCCCTGCACTGACCAGCGTGGTGAAGTATGGTCAAATAACCCCCGCGACCGACGCGGCGTGGGGAGGCCTTCGTCCAGCAGTGGATTGAGAAAAGGGCTCTTAATCAGTCCGTATTTTCTATCTTTCACAGGTGACACATCACCAGCAATGGTTAAGGGATCATGTTAGTTGGCGTTCCTGAGCATAGCCGGCGGGTAATTCCACGTTCCCATGGCGGGCCTCGGTCTCTCCGTGAGACGACCACCGTTTACATCCTGCAAAGTGGTACTCGTTTTATCAACCCCTACGGAATGATAGGCTGAGTCGACCCCTCGACTGGTCAATTGAAGTGGCAGCTTTCTGAACGCTGTGTCCAAACTGCATTTCTATACTAATTCCATTTACATATTGCATACGTGTACATACTGTATAGACACATCAGTATAGACACATCAGTATAGACAAATCAACATAGGCACATCAGAATAGATATCCGTTGATGGTGCCACGGCCGAATATCGCACCGGACTTGCAATCCAGAGGCCACCGTTTGAACTCGATCTCCAGGCGCGGCAGCTGCAACGATGTTGCAAGTTTCTTAAATCCCCTTTCCCCGCCTCTGTCCACCCATCAGTATCGGGCAGGTCGGACCGCAGCAAGTCGACCGATGGGTTGCTTGTGGTGGGGTGAAGTGTGGGTTCTCCTGCCAATGTCGAGACGGTCTGGCCAGCGTGGAAGAGAAGACCAAGTGACCCCCTTGATTGGAGCACTGGCTCTTCTTGCCAGCAGTGTGACGTGAGCTGGCAGTTTCGGGGCTGCGCCTTTATCTGTAGACACCCGGTGTCACGTGAGCTGTTTAGCACCACGCGAATAGCACTGTGGCAGAGGCAGGGGGTGGACTACCCCCAGACCGCAGAGGGTACCTTGAACAGGGTTGGGTTGGGGAGGGGTTCAGGGGGTGGGGGAGTATCCTGCCCCCGTACGTATCCAAGGCACGTGACACCTGAAGTGGCGAGTGGTGACCGTCCACTGCACGTGCTCGCCGTCGTCCTCTGCCTACGGGGGGGGGGGGGGACGTGGGTCACGTGGCGGCCGAGGCTGTTCCCTGTGAACGTTACCGTCCGTGGCAGAGGTCGCAAGCGGGTTTTGATTCCTTACCCGTACCCGGCCGCACCAGGGTCGCAAACGGGTACCCGTACCCGGCCGTACCCGTACCCGGCCGGGTACGGGTATCAGGTACCTGATTGCAACCTCTGGGATGAAGCCATGTTGCAGGCGCGGGTGGGTTGATTCTAGGAACTTGAATTGTGAGAAGAGACAAGACGTTGGGAAATGAGTGACAATCGGTGACTCACCAGTGACTCACGGTCTACCTTTACCCGTACCCGGCCGCAACAGGGTCGCAAACGGGTACCCGTACCTGGCCGGGTACGGGTAGCCGGGTATTGAGTAGGGTACGGGTATTGGGTACCCGGTTGCAACCTCTGGTCCGTGGGCAGAATCGCCATCGGTCACGGCACACTCCTCGGTGCAGAGTCGCGTGCCCTTGACGCGCGCACATTCTAACGGCTGCTTTGAGTGAGTTCGACGTCAATGCAGAATGGGGGATATCTTTGTTTTTGGACCGGAGGAAAAATCCAATGAGCTAAGAAGCTATTTTCTTTTGTTTGTTCCACGCGCGCGTCCAGTATGGGGCGGGTCAGCGGGTTACAGAACGGTAAAATAATGGTAAGCAAGTCACTCAATATAAATAAGTGATACATAATTTCATTGCGGTAGTGGTATCGATGGAATTGTGACTTCGATTCATTTAAAAAAAACTTTTTTTTCTTTATTAATTATATAAAAAAAATAATTCAGGTGCATTGTAGCGCCTCTAGTGGCTGCAGGGTTCACGCAAACGTGCAAGGGATATGCAGGGTGGCCCAAAAGTTAGGACACGTAGGGCTATTATATTTATTGAAACAAATCACATAGGGTTATTGGATTTATTGTAATACATGTTCAAACTGACTCCCATTAACATGAATACACCATGCATGAATTCACGTTCGAAATTAATTTAGGATTAAAAAAAAAATAGATTACAACTTGTAATCTTTGAACATTCGTCAATTCTGTTTCGTCTCAATTCATTCAGGGTTCTTGGTTCAGTTTTGTAAATGTCATCTGAAAAGTAGGAACAAAAATGGATATTAATAGTGCCAAAATATAAAATATTAGCTTAAAGAAGAGACAATTGAAATGTTTTAATGCTCGCGTTAAAATAAATGAGATAACCCTATGTGTCCTGACTTTTGGGCCACCCCGTATTAAACCGCGCCTCTAGAATGATCGATTCATGTGGTGGATCGATTAATCTTAAGTGCGTTATATGCACGGTCCATGTGGTCTATGTGCACAACTTATTCAGCCGAAATGTTTACGATTTTTTTTATCTCATCATCAGCAGAATTTCTGTCAATAGCTTTTCATATTTTGATGAGAATTTCGAGACTCGAAAAATAACAACAATAATATTGTTATTTTTGTTTTAAAATTGGAAAATTAAAAATTGTTACATGAATGGGGAATTTAAAAAAAACACATGTAGGTCGTTTTTGACCTCAAAAGTTTCGAGAATTTTTTAAAATATTCCGCGTGTGTCTGTACTGGGGGAGACAAAAACGGCCGGGCGTGGTAGTGGCTACACCACCCCTCCATCTGCCGTGCTGTACCTTAATAGGTGCTCGCTAACAGACACTTGCCTCAACAGGCTGTTAAAGGCTATGTTATGGGGGGGGGGGGGAATCTGTGTCTTTGAAGCACTGCGCTATAAACCGGGCCAACTGAGTTCGATTCTCGCCCATGACGACTTTGTGTCGTACGTACAGTGCTTGTGATGTGTTAACATCTGCACTGGGGAGACAAAGGCGGCCGGGCGTGGTGTTGGCTACATCACCCTCGCCCACACAAATCCTCGTCTCCTCGTGTGCCGTGGCCGTGTCACGTAGTAGATCTTCCCCGTCCCGGCCTTAATGGGTGCTCGCTAACGGCACTTGCCCCAACAGTCTAAAAGGCTACCGGGGTATCTTTGTTTAGTGTGTGTGTGTGTAGCGGTATTGTGGTGGTTCCCTTGCTGCACTGCAAACTCGAAAACCAGGGTTCGATTCCTGGCCACGCATATACCCCAGACGTAGCCCGTGCCTCAACTAGGTCTACTCAGCCTAAAAATGAGCGGTGGCCAATATCAGCACAGAGAAGACAAAGACGGCCGGGCATGCATGGTCCTGGCCATACCATCCCCTTCAGAAACGTGACCGTGGCCGGCCTTAATGGGTGCTCGCAAACAGCACTTGCCCCGATAGTCTAAAAGACTACCTTGGGTGTCTTTGTAATACGCAGGCTACAGTGCATACTATACAATGCAGATAAGCCGAATGCTTCATGTAGCTGCATATAAATTGTATTAATAAGGTGACGTTTAGGGGCGATGACCCTTCTCCACGTTTTTTTTTCCCTTTTCAGCCTGAGCTTCAACAGCACTGCCCCACGCAGTGCCTGCAATTGTATACTGTATTTATCACAGTAATGTGTACAAACGTGTATATACTGTACATAAAACAATACAAAGGGGGGAGAGGGGGGGTCGCATTTTGTAAAGACTCTACCTTGCAAGAAAGGTCATGGAAACCGAGGAGATCTCGCGTCTTGAAATAAAAGGACGTGCATTGATACACACTCGGGTGTGCGTGCTTACTCACTCACTCACTCACGGCAGATGCGGGCAGTGGGTCGCTGCCCAGAGACAAACCGTGGAACGTAAAAACAACGTGTGTACGCCGTCTTTCCCCCAGCACCACCTCCTCCTCCTCCGATAAGCACGACTGGGCACTGCCGGGTGAAGCTAGTGCGAGGCCTGGAGCATTTGTTATAAAGGGGCCCTAAAACAAATATTAAAGCACACATTTTTTTACTTGCATGGTAAAGTAATTGTATTTTTTCATTTTTTGTTATCCAGCCAGATGATACGACAAATCGCTCACCTTAAACACACAGTCGTTCATAAAAGTCGAAGGCGGTATAGTACTATAGTAATAGAGCAAGTGCAGAATCACTTAGCCGGAATTCTCGCCCATGACATATGTAGCTACTACATATGTAGCAACTACTACATGTGTAGTAGCTACTACATATGTAGTAGCTACTACATGTGTAGCTACTACATGTGTAGCTACTACATGTGTAGCTACTACATGTGTAGCTACTACATGTGTAGCTACTACACATGTAGTAGCTACTACATGTGTAGCTACTACACATGTGTAGCTACTACATGTGTAGCTATTACATGTGTAGCTACTTGTGCTACGAGGATCATCCGGCACTGCGGTTGCGAAAAAAGTGAAACATGGGCACTCAACAGGCTCAATGAGCCATTCACAGACACGATGTGAATGGCGATGATTCATTTCTGCCCGCTACTCCTGGCACCATCATCTGGCTCATCAACCACCTCCGATGTAAAATCATGGATGTGGTTCTACATGTATGTAGGTTGAATTTCTTACGCACCGCACGTAGCCAACCGTGCCAATCGGAAGGACAAGCACAGCAAATACAAAAAAAAAACTTCTAAAGAAGTTAAGGAATAACAACAATCAACAACCACATCAACAACCTCATCACCCATACGAAAACGAACACATGGATATAGATTCACATTAAGACACATACATTCACAGAGGCCCATAGACTCACACAGAGACCCAAAGACAGACATCTATACAAACTCACACTGAGACTCATAGACTCACACAGAGATCCATAGACTTACACAGAGACCCATAGACTCACACAGATCTATACAATTTCACACTGAGACTCATAGACTCACACAGAGATCATACAGATTCAGACTGAGACCCATAGGCTCACACAAAGATCTATAGAGATTCAAACTGAGACTCAGACTCACACAGAGACCCATAGACTCACACAGAGATCATATAGATTCACACAGAGACCCATAGACTCACACAGATCTATACAATTTCACACTGAGACTCATAGACTTACACAGAGATCATACAGATTCAGACTGAGACCCATAGGCTCACACAAAGATCTATAGAGATTCAAACCGAGACTCATAGACTCACACAAAGATCATACAGATTCACATTGAGACCCATAGACTCACAGAGAGATCTATACAGTCACACATAGGCCCCTAGACACGCACAGAGGCTTATACGAAGGAGGAGGCATCATCACCGGAGCGACGGTCTACCACTCCCGCTCCTCACGACACAATCATCTGGCTCATCACCCACCTCGATATAAAATGACAGCTGTTGCTCTCCGTCGATATCGCCCACACGATGAAGCGTGCGTGTGTTTTACAAAATCAGTGTCGGAGAAGTTGGGGGTGGGGGAGGGTGACATTACTGGAAGAAAGAAACAGAAACACAGGGCGCGTAGAGTACACACATTCACGTGTGTACCCGGGGCAATTATTCGCGAAGGTGGATACGGGATGGACGTGAATTATTATCAAATAAAGCAGGCGACAGCAGGACGGGAAGGTTTGACTTGCGTGCTCTTGTCCAACCGACTTGAATCGATCACATCAACAAAGCACGTTTTCAATCGGTACACAGTCTCTCCCGGCCGTGGCAAATACAGAAGGCGACTGGCAAAAGTAACAACGGAGGGGGGCAATCGAAAAAGGCGCGCGGGGAGAGAGGCAACGGGGAGGAGTTCGGCACGCGTGGGATGACACTGGGCGACACGGACGGATCGGGGGACAAAGACAAAGACCCCCCGTGTAGCCTTAGCAGGCTGTTGGGGCAAGTGCAGTTCGCGAGCACCTATGAAGGCCGGCACTGTGGCACGCGAGGGGGTGGGTGGCCAGCACCACGCCCGGCCGCCTTTGTCTCCCCCAGTGGCGATGTTTACACACCGCACCAAGTAGCCGACTCGTTGAAGGATGAGGTGACTGTCCCCGCCCGCACCTCCGAGTAGCACGGTTGGCTACGTACGGTGCGAAAGAAGTTCAACATACACACACACAACATACGTACGCACCAAACGAACAATCACACAATATAAATGCGCCCCGATCGGACGGCCAACCGGATGAGATGGAGCGACTGAGATGGAGCGGCTGAGATTGGTTCTTTCGGTAAAGTCACATAGGTAAAAAATGAATTTTTTTATTAATAAAAATAAAATAATGAAAAATAACGTTTTATTATTATTTTATTTTTATTAATTCAAAATTCATCAAAGTCACGTAGGTAAAAAAATGAATTTTAAAGTAATAAAAATAAAATAATTAAAAGATGTTTTAATTAATAAAAACTAAATAATAATAAAAATATTATTTAATGATTATTTTATTTTTATTAATTTAAAATTCATTTTTTACCTACGTGACTTTACCGAAAAAACGAAGAGTATGAATCCTTGCAGTCACGAAAGCTTCAAATCTAGAATTGGTCCTTGTGTGTGTGATAGGTCGTGGCACGGCAAGACTGTTTAAAAGACGCCTTCATCCAGCAGGGGATAGACCATGGCTGCTGCGGCTGCTGCTGCTGATGATTCTGATGGTAGCAACAAAAACAACAACAACAACAACAAAAAACAAGTGACAAAACAAGAATCTGTTGTGCAGAAAACTGCAGCGTGGTCCTTAATGAGTATTGCACAACTAGCAAGCAAGGTGCAGGTATTTGACGGTCGTGAACTAAACACGCGCCAATTAACAAACGAAACACTGAGTGCGAGTTTAATGAGAGCAAGAGGCGCCAGATTGACAACAAAAATCGAGGATACAGGTGCAAGTAAGCGCTTTGTTTTAGTGGAACAGTCACGGAAACACGTGTGATTACAAACATCATATAACACACACACACAGTGTGATTACATACATCATATAACACACACACGTGTGATTACAAACATCATATAACACACACACACGTGTGATTATAAACATCATATAACACACACACACAGTGTGATTACAAACATCATATAACACACACACACACGTGTGATTACAAACATATAACACACACACACACACGTGTGATTACAAACATCATATAACGCACACACACACGTGTGATTGCAAACATCACATAACGCACACACACACACGTGTGATTATACACATCATATAACACACACACACACGTGTGATTGCAAACATCACATAACGCACACACACACGTGTGATTACAAACATCATATAACACACACACACACGTGTGATTGCAAACATCACATAACGCACACACACATGTGTGATTACATACATCATATAACGCACACACACGTGTGATTACATACATCATATAACACACACACACGTGTGATTACATACATCATATAACACACACACGTGTGTGATTATAAACATCATATAACACACACACACGTGTGATTGCAAACATCACATAACGCACACACACATGTGTGATTACATACATCATATAACGCACACACACATGTGTGATTACATACATCATATAACACACACACACACGTGTGATTACATACATCATATAACACACACACACAGTGTGATTACATACATCATATAACACACACACACAGTGTGATTACATACATCATATAACACACACACACACGTGTGATTACAAACATCATATAACACACACACACACGTGTGATTACAAACATCATATAACGCACACACACGTGTGATTACATACATCATATAACACACACACACGTGTGATTACATACATCATATAACACACACACACGTGTGATTATAAACATCATATAACGCACACACACACGTGTGATTACATGCATCATATAACACACACACACGTGTGATTACAAACATCATATAACACACACACACGTGTGATTATAAACATCATATAACGCACACACACACACACGTGTGATTATACACATCATATAACACACACACACGTGTGATTACAAACATCATATAACACACACACACGTGTGATTATAAACATCATATAACGCACACACACACACACGTGTGATTATACACATCATATAACACACACACACACGTGTGATTATAAACATCATATAACACACACACACACGTGTAATTATTAACATCATAAAACGTGCACACACACACACGCGTGTGGCAACAAGAGGCGTGCCAGAATGTCTTCAGAAGTTCTTATTTACGTAGGTTGCGCATGTACACGTGTGTGTGTGTATACACGTGTGTGTGTTTGTGTATACATGTGTGTATACACGTGTGTGTGTATACACGTGTGTGTGTGTATACACGTGTGTGTGTGTGTATATACACGTGTGTGTGTATTCACGTGTGTGTGTTTACACGTGTGTGTATACACGTGTGTGTGTATATACGCGTGTGTGTGTGTATACACGCGTGTGTGTGTATACACGTGTGTGTGTGTGTATATACACGTGTGTGTGTATTCACGTGTGTGTGTTTACACGTGTGTGTATACACGTGTGTGTGTATATACGCGTGTGTGTGTGTATACACGCGTGTGTGTGTATACACGCGTGTGTGTGTATACACGTGTGTGTGTGTGTATACACGTGTGTATGTGTATAAGCGTGTGTGTGTTTGTGTATACACGTGTGTGTGTATACACGTGTGTGTGTATAAGCGCGTGTTTGTGTATACACGTGTGTGTGTATACACGTGTGTGTGTGTATACACGTGTGTGTATACACGTGTGTGTGTGTGTATATAACTACGTGCGTGCGCGCGTGCCCACACTGAGTGAGTGAAATTGGAGATATTTTGGCCCGTAATGGGTTTCCGTTAATCTGTTCGCTCCTCGGAGGAGGAACCCCTCACCCGCAGTGCGCGCGTGATAAGGGTCCGGTCACGATTTACAGCCAAACCGAAACGCGTCGAGAATGACGTGTTGCGTGCACGATGTGTGTGTGTGTGCGCGCGTCTGTGTGTGCGCGTCTGCGTGTATGTATTCATAGATACGGGTAATTGTGTGTAGGTGTCTGTGTGTCTCTTTGTGGATGTGTGTGTATTTGCTTATATGTTATTATGGGGGTGTGTATATTTGCATCTGTGTGCGTGTATTTGTGCTGTATATAGGTTATTGTGTGTATAGGTGTGTGTGTGTATGTGCTCGCTGGTGTAGCACTACGAACCTGGCGACCTGGGTTTGATTCCCGCTCACGGCCAACACCGGTGACGATTATTTGAACCGGTCCTGGGCCTCCCCTAGGTCGACTCAGCCTCAATGCGGTGTGTAAACATCGCCACTATAGAGAGAGGCGGCCGTGCGTGGTTCTGGCCACCCACCCCCTCGTGTGCCGTGCCGGCCTTCCTAAGTGCTCGCTCACAGCACTTGCTCTGTTAAGGCTTTTTGCATTCAGGTGAGGCAGTAGTGTAGTGGCTAGCGCACTGCACAACGAACCCGGCAACTCGAGTTGGAAAAAAAAATTAGTATCCGTCAATGACACAATCCCTGAAACAATACTGGGCCTCCCCTAGGTCGACTCAGCCTGAAATGAATACCTGGCGTGTATTGGGGACAGAAAGGCGTCCAGAAAACGAGAAACAAATAGCAGGCTTCACTCCTCGCTCTGATCACACTGGTCAACACACTTTTTTTGGCACAAGCTATTCCAACGGCTTGAAGGTAATTTTGGGGGTGCTGATTCCAAATCTGGCATCAGTTTTTGTCTATCACATCAGGTTTTTGAGATATCAAATATTGCATTTTCAATAAAAACTGCAGAAGAAAAATATTAAATAAATGTGGATATCTACATAAAATGATATTATAAACACACTATCCTAAGAATACAGCACCATATTTCAACACTAAAGCAGTCATGACTCGAAACAACTTGCAATCATAAGTGACAGAGTTAATTTCGGGTAAAATCAATAAAAATGGGGTATGCCGATAGCATAAAAATGAGATGTGATAGAGCAAATATGAGATCAGATTTGGAATCAGGACCCTGAAATTAGTCTAAAATAGCTGCAAAAGTCCAGGCTGAACAGTGTCATCCTTAGACCAAGCTTAATCATCATCATCATCATCGGCCAAGGTCAATCCACTGCTGGATGGAGGCCTCCCCAAGTCGTCGCCATCTCTCGCGATCCTGCGATGTGAACCACCTCTCTCAAGTGGTGGGTACTCATTCGAGGCTGAGTCGACCTAGGGGAAGCCCAGGCCCGTTATTAGCCGTGAGACGATGCTCGCCCAATAGTGATAGATGCTCCACGCACGTAGCGTCTGCATCACCGTTTGGCCATGTTTGTTTGTTGTAGTACGGAGTTAGACTGATTGCCTTAATCTAAGTTGTCTTGTGATTGTTGTTGTTGTTGTTTGACTTGCATCCCACTGGGATTTTTGCACACAGCGTTGGTGTACCGTGCTTTGTATGCAATATTTTGCTGTCTTGTCTTGGATTTTCTGTTTGCACATAGTCACATAGTCACTTTAAGATGTTTTCTTGTTCATGTTTTTGTTTTTTGTTTGTTGCGGTTGCACCTGATTCAAGAGCCGAATGGCTCACAGGGCTACACCTAATACATGAAACTGAAACTGAGTGAGAGATGGCAGGGGGAGGCCTTCATCCAGCAGTGGATTGCTAATTGCTTATTGCTGTCTTCTTGGTTCTTTCGGTAAAGTCACGTAGAATGGAAATAATAAAATAATAAAAATTAAACATAATAAAATAATCCTCACGACGTTTCGGCCACAACGCAAGCAGCCGTCCTCAGGTGAAGAACAGGTCTGTCGGGAAGACAGCGTCTGAATGACGCTGGGGATATGTGAATGACGCTGTCTTATTTTATTATGTTTTATTTTTATTATTTTATTATTTCCATTCTACGTGACTTTACAGAAAGAACCAAGAAGATGAATCCCTGCAGTCACGAAAGCTTTAAATCGAAAAATGCTTATTGCTGATGATGATGGTGGTGGTGGTGGTGATTTCTCGCACGAATGAATGTACACTCGATAGGCGGAGTACGAATGCCACGCGCCAACACGTGCCAGACTCATCACCCCGCGACAACATGCACGCACCATTATGAGAGACGAGACGTAACGGGTTTCTATCATAACAAATATCCACACCACCCTCTTACATACTGTGTAAAGCTTGATTATGATGCGCCGTAAAACTCAACAACACTTTTAGCCAAATTTCAGATTTCTAAGCCCTTCCAGAACAATATCAAAATTCACACAAATTGACGTAAGCCACAGAATGTGACGGTCACGTGACGCTTCTTGCAGAGGTTCGCGGTTCGAACCCAGCAGGCCGCCCTGGATAACACCGCAGGTGTATTAATCGTAACAAATGCACCGCCTACTTCACAATGAACGCAAAAATATCCCCTGCGTCATGGCCCAAAGTTGACAGGAAACAATTGGGTTGGATAATAATCGCACCTCCGATTAGCACGGTTGGCTACGTACGGTGCAAAAGAAGTCCGACATACACACATACAATCGTCGTCTCCCCGCCGACTGAAACAACTTAGCAGGAACCGTCTTGAAAAAGATGCTTAAAATTCAGGCTTTCTAAGGTAAGCAAGCGTAATTACAGTCTAATGATGATTTTAAAAAATAACGTATTAAACAGCAATATCCCGATATCACCCTCCACTGATATTTTCCGTGACCAGGAATCGAACTCAAGTCACCGGTTAGATGATTACATTTTTCAATCCCCCCCCCCCCCATGGAAAGAGATGGGGGTGCGAGAGCGAGTGTGTGGGAGGGAACGGGCCGGGCTTGTGAGCTCAGATTATAAGCACGTGTTCCAGGATGATTGATTACAGATGCATGGCGCCGATGCGGGGGGGAGGGGCGGTTAAGGGAGTCGGGGGGGGGGGTAAGAGAGTTGGTGGGGGGGGGGTGAAAGGAGCGGGTAGGGGGAGCGGGAGGCAGAACATGTGGCGGAGGCCCAGCCGAAGGGATATTGCAGCAGCAGCAGCACGTGGCTAGCAGTCGATAGAACCTGGAAGCCCTCGGTGGGTGGGTGGGTGGGCGGTGGGCAGTGGGGCGAAAAAAATTACTGAAAAAGTTCTCCGATGTTTGTGCCTCGCGTTGTTCCCCGCGATGTCCGACGTTTTGCAGCACGTGCCGGGGACTACTTCGGGAGCTGAAGTGAAACAAGAAGCCACTCGTTCACGACCGCGAAAGCCGACATCGTCGCGAACGAAAGTTGGTTCGGAGGTTTTTTTTCTGCGGGCCCCCCCCTTAAAAGTCGACTTGGAGACTCGGCGAGATTTGACTTGAACATTTTGCACGGGACACGGGCGAGCGTTTCATCACAATTCACGATGTGTCAATTAGTGAGCCCCGCTCATTCATCAATTAGTCGGCCGCTTTATCGGCAAATTGGCTGAGTCGACAAAGTGGAATAAAACAAAACTCATCCCTGGAAAAAAACCCCCGTAAATGACTCGACAGCGAGGACAAATGTCAACATTTTGCACGCCTCCGTCACATTTGGCAGGTCGCTCCTGCAAAGGAGTCATGAGATTCTAGATTTGAAGCTTTCGTGACTGCAAGGATTCATACTCTTGGTTCTTTCGGTAAAGTCACGTAGGTCAAAAAATGAAAATTAAATTAATGAGACTCAGAGAGTCTTTCCTGGGTGGGCACGGTTGGCTACGTACGGTGCGAAAGAAGTTCTACATACACGCACACAAAAACATAATCGATCCTTCCATGCTCGAATCGCGAGCTAAATGACGGGATATGAATCGATAAATCATGCCTTTCTGGCAAGTTATCTATAATAGAGGCTGTGTCGGGTGGTGGCGGGTTTAACGACACATTTATATTTACGCGATCTCACAAAATCTGGCCTGGCAATCCACGAGGATGACCCGGTATGCATTGTACCTGGTGTTGCCTTGTCGTGTCAGAGTGCAACCTCCTCCTTCAGGGTGACTCTCATTTCACGCGTCCAGCCCGAAGACAGTGGTGGAAACTCCACATTCCTATGCCGGTGGCTGTGTGTAATCGTAGGACAACCGCGACCGACTTGACTCGGAAGTGATACTCAATTTCTCGACCCCGGAGGGATGATGGTCCCAGTCGATATCCGTGACAGGGAACTGAACTGGTAACCTAAACAATCAGATGTTGTGTGAACATTATTTGCCTGTCAGTGACCTTGTGTCTTTATGCCTTTGTTCACTACGCTTCGTCATGTATAGATGCTGCATTATTTTACTCGGTGCAATGTGGCGTTTGTTGCAATTGTTATCGTAAATTTAAATGTGATGTTTCTCAGGGAAACTTTTTTTGCCATTTGCGTTTTTATGCCTTATTTGCAATATATTCTTGCATCGTAATCCTCACTTTAGTTAAATGTTTAAAATACAAGTTTTAATATACCCTACATTATGTGATTTGTTGCCATTTTTTCTTCATTATGCATTTATTTTTTTACGTATTTCTATTGTTCATACGACCTGTTATGTATGTGTAGTAAGTATATATGGAGGCTTGACGACAGGATCGGAGGCACACTTATTTATTACACCAACACAGTTGTACAGGTCACTTGGCTACAGGGATTCTCGACAGCTAACCCCTCTAACCTATACCAATTCCTCCACTACGGGACTAGGGGAGGCTATCTGTCCCAGCTTGGTTAAGCTGGGATCCCGGCTCCCTGAGTCACCAGACCAGCTTCGTCTGGGCTCTCGGGGCCACGCCACCGGCTTGCCCTGGTCGGCCCTTATAAGGACAGCGAGCCAGGGGAGCTCTGGGGCCTACACTAGCTGGTCTTCCGTCTTCTCTGGTTAAAGCTGAGTCCCGACCTCGAGCCCTCGAGCTCATCACCTTTTATAGGACTCGCCCCCGAGGGGGGGCCCGTGGGGGATACACATGCGGACGTCGGTGCTAGCGCCACCCTTGTGTACGGCCGTAACCCCGCCCCTTGTGTTTGTTGGCCATCCGTGGCCATGCATAATCACACCTCAACATTCGTAGCCATGCGCAATTACACCTCTACATCACCCCCCCCTGTACAGCTCGCAGCCGTCCCTGGCTGCAAAAAAAAAATCAGAATAAAGGTGCATCCCTCACAAAAACCCCGTGTGTGTGCCTCGCGTAATTTTTAACAAGAACAAGAGAACCTTAACAAGAACAACAACAGGAAGAGAGCGAGAGAGAGAGGAAAAAAAAATAACCCGACGCACCCCCCCCGAATAAATACCCCAAAACCAACATATATACACACACTCCGGACGCCACCCCTCCCATTGTCCGCAAGGCCCCCCAACGGCCGACCTCACAATAGTCTGCGCGTTTTGGCGCGCGTCCGCGCGGCGGGCCCGTCACAAGGGCCCGTCCTGGCACGCTCAGTGACGGTTGTTGACGGTCCGGGTGCAAGAGAGTCAGGCGTCGCTGCCGAGTGACCCCCGACCCCTCCGGGAGGGGTTGGTGGGTGTGGACCCGTCACTCCTGTTTCACCTGGGGACGGAACAGTTGGCGTCAGGTTAGGCGAGTGCAGCGACGACGGGGAGTCGGCGACACCCTCACACGTTTGGCCATGCGTGTGTGTGTGTGAACCACGGGGCGGCGCGACAAATGGTTTTAACCTTGAGGGGTGCACATACCACCGGCGCCTCCCCCATTTGACGCGAACACATTGCGGCCGCAAAACCTGCACGACCTCCACTGGCCCCCGCCACGGCCGTACCAATTTCGACGAGGTTGCCAGCGGCACCTGAGGACAGTGCAACCACGCCCTGTCCCCTGGTTCCCATTTGACCACCTGCACCCGCCCCAACCGAAGCCTCTCGTTCGCCTTCTGGCGGAGTTCAGAATTTTGCACGGCCGCTTCCCGCGCCTCAGATAATTTAGCGATGTTAAATTTAATGTGTTCGGACAAATTAGACTTCGCCGGGAGCGCCGAGAGCTTCAGCTGGGTCGCCACAGGGGGGTTAACTTCGCGCCCATACATTAAAAAGAAAGGGGAAAATCCGGTGGCCGCATGAGGAGCCATTCTGTAGGCCTGCAACACACCGGGTATACGGAGGTCCCAATCCGTCTGGGATACCGACACCTGCTGGGACAGCATGGACGTGATGGTCCGATGCAGCCGTTCCACCATCCCGTCAGTTTGTGGGTGATACGGAGAGGTCCGAACCTTCTCCGTACCCAAGAGGTCGCACACCTCACGTAGGAGTTTACCAGAAAAATTCCTACCCTGGTCAGTAAGCAGCCGTTCCGGAGCACCTTTGTCGAGGACATAGCCCTGGACAAAGGCCTCCGCGATGGCTGCTGCCGACTGGTTCGCCAGGGGCCAGGCCATAGGCCATCTCGTGAAGTATTCAACCCCCGTTAGTAAATACCTATTGCCCCTGGGCGTAGCGGGAAATGGCCCAAGTATGTCCAGAGCGACGAGCTCGTTAACCCGGGAAACTTTTATGGACTGCAGCGGAGGGTTGGATCCCCTCGCAGGCGGCTTCCTCTGCGCGCATTGCGTGCATGACCCCAAGAGATCCCCCACGTCCTTTTCCATGCCCGGCCAGAAGAAATCCAGCTGGAGCGTGGCAAAGGTCTTGTGAACCCCCAAGTGCAGAAGCCGCTCATGAACAGCCCATACCACCTTACCCCTTAAAGCAGCAGGCACCACAAGCCGCTGGCGCCGGGTTTTTCCATCCCAGTGCATCAAAAGACCCTGGAACAACCCCCACGAGTCAACGTTTTCCACCCCCTGACCAGCCCCCCCGACGCGACGGCGCAAAGCGAGGAGGGAGGTGTCCTCCATTTGGAGGCGTCCCCATTCCGCGACCGGCAACCCCAGCAACGAATCCCTCCCTTCTTGCTCGATAGGACCCGAAGCCGAAGGTGCATCGGTAGCGGCCACGAGGACCGAATCGGTGGTGACGTTCGGGGGCCTACAACGCCCCGAACCCAACAGGCACGCGCACTCCGAAGTGGGTGGCAATCGTGACAGGGCGTCAGCGTTCGTGTGGCGGACACCCTTACGATATGTGGTGACAAAGTCATAGTCTTGGAGGATCTCCAACCATCGAGACAACTGGCCCGATGGTTGTTGAACCCGCAGGGCGTACTGTAGGGCCGCATGATCTGTACGGACGGTGAACCGCCGACCGTACAGATACGGGCGGTACTGCTGAATGAAATAAACAATGGCCAATAATTCCCGACGGGTAACGCAGTACCGCTGTTCGGCTGGAGACAGTACCCGACTACCGTAAGCCACCACATGCTCTACGCCCCCGATGAGCTGGGACAGCACACCCCCGATGCCCGTGTTACTTGCGTCAGTATCGAGCAAGAAGGGTTGTGAAAAATCCGGGTAATTCAACGGCGGAGCTCCCACCAAAGCATTTCTGAGGGCGCGAAAAGCAGCCTCCTCCTCCGGCCCCCAATGAAACCTGACTCCCTTGGACGTCAAGGCATGCAATGGTTTCGCAATCGTAGCGAAGTCAGCCACAAATCGCCGATAATACGACGCGAACCCAATGAAACTCCTGACTTCTCCCACAGAGGTGGGAGTCGGCCAGGAGCTGACGCATTCCGTTTTGGCGGGATCAGTGGATATCCCCGAGCGCCCAACAATGTGACCCAAATATCGCACCGATTCGCGGAGTAAATGGCACTTCTGTGGTTTAAATTTCAAATTGGCAGCCCGCATTTTGAGAAAAACAGCACGCAACCTCTGGAGGTGTTCCTCGAAGGATTTGCTAAAGACGATGACATCGTCTAAGTAAATCAAACACGAATCCCATTGCAAACCTGCCAAGACCAATTCCATTAACCGCTGAAAAGTTGCCGGCGCAGAATGTAAACCCATCGGCAAACGGTTAAATTGGAAGAGGCCCTGCGGTGTACGAAAAGCAGTCTTAGGTTTCGATTCGTCATCCAAGGAAGCTGCCAGAATCCAGATAGCAAATCAAGGGTGGAAAAGAATCGCGCACCGGCCAAGGCGTCGAGCGACTCATCCATCCGAGGAAGCGGGTACGCATCTGCCACAGAGATTTTGTTGAGACGCCGAAAGTCAACACAAAATCTCAGTGAGCCGTCGTGTTTTTTCACCAAAACGATCGGCGCGCCCCACGGGCTGGTGGAAGGGGAAATGATATCGGCGGCTAGCATGTCATCAACAGCCGATTTGACATGATCCTTTTCGGCGGGACTCAACCGAAAGGGATTTTGGCGGATCGGCGCGCTGTCACCCGTGTCAATATGGTGTCGCAGCAATTTTGTACAACCAATATCAAATTTGTGTTGACTAAAAACGTCAGCAAATTCGCTCAGGAGAACTCGCAGCTGCGCGCGCTGCGAGTCAGACAGGTCCACTGAACCCGCGCAAAGCGCATCCAGCCATCCGTCATCAGAGTCCGAATGCGGTCGCGACGGAGGATCGGTGGATACCTGACCCACGAGTGGTTCCTCATAGGGCACCGGCGTTGCGTGTGCAAGCACGGTCCCTTGAGGAACCACGGCCGTTCGCGATCCCACATTAAGGACTGCAATGAAGGGGTCCCCATCCCCTCTCACCATAGTCTGAGCCGCGAGCAAATCGGGTCCATTGACCCCGGCCCGAGATGGACCCAACAAGACCCCCCGATCCGCAACCCCTGCATCAAACGACCGACGCAACCTAAGAGGGACGAGCATCTGAGCCCCCGGAGGCACGCGCACAGTTTTTGTGACGAGCGCCTGCACGGTGGCAAACGCCCGACGCTCCGTGGTGGGGGAAGACAGAAATGTAACGCGTCGGCCCGATGGGAGCTCAATGCACCCTTGGTCAATAAGGATACGGATGGGCATTTTGGCCAGAAAATCCGTCCCCAACAGGCACGGAACCGCGAGTGAGGAGGAAACCAAAACAGGGCCGGATAATTTAATGTCCCCAATGCAGATAGTGGCGCGGATTTGGCCAATAATGCCCAGAGAGCCTCCGTTAGCGGCATAGCACGGCACGTCAACAGGGAGCAAGGGACGACTTTGAACGGGAAGGATGTTATAAATTAAATCAGATATAATGGTCGCCGATGCCCCTGTGTCAATTAAAATCCACACCTCTACCCCATCAATGTGACCGACCACGACCGATGATCCCGCCGACGCAGCAACGACACGATGGGCGAGCTCCGACCACTGACCCGGTTGGAGCGCTCGCCGCATTACCGAACAATCGCGCGCGACGGACGGGGAATTTGGAGCCCTGTTTAGTTGAGCGCGTGAGTGTGTGTCGGATGTGTGCGTGGGCCAAACGTGTGAGGTGCCGCGACTCGCCGTATTTCTCTGCTGGAGCTTGGGAGGAGACGGCGTGGCGTCCTGACGAGGTGTCGCCCCGCGCTGACGGGGAGCCCGGCATCCAGACGCAACGTGGCCTTGCAGGCCACAGTTGTAGCAGCGTGTGAGCGCCCCAGATGACCTGGGCTGCTCCTGGCGGCTCGGTCCATTCCGAGCCTGCGGTGCCGCCGATCTCCATTCCCCTCGCCGCTCCACCCCGCAGACCTCCTCCGATGGGAGGGCGGTGGTCGCCATGGCATGGCCGGCCGCCCCCTTTGCCGCCTTCCGACGCAGGGACCGCAAGCCCCCGTGGATGTGGCGCGCGACCAGCAGGGACGACATCTCCGCGTCGTCCTGAGCCAGGACGTTGACGTCCAGCTCGTCAGCGAGTAGCAGCAGCTTCTCAGCCACCATGGCATCCACTCCTTCCTCGTCCATCCTTGGGAAAGCAGCCTTTGCCAGAGCCAGGAGAGCCGTCCGGAAGGCCAGGGGTGACTCGTTGGCGCCCCGACTCCGATCGTGGAACAGCTGCCTGCAGTCCGAAGGCGGCCCATAGACGGCTGACAGCAGCTGCAACGCCAGGTGTAGAGTGGCGCGCTTTTCCCTCGGCGCCGAGGTGAGGGTAGCCAGGGCGTCGTTGTCCAGCATCGCTGGCAGCGCGCGTAGAGCCTCGGCGTCCGACCAGTTCGCCATCTCTTGATGAGCGATGAACCGCCTCTTGAAGCCGCCCCAGTCTCCGTCAGCGCCGACAAATTCTTTAAGAGGCGGCAGACGCTGTTGTAAGGCGGCGTCCGTGGCCGCAGAACGCTCTCCGTCGCTCCCCGCCGATGATACAGTGTGGGCGGGCCGTGCACATGGCATCGCCGGTCGCTCTGATGTTGACGCGCCGGCCGGCGTTGATGATGTCACGGCTTGTGCTTGGCGCTCAGCAGACACGTGACGCGGGCCGGCCCCGCCCTCCGCTCGTACTGTAGAGATGGCGGGAAATTTGACCGCGAGCCGCGTCGGGGTGGCGGGAAACGTCGCCCCGCGCCGGCTGCCGTCGTCGACCCGCGCTGCTCCTCCAGCCCCCAGCCGCGTGATCTCCTCCAACGCGGCGGCCGCGGCGTAGAGCAGGTCCGCCAGGCGGGAGTGGGCCAGCCGGAGTCCCTCGGCCGACGCATCCCCCTCCTCCTGTCGTAGCGGCGCGGGCGTACTCGGCCCCGGCTGCTCCGATTCGACCCCGGCCATCACTGGTGGAGAATCGGCCGCGGCGTCTTCCATCTCCGACTCCCTGGTACGTGTCGTCCCTCGTGTGTCCATCGTTGGACGTTTACTTCTGACCCCAGATGTAGTAAGTATATATGGAGGCTTGACGACAGGATCGGAGGCACACTTATTTATTACACCAACACAGTTGTACAGGTCACTTGGCTACAGGGATTCTCGACAGCTAACCCCTCTAACCTATACCAATTCCTCCACTACGGGACTAGGGGAGGCTATCTGTCCCAGCTTGGTTAAGCTGGGATCCCGGCTCCCTGAGTCACCAGACCAGCTTCGTCTGGGCTCTCGGGGCCACGCCACCGGCTTGCCCTGGTCGGCCCTTATAAGGACAGCGAGCCAGGGGAGCTCTGGGGCCTACACTAGCTGGTCTTCCGTCTTCTCTGGTTAAAGCTGAGTCCCGACCTCGAGCCCTCGAGCTCATCACCTTTTATAGGACTCGCCCCCGAGGGGGGGCCCGTGGGGGATACACATGCGGACGTCGGTGCTAGCGCCACCCTTGTGTACGGCCGTAACCCCGCCCCTTGTGTTTGTTGGCCATCCGTGGCCATGCATAATCACACCTCAACATTCGTAGCCATGCGCAATTACACCTCTACATATGTTATGTTTGCCAGGGAATCAATGCTTTGTGTTGATGCAACCCAGATTCAAGAGCTTCTTCTTAGCTCTGAGGGTACTTCAAAATAAAATGAAACTAAAACTAACGGTGAGGAGGATGTTCCAACCGCAAACTGGGATTTTGCGTAAAATGTTCCAGCTTCAGATGCGAAGATTCAATCGTCACTTTCCAACAACATTTTGTTTCAGCAGCAGACTCCAGACGGGTTTCAACTTCTCTGGGTCTCATCAGCCGCGTGTGTTGGCGACTCGACAATGATTTAAAGCTTTCGTGACTGCAGGGATTCATCTTCTTGGTTCTTTCGGTAAAGTCACGTAGAAGGGAAATAATGAAATAATAAAATAAAACATTATAAAATACAATTCTCACGACGTTTCGGCCACAACGCAGGACGGCTGCTTGCGGTGTGGCCGAAACGTCGTGAGAATTGTATTTTATTATGTAAAATTTTTATTATTTTATTATTTCCTTTCTACGTGACTTTACCGAAAGAACCAAGAAGATGAGTCGACAATGATTGTTTTGCACCGTGTTGCTGCTGCTGCTTGCTGTACTGCACAGAACCCGACGGTGTTCATGTTAGGCACTTACATGCATCACAATTGTCAGCCATTCTCTATCCACTGCTGGATGAAAGCCCCGCTGGCCGGACTGCCGGTTCGTGTCCTCCCCCCCTTTGGCTGCGATTGAACTCCAGATGTTAACATTTTAAAACGCGATCGCAGCGTTGGCAATGCCGACGCAAATCACTCACAACACAATCTCCGCACGTTCCTCAATAGCGGCTGCCTGTAAATACCGAACAAGATACAAGAGACGACTTTCTGCACAACGGTAGGAAGCAGAGGCAGGAAGGGCCCTTGCTCGAAACGTCGCCTATTGAATAGTTTTTTATATGGTAAGGTTATTGACGAATGTGTCGAGTTTTTAATTAATTTGCGTCCAAATAGTTGTCCTTAAGGATTCATTCATATGAGATGATTATTAGGCCCATGTGTGCGGCAAAAGAACACAAAGATCCCCCGTATAGCCTTAAGAGACTGTTGGGGCAAGTGCTGTTAGCGAGCACCTATGAAGGCCGGCACGGTACACGAGGGGGTGGGTGGCCAGCACCACGCCCGACCGCCTTTGTCTCCCCAGTGGCGATGTTTACACATCGCACCAGATATTCATTTGAGGCTGAGTCGACCTAGGGGAGGCCCAGGACCGGTTCAGATAATCGTCACTGCTGTTAAACCGTGAGCGGGAATCGAACTCGGGTCGCCAGGTTCGTAGCGCAGCGCGCTAGCCTCTCCATCATCACATACAAAGATAAAGATCCCCCGTATAACCGGAACAGACTGTTGGGGCAAGTGCTGTTAGCGAACACCTTTGAAGGCCGGCACGGCACGCGAGCGGGTGGCCAGCACCACGCCCGACCGCCTTTGTCTCTCCAGTGGCGATGTTTACACACCGCACCATGCACACATTTGGGGCTGAGTCGACGTAGGGGAGGCCCAGGACCGTTTCAGATAATCGTCACTGCTGTTGGACCGTGAGCGGAAATCGAATCCGGGTCGCCGGGTTCGTAGCGCGAACCGCTGCACCACCGCTCCCCACACGCGCGGAGCGTTCGCTCGCTCCTCCAAGTCCAGAGCTGACGCAGGTGGGCGCCCGCATTCCAGACGGCGGCCCGGTTATTTTAATCGTTCCCGGCGGGGGGGGGGGCCCTCGTGTCGGCCGGTGGAGATGGGGGGGGGTAGCGACCGACAGCTCGGGCCAAAGGAAACCAAGCATCGGTTTACACCAATTACTGTTGAGCCGAGATGCTGCTGCTGCTGCTTGCTGTTGCTGCTGCTTGCGGCTGCCCGGGTTATTAATGGATAGCACAAAAGGGATGTTTTTTTGTTTGCATTCCACATCCGCAAGATCCACCGATTTGACTCGATCTCTCGGAGCGGCAGTTTCAACCAGGACAGGGTTTCATAAGAATTAATTTAAGTGAACACAAAAATGAATATTCGTTTGATATCCAAATGAATGTAAATGACGGGAAATCGTCCACTTGGTTTTTTTTTCCTCTTCCCCCAATGCAACCCGGCTCCGGGTTTATCACTCGATATATTTACTCTTTGGTTCTTTCGGTAAAGTCACGTCGAAGAAGAAAAAAAATAACAGATCACGACTTTACCGAAAGAGCCAAAGAGTTTCGATTCCTGCAGTCACGAAAGCTTAAAATCAAGATTGAACTCCACATATAATTGCTGATGTTTTTATTCAACGCACGAGTTTTTCGCAAAGCACAACTTTAAGTCACACACATACCAAAGACACACTCACACACACGCAAAATGTAAAGTTCCCCCGTTTGGCCTTACAGAATCAAAAAATGAATACTGCAGGAACCCGGTGAACTTTCCACCTCTTGTTTAACAGATGTCATTGAGCACCTATGAATATCGGAAGCGGTGCAACACACCCGCCGCCTTTGTCTTTCCACAGTGCCGATGCGGTTTTCGCAACGCACCAGGTACCAGGACAGACCCAGAACGTGTTACGCAAACACGAACTCACAAAGCAAAGCTCTATTCTCCTAATATTGCGTAGACTGTTGGCGCAAGTTTTGTTAGCGAGCACTCCTTAAGGCCGCAACGGCGTACACAACACGCCCGGCCGCCTTTGTCTTTCCACTGTGCTGATGTGATTTTTATTTTCAGTCAACGGTGTTTTTTGTTGTTTTGTTTCAGTCAACCTCGTGGATGCCCATAACCAGTTACTCGCAAATACTGGACAGGGACAATACTAGAGGGGGGGGGGGGGGGGTGGAAGTTATGTCGGAATGTTTTGACGGCATAACTTTTATGAGCCGACAAAAAGCCCCTTAGAGCAAGGGCTTGGCGTTCAGATTCCTCTGTTGACATTTAGGAAGTGACATTTCTGCGAGGTCACAACGTACACGTGACCTTGAAGTCACAGACAGAATAAAAATAAAAATAATGACGCGTCTCCCCCCCCCCCCTCCCAGCGCCGCGCGCTCATCTCTGCTTAGCGGCCAACGAGCCAGAGGTGGAAATTCCACGTTGCCACGCCGAGGCCCAGTAGATTAACGTACGGCCAGAAAAATGTTGATTTCTCCAGACGAGCCCAAATGTTCGCTTTGGGAACGTGATTCCATTTTTGGACTCGCCACCCCCTAAATAAATAATAATAATGAATGCAACGTGTGTGCTAAATAGACGAAGACTGAGTATGGTCCTACCGAAGAGTCTCACTTAATATGTTTTTAGTTAGGGTTAAAGACATCCCCTAGCTTACACCTGGCTGTCCTCCAATTATATTGAACATATGTGTTGCGCCCGAAACGTCGTGATTTAATTCATTTTATTTTCTACCTACGTGACTTTATCGAAAGAACCAAAGAGTATGGATCCCTGCAGTCACGAAAACTTCAAATCTAGATAAATTAATTATAAATCATCGCGCGGCTGATTGACGTGCTGGGAATGCGACTCGATCAACGCTTTGTTGGGTCTATAGAGCGCCTTGTGAATTGCCCTCGGACAATCAGGCGGAATTTAACGGCTTTCACCAAATCATCCGGAATGTGGCCCAATCTCGCCAGATCTCGGAAGCTAAGCTGGGCTTGAGCCTGGGTAGCGCTTGAACGTGCGACCACCAACATAAACTAAACGAAACATGATTTTTTTTTCATTTCACCAGGTAAGGCCCCACTGAGCTATTTAGCTTTTTTTCAGAAGCGACCAAGCCACAAATGATAGCTCAACGAAGTGGACATTTATAGCAGCCAAATACTCGAAATGAATGAGTCTAAATGTGGAGGGAAGAAAAACCGGAGGACCCGGAGAAAAATCCACGCGACCACGGGGAGGGAGACACGCAAACTCCAAATATACAGCAGCAGCAGGCGTCACGGTCGGGATCAAACCCACCACTTCCTGTATACCAGGCGAGGTAGTTAGCATCTCGCCACCGTAGTGCAAACAACATCAGGTATTATAGGCTTTTGCGTGGCTACGTTGCCATCAGAGGGCAATGCATCAAACTCCAATGGCTATGCTCCCCGCCTTCACCAACCCACCCTGACCAGCGTGGTGAAGTATGGTCAAATAATCTCCCCTCGAGCCTCACGACCGTGGGAATTTCCCTCATCCAGCAGTGGATTGACAGGCCGTGCACGTGTTCAACCCCATTGATCTCTGCAGAAATTCCATTGGAAAAAATACAAGGAAATAATTATTTTGCGATCTGCTGGAGCGGCTTATAGGCTTCCGCGGATTTCGTCAGCGCTGCCGCAGATTTCTACCGGCGCTACCCACGTGTGATTCATTTGGCTGAGTCGAGTTCCGCGCCAGTTTCCAAAGTGAACTCGCAGCGAGGGAGAGGTGGCGCACTGTATAGCCTCTCTTGGAACCTCCCCAAATCCATCCCGAGTCTGCGCGTGGAGGCGGGGGGGCTGTGGGCCCCCCAAACCCCCTCCCTTAAGTCTGCCCCCCCCCCGCACACACAGTCCCACTCCTCCTAGCCCCTTCCCTTAACCATCCCCCCCTCCCCATAACCCCCCGCCCCGCTCCGATTCCCTCCCACGCACTCCATCGCTTCCTTTGGCTCCATTCCCCAACAAACCTCACGCGCTCTCACCCTCGTCTCCCTCCCACCATCCTCTCTCCAACCCCCCACCTCTATTCTCCCCCTTTCACCCTCCCTCCATCGCCCACCTCCATCCCCCCCCCCTCCCCTCCATCATCCCACCCCCTCTTCTCCATCCCCCCTCTTCTCCATACCCCCACTCCTTACATCTCACCTCTATTCACCCTCCAACCTCGCCCCCCCCCTCCATCCTCCGTCCTCCCTCCATCTCACCTCCACCCCCCCGACGCACAACTTCATCCTCTGCCCCCCTTCACAATCCTCTCCGAGGTGGCTGCCCTTGATGGGGGTGGGGGTGGTTCTCTATTTCAAAATTAGAATCGCCCACGTGACACCGAATCGTGGCAATTCATCGAATCCCTCGAGTGAGGCTGCATTTACAATTGCGATGCAATGGGAGTTTATGCAGAGTTTAAACGCATTCCGCATCTCAAGAGGCCGTGTAGTAGAGGCAGCGGGGACACATTCGTTTTCGGAGAAAGAGACAGTCAGCAAGAGGAAGAATTGAAAATTTAAAAAATATTGAGTCTGAATAAGAACAGTGGTCGGCAGCCGACAGCGCGGATGGCTGGGGGCAGAGATGAACAAGATCGAAGGTTGACAGGAGGCTTAGACAGAAATCCTTGGTTTTCTGAATGGAAGAGTGCGTTGAGGGGAGTAGAGCGAGCTAAGAGAGGAGATGTAAGGGAGTGCGTGGAGGGGAGTAGAATGAGATGAGAAGGGAGATGGAGGAGAGTGCGTGGAGGGGAGTAGAGTGAGATGAGAGGGGAGAGGCAGGAGAGTGCGTGGAGGGGAGTAGAGTGAAATGAGTGAGGAGAGGTAGAGAGTGCGTGGAGGGGAGTAGAATGAGATGAGAAGGGAGATGGAGGAGAGTGCGTGGAGGGGAGTAGAGTGAGATGAGAGGGGAGAGGCAGGAGAGTGCGTGGAGGGGAGTAGAGTGAAATGAGTGAGGAGAGGTAGAGAGTGCGTGGAGGGGAGTAGAGTGAAATGAGTGAGGAGAGGTAGAGAGTGCGTGGAGGGGAGTAGAGTGAGATGAGAGGGGAGAGGCAGGAGAGTGCGTGGAGGGGAGTGGAGTGAGATGAGAGGGGAGAAGCAGGAGAGTGCGTGGAGGGGAGTAGAGTGAGATGAGAGGGGAGAGGCAGGAGAGTGCGTGGAGGGGAGTAGAGTGAGATGAGAGGGGAGAGGCAGGAGAGTGCGTGGAGGGGAGTAGAGTGAGATGAGAGGGGAGAGGCAGGAGAGTGAGTGGAGGGGAGTAGAGTGAGATGATAGGGGAGAGGTAGGAGAGTGCGTGGAGGGGAGTAGAGTGAGATGAGAGGGGAGAGGTAGGAGAGTGCGTGGAGGGGAGTAGAGTGAGATGAGAGGGGAGAGGCAGGAGAGTGCGTGGAGGGGAGTAAGAGTGAAACGAGAGGGGTAGATAGGGACAAGTCAATGAAGGGTCTTTTTTGTTCGGTACTCAAATGTGTTATAGTCCCACGACCACCACCACCAGCAGCACCACATTCCTGCATCGAGACCGAGACCGAGCAGCAGCAGTTGTTACCTTCTCCACGCTGTGGGGTTCGTGTCAATCAAGGCCAGACCCTGGCCACCCCAACCCCCTCGTCCCAAAGGGGGCCTCCTTCTCTTCGGTGGAATTCCAGAGGAGGTCGGTGGAGCTTAGAGCACACACACACACTCATTACACCCACTCACCAAAGACAAAGATGTCCCGTATAGCCTTTAACAGACTGTTGGGGCAAGTGTTGTTAGCGAGCACCTATTAAGGCCGACACGGCTCACGTCGGGGGGCAGTGTGGCCATAACCACGCCAGTCCGCCTTTGTCTCCCCAGTGCTGCTGTTTGACACACTGCACAAGGCACTCATTTGAGGCTGAGTCGACCTAGGAGAGGCCCAAGACCGGTTCATGTACAGTAATTATCACTGTTATTAGTCGTGAGCGGGAATCGAACTTGGGTACCCAGGTTCGTAGCGCGGTGCACTACCGCTTCCCCCCAACACACACACCGTGTAGCCTTTAGAAGACTGTTGGTGTTGTTAGCGAGCACCTATTAAGGCCGGCATGGCGCACGAGGTTTGGAAGCGTGGCAGAACCACGCCGGACACCGCTTGTGTCCACAGTACGTAACTTTATGCCTCTTTTAATTGTTATTGTGGTTTTTTTTTTGCCTCTCTCTTGGAATTAATTAGTTTTGTTTTACTATAATTACAGCCTTGTGTCAACCGACACGGTGCGGTTATGGGGATTGTTTGGCCATACTTTAGCAAGCTGGTCAGTGCCGGGAAGGAAGAGCAAGACCTGTCCAGTTACCATCACTGGCCATTCATATTAGCCTGAGGTTGTAATCGAACCCTGGTTGCTGCGTTCACAATGCAGTGCTCTCACCGCAGTTCCACTATTCCCCGACAGAAGCACACGTGCACTGTATCACCAATTATTTCTTCTATTGTAGTGTTTGAGTCAGGTCATGTGAGAAAGTGCCAATTTGGAATTCAGCTAATTGTGATCACTAATTGGAAGAGCGCGGTGCAGTGGATTAAATGTTTATGCTAATTATATGCAATTGAAAGAGAGATACAAAATCAGTAAGTCGCCAAGGAAATCGATCCTCTCCTAATGGTTAGAGAGCGGGACGCAGATTCAGCCAATTATCTTTTCGGGGCCGCGAAAATATGTACCACTTGGTGGGAAGTGTGCAGTGTTTGTGCTGTGGATGACTCGCCTCTCACCATAGGAATGTGGAATTTCCACCACTGGTTCAGGAATGGTGAGTTGCTCGCCACGCTCATATGGGTTAGAAATCACTTTTTTTTTACTTTCAAAAGTATTTAACTCGCGTATATGCAGCTTAGGGATAGGGCAGTGGCACAGTGGATACAGTGCCGGATTAAGCTAGTGCGGGACCTGTAGCATATGTTATAAAGGGGCCCTAATAATAAAAAAACACTTAAATATTAAAACACAATTTTTTTTACCTGCATTTTTTTATTGAATTTTTTTCAATTGCTATACAGCCAGATCATACGACAAATCGCTAACCTTAAACACCCAGTCGTTAATAAAAGTTGAAGGCAGTATAGTACTATAGTAATAGAGCAGGGTTTAGAATCACTGAACCGGAATTGATAGCTTGAAAGCATTTAGCGCGGGGCCCCTGAAAGTGCAGGGCCCGTAACATATGCCACTGTTGCTACCAGGATAATCCGGCACTGAGTGGATAGCGCATTGCCACCCGGCCACCCGAGTTCGATTCCCAGCCACGGCTAACATCAGTGGCATGTGAAATGATAGCACCCACCCATTTCACCAATCAGTATAGCGAAGGATAATCCGGCACTGAGTGGATAGCGCATTGCCACCCGGCCACCCGAGTTCGATTCCCAGCCGCGGCTAACATCAGTGGCATGTGAAATGATAGCACCCACCCATTTCACCAAGCAGTATAGCGAAGTAGGGCACTGCATATCCAAGAAAAATGCCACGATCGACGTGGCGTTTCGAGGCCTCCATCAATTGGTGGATTGAGAGTGGCTGGAATATATTTCACTGCAAAACAATTTCACCTCTTTTGCAGTTCAATTTCGCCGATTAAAATACAACAAAATCCAAATCGTAAGAGGAGTCAGACACGGGGGGTGGGGGGGGCATCTCTTGTTGGCTTCTCACACACCAGGGCGTAGTGGCTGGCGCTAGGCGCGGTGCAGACGAAGCTTCTTCCCACGTGCAGAGGAATGCGCGTTGGTGAGCGAGGGGCCCTCGGTTTGCGTTAGAGACCTCGGCTCTGAGACAAGGTGGTGGGGGGTGGGAGGGGGACCTCAAAGTCTGCCCCCTCTTGCTGCTCTGCCAGGAATGCGGGCAGGCCGGTGCCGGCCCTGGGACAAAGGAGGGCGGCTGTGAATGGATGGATGTCACAGCGGGGGTGTACGAGTTGGTCTGCCCTCTCGGCACCACTCACCTCGACAGAGATGAGGACTCAACAATTATTTTTTTTTAAATAATCCTCCTACGTATAATGGGGGGATTTGATCTGTCCACTGCTGGATGAAGGCCTATCTCGCGCCGTCGCCAACCTCTCAACCCCTCCTGCTACAACCATCAAGCCATCGAGCGCCTTTACGCGAACTGATTTGTTTTCGACTTCATGTATAGAAAGGTAAAGTTGCGGTCAGAAGCACGACGCACTACCACGCACGCCCGGCCGCCTTTGTCTCTCCCCCCCCCACCCCCACCCCCCAGTGCTGATGCTTACACATCGCACCTGCTACTCATTAAGGTTGAGTCGGCCTAGGGGAGGCCCACGAATAGTTCTGCTATCACTCGCCACTGATTTTGAGCCGTGACAGTCCATCAAACCATAGTTGGCGGTGTTGACGGTGCGGTGTGCCAACCACTGCACCATCGCTCCTGCAGCTGGCATATTGGTCATAAATATTAGAGTGCCGATGAATACATACGACACACGAGATCAACGTAGCATCTCAACGGGATCTCAATATTGTACCTGGTTAAATAAAGGTACGGTAATGCTTTGGCGCGTGCGTGTGTGTGTGTGTGCGTGTTCACGAACGGTGGCACAGTGGTTAGCGCACTGTTTGACGATTCCTGAACACAGCTAATGTCGGTGGCAAGCGATATCTCAACCAGCCCCGGGTCTCCCCTAGGTCGACTCGGCATCAACACCGGGGAGAGGAACGTGGTCGGATGCCTCTTTGGCCACGCCACCCTCATCGAGCGCTGTGCCAGCCTCAGAAAAAAAAGTGCTCGCTAACGAGCGCTTTGCTCCCAAGGTGCCGTAGCCTACACGGGGGATCTTTGTCTTTGTTAGAAGCACCGGAGTCGATTGTCGGCGTGTTGTAATTGGCCAAAGAGGCGCTCTGTGATTTGTCGCCACCATGTGGCTCCAAGTGCGGTCGTCAAGACGTCGTGAACGTCTCAACAATTTCGCCCCTTCCGAGGAACGGACGGTGGACACGAAATCAGAACCTCACCGCTACTCCGGTTTCTCACAACGTAGAGTGTCTCACGGCCGTGCAATGAATTCGCACGTGTGTTGGCGTCCTACCCCGTGTTGTAAATATCTCACTCGGCCCCGATGTTCTGCAGTGAACTGGCAGCTGCCGCTTACCGATGATGGTTCGGGTCTTTGTGCAAGGGTCGGGTTCCGCAAAACGTTACAAATCCATCTGCATGGCCTTTGAGACACGAAACATGAAGAAAAGTCGTGGGTCTCAAGGATATGCAAGGGCTAATCCTTGAGAACTGGACGCGTGTGAGTGGGTGGAAGGGGGGCGGAGGGAGAGGAGGGGAGTGGTGCTGGCCCCCTCGTGTGCAGTGCCAACCTTCATAGGTGCTTTTCGATTTAAAGCTTTCGTGACTGCAGGGATTCATCTTCTTGGTTCTTTCGGTAAAGTCACGTAGAATGGAAATAATAAAATAATAAAAAGAAAACATAAAACATATTATTGTATAATATTATTATATTATTTTATTATGTTGTATTTTTATTATTTTATTACTTCCATTCTACGTGACTTTACCGAAAGAACCAAGAAGATTGATAGGTGCTACTCGCTAACTGCACTTGCCCCCAAGAACATGTTGAGGCTATACGGGGGATCTTTGCCTTTGGTGGTAGTGGTCGTACCACGATCCCTCTTCGACACAATGCAGTTACTGGTCACCTGTCTGAGACCACCAACTCTCCTGGAGTCCATGGGCCAGGCCGCGTATCAGTGCCGCCTGAGAGGGCATGGCAACAGTCGTGTCCAGTTCCTTAATGTGGCCA
Organism: Lethenteron reissneri; assembly: GCF_015708825.2. Taxonomy (NCBI): domain Eukaryota; kingdom Metazoa; phylum Chordata; class Hyperoartia; order Petromyzontiformes; family Petromyzontidae; genus Lethenteron; species Lethenteron reissneri. The sequence goes on from NC_083786.1 coordinate 9,313,795, forward strand.
ATAAGAGGCGAAATGTTAACTACCTCGCCTGGTATACAGGAGGTCGTAGGTTCGCTCTCGACCCTGACGCCTGCTGCTGCTGCTGTATATTTGGAGGTTGTCTCGCTCTCCGTGGTCTCGTGGATTTTTTCTCCGGGTCTGCCGGTTTTTCCCTCCACATTTTAGAAACGTGCGTTTAGAGTATTTGGATGTAGATTTGAAGTTTTCGTGACTGCAGGGATCCATACTCTTTGGTTCTTTCGGTAAAGTCACGTACGTGTAAAATTAAATTAAATCACGACGTTTCGGGCGCAACACGAGCGAGTCCGTTATCAGGTGGGACAACCACAGCAAGAAACAATTGCTGAATTCATTGTTTCTTGCTGAATTCATTGTTTCTTGCTGAATTCATTGTTTCTTGCTGAAGTAATTGTTTTTTGCTGTGGTTGTCCCACCTGATGACAGACGCTTGTGTTGCGCCCGAAACGTGGTGATTTAATTTTATTTTATACCTACGTGACTTTACCGAAAGAGCCGAAGACTAGTATTTGGATGCTATACATTTCCACATGTTAAGCCACTTCGTAGAGCTGTTATTTGTGATTGGCAGGTCGCTTCTAAAAAAAGCTATATATCTCAGTGGGCATTACCTGATCAAATAAAAAATGTCATAGTTTTAGTTTCATTTGAAACGAGTGGATTATCAAACAATTAAACTCTCAGCCATACAAATAACGCGGTAAAACTAAAGTTGTGTAAACTTAGGTGGTCCCACCAGAGGTCGCAAATGGGTCTTGATTCCTTACCCGTACCCGGCCGCACCAGGGTCGCAATCGGGTACCCGATTGCGACCTCTGGGATGAAGCCATGTTGCAGGCGCGGGTGGGTTGATTCTAGGAACTTGAATTGTGAGAAGAGACAAGACGTTGAGAAATGAGTGACAAACAGTTACTCACCAGTGACTCACAGTCTACCCGTACCCGTACCCGGCCGCACCAGGGTCGCAAACGGCTACCCGTACCCGGCCGGGTACTGGTAGCCGGGTATCGGGTAGGGTACGGGTATCGGGTACCCGGTTGCGACCTCTGGGTCCCACGGAGGACTACACTGGGAGACCAGGATTAGTAGCAGCTGCCTGGACTCGAACCCAGGTTCCTCTCAGTGGCCTGACCTCTGAGCCAGCCGGCCGGCCACCTACTAAGCCGTCTACTGTCTCTCGTTGTCATTAAACATTGCGTTACTCTGAACATGGTAACGTCGTCATGGCATCATCGCCATCACCATGGGATTTTCATCACCACCGACCATCCCATTCCCTCCCTCCTATCTCACTAAACTATCCTATCCCAACAAACTTTTTCATAGTTTGTAGTCCTTCCCCCGCACCTCCTGCGTACGGTGCAAAAGAAGTTCAACATACAATACATGTCCTCCCTACATCTCATCCTCCTTAGCTCCTTCTCACCCTCCCCCCCTACATCTTATCCCCTCCATCCCTCCCTCAATCACATCCCCTAACCTCCTTCTCATCCCCCCCTCTCCATCACATCCCCTAACCTCCTTCTCATCCCCCCCTCTCCATCACATCCCCTAACCTCCTTCTCATCCCCCCCTCTCCATCACATCCCCTAACCTCCTTCTCATCCCCCCCTCTCCATCACATCCCCTAACCTCCTTCTCATCCCTCCCTCTCCATCACATCCCCTAACCTCCTTCTCATCCCCCCCTCTCCATCACATCCCCTAACCTCCTTCTCATCCCTCCCTCTCCATCACATCCCCTAACCTCCTTCTCATCCCTCCCTCTCCATCACATCCCCGAACCTCCTTCTCATCCCCCCCTCTCCATCACATTCCCTAACCTCCTTCTCATCCCTCCCTCTCCATCACATCCCCTAACCTCCTTCTCATCCCCCCCTCTCCATCACATCCCCTAACCTCCTTCTCATCCCCCCCTCTCCATCACATCCCCTAACCTCCTTCTCATCCCACCCTCTCCATCACATCCCCTAACCTTCTCATCCCCCCCTCTCCATCACATCCCCTAACCTCCTTCTCATCCCCCCCTCTCCATCACATCCCCTAACCTCTTTCTCATCCCCCCCTCTCCATCACATCCCCTAACCTCCTTCTCATCCCCCCCTCTCTCAATCTTAACCCCCACCCCACTCCTATCATCCATCTCATTCCCTGCCACCATCCCCCAGCCCTCTCCCCTCTCTCCCGTCACGTCCCCGTGTCCCCCCTCCAATCCCACAACCTCCCCATCCTCTTCCCCGTCTCGTCCCCGCGTCCTCCCCCTCCCGCGTGCGCTCCACGCGATGATCCGATCCGCGCGATGATTTGATCCGAGGCGCGCGCATCGCACCATGACGCCACTGCGCGTCCTGCGGTCTGCCGGACATCACCACCACCACCACCAGCAGCAGCAGCAACATCGTCTCCAGCTGCCACCACAGATGGGAGGACATCTCGAGCGGTGAAGACAACAGACTCGACGAGTGCGCTGGAACATGATGTTAATGACAAAGGGGCCGTGCCGTCGACACGAAGGCGAGTTTCATGCAATGTCAACGAACGCCCCTGTGTGTGTGTCTGTCTCGTGTGGTGGCGGTGTTGTGCGGGGTTAATCTAGTTTAGCGCGATTGTAGAGAACAAAACAGCGCGATTCGCATGGGAGGGGGGGAGGGGGTGATGAGTGGATCGGTGGTGGTGGTGGTGGGGGGGGAGCGGTGGCGCTGTGGTTAGCGCAGCGGGCGGTCACGGACCCAGCCAGCAGAGGCCGCCTCGAGGTCTCCGTCCGTGAAAGCGTCGATCCCTTCCGAGGGACAACTGGCAGCGACCAGCGTGGTGAAGTATGGTCAAACGACCCCTTGCGAGACGGACGCGGCGTGGGGAGTTTGATTGACAACACAAAACGGGTGGGTGGGGGTGTTTAAAGTGTGCGCTACTGGCAATGAAACATTTGCAAGGTTGAATACCAAAGTAAACGATGGTCCGTGTGTAACAACTAAGAGGAGTCCGTGGTTTGTAAAGCCGCCTCGAGGTGCACCAGGCACAGGAAGAGGTACAGTACACGCGGGGCTACGACTTGTTGAGGTTCGTGTTCGTTTGACGTCGCGGCAACGTTGCAGCAACGTTCGCCCGTAGAGTAGTGGCGACACCCTGTGGCTGCAACTCGTAATAGCGACACAATTACATTTCGATTTAAAGCTTTCGTGACTGCAGGGATTCATCTTCTTGGTTCTTTCGGTAAAGTCACGTAGAAGGGAAGTAATAAAATAATAAAAATAAAACATAATAAAATAATTTTATTTATATAAATAATTTTATTTCATTATGTTTTATTTTTATTCTTTTATTACTTCCCTTCTACGTGACTTTGCCGAAAGAACCTAGAAGAGCGACACATTTCTTAGGTTGTTTCGGTAAAGTCGCGTAGGTAAAAAATTTAAATTAATAAAAGTAAAAAATATATATTTTTTTATTTTACTTTTATTAATTTTATTTTTTTACCTACGTGACTTTACCGAAAAAACCTAAGAATATGAATCCTTGCAGTCACGAAAGCTTCAAATCTAGAATTAACGACACAATGGTGGGACCTCTGTTGTTGTTGTTTGCCGATATCAAATGTTTGGAGCTGAGCTATGGAATGAATTCTCGGGATACGCGTGGCATTACCCCTGTACTGTTCGCCTTTCGGAGTTCTCTGGCCTGACGCTGGTAGTGAGACTCGGCCATGAAGAGCAAGGCTGTGTTTGGTGTGTAGGACAGTCTCAAAGACAATGCCATATATTCCAGTGTTCCTGGGTACTAAGTGTTATTTTATAATTGCTTATGTCTCAAAAGTACAGAAAATTGTTATTGTTCCCCACCAACTTTGCTTTTGTGACCAGGACAGTGATATTTTCAAATGTACCTATTTTTCAATGAGAAAACGCGGTGTGCTTTTGTGTCATTCCTTCACATAAAGTCCTGGTCACAAAAGCAAAGTTTGTGGGGAATAATAGCCATTGTTTGTACTTTTGAGGCATAAGCAATTATAAAATAACACTTACTACCCAGGAACAAAAATCGTGTTGCATCGTGTTAACAGAGCATGTTATTTGCTTGTATGTTCACCACCAAGTACTGGTGTGGTTAATGCAGACTTGATTACTTTAAAGTGGTTTCTATTTGGTGTTTGAACATCTTGACACCTCCTGTTTTATTATTTCCAGAAAGGGTAAAACCTGTTCTTGTTTTTTTCATAGGTCGAGTGAGGAGAGGCGTCTTATCAACCGGTGTGTGTGTGTGTGCTCAGGTCTAGGTCGACTCAGCCTCAAACGCGTTACCTGGGGTGCGTGTTACTTTCCGCAGCGTCTTATAATCTGGAAAATTCGCTGGGTTTTTTTGTTCACTAGCGTCACAAGGTCATACGTGTCGTGGATTCTCTCTTTCTCTCGTTATCACACTCTTGTTTGTATTTCTCGTTTCGTCTTATTTTTTTTCAAGCATGTCACGTTAGCGTAACATCTTTGCAGAGTTGGACTTGAGATAAGTACGCGTAAAGTAAAAAAAAAGATGTGCCACAAGTTTGGAAAAATAAATAATAACAGCAACGACCATTGAAGGGGCCACAATTTGAATGCCACTATGGAAATCAAGTTGATGTTGTTATTTCTCAGAGCTGGAATATTTGCCAATTAAGTGCAGAACCAACTTGCCAGCTCAGCACTGTGACCTCTTGAGCCACCGGGCCTTCCTTCCCTCTGCTCATTTTTTCCCTCCAACTTAAATTTTCGCAGGGAAGCTTCCACTCGGGGAATGTCCGTCGCACATTTTTGTCAAATATTCTTGGCCGAGCAAACACCGCCACGGATATTGAGCCTGTACCGGTGAAGGACACAGATTCAGACGCCCTCACATTCCGTTCCCGACACCCAGGGCTGATTTTCTCACTGGAACACGCTGGTCGACTAGAGAAAGCGGCACGTATGTTGTATGTTTGTATGTAAATTGAACTTCTTTCGCACCGTATGTAGCCAAGCGTGCTAATCGGAGACACGTGAGTAGACATACTGGACGTGTTGCGCTTGGCATGGAAATATCCCAGTCACCGACCGTGCAAATATTAAATCAATCCCTGCCGATACCCATTGTGTGGTGTGGTGAGCAGCGTGAGCAGCGAGATGCCGAGCACGGGGTCACAAGGTCACGGCGGCTACGGTGGTCTCGGGGGCAGCACCGGGGGCAGCAGTGGGAGTGAGCGGACTCCCCGGAGCCGTCGCAGGACGCCCCACCGGGGATCGGATCCCCTCGCCGGGGGACCCTCGGCGTCCCCTGTCGTGGTGCAGGGGTCCCTGCGCCACTCGGTGACCCCGCTGCCGGCCCCGGAGCGCGCTCTGTGCCTGCTGATCGCCATCGCTGGGCACGCGTACGCCTTCTACATCGTCCACCTGGTGTCTCGTGGTGATTAACGTCGGCGGCGTCGTCGGCGTCGTTGATCATCTTCACGATCCGTCGTTGTGATTGTCGTCGTTACAGCAGTCATTATACATCCACCGTCATAATTTTCAGCAGCTTTGTTATCGTCGTTAACAGTATTCAAATCCCAATGGTTGAGCGGTGGTGCAGTGGTTCGCGGACTGTCCTATGAGCTCGTTGACCTGAGTTTGATTCCCAGCCACGGCTGACATCAGCGGAGTGTGTTATCTAAAAACCGGTCCCCGATGGAGTACGGCCAAAGAACTGCCATGACCGACACAGACTGGAGGTAGCCTTCGGTCGACAGTGTTTTGACACAGGGATGTCAATTATTTACGCGTCATTTTTAAACAACGAATACAATCAATATTCTCAACGAGACTTGTCATTCCTTTTCAGAGCACGAGGAGGAATTGCACGCCGAGTTTGAGCTGGAGAAGGGATTTTTCGTGTGGGGATTCAAGAAGGCAAGTACGTGCGAGCGTGTGTGTGCGAGTGCAACCCATGGCTATGTGCTTGCATGCACGTACGTCCTGCCTTTTAGGCCCGGGGTGAACTACAACAATAATACCATTCATCTCGACAAAACCTCACTGTACTATGCTAACTCTGCTGACCACCATTACCCTTGCCATGTCGCCGTTGCTGGCCCAGGACTCCACGGACTTTGAGTGGACGTTCTGGTCTCACTGGGCCTCGTCGAGGCTGCTCTGGATGCTGCTGGGCCACGTACTGCTCTCTCAGCTCTTCTCACACTCAGTCCCGCAGGTTCCCTCAACAGCTCTGCCTCGTTGTGCTGCTGCTGCTGCAGCTGCTGCTGTTGCTGCAGCTGCTGCTGCAGTTGCTGCTGCAGTTGCTGCTGCTGCTGCAGTTGCTACAGTTGCTGCTGCAGTTTCTGCTGCTGCAGTTGCTACAGTTGGTGCCGCCGGGTACGGATAGGGTACGGGTATCGGGTACCTGATTGCGACTTCTGGGATGAAGCCATTTTGCAGGCGTGGGTGGGTTGATTCTAGCAACTTGAATTATGAGAAGAGACAAGACGTTGGGAAATGAGTGACAAACAGTTACTCACCAGTGACTCACGGTCTACCCGTACTCGTACCCGGCCGCACCAGGGTCGCAAATGGGTACCCGTACCCGGCCGGGTACGGGTAGCCGGGTATCGGGTAGGGTACGGGTATCGGGTACCCGGTTGCGACCTCTGGCATACGTACATTGTCAGTAGACCCCCCTTACGCAAGCGTACGCAATTTGGGTTAACCTCCACCTCCTCCCCCCTCCATGCGCACTGCACTAAATGGATGGCCCCCTAAAGCTGCTCGTGTCTCTGCCATGCGCCCGCCCCACAGCTGCGCCCGTGGGGCTGGCTGGCGTACGGGCTGGCGTGCTGCGCCGCGCTGCTGGGCACTGGGGGAGCGGCCGTCGTGCTGGCGCACGCGCTCGCCTCGTACGCGGCGGCACAACTTCGCCGGCCGGCGCTCTGCTGGCTCACCAGCCTGGGCCTCCTCGCCGGCCTGCAGGCCGCTCACTGGAGCCACACGCAGGTGAGACGGAGGAGGAGGAGGAGTAGGGGGGGAGGTATTGTTTTAGAATGATCGCCAGAGCTGGGACGAGTCGTCGATGAGGTTGATTGATTGGCTACAAGTTGTGATCGCTCACTGGAGCCACACGCAGGTGAGACGGTGGTGGAGGAGGAGGTGGAGGAGTAGGGGGGGAGGTGGGACGAGTCGTCGATGAGGTTGACTGATTGGCTGCAAGTTGTAATCGACCCCTCTCTTTTTTTGTGGTCGATCACTCAGGGCTGTCTGAAAATGGCGGCCGCCATATCACATATCTGTCAACTCCTTATCAGTGCTCTACCTTATTATAGACCAATTCAGACCTTGTTGGTCACCACGTGCCCTTATAAATCTCAACGTTCATCCTACAAACAAATAGACAAAAATTATTTTGCCTTCAGAGGCTGACTCCTTTGCCTCCTGATGACGACAGCTTGTGTTGCGATCGAAACTGTCGTGATTTATTTTATTTTATTTCTACCTACGTGACTTTACCGAAAGAACCAAAGAGTATAAAAATTATGTTGCTAAAATCATGTTTTTTTTTGCCCGTATTGAAACGGCTGTACGGCGTACGAACCTGAAAACTCACTTTCCCTGTACAAGAATACGGGTGAATTGTATGGGTTGACAGCTATGGGTTGACAGGTATGCCATGACATCCTTCCTCCTGAAGGAAAGAAACCCCCTTGGCGAGCCATGCCCTCGGCTGCAGTCGCTCCACTGAGCAAAGCTGTTTTTAATGTAAGTAATCCCTATATATCTATCACGTATGGCGTGGTTAATTGTGGAAATGGTGATGATATAGTTTCTGATGCAAACATTGAAAGATGACGATGTGGTACTTGTTATTGGAGACTAGAATAACGATGTGCTTGCTGGTGCCCGATGGGAACAGCTAGGACAATTGGAGCTTAATTTCAGCTGGGATCTGTCTGGGTCCGTGACCCAGAAAATATTTCTGTGTCGAGCACAGCACATCATTGACATGCTAATTTCTCTGCTCCAGCAGACCCACCTCTCTCTCTGCCCCACCCCCCCTCTCTCTTTATTTAAAGCCACGACACAGAGGCATTGGGTCTCTGTGTGTCTATGTTGTGTGTGTGTCTCTCTGTGTGTCTCTGTGTTGTCTCTCTCTGCTTGTGTGCATTTCTGTGTCTCTATGTTGTGTCTCTTTCTGTGTGTCTCTGTGTGAGTCTCTGCCTGTGTGTCTGTCTGTGTGTCTCTGTTGTGTTGTCTCTCTCTGTGTGTCTCTGTGTTGTCTTTCTCTGCTTGTGTGCATGTCTGTGTGTCTCTATGTTGTGTGTCTCTTTCTGTGTGTCTCTGTGTGAGTCTCTGCTTGTGTGTCTGTCTGTGTGTCTATGTTATGTGTCTCTCTCTGTGTGTCTCTGTGTAGTCTCTCTCTGCTTGTGTGTCTGTCTGTGCGTCTTCGTGTCTGTGTTTTAGTCTCTCTCTCAAATTTAGTTCTACCTGATGACGACTGCTTGTGTTGCAATCGAAACGTCGTACTCTATTTAATTTATTTTCTTTCTACGTGACTTTACCAAAAGAACCAAAGAGCACAGCACATCCATTGTGGTTCCAGTATGCCACGTCCCCATTTGTGATGTTGCACACCACATCCAGTATACCTTCCATATTTCCATTTGGGAATGTGGCACACCATGAGATTCAGAATCTTTATTCAGTAATCTGTATTTATCCTGGAAAAAAAACAATGAGCTATGAAGCTCATTTTCGCAGATGCCCAGTGAGTTTTCACACATGTCCAGTAGATGCGTCCATCACAAACGGAGGCACGCTCAAAATACGACCGACGATGGAGCCTATGCCAACGTCTCCCCCCCCCGCACCCCAATCAGGGCTGGTACGAGTCCGAGAACGAGTACTTCCTCCTGCTCTTCACGCTCGCCATGACCAACCTGCGCTGCACCAGCTTCAGCCTTGAGCTGTGCCGCCAGGCGGATCCCCCGTGCCCGTCCGTGCCACACCACCCCCGTCCACCAGCGCCTGCGGAGCAGACGGGCCCCTCACCCCTTACTGCAGACCGCTCACCCAGCCACTGGCTCCTCGCTCTTTTGGCCACTGGTCTACACTTTCTACTATCCACCGCTCCACAACGGCCCGATCATGAGCTACTGCGACTTTGTAGCTCGGGTGAGCTGTGTGTGTGTGCACGCGTCCCTTTGTCATTCATCTCACTTCACGTGGCCAGCGGCGAGACGTTGACACTGCACGTGGCCGCAAAGTGCACCTAGCCTGGCACAAGTGCTGTGGTGATGTCATCGTCGCTGAGTGGCGAATGGCGGATGTTGTTGTTGTGTCTCTTTGAGTGTGCCAAGCACACACACACAGATACGGCTGGTGAGTTGCCTGGGTCATATAGCCGGCATGCCCAGCATGCCTTAGTAAATTTTGTTTGGCAATAGAGAGGCATGCGTTGGGCTTAAAAAGGCATGGCGTGGGCTTATATGGTACAGAAGGATGTGGAGCTGAGTGAACTTGCCGAAGACTGGTACTGGTGGTATCAATATTGGCCACTGTGGAGGAGGCTCGTGAAGGATTCTGCGGGGCTGCGGTCGAGTGATTCAAGCACTGTGCTAAGCACCCGGCCACCTGAGTTTGATTCCCGGCCATGAATAACATCAGCAGCCAGTGATTTCCGAATCTATCCTGGCCCTCCACAGGGTCCGCTCAGCATTAAATGAGCACCTGTTGCAATGTTCCAACATCAGTACTCGGAAGACAAGGTTGACCTGGTAACGTCCCGGTCACACCAGCTCCCATCATGCTCGACGCTGGCCTCAATAGCTGCTCTGGAACAGCATTTGTCCCAACATGCTGCATTGCTATCACTGCATCTCTGTCATTCTTGTCTCAGTGTGAGCGGCCGGTGTCTCAGCCGGGCGACGTACGAAGCGGAGGCCCTCAGATGCCCCGACTGCCCCTGCTGCCCCTGCTGCCCCGGCTGCCCCGGCTGTCGTGGCTGGCCGTGCGCGTGGCCGCCTGGTGGGCGCTGGCGGAGCTCATGCTGCACCTCGGCTACTTCTCGGTGCTGCACCAGCACGAGGAGCTGCTCGAGTCCCTGCCCAGCGCCACGCTCGGTACGGACGGCGCCGCGCGGCGGGAGGTGGGAGGCTGTTGTTCAATTTCATTACGACGGCCTACCCTCACGGCATCTCTCACGTCCACTGCGAAGCAGACCGCGCGGTTGTGTTTTTGGACGGTCAACGGATACGCGGGATTAACCAGGGCGGCCGCTGGATTTGAACCGTGATCCACCGCGACAAACGGCGAAGGCGCTACCGCCGGGCCTCGTCGCCGTGGGGGTGGAGGCTCGTGCCCCAGGGCGCACGGTGCTCGCCGCGCCCGCTCGGCGCGAGCGAACGGCGGCCGATAAGATTGTCGCGTGAGGCTCGTTCAAAAGAGTCGTTTCAATTATCGCCAGTGTGCGACGCCTCGGTTGTATTTTGAGGCAAGGATGAGCTTCGCGTGAGGTGGCCAGGAGATGGCAGCGCCAGCGGTGGTTCACGGCTTGCACTGTTACCGCTTCATGCATGGGGTGGGTGTTCTTCCCCGTTCTCCGGTGTCCTCCGACATGAAAGCCGAACGCCAGCAAGTTAGGATTGACCAAACGTCCCACTGGAGCGAGACCCTCCTGTAGACGTGCGCGTCGCTCAGCCCGGCGGCCCGTGTGGTTTGTTGCGTGCGTGCAGCCTGCCTGGCCATCGCCCACGTCAGCTTCTTCTACGTGAAGTACCTGGTGCTGTTCGGGGTGCCCAGCCTCGCCATGCACCTGGACGGCGTCCAACCTCCTCCCCTACCGCGCTGCGTGAGCATCACACACGGCTTCTCCGACATGTGGAGGTGGGACCCGAGCCACCGTCGTCAACACCAAGCCCTCAGCCCGAACCATAACCACACCACCGTCAAGGCCCTTTCCATAACCATGCCCACACCTGCACTGCAACTGCCACAACAGAAGCCCGTTTGTTATTCCACTGCTGGGCGAGGGCCTCCCCCCACACCGTGAGGGTTATGTACTTTGACGCGGGTTTGGTCGAAGGCAGAGGGCACAGACGTGGAAGCATGAGATGGTGGTTACGGGGTTAGAGCGCTGAGTCGGCACTGCTGAGGTCCTGGATTCGAACCCGGGCTGCCACCCATGATGAATGAGGGTTCACAAGCATCGTGAGTTAATGGTCTCAGCCCGGTCACAAATGACCGCACAAAATAAACCACGATATTAAATTTGATTTTGAACTTTAGTTGGCTAAATGCCACCACCGCCTCTTTGAGAATGTAAAATACCAGTTTGACTGTCGTGCAACAAATAATATTTCATAATAATATGATAATTGGCAACAAAACTGACACCTTTTTTACAAGGAGTCATGTTTGCATTGACCACAATACCTGCGGTCGGAATGCAAACAAAAACACAACTCTGATAATGTATGCACTGTGCTTGAAATTGATTGGTTCACACCCGAGAGACAGCTTTTCTTAGAGCCTAGTCTCACATGGTGTAAAAAATATGTCAGTTTTGTTGCCAGATAAAAGGGTAAAAAACCAATTATCATATTTTGCTACTGGCAAAGGAGGTCCCAATAGTGAAACAAGATCTCATTGCAGAGTTTTGTTGAATAGAATTTAAAAAGGCCACGTGAAGACATTTTATGTAGACGTCATGTGACAAATCTCTTCACCTAACTCACAGCCACAACTTGGTTTGAATATATTTTTGTTAAACCTTATAGAACAGTTTATTTTTATGTTTAATGTTGTGATGGCGCTTTGGGTGGCATATTTGTGCCAGAAATGTGCCACACGTTAACCAAAAAGAAATTCACTTGACTCTTCTCCGACACGCACGGGGGGTTTGGGGCACGATGCGCTGCTCTGTGAGATTTCCAAATGGATTCCTCTTCTCGTCCCATGCCACCGATAGCGCAACGGGGATAAACCTGGGGTGGGAAGGCAACATTTTTTAAAGAATCGGCTATTCGTCGTTTCGTTTTCACTTGGCATGCACCGATATCAGCTTCAGAATAAATTGCGGGGGGAGGGGAGAAAGACAAAATTATAATAGTAATTAAATAAAATGCGCACATTCATCAAAACACACCGCACTACACTCACAGAGGTTTACACGCTCGATAAAGTTTACTCTTTGCTGCATGGTGACGGGGAAGTTGTGAGTGTGTGTGAGTGTGTGTGTGTGCGTGTGTGGGTAGTGGTAGTGTAGCGGTTAGCGCGCTGCGCTACTAACCTGGCGACCCAGGTTCGATTCCCGCTCACGGCCAACACCAGTGACGATTATTTGAACTGGTCTTGTGCCTCTCCTGGGTTGACTCAGCCTCAAATGAATACCTGGTGCGATGTGTCAACATCGCCACTGAGGAGACAAAGGCGGTCGGGCTTGGTGCTGGCCACCCACCCCCTCGTGTGCCGTGCCGGCCTTCATAGGTGCTCGCTAACAGCACTTGCCCCTACAGTCTGTTAAGGCTATACGGGGGATCTTTGTCTGAACCTCGATGTCCTTTTCTTCCGTTGTTAAATCCCCCCCCAGGAACTTTGATGTCGGACTTCACAGGTGGCTGCTCAGGTAAGGGGAGCAAAGACGTCGGGACCCTTCCCCTCGGAGCAATTTGAAGTTGTCACCCCGGACGGTGATCCACATTAATCCTCGCCCGCCCACGGACAGATGGATTAAAGCGTGACCATCGGTCTGACCATTAATCACAAACATTCTGTTTACCTTTGCGCTTATGTCTAATAAGACGTTGATTTATGCATCGCTTGCACCGAGAGTATTGTCATCACCATCGTCGCTTTTTTGTTTTCTTCATTGAATGCTTTGTTTGGTCATTTAAATCTGGCTTTGCTTTTCGTGGTAATTAATTTGTTAACTTTCTTCTAATTCCTTTGTCTTTATTTGTCTTGAACTAAATGCTTCCTCAATTGAAGTAATTAATTAATAATGGAATATTTTATTCCTTGACTAATTGCTCTTCCCGTGCTCTCGACTGATTAATTGTGTGCGTTTGAAATGTGCTCGTTTAAGGAATGCTGTTTGTTTAAAGCGTTGCTTTCACTCTTCGGGCTTCTGTAAGTGATCTAAAATCCACAGTTTGTGTTGATGTATGCGAAGTGATGATTCATGTTAGCCGTGGCTGTTTTCGTGTCTGTGTATGTCTTGTGCTAGTGTCTCTAGTGTATGTCTGCGTCTGACAATAGCGTCTCCTTATATTCGTGTGTGTGCAGAGAGAGAGAGGCGTGCCAATATTACTTGTGTCCGTATGTCTCACTCTTTGCCATGTTGGTGTCTTTTTAAAAAAATGTTGTGCAGCTTCGTCTGAATCGCTGTCTCTCTCTCTCTCTCGTGTCTGAGTTTTTCTCTCTTCGTATCTTTGCAGCAACAGTGTCAACGACTACATTGCTTTGTTTGGTGTCTGTCTCTATGTTAACGTCTGTCTCTTTATATATATCTATGCATTTTTGGTGTTATGGTCTGCGCTTCTGCGTCTCTGCGTCTGCATCTCTATGTTGTCTGTTATTGTCTGTGCCTGTGGAGTTTATCTGCATCCCATCTCCGTATCTTTCTCATATATGGGGCGGTGACATGGCCCAATGGGAGCACTTTTTCTGATTGTTTCAGAGGTTCGCAGTTGCTGCCCTGGCTATCACTGCCGGTGCAATATCCACACAACACCCGCCCGTCTGCGTCAGGGTTTACATTAGAGATCCCCTGGCCTCATTTGAAACGAGGAGGCCGTTGCGTGCCGGCGTCATGGCCCAAATTTTCTCCACGTTCCAAAAATGACCCACGAATTGCTCAATTTGGATTTTCACAGAGCAATCATCTCCCCCCCCCCCCCCCCTTCTGTGAAGCCACTGCAGATCCGTGCGCAACACAGCAGCACCTTCCCTTTGCGATAGCCTTGAGCCGTAAGATTTGCACGAACACCGAACGCCTTCAATTATGAATTATCACGTTCCCCCCACCGCTCTTCCCCACCTCGCGTCCACCGTACCTCGCCACCAGTATTCCACAAGCCTCTCGCATCTCGCGCCCGTAGCCCAGAGGTCACAAACGGGTTTTGATTCCTTACCCGTACCCGGCCGCACCAGGGTCACAAACGGGTACTCGTACCCGGCCGGGTACGGGTACCCGTACGTTACCCGTACCCGTACCCTACCCGATATGAGTGACAAACGGTTACTCACCGGTGACTCACGGCCTACCCGTACCCGTACCCGGCCGCACCAGGGTCGCAAACGGGTACCCGTACCCGGCCGGGTGCGGGTAGCCGGGTATCGGGTAGGGTACGGGTATCGGGTACCCAGTTGCGACCTCTGCCGTAGCCCGCGTTTCTGTCCGTCAACCGCTTTTTGCTCACAAAGTCACGTGTGCCCAGGTACGTGTACGTGCCGCTGGGAGGCTCGCAGGGTGGTGCGCTCCGACAGGCCGTCTCGTGCGGCGCCGTCTTCCTCTACGTCTTCTTCTGGCACGGCGCCCAGGCCTACCTGCTGTTCTGGGCCACGCTCAACTGGCTCGGAGTCACCATGGAGACGGGCCTGGGCCGTGCCCTCTCCTCCACTCCCGCAGAGCGACTCTCCCTGGTAGGCTCGCTCGCTCTCTCGGCGGCTTGCGGTTGTGTAGGTTGGCAGTGACATTTCACATTTAGCCCGATAAATAATCCCCCCACCACCATCCTGGCAAAAATTCCAGTAAACACGCAACGGCCCAACGCGTCACGTTTACTGGGCTCCCAGCTTCCACTTATAAATCCCAGTTTTTGAGCTAAGGGGGTGGCAGTTTTAAAAAAAATCTTTTTCTATCCCCATCTTTAGGGACCTCCGCCAAAAAAAACCCGGTTATTCCTGGGGCACGGTAAATCGGCTCGCGCGAGAGATGGTGATGACTTTATGGGGGGTAAAGAGGCCTTCATTCGGACATGGATAGAACTGGCTGGATAGAACGTGGCTGGATAGAACGTGGCTTGCGCGTGTTTGCGTCCGCGTGCGTGTGTGTGCGTGCGTGTGTGTGTGTGCGTGCACGTGTGTGTGCATGCGTGTGCGTGTGTGTGCGTCACAAGGGTGGCCGCCTCTCCCCGCTGGGCCAGCGTCGGCTCCTCGGTGTCATTGCCGGCGCCTCCACGGCGATGGTCATCTTGTCGAACCTCGTGTTCCTAGGCGGCACGGCCGTCGGAGCCGTTTACTGGGACAGGGTTTTCCTCCAAGGTATTGAAATGGGCTACGATGTCTCCCTCCCCCACGCCTTACCCCACCTACCCCCCCTCCCAGCCCCCCCACAGAATATTGCAGATGTGTCAAAAGTCAACCGCTGTGACTGGGGTTGTGGAAAGAGTCTCGTTTTGTCCCACTCCATGTCCGTGTGCCTCTCTCCATGCCTCTGTGTTTGTCTCTTCATCAGTATTCATATCTCCATGTCTGTTTCTCTGTATTCATCTCTCTTTCTCTCTGCGTCTCTCGATCTGTCCGTGTGGGCTGTGTTTAATCTATCCATGTATCTGGCGTCTCTCCCTGTCTGTGTGTGTTGCTCGATTTCCATTTTCCTGTGTTTCTTTGTCTCTCTCTGTATTTGTGTCTGTCCCTGGGTCTCTGTGTTCGCCTTTGTCCATATCTCTTTGACTTTGTGTTTCTCTCCGTTGGTCTCTGTCGCTGAATTTGTTTGTCTAGGTTTCGTGATTCTGACATGCTTTAATGACTATGCCTTTTGTGTACTTGCACGGCACGTGCATTTGATATAGATTTTTGTTTTCGCAGGCTGGCCATGGACAACCCTTGGGGTGCTTTCGTTCCTGTATTGCTGCGCCCAGTTTGGGATGGACTGGGACCAAGCGAAGGTCCCTTAGGGTGGCTCAACTCTTCGCCCCATAAATGTGCACGACTTTACGCACGTAGTGAGTCTTCGATTCGCATCGATTCTTACGCTCGAGGTACGTGCATCGATTCGTGCAAGTAGCAATTGGTCATTTTCGATTTTAAGTTCGTTTTATGTCACCAGTTAACGCGCACCCTGCAGCCACGAAAGATAACCATGACTTAGGTCAATTAATCTGATCACGAGGCAGGGGAATATGTACATGCCTGACCAACGCCCAGAAAACCTCTGCTCAGTTAGACTAAACTATTTAACTCTTCTATTTTTTATTTACCAGATAAGGGCTCACTGAGCTATCATTTTCAGAAGCGACCTGGCCACAAATGATAGCTCAACAAAATGACTTATCGTTTGGACATGTATAGCAGTCAAATTCTCCGAACGCGCGATTCTAAATGTGGAGGGAAAAAACAGAGGACCTGGAGAAAAATCAACACGACCAAGGGGAGAACGTGCATACTCCAAATATACAGCAGCAGGCGTCAGGGTCGGGATTGAACCCACGACCTCCTGCATACCAGGCGAGGTGGTGAACATCTCCTAGCCACTGTGATGATGAAAGAGAGAGAAACGCAAACTCCAACACATACAGCAGTAGGCGTCAGGGTCGGGATTGACCCCACGACCTCCTGTAGACCAGGCGAGGTGGTTAACATCTCCTATCCACTGTGATGATGAGAGAGAGACGCAAACTCCAAATATACAGCAGCAGGCGTCAGGGTCGGGATAGAATCCACGACCTCCTGTATACCAGGCGAGGTAGTTAACATCTCACCACCGTGGCACCCACCAAGAGATCAAGACGGAGCTGCTCCGGTTAGCCGCCTCTCTCAACGGCTTTCCTCACGTCATCAGCGTGCGGGCCTGGTCTCCCCTTTGGCGGTCGCCGATTCCTGTGGCTTGCCTTTCGCCACTGCGGTCCTCTTGGGCTCCGTCATCTGCGCTGGCCATCTCCAAGCCTCCGCCGTCAGCCTCGCGGTTCTATACCAACGGCGTGGGCCCCACCTGGGCCTCCACAACCAGGGGTCGCCTCGTGCACTTTGGGGCTGCGGACGCTGGACCTCGGCTCCCGCGGCGAGCCTGGGGCTGCTCCCGGTGGCGCTCCGTGGCATCCGGTTGCCGGCGCCGCCTGCGGCCTGCGGTAACTCGCACCTGTGCCCGGTGTGCACGACCCCGGCTGGGCCCCCGTGGCCTCTGCTGTTTGTGTCCGCCCCAGGATGGAGCTGCCCCTGCTCTGGCAGCCTCCTTAGCCTGGTGCCTGCCATCGCCCTTCGCTGGCCTGCTGAGGCCTGCCTTCCAGCATGCGCCCAGTTTCTTCGGCTCCGTTCCATTTTGGAGCCCCTCTGCATTGAACATCGGGCAGCTGAACTCACGCTCTGTCACCAAGAAAGCTGCCCTCCTTCACAACCCCATCATAGACTTCTCGCTTTTGAGCTGCTGATCCTGCGAGTATTGAAACAGGCCCGACTACCGTGATGCCGTTGAGTCCATTGTCGCCCCAAATGTGGCTTCAATTTCATACGTGTACGGCGATCATCAGAGCATCATGGAGGAGGCCTCGTCGGAGTCCATAGCGCCGGCATTGCAATTAAGCCTTGCTCTCTTCCGTCCCGGCCAACATCCTTCGACCTTCAGTAGTGCGCCTGTCCAAATGCGGGCAAACCCTTTTCTCCATTTCTCCGTCTTGTACTGTCCACCCGAGGGCAACATGGACCGCTCTCTCAACCTCTTGCTGAAGTAGACCATCTATTGAAGTCGACCATCTATTGAAGTAGACCCATTGCCGAGACTCGATCCTATCCTGCTACAAGCTGGACGTTAACGGCGGCCCAATCGGGACGTCTGGTGCAGACTTCGTAAATCGTAAAATATTCAGATCGTCAATCTGCAGCTCGAGGAAAAGAAAGTGTAACTGCTCTATTCAGTTCCCGAAGAAGCTGCCGGCATGTGCGGTGAAACGTCGGACATCGTTCGCGAACACAACACGCGGCGCAACGCTCAAGCGCATCGGAGAGAAACATGCCAAGATGCAAAAATGAGCAAAAAGAGGGAAAATATACACTTTTATTGAAAATGGATGAACCCGAAAACATAGTTCACATTAAAATTCTGACGCCGATTAGGTAGCGGCTGATTTCAGATGCCATACCATACCGTGTCCGGCTTTCATGATAAAACGCCTGGGTTTGATTCACGATTTTGAAGTGTTTTTACAGCCGCAAGTGCTGGCCGTACCACTGGGCTGTTCAGAGGTTGTAAAACATTCTGGGAAAATGCTACGATCTGTTTGACAGCAGACGCATAGCAACCAAGCTCATAAACCTCAAGACTTGAGAGTAACTCACGCCGCTTACGCTTTGTTAAAGCACCGTTCGTATTTGAGCATTTCAAAACTTCGGTTCGTTTGTTTATTTTGTATAATTTTTTTAAAGTGTTTTCGTTTTTATGTTTTCGTTCTGCACGAAACACATCGTGGTGGTGAGGACATTCGTCGCTTACAAAAAAAACTTGTAAATTTCTAACAATTTTTTTAAATCTCTACAATGTACAAGATTGTTTTAGAAATGGAAGGCATGGCGCAGAACACCAACACTTTGCGGCAGTCGCAAATTTCTTAGAATTGTTTCACAAGACACATTTCTGTGTGATAGTACAGTATGTGTGTGCGCGTGTGTTCAAGCTGTGGGGAGCGGTAGTGTAGTGGTTAGTGCCGCGCTGCACTACGAACAAGGCAACCCAGGTTTCATTCCTGCTCACAACCAACACCAGTGACGATTATCTGAAATGGTCCTGGGTCTCCCCTAGCTCGACTCAGCCTCAAATTAGTACCTGGTGCGGTGTGTAAACATCGCCACTGGAGAGACAAAGGCGGTCGGGCGTGGTGTTGGCCACACCACCCCCTTGTGTGCCGTGCCCGGCCTTCATAGGCGCTCGCTCATAGCACTTGCCCCAATTGTCTGGTAAGGCTATAGGGTGGTCTTTGTATTTGTGTTCAAGCTGGAGCGTGGAGTGGTCGCGCTGTGGTTAGCGCAATGCGCTACGAACACGGCGACCCGAGTCTCGATTCCTGGCCACAGCTAACATCAGTGGCAGGCGATTCCTGGATCTCCCTTCGGTTACTCGCCCTCATATTAGTATCTGATACGATGCGTAAACTATCAGTGCTCAAAGGCAGAGTGTTGCCAGCCACATCACCCGTCCGCCCACCCTACGCACCGTGACAGCCTTAATAGGTGCTCGCTAACATCACTTGTGCCAGTAGTCTGTACGACTATATATTTTGACAGGCTGGTGGTGGGGAGCGGTGGAGTAGTGGTTAATGCACTGCGCGACAAACCGGGCGGACCTGAGTTTTGCTTCCCAGCCACGATTGACATTGGTGTCTGAACTGGTCCTGGTCATCCCGTTTACTGGACCCAGCCTTAAATGAGTACCTGGTGCGATGTGTAAACATCACCACTGGGAAGACAGAGGCAGCCGGGCGTGGTGTCCTGTCCACACCATCCATCTCTTGCGCCGTGCCGGCTTTAACAGGTGCTCGCTAACAGCATTTGCCCCAAGAGACGATGCAGGCAACCTTTGTCTTTCTTGGATATGCCGGTATATACAAGCTGCTTGTGGCCAGGCCCACTGGGTTTATGCTGTTGAAGCTGCTCACAAAGGTGAATTTGGACGTCTGTGTAAAAGATGCCCATCAGATTCCTCCAGTATCAATAAATATTCCGATTAAGGATGAAATTTAGAAACCCAGAGCACGTTTCAATTGCGTGCACAAGTTTTGTACAACGTTGCATTATTTTTTTTATATCATATTCAGAAAAAAGTGAATGATCTATTTTTTTATTAAGAGCTCATTGAAAAAAAAGTGAAAATAAACTTTAAGATAAAATCAAGTAATCTCGTGAATGCTTACTAACGCGCGGGTGTTTCCCCACTCCAAAACGCTCACTTTGATTTCCTGACGCACGGTAACAACAGCAACAAGAATATACACACATTTGTTATTTACACAGGTTTATGAAAAGCTTATAAATACTGCAGGTTTTTTTGGTAATTTACACTTTGCACAGGCCTCGCCGCTTTATGAGTCACATTTGTAACATTTCCACGGTGCATTGACTTGTCATTCGATGTTGAAAGTCAATCCCCTCATTTGCCGACCCGAAGCATTTCGTCAATGTTGCCAGGTTTTAAATTCCTGGGAATTATTAGAAGAAAATATTTTTTTCCACAACATTCCCTCAACAGGATGGCGGTAACAAATCCCTTTTTAGTGGAGGCTCAGGCGAACATGAAGTGGGTGAAGCAATGTCCACACGTGGATCGGGGCGGCAGAGAGGACGAGAGGGGGGACATGAGAGAGAGAGACAATCTTTAACACGTAGGCTTTCGCGACCAATATTAATTCATAATCAACGTTTTTGGGTTTAGATCGCGTTATTTATAAATCGTACTCAAATTGTAAATGTTGTGGTTTCACGCTTCAACACACCGGTGGGCTAAAGCAGTGAACTATTTGTCTTTTGTCAACGTGACACTTTTTTACTGATTGGCCGTGTCGGGTGGTGGAGGGTTACGGCACATTTATAAATAACGCGATCTAAACCCAAAAACGTTGATTATGAAGAGAGACAATGCCCCGCGCGACACAGGAAGACCCGCCAGACACTAAGGAGACACGGATAGTGCCAGACATGGAGACATGGGGACACGGTACACGGACAGGGATATGGAGAGACATTTTTCTGCTCCACCAATGACAGTGCGGCTGCTCACTTATTATTTTATCGATGTCAGTCAAAGGGGTAGCGCCCCAACTTAAAACAATTGCATCGGAACACTTGCCCAGGATTAAGTATGTATAGAACTTCCACCCTCACTGTTAAAGCCACTACTCGCTTTTTAAATAAGTTATCGTTTAAACCAGATGAATGATATAGTATATAAAATAAAGTTGGAGGTGGCGTATCAACGCAGTGATTACCGCACCGAGCCATGAACCCACCATCGTGAGTTCGATTCCCAGTCACGGCTAACATCAGTGGCGAGTGACGTCAGAACCGGGCCAGTGGCCAGAGCAGAGTACGGGCCAGAGAACTTCCATGACCGACGCGGCACGGTAAGGTTTCCATCCAGCAGTGGAGTTGAAAAAAGGGGCTGTAAATGATGACATGAAAAATGTGGATGGTGTGTTAAAGTACTATGCCATTTCTTGATTGCTGCACGTGAATATGTGTGTATGTGTGTGACGTCCTCACTTGCTGTATTTGTAATGTAGTAATCAGGCACTGCATTTAGTAGTGAAGAGCACTGCTATTGGAGAACTGCGAGGCGGCAGGCAATCGGTGAGCACTGCCCAGAGTTGGTCAAAACTCCCCCCGGGCAACTTTTTTAAATATTAAAAACGGCGCCGCTGTCACAGCCGTTTGTGAAACGTCCGTGGGGATATTTTAAAACGTCCTAAACATTCCAATAAATTAAATTACATAGGCAAGAAACTGTACACAACAACAACACCTTTTATTAAACGAGCGCTCGATGTGGGTGCTATTCTTTATCTTTTTAGTAACTAAATTCTCTGAGGTTGTTTACAAACGTCCGGGGTCGTTAACCGCGAGTCCACGGTGGGGCGTGGGGGGCGGTGGGTGTAATGTTGAAGGCAGGCAGGTGGAAGGACGCCCTTGCGAGGATCCCGTCGATGATCCCAGTGACCCCCACACGGCGACGGATGGAGATGCCGCCGTCGGAAAACTCCGGAATGTTTAAGGCAGGCACGTGGAAAGACGCCCTTACGAGGATCATGTCGATAACCCCGGTGACCCCCACACGGCGGCGGATGGATACCCTGCCGTTGGAAAATTCCGGAATGTTTAAGGCAGCAACGTGGAAGGACGCCCTTGCGATGACCCCCCCCCCACCCTACCGTGACCCCCACGCGGTGGCGAATGGAGTCGCCGCCGTCGGAAAATTCCGGGAATACAAAGTGGAGGTACCGGCGGTGGAATCCTTCGAGTGTCATGGCTTCACCTTTTTGGTGGCTCTTAAAACGGGAAGACAAGAGACGGACCGTTAAGAAATGTATTTTTTTGCGAGTGTGGCAAGTTGGACAGAAACTATTTTTTTTTCACCAGGTAAGGCCCACTGAGCTTAATAGCTCTTCTTCAAAAGCGACCCGGCTATCACGTGGTATATTTATTTGCAGATCAGCACGTACATGGCAAGCAAGTTGTTTGATGATGCCATGTTGGCAGTGGTGCACAAGCAGAACAACAAAACTCGACATATCCATCATTCAGCACAGTTGGCTACGTACGGTGAAAAAGAATTTCAACATAAAAACTATAACGCTGCGTGGACTTAAAATAAAAAAAACTATAATGGGTGACGTTTCGGGCAATGGCCCTTCCTAACAGCACGCAAAATGTGTTGAGTTTTTTTTATTTTTACATTGATGTTAGATCACTCCATATATTGTCGAGCGTCAATGACCAGTAGTTGTTTTAGAAGTGGAAACGATTTAAGCACAAAATGTGCTTTGAAAATCGCCGCGACGCAGGTGAACGTTTCGTGCCATTCCCCGCTTTCATAGTCAACGTATTATTCACGATTGTTACTTACAGTAACTCTCTTAATAGCGACAGAGGCAATTTCAAACAACTTAAAGAAGTCTGGCTGCACTGCGTTGCACGTGTTTTCAAACTCACGCGCTGCTCTTCTCCGTCACTTTCCTCTGATTGGCGTCCCTGACGACTGCCCTCTTCTCCGATTGGCTCGGCGTTGTTCCCACGGTAACCGGCTTGGCCTGGCTGCGATTGGCCGCCGGGTTGCTATTGGATCGCGGCCGCCCAGGGTTCTCTGTCGGGGGGGTGGGTAGATAAAGGGGATAGAGGGGATTAGAGGGGCGATTCAGTCGTCACATTATTTAGCAACGACACGCTGTCCGAGCGATGAGCGACAAATCCGGCGGCTTTCTATAGACGAGGACGTGATGCAGATTTCAGGGGATACGAGGCATGTACTCGGGTTCCTCTATATTCCTCGCCTGGTACGCAGGAGGTGGGGTGCTCGATCCCGACCATGACGCCTGCTGCTGGATATTTGGAGTTTGCGGTGTCTCTCTCTTCCCGTGGTAGCGTGGATTTTTTTCTCCGGGTCCTCCGGTTTTTCCCTCCACATTTTGAAACATGCGTTTAGGCTATTTAGATTATTTTGCTGCTATAAATGCCCAAATGATCGGTCACTTTGTTGAGCCTTCATTTGTGGCCAGGTCGCTTCTGAAAAATAAGCTGATACCTCAGTGGGTTTTGCCTAAGTAGGATGGTTTAGTTTTAACTTGGTCTGTGAGTGTTTTGCAATACGAGCAATTTTTTAAAATGAATATTCATTTGATAAACGAGTAGTACGTGTATACGCTTTGTCTGCCGAGCGTCACATGATGACAACTGATATACGAGTGCTTTGATATACCGAGTGCTTTGGATTACAAACACGTTTCCAGAACGAACTATGCTCGCAATCCAAGGTTTTACTTGTATGTGTTTTGGTGATTTTTTTACCTTGTACTTTGCACGACTTATATTGTTGCAATGTTTGTTGTAACGTTCTCACCCGCCCCCTACTGGACATCTGTGAAAAAGAGCTTCATAGCTCATCAGATTCTTCCAGCATAAATAAAATATTCGGATTACGTAACAGTCGACTTGCGTTCAACAGCGAACCGTCTCGTGACATTTATGATGACTTTAGAAGGTTCATCGAGGAGCAATGTGCAGCGACTACTTCACATCCTTTGACCGAGTTTAGGGAGTTTGCAGCACGGCACCGTCGTGTCTGTGAACGTTGTACCTGTTAACGGAGGGAAGAGGCTGGGCACCTGACTCCGCCCGCCGATCACCGGCGAATGGGCACTCCCGATGGAGCCAATGGAGCTCTTCCTACAGACCAATCGGGAGGGAGGTGACAAGGTCGGGCATCGTCACAGTTTTATTTCGGTCAAGAAACGGCTCGCGCTCGCTCCCTGATCCACGTGCTTCTCACCCTGCGAAAGCCTCATGTCTTGCGATGCAATGACCCATCTAGCTCCTGCACACGAGCCGATATCATTGCTCCATCTACGTGCTCTTGAGCGTGTTTCCCTCCTTTGGCTTGCACTGGCATTAGTCTCAACCAGCCGCCATCATCCCTGATAGTCCTGATGCGTCGTGCCCAAGCCTGTTATCTCAACGGTCAATATAAATATTCGCCTGACCTGTTGTTATTGCCATTAGAAATCCCCCAAAAAATATCTGCGATGCACATCTGATTATCTGCTAATCGTTCTCAAATCTTCCAGCTTGAATCGAATTAATATATCTCGCTAACGAGTTGTATTATGTTGGCCCATTACCAGGGGTTGGCAAACCAAAGTAACAAGAAGAGCCATTTGCTTCGAATTTTGGAAGAAAAAACCCCTAAATATTGCACTGCGCGTTGAATCCGAGACGGCGCTGGTCCTTCATAAATAAATAACGTCATGAAGCAGTCCCTGAAGAGCCACCGCACGCGGCTCCGAAGCTGTAGGTTGCCAGACACGATCAATCTTGGTGGAGCCTTTCCCACGATGCCTCGTGCAATCGAGACAAAACGACTGCAGATTTTTGCCCGTTAAAAATTGTGACACACGTGGTTGATTGGGTAGTCGGGTCGGGCGGGGTTCAGGAGGTCGACCCGTAACCGCTCCCCAGCGCCACACCCTCTCGGCGCTCCCCCCCCGCCCCACCCCACCTGCTGCCCTTGACCGGTGGGGCCGGCGTTGGTGCCACCGGTTGCGCCGGGGGCTGCATGCTGAGCGAGTTGCTGCGGGACAGCTTGCCGATCTTCCTCGCCTCCTGCGCCGCTCCTGGAGGAGGGGATTGAAAATAAGACGACGAGAAATCGTGGCGCTGAGATTCACCCGCCCCCTGTCCCCGGCTGGAATCCCGGGTTTCGACCGCCAAGTGACTTACATCGGGTTCTCAAGCGTAGCGGAGTTTATAGATCTCGGCCCGATCACCAATGATTGGGCTAAAAACACCATAGTTCGGAACGTGGGGTGAGGAACTCTGTCGCTAAACCGAGGGCCAAAGAGAACTTTTATAAAAACCTGCGGCAGGGGCGGCACTCATGAACACAGGCCCCAGTCACCTCTCGTCACTTTCAACGACACGCCCACTGGGCTTCTCAGATCGAGACGCTCGCAGCGATGGATACATTCCGAGTGCGGGCCGGTAGGCCTCGTGAGGTCCGTCCGCAATGCTGTAGGCGTCTCACCACTCGTTTAGATGCCCTCTGAATGAATCCACGCCCGTGTTGGGATTGTGATGCTAAAGGTCACGAAGCCTCGACGAGGTCTTGGACGGCCGTGACCTCGCGCCGCTGAGATCTCACCTTTCTTCTTGTCTCCCTTGGGCTTCTGTTGGCTGCACTTGCTATCCGCGTGCTGCTTCTCCCTCTCACGCTGCTCCTGAAGCAAACAACAACAACAAGGGAGACGTCGACAGTAAATGCAAATTTATTAATTTGGTTAAAAGTGCGTTGTCTTCTTACCCCCCGCCCGCCACCCCCATTCTGTTCTTGAATGTGCTCTCGGCATCATGTCACGTGATGAAGAATCTGTTAGGAACTCCCAAAGAGCAGCGTAACACCCCGTGTTAGAGAACAGTCCGCGGAAGTGTTTATAATAGAACTACTTCTGAGCGCCCGTTAAGAGACCTTTATCCACTCTATAGGACAGCACCTTCTCATCCGCCTTGCTACACAGTAATGTTCATCGCATGCCAGTCAAGCCGATATTTTTTTTTAAAATGAGAGTTGGACTATAGGCACATTAAGTGCACTAAATGACATTAGGTTTGATTTCCACTTAAGTTTTTGCCAAAGTAAAATTTTTTGGGGATTTTTAAACATTTGTTTGACTTTCCCAAACATTGCTCTCAGTGGCAGAGCGGGTGGGGAAGTGCTTCCCCCTACAGCAGGGAACACAAGGCACTGAGAAGGGACCTCAGAGGTAGCCCTATGATATCCGCTTTCGTGGGCCGTTCACTAACACGAAGGGTTGCGCAATCGTGTTAACACTGGGGGGATATTTCAGGGATTCATCTTCTTGGTTCTTCTCGACAGACATGTTCTTCACCTGAGGACGGCTGCTTGCATTGTGGCCGAAACGTCGTGAGAATTATTTTATTATGTTTTATTTTTATTATTTTATTATTTCCATTCTACGTGACTTTACCGAAAGAACCAAGAAGAACTGGGGGGGATAAATACAGTTCAAAAAGGATCACAATTGTGAGACAGACAACTTCTTACAGCGTGACAGAACCCCTTACCTCCATCAACAGGTTCTCATCCTGCTCCCTCTGCTCATCGATGAGGTCATCCTCGCACGGCTTCCGGTGCAACTTGCAACGGTAAACGCAAGAAAGCAGAAGCACAAAAAACATTCCTCGCACAGGGACACGAGACAACCCAACCGGCACGCAGCTCTCCGCCAGTAGCCACACCCCGGGGCTGTCCATCCCGGGCTGCCCTGCACCGGTTTGAATCTTCGTGAGCGAGAAAATAACGTTGATGATAATGTGAAGTCGCGACGAGCATGGTGCCCGACAGGGTGTTGAGGAGGTGCACCACCTCGGCTGCCCTGTCGAGTTGCTCTCTTCCCTCTCCCAATGCATCGTTGTTGCTATTAACTCTTTACAGCAAGAGATGCTTTCATTTAGCATGTGTGTAAATTGTCAAATGAAAACTGTGGCCTTCGCTAGAGGCCCGACAGCAATTTAGCTGCCTCACTTTTCCCATCTTGTTCACAAGATTCTGACCGCACTCTGCATGATACGTAACGGTGTCCGTCCGTGTCTCACCGAGTCGACTGCCACTTCTATGCGGTCGAGGGCCAACACCGCCTGGTGACACGGAACCAAAGACAAACACATCGATACCGTTTCAAATACAGGTCCATCACGTGTCATCCGTCTCAACGAAACGCTCTCACCACGTCTCTCTCGGTGCCTTCGTCACATCATGCCTTGTCCACCAAGTCTCTTACTACTCCTACTTTGTTTTTCCAGGTAAGGCCCACTGAGCTATACACAGCTATATTTCAGAAGCTACATGGCTATCACAAATGACAGCTCAACGAAGTGGCTTATCATCGTGTGGAAATTGATATTGGCAAATACTCTGATTGCACGTTGATTCTAAATGTGGAGGGAAAAACCGGAGGACCCGGAGAAAAATCGACGCGACCACAGGGAGAACATGCAAACTCCAAATATACCGGCGACACGCTCAGTATCGAACCCACGACATCCTGTACACCAGGCCAGGGAGTTAACATCTCGCCACCCACCGTGGCCCGTTCATTCGGCTGGCGCAGAGTCCTGGCAACTCGTGGTGTAGCCAGAAAGTGCCCTCCGCTGGGTCACTGCATGGATAACGATCGTGGCTCATGTCTCACATTTGTCTGCAGGTCGTTTGAGAATGCGAGGCCATCACCTTGCGACACGACCTCACGTTGGCCTCACCTTGCGCACGGCGGCCAGGGCATCGGCGTCACGCTCCTGCGAGAGCGAGCGCCGGATCGCCGCCTCCAGCTGCTGCTGCAGATCGTGGTCCCCGGGCAGGCGGAGCAAGGCCTTGAGGCGCGGCAGCAGCGAGCACAGCCGCATCCTGGGGTTGGGCACAGCGGTTGGGGGTCGTGCATTTTTTGTTGTTGTTGTTGCAAGGAATAACTATGATGAAAAAAGCGCCGATAGAGAGAATAGGACCTTTGAAGTGCCGGCCACAGCACACGAGGAGGTGGGTGGCCGGCACCACGCCCAGTAGCCTTAGTCTCCCCAGTGGTGATGTCTACACACCGCACTGGGTACTCATTTGAGGTTGAGTCGACCTAGGGGAGGCCCAGGTGCGGTTCAGATAATTGGCCTTGAGCGGGAATTGAACGCAAGGAATAAATACGACGATGAAAAGCGTTTGTTTAACGAGCACCTCGATGCAAACTGGCAGCCTTTTGGGTCCGCGCACCCTTACACGGCGACTGCCTATGAAGCCCGATGGTTTGGGAGTCACACCGATCCTGCGTAAAGAGCTCTGCCTCGAAATCCGTTGCACGTGGGCGGCAAAAATGTAAACCAGGGGTAAGCAGCCTCTGTGGTTTTTACCGGACCACAAGCGCCAGCGGCAGTGTCCAACAGCGCGGTATCAAACGGAGCGGCGCAGCTCGGTACGGCAGTGGTGCCCCCCGTGCCTTGTGCCGTGCCAGGCCATGCCGGGCCCTCCAGCCCGCCTGACCCACCTGACGTTGGCCACGGGGTCACAGGTGAGCGCCATGGCGTGCGTGAAGAAGGCTCGCTTCACGAAGGCGCGGGAGAAGTGCTCCATCAGGTACCCGCACGCGTCCAGGAACAGGACACGGCGGCGGAAACTACGCGCCCTGCACAGCTCTGCACGCGCGGATGCACACGCACGCGGACACACGCACACACGCGCCAGTATTAATTCAGTTGGCACTTTTCATCTTGTTCTAGGCCTCCAAGCTCTGGCTTGGCCTCCAACGTGGCTCGGCTCAGGCTTCCAAAGATGCTCGAGCGGCTCAGTCGTGGCCTTGCGGCTCAGGCTCAGCTCCTGGAAATCTTGAGCTTTGGACGGGCACCATGCTCAGAGCTGGCTCAAGTTGAGCACATGGCTTTGAGCCACTTGAAACTGAGCTAAGCCTGAGCAGTGACGAACAATGGAGGGAGGCCTCAAAGTGGTCGGCGACAACCTGTGGAATTTGAGTGAAGTCCGTGGATTTCATATCGTGGTTCTCTTTATCTTATTCTCGTGTCCTGTACGTTTGTACAGTATGTTGAACTTCTTTCGCACCGTACGTAGCCTCCCGTGCTGATTGGAGGTGCCACCAGCGTCTCGTCGACTGAGGAGGTCAAACAATAAATCCACTCAATCACCCCCTACCCCAAAATACAATTAGGTCGGCCAATAAGCGAACTCTTTAGATAATTATATAGAACCAATTACCATATGTTTGATCTTCCTTCATGCACTGCAGTCTCCAATCATGTTAGTCATCTTAGAAGTTGTCGTTGGCTTCACACTGACCGCTGCGGTCGTCACTAGCCATTGACATAGGCCCTGTCTCCAGGGCTGTCCGGCATGAGTTTAAAGCTTCCGCGCGCCGCCTGCAACACTCGATAGCCACGCCACCGCCCCGCTGGCACCGACGGAGCGGGAGAGGGAGGAGCGGGAGAGGGAGGTGGCGGCGCCACGCTGCACTCACGCGCCACGAGCTTGTCGCACATCTCCTGCCGCTGCTCGTGCCGGCGGTTGTGTCGGATGAGCGTGCACAGCGTCCGCACCGCCGCCTGCTGCACGGGAAGCACTCGCTGCAGGGGGGAGGGGCGGGGGGCACGGGGTGGGGGTGTGTGACACCGCGCGGGTTAGGCCCTCGTCTATATCACTGCCTCGGTGGGTTCACGTCCACGTTCGGGTGAATGACGCGATGGATAAACGCGCAGCTCTTCATCGTCAGCCACGCTCTATCCACTGCACTTCTTTTGGAAATGTGGCCCAAGATATGTCGGTTATCTAAACCCCCCAATGAGAGCCCAGTCCTGTAAACATGCAAACATCACGTGCATCCACCATGGATGCCGAATGGTTTGCTCTTAAGGACAAAATATGCTGCTTCTCACGGCTACTATTTTAGCGTTTTGCAATGCCATCACCTTCATCAGCCACGATCATAGCGCTGCTGGACAAAAGCCTGCCCAAGTCATCACCATCTCCCGCGACACTGTGATGCGTGAATCCATCTGGCTACACGAGCTCATCTCATCGCTCCATCTCCACGGTGGACGTCCACTAGGCTGCTTTGGCTGCGACTCCATCATTGACCTTGACTGCCACCCATCGGGCTTGTAACTCGAGTCAAAAGATTACAAACTCGTTTTTTATATTTTGGCCCCCAAATATGTGAGGTCGATGATTGGTTTCATTCATGAATGCATTCCAAGATTTTCAAATTAATCCGAAAAAGAAACTAACCCTAGATACGAAACTTTAACTTTTTTTTATTTCGCATTGGTTCTAAAACATGACGTCACACAAAGTGACGTCACTATCGCGACATCGCCCACCAAAAGTGATGTCACGTGGCATCGGTTAACACCATTCTGATAGCACAAAGACAGTGTTCTTTCGGCACATGTCTATTGTGGGTAAAAAAAAACTACACAAAACCGTCCTCATCAAAACCCAAAAAATCCTAAATCTAAATTTTTCAAAAATACAAATTTCCTCTCATCGTTCAGTCTCCGCGGGCGGTCGCACTCCCGGGCCGCACACCCCGCTCTCCGGGTGGAGTGGGCGCGCAGGGCGGGACGCACGTACACGTACGTGCGTGTCGATGATGCGGAAGGCCACGGGCACGAACTTGTAGTACAGCTGGTCGCTGGACAGCACGGCGGGGAGACCGGCGAGGCTCGCCACGAGCCGCTCGTGCAGGCGCCACTTGAGCGAAGCACCGGCGCGTGCCTCCGCCGCCAGCAGCGCCGCGATGAGCTCCGACGCCGGTGGAGCCTGCCCGGGACCCGGCGGCCATTAAACCGCCACAGCGTCGGTTAATCCGGTGAAACGTCAGTTAAACTGCCACAGGGTCGGTTAAACCGGTGAAACGTCAGTTAAACCGCCACAGCGTCGGTTAAACCGGTGAAACGTCAGTTAAACCACCACAGCGTCGGTTAAACCGGTGAAACATCAGTTAAACCGCCACAGCGTCGGTTAAACCGGTGAAACGTCAGTTAAACCGCCACAGCGTCGGTTAAACCGGTGAAACGTCAGTTAAACCGCCACAGCGTCGGTTAAACCAGTGAAACGTCAGTTAAACCGCCACAGCGTCGGTTAAACTGGTGAAACGTCAATTAAACTGCCGCAGCGTCGGTGAATCCGGTGCAGCGTCGGTATAAGGGAACATATTTTTTTATAACTCGGATGCGAATTTTATATAACGCGATTGAGTGAACAGAACTACGCCGAACGAGTAGGAGTAAGCGGTTGTGCGACTGCCTCGGCGTAGCATCGCACACGGAAGGATGCTGCTGGATGCTTCTAGATGCTACCCACGTGCCTCAAGTCTTTGTTCAGCCTGCGTATGCATCTCACGTGTTATCGCGGACCGTGCTTTACCCTGTATTATGTATTATTCATTAAAACGCGATTTTTCCATAACGCGGTGTTCTTATTATTACCGAGCGTTTTAGGAGAACAGACTGCATATTGCTGCTTCTTGGATGTCTGTAAGTGGCAGAGCGATAGAAGCACGCGCAGAGCCAAGCGCTCACCTTGTTCTCGTGGCTGCCCGTCCGTCGCGCGAGCAGCAGCACCTCCGTCAGGTTGTCCACGAGGGCATCCAGCACCTGTGAGGGAACCGCAGCGGCCGAGGTCAATGCCTGCGCGACCCCCGCGCGACCCCCGCGCGACCCCCGCGCGACCCCCGCGCGACCCCCGCGCGACCCCCGCGCGACCCCCGCGCGACCCCCGCGCACCTTCCACCTTCTGTATACACGGCAAGTCCCCGCTTAACGCGCAGGTGTTGACGCAACTGTTGCCTTTCTTTGTTGTTACTGTACCAGGTAAGGCCCACTGAGCTATAGTCGCTCTTTCTCAGAAGCGACCTGGCCACAAATGATAGCTCAGCGAAGTGGCTTATCACCTTCTTAGGTTTTTTCGGTAAAGTCACGTAGGTAAAAAAATTAAATTAATAAAAGTAAAATAAAACAAAGTAAAAAATCACGACGTTTCGGAAGCAACACAAGCCTCCGTCTTCAGGTGGAACCGTCACAGCTGTATCAAGTAAATGAGAGATCACAAGAAATACCACCCCGTATATATAATGGTTGAGGGGGGAAAGGCCAGGAACGGCACACTTTTTATTAATATGGTAAGGTGAGGCTTAAGACTAAGAATAGACTGGCTTATCATCGTGTGGACAATTATAGCAGCCAAATACTCTGATCTCACGTTAATTCTCAATGTGGAGGGAAAAACTGGATGACCCGGAGAAAAATCCCAGCGACCACGGGGAGAGAGACCATGCAAACTCCAAATATAGAGGCATCGTCAGGGTCAGGATCAAACCCACGACCTCCTGCATATCAGGCGAGGGAGCTAACATCTCGCCACCGCAAGGCGTACGACAGCGGTGTACGCGAGCGTTTCCCCGAGCGACGCACCTGCAAGGACTCGTCCTGTAGCAGTGACAGCAGCTCCTTGTGAATGAGGTGGAACTTTGGGGGCCAAAAGCTTCGCCACCTGAAAAATTGAACGGCATCATAACGACAATTCACGATGATGTACAGGGTGCTTCAAAAAAATGTGAACACTTCTGAAAATTTGAAACAATGTGCCTCCGGGCTCTGGAGACCACCTGGAGAAAATTCCAGGCACGTGTTGACAATAATGGTGAATAAGTGTAAACTCGTTGACTCTTTGAAGCGATTAACATTACATTTGTTATCATGTTACAGTGTATTATCCGTTCTTTTTCCATTTTTTTGAAGCACCTTGTATATTCATGATTGTACTGCCACAGCGGTGGTAATGGTTGGCCATCACTGGACCTGCAATCCAGAGGTCGCCGGCTCGGCTTGTTCTCCCGACGCGGCAGTTTAAACAATGGGGAACTTTCGATTTAAAGCTTTCGTGACTGCAGGGATTTATCTTCTTGGTTCTTTCGGTAAAGTCGCGTAGAATGGAAATAATAAAATAATAAAAATAAAAATAATAAAATAATTCTCACGACGTTTCGGCCACAACGCAAGCAGCCATCCTCTTTCTGACAGCCCTGTTCTTCACCTGAGGACGGCTGCTTGCGTTGTGGCTGAAACGTCGTGAGAATAATTTTATTAAGTTTTATTTTATTTTATTATTTCCATTCTACGTGACTTTACCGAAAGAACCAAGAAGACAATGGGGAACGTTAATAAAATCACCTCCCCCGCCACCTTTGTCCACCCAGCAGTGCAACCGGGTGCAACCACGGTGAGTCGATCGGACGGCCGGGGTGAGGTGGGGAAAAGAGTGGGCTCTCCCACCGCTTCAAACAAGCCTAGCCAGCATGGAAGAAGACCACGGGCAAGATGCCCTCCCGAGGGCTCCCTCGAGTGTGAGCCGCTTCTTCCAGCAGCAGTGGCGTAAGCGAGCGATTGCTGCACCGTATTCTCCAGATTAAAAGAGGCACTCCTTTCCCCTGTATTTTAAAGCAAAGGTGCATGTGTGTGCGTGTGTGCGCGAACAGATTTTGTATAACTTTACTGACACCGGGGCACACGTTTGTGGTGCATCGAACCTTCCAGAGCGGTCTCATAACTGCGGAGAATGCGGTAAAATTCCACTACTTCTCCGGCACGATTTCCCCCGGAAAACATCGCCCCCAAAACCGTCGCCGCGAGTAACTTTTGCCAAAAAGCGCGGCCAGTCTCCTTGCCACGGTCCCCAAATAAGTTTCCTTGGCCCACGACTCCCGCTGAGCGGAGGCCTCTGCATGCGCGTGTGCTCATGAGACGCGTGCTCATGAGACGCGTGCTCATGAGACGCGTGCTCATGAGACGCGTGCTCATGAGACGCGTGCTCATGAGACGCGTGCTCATGAGACGCGTGCTCATGAGACGCGTGCTCATGAGACGCGTGCTCATGAGACGCGTGCTCATGAGACGCGTGCTCATGAGACGCGTGCTCATGAGACGCGTGCTCATGAGTCGCGTGCTCATGAGTCGCATGCTCATGAGACGCGTGCTCATAAGACGGGTGCACTGACCTCGAGGAGGCTGCTGGCCACGGTCGCCCGCACGCCGGCGTCGCGGTCGTGGCACATGGCGGTGAAGGCGGCCCGCAGCCGGCTAGGAAAGTTCTCCGGCTGGGCGAACTGCACCATGGCCTGCACACACACACACACAAAACAAAGACCCGCCCCCGCCCCGCCGTGTAACCTTGAACAGGGTGTCGGGGCGGTTGCTCTTCGCGAGTGGCACCTGTGAAGTCCGCGCACGGCATGGCACACGAGGGGGTGGGTGGCCAGCGCCACCGCCGGCCGCCTTTGTCTCCCCGCCAGTGCTGATGTATAACACACCCTGCCCTGTACTCATTTAAGGCTGAGTCGACCTACAGGAGGCCCAGGACCGGTGGAAATATTCGCCTCTGTTAATGGTCACGAACGGAAATGTAACTCGGGTTTGCCAGGTACGTAGAGCTGTGCGCTGACTTATACGTATGGAAATTAACATTTAATCTCGTTTTGTGCAATCGGTGTTCCGTTATGAGACAATTCATTAATTCGGAACTTTTGCAGAACCGTGCAACCTTCTTCGTGGGACAGCGGTCGATAGAAGCGCTCCCTCTGGAATCTCTTAAAGTCACCTCTGACCCACACTAAGGGATGGATATCAAATGGATATGAGATGGAAACACAGAAATGATAGAGAGACACAGACAAAGACATAGAGATGGCGGCAATGACATAGAGATGCAGACACTAAAAGAGACAATCTAGGTAGACTACATGGGGGGATTTCGATGTAAAGCTTTCGTGACTGCAGGGATTCATCTTCTTGGTTCTTTCGGTAAAGTCACGTAGAAGGGAAATAATAAAATAATAAAACATAATAAAATAAGAACATGGGGGGATCTTTGACTTTGTCTTTGATCGCTTGTATGGGTGTGTAGGTGCGTGGGTGCATGAGTGCGTGGGTGCATGTATGGGTGTGCGGGTGCATGCGTGGGTACGTGCGTGTACACGCGTGGGGTGCGTGCGTGATTGCGCGGGCGGACGCGTGTGTGCGTACGTACGGGCAGATTGTACGCGCAGTGTCTACGGCACTCCACTTGTCGCGCCGACCGCTCGCCGCTGGCACCCGGCACCAGCTGCTGCTGCGCCAGCCCCATGTAGACATCGGCATCGCGCCGTGGCCCGTCCGTGCCGGGGCTGCCACCGTGGCCGTTGCCGTTCTCCACGGCGGCGCCGGCGCGGCTCAGCCGGCAGTAGTGCTCCAGCAACGACCAGCGCTGCTCCTCGCTCAGCATGGCTGCATTGGTGGCGGAGGTTGGGGAGGCGGGGGGGAGCCAGAGGGGAGATGGGGGGGGAGAGAGAGGGTCTACGATCGGTCTCCTAGCGATCGCGAGCTCAGATCGCGGGAGACGCGCCGCCCTGCTTGACGGTGCGATCAGATCAAACTCATTTGCGGGAAGAATGCTCTACGATGATGATGATGATGATAAGGACGATGTTTTGATGACCGTGATGATGGTGCCAATGATGAGGGTGATTTTCGTGAGTGATAATAACGATGATGGTGATGATGACGATGATAATGGTGGTGATGGTGATCGTGATGATCACAATAACACTGCTGAATATGATGCTGCTGCTGCTGCTGATGATGATGATGTTGTTACCGGAGAGGCTGTGGCAAAGGCGGCCGAAGTTGAGGGCGAGGCTGGGCATGGAGTTCTCGTCTCCGGCGAGCGCCCGCTCACAAAACCCCTCGACCAGCGGCACCACCGTGTGCCGGCACGTCGCTACGTCACACACACGTCATCATCAACATCGTCAACATCATCATCAATATCGTCAACATCATCATGGTCACCATCGTGTGCCAGCACGTCGCAACGTCGCCCACACGTCATCAACATCATCATCAACATCATCATCAACATCATCAACATCATCAAAATCATCATCACCATCATTAACATCATCATGGTCACCATCGTGTGCCGGCATGTCGCTACATCACCCGCACATCACAACATCATCATTGTCATCAACGTCAACACATCATTATCATGGGAGGGGGGGGGGGGGTCCAGGTGGAGTCAAGGGGGGAGGCGGAGCGGTGGAGCTAGAAGGAGGGGTCTAGTGGTTTTGGGGGTCGCGGTGGCTTGAGGAATGGGTGCAGTGGGGGGAGGGGGGGTGGGGGGGTTCAGGGGCAGGCGCTGCACCCACCAGAGTCCAGCATGGCGATGGCGTTGGTGAGCGTCTCCAGCGCCGCCGTGCGTACCCCCCCCTCCTCGTCCGCCGCCAGCTCCAGCAGCTCCGGCAGCACCGCCACGCGCGTCTGCTCCAGCCTGGTGTCGTCGCACACGCGGTTACGCGTGAGCGTGGCGCATCTATGTATGTACGTTGAACTTCTTTCGCACCGTACGTAGCCAGCCGTGCAAGTCAGAGGTGCGGGGGAAGGACAACAAACTAAACACAAAAAAGCACGCGCACGCGTGTACGAGACCCGTGCATGCGCGTGTACGAGACCCGTGCATGCGCGCGTACGAGACCCGTGCATGCGCGCGTACGAGACCCGTGCATGCGTGCGTACGAGAGCCGTGCATGCGCGCGTACGAGAGCCGTGCATGCGCGCGTACGAGAGCCGTGCATGCGTGCGTACGAGAGCCGTGCATGCGCGCGTACGAGACCCGTGCATGCGTGCGTACGAGAGCCGTGCATGCGTGCGTACGAGACCCGTGCATGCGTGCGTACGAGACCCGTGCATGCGTGCGTACGAGAGCCGTGCATGCGCGCGTACGAGAGCCGTGCATGCGCGCGTACGAGAGCCGTGCATGCGCGCGTACGAGACCCGTGCATGCGCGCGTACGAGAGCCGTGCATGCGCGCGTACGAGAGCCGTGCATGCGCGTGTACGAAACCCGTGCATGCGTACGTACCCCAGGCCCCGGGCGACGCTCTCCAGCTGGCGGCACATGGTGGCGCGCACCTCCAGCTCCACGTCCTGGCACAGCGCCCGCACCAGCGGCAGCACCTCCTTACCGATCCTGCACCGCGTCCATCACCGGATGGGGGGAGGGGGGGGGGTGTTAAACGGGCCCAACCGGGCGGCTCTCACGGTGATGTTGATGATGTTGTAAACCATAAACAAAACACCACCGCATGTATGTGTGGATGTTGAACTACTTTCGCACCGTACGTAGCCAACCGTGCAAGTCAGAGGTGCGTGGGGAGGACAACAAACTAAGCACGAAAAGCAGTTCTAAAGAAACTAGATTTCAATCTAGATTATGATTTAAAGGTGCATATCTCTAGTGGCTTCCTAATATCGAAAGGAAGAGCATTCCAGAGGGCCGCATAAGTGCATCCGAAAGCACGTGATGCAGTGACCGTCTCTGGTCGATGGCGAGCCACAAAGACTCAATACTGCCCAAAAACTCAACACTGCCCATAGACTCAACACTGCCCATAGACTCAACACTGCCCATAGACTCAACACTGCCCAAAGACCCAACACTGCTCATAGACTCAACACTACCAATAGACCCAACACTGCCCAAAGACCCAACACTGCTCATAGACTCAACACTGCCCATAGACTCAACACTGCCCATAGACTCAACACTGCCCATAGACCCAACACTGCCCATAGACGTAACACTGCCCATAGACTCAACACTGCCCAAAGACCCAACACTGCTCATAGACTCAACACTGCCAATAGACGCAACACTGCTCATAGACTCAACACTGCCCAAAGACCCAACACTGCCCATAGACTCAACACTGCCCAAAGACCCAACACTGCCCATAGACTCAACACTGCCAATAGACCCAACACTGCCCATAGACTCAACACTGCCCAAATACCCAACACTGCCCATAGACTCAACACTGCCCAAAGACCCAACACTGCTCATAGACTCAACACTGCCCAAAGACCCAACACTGCTCATAGACTCAACACTGCCCATAGACTCAACACTACCAATAGACCCAACACTGCCCAAAGACCCAACACTGCCCATAGACTCAACACTGCCCATAGACTCAACACTGCCCATAGACCCAACACTGCCCATAGACTCAACACTGCCCAGGGCCGCAGAAGTGCATCCGAAAGCGGGCGATGCGGTGACCGTCTTTGTTCGATGGCCAGCCAAAAAGCCACCGCGCACCATGGCCCTTGAAAGGCCAAGTACACAACAACAATAACAACAACAATAACAACAACAACAATAGCGGACGACGTTTCAGGGGGGGCCACAACCCTTCCCGTGGCACGTGAACGGAGAGGCCCAAAACCAAACGGGTTGTCGCGACGACGCGCACGATGGCCGCCGCTCACGTGTAGGCGTCGAACTTGGTGGCGATCTTGCCGAGGATCTTGCAGCAGACGATCCGTGAGGGCACGGCCTGCGACAGCTGCCCCTTGGCGGTGGCGATGCCCAGCACCTTGCGGGAGATCGGCCCAGAGCAGTCGTGGGGTTAAAATCGAGTTCACCGTGGCAGAGGTGAAGACAGCAACGAACGTCCATTCTCTATCCGCTGCTCGGCTAGGGCCTTCGCCTGTCGAAAGCGTCGGTTTTCACCATTGCCCTGATTGCGTTTTTGATTCGTTGTCGTCACGATCGATCATCATGGTCATTGGCCATGGTCTATCCACTGCTGCGTGAAAGCCTCCCCCATCATCTCCCTTCTTTGCTCCGATTTATACTTGTCATTACATCGTTAACATCGTTGTCATTATTATCAGCGTGATTAATTTTATGATCATCACCATCATCATCAGCCATGGTCTATCCACTGCTGAGTGAAGGCCTCTCCTTGTTTAAATTGTCATCTGTCTGCGTTGTGCTGATTAAATGTATTATTATTATCATCATCGCTACTTATCGGGTATTTATTGGCTGATCAGGCTCAACTATATGAGCCGTGCATACACGTGAGTTGCGTAACGCTCTCCAACGTGTATTTGTCCTCGACGGCATTTTTTTATTACTCCTTTCCCGTTCTGAGACGTCTGCAAGTTGCAGGGTTCACTCTGAATCTCGGAACTCGCAAGCGGCTCAGCATTAATATTATTTAGAGAGGTGCAGCGCCGTTGTTCTTAAAGGCATTGCACTCACCGTAGCGACACGACCGCACTCTATGATAGCTGGCGCCATAATGTGCCACATGCCCTCCAGCATGGACTTGTGGGAGCCTCGGTATCGATAAAGTTATTTTATTTTAGTTTTTCTCTTCCGGTTTCGTTTTTATGATGTACACGTACGTCATCGGAACAGAATCGTAAGAAAAACTGATGACGTACACGTATGTCATCGTACGTCATCGAAACGGAAAAGGGTTAATTATCATGGTAGCGCTCGTGGCAGGCACGCAGGGAGCCATACATAGGCCCCGATGAAACCACAGCGCTCGGATAGTAGCTCTGCCCAGGAAGGCCCACCCCGACCGGCAGGCCGGGGATGGATCCTTTTAGCTTCGGTTCCAGTTCCGGACACCCCTTTTGATGAATGTATCCAGATTCCAATCGGGGTAAAAAGTCTCATTATTGGATCCCATTTACCAGAGTTATTTTGCCCCCCCATGTTGCAGATGGCCGGATGGACGGACAGACAAGAGCCGACGCGTAACCCCGCTTTCAGCCTCGCGTTAAAAACAACGGCGAACGTCACTTTTTAAAAATTCACCTCTCTTTTCACGAGGTCCTTGGGCATGATCTCGATGGCCGTGAGCAGCGTCTGTAGCCAGGCGTTGGCAACCGCTGGCGGGAAAAAACGCACAGACGCCAACAGAACGGATCCACGTCATTCACACAGCATCGCGGCCAAAGCACACCGGACGTGTAGCATCCTACGCCAGGCTATTTCCACTGCTGGATGAAGGCCTGCCCCCATGTTGACAAGCAGTTCAAGAAAACGCTGTGCAGCTGTAATCCGGACTGTCGCCTAAAGACGGCATCAGAGACGATCTGTCAGTGAACCGTAAATATGATTTGACAAAATTGTCTGAACTAAAGAGATGCCGAGATAACAAGGTAATACCCATATATATACAAATACTGTGTTCTTGGAATTTCTCTCACTTGATACAGCTATCGTGCTGTGACGGTTCCACCTGAAGACGGAAGCTTGTGTTGCCTCCGAAACGTCGTGATTTTTATTTTATTTTTATTTTACTTTTATTAATTTAAATTTTTTACCTACGTGACTTTACCGAAAAAACCTAAGAATATGGTCTGAACGACCACATCAGTGACAAGTATGTCAGTCTGTTGTCTACAGGGACCATCAATTCACTACACTCATGAAGCCGGCTCAATCACAGTCAAGCGATGGAGCCCGGATTCCCAATTTCGGACCTCAGCGGTGCCAGCTCAACACTCCTGACGTGACCATTATGAAGCCCCCCTCCAAGCCCCCTTGCTCGTCTCATCCCGGGCCAGGATCAGTACTTCCCATCACCCTCGTGCAATCCTGCCACTCTACCCACAGACCGACATCCTGGCCAGGGCTGTAGCTGGACATTTTGGCTGGGGAACGAGGTGCCATGCGCGTATGTATGTGTGTATGCAGAACTTCTTTCGCACCGTACATAGCCAAACATGCTAATCGGAGGTTCGGGGGGGGGGGGGGAAGGACAATAAACTAAACACAAAAATTATGTTGGTCCATGTTAGTTCATGTTGAACCATGTTAGTTGGTCCATGTTGGACCATGCACGTACGTTGAACTTCTTTTGCCCCGTACGTAGCCAACCGTGCTAATCAGAGGTGCGGGGGAAGGACAACAAACTAAACACAAAATCCCCCCGCTCCCCCGTCCACCCCCCCCCCCGCCCGTGGCTGCTGCTGCTGCTGCTGCACCGTCATCGCCGCCTCCACCACACGCTGGAGCCACCGGCCTCTTCGTTCCCCAACAATTTGGCGGCACACCGAGGACGGCGCTGCCCTCGGGAGGGCCGGCTGGTAAATGTCCACGTGATGACAAGCCACTTCGTCGGGTGTATCATTCGTGGGGCCAGGCCGCTTCCGAAAAAGACAAGCTGTCCCGCTCTTTTGGCGTTCCATGGTCTGACACCGGTGGTGAGACGAGACCATAAAGAAGGCTGCCGTCTCTGGTGTGGACCAATTGGTTTCACGGACATTGCGTAAATATTATTAGAGCACGTTTGTTTGCATGTTTTGCCACAAGTACTGTGTGTGACTCATGCAGACTTGATGTCTTGCAAAAGGTATCCGGTGTTTGAACATCTTAAGACCTGTTTTAGTGTCAGGAAAGGTAAACACCTCGACTTTATACCAATAGGTTTTATCCTTTCTGGCAATAAAACAGGTGTTAAGATGTTAAAACACCAAACAGAATACATTTTCAAGGAATCCTGTCTGCAATAACCACGCGGTATTTGTGGTGAACATGCAAACAAAAAACATGCTCTGATAATATTTACATTGTCTTTGAAACCGATTGGTCCACACTAGAGACTTTATTTTTCCCCATCATGTTGACGCTGGCGGAAAAAAAAAGGTCCCATGCTAATCAGTGCCGGATTATCCTAACAGCAAATAAAAAATATGCTACGGGCCCCACACTTTCAAGGGCCCCGCGCTAAATGCTTTCAAGCTATAAATTCCGGTTCAGTCATTCTGCACTTGCTCTATTACTATAGTACTATACTGCCTTCAACGTTTCTGGACGACTGGGTGTTTCAGGTTAGCGATTTGTCATATTATCTGGCTGTATAGCAAATAACATTTTTTTTTACTTTACTGTGCAAGTTAAAAATGTGTCTTCTTGGTTCTTTCGGTAAAGTCACGTAGAAGGGAAGTAATAAAATAATAAGAATAAAACATAATAAAATAAAATAATTCTCACGACGTTTCGGCTACAACGCAAGCAGCCGTCTTCAGGTGAAGAATTCTTCACCTATTATTTTATTACTTCCCTTCTACGTGACTTTACCAAAAGAACCGAAAGAACCAAGAATCCCTGCAGTCACGAAAGCTTTAAATCGAAAATTAAAAATGTGCGTTTTAATATTAGTTTTTTTTATTTATGGCCCCTTAATAACATCACGCTACAGGCCCCGCACTAGCTTAATGCGCGCCGCCGTTGACGCCGTCGAGGCCCCTGGCGCCGGCTGCCTACCGGGGTCGCGGTGCTCCACGTTCATGAGCACGGCGGGGAGGAAGCCCTGCGCGAACACGGCCGGCGTGACGAGGCCCCCGCGCAGCGACGCCAGGAACGACTCCGCCGAGGCCAGCTGCGTCTCGGGGCCAGCAACGTGCAGCACCTCCTGTGTGTGTCCGTGGAGGAGCGGTTAGTGCGCTGCGTGACAAACCCCGGCGACCCGAGTTCGATTCCCGCTCACGGCTAACACCAGTGGCGATTATCTGAACAGGTCCTGGGCCTCCCCTAGGTCGACTCAGCCTCAAAGAGAACCTGGTGCGGTGTGTACAAAACATTGCCACTTGGGAGACAAAGGCGGCCGGGCGTGGATGTTGGCCACCCACTCCCACGTGTGCCGTGCCGGCCTTCATAGGTGCTGCTTGTTAACAGCACTTGCCCCAACAGTCTTTAAAGACTATATGGGGGATCTTTGTCAAACCCGGCGACCATCATCAGTGATGGATACCTGAACCAGCCCTGTGCGCTCCCCTAGGTCGACTGAGGCTTAAATGACTACCAGGTTTGGTGTGCAAATATCGGCATTGGGGAGACAAAGGTGGTCGGGCGTGGTGTTGTGGGTCGTGCCGCTATGAGTCACTGCTCCAATCGTCTACATGACTACATAGGGCTTCTAAGCCTGCCGTGGTGGAATGGTTAGCACACTGGACTTATGATCAATAGATCACCAGTTGAAACATTGGCATGTTTTAGAAACTCCCATTCCCCTGTTCCCCCCCCCGATCGCCCCTCTGCCTTCCCCGAGATGTACACGGGTACACACCACAGCCCTGTCAGAGCCTGCCCATGCCACGACGAGCGTGAGCTCTAGGGAACCCCTCTAGAGCGAGGGTGCTTGGCCTACTCTTCCACGTTGGCCAGATGTTATTGGAAGAGGTGGGAGCACCCACACGCAGCGGGGTACAAAGCCAGATCAAGGCAGACGCAGGCCAGGCGGCTTGGGCAACACGAAGTCTGGAAGCGACAAAACGCGACGCCACGGTGGCGTCGTCCATCACACAGGTTTGTTCAAACCCTCGCCGCATCGCTCGCCTGATCGTGTCATACCAGGCGAGACTTTATCTCCCTCTCCCTGGGTTCGATCCCGACCCTGACGCCTGCTGTATATTTGGAGTTTGCGTGTCTCTCTCTCTCCCCCGTGGTCACGTAGATTTTTCTCCGGATCCTCCAGTTTTTCCCTACGCATTTAGAATCAGCGTCACGCGTTTAGAGTATTTGGCTGCTATAAATTTCCACACGGGAAGCCACTTCGTTGACCTATCATTTGTGACAACCAGGTCGCTGTAATCTGGGCCTTTCCTGGTAATATAAAAATATAAGTTTTAATAGTTTTTTTAGTGTCATCTCCCTGCCCCCCCTCCTCCCCCTTCGTGGTGTTGTTGCTCTCCCGTCCGTGCCTTGGCCCACGCCGGACGCGGCTGAGAGGAGAGACACTCACGCGGACTTTGGGGAGGACTCGCCGGAGCGCTTCTGCCGGACTCCGCTGCAGCAGCTCGGGGAGGCTGCACGCGACGCTGGTCCACTGCACATCCTGGCCAGAGCTGAACGGGGGGGGGGGGTGGGGGGCGCATGAGGACACATGGGGGGGGGGGGGGTGCGGGGGGTGGTGGGGAGGCGTGGGAGAGAATTTACGGTCTTGGGTCAGGTCCTGATATGCTCGAGTGGTCACTTACCTACCGGTACGCTCAATAACCTGCCCGCTCACTCACGTCACAATTCACTTATCGGGTCCACCCGCTCACTCATTCACCTACACAGCCACTCCCTTCACTCATCCTCTCCCTTTCCCAATCACATACCACTCACTCACTCACTCACATCCCGCCCGCCCGCCCACTTGTGAGTTGAATTTTAATGTGCAATTTTATTGAGGGACTGTGTGTTGTCTTGCTGTAGTCTGAGACTGTTTTGCTGTTGTTCTGCTGCTGCCTTGCCCAAGATTGCATTTGGTGTTGGAAAATCGGCAGGCATTGATGCACTTATGCAGTTTGTACTTATATATCTTCGTGATTCTTTCGGTTAAGTCCCATAGAAGGGAAATAAAAAAATAAAAAAACATAAAACATAATTTTTTCCCTTCTACGTGACTTAACCGAAAGAACCAAGAAGATGAATCCCTGCAGTCACGAAAGCTTTAAATCGAAATGTACTTATATACTTTATTTATTTTTATTTAGTCACTTTCTTAGTTTTCCAATACTTTACACGACTACCGTGTGTGTTGTATTGTTTGTTGTTATAACGTTCTGACCCACCCCTACTGGACATCTGTGATAAAATAACTGTACAGCTCATCTGATTAGTCCAGTCTAAATAAAGATTCTGATTTTGTTGTTTTTCTCACGAATCATACAAATGCACTCAAGCTGCCCACGTTCATTTCTGTCTCCATCACCTTCACAGCCTCTGTCCCTCTCACCTGTTCAAACAAATCCCGGCAATGCTGAGCGAATACATCTCGGCAAAAAAAAAAAAAGATTCTGGCACACAATGCCTCGGGCCTGGCAAACAGCGACGCCAGGCAAAGTGGCGCCGACTTCTCAAACACCGGGCCCCTCGCCCCGAGCCGGAGCCGTTGCCGTCTTTCCTCGTTTGCCAATCTTTTTTTTTGCACCATTCAAATGCAAATAAAGCCGTTGGACACTGCGCCGAGGCCCCCCCCCCCCCCCCCCCCCGTGTTAGGAATTGGAGGGAGCCCTCTTAAACCTCCCCACTCGGTGGCCAAAGTGATTTCCGGCTCACGCGCGTGTATCTACGTATGTTGAACTTCTTTCGTACCGTGCGTAGCCAAACCGAGCTAATCGATTCGATGGCTGGGGAGTCTAATCCATGGGGCAATCACCGTTGACTTGGTGCGCCGCGGTGGCAAGACGTTAACTCCCTCGCCTGAGTATACGGGAGGTCGT
The DNA here is from genome assembly GCF_015708825.2 of Lethenteron reissneri. Lineage (NCBI taxonomy): Eukaryota > Metazoa > Chordata > Hyperoartia > Petromyzontiformes > Petromyzontidae > Lethenteron > Lethenteron reissneri. Next base: position 9,358,597 of record NC_083786.1, read on the forward strand.
GGGTTCATGGGTTCGATGCCGTCTCTGACACCTGCAGTAAATTTGGAATTTGTGGTGTGTCTCTCCCCGTGGTTGCGTGGATTTTTTTCTCTGGATCCTCCGGTTTTTCCCTCCACATTTAGAATCAACATCACGTGTTCAAAGTTTCGAGCGTTTGGCTGCTGTAAAAAAAATTCCACATGATAAGCCTTACCTGTTAAAATAAAAAAAATAGTTTAGACTTCCCGTACAAAAGTTGTGCTCATTGTATCGACGACCACGACGGAGGGCACGATGAGCCGAGTAAACCCCGCACCCGGCCACGCGCCCCCCCGCCCCAAACCAGAATGCGAACTCGCAGCCTCACGCTCGCCGTGCCGCCGATGGCGTGTACCCCACAAGCCCTCGCCGCGTTCGTGGCCCGCTTCCACGGCGAGTGGCGGCGCCTCCGTAATTTTTGCTCGCTCGCTCGCTCCGCTCCGCAACCCCCTGTCCGCTCCACGGCGGCGGTGGAGACGCTCGGCGGCGCATGGCGCGTCGTTGCGACAGCTTCTTGACACTTCGATGAGAGGCGACGTAACGCGCGGGGACTATTTAATAAAAAGAAACGAATAACAACAACATTCCGCGACGGACATATGGGGGAGGGGAGGGGGCTGACTGATGTGCCCTCCGCGATAAATGAAGGAAGCGCAAACAACAAAACCAACTTCACCTTCTTGGCACTTGCCCAATATTTATATTAAATTACAACCCTCTCCCCCACCCTGCAAAAAAAAGCCGAGGGCTACGTCGATCACGGGCCAGCGTTTATTTCGTCAAGTCAAGCGTGGCGGAAGAGGCGGCTTTCACTGCCAAGCGTTGAAGAATCTCGAGGTCGCACCGACCTTGAGTCATCGAAGTCCAGGAAAGCGCCGTTTTCAATGCATTCTCTGGATGCGCAGCGGATTACCCGGCTGTTGGCGGTAGTGGTGGTGGCGGAGGTCGGTGCAATTCAAAACACCGCTGACCACATTTCGAGTCGAGCGACGTTTAATTCGTCAATACGTTAAATTCGCGTGTTCGTACCTGTTGACATCCATTCGGATCGTGAACTTGAGATCGCCATGGCAGAGCAAATCGATTCATCGATCAATATCAATTCTTCGGCTCACGATAAATCATTAGAATACATGTGTATATACGTTATACTGTGATGGGTTTCCTTCCGTGAAATCCCTCCAGTAGTTCAGGGATAAGAGAAACTGAGCCGGCACCGCTGAGATCCTGGATTTGTGATTAAACCGGATTCTCAAGTGTAGCGCGTTCCTGGACCAACGTGTGAATCGAGGCTTTGAGAATGCACCTTAAAGGCTCGGCAAAAAGCTCCTCAGCGGTGTACGAGTGCATTTTGACTTGCAGACGAAGTCGAGTTTTTCGAGGCAAGTGAAGTCATCATCATCATCATCATCTCCGGCTGACCCTGGTGTTTGCCCCCTTTGAGGTTCAGAGTGAGTCACTGCGAGGCAATTGCGCATTCACCAGAAGCGGTGGAAATTGTTGGTAATAAACGAGGAAATTAGTGATCGTCGATAATAGATAAGGTGGAACGAAACGGCTTTGGCCATGATGACATCTTCATCTCGAGCCATCTCGTTGCCGTAAACGCCGGGATCGGAGGTGAAGGAGGACGCGTGCAGTGGCTTGCCCGGAGCTCGTAAACACCGCCGTAAAATCATTGCCCCGCTCTTTAAATCCAGCGGTAAAACAACCTCCTAAAGCGGGGCGAGAGGGCGGTAGCTCTGTTACGGGGCGTTGTTTAAACGGGGAGGTGGATGGGGGCCCATAAAAAAAAATCAGGGAGGGGCGGGGGGCACCGCACAGATCAACGTGAACCAAACTTTGCAACGAACGTGAAAACGCTCAATGGAATGAGCTTGTTGCCTGTCGTGCATTTCACCCCCCCCCACCTCTGATGATTAGCACAGTTGGCTACGTATGGTGCGAAAGAGGTTCAACATACAATAATGCAAATACTGCATGTTCAACACACGTGCATACACACCTACATTAGATCCTCGACTCTACCCCCTGCTCGTGGTGGAGCCACGGGTTAAACAAAGTTGCTCGTGCAGTAGAGCGACGATGATTATCGATCACTGCATGCGTGCATCATAACACGATTGCTGTACAGGACTTCTCGCGTGGAAAGGTGCAAGAGTGGCGCTCTCCGTTGTGCACGTGGTCAACCGCCATCTGCTCATCACATCACCGGCCGCTGCCCATTGCAGGCATCAAGCAACTCCTGATGTATGCGTGCGTAGTTGAACTTCTTTCGCACCGTACGTAGTCAACCGTGCTAATCGGAGGTGCAGGGCAAGGACAAGAAACTAAACACGAAAAGCTGTTCTAAAGAAATTAGTTTTCAACGTCGATTTACAAGTGAACAGCTCCCAGTGACTTACCAATATCGGAAGCGTTGCACACTTGTACAGCTCTCTCTGCCATCGGATGCACCGTCGGACTCAGCGAGACGGTTGGAATGTTTTGCCAGTTGCTTTTCACAAATGCCAACGCGAAACAATTAATACGAAAGTTGATAATTGGTTTTTTACCCTTCTATCTGGCAACAAAACTGACACCTTTTTACAAGGAGTCATGTTTGCATAGACCGCAATACCTGCAGTCATAATACAAACAAAAGACATAACTCTGATAATGTGCACTGTCCTTGAAGTTGATTGGTCCACACCCGAGACAGCTTTCCTTAGAGCCTAGTCTCATATGGGTTGGACCAGATGACGCCAAAAAAAGTGTCAGTTTTGTTTCCAGATAGAAGGGTAAAAATACAATTATCATATTTTTACTGGCAAATGAGGTTCCCATAGAATACGAAAGTTGTGCTGTACTGCTATGCTGCCGCGTTCATGCTCCCTGCCGTCACCAACCCGCGCTTACCAGCGCCGGTGGAGTACGCTCGAATAACCCGCGCGGCGTTGGGGAGCCTCTCATCCAGCAGTGGATTGACAGAGAGAGCTGTACAAGTACATGGTGGTGGTATACACGGTGGGGGTGTCAGCTTGTGGATAGCTCACGTGGCACCACCCCCCCTTGCCCACCACCGCACCCAACCCACGCCCGCTCCCCTCCTCCGTGACTCCCAAATCCATTTTCGAAGACGTCGCTCGCCACTGATGCGAGCCGTGAATGGAACTCAGACTGTTGAGTTTATGGCGCGGCGCGCTAACCACTGCACGACCGCCCGACTGCTCCGCACACGCACACGGACGCACACGGTTCACGCAACATGACGTCACTCGGATTGTCGTCTTCGGTCAACGTTTTCTCCACGTGCTTCGCTTCCGTCACCGCACGCCCAACCGACTCAACCGTCGTGTGCCAATTTATTTGCGCCGGTCAGGACCATTGCCTGAAACGTCACCTATTGCAGTATGCATATGTTTTGTAACGTAGTGTTAGTTCATCACGTAGTGGGCTTTCGCAACCAATATCATCCATAGTACAGGTTTTTTGGGTTAGATCGCGTAAATATAAATGTGTCGTTAAACCCGACACTACCCTACACAGCCAATGAGTAAGGTTTGTCACATAAACAGAACATGTCAATTCGTCACTAGTACAGCACACCGGTGTGTTGGAGAGCAAAGCCACAACATTTACAATCTCAGTACGACGTTTCCCCAGCAATAACAACCAGCTTCATCAGGCGACAGCCAGAGTTGTGGAGAAACCCTCCCGTTTCGTTCCTTAAATAACGTAGTGTTTGTTATTGATGAATGTGAGATGGGTTTTTTTCCCGGTGTTATTTCTGCTGGGTTGACAAGAGGAGAGGGCGGCGCGGGGGGCTGTGCGGGTTAAAAGAACTCGCCCATTGTGTCGACTTTTTTGCGTCGGCAGATCCAACCGGGCGACCTCTGGAGAGCAAGTACGGCATGCGCCGCCCTCACTCCTCCGGCATTCCTTGTTTGAACGGGGAGACATTTTCAAATGGCGTTTTTTTGTTTTGTTTTGTTAAAAATCCCGTCTTGCCCGCTGAGAAAACATCGCCGTGCCCACCACCCCCCCCCCCCCCCCCTGGGAATATAAATTAACCCCCCGGATTCATCTTCTTGGTTCTTTCGGTAAAGTCACGTAGAAGGGAAATAATAAAATAATAAAAATAAAACATGATAAAATATTTTATTATGTTTTGCGTGACTTTACCGAAAGAACCAAGAAGATATTTTATTATGTTTTATTTTTTATTATGTTTTATTTTTATTATTTTTTCATTTCCCTTCTACGTGACTTTACCGAAAGAACCAAGAAGATATTTTATTATGTTTTATTTTTTATTATGTTTTATTTTTATTATTTTTTCATTTCCATTCTACGTGACTTTACCGAAAGAACCAACAAGATGAATCCATGCTGCAGTCACGAAAGCTTTAAATCGAAATTTAACCCCCCGGAGCCCGCAGAAAAAAATAATTCATCGATGAATTCAAAGCACCAATTGCCAAGTGGTCGCTATGCAGGATGAAGTCCTGTCCACGCCGTGTCGCACACTTCACAACACACGCCGCTCGTACGCGGGAGGAACACAAGACCAGTTCAAATACAATATTAACAACCTTGTCGGCCGCGCGTCATGTTAGCCGTGGCCGGGAATGAAACTCACGTTGCTGGGTTCATGGACACTGTGCGCTAACCACTATCACCCTGCTCTCTCCAATAACTATGAAAATAACCTCAGTTTTATCCAGTGCAATTTACACAAAGCCTCAAGTTGCTTTAAATAATGTTTAAGTTATGGAGAAAGCCAGTAAAACCAGGTGAGATTCAAGACGCGATTTAAAAAGTGGAACAGATTCCCTGATGGACTGAGGACAAGAGGAATTCCACAATCGTGGAGCCTGGCTGCAAAAAGCTCCGTCTCCCATCGAACAAAGTCTGGTGTTTGGAATAATGAGCAGGCCAGAAGCAGCAGATCTAAGTTTTCGCAGCGGAATATAAAACTGAAGCAGTTCAGTGAGACATGAGCCAACTCATGTATGGCCTTGAACGTGAGAAGAAGAATCGAGTGTTTGGCTTCATGTGGGAGAAATCTTAAAGCACCCAGATAAACCCCACGCCTAAGAGGGGATGAAAATCTATGCTACACACAGATCGATACAATAATAATCCATCGCTGTAGTGCCATTTCCTGGCCATCTCTCAGCCCAAGTCTCTCATCACAGGCACGAACCAGGCTCAACGCTGCTTAGCATCCAATAGAATAATAAACAAATATATCTCGATTTTTCTGCTTACGTTTGTAGCAATCACACGAACGTTCACGGTGCGTGCGTGCGTTTAAGCAATGCCACTCAGCCACCCGTCAACGCCCTCTACGCAAAACAACACCACCGGGCTAAGAGGGGCACGAGTCTTAAACCAACACGACGATCGCCCTCGAGAGTAACCTCAAATTAATGCCGGGAGGGCGGAGAAAATAGTAACTGGGCAATTAGAATTCACCTGAAGAGCAGCTACGGGCAAGTCGAGACTTTTCCGGTGGCGACCGGAGATTAGGAGGGTGGCAGTTTTTTTTTTTCTCTCGAGCCGGACGCACGACATCGGTGCCACGGCGCTTTTGTCCGCGAAAATATTCGCGCGGACGAAATAGGGAACGGAAATGTTGATGACGCAGCATTTTTGCTCTTTCTTTTGCGAGAATCTATTGTCGGATTTTACTTCTGCTCGCGTGCAAACAAAGGGAAAGACTTTACCCCCGTGTAGCCAAACAGCAAGTGTTGTTGGCGAGCACCTTTGAAGGGCCGGAGCACGAGTTGGTGGTGTGGTAATCAACCCACGCCCGTCCGCCGTTGTCTCACCACAGTCCTGATATTTACCACACCCCACCACAAACCCATTTAAGGCAGAGTCGACCTCGGGAGGGCCTAGAATTGCTTCAGATATTGTTAAACTGGTTCAGATATTACTCGCCACTCATATTCACCGTCGCCCGGCGGCTAATTCAAGTGGCTGGGTTCATGCTTCAAAGCACACTGTGCTAACCACAAGGCCACTGATCCCCTCTGCTCACAACAACAACAGCTGCCATTTGCCACGAAGTGATGGTGACGTCACCACGGTGCCTGTGCCAGGCCAGGTGCACTTTGAGGCCACGTGAAGTGTCGAAGGCTCGCTGACAGGGTCACGGGACAGACCCAGGTGCCACGAGTTGACTGAGATGACTGGCAGATGAACCACCTGTGCCCCCTACTGTGCCGCCGACTGCTTACACACACATACAGACCCCACACATGGCTATATTGTTAAGGTACGAGGATATATTCGCCTGTGAATTCCCCAACACATTTCGAGGCCCTTTTAATGATGCAGGTTGAACTGAGCAAGCAAATGGCTGGGTGGATGAGCGCATGAGCAAATGAGCGGGTGGGCGAGTGGGTGAGCGGTTGAGCGGATGGGCGACTGAGCATTGGGCCAAAAGTGAGCGGCTGAACGAGTGGGTCGACGAGCGGGCGAGCAGGTGGGCGGGCGAGCGGACAGAGTGAGCGAGCTAACGAGCTGATCCAAACAGGCGAGTTGTGGGCAAACGAGCGAGCGAATGCAGGCACGACCGAGCGGGCAGGCAGGCAGGAAAATGAGCGGCCGAGTCGGGCGGGAGGTTGGCATGAAGTGGCGGCGCTGGCCTCTCGAGACACGCTCGGCTTACGAGGGCCCCGCCCGGCCCGGGGGACCGCGGCTTCGTCGCGAGCTCTCAAGGGTCGCCATTCGCCCGTGTACAGCCCAATTTTTCCACAATCAAAATGCTCTCGAACCCCCTTACTCCGCGGCGCGCGCGTGGATTTTTTTTTCGTCACAATCTACATTTTTTGTTCCCTTTTTGTGTTTGTCCTCCGAACGCGATCGCGGCTCGCAAAAGCGTTCGGAAAACCGCCGGGCGAAGACGACGCAGCTTTCGGCGCCGTCGCGCCAAAGGGCCGCTTGCGCTCCCGTCGTCGGATCGTGCGCGCGTCGTGCGACGCGGTCGAAGAGGAACTGTCGTCGCGGTCTCCACCGTGGAACCGACTCGTCCTGCGGCAGCCCCAATATTCACTGCTCCCCCCTCCACCTCTGTGGAAGCACCGCGGCGTGCTTGCAGTGCGTGTGTCTATATGGGGAGCGGTGGCACGGTGGTTAGCGTGTTGCGCTACGGACCCGTCGAGCCGAGTTCGATGCCCGCTCACGGCCAAGAGCAGCGACGATTATCTGAACCGGTCCTGGGCCTCCCCTAGGTCGACTCAGCCTCAAATGAGTACCTGGTGCAATGTGTATAAACATCGTCACTGGGGAGACAAAGGCGGTCGGGCGTGGTGATGGCCACTCACCCCCTCGTGTGCTGTGCCGGCTTTCATAGGTGCTCGCAAACAGCACTTGCCCCAACAGTCTGTTATGGCTACACGGGGGATCTTGGTAATCGTAGTAGATATTTTAATTGTAGTTATAGAGATTGAAAACGAGCCTTGGGACACATTGAGGCCTTCCTGATAAACGTGCATAGTAGTAACAATAATAACAATGGAATCTCCATTTTGAGGCATCTGTAAATCTACTGCTGGATGGAGTCCTTCCCAAGCTGTCTTTGTCATGGTGGGCTGTCTGATAATAATTCACCACGCGGGTCAGTGCGGGTCGGTGAACAAGTGAGCTGCCTTGACTGTTCCAGATGTCACTGTCCGCTGACGTTCGCCGTTGCCGGGAATCAAACTTAGGACGGCGGGTTTATCATGCAGTGCGCTAACCACTGCGCCACCGCTCCACCCGTGTCTGTACGCGTGTGTACAGTATAGATAATATGCTGGGCATGCACGACACCGGGGGAGATTGGAATCACAACCTGGCCTGGCCCTCCCTTGGGTTCACTCAGCCTAAAATAAAACACTTGTACTCATTAAATATACAGTGGGCGAGCATCAATACTGTGGAGACTTAAGGTGGCTGGGCGTAGTGCTTGAAGCCACTCGCCTTATATTTGCCAAGTCATGCTTAATAGGCGCTCGCTAAGATGTTCCAATACAAAGAAGTGTCCACTGAGATGTCTCTTGGAGCTGTGCGTCACCCTGTGTTGGAGAATGGCCTGCAGAAGTTGATGTCACAGAACTGCTTCTGAGATCACTTCAAGTGGCCTCTTATCCGCACTATGGATGCTGTGCTTTCCCACACCCGATGATAGAGGTTGTTGTTGTTGTTGTTGTTGTTGTTGTTGTTGCTGTTGTTGTTGCTGTTGTTGTTGTTGTTGTTGTTGCTGTTGTTGTTGCTGTTGCTGTTGTTGTTGTTGTTGCTGTTGTTGTTGCTGTTGTTGTTGCTGTTGTTGTTGTTGTTGTTGTTGTTGCTGTTGTTGTTGTTGTTGCTGTTGTTGTTGTTGTTGTTGTTGTTGTTGTTGTTGTTGCTGTTGTTGTTGTTGTTGTTGTTGTTGTTGTTGTTGTTGCTGTTGTTGTTGTTGTTGCTGTTGCTGTTGTTGTTGTTGCTGTTGTTGTTGTTGTTGTTGCTGTTGTTGTTGTTGTTGTTGTTGTTGCTGTTGTTGTTGTTGTTGTTGCTGTTGTTGTTGTTGCTGTTGTTGTTGTTGTTGTTGCTGTTGTTGTTGTTGCTGTTGTCGCATGCCAGTCAAACCAACACATGCAATTACCAGAACTGGAACTATCTTACCAATTTAGGTGAAAAACTAAGTTTAATACAATGATATTGTGGATTCATATATCACCAGACTGAGACTATCAACTTGCTTCACTTGAGAATTAAATTTATTCACGGATGGCTGAAACCCAAGCTTGAAGCCAGGATCTAATTCAATTTATTCCCGGATGGCTGAAACCCAAGTTTGAATCCAGGATATTATCAGTGCCAATTCAACCCTGACCAATACATCTCCGAATAATATTTACATTCAAAGAATTGATAAATGTTCACACTTACCTCATCCGTAATTGCCATTTCCAAAAAGCAAGCGAATGTCACGCAAACCTTCGGCTAAGCCATCGCACAGAGACGGACAATGCATCGCGCGCGCTTTCAGATGCGCTTCTGCGGCCGTCTGTAACACCCTTCCTTCCGATATTAGGAAGCCGCTGAGAGCTGCTGCTGCTAGTACCCTTAATCAAAATTGAAAACTAATTTATTTAGAACTGCTTTTTGTGTTTAGTATTTTGTCCTTCCCCGTGCACCGCCGATTAGCACGGTTGGCTACGTACGGTGCGAAAGAAGTTCAACGTACACAGAGACCTACCCTCTGCGGGCGTAAAGCAGCCACATTCTCTTGGCACGACCAAACTCAAGGGCCGATTTCATAAAAGCACGCAAACGAAATTACCGCCGACTTTAAAATCTAAACCAATGCCACTTCGTGGAAATTCAAGGAATATTCCCTCGGACATTTTCAGTTGTCCGCCTTAAAGAGAACCCCAGCAGCCAAGATACTGGCAACAAGGGCAGCATGCAGACACGTGACTGACCAGTTGCATCTCGGATGGCGAGTCAGCGGTAGCGCTGCCGCCACCTCTTCACAACAAACAAGTATAACCCGTAAAAACAAAGTTTTTCACTATAAATCCTTTATATGCGTGGCGGCTAGAGTCCTCTCGTCCTCTGGCTTGAGATGGCTGCCACCTATGGGTCAGATGATTGCATGGCAGCATTAAGCAATTGGTAATTAAATATAATATTTTTGTCCTAAAAAGTGTAAAATTTTTGGAAAAAAAATTTCACGAACATTAATTGTCACGCACAACGAGTCTGTGTGGAAAATGTCAGCTCGATTGGATCACGGGAAGTGGTTTAAAAAACGACCGAAAGATTTGCACGGTCCTAAGCAAGCAAGCAAGTGAACTTAATAAAAAGGATTTAAAAACAACCTCGGGGACGTGTGGCAAGGAGAATATCTCACGATAGCAGAAGAGGTGGAGAGGTGGGGGGGTGAGTACATGTAAACACATTATCTTTAGCAGCAGCGGTGTGTTACTTTTCAACCGACAAATAAACACGGGGCATTTAACGTCCAGGGAAAGAGAGAGTTCTCAGGACAGCGGCTCCCTCAACATTCTGCCATACTCCAGTAAATTGGAGTACGGTGGAAAGAATGTGTCTGTTCAGGTCTCACACCTATTGCTAAATAACATCTTGCGTGTTGTTGCAATCACGTTCAACACAGCGTCACAAGGACACTGTGTTTTTCTTGGTACGTTAGTTAAGTCGCTCTGCCCCCGCGCAGTGGCCCTGGTGGTGGTGGTGGTGAAGCTGCTATTGTATATCTCGATTTGTGACGTGGAGCCGGTGGTGGCGATACAAGGGAGTCTGTTTACAATGCCGTGAAATGCTTTCATGCAGAACTTTCGCAACTCGGCCGACCTCTCAACACCCTGTACCCCCCCTCCAACCTTCATTCAGCGGTGTGGCCTTCTGCGTGGAAGTAATATCGAGACTATGTGCTGCTTAACATTCTCTGCCGCTGCTACTACCATTGGGTAAAATGACACTGAAGTCTCAGCTATTTATAGCTCGGTTGGAACTGTTCCCAGTTCAAGTCCTGAGTAGGGTTAACCAAGGATCAGCTTTGTTGTCGTCGCTATTGCAACCACCACCGCTGCTACTGCCGCCATCCGCCACCACCACCACCGTGGCAAAAACCACCACCATGACCATCGCCGCTACCACGTTGACCGCCACCAGCACCACCGGCAGCAGCAGCACCACCACCACCACCGTGGCCAGCACCACCAGTGGCACACATGCATGGACCTGGTTCTCAATTGTGGTGCGTTGAAATGGTCTCAGCCTGGTCAACAAACATTCTTGCCCTAAGAAGCTGATTGTAATTATCAGTGAAACGTCGTACTACTCAAATTTAAAAATGCTGTTGATTCTCTTTTCAGCACACCGGTGGGCTAAAGAAGTGAATAATTTTGTCCTTTGAAAAACGTGACACATTTTTTACTGTTTGGCCGTGTCGGGTGGTGGAGGGTTACGACACATTTATAAATAACGCGATCTGACCCAAAAACCTATATCATGAATAATATTGGTCGCGAAAGCCTACGTGTTAAATTGGTCAACAATGTCTGCACAAAAAAAAGACACCACATTAAATTATTATTTTTACTTAACGTGGCTAAATATCATCTCTAAAAAATATTGTTCGGTTATTACCCTCGTGCGAGGAAGGCTTTGGCAGGGCGCGTGGGAAAGCTCTGTACCCATAGCTGGGGTGACAATAGGTTCCTTGATTGGTTCTCAGAGGAAGCTCTGTGATATCTGCTTCTGCGGCAGAGGTCGCAAATGGGTTTTGATTCCTTACCCGTACCCGTACCCGGCCGCACCAGGGTCGCAAATGGGTACCCGTACCATACCCGTACCCTACCCGAAATGAGTGACAAACGGTTACTCACCAGTGACTCACGGCCTACCCGTACCCGTACCCGGCCGCACCAGGGTCGCAAACGGCTACCCGGCTACCCGTACCAGGCAGGGTAGCCGGGTAGCCGGGTATCGGGTAGGGTACGGGTATCGGGTACCCGGTTGCGACCTCTGTTCTGCGGGCCGTTCTTCAACATGGAGGTGATGCACTGCTCTCTGAGATCCCCCAATGGGTACTTCCGTCGCAATAGAGCAATCGGAATAAAAAAATATGTTGGATAATATCTCTTGGAATGCAAAATAAAATAAATAAATCTCTTTTTTTTTACGTGAAACAACCGCGCTCCTATTTCACGACCGTTGCTCGTTCCCCATGTCCGCTGGTCGCCAGTTCTTGCCTTCATCTCCGCCGCCCGTAATTACGCGCCAATGCGCTGCGGTTGCGCTATCGGCAAAACCTAAAACCTCCCCGTGGAAATGTTACCTTTTGAAATAAAATAAAAAACTAAAATTCCCACGACGATCTCCGTTGTCCCGCGGTCGAATTTGCCAAGAAACCGCTCAAAGAGATCCGCGTGTTTTTTTTTTATTAACGAGCAACTCACAAAGGCCCCTTTGTGAGCCCTTAACCCCGTATGAGAAATACTTTAATGAATGAACAAAATTTCACAGCACTTCCCGGTTCGAGCCGCGTTAAACGTTGGGCAATTTTTTTTTGTTTTTCTTTCACCCGTCGTTTCGCAATGTAGGTCAGCTGCTACATCATTCGTGTTGGGGAGGGGGTGGTACAGCGGGTTGGGGTTGAAGTGCAGGTGCCTGTGACGAAATCACCCGGAATGCACCTCCACATCCTCACCAGATCTCGAAAGCTAAGCAGGTTTGAGCCTGGGGGTGCTTGGATGGGCGACTGTCTGCTAGGCACGCGTTTTGTAGGCGTGGGGTCGCGAGGAGATGGCAGTGCCTAGTGCTCCCATTCGGGACCCAATGAGGCTTTCCTCAGTAAATAAGTTGCATGAATATTGGTGCCTGTGTGGCTGGATAGGCGGTTGTCTCGTTGGCTTGCTGACTGGGTGAATGAGTGAGTAAAGGTGTGGATAGCTGAATGTGCGGTTGACTGAGTAGCTGAGTGGCCAGGTGGGTGTCTGAGTGAGTGAGTGTGTGGGTGACTGGGTGGACAGGTGAGTGCGTGGACAGGTGGGTGACTGGGTGGTGTGGATGGGTGTGTGAGTGAGTGGGTGTGTGAGTGAGTGACTGGTTGGCGTGGATGGGTGTGTGAGTGAGTGGGTGTGTGGGTGACTGGGTGGCGTGGATGGGTGTGTGAGTGCGTGGACAGATGGGTGACTGGGTGGCGTGGATGGGTGTGTGAGTGAGTGGATGTGTGGGTGACTATGTGGTGTGGATGGGTGTGTGAGTGAGTGGGTGTGTGGGTGACTGGGTGGACAGGTGAGTGCGTGGACAGGTGGGTGACTGGGTGGTGTGGATGGGTGTGTGAGTGAGTGGGTGGGTGAGAGAACGTGGCGGTTAAGTCGGGCGGGAAGAGAGAGCCGGGACGGCCCACCACTTTCCATTTGGCCTTGACAGCGACGAGATTCGCAAACTCGCCACCCCCCCAAACCACCTGCAGCAACCCTCACGCCCCCACCCTCTCTACCTGCCACCAAGCAAGCAAGCTGTAGATGCCACAGTCGCTGTGGCAACCGGACGGCCGATTCACAAGCTCTCGAGTTAGGACAATTGACGGCAGAAAACCCGACACAATCGCCGGGAAATAACACCCTCGACGGCTCTCTTTGCTGCCTTGAGCCCGTGAATACGTGCCCCTGAAGAAGCTTCCAGCGCGTGGAGCAAAACGTCGGACATCACGCCGAAGAACACACGGCACAACCCTAAAATGCAATCGCGAAAATCCGACACGGTCGTATAACGCCGCACTCCCTGCACGCAAGTAATACACGTGCCCAGAACCTCCAGTGCATTTTCATACAGGGTTCAGGTTATGAATTGTAGTTGTGTTTGCTGCCCAGAACACACACACACACAAAGCTGGCAGCCACCCCTCCCATGTCTCCCCCATTCAGGTTAAGTGGCCTCTTCAAAGCCATTTCCTCCTCCTCCGTCGTCTGGGTTAAGTGAGCTAATGCAAAAAAAAGTAAATTCTCCTGCTTGGACTGGGCAGGTACGGGCGGCGATGATGCAAGTGCAGCATGTTGTGTACGCAACCTCGTGACGACGCGCTGCAGAAGCATGCGACCATTGGCCTGGCCTGGTCGGCACGGGTCTCAGCAGGAGGTATGAGATGGGCCCCCCCCTCTTAGTAGCTCAGGACTTGGGCCCCTCCAGCGCCGTTGGGCCCGGGTGCAGTTGCACGGCCTGTACACTCGAAAGCTACGCCACTGCACTGAACACTTCGAAGATTGATAATTGTTTTTTTACCCTTTTTATCTGGCAACAAAACTGACACCATTTTTTACAAGGAGTCATGTTTGCATTGACCACAATACCTGCAGTCGGAATGCAAACAAAAAACATAACTCTGATAATGTATGCACTCTCCTTGAAATTGATTGGTCCACACCCGAGACAGCTTTCTTTAGAGCCTAGTCTCACATGGTGTTGGACCAGATGACGCCAAAAGGCGTCAGTCTCAGTCCTTTACACAGACCGCTCTTGGTAGCCTCAGTCTGGCCGTACGAAGCACAACGATGAACACTTACCACAGTACGGTCGGCATGGGCCTTGAACACAAGGAGTGCAGCAGGCTCCGCTATTCAACTTCTCCCCTTCGTATTACGGTGCCCTGGTTCCTTCCGCCCGTGACCACCGGGCACAGGTGCGCCGCCTGCGCGCTCGACCGCATCCAAAATGAACCGCAGGTGAGCGGTTCACCAAATGTCCCTGTTGCTGGGTCTTGAACGTGCCCTTACCACGCGGAAGCCGCGCACGGTGGCATATGCCTGCATTCGCAAACCGCGGCATAAATTCAGCTGGGTCTATGTGGGTTGGTCACCCAGAAAATATTTTCGCTCCCTACACACCACATCTACGATACCTCTTCGGGACCGCCAAAAGGGAAAAAAGAGAAAAAGAGGGCCTCACAACGGGCCTGGTATCTTTTTGGGAAAAATAATTGGGGGGGGGGGCACGTGGCCTTCTGCCCCTGGGCCGACAATAACCTCCGAAAGGCCCTCTACTGGCTACGGCTTCAGCTACCAGCGACCCAGAATATATTCAGTGAGAAATTAAGCCGCGGATCCAATGCTCTGCAGGCGAGGGTTCGTGGATCACATGGGGATTTGTGAAACTTATGGATCTGCTGAGCTCCTAGATGTTCGCACCACAAGTGGATTAAGCCCAACTCTACAGAGCTTTGAGTGCATGTCTGATGGGATTTCTCCGTACACTCTGGCTTCCTCTGACATGTAGCCACACTCTCATGATTGGAATTAGCCAAACATCCCAATGTAGCAAGGCCCTCTTAAAAATTGTATTGTGACTGAGTGAGCCTTTCCTGGATAAACCAAGGGCAGTAATATAATTATTATTCAGTATTTACTCCAACATACTGTTATTATTGTTGGAGGGAGCAGGGTCACAGCGATTCGTCCATTGTGCGTCTAACCATGCCTCGTCGTGGCTTTTCTGGACAAACAAACGGCATTATCATTATTAATATTGCTGTTATAGTAAAACAAACTGTTGGAACGATGGGATGTGGCTCAACCTGCTGGAGAATGTTTCTGAAATTGCCCAAAACAAACTGCTTAACCTTTACTACTAAAGAAAAGCAAGCTAAAAACTCAATCCGTTGGCTTGATGGACGAGTGATTGACGTCTTCTCTTGTTGGGGAAGAAACAGGAGCGTGCCTTGTCACGGCGGAGCTGTCAGCCGACGATGGTTGCGATAGCGCACACTTAAGACTGGGACGCGTGCGCAGTGGCGCGAGGCAAACACAAACTAGGCCACGGTGGCTAGGAGATGTTAACTCCCTCGCCTGGTGTGCAGGTCGTGGGTTTGATCCCGACCCTGACGCCTATATATTTGGAGTTTGCAAGTTCTCTCTCTCTCTCTCCGTGGTCGTGTGGATTCTTCTCCGGGTTCTACGGTTTTTTCCTCCACATTTAGAAACGTGTGTTTAGAGTATTTGGCTGCTATCAATTTCCACTTCGTTGAGCTATCATTTGTGGCCAGGTCGCTTCTGAAAAAGAGCTATATAGCTCAGTGGGGCTTTACTGGTAAAATAAAAAGTTTAGTTTCGTTGAGGCCAATGCTTAGGGCCCAAAGGGCCCTCAGATTCATGGGGATTTTTTTTTTAACGAGAAAGGGTTAAGTAGCCCAGAATCAGATGCCTCACGATGCATCAATTCATCAATGAATAACGATCAATAAGTTCACGATACACGCATCGGATTGTATGAGAAAATTGAACGATTTTCTCTGCGTATACACGTATGATGCTCATAAAGGTTGGTGCGATTAGATTTTTTTTGCTTTGAAAAATCTACGCGTGGCAGGCAAAAGGATTCGGAAATCGTCGCTTCATTCGGTCAGTCGGGGTTGGAAAGCACGGGTGTGCATGTCCAGTTCACGCTTCTCATGAGCCGTCGTTTGTCGCTGTGCGCTAACCCCCGGGTCACCTGGCAACAACGCCCATGACCTTTACTCTGTAGGTTGAATACGGGTGATGTAAAGGTGACCGATTAAACATGCGCCCAGCACTCGTGTATCACCTGCGCAATCCAAGGTCAGCGTATAGCCCGTAACGCCTTGTTGTTTGCCGAGCGATGATAGCGGCGGGGAGCTCGCAAACAAGCTGCGTGATGGAGGTGGGCAGGCGGGCGGGCGAGGAGAGCTGATTGCTGCAGCCACTGCAATTAATCGATTGAGTTCAGGGCTTAATTTAACCCAGGTCGGTGACCCCAGTAACAACGTTTCCACACGCAGAACACCACCACATCGAGTGTACCGCTCTCCATGGCTGTGCCTACTACTAGCCGTCACCTGCCACCTCTCGTCTACCAGCGACCCGGAAGGTATTTTCAAAGTCGCCACACCGCATGCAGTAAACCTCTCGCTACGGCCGTGGCTCCAATCTACCAGAAACTTGGAAAAGTGAGAAATGAATCCCACAAAGGTCTTTGTCGATTCATCACCATCATTCTGAAGGCCTCCAAGCTCTTAACGTGTCTCATGGCCTTGTGATACAGCAATGTATGTATGCACGTTGAACTTCTTTCGCACCATATATAGCTAACCGTGCACCTGCACACGAGATGATTTGTGGTGAAATAACCCCCCTACAACTATGACATGCGGAGGCCTCCATCCAGCAATGCATCGAAAAAGGGCTGTATATTTTCTAATTGTACCCCATCACCCCTTTTTCCCCCACCCCCCCCAAAAACCATCCACAATCTCCGGCCCCCACCCCGACCCCCCCCCCCAACGTCTCCCAGCCCCCCCTCCACACCCCTCTCCCATCACCATGTGTGTCTTATCTCCCAACTCAGACCGTGTCCGGCGAGCCGAGCGCCCGCGCGACAATGGTGCCGCTGAAAAGGTCGCTCGTGAAATATTAATGACGTCAGGCGGAGAGCGGCGGGAGATAGCGCGAGCCTTCATCGTGCGGAAGCTCGGCGCAATCTCCCTGGACGCGGGCGCCGACTCTTGCCGGCGCCCCACGAAGAAAAATAAAAAAAACTCACCGCGCCGCGTCATCGGAAATATTAACAAATGTTGGTCCCGAAGCCGAGAGCAACAGTTTTGGAACAGAATTCTCAAAGAGGTAAAACTACCACGCCTGACGTGCACTATGTATGTAGTTTGTTGAACTTCTTTCACACCGTACGTAGCCAACCGTGCTAATCGGAGGTGCAGGGGAGCACAAAAAAATAAACACAAAAAGCAGTAAACTAGATGATTTAAAAGTGCAAAGCTCCCAGTGGCTTCTTAAAATCGGAAGAAAGAGCGTTCCAGACGGCCGCAGAAGCGCATCTGAACGCGCTCGATGCATTGGCCATCTTTGTTTGATGGCCAGCCAAAGGCCGCTGCGAGGATGACCACAGTTCGCGTGATGGTTTATGCTCCTTGACGAGATCAGCAAGGTATTGTGGTTCATTTGTGGCAAGCACTTTGTGTGTAATGAGTGCGACCTTACAATTTGCATCGTTGCGGGAAATATATTACCTTACTTGCACTGTTTCATCACATTGTTTTCACTCCATTGGGTGAGTGCAAAAACAACTCCACGCACTGTCAATGGCCCTTTTGTGCACTTATATATAGAGCCGCCCTCTGAACCTTAATCACCTGGAATGCCTCCGATCTCGGAAGCTAAGCAGGTTTAAGCCTGGATTATCGTGCTTGGATGAGTGCTGAGCAGGTTGCTTTCGACTGCTGTTTGCTACGTTGTGGGTGGCAAGGGGGGGGGTCAGTGCAGCAAACCCCATTGTTGTGTTGCACTTCGCTCCCACGGGAGTGTTCCCCACCCTCTACGGAGCCGACCCCGACCAGCGCAGTGAAGTTACGGTCACATAGTGATAGGTTTTTACCCTTTCAACTGGTAGAAAAACTGACACCTTTATACAAGGCATCATGATTGCAATAACCACAACACAAGCAGTCAAAATGCAAACAACAAAAAAACTCTGATAATGATATGCACTGTCTTTGAAGTTGATTGGTCCACACCCGAGACAGCTTTTCTTAGAGCCTAGTCTCCATTGGTGTTGGACCAGATGACGCCAAAAGGTCACATGACCTGCACAATCCGCAGGGCGTGGGGGAGTTCCCTCATCCAGCAGTGGATTGAGAAAGAAGGGCATGCAGGGTAACAATAACGCAACTAAGTGATAATGATGTCACCGCGGCGCCCGTGCCAGGCCAGGTGCACTTTGAGGCCACGTGAAGTGTCGAAGGCCCGCTGAGGAGGTCATGGGAGAGACCCAGGTGCCATGGGTTGACTGACTGACATGCCTGGCAGATGCACCAGCTGTGTCCCGTACTGTGCCAACTTGCCGTATTTTAGCCACCTGGCGCTCCACTCGTTGGTATGAGCGTCGCTCCTCTGCCCTCCTTTGTTGTTGGAGGGTGACTGCCTCTAACTGCCCAGTAGCGTCCTTCACGAGCCTCCTCCATAGAGGCCGATTTTGACACTGCTGGTACCAGTCTTTGGCAAGTCCACTCAGCTCTACATCTTTTTTCTACAAACAAAATGAAGCAGGCGATCACTCTCTCTCTATTTGCAGAACTACTAAAGGCCTAAAATAAAATAAAAACACCACCACCACCTTCTTCACAGTCCAAATAACGGACTGCCGGTCCAAATTATTCAAGCAGCACCCAATCACCGCCACCCTTTCCCCAGCGAGCAGCAGCCGCTCCATCGCCTCAACGCACCGTTAAATGTCACAGAGCGAGGGGGAGCGCTTAATGAAGAAAGACACGATGTTCGATTGTTTGATCCGGGGGGGGGGGCGGTGTGTATGTGTGGAGGGGGGGGGGTGCTGGAGTTGCCCCCCCCCCCCCCCGACGCTGCCAACTCACAAAACGCGACGCGTGCGTGGAAATCGTGGTGGCAACGGCAAGGACGGCCTTTATTTCGCTTGCCCTTGGGCGATTTATTTTATTGCTGCCAGCCACCGGGGGGGGGGGACTATTTTAAGGCTACGATTTTGGCACAGAGCAGGTCCATAGGGAAATGGTGCATTTGGGTGAACTCCGTCAAATCGCTGGAAAACGAACCGGACTATAATTTTTTTGTTCCTGTTACGCGTTAGTTGGAAGTATTGCTTCTTTACTTGTGTAGAAGTGTTTGGGGCCGGGGGGGGGGGGTAGAGGCACCACCCCTCCCCACCTTATTCCGCACTCTGAGGGTGATTTGGTTCCCCCTCCTCCCCCACCCCCCTGCAACTTGGCCGTGAATGTTGATATAATAATGACCAAATGACAAAGAGACTAAACACACGCGTCAAAAGACTACGTATCTTTTCAGTTTTGTTGCCAGAAAAATGGGGGAAAACCCGATTATTATACTTTGGTACTCGCAAAGGAGGTCTAATGATGTAGATGCTTACCCCGAGCCCTCATTACTTTGATAGTGCATTGTCTTTTAGCTGTACGCCTTTTGGCGTCCTCTGGTTTAGCACCGATTGAGACGAGGCTCAAAAGAAAGCTGTCTCTGATGTGGACCAATCAGTTTCAAGGGCAATGCATATATTATCAGTGTGTTTTTTGTTTGCATTTTGACCACAAGTATTGTGGTTAATGCAGACATGATTCCTTGTAAAAAAGGTTTCAGTTTTGTTGCCAGAAAAAAAGGGGAAAACCCCTATTATTATACTAAGTATCTTCTTCCTGGTTCTTTTAAAGTCACGTAGAATGTAAATAATAAAATAATAAAAAGAAAACATAGTAAAATTATCTAATATAATAAGATAATTATCAGAATAAATGTTTTTTTATTTTTTTATTTCCATTCTACGTGACTTTACCGAAAGAACCAGGAAGATGAATCCCTGCAGTCACGAAAGCTTTAAATCGAAACTAAGTATCTTGTTTAAGTCCACATAGTGTTATTGACCAATGTGTTGATGTTTTATCATTATTATTGGTGCTTGTGCACCGCTGCCATTGCGGCAACATCGCCAAATAACGGTGCCAAACTAGTAGCCTTCGAATTCGCATGAGTAGATCGCGCGGAGCAAGGGGCATGACACGAGCTGCAATCTTCTTGGTTCTTTCGGTAAAGTCACGTAGAAGGGAAGTAATAAAATAATAAAAATAAAACATAATAAAATAATTCTCACGACGTTTCGGCCACAACGCAAGCAGCCGTCCCTCGGATGAAGACCAGTTCTGTCGGGGAGACAGCGTTTTATTTTTATTATTGTATTACTTCCCTTCTACGTGACTTTACCGAAAGAATCAAGAAGATGAATCCCTGCGGTCACGAAAGCTTTAAAACGAGCTGCAATGTCGGACACGGGGCCGCCGCGGTCACGTTCCTATTTGACCATTGACCGCTTTGTAGATGTCACAGATGGAACGCTAACCAAAGTCGACGGTCACGTAGTAGGGAAGTAATACAATAATAAAAATAAAACATAATATTTTTATTATTTTATTACTTCCCTACTACGTGACTTTACCGAAAGAACCAAGAAGATGAATCCCTGCAGTCACGAAAGCTTTAAATCGAAATTCAAAGTCGACGGCTCTAACGCTCATCGTTTTGACCGTCGCAAATCCGTTGAAAATCATCGGCCGCTGCCGGCCACGGCTGATTTACCAACCAAAGCCCCCCCCCACCGACCCCGCTGCTCTCCCAGGGTTTTTAGGAGCCCCTTACGTTGCCACGGATATGTCTGGGAGCTGTCTGGACCGTCTGTTATCAGCCGAGTTTAGCGTCGTGAATGAAGGCGGCGACGCGACGCACCTCCCGTAAATTTTCACGACCCCCCCCCGGCTTCTCCGGATTTGCCCCGCGGACGCCTCTTTGCGCTGCACGCGCGCTGGCGTCAATTGCTAAAACATCTTTCTCCGTGAAGTTATATGTGTAGCAAAAAAAGTGGCCGTCGATGATTTACGATAATTCCCCCTTTTGCTTTTTGACAATCTTGTAATTGCCCGCGGTATCTCGTGTTTCAGTGGAGACACCCGAGACTCTGAGACCCAAAGTGAGTCACGTCGTTCGTTTAATAACAACAATAATAGTCCCAATTACTCACCTAGGCAAGCCTAACAAATATTATATAGAGGAGACAAAGATCCCCGATACTCTAGGGCCAAGTGCTGTTAGCGAGGACCTATGAAGGCCGGCATGGCACACGAAGTGGTGGGTGGCCAGCACCACAGCCTGCCATCTTTGTCTCCCCAGTGACGATGTTGACACACCGCACCAGGTAGTTATTTGTGGCTGAGTCGACCTCGGGGAATCCCAGGACCGGTTCAGATAATCGTCACTGGTGTTGGCCGTGAGTGGGAATCGAACCTGGGTCGCCAGGTTCATAGTGCAGCGCGCTAACCGCTACACCACCGCTCCCCACAAGATGCCTACTATAATCACCCAGGAATATCTGTCCTTAACGCTCGTGACGTCACTCGACATCGAACAGCCCCCCTCATTAATAATCATAAGCGGGTGATGTAACTCCACATAGAACAGCCCCCCTCATTAATAATCATGAACAGGTGACGTCCTCCAAATGGACACCCCCCACCTACATAAATAATAATTAGCAGATTTCGATTTAAAGTTTTCGTGACTGCAGGAAATCATCTTCTTGGTTCTTTCGGTAAAGTCGCGTAGAACGGAAGTAATAAAATAATAAAAATAAAACATTATTTAATAATGTTTTATTTTTATTATTTTATTACTTCCCTTCTACGTGACTTTACCGAAAGAACCAAGAAGAATAATTAGCAGGTGACGTCACTCCACATGGGGGGGCGAGGCGCCTCCTCCCCCCTCCTCGGCGTCAACTCACAACCCTCACTACGAAGGCAGAACCCTCACGTCACGTGATCTCCGTCACGCTGTTGAGACATCGAAGTAAAAAGGACGTCGTGATGAACAAGGGATTATAACCTTAACATGAAATAGCTCTGTGTCACCGTGCCCTTACAAACTGCACACGCACTAATGCAATGGATATCACGTCGCGGTCTGCTTTTTGCTTGCAAGTTTAAGATTTACTGCAATACACCCGTCCTTGGACGGGCAAAAGGCTAGTAAAGGAGAATGTAGATACACATTTGTGCGTACATTCGTGTAAGTGCACAAGTGACGTGTATGTATAATCTAATATAATTCATAGTTGTAGAGCGTCTTCACTCAATGCGATTGACATAGTTTACAAAACGATGACAGAATGGGATGATGTAGTTGACAGGGGCTTGCTACAAGGATTAAGGAATGAGTGACAGCGATTGAG
Source organism: Lethenteron reissneri (assembly GCF_015708825.2). NCBI lineage: Eukaryota > Metazoa > Chordata > Hyperoartia > Petromyzontiformes > Petromyzontidae > Lethenteron > Lethenteron reissneri. Next base: position 9,380,881 of record NC_083786.1, read on the forward strand.
GGGTACTTTGGGATCACAAATGGCTAGGGGAGGGATGGGAAGGAGTGGAGGGGCGAGGGGAGGGAAGAGAATGGGAGGTGAGGGTTGAAGAGAGGAACGGGAGGACTGCTCAATTTACAGGGGAAGTGTTGAGTCTATTGGCAGTGTTGAGTCTATGGGCAGTGTTGGGTCTATGGGTAGTGTTGAGTATATGGCAGTGTTGAGTCTTTGAGCAGTGTTGAGTCTATGGGCAGCGTTGAGTCTTTGGGCAGTGTTGAGTCTATGGGCAGTGTTGAGTCTATGGGCAGTGTTGAGTCTATGGGCAGTGTTGGGTCTTTGGGCAGTGTTGAGTCTATGGTGCAGTGTTGAGTCGATTGGCAGTGTTGAGTCTATGGGCAGTGTTGGGTCTATGGGCAGTGTTGGGTCTTTGGGCAGTGTTGAGTCTATGGGTAGTGTTGAGTCTATGGGCAGTGTTGGGTCTTTGGGCAGTGTTGAGTCTATGGGTAGTGTTGAGTCTATGGGTAGTGTTGAGAGTATGGGCAGTGTTGAGTCTTTGGGCAGTGTTGAGTCTATGGGCAGTGTTGAGTCTATGGGCAGTGTTGAGTCTATGGGTAGTGTTGAGTCTATGGGTAGTGCTGAGTCTATGGGCAGTGTTGAGTCTTTGGGCAGTGTTGAGTCTATGGGTAGTGTTGAGTCTATGGTGCAGTGTTGAGTCTATGGGTAGTGTTGAGTCTATGGGCAGTGTTGGGTCTATGGGCAGTGTTGAGTCTATGGGCAGTGTTGAGTCTTTGGGCAGTGTTGAGTCTATGGGTAGTGTTGAGTCTATGGGTAGTGTTGAGTCTATGGGCAGTGTTGAGTCTTTGGGCAGTGTTGAGTCTATGGGCAGTGTTGAGTCTATGGGCAGTGTTGAGTCTATGGGTAGTGTTGAGTCTATGGGTAATGCTGAGTCTATGGGCAGTGTTGAGTCTTTGGGCAGTGTTGAGTCTATGGGTAGTGTTGAGTCTATGGGTAGTGCTGAGTCTATGGGTAGTGTTGAGTCTATGGGTAGTGTTGAGTCTATGGGCAGTGTTGGGTCTTTGGGCAGTGTTGAGTCTATGGGCAGTGCTGAGTATATGGGCAGTGTTGAGTCTATGGGCAGTGTTGAGTCTTTGGGCAGTGTTGAGTCTATGGGTAGTGTTGAGTCTATGGGTAGTGTTGAGTCTATGGGCAGTGTTGAGTCTTTGGGCAGTGTTGAGTCTATGGGTAGTGTTGAGTCTATGGGTAGTGTTGAGTCTATGGGCAGTGTTGAGTCTTTGGGCAGTGTTGAGTCTATGGGTAGTGTTGAGTCTATGGGCAGTGTTGAGTCTATGGACAGTGTTGAGTCTTTGTGGCTCGCCATCGAACAGAGACGGTCACTGCATCACGTGCTTGTACACATCATCATGATGATGTCATTGGCATCATTTTCAGGAATTGTAAACAATCAATTCTTACATTATCAAGCTGGTGTTATTTGATTATATATTTGCCCAGGAAACCCAGCCTGGGCAGTACCCCCGCCGCCCGCCCCACCGTGTGAGTGAGTGAGGTCCATTAAGAGATATTTGCCGTTTCACGGTGCCCGTATCTCGCATGCACAGGCCGTGCCGCCGCAAAATGCTCGACAGTTTGCTTTGGCCCGCGATTCCGTGTCAATACGTGGCGATGTTTGCTCGGAGCTGATGCCTTTTTGTGTGTGTGGGGGGGCGTTATGGATGGAGAAAGCCGGGTTGTGGGGAATGGGAGGGGAAGAGTAACAAAGGGAGTAGTGGTGGATGATTGCGTTTTCAGCTATCATTTGTGGCTAGCTTGCTTTCGAAAAATAAGCTAATAGCTCAGTGGGCATTACTTGGTAAAAAAAAAAACCCAGCTTATTTTTTTCTTTAGTGATTCGCTTACCTTTCCTATATTTCGCACTCCTATCGTGTTTGTTGTATTGTTTGTTGTTGTAACCTTCTGACCCTGCCACCCCTTCTGGACATCTGTGAAACAAAGAGCTTTACAGCTCATCGGATTCCTCCAGTATAAACACTGATTCTGAAGGCGGGGTGGGTTACTGCTCGTATGGCGAGGCAAGGGGAGCGAATCGAGACCGCTCGTGGCGTTTGGGTGTCGTCGTGTTTCGGACCATTCGACGCTTGTCCACGTTGATGCGTTTCAATTTTTTTATTGTTCTTTAGATATTTTTTCATATTGCAACTCAACGCGAGCCCGGTACAGAGAGCACCGGATCACACAACGAAGTGTAGGGGGGGGAGCTAGGGGAGGAACAAAAATTTCGGTGCCTGAAAGATCAATGAAGGGGAGAGATTTGGGGCTCGCTGTCCCACCCAGATGGGAGCCACGAACGAGGGCATGGAAGTTCACATCGGGTGGAGGAAATGGGTAAGGGGGAAAGATAACTAACATCGTGGGGAAAGAGAGGAACAGGCAAGGCACGTTGATGTGTTCATGAAAGTAGGTGGCTTCGCTGCTATACAATCTCATCGCCACATGTGTCCCCCCCCCGCTCCCCACGTCGTAATGTACGTGTGTACACGCCTTCTGCCAATCCGCTGCTGGATGAGGGCCTCCCCATGCCCAGAAGATCGTTCTGGGGGTTACTTGACCGTAACATTGTCACCGCTGGTCAGTGCTGGTTTGGGGAAGGCAGCGAGCATGGAGGTGCAGACCAACAATGGACTTTGCTGCAACTACCCACCGTTGTCCACCATGTAGCCCCACACTGTCTGTAGCCTAGAGAAACCTGTCCATGTGTGGTCGTCGTCCATTTTCGAGCGCAACCCTGCTTCGTTTGCGAGATCTGACCTCACAGCTGTCAACCCGACAATCACACCACCCCCAGTCACCACCAACACCGCTGCGTGCAAGGCCCTATCAGAGGTGTAGGGATGTTGGAGAGAGGGCCGTTATGCATGGCAGCCTATGGGAAAGAAACACAGTGGGCGGGGCTACGTGTGTGCACAGGGAGATGCCCTCTGCGACGTCCGAGCCAGACACCCTGGGGGGGGGCTGGTTCGGCGTTACGATCCCCCGGGGCCCCACCCCTCAAGGAGGGTTGGGTATAAAAAGGGGTCGTTATATGGGCTTAGTCAGTTATGTTATAGTTAAGCTAAGAAGTCGGAAGACGTCGTAGCTAGAGCCCTGGACTCCCCCTGATCGCCGCCCTTATCAGGGCCCCACGGGATCAGGCTCGAGCCAGTGGCGTGGTCCCGTGAACCAGAGCCAGTGCTCTGGGACTCCGGGTACCGAGCCCGATTACCAGTGTCGGGCCAGACAGCCTCCCCTAGCTCTTAGTGGAGGACTCAGGGGATAGGCTATGGATAGCTAGGGGTATTCCCTGAGTTATACGGGTGAGGGGGCCGCTACCCCCTCTAGGGCTGTCCTGTACTGGCAACTTGTTAAATAAATATACGTGTGCCTCAACTCCGTTGTCAAGCGTCCTCGACGGGTACTTCATCTGGCGTCAGAAGTGGTAAAAATGGAAACGCGCCATACAGCTCGGACCAGGGTACCACAAGAGGAGGACGCCGCGGAGATCGCCGAGCCCGAGACAGAGCAACAAGATGGGGTGCAGCCGGAGCCTGGCGCCTTCTCACCGGGACGTCAGCATGGAGAGGGGCCGCAGCCAGATGCACTACGACTGGCTCACGAACGGCTGGCGGAGCTACTTTATGCCGCTGCCGCCACACTGGAAGGCATTACGCGGTTGGGGGCTGGTGGTCCACCGCAGGGCGAGGAGAACCGGCGGCCGGAGCACTTTCCCGCCATTTCAGCGACTTCACAATTTGAATTTCCCGCCATGGACGCCGCGGCTGTTCGGGGCGTGGCCAGCTTAGACATCGGCTCCGACATCGCCGTCGCCGGGGCTGCAGCGTCATCGCAGCCGAAGGATGCGTCATCGCTGCCGCGACAGGCGATGCCATCGGCCAGTCACGCCGAGGCACCGCCAAAGGGAGGTGAAAGCAACCTGCGGGAGTCCACATCGACCGCTGCGCTTCACCAAAGGCTGCCCCCGCTGAAGGAATTCATCGGTGCGGAGGGTGACTGGGGCGGCTTCCGGCGACGCTTCCTCGCCCATCAGGAGATGGCGCGGTGGTCCGACGAGGAGGCCCTTTGCGCGCTGCCGGCGCTCCTCGATGGGGACGCGCTCGCCGCACTCACGTCGGCGCCAAAAGAGAAGCGGGCTACACTACCAATGGCGCTACAGCTGCTGGCCGGGGTCTATGGACCTTCAGCCGAATGCCGTCAGCAGTTCTACGATCGCAGGCGGGGTGAAAAAGAGTCGCCTCTGGCTTTCCGGACAAGTCTTCTGGCGCTGGCAAAAACAGCCTTTCCCCGCATGGACGACGACGGCGTGGACGCAATGGTCGCGGAGAAGATCCTCCTCTTGGCGGACGACCTCGACATCGTCGTCATCGCACAAGGGGATGCAGAAATGACCTCCCTCCAGGCTGCGCGACTCCTCCACGCCAACCTTCTGCAGCAGCGGCGAAAGGCAAACAGGGCATCGGCTGGGCGTGCGGTGGCTGCAGCCACCCTTCCGTCAGAAGAACTTTATGCCGTCGACCATCGACGGCAACAGACGACGGGGGCGCGGCCGGGTCGGGACGGGCCGAGGCGTTTCGACCGTCCATCGTCTCCATCGGCGCTCCCGCGGTGCTTCAACTGCGGCATCCGGGGCCATGTCGCCTCGGGGTGCCGTTCTCCTCGACAGCGGGGGACGACGCCTCGACAGGACGCCGGCCCTCCTCTTCCTCCTCCCAAGCTCCAGCACCATGATCCGGCGAGTCGCGGCACCTCACATGTTTGGCCAACGCACCCACCTGTCGCACACTCTCGCACCGTAACGAACGGGGGGCCGGTGGGGCGCTGCGATGGACCGGCGCGGATCACTGCGGGGACTCAAATCGAGCCCGAGCGGTGGTCCGTGTTGGCCCATCGCGTGGTGGCCGCGGCGTCGGGATCGTCGGCCGTGGTCGGTTACATTGATGGGGTGGAGGTACGCATCATAGTCGATACAGGGGCATCGGCGACAATTATTTCGGAACTAATTTACAATATTCTACCGGTGCAGAGCCGTCCTTTGCTACCGGTTAATGTCCCTTTCTATGCCGCTAACGGGGGCTCTCTCGGCATCGTGGGACAGATTCGAGCGCAAATTTCTATCGGGGACATCAAATTGTCGGGGCCGATTTTTGTCTCCTCCTCACTGGCAGTTCCGTGCCTGCTGGGGACGGACTTCTTGGGCAGGATGCCAATTCGTATTTTGATCGACCAAGGATGCATTGAGCTTCCGTCGGGGCGACGTATGGCGTTCCTGCCTTCCCCTGTAGCGACTCGGACGGCGTTCGCGACGGTACCGGCGTTCGTCGTAAAAACAGTGCGTGTGCCGCCGGGGGCACAAATGCTGGTACCTCTTAAACTTCGTAGGCCCTTCGCTAAGGGTGTTGGGGATCAGGGTGTTGTGCTGGGGCCGTCTAGGGCCGGGGTTAATGGGCCTCATTTAATTCCGGCCCAGACCATCGTAAGGGGGGACGAGGATCCCTTCATCGCGGTCCTCAATGTCGGGTCGCAGACAGTAGTGGTTCCCCAAGGGACTGTGCTCGCTCACGCGACGCCGGTGCCCTGCGAGGAACCTGCCGTGAACCACATTGACACTGCTGCTCGGACGCACCCGCATTCGGACGGCGATGAAGGGTGGCTCGACGCGCTTTGTGCGGGATCGACGAACCTGTCCAATTTAGAGCGCCAACGGCTTAGATCGCTGCTAAAGGAATTTTCCGACGTTTTCAGTCGGAATAAATACGATTTGGGTTGTACTCACCTGCTGCGTCACCATATTGACACGGGTGACAGCGCGCCTATTCGCCAAAATCCTTTTCGGTTGAGTCCCGCCGAAAAGGACCATGTCAAATCGGCTGTCGATGACATGTTAGCCGCCGACATTATCTCTCCCTCTACCAGCCCTTGGGGAGCACCGATTGTCCTGGTTAAGAAACAGGATGGCTCGTTGCGGTTTTGCGTAGATTTCCGTCGCCTTAATAAGGTTTCGGTTGCCGACGCATACCCGCTCCCACGGATGGACGAATCGCTGGACGCCTTGGCGGGAGCGCGATTCTTCTCCACACTAGATTTACTTTCGGGATTCTGGCAGCTTCCTCTGGACGATGATTCGAAGCCTAAAACCGCTTTCCGTACACCGCACGGCCTGTTCCAATTCAACCGGTTGCCGATGGGCTTACACTCAGCGCCGGCAACCTTCCAGCGGTTGATGGAATTGGTTTTGGCTGGATTGCAATGGGAATCGTGCCTGATTTATTTGGATGACGTAATTGTTTTTGGAAGAACCTTTGACGAACATCTCCAGAGGCTGCGGGCGGTTTTCCAAAGGATGCGGGCTGCTAATTTGAAATTTAAGCCCCAAAAATGCTATTTGTTTCGCGAGTCAGTGCGTTATTTGGGGCACATCGTGGGGCGCTCGGGTATTGCTACCGATCCCGCCAAAACGCAGTGTGTCAGCTCCTGGCCAATTCCGACCTCGGTGGGGGAGGTGAGGAGTTTTATTGGCTTCGCTTCATATTACCGACGGTTCGTCGCTAATTTTGCTACAATTGCCAAACCCCTACATGCTTTGACATCAAAAGGGGTTCGGTTCCACTGGGGTCGGGATGAGGAAGTAGCTTTCTGCTCCCTTCGGGATGCATTGGTGAAGGCTCCTCCTTTGACTTACCCCGATTTTTCGAGGCCGTTTTTGCTCGACACCGACGCGAGCAACACAGGTATCGGAGGCGTGCTTTCCCAGGTGGTTGATGGCGTGGAACGGGTGGTTGCGTACGGCAGTCGGGTGTTGTCTCCAGCGGAGCAAAAATATTGTGTCACCCGTAGAGAACTGTTGGCAATTGTTTTCTTCATCCAACAGTACCGCCCATATCTGTACGGTCAGCATTTCACTGTCCGTACGGATCATGCGGCACTGCAGTACGCCCTGAAGGTTCAACAGCCATCGGGACAATTGTCCCGATGGCTGGAGGTCCTCCAGGATTTCGATTTTGACACCACCTATCGTAAGGGCATTCGCCACACAAATGCGGACGCTCTGTCGCGCATGCCAACCACCTCCGAATGCGCATGCCTCCTGGGGTCGGGGCGTTGCAAGCCAGCTGGGGACATGACGGTTCCAGTCCTGGCGGCCGCCGCCGATGTTGACACATCGCTCCCCGATGAGATCGGGAAACAGGGAAGGGATTCCCTGCTTGGGTTGCCTGTGATTGAGTGGGGACGCCTCCAGATGGAGGACGCCTCCCTCCTCGCGCTGCGTCGTCGCGCCAGGGAGAGGGGGTGTGGGACGGGTGATGCCGACAATTGGGAAATACACGCGGGCTTGCTCATGCATTGGGACGGTAAATCCCACCGTCACCGGCTGGTAGTTCCTGCGGGGTTACGGGGTAAGGTGGTGTGGGCTGCTCATGAGCGCCTCCTCCACCTGGGTACCCAAAAGACCCTCGCCTCGCTCCAGCTGGATTTTTTTTGGCCGGGCATGACACGGGATGTCACGGATCTCCTGGCAGCATGCCCCCGGTGTGCGCAACGCAAACCACCAGCTCGGGAGTCGAACCCGCCGTTGCAGTCCATCACAGTCTCCAGGGTGAACGAACTCGTAGCGTTGGATATCCTGGGGCCGTTTCCCGCCACCCCTAGGGGCAATAGATATTTGCTAACAGGGGTCGAATACTTCACACGCTGGCCTATGGCCTGGCCCCTGGCAAATCAGTCGGCAGCAGCCATCGTGGACGCCTTTGTCCAAGGCTACGTCATGGACAAAGGTGCTCCGGAGCGGCTGCTGACCGACCAGGGTAAAAATTTTTCCGGGAACCTCCTCAAACAAGTCTGTGATCTCCTAGGTACAAAGAAGATTCGTACCTCTCCCTATCACCCACAAACTGACGGGATGGTCGAGCGTCTGCATCGTACCATCACGTCTATGTTGTCGCACCTGGTTTCGGAGTCACAGACCAATTGGGACTTGCAAATTCAAGGGGTCCTGGCAGCATATCGATTGGCCCCCCATGCTGCCACGGGATTTTCACCCTTCTTTCTCATGTATGGTCGCGAACATGACCCACCTGTTCGGGCACAGCTGCAGATCCCCGCGCCTCTAGGTAAAATTAAATTGGACGAGCACGTTAAATTTAACCTTCAAAAGCTAACTGAGGCGCGGGATGCTGCCATGCTCAATTCCCGCATGCGCCAAAAGGCGAATGAGCGCCTCAGACTCGCGCGCGCGCACGTGCTGCAGTGGAAGCCAGGGGACAGGGCATGGCTGCACTGTCCCCAGGTACCGCTTGCGACCTCCTCGAAACTGGTACGGCCATGGCGGGGCCCCGTCGAGGTGGTCGAGGTTTTGCGACCGCAGTGCGTTCGTATCAAGTGGGGGAGGCGCCGGTGGTTCGTTCACCCCTCTAGACTAAAACCCTTCGTTGCGGTGCGGGACTCTGCTCCACACGCGCAGGGCCAAGCATGTGAGGGGTCGACCGACCCGGAGGGTCCGCCTCTGTTGATCTCACCTGACGTCTTGCCGGTTGCCCCGCCCCCAGGTTCTCCCGGAATGACGGGCTCGCGCACATCCCTCACGGGGGATGCCGAGGGTCCCGCCACTCCAATTGCGGACTCGCCTCGGATGGGACAGCGGCCACCGAATGGTCCGCCATCTGAGGTTGGCCCTTGTGACGGGCCTGCGGCAAGGACGCGCGCTAAAATGCGCAGACTCTTATAAAAACACTGGAACGCGAACAAGAAGTGAAAACGAAACGAAAATAAGAAGAAAATTTTTTTTTATTTTTTTTTTGCGTTTTCTGGTACACTTTCGTGTGCTATTGTTACTGGACGCTGCGTTCGTGTGGCGCTCTTGGCGCGTTGTTGTATTATGGCTGTGTGTGTGTGTGCGTCTTGTGTGCGTGTTGTGCGTGCGCTGAGGGTTCCGGGAAATGTACATATCTTGCCTCTACGGATTTCGTATTTATTCGGGGGGGGGGGCGCGTCGGTTTGTTCTCCCTTTAGGGGCATTGTTAGTGTTGTTGTTCAATTCTCGTTCTGTTAAATGAAAAAAATGGGGCACACACGGGGGGAGTCAAGGGGTAAAGATTCATTTGTTGAAATTGTTGCAGCCGGGACGGCTGCGAGCTATGCGGGGGGGAGTGATGTAGGGATGTTGGAGAGAGGGCCGTTATGCATGGCAGCCTATGGGAAAGAAACACAGTGGGCGGGGCTACGTGTGTGCACAGGGAGATGCCCTCTGCGACGTCCGAGCCAGACACCCTGGGGGGGGGCTGGTTCGGCGTTACGATCCCCCGGGGCCCCACCCCTCAAGGAGGGTTGGGTATAAAAAGGGGTCGTTATATGGGCTTAGTCAGTTATGTTATAGTTAAGCTAAGAAGTCGGAAGACGTCGTAGCTAGAGCCCTGGACTCCCCCTGATCGCCGCCCTTATCAGGGCCCCACGGGATCAGGCTCGAGCCAGTGGCGTGGTCCCGTGAACCAGAGCCAGTGCTCTGGGACTCCGGGTACCGAGCCCGATTACCAGTGTCGGGCCAGACAGCCTCCCCTAGCTCTTAGTGGAGGACTCAGGGGATAGGCTATGGATAGCTAGGGGTATTCCCTGAGTTATACGGGTGAGGGGGCCGCTACCCCCTCTAGGGCTGTCCTGTACTGGCAACTTGTTAAATAAATATACGTGTGCCTCAACTCCGTTGTCAAGCGTCTTCGACGGGTACTTCAGAGGCATCCCTGCAAAACCGAGGGCCCACCTCTGATATTATGGCCGGGGTGTTTAGGCCAATGTAAGGGCGGCTTAAGTTGACTACGCGCCTTCAAATCGCACACTATGACACTACTGTGTTGGCCGAACTCGGATGATGATGGTGGGGAGGGGGGGGTAAATAGTGGCCGAGTCGTCTTGTTTGACCCAACAAGGAGCCTTGTTGTGAGCCCCAGAGGAATCTCAAGTGGCCCCTTGTAGCGCGACTTTAATTACAGAATGCATATCTGTGGCTTAGTGCTGCGGGCCCATCCATTATTCACAACGGTGCCTGTTGCTCGCTGAGTGTGGAGCCCGATCGGAGGGCACGGCTGAAGAGTCGGCCGCCGCTCCGCGGGGACCTTGCGGTCGTGCCGCTGCGGTTGCTCCTCCCAAGGCTTTATCGGATTGTGTGTGCGGCACGATGTCCGACGTTTCGCTCAACGTGCTGCCAGCTTCTTCAGTCGCTGACTTGAGCCACTCACTTTCCCATTTACCATTTTCCCCGGAGTATAATATGCAGCCCCCCAAAGCGAAAGTTGGAGGAGCGTTACATCATCCGATAGGGGTGCATCTGTGCGTTTGACGAAGATTGTATAACTTCATTTTACTTTTATGACCATGTCGATCAGATGCAACTTGCAAACGAGCCCGTGTATCGGCGCCCAGTTCTTACCTGGTAAAACACAACTCTCTTGACACTGGGGCGCAAGTTTCGGGAGTGCGTCTTACTTTCCAGAGCATCTTACTATCCGGAGAATCCGGTGTGCGCCGTGTAGCATTTGCCGGCTGCTGGTGCTGCTGGTGTTGCCGGCTGATCTCTCTTGTCACAGCTGTGTGCAAGCACGATTACTCAGTCCGTTGAAGGTGATAACGGCTGAAGGGACTGCGCCTTCACGTGTGCTGTTTTTAGCCGCCGCTCAAGATGTGGTGTAAGGCATAGGCCTAAGCATACACGCGCATCAGATAAATGCGCTTCTCTGTTTACACTTGCAGGCGTTTATAGGAATTCGAGTATTTTATCGCCGAGCAAAAAAATATATAACGAGAAATGGAAAGTTCCGCGCGTTAACAAAAAAATTCTGCTCAATTCCGTCGGCCGTGATGATTCTCTAAGGCCGTCACGTGCTGGACAAAGATGGGTTTCACCATCGCAAGGGATTATATCAGTGAGCCCGTGTCCATCCAGCCATGCGCTGCCAATGAACTACTGGACATCTGTAAAAACTCCTGGAAATCTGTGAAAAAGATCTTCATAGCTCATCGGATTCCTCCAGTATAAAGATTCTGATTCTGGAACATCCGAAGTGGGGGGTGATGCTGCTCAAAGCAGACAATCTGTGCACCAACCTGATCCAGCCCTCACCGCAGTAGCGGGCTTGACAGAAAGACTGAATATACAAATTACTGCAACGACCCAAACCCTTGAGTGATATGTGTGTGTGTTTCTATGTGCATCCTTGCCAAACCTTTGGATACCAGGAATAGGTAACTTAATATTCCAATGTAAAAACTGTTGCTTTGGAAACATCCTTATAATTATATTGAAACTAAAACTAAACAGTGAAGCTTTCGTGACTGCATTAATTCATATTCTTTGGGTCTTTCGGTAAAGTCAAGTATATCGGTGAAAAATATCTATTTTTTTCAATATTAAATTTTTTTTAACCTATCTACGTGACTTTACCGAAAGACCCAAAGAATATTGAACTAAACAATTGTTTATTTTAGCAGGTAAGGCCCACTGAGTTATACAGCTCTTTTTCAGAAGTGACCTGGCCACAAATAATATCAACAAAAGATGGCTTATCAAGTGGAAATTTATAGCAGCCAAACACTCTTAATGCATGTTTCTGAATGTGTAGGGATAAACCGTAGGAACCCTGGGAAAAATCTACACAACCACGGGGAGAACATGCAAACTCCAAATATACAGCGGGCGTAAGGGTCGGGAAAGAACCCACGACCTCCTGTATGTCAGGCGAGGTATTTAAAAATCTCGCCACCGTGGCACCCATGGTATAAAGTGCAGTGTCCACCTCTTTGTATCCACTCTATCTCTCTGGCATGTCTATGCATGTGCTATGAAGGACCATTGCCTGCCATGTCACCTATTACACTGGTCAACACACTTTTTCTGGCATAAGGTATTCCAACGGTTTTACGGTAATTTTGGGGTGCTGATTCCAAATCTGGCATCAGTTTTTGTCTATCACATCAGGTTTTTGAGATATCAAATATTGCATTTTCAAGAAAAACTGCAGAAGAATAATATAAAAAAATGTGGATATCTACATAAAATATTATAAACACACTATCCTAAAAATACAGCACCATATTTTAACACTAAAGCAGTCACTGACTCGCAACAACTTGTTAATTTCGGGTAAAATCAATTAAAATGGGGTATGCCGATAGCATAAAATGAGATGTGATAGAGATCAAATTTGGAATCAGCACCCTGAAATTAGTCTAAAACAGCTGCAAAAGTCCAGGCCAGAAAAAAATGTTTTTTTTGTTGACCAGTGTTACATATACAAATTTCCCCTTTTAGAGCCACAACACAATGTTACTGACACACGCGTTGAGTTTTTAGTTTTGTTTACTGTCAATGTGGGCCTGTGCCCTGCAAAGCAGTGACAGCAGCAGCAGCATCACCACCAAAAGAATCTGTTTGCTGCCTCAAATCAGTCCGCTTGGCAGACGCGAGGTGAGTGCACTATGACAATTGAGCGCACGCGTGCGTGAGCTCGAGTCACGCGTGGCGCGTACAGTGAGTGAGTGTGAGTGTACGTGCGTCCGTACGGGGAGCAGCAAGCAGGGCCACCGTGTGGTTTCGTGTTGGGGAGGGGGGTGGAAACGTGACCGCATCACCAGGGAAACGCTACGAGACGCCGCAGTCACATGCAGAGTGGCGGACAGGAGGGGGGAGGATGAGGGTTGGACGTGTGCACACACACACGTGTCTGTGTGTGTGTGAGTGTTTGTGGGGAGAGGTAATGTTAGTAGTTAGCACGCTGCGCTAGGAACCTGGCAACACGGGTTCGATTCCCGTTCACGGCAAACACCAGTGACGATTATCTGAAACCGGTCCTGGGCCGCCCTTAGGTCGACTCAGCCTCAAATGAGTACCTGGTGCGATGTGTAAAACATCGCCACGAAGGAGACAAAGGCGGCCGGGCGTGATGTTGGCCACCCACCGCCTCGTGTGCCGTGCCGGTCTTTATAGGTGCTCGTGAATAGCACTTGCCCCTACAGTCTGTTAAGGCTATACGGGGGATCTTTGTCTTTGAGGGTATGGTTGAGCAGTGGTAGCAGGAGTCAACGGTGGGAATTGGCGGTGCCAATAGGGGTTTCAAGAATGCTTTAACAACTTGTTTATAAATAATAAAAATGTTAACAAATAACAACTTCTTCGTAAGTCCACGACTGGATGTAGGCCTCGACTATAGTGGTTGTTTGACCATACTTGACCATGCAGGTTGGTGAAGGGGGACATCACAGGACTGATGTACCGACATCACACGTGGCTGGCACGAACTGTGGCTGGGTTAATGTGGCATGCAAACCACTGCACCACCTCCCCACCACCACAACACATTGGTTATAATAAACATACACAATACTTATGAGCTAAGTTCAAGACCCACCCAGAGTTGACTCAACCATATCATCATCGACAAGTTAATCATTATTATGGTGATGTGGTCAGGGTGCAATTTCAGCCATATCCATCTGGGTCAGCAACTTGGAAAATATTTCTGCACCCGACACGCCACATCCAATGTGCCTTTCCCTATGGCTGTGGCGACTGGTCGTGCCCTACCTACTCCAGTCCATCAGCGTCCGAGAAAATAGTTCGTGAGAAATGAAGCACTGATCTTGATGATGATCATCATCATCAAAGCTCTGTGGTGTGTAAATTAAGCACCAGCTGGTGAGGCTACTGCACCACTTGATGGAGAAATTAACAGCAGCGGCTGTGTTGATAAAATTCTCCCCCACCATGGCACTGTGGAATTTCCACTGCTGCCCATAAGTGAAGATGGTCAGTGACGGCAGCTTATTTTGAGCATGAGCATGCAATAACTTGGCGTTCACGTTTGTTTGATGTCCAAGTGGTGGTCTCAGTTTTAGTCAAACTACAATCACCAACAATGAATTATTACTCCACTGGAGTGCTTCACAGAATTAGCTTAGACTGTTCCACTCCGATGAATGCATCTTGTGTACGCAACCCTTAGCAAGGGAATTGCTTTCACTGCATTGCCAAATGTGTCATTATCCTGCGCGGTAATTTAGTCATTCTTCTGCAAAGTAATTTTCTAAGCATGTAATGATTAATTTTGCAAGCTACATGGCACGACCGTGAAAATATACATAGTCGTGATGATCCCTTTGCTCGCAACGCATGCATCAACTCGTACCTCTAAGAATCGATTATAATCTATGATTTCTGCAAATGATATACGAATGCCTTTAAGCTAATGAAACGAACAACATGAAACATAGCCGATGTAATATAAAAAGTGACTTCGTTCAAACTAGATTTTCAAAATGATTGATTCTTGAGTTGATTGGTGACCCTGAATCATGACAATTCCTCAAATTACCTGGGGAGTGAATCATTACATTATTATAACATATTCTTGTTAGCTTCGAAGTGGCAGTGGCATGGGTACTGGTGCAAGATATGAAATTGGTGGTGGAGGGAGTGCCATGTTCATCATCCCCCCCTCCTCACAGCCTGGCGCCTGGCAGAGGTCGCAACCGGGTACCCGATACCCGTACCATACCCGATACCCAGCTACCCGTACCCGGCCGAGTACGGGTACCTGTTTGCGACCCTGGTGCGGCCGGGTACGGGTACGGGTAGACCGTGAGTCACTGGTGAGTAACTGTTTGTCACTCATTTCCCAACGTCTTGTCTCTTCTCACAATTCAAGTTCCTAGAATCAACCCACCCGCGCCTGCAATATGGCTTCATCCCAGAGGTCGCAATCAGGTACCCGATACCCGTACCCTACCCGTACCCGGCCGGGTACGGGTAGGGTACGGGTGCGGCCGGGTACGGGTACGGGTACGGGTACCCGTTTGCGACCCTGGTGCGGCCGGGTACGGGTACGGGTAAGGAATCAAAACCCGTTTGCGACCTCTGGCGCCTGGGCCCCCTCTGGCGTGTGGGACCCGGTGCAGTTGCACCGCCTGTACACCCACTCGATAGCTACGCCACTGTCGAGGCAAGAGTTATTTTAACGACAGGTTCCTGCACGTAAGTTCCCACCTCAGCAGATGCACCGCACGTTCGATGTCACTCAGTCCTTCGTCCACGGTCAGCCGTTCAATCTCTTCGGGCGTCTGTGTGGGTGGGGGGCCACATAGGGAAGGGGGCACGATGAGTGGATTGCTTGGCAGTTCATGCATTAATTAAGACGTGCTGCACTCGTGGGCAAAGTGCGCACAGAAGCGTGGACAGGTGCACGCTTGGAATTACGCTGGGAGACGGGAATAATGGAGAGGGGGAGGGAAACACACGTGGGTTAGAGGACATCCAGAAGTTGAGACGTCATAGTTACCGTTAAAGAAAATTTGAGCCTTAGCAGGATGCGTCGCTGCAAAGGATGAATGTCCGCGGTTTAAACTAACGACAGTGGCAGC
Organism: Lethenteron reissneri; assembly: GCF_015708825.2. Classification (NCBI taxonomy): domain Eukaryota; kingdom Metazoa; phylum Chordata; class Hyperoartia; order Petromyzontiformes; family Petromyzontidae; genus Lethenteron; species Lethenteron reissneri. The sequence continues at coordinate 9,396,331 of NC_083786.1, forward strand.
AAAAGGGGGGAACATGCCTGAGAGGACGTCCACCGTGGAGATGGAGCGATAAAATCAGATGGCGTGCCGGAGCTAGATGGATTATTGCATCGCGAGACCGTGAGAGATGTCGACGGTTTCAGGAGGCCTTCATGCAGCAGTGGATAATGTCTGATGATGATGACAACGATGTTGATGAAACTCATGTGCACTGGGAAGGGGTTAGGGGGTTAGTGCTGGGCATCAATCAAATCTGTAATCGATCGCTCCACGAAAATCCATGGGGATGTTGCAATATTTAGTCTGTAAAGGAGCCACGGTGGTGTGTAAGTCATGGATAGGTAACTTAATATCGTGGCTTTGTGGGACAGACACAAGCTCTATCTGTGAGCAGCCAATCTTTTATCTTTTGCTGGCTTCCCGATCCCTTCTGGCTCCCAAGCCACACAGAAAATATCGACTCACCAGCCGACACTGCCCTTGCCATTTAACTCATTAATTGACTCAATTCACATGGTTACTTTATAAGCAGGCCTTCAGCCTGGATAGCACTTAGATGGAGCAACTACCGTGCATGACAGCTTGCTTTCGACTGCTGTGAGACTACCTGGTAGGCAGCAGAGAGCAATGCAGAAAAATCCATTGTTGCACTGTTTGTTCTTCTGTGCTCCCCACCTTCAACGATCTACCTGACCAGCGTGGCGAAGTATGGCCATACAACTAGTAAGACCCGCAACGGCATGGGCAGGACCTCGGCGAACGGTGGATTGTTAACGATTTGCACTGTTACTAGCATCTACAGATCTACCCGGTTACTTGGCCGGGTTCCTCTGTTTGGAAAGTTTAAGTGGAATAGTTATTGTTCAACTCGTGTTTCTGCCTGACCCGAGTTAATTTCACTCCGTGTTTGCATTGTGCTATTGTGTTTGTTCTGCCACGTGAGTGCGGGTCGTCTGGGTTTGATGTATTTGGCATGCTTTGGTGAAAGTCGTTTGACTGTATTGGATTGTTGGAATATCTTTCTGTTGATCTGCCTCGGCTTGCGAGTCAGGTCTAGGGCTGAACGATTTGGGGAAAATATCTAATTGCGATTTTTCTGACAGATATTGCGATTACATTTTTTTAAAGTCAAGTTGCAGTTCAATATTCACTCTGTAACAGATTTAAAACATGTGATGGAGCATTACCACATGAGACCATCTAAATATGATCTGCTCTATATATTATAATGCAAAGATGAGAACTTTAAAGATATTAATTGGTGCCAACATGTATTTATTAAAATATTTTAATTGAAATAGAACAATACAACATAAAACAATTGTTAAATTAAATAAATAAAGTTATAATAATTTAATATAAACAATTCCAATAGGACTTTTCAAATCGCAGCCTTTGCAATTTGCCAATCGCATTGTTTCTAATTCTGATTTCGATTTGAAATCGATTAATCGTTCAGCCCTAGTCAGGTCTTCTGATAGTGCCACTCTGCTCTCATGCTTAGGTCCAGGCAACCTTTGCAACAGGGACGCGATTTCTCCCCCGTGTTATAGGACATTCCACATTCCTGTGACAAGATCAAGTCTAACCACAGTTACAAATATAGATGAACAAAGGTAAACGTCACACTTGTTCAACACGTTGCGCGATGATTAACGATGTTGTCAGGAGTCCTAGCTCAATTATTAACCTTTAAATAATGTATTAAGTGGCGCTGTAAGCATGCCACACAACATCACATGGAGGCGAGGGTTTGGTGGATGTTGAGAAAACTCTCATCCCATGGGCATCGAGGTGCCATACCCTGGCTCGCCAGGAGGAGGCAGTACAGCAAGTGGACTAATCGCCACCCGTTTCCATCGCGCGTGCATTGTCTCCAGCTGATCCGGCGTCCTCCCACGTGTACATGAAACACTCATCATAAATTTGCTGAAAATATCTTTAAGTAAAAATAACCCAAAGCAGGACTCTCCTTAAAAAGAGGACTATGCCTCGGTGTGGCTAGCCTGGGTAAGCAGAGTATTAGACCCTACATATACAGTTATTGAATTGTTTAGACTCATCCAAGGACCCATAGACTCGCACAAAACGACATATGACAGAATGACTATCAACCATACAATAAATATATCTTCTTGGTTCTTTTCGGTAAAGTCAAGACTTTACCGAAAGAACCAAGAAGATGAATCCCTGCAGTCACGAAAGCTTTAAATCGAAAAATAAATATATCCCCCATGTTACTCCACAGGCGTTTTGAGACGCGGTCAAACTTAAACAAACATTTTTATTTCACCAGATAAGGCCCACTGAGCTATATAGATATTTTTCATATAGCAGCCACATACTCTAAAAGCATGTTTCTAAATGCGGAGGGAAAACCCGGAGGATCCGGAGACAAATCCACGCGACCACGGGGAGAGAAAGAGAGACACGCAAACTCCAAACATACAGCAGCAGACGTCAGGTTCGGCATCGAACCCACGACCTCCTGCACACCAGGCGAGGTAGTTAACATCTCGCCACCGTGGCACCCTTAGATGCTACGCAATCGCATGTTGCATTGTACAGATACTTCATACTTCACCACGCTGGTCAGTCGGTGCGGAAGCATAATAGACGTGACAGCATAGAGCACACAGTACAGTACAACAATTGATGTTTTTGCTGCACATTACCAACATGTCACTTTCAGAGTACCAGCTATCTCAGGAGTCAGCAACACAAAGAACAAGTGCCATTGTGAAATATCTGGTCCAACACCATGTGAGACTAGGCTCTAAGGAAAGCTGTCTCGGGTGTGGACCAATCAATTTCAAGGACAGTGCATACATTATCAGAGTTGTGTTTTTTTGTTTGCATTCCGACTGCAGGTATTGTGGTCTATGCAAACATGACTCCTTGTAAAAAAAAAGGTGTCAGTTTTGTTGCCAGATAAAAGGGTAAAAAACCAATTATCATATTTTGCTATTGGCAAATGAGGTTCCAATGGTGTAAATGCTTAGACCCGAGCTCTCATACTCTGATGGTGCGTTGTCTTTGAGTTGTGCGCCTTTTGGCGTAATCTGGTCCAACACCATGTGAGACTAGGCTCTAAGGAAAGCTGTCTCGGGTGTGGACCAATCAATTTCAAGGACAGTGCACATTATCAGAGTTATGTTTTTTGTTTGCATTCCGACTGCAGGTATTGTGGTCAATGCAAACATGACTCCTCGTAAAAAAAGGTGTCAGTTTTGTTGCCAGATAAAAGGGTAAAAAAACAATTATCATATTTTGCTACTGGCAAATGAGGTTCCAATGGTGTAAATGCTTAGACCCGAGCTCTCATACTCTGATGGTCTGTTGTCTTTGAGTTGTGCGCCTTTTGGCGTCATCTGGTCCAACACCATGTGAGACTAGGCTCTAAGGAAAGCTGTCTCGGGTGTGGACCAATCAATTTCAAGGACAGTGCACATTATCAGAGTTGTGTTTTTTTTGTTTGCATTCCGACTGCAGGCATTGTGATCAATGCAAACATGACGCCTTGTAAAAAAAGGTGTCAGTTTTGTTACCAGATAAAAGGGTAAAAAAACCAATTATCATATTGAGGGTTGTTTGACCTATTTTGAAAACAGAGCCCCCAACGCACTGACCTGTGCGGTGAATACGAGACGGACGTTCCTTAATAAATAAGCAGCAGTCCTTCAAAGACCCCACAAAGTTGCCGACCCTCCTGAGCTAGATATACTATCGTTGTACACATCGTTCGTACCGTTTATTTATCGTGGGAAAAGCCTCACCGAATCTCAAGACTCTCTTTCGAGAGGGCCCTGCTACGTTTGCGGAATGTGTGGCCAATTCAAGCCACGAGTGTTTGACTTCGTGCCACGTGAAACCAGGGATGGACACCCACGCAGACGTATTAAAGGGGCTTGCACTCAAAGCTCCACACAGATGGATTCAATCGCGAATTTGATGGACTGCTATTTCATGGACCACCTCGCAGCCTCTATACATACAAAGCCCCCCCCCCGTATAGCTTCAATAGGATGTTGGGACAAGTGCTGCTGTGAGCGGCAAGAACGCACGAAACGTGTCACGGTGTGGTCAACACAACGCCGGCCGTCTTTGTATCCCCAGTGTTGTTGTAGCGATAGTGCGCTAACCACGGCGCCACCGCTCCCCACACAAGTACACACACGAGGTATGTGACACAAACTGGTACGTACACACGAGGTATGTTACACACACACAAAGATACGTACACACACGTAGACACACAAGGTATGTTACACACAAAGATACGTACAGACACGTACACACACGAGGTATGTTACACACACACAGGTACGTACACACAGACACGTACACACACGAGGTATGTTACACACAAAGGTACACACACGTAGATACGCAAGATATGTAACACACACACATACAAAGGTTAGGTAGACACACAAGGTATGTTACACACACACAAACTGGTACATACACAGGCACTATACACACGAGGTATGTTACACACAAACTGGTACGTACACACACACACGTAGACACACAAGATGTAACACACACAAAGGTACGTACACACACGTAGACACACAAGATGTAACACACACACAAAGGTACGTGCATACAGACACGTACACACACGTAGACACAAGATGTAACACACACACAAACTGGTACGTACACACACACGTAGACACACAAGATGTAACACACACAAAGATACGTACACACACGCGTAGACACACAATATGTAACACACACACAAACTGGTACGTACACACACACGTAGACACACAATATGTAACACACACACAAAGGTACGTACACACAGACACGTACACACACGTAGACACAAGATGTAACACACACACAAACTGGTACGTACACACAGACACGTACACACACGTAGACACAAGATGTAACACACACACAAAGATACCTACACACACGTAGACACACGAGGTATGTAACACACACAAAGGTACGTAGACACACAAGGTGTGTTACACACAAAGACACGTACACACACGTAGACACACAATATGTAACACACACACAAAGATACGTACACACACGTAGACACAAGATAGTAACACACACACAAACTGGTACGTACACACAGACACGTACACACACGTAGACACAAGATGTAACACACGCACACAAAGATACCTACACACACGTAGACACACAAGATGTAACACACACACAAAGATACGTACACACACGAGGTATGTTACACACACGCAAACTGGTACACACACGTAGACACACAAAGATACGTACACACACGAGGTATGTTACACACACACACAAACTGGTACACACACGTAGACACACAAAGGTACGTACACACACACACGTGTGCACACGAGGTATGTTACACACAAAGACACGTACACACACGTAGACACACAAGATGTAACACACACAAACCTGGTACGTACACACACACGTAGACACACAATATGTAACACACACACAAACTGGTACGTACACACACACGTGTGTGCACACGAGGTGTGTGTACCTTGAGACACGGGCGCACGTTCTTCTCGATACCAAACTCCTGCAGGTCTTCTTCGATTTGAGCCATCAGGTTCATGGCGCTTAGATCCATCTCGGCGATCTTCTCCACGACACGGGGAAGTCTTTCATCAAACCCCCTGTCTGTTAGTAGCGACCCATCACCATCACCACCACCATCAGCACCACCACCAGCAGCAGCAGCAACAACAATAACAACAACAAACAACTTATGAACAAATCCAATGAACGAGTCGCGGGTTTCAGCCCCGGCCACTCTGGCGTTTGTCGTCAACTGCTCTTGATGGAGGAGGAGGAGTAGGAGGAGATGGGGAGGAGGGAGAAGATGTGGAGGAGGAGATGGAGGAAGAGGAGGGGGAGGAAGAGGAGGGGAGGAGGGGAGGAGGAGGTGGTGGAGGTGGTGCAAGAGGAGGAGGTGGTGCAAGAGGAGGTGGAGGAGGATGAAGAGGTGGTGGAGGAGGTGGAGGATGTGGAGGAAGAGGAGGAGTAGAAGGAGATGGAGGAGGGAGAAGATGTGGAGGAGGAGATGGAGGAAGAGGAGGTGGAGGAGGTGGTGCAAGAGGAGGAGGAGGATGAAGAGGTGGTGGAGGAGGTGGAGATGGAGGAGGAGGTGGAGGAGGATGTGGAGGAAGAGGAGGAGATGGAGGAAGAGGAGGTGGAGGAAGAAGAGGAGGAGGTGGAGGAGATGGAGGAGGAAGAGGTGGAGGAGATGGAGGAAGAGGAGGTGGATGTGGAGGAAGAAGCGATGGAGGAGATGGAGGAGGAGGCTGTTTGCTTTCGCCTCAACGTTAACAAGGACAACAACACGGAGTCTCGTGACAAACCGCCTCACCCAACACCACCAACACCAACCTCGCGTCACATTCCACTCCTCTCTCTCTCACTCAACCCCCTCCTCCTCCTCCCCTCGCCTCTCTCGTCGCTTTAAAAGCGATTTCCTTCGCTGAGTAAGCGTGGAGTGAGGAGGAGGTGGTGGTGGGGGGAGGAGCGGTGGTTTGTGTACAGCAGCAGGCGGAGGGGATGGAGTTTGTGGTGGTGGTGGTGATGGTGGTGGTGATGATGATGGTGGTGGTGGTGATGATGGTGGTGGTGATGATGATGGTGGTGATGATGATGGTGGTGATGATGATGGTGGTGATGATGATGGTGGTGATGATGATGGTGGTGATGATGATGATGGTGGTGATGATGATGGTGGTAGTGATGGTGGTGATGATGATGGTGGTGATGATGATGATGATGGTGGTGATGATGTTGGTGATGATGATGGTGGTGATGGTGGTGGTGATGATGATGATGGTGGTGATGATGGTGGTGATGATGATGATGGTGATGATGATGGTGGTGATGATGATGGTGGTGATGATGATGGTGGTGATGATGATGGTGGTGATGATGATGATGGTGGTGATGATGATGGTGGTGGTGGTGATGGTGGTGGTGGTGATGATGATGATGGTGATGATGATGGTGGTGATGATGATGGTGGTGATGATGGTGGTGATGATGATGATGGTGGTGATGATGGTGGTGATGGTGGTGATGATGATGGTGGTGATGATGGTGGTGATGATGATGGTGATGATGATGGTGGTGGTGGTGATGGTGGTGGTGGTGATGATGATGGTGGTGATGATGGTGGTGATGATGATGGTGGTGATGATGGTGGTGGTGATGATGGTGGTGATGATGATGGTGGTGATGATGGTGGTGGTGATGATGGTGGTGATGATGGTGGTGATGATGATGGTGGTGATGATGATGGTGGTGATGATGGTGGTGGTGATGATGGTGGTGATGATGATGGTGGTGATGATGATGGTGGTGGTGATGATGATGGTGGTGATGATGATGGTGGTGATGATGGTGGTGATGGTGATGATGGTGATGATGTGTGATGATGATGGTGAGTGATGATGGTGGTGGTGATGATGATGGTGGTGATGATGATGGTGGTGATGATGGTGGTGATGGTGATGATGATGATGGTGATGATGATGGTGGTGATGATGATGATGGTGGTGGTGATGATGATGGTGGTGATGATGATGGTGGTGGTGATGATGGTGGTGATGATGATGGTGGTGATGATGGTGGTAGTGGTGATGATGGTGGTGATGATGATTATGGTGGTGATGATGATGGTGGTGATGATGGTGGTGGTGGTGATGATGATGATGGTGGTGATGATGATGGTGGTGGTGGTGATGATGATGGTGGTGGTGGTGATGGTGGTGATGATGATGGTGGTGATGATGATGGTGGTGATGATGATGGTGGTGATGATGATGGTGGTGATGATGGTGGTGGTGGTGGTGATGGTGGTGATGATGGTGGGGTGATGGTCGGTGATGATGATGGATGGTGGTGGTTATGGTGGTGATGATGATGATGGTGGTGGATGATGGTGATGATGATGTTGGTGGTGGTGATGATGGTGATGCTGATGGGGGATGATTTGGTGGTGATGATGTGTGGTGATGATGCTGGGTAATAGATGTGTCGCCAGAACGAGTGTTGTGGGGCAATCCTTAGCGCAAGTGGGAAGGAAGGGTGGTGTGTACCGTGTTGGTGTACGTGTGTGGTGTGACGTGTTGTTTGTAAGTGTTGTGTAGGCTGTGTAGTGTTTGTGTACGTGTGTGTGTGGACGTGTTTTGTGCGTACGTGTTGTGTGCGTACGTTTTGTGTGTGTGTACGTGTTGTGTGTGTGTGTATCTTGTGTGTGTGTATGTTGTGTGTGTACGTGTTGTGTGTGTACGTGTTGTGTGTACGTGTTGTGTACGATTGTTGTGTGTGTACCTGTTGTGTACGTGTTGTGTGTGTACGTGTTGTGTGTGTACGTGTTGTGTGTGTGTGTACGTGTTGTGTGTACGTGTTGTGTGTGTACGTGTTGTGTGTACGTGTTGTGTGTGTGTACGTGTGTTGTGTGTACGTGTTGTGTGTGTACGTGTTGTGTGTACGTGTTGTGTGTGTGTGTACGTGTTGTGTGTTGTGTGTACGTGTTGTGTGTGTGTGTACGTGTTGTGTGTGTGTGTACGTGTGTACGTTGTGTGTGTGTGGAGCGTGCTGTATCGGCCTTCACGTGTTACTTGCTAACAGCACTTGCCCCGCAAGTATGTTAAGGCTATACGGGGGATCTTTGTCTTTGTGTGGGGGAGCGGTGGCGCAGTGGTCATCGCACTGCGCTCACCCTTCGAAATCCGCCGCTCACAGCGCATTTGACCCGCTCCTCTGCGCCCTCCCCTAGGTCGACTCGGCCTCAAATAAACGCCAGCGGACGGGGAGACAAAGGCGGCCGGGCGTGGGTGTTGACCTCCCACCCCCTTCATGTGCCACATTGCCGGCCTTCATAGGCGCTCGCAAGAGCCTCTTTGAGGCTACACGGGGGGTGTTTGTCTTGCTGTGGTGTCATCATGGGGTGCGTCGTGCGAGCCAGTGGCCCATGACGCCACTGCCCTCTCTTTAGCACCCACAAACTCGCACATAAACACAAAGCAAACGACACCCACCACCACCACCACCCCCCTCTCTCTCTCTCTCCAACTTCCCATTTATTAGCTGTGTGTATGGACTGTTGCTGGGGTGAAGTTGTTGTTAGCGGGCACCTATTAAGGCCAGCACAGCAAACGAAGGGGTGTGGGGGGCGCATGTGACACTCCCGGCCGCCTTTGTCTCCCCATTTGTCAGAGATTCACACGCCACTTGCCACTGTTATTTATCTTAATTTAAAGATGGTATTCATACCGGCGGCCGGGAGTAGGTCGAATTCGGGTAGCCAGATCAGGGTCAGGTCTAACAACAGTAGGGTTAGTTCATGAGTACCTCCTTTGCCAGTACCAAAATATACTAATATGGAGTTTTCCCATTTTTTCTGGCAACAAAACTGACACCTTTCGCAAGGAATCAGTGCTTACATTAACCACAATACTTGCAGTCAAATGCAAACAAAAAACAATACTCTGACTTTACCGAAAGAACCAAGAAGATGAATCCCTGCAGTCACGAAAGCTTTAAATCGAAATTTAATACTCTGATAATGTATGCATTGTCTTTGAAACTGATTGGTCCACACCAGAGACAGCTTTCTTTAGAGCCTGGTCTCATATGGTGTTCGACCAGATGACGCCAAGTATTGTGGTTAATGTAAGCATGATTCCTTGCAAAAGGTGTCAGTTTTGTTGCCAGAAAAAAGGGGAAAACCCCTATTATTAGGGTTAGTGTCAAGGCTAATATTAACATTCACGTTATGGTTAGTGATGTGGCTGGTGAGGGCGAGTGTTGAGGCTTGCGTTGACGTTAGTTTTATTGATATCCATGGCAGGAGATCAAATCCAGGATCGCATGGATCCTAGTAGCTCGGTGCGCTAACCACTTCGCCACCGCTCCTCACGTACACACGCGTCTATTGTGTATCCATGGGTCCGTTGCGTCGTATCCCTTGTTTATGAGCTGGGTCATTTATCAACAAACATGTTCTGCCCGCCCTCCCCATCCCATCTTCTCGCTATGTAAACTTGCGGTGAGGATAAAAAAATGTTTTATAACTACCTCTCGTGGCCCATAACCGCACGCCGTGGTTGTTGTGGGGTTATTTTAATCAAACTTTCAATAAGGCTGCTCAGTGTGTGTTGGTAAAGACGGAGGGGAGCACAATACACTACAACAATGGGGTTGACAGCCTATCCGAGGTCTATCCAGACCCAACACCTGCTTAGCTTCCGATACGTGACGAGGGGTCATTTGGCCACAGCCTTTTCGTGGTTAACTTCAATTTAAACCGGCTTAATTGAGCCCTTAGCCAAATCTCGACCCAAAGAACAACAGCAAATCACTTAAAACACGTGGGCTGGGTCCCACCCCATTGTCTGAATATGGAATCAATACGAACCCGGCAGGCCGCCTTGCTTCAGTGGAGATTTAAGAACCTGTGAGGTCATTCATTGTGTGCCGGTGTCACGGTCCAAATTTTTGAAAAATTCCTGCAACTTACTCGATTGGAATCTACATAGCAACATCGCCCCCTTCTGCGAACACTTGGCAGGACCACTTTTGATGAAGATTCACGAGTTATTGTTATTGTGCTTTTCTGCGTCAAAAAAGCACAATAACAATAACTAATGCCACTAAAATTGTGACAAATATTCATAATTACACTTTTAACTCGAGAACCAACGTACATTTTAACCATAATTTATGCATAATCAATGTTTTTGGGTTAGATCGCGTTATTTATAAATGTGTCGTAACCCTCCACCACCCGACACGGCCAATCAGCAAAAAAGTGTCACGTTGACAAAAGACAAATAGTTCACTGCTTTAGCCCACCGGTGTGTTGAAGCGTGAAACCACAACATTTACAATTTTTGAGTATGACGTTTCGCTGGTAATTGCATCCAGCATCATAATTTACGCTTCGAAAGGTGCCTTTCGCCCGGTGATATTTTCTGCTCGTTGCTCCAACCTGCCAAACGACCCAGCAGCGTTGGTGTACGGTGTTTTTTTCTGCAATATTTTGCTGTCTTTTCTTGGATTTTCTGTTTGCACTTAGTCACATATTCACTTTAAGATGTTTTTTGTTTTTGTTTTTTTGTTTGTTGCGGTTGCACCCGATTCAAGAGCCGAATGGCTCACGGGACTATACCAAATAAATGAACTTTAACTTGAAAAACAAATGTTTTGCGATATTTGACAATTGAAAATTGAGATAGGGTGAAGCCAAAGCCACCACCAGAGGGCCCACTGGGGCAGGGGGTGGTCGTGGCTGCTGTCACCGTTGCCACGGCAACGGCGACGCCGGCCTAGTTGAGTGGTCAAAGCCCGCCGCGTTCGAACCAAAAACGAAGCCAAATTCGCTAGAAACTGACTGACAAAGTTGGACATCACCTTTAATTTGCTGCGGTAAGTACTGCTCTGCATTGATAGCGCTCACGAATCGCGCTGGGGGTGTCTTTAGAAACAGCGAAGAAGGACTGACAAACCACTAGATTGTGGTGGTGGTGGTGATTGTAATATTTAGATTTAAAGCTTTCGTGACTGCAGGGATTCATCTTCTTGGTTCTTTCGGTAAAGTCACGTAGAATGGAAATAATATATTATATTATTATATAATATTAGTAATTTATTATGTTTCATATTTTTTATTTTATTATTTCCATTCCACGTGACTTTACCGAAAGAACCAAGAAGATTGTAGTATTATTGTTGTTAGTCTGTAACGTCTCACTTGTATTATACTCGTTGTTTATGCTGTCTGTGTCTGATATACGATGGTGTTATATACAAGAGTGTATTAACGCGCTGCGCTATGACCACAGCTATTGATTCCCGGCTAACATCAGTGGCAAATCATCTCTGAACCGGACCTCACCTTCAACCCACATTGACCAGCGTGGTGAAGTATGGTCAACTCCCCTCCCCCCCACTTCATAACCGACATGGTGGCTTGCATTGGGAATGGCTGTAATTTTGATCGAGTCTAGGAAGCTGAGCAGGGCTTAAAGCCTGGACCGTGCTTGTGTTGGTGACCACCATGCATAACAGGTGCTATAGGCATTCCGTGGCTGCGCTACGTATTAGGGCAACAGAAGGCAGTGGTGCAAAATCCATTGCACTGTGTTTTACTTTAATATACGTGGAAATATGATAACATTGCTGAACTGTACATTGAAAGGTTGTGTAACAGTGGACTGTCGTGTCATTTTGACCCATCATCATGGGCCATGGTTTATCCACTGTTGAATGAAGGCCTCCACATCTGATGATTATAAACATCATCAGCCAGGGTCTATTCACTGCTGAATTAAGGCATCGCCATTACTGCACACGAACTGATTTCATTGTTTCATCTCCATGGTGGTCATCCTTTCAGGCACGTTATCTCCTTTCCTTTGGCTGCAATTAAATCACCGGTCTCGTCCATGAGCCGTAGCCATCTTCTCTCCTTGCAATATGTCCTACCCAGGCCTATTTACTTTTCTAAACAGTGAACGTGATGTCTCCAAATCCCATGTGTTCCCTGGTCTATGTGTGCCACTTCTCTTTATGCATTCTTTTTTCGTGTGCTTTCCTTGTTGGATGACCATACTTCGCAATGCTGGTGATTTACTAGTTGACGTGGAAGGACCCAGGACTACTTTAGGTATCACCAGCGATGTTAGCCATGGCCAGGAATTCAACTCAGGTCGCCGGGTTCATAGAGCATTGCGCTCTTCCAGTACACCCCCTGGATCTTCTACTTACTGTACTGTATTATAGGTTTGAGATCACAGATCCGACATGTTTTGTCTATCGTGGTCCAGGAATTTAGCAAATGTTCAGAGCAACCTTTATAACTTTTATGTGCTTGTTTATTTTGAGTTGGGGAGGTTGGGTACACAGCTTACATTTTGCACCACCTTCTCTTGAGTTGTTGAAACACTCTAATTATTTACGTAAACCTGTGTATTCTGTACTGGGTTTGAAGTTAAATTTGTTTCTATACAAGGTAATCTATGTATACTGTCGCGGCTGGGAAAACTCTCAGTTGGCACAGCGCAACAGAGCTGCCACTTGTGAGGTCGCCAGTTCAAATCCTGATGAGGGTCAACTCTATCATCACCAACATCATACTCTTCAGCATTATCATCATCACGTGTGATTGAAATAAGCAACACTATGTGATGCCGCACCACCTGATTGGAAGTCCAGTAAGTAAACAGTTGTTGTGTTGTGCAGAATAATTTTTTGTATAAGTAGAATATAGAAATTCCACCACTGGCTTTGGACCACCTCTAGAGAGGAACGCGGGCCAATGCTCATTGAGACAAGAGGGCACGATGACTTTCTGTATATAAACACTATACAATTAATATATTATTGTATACTCTGTAGTTCTTTTCATGGACACATATGGTTGGCTTTAACAACAGTCTTTTTACCGACAGATGGAGGCGTCCGAAGTTGAGCAAAAGTTGCTCCGAGCCGTACCTGTTCACGTAAGAGTGGAGCGTGGTATCAACTTGGTAAGCTGCCTGCTGTATACAGCATGACCCATATGAGGATATATCATCATCACAGTAATGGGGATGGGATGCTTAGGTGTTGGATTCCTGCATCACGAAATGGCCTTCCTAGGCAGTAGTAAAGCAAACCTCAAGTTTATAACTTCTGTAGTAATCTGCGAACGGTACAATTTAGATTAATGTAGCCTCTAATTGTGACCACATCTCAAGATGAATTTTATGCCTGTAGTGCTATCAGTGTCATGTCTTGAGACGAATGATCCATTTGGATCCTCTGGCAGAGCAATGTAATCCTTTGTGATAGAGAATGGCACGTGGAAGTGGATATCACAAAACCACTTCTGATCTCTTCAAGTGACTCTGCTCTAAAGAGTAGGGGGTAGCACAGGCCCATCTATCCTGCTGCATATAGTAACAATCGCTTGACAATCAAACTCATATTTTTGATTCACAAAGCTAAGAATTAGCCAATTTAAGTACAGATCCCAGTTTAATCACAGATGACTTCCTGTATTCAACCCCAGGATTTCAGTGGTTGCTAGCTCAGGTCAGTACTGTGACCCCTGAGCCACTCGGCCGCTCTACATTTATGACTGCACACAAGGTGAGCAGCCTGCCTACTTTCCAACACTCATAACTGCATGTGTCCTTCTCTGTTCCGCATACGCGTTGACGGTGAGAGCAGCGCGGCAGCAGAGGCGACGTGATGGTGTCACTCGTGCGAGCCGAGTACGGTGCTGCCATGCTGGGGGAGTCGGCGCGTGTGCCGAGCACTTCCGACAGCTCCGCGGAGTACGACTTCAGCACCACGTTTGACTGCCCGTCCGATGGCGCCACTGGTCTGGACGACGTGGCTCACAAGCCAGTGCTGCGTAAGTCACTTAATCTCACAGTCATTATTAAGCAGAGGCCTAAACTCCTGTTACAGAAAGCAGCCAGAAATGAAGAGCACTAAACACGTTATGTGGAAGTGTTCATCCAGCAGTGGATTAAAATATTTACGATATTAATATTGACAGCTCTTTGTCATTCCATTGCTGGATGAAAGCCACCCCAGGCTTTGATTGTCAGGGCGGTTCTACCGTTGTTTTATTACGCTGGTCATCGCAGGTTGGGGAAGAGGTGGTCCAATACCAGTTCAGATATCACTTACCACTGATATCAGCTGTTTCCATATCGAAATACAATAACCATTTCGCTTCTGCTCCGCTACAGTGTCATCATCACCACCGTTATATTCACAATGTATTTAAATTCCAAATCTAACAATAAGAACACAATACATTATTTCCATTGCCTTGCAGTGATGGTGATTGAAGTGCTCCCTAAAGAGAAGAAGCAGAAAGAAGATAAGACTGTGGTGCTAGGTCAGGCCACAGTGGACCTCTTACCGCTTGTGCAAGGTAAGAGCCTGGACCTGTCACTTCGGATTTTCACTAATTCTTAGGGTTCAATTCAAGTACTACATTACTTTACCTTTCTAAGTTAAGTGGCCCAAGTATAGTTAAAAAAAGTCGAAATCTTTATAGTGATATGACTTCTATAAAAACAGTAAGGGAATTTATAAGGTGATTTAAATGAAAACTGAATACTGTAGTACGTTTTTTTTTATTACGGTTATGATACCAAAATAATTACATCGCGTCTAGAATGCGGCCAAATCTCAAGACACCACAGAGACGGTGTGCATGCTTATTAATGTTCTTGCGTCATGTCTCGATTAGGTCAAACCAAGTACAGCGCAACCGTGAAGGTCTACCCAGTGGCTGGGTCATCTTTGGAGAATGTCTCATCTGAAGCAGACTTGGTAAATCCAACAATTACTGAACCATAACAAACCACAACAAATGTCTAAATGACATTACTGTTGTTGAGTCGATGAGTCTGAATCAAATTATTTACATTTTGTATTGTTAAATGTTTTTCTATTTTTTTTGCCAACTCACATCATTTTGCTTAGCTGTGATATCGAGTTTGATTTGCATGTTGGTGAATATTCCTTTTTATCTGAATTCTGGCAAAACGTTAACCTTGGTTCCATCACCAACAGTGTGGTAAATTCACCCAAAAGATGCCCCATCGTCAAGCTGTGAATCTGATTCTTAACTTATAAAAAAGTAACTTATTATTTTGATGAAAACAGTTCCTTTCTATCGAATTAACTCGGACAAAGTTTTAAATACAGGCCATTATGTTGAGAGAGAGTTGTCATCATTGTTAAATAGTTTCACAAGTTCATCATCATTAGCCATGATCTATTCACGACTAGATGAAGGCTTTCCCAAGTTGTTACTCGTGTCCTTGCATTGCAACAATCCATCTAGCACCTGCACATTAGCTGCTTCCATCGTACCATCTCCACAGTGGAAGCCATCTCGGGTGTGTCCCCCAATTGGCTGTCACTCCGTCATTGTTTTAACAATAGGCCATCATTCCTGCGAAAGACGTGTCCTGCCCGAGTCCGCTTACTTTTAATAACAGTCGATATGATGTATTTAACTGGTGTGCGTTCTCTAATCCATGCCTCTCAGTGTCATTTCAAGCACATAGCTCCCCATGCTTCACCGTGTACTTTGCAGCTTTTATTTCACAAGTTAAAATGCACGAATCAAAATCACAATTAATTTATGCGTTTTCTCGTGTGCTGTTGGTACTGTGAGCAGCCCAGCCTGGAGGTCTCCGTCTCAGCTCCAGAGCCTTTGCTGTCGGCCGAGCGCTTAGCCGAGAGCAACCTGCTCCGGATAACGGTGGAGTCGGCCTACGGGGTTCCGGCCACGTGGGCCTCTGTGGGACCCATGTGCAACTACACGGCCAGCCTGCCTGTGCCCATTTCTGCTGAGGTCTGCCTTACGTTGACGATAACATCGATGATAATGAGAGGCAGTTTTATATGCTTGTATAATTTCATTTGTCAATCCATTGCTGGAGACCATACGGTCGTGGAGGTGATTTAACTATACTTCATCACGCTTGTCAGTGCGGGTTGGTGAAGGCAGTAAGCATAGACGGGGGAGCATAGAAGTACGGTACAGCAATGAATATTGCTGCGCTGCCCTCAACATAGCGCTGAAGTCCATAATGCCTCAGTTGATATTTAAACAAGATACATTCAGTACTTGTCCCTCACACTTAGCAGTATCCACGCAGTCATTAACTCTGCATAGTCTACGAATGTGCGTATGGCTGACGACGCTGAGAGCACAAAGTATCTCATAACAGTATATGTGACGTGTCGACTTCGTGCGTCGCCCCTATGTGTTTCATCCAGAAAGAGCACGTGAACGTGTTCGCCAACGGAGCGTTACGGCCGGCCGCTGAGAAGGAAGCATCTGCCCGGCCAAAGCGGTGGCCTTTAGCCCAAGTGCCTGTCGGCGGCCTCCCTTGCATCCCGGGTGCCATCATGCGGCCCAGCGCCTATGAGGAGGAGGACGGGGAGCTCGCGCACAAGGAGGTGACCGGGCGGTAGTGGGGTCGGGAGTGCGAGGGGGGTCGCGACCTTCAACAAAGGCAGTTTCAATGTATGTAGCATTTGAATGAAACTGCATCTCACATTGGTTTAAAAAAAAAAACTGCAATAGAGTGGAAAGGGTTATGGGTGAGTGGGGGGGGGGGGGGATGGATCAGAGCAAAGCAACCGGGTTCTGGCACCAACAGCATCAATTCTCAAGGACAACTGGGGAAGCTATGGCAGAACCAGGTACCGAGTCCCAGTGGCAGCAGGGGCAGTGGGGGTATATCACCAATGAGACACTAATTGTGGATACAGTGGCAGCTGTCTGCTCCACTGGTTGGACAGGAAGGCCTTCATCCAGCAGTGGATTGCTTTGCTGTTTGTGTTGGTCAGGACTGGGATTTCCGCATGGAGGCAGAGAATGAGAAAACTCGCGTGACCTGGGACATGGAGAGGCGCTGCTACATGGATCCAGGAGCTGTGGCCACGTGAGTAAAACTCAAGGCAGTAGCCAGGCGAATAGAATCATCTTATGGTAGAGACCATGGTGGAGTGGTGGTGCAGGGGTTAGTTCACCGTGCTACAAACCCAGCAACCTGAGTTGTTTTCCTGGCCATGGCTAACATTGATAACGAGTGATATTTGAACCAGTCCTGGGCCCCCCTTCACCAATGAACAATGACTAACGTGATGAAGTATTACCAAACAACCCTTATGACCAACACGGCGTATGGGAAGGCCTTCATCCAGCAGTGGATTAACAAAATTGTAAACGATTACTATAGATGTATGTGGAATGCGATATTCTCTTATTCCTGTGCAGCTTTCAGAAAAAGATAGCCGAGAGCCGGTTCTGGCCTGTGGAGGTTGCCAAAATCCAAATCCCCATGGCTGCAAAAGGAGGAAGGAGCAAGAGTGAAAAGGTTTGTAACGTGTTGTGTCTACGCACGGGTCTGTAGCACTTTCCAGCATGCGTTTATCCTTAGAAGTGTTTAATTGGCGATGGTAACATTACATTCCAAACAGCACAACGACACGATATCACGTGGCGCATGATGTGTGATGCCACGAGATGACGTCACACGTAATGATGTGATGACGAGGCGAGGCACGTGCACGGTATGTGATACTATCACCATGGCCGCGAGGGCTTCTCTATTCAGCGCTGGTTTTTCTCACCAAATTAGCCCCTGTTTTCTAGAGAGTAAGTTCCTTTTAGCAGCACGACATAATACTAAGATTATTTTCATATTGGATAATCTTTAAGAAAGTTATAATGACCCCCGCTGTATACAGATATGGACAGAGCTCATGCATTATTGCTTGCAACCTTAGTTGGAAAACATAAAAAAGGACTGAAATATTTTGTATGCGCCGTGGCTTCATTCAGGTTGACGAGGACTCTCAAATAGGCTTTCACGGCGTCGCCTACGTTAACCTGGCCCCGCTGCTCTACCCCGGTGCCACGGTGGTGCGCGGTGCCTACCGAGTGCACCCCTACAGCGACGTCGAGATGCTCGAAAAGGTTTCACTCTGCCGGGTGCCCGGCACTTACTGCTACGATGAACAATGCAACGGTATCTCTGACCCTGGGTTCGAATCCAGGCAACCGTCTGTCGACTAAACTGGGTTGTCAAGTTTAGTGAGGTGATGGTCTCAGCCCGGTCAACAATTATTTGTGACAAAATATCTAATACAATTTTGTTCTGCACTTAATTTGGTTCACTTTCAGGTCTGAGAATGAAAAATATTGGTTTTACTCTCATGCAACAAACATTACACATAGTGGAACAGAGGTCGGGAAAGTGCTATCCTCTTGTGTGGATAAGAGGTCACTTTAAGAGATTTCAGAGGTACCTCTGTGATATTCGCCTCCATGGGCCTTTCACTAACATAAAGAATCGCACTTTTACAATAAACTCAAATGCATCCTTCATCTCACGACATGTCACCGATAGCTCAGTCAGGATAAAATTAGGCAAGAAGACAAAACTAAAATAAAATTCTAGATTTGAAGCTTTCGTGACTGCAAGGATTCATACTCTTAGTTCTTTCGGTAAAGTCACGTAGGTAAAAAATGAAATTAATAAAAATTAATAAAAAATAACAAAAACAATAAAATCACGACGTTTCGGGGGCAACACAAGCTTCCGTCATCACCTGATGCCCTGATGACGGAAGCTTGTGTTACCTCCGAAACGTCGTGATTTTATTGTTTTTATTATTTTTTTATTAATTTTTATTAATTTTTATTTCATTTTTTACCTACGTGACTTTACCGAAAGAACTAAGAGTATAAAATAAAATTATGACTTTGTATGGCCACTGAAGAGCAACTATAATAGATTTAGTTCTAAGTGATTTAGCTATTAAATTACACTATCTGAGAGGTGCTGAATTGCTGATACACCACCATAATTTTTGCCTTCGGGGCATTGTGGAGTCACATGGTCCATGGTCTTGTCACAATGATCATTGCCTCTGTTGCGTTGGGGTCGCTCGTGCGCAGACCAAGCGGACTGGGTTCGTGGTGCGCGAGGCCGCACGGCTGGTGTGCAGCATCGGGAGGGGCACAGGGCCCGGCAGTATCGCTTCCCCGCACCCCAAGCCAGCGCCGAGTCGCCTGGGAAAGGAGACCATCAAAAAGGTGCCCATTGGCGGTGGCCAGTAATGGTCATGTCTTGACACAGCTAGCGCTGCTGAGATTCTGGGTTAAAATATGTGCGGCCAGAACTATTATATTCACGAGAAAATTCAGACTGCATTGGCTGTAGGGTGAGTTGTTATGACACTGCCTTGAACAGGGTGACCTGAATTCAATTCTTGGCTTTGGCTCATATCAGTGATGAGTAATATTAATTGGGTCCCAGGCCCCCCTTCACCAACCTGCACTCACCAGCATGGCATGGGGAAGCCTTCAGCAAACGAATGACAAATGGCTGTAAACTTATATATTTTATGATAATTGGTTCTTTACCCTTCTATGTGGCAACAAAACTGACACCTTTTTTACCAAACATGACTCCTGGTAAAAAAAGGTGTCAGTTTTGTTGCCAGATAGAAGGGTAAAGAACCAATTATCATATTTTTACTGGCAAATGAGGTCCCCATAGTTATATATTTTAATGACGTCACAAGTTCAATGATAAATTACAGTTATGTAGAACTTATACCCACACTATCATATGAATTAGATATCGAGTCAAGGTCTACTAAATAATTAATCGTCATTGTCATCATGATCATCTTCGTCATCATTTATCAGGGTTACTAACATGAGAACCACTTGGTGAAGCTACTTTACTTGATATCGGCAAGTGTAGAGTGGTGGGTGTGTTGCATGAGTCCCAGCCATATGAATGTACAATGTCCACCACTGCATGAGTCATGCATAAGCATTGTGTTATTGGTATAAATTAACATCTGATCTTATTCATTTCAAATTGCTGGTTCTAACAAAATGCTAATAATTATTTTCTTAGAGTTCAACAGTTAAGCATGTGGTCGACAACGAGTCTGAGTCAAGCATCATTCAGAACGCAGAGTCACAGGTATGCACTGTCCTTGTACATCCTTTCTAAATAACACAGCAATCAAGGATTTTGGCTCGCCATCAAACGAAGACGGTCACCGCATCACACGCTTTCGGATGCTCTTCTGCGGCCGTCTGGAACGCTCTTCCTTCCGATATTAGGAAGCCACTGCAACTATGCACTTTTAAATCTAGATTAAAAACTAATTTCTTTAAAACTGCTGTTTGTATTTAGTTTGTTGTTCATCCCCCGCACCTCTGATTAGCGCGGTTGGCTACGCAAAATAAGTTCAACATACATAACCTGCACTGTCTAGCATGGTGAAGTATGGTGACGCAACCAAGATGACAGTCACGGCGTGGGTAGGTCTTCGCCTAGGAGGGGAATGGCAGTTAATTATCATTGTTGACGATAATAATTAGTGACACTACATTGCTTCAAATTTTACATGTATAATCACATTGCAGTTGCTCGTGTATATCTTGTTAAATTCATAATTTTTGTTTGATTGATAATAAATACAACAGCTAGGGCCTGTTTTACCAAAATAGTGGCAGAATCGTTGGTTTTGATCTTGATTCTCACGCACACCATATCTGTCTATAGCAATACCTGGAGGCTCAAACTTACATTGTGCTCGAGTTCTGTCTGGAGAAACCACTCGTTCCTAAGAGGAAGCCAGAGGAGCTGGCTAAGAGGTGAGTCTGTGTGTGTGTGTATATATACTGTATGTACTGTATTATACTGTACTTATTACTGTATGGGGGAGTGGTAGTGTAGGGGTTAGCGCGCTGCGCTACGAACCCAGCAACCCGAGTTTGATACCCGCTCAAGGCCAACACCAGTGACAATTATCCGTACCGGTCTTGGGCCTTCCCTAGGTTGACTCAGCCTCAAATTAGTATCTAGTGCGGTGTCTAATCATCGCCGTGCTGGTCGTCATATGTGCTCTCTAACAACACTTGCCCCAACAGTATGTTAAGGCTATACGGGAGGTCTTTGTATGTATTATGGTTGACACCTGTCTGGGTTTGACTTGCACGTTTGACCCAGACCGTCTGGGATTTGACATCTGGGAATTGGTATCTGTGTTTTGGTGTATGGAATGTACTTGTACCAAGATTAGTGCTAATTGTGTCGAACCTTATTGCAGTATACCACACAGTTCAGATAGACCTAGGCTGACTGAGAAATATGTCTGGGTTTGGTTTGTGGAAAGGTTGTTCTAAGTTTATGAGTGATTGGTTTTGGGACTTTGCCGTTTTCATGAAAACATATATAGGGTCCTCAAACAGAGAGATGGACTTGATGCTTCTCAGGCATAGCAGTAACCTGCTTACAGGAACCCTTAAATAGACAACTAAAACAATTGTGATGTACAATCAACGTCAAACCACACGTGTAAAGTGCGACCGTCGTCTCGTGTCTCACCGCAGGGTGGCAGATCTCATTCCGCCAAGACCACCGATGCCTCGCAGGATTGCCAGTGCGCAGCAGGTGCTAAAGCAGCAGCAACGGCAACTTCGATGCACCCGTTGCCAATTCAAAACCAGAGACACGGGTAAAGGTGGCGATGAACTGTGGACATGACTTCGGTTCTGGCGTCCGCTCTGCTGCCCGCAGGCGGTGAGCGACTATCACGACCAGGTGGCGAAGGTGGCATCGATGGTGCTTGATGAGTTCCGCGCGATGTTCCCCGAGTGGAGTGGGGTCGAGGGGCCGCAGGATGATCCCGAGGGGCAGGAGAAGCGTAAGCGCCGTCTCCTGTACGAGCTCAACTCTTCGGGAAAGTACTTCGCCTTCAAGGAGCAGCTCAAGGTGAGGAAGGGTTACCGTGTAATATCGTCGTTTTTCCACTTTTGCGTACATGTGGATGTGTGTTTGTTGTTTGTAACTAGTGGCAATGGGTATGGGCATAGCAGCCTTTTGTTTATCAAGTGAAATGGTTTACGGATGCATTATGAAGCATTCGTGTAATCGCCAAGACAAGGGCATGGATCCCTCGTATCACTATAATAGACTGTTGGGGCAAGTGTTGTTAGTGAGAACTTATATTAAGGCCAGTAGGGTGTACGAGGTGGTGGTGTGGCCAGCACCATGCCCACTTGCCTTTTGTTCCCCCAGTTCTGATGTTTACAAACCAAGCAAGGTAATCATTTGAGGCTAAGTCGACCAAGGGGAGGCCCAAGACTGGTTCAGATAGTCACCACTAATGTTAGCCATGGCCGGAAATCAAACTCATGTCGGCAGATTCGTAGCGAAGGTGTACTAACCACCACCCCACCGCTCACACGTGTATGAATCACATAGCAGATAATAAAACGACAACAAATGACAAGGTTATTACCAGAGGATAAATTATGCCGACAGTATTTTTTCATCCAGGGAGACACTCATGCTCAGGCTGGGACTGACTGGATGAATGTAAGAGTGAATAAATGAATGAAGTTTGAGTGAATTAGTGAGCTGATGTTCTCATCCGTGCAGCAAGCCGTGGTGAATATCGTTCGTGAAAAGTACTTGAAGACGACGGCGTTTGAGGACCGAGATGAGCTGCAGGCCTTCCTAGGGGAGCTCTACATCTTCCTCATCGACCAGATGCACGTCTCTCTCAACAAGGTGTGGCTGCGCATGCTGTGGCAGCATGGTCACGCTTGCGACACTTACATCATTATCATCGTCATCTTATATATTTTTTTGGTTTTGGTAGGATTTTACCCCAATTGTATCCCAAATGTGCTATCGGTGTTATGTCATGAAAGCGCCGTGACAACCAATGTGTAAACGCATACGACGTAACAAAATAGAGGTTCAGTATCCTTCCATTTCCTCATACAATGCACACGAGTCATAGTTCACAGCTGCGACAAAGCCCATCATGTGTACAAGCGGGTGACACTCAAATCTCCGCAGTCAAAAAAGTAATTATTGTACTCCCATCTCGTGGCCACCTCAGTGGTGTGAGCGCTGCTCGTCACGTGTGACCAGTGTGCCAGTGACGCTGCGTGGTTGGCATGGGGGGGGGCCCTTTCTGCTTCCCCCTTCTGTGTAGCCCGCCATCCGGGCTCCTCCATCCGGTACAGTTGCACCGGCCTGCGTACTTGCTACCTGCGCCACTAACATGTGACCCTCTGCGCACCATCACACGACCATCCCCTCTGCAGGTCATGTCGACCGATTCCGCATTGTTTGTGCCCGAGCCGCTTACGGACTCCGTAGAACTGCGGAATTACGCGCGCGAAGCAGAGCTCAACGGAGACTCAGCGCTGGCGACCAAGTACTACCAAGAGGTGAGCTGATTCGGTGAGATGCGTGCGGCGGCAGCGTAGCTTGTGTGATCCAGCAACTTTGAAGGTAGGGTCGGTGGATCACACGAGGACAAACGCTTTTGCTGACGTTCCGCAAAGTGGAAATTAATTTTATGAACAAAGACTGGCTGAGTCAAGTTTCTACCTGGGAATTAGTTAAAGGATTTGCTCTCCCAGGTAAGGAAGAGCTTTGGTGCAGTGGTTAGCACACGAGTGATGTCTGAACCGATCCTGGGCCCCCACTACATCAACCTGCCCTGACCAGCTCGATGACTGACCTAACATGGGGAGACCTTCATCCAATCAGCATGAAGAATGGATCTCTAATATTTTTGTTGTCGAGGGTCAGTAACTCATCGCTCATGGGACCGCGAACACGTCGGCAAGTGAAACGATTACTTCAAGAAGCGCGGTTGGCTATGTACTGTGCAAAAGAGGTTCAACATACATACGTACAAAAAGCAATTAAACCAGAAGACACATTCAACGTCTTCACTCCCATTCTACATAAGTAAACAACAAAAATGGCTTTGTTAAAAGGTCAATCCGCACCCTGCATCAACGTGCTGACAGCCATTTGTACGGTTTTGTTGCCTAATTTAAACACATTTTACAGTTATCCATTACCCTCATTAATTGAGACTTGATGGTAGTCGGATAGCGGGGAGAGGAGGTGAATCGTTCCGGCGTGCGTGACTCGCAGAGGCTGGCTCGAGACAAGAACAACCCCGACCACTGGTTTGACTACGGCACGTTCTGCCTGCGCTCCGGTGATTCCATCAAAGCCGAGGAGTGCTTCCACGATGCCGTGGCACTCGACCAAAGACACCTGGACAGGTTCGCTCGCCTAGGTTGGACTCCGGCCTGTGGGATGAGATGCTGCTCGTTATTTCCGTTTACTCACAGTTTGCTCTGGTTTTATCTTAAGTGGGATGTGAAGGCATTGTCGCTCCGTGATATTACGACTACTGCATGGATAGCATGGCCATGAGCAGAGCTTCATTCGAATTGGGGTCTGTCTGGGTTGGCGACGCGGAAAATCTGTATGCACCCGGCACATCACATCCAGTATACCACTCACTGTGGCTGTCGCTACTAGTTAAGTGCCTACTGCTGTCTAACCAGTGATAAATTAAGCCCGGCTTATGTGTTTAGTTAGTAGTTGTGCAATGTATTAATAGCGTCTGTTTAAAGTAATGAAATTGTTCAAATGTTTATATTCAGATAAATGTGTTCGTATGAACGTGAAAATGAAATGTTATATTTTGATTATTGGCAACAGTTTTCAGACGGTGTAAAAAGTTTTCTTACGTTTGTTTACATAAAAAAAAAGTGCTTCAAAGTGTTAACTCGGTAAGGAAAATATCAATAAAAAATTGTCGATACCACTAAGTAAACCTAAATACCGAATAAAATAAACAAACTGATGATGTGGTTGAAATCTTGGCGGCAGCCCGCTCACTGAATAGAGTGATGCAGCTGTGTGCATGCTCCTCCGCCTGTGTCTCGTCTCGGCAGCTTAGCGATGTGCGGCGTGATGTGCAACAAGAATGAGGGGTATGACGAGGCGGAGACTTTCTTTGAGAACGCCACCTGTGTTCACGCGAGCAGCTCTCTGGCCTGGACCATGCTCGGTGAGGAACCATCGTACCGCGATCGTCATTGCTATCATCATTTATTTTTTTTATTTTACCTATTGGAAATCCGACGGTTACAGGCGAGAGAACACTCGGTCGGAGACGATCTGTGGGTTGTGACCTCTGGGCTCGTCAACCCCATACCATCATAATCCCACTATAACCCCTCAACCTGGCACCATCATGATCCCACTATAACCCCTCAACCCCAAACCTACATGATCCTGACTCTCCCTGTATGGTGTGTGCTCACATGAGGGGGGAACAATTTGTGGTTAAGTGGGTGGTGGCGGTGGGTGGAGGGGATGGGCGGTTGGGAAAAAAAAGGTTCCAGGGCTGGCTACGAGGTCTAGGTGACCCTATTCTCAATCACTTTCCCCCTGGCCTTGTCATCATGATTGTTTATATAATTGTCACAGCTGTCATCATTGTAGTCGGCGTTGTCACGACCATCTTCATTGCCACCATCGTCGTCATCAGCATCGTTGGAATAGTTTTTCTCGCCATTATTATCATCGGCGTCAACGATATCATTACTGCAATCATTGTCACCGTCATTATCATCGTCACCAAGAAGTTCATTGTCATCACGTTATTTGTGTCATTAAAATAGGTATCTTAATCTACTAAACTAGAGGTACACCTTCATACTGGTAGGAACGAAGTGGACCAGACCACCAATAGATTAATGTGTCCGTCCGTCCGTCTGTCCGACCGTCCGTCCGTCCGTCCGTGTATCAACATCGCCCCCTACTGCAAACACTTGGCATGACCCTACAAAAACCTTTAGACTTAATCTACTAAACTAGAGGTACACCTTTATATCCCCTTCAAGAAGTATTTATCATTTAACAATCAAACTTGACAATGTTAATCCTCAGAGCTAAAATAATACAAATCAAGTGAAAAATCTAATTTAATATGGTTATTGTTTCGTGCAGCCATTGTTGACCAGGATGGGAGCATTAACTCACTGCTAAAACTAAAAATTATAACCCAAGATCTCAGCATTGCCTTCTCAGCGCTCTGACATGATATGAGCTTCATGATTTACCTGGCCACCTCATATTCATGTTACTTTCAACAACAGGGCTGTTTTACGAGGGACAAGGAAATGACATCCGTGCGGATAAGGCAT
Source organism: Lethenteron reissneri (assembly GCF_015708825.2). Classification (NCBI taxonomy): domain Eukaryota; kingdom Metazoa; phylum Chordata; class Hyperoartia; order Petromyzontiformes; family Petromyzontidae; genus Lethenteron; species Lethenteron reissneri. The sequence continues at coordinate 9,422,912 of NC_083786.1, forward strand.
TCTTGGAGGCTCAGCGGCAGAGTTCTGCATCTGTGATGATGGTGAGGATGGGAGGAAGAGGAGAGACGCCGCATGTGCAGGAGTCAAGCCGGCTTCCAGCTGACGATGAAACTGCACTGCTCGAGGGCACCTCTGTCAATGTCCCACGTGAGACATTCTCAATTTGACATTGATGGCACTGAGAAATGTTTGCACGAGTGACAAATAATGGTACACACTTTTTAGTTTTCAATATAAAAATTTTCGATAAATGACCCTTGTGTGAATGAAGGAGTTCAAATTTAAATTGTCCTTCTGTTGTAGTCGTTTCAGAATGTCAATGTTAGCTGGGCAACTCTATCTGATGCAATTTTCCAATCTTAGCTGAAGGTTTGATTTCTGGAGATACGAAGAATCACACTCTCATAATTACTGGCAACTCTTCCTCTGTGATTGAAAATGTTACCACTTTTCTGAAGTATGGAGTTCACGCTACTTCTTCTCACCTCCCTGACGCCAACCATTTCCCAATTAATTTCTCTCAATTATGTCTCCAGTTAGACATGGTCTGACTCTTCAGACAATGAAGGAACTTCATTTAAAATGTGGCTTTTCGCAGCCACGCCATGTCACTTGTTTAATAAACAAAAATGAACTCGAACAATGTTCCCGTGGCACAGAGGAGGAGCCGCAGGGGCCGATGGAGCCATTGCGAGGGCCCAGCTCTGCCACCAGCCACCTCACGCGGACCCCGTCGCTCGACCCCAGCAACGCCAAGCTGAGCGGCGTTGGAGGCGCAGCCGACGAAGAAGCCACCGCCGCGGCCACCGCAGCCGGTGGCACAAACGCGGGGCGAGACGACTTCAACGATGACAAAGCCAACGGCGGGGCCAGCGCAACTGATGGAAACACGCCGGTCAACGCCGCAGGTGCCGAGCAGCCTGGCCTTGAGCCGCCCCCCCTATTCCACCCCCCTATTCTGGTGGCACCGATTGCTTGCGTTTTCCTCCGCAGTTCCAACGCGCCTTTTGGCGTCAACTGGTCCAACACCATGTGAGACTAGGCTCTAAGGAAAGCTGTCTCGGGTGTGGACCAATCAACTTCAAGGACAGTGCATACATTATCAGAGTTGTGTTTTTTGTTTGCATTACGACTGCAGGTATTGTGGTCTATGCAAACATGACTGCTTGTAAAAAAGGTGTCAGTTTTGTTGCCAGATAAAAGGGTAAAAAAACAATTATCAGTTCCAACGATGTTTTATACGAGGGGAGCTTGCATCGCAGAAGCAATTCACTGTTTGTTGATTCGTGTAACTTTCACAATCCTTATGAAGGTGACATACTGTGTGGTGACAGGAAGGGCTTGTCCACATGAAGCCCCTGAGGCACAAGGCAACAATATTGGCTTTACTATATTGATGAGTCCTAACAAGCGGTGGGAGTTCTCGGGACGAAGATAAGTAAAGAGTAAATTGCAGGAGGACCTCGCTGTAGACAGGTTGAGTAATTGAATGACCGTGACAGGCCCTCAAAAAACTGACTCTCGTCCAGCAGATGGCAGCGTGGGCATGCCTCCCGGTCGAGAGTCGAGCGCCACACACGCTGCTCCTACCACGAGTGGCAGCGAGCAGGCGCTGGCGGAGGTGGCAGTGGTGCGGGAGATAGGAGCGGGAGCTCCGAAACCTACGGCTTCTGCTTCCACCCCAGCACCGGCTTCTACCAGCTCCATCTTTATGGAGGCAGCTTGCTTTCTCCTGGATGCTGGCGCTATCCAGGTTACCATTTTCAGCATCATTAATGTTACAGCCATCATTATTGTCATCATTAATATCATCATCGCTTTTTTTTTTCTTGGTTCTTTCAGTAAAGTCACGTAGAATGGAAATAATAAAATAAAATAAATAAAACATAATAAAATAATATAATGTTATGTTTTCTTTATATTATTTTATTATTTCCATTCTACGTGACTTTACCGAAAGAATCAAAGAAGATGCATCTCTGCAGTCACGAAAGCTTTAAATCGAAATCATCATCGCTGTCAATCATTATTGTGGTCACCATCATAGTTGTCATCGTCATCGACATCATCATTATCATCCTCATCATTAATAACATGATGATTGTAATCAGTGTCATAATATAATCATTCATAATTATAGTCGTTTTAGTTTTTTTAAGTGAATTGCCTAAAATTCATATGGTAATATTTACCTATGAATAATTATATAAAGAGGCGGTAGGATCATTTTTGGAAATCTGAACTTAATACTGAAAATAAACCAATATTCCTAAAGAAAAAATGTTTTTGTCACCATTCTAGACACATCTGTGACTCTATAAATGATGAAAAACTTATCAGAACAATAAAGCATGTGTATTATACACCCAGTGTGATGATGAAGGGGAGCAGTGGTGTAGTGGTTAATGCAATCATTAACCCACTGAGGTATCAACCTTGCTACCTCAGTTTAATTCCAAGCTTTGGATAGCAAAAATCAATGATTATGATATCCGAACCAGTCCTGGGTCTCTTCCCCCACACCCCCCTCTCCTGTCCTCCCACTTCACCAACCGGCACTGACCAACTTGGGGAGGCCCTCATCCAGGAGTGGATTGACAGGAGCCTGTCAATCAAATTGTATTTGTTATGGTGATGACACGTGGCATGCAAGGCATGGTGGATGGGAAGAATCCTACGATCACATTCTTCCGTTTTGCTGTATGTAAGTTTAACTTCTTTCCCACCGTACGTAGCCAACTGAACTAATCGAAAGCGCGGGAACATTTCACCAACATTCCGGGCAATTTCTGCTGTTAATTGTTTTTTTGTATTACAAGCTGGAAGGTTTCCACGCTATTTCACACCACGCAAAGTCGTGTGCCTTCTGCAATGCGCTCATTCACAGCACAACTGAAAATTCCCAGTACTGTCGGCAATCACAAAAGCGGCAAGTGAGTTGGGATTGCGTCCACTGTTTTCAACTATAACTATTTTTCTATTTACAGGGTGATTCCGTTTATAAATGCCATCATGATTTCTTCGAATAATACTCTCACGTTCATCTCATGTTGATAAGTCACCTTTTGCGTTGTGATTATTGTGCTCTTCTTACCGTTAAACAATTTAAACGCATTTAGAAACATGCATTTAGATTATTTTGCTGCTATAAATTTCCACGTGATAAGCGCCTTCGCTCAGCTATCATTTGTGGCTAGGTCGCTTCTGAAAAGAAGCTAATAGCTCAGTGGGCTTTGCCTGGTAAGATAAAATAGTTTATTTATATTTGTATATTTTTTAAAGTGATTTGTTTACCTATCCTATACCGTGCACTCCTATCGTATTTTTGTTTTGTTTGTTGTAACGTTCTGATCCCGTGCCCCGACTGGACTTCTGTGAGAAAGCTTCATAGCTCATCGGATTCCTCCAGTTAAATATTCTGATTCTGTTCCAGCTCGCGGAGCGTGCCTTGGCGCTGGAGCTGGTGAGTGCCGGCGGGCGGGAGAGCGGACGCTACTGCACGGCGCTGGCGCGACTGTTCATGCTGCGCGGGGAGGTGAAGGAGGCGGAGGTGGCGCTTCGTGACGCCGTGCGGTTAGACCACCAGGTGATGTTGAAACACGTCCCGTTTAGCTCCGACGCTGGGTTTGGCTGTTTAAGTTCTCTCATCGCAACTGCCGTCGTCATAATCATCAATCACATATCGCTGTCGGAATCTGTCGTATGTTGCTGAACTTCTTTCGCACCGTACGTAGCCAACCGTGCTCATCGGAGGTGCGGCGAAGGACAGCAAACTGAGCACAAAAAGCCATTTGAGGCCAATTGGGATCATTTGAGTTGCAGAAAGGGGAAACAAAGGCTCATGTGTATAAAGAAGCATAGAGAAAAGCATGCTGGGAATTGGATTGAGAGAAACGGACAGGAAAAACGTAAATCACTGAACAAATGCAAATCAGACACTTAGTGAATGTTCATAAAAGTAAGTGAGTTTGGGCAGGACACGTCACGAGAAGAATGGATGATGATGCCCATTGGTCGAGACTAACAACAGAGTGGCAGCCGAGGGAGGGAAAGCACCCGAGGAACTTTAAACTTGCGTGACATCGCCGTGAGTGGCCATTGTCTCTTTCCCCGCACCCCCCTCTCTCAACCCCTCTGACCAACTCACGCTGTGGTCCCGCCACAGGACCCTGACGGCTGGGCCCAACTGGGTCACGTGTGCTTGTTGACGGGGCGAGTGGACGAGGCCAAGGATCATTACCAGCGCACGCTGAGCTTCACGAGCGATGCGTCGGACACGCGCGCCGTGCTCATGCGCCTGGCCTCCATCTACACGCGAGACACACAGGTACCTAAGTAACTAACAATTTTTTATTTCACCAGGAAAGGCCCACTGAGCGAAATAGATATTTTTTAGAAGCGACCTGGCTATCACAATGATAGCTCAAAGAAGTGGCTTATCATGTGGGAATTTATCGCAGCCAAATATTCTAAACACGCGTTCGAAATGTGGAGAGAAAACTCGGAGGACCCGGAGAAAAATCCACGCAACCACGGAGAGAACATGCAAACTCCAAATATACAGGCGTCAAGGTTGGGATCGAACCCACAACCCCCTGTACACCAGGCGAGGTAGTTAACATCTTGCCACCGTAGCACCCCTGGTGATGGGGCACAGCTCACCCACACATTATCGTTCCGCCCACTGCCCCTTGCTGCTGGCTTGCTCCTTTGCCTCTCCTTGCTAACAAAGCAGAATATGGAAATAATAACGAGCAAAGGCACGCTGCTCACAAAGAATAAGAAGGCATGACTCCCATTATGCATTGTGTGCGTGTCATGTGACCACCACATTGCATGTATAATGCTGTCAGCCTTGTCTAAACCACTGACTTAATGTCGCTGAAAGTACGGCTGAATTATTGTGTAGACCACCAGTTCATGAGAGTTGGTAGTGTGGCCATTCCAGCCTGCACCTATTTTTCTATTGTGATGCGTTATTTCATCATTCACAGAATGTGTTTGATTTTAATTGGAGCACGGTACAAAGTGAGTCCACTCAGAGGTGATTAGCTCGTTCTGAGAGTGAGCCCCCCTTTAGGACGGCGCGTGTAAAGCGTGGGGCACCTCGCGGGCAATGCGACCAACGCACAGTTCCCCCCTTTGTCATGCAACGTAGATTACAACCCTTCCCTTGGCGCTGTATAAAAACATTCCTTACATTAACGCATAAATCCGCGCGTGCTTTCGCATTGGCGCCGCCGTTGTCATCTCCGCGGATGGCGACTTAATGTGGATTTTTTTTTTACCCCCATTTTTGCGCAACTCCCGTGGCAAGGTGACCGAAGCGACATTGTCCCATTCAACCCGCCGCGGCAGGATGACGAGATTAAGCCTGAGCCTGCAACCCCACTTATCACGGCGGCACGAACATCTGATTTTTGAATCGCAAAACTGTTTACCGCGGGGCGTCCGTCGTTAACATTCCCGCGAATGTTTAGCCGGGTTTTATATATCCGTGGATACGACTGCCTTTAGAAGGCTAGGAAAGCGTATCCCCCGATGAGGCCATCGCCCCAGAAATAGCGCGCTTGCCCGGCGGCCAGGCATGTGATGTCACTCGAAACCGAGAGGGGTGATCAGGGTGATCGCACGCCGGTCCCGATGTCCCGCAGCCATCTCCACCGCCCCCCCCCCCCCATCCCGTGGCCTCGGCAAGCCGACCCCGGGCACGCTGGCGACGTGGTAACCGTAACCGGGCTGCGGAAGAGCCGGGTCACCCGGTCGCACGTCGCTTGCATGCCTATGGATGTACGGTTGTTAATGATGGCTTGGGGTTCTATGGTCCTGCGAAGATCCGCGCACTGCCGCCCGTAGCTGCTCCCACTTGCTACTGAATTAGTGTTGCCACCTCGACTAAGTAACCGCTGTGTTTATGCATTTAATGCAGAGTGGTTTTTATGAGCAGCGATCAATTAGAAATGTTTGGTTTATTTCAAAATGCTGCTGACTTATTGATATACCCTTGACCTTGCTAAAAACAACTCTTGTTTGAAAAAAGTGTTGATTAAAGCAGTGAAGCTCTATAAGTATTATAAATAGTGCATGACGTGTCCTGAGTTATGTATAATACAATATAAAATGATTATGCGCTGTCTTGGTCTATTATGAGTTATAAAGTAGCATTATTTCGTCAAACTGAAGTATCAAGGGTTTGTCCATCACGAGGTTGCAACTTGTGACCGTCTCTATCTGACAAAACAATGCTGCTAAATACATTGGTCTGGGGGGCCTGGTTGAATGTTTGGCATTCGCATTTAAACGCACCCTTGCCTGTGGATTTCTTCATGATTAATATAATGTAGCGTGCTTACACAAATATTAGACACAAAATTATGAAATGCTAATTTACGATATTTTCCTAATATTGTACCGATATATTACCATTTATAGTCTCTACGTTTTGGTTGGGGGGGGGGGGGATATGAGAAGCTTTGCACAAATCCATTGTTCTACTGCAGTATGCGAACACAGCTACACTCCCTGCCTTCACCAACCCACATTGACCGGCAGGATGGAGTATGGTTAAATCAAATCCCACGACTCACACGGCGTGACGAGGGCCTCATCCAGCAGTGGATAGAAAAAAGGGCTGCGGATGTACATGTGCGAGGCCTGGGTGACTCACTTTGTCGGTATTGTTTGTTTCACAGTTTGAGGAGGCCAAAGAAGCGTATCTCCGTGCCTGCAAGCTGTCTCCGTCCTGCTTGTCTTGGCTGGGTGTCGCCATCTCCTGCTACAGGGTCAGCCACAACTTTTACGCTTCTTGGCAACTCTTTACATTAATTTGATATACGCTGCAATAACCCGTCCTTCCTTCCTGCCTCGATCCGATCACAGACCGCGAGATCGACTCTTCTATGCCACAGGGCTCTGTCTTCGGCATTTATTGAACGCCACGGTGGCAAGATGCTAACAAGCTTGCCTGGTATGCAGGAGGTCGTGGGTTTGATCCCGACCCTGACACCTGCATATTTGGAGTTTGCACGTTCTCCCTGCGGTTGCATGGATTTTTCTCCGGATCCTCTGGTTTTCCCCTGCACATTTAGAATCAACGTGCGTTTAGAGTATTTGGCTAAACGATAAGCCACTTTGTTGAGCTATCATTTGTGGCCAGGTCGCTTCTGAAAAAGAGCTATACAGCTCAGTGGGCCTTACCTGGTGAAATAAAAAATAGTTTCGTTTTTAGTTTTATACCACTGCTATCCCTTTTCCAATGTCCAACTGAACCGTGACGGAGCCATGCCAGGCCAGCTGATGCGGTTCAGGAATCGGCAACTTGTTGTTTTTCTGCCGCAAAACCCAATCGATGCCACCAACGTTACACACAATTAATGAGCATAAAATGAAAATGATTTCTCCCTGACCCTACTTTTCCCCCGAGCCCGATTCATATGTCTTGTGAGGCCGGAGTTTCCCCAGTATGATTCTGGCTTGGCTCAAGAAAGTAAGCGAGTGAAAAAATAACCTGTACTGACGGTCCCGCGCCAGCGCAGCTCAGATGTGCCAACGGAAAAGGGGCATTATAATTTCCATGCCCTTTACGCTGTGCCGTGAAATTCGACTTGGTGGTTCCCCCTCGTGTGCCGCTGGCAGCTGGGAGAACTGACCGAGGCGGAGGACGCCCTGGCTGAGGCCAACTTCCTCAACAACAGCAATGCGGAGGTGTGGGCCTACCTGGCGCTCGTGTGTCTACAGGTGAGCTCCTACTTCTGTGGCTCTTTCAGTAAACTATGCCATGCGGGTCGTGGTGGGGGAGGGGAGGTTATTTGACTATGCTTTATTGTACTAAAGTTAATTCAACTTATGAAATGCATACAAATTTTTTTCTTAAACCTTGGAGCCGCAGACTCGAGTTGGCTCGAGAAGTAAACGCAGTATGGCGTGGACTTGTCAGATTGATGGTGCCTAATTGGCCGCATTAAATGGCCCTGGGGTGGAATTGGACCCTGACGCTGCCAAGATTCAACCCCAGGCGCCCCCATGACGCCACTGTGCACGCGACCAAAACCTCCGTTGTGAGCCGCCCCGCTCTCCGCTGTGCCGGTCACTCGCCCTGCATTTTACGATCTCCCCGTGCGATGCCTCTAATTGCCCCGATGATCTCCGGTCATCTGTCGGTCGCTTCCCTCAATCTTTATCAGCCTTTGTTGGCTTTAGTCTCTGTGCCTCTCTGTATGAATCTTTCTATAGATATAAAACATTTGCTTTGATTTCTAAAGAGAGCCTTGCTGAGTCTGAAGACCCATTTTGAGAGGGGAATTGTTTTGTTTTTTTGCCAATTCGGATTTCCCTTTGCCCATATGTCTTTCTGTCTGTCTATTTGTCTGTCTACTTAGCTGTCTGCTTGTCTGTCTATCGGCCTGCCTATCTAACGAAGCACCCGTCTACTTGCCAGTCCATCTATCTGCCTGAATGTCTGCCTACACAGCCAAACATTTAGTTATTTCTCCCTCCCTCACTCTCGTCAACATTTGTTTTCATTTTACTCCCAAGTGCATCTTGTGCATCGACACAAACGACCATCTGTAAAAAATGTGCACGTGTGCACCGCAACGACGACGATAACGGGAGGTGAGTGAGGCGGGAGGACAGGTAGCTTTCTCCTCTACCGCGGTCAGCGGCGGTGGTGGTCCTGCTCCGCGTTTTCCCGCCTCCGTCAAATGGGATTAGGCCGCTTCCTCGGGCGTCTGTCAACAGCGTGGTCGGGGGTCCCCACGCCGCCCCTCCCCGTGCGCTGCACGGCCGTCGCTTTCTCACCGAGCGCTGGCCCCTGCCCTACCGCTCGCTGGCTCTGGAGGCCTTGGCACCATGGGGTTTATTTGGGGGATGAATGAATAAACGAGGGCTCTAGGCTGTGGGAGTGCTAGTGATGATGGTACGGGGGTGAAGAATTGCAGGAGCCCAGCAGTTGGCTCACTCGCCAGTGAGCCAATTTGCACGGGGTTGACGGTCTGATTGCTCTAGCCTGCCCGGGATATGCTGCTGGGCGCTGTTATCACTGAAGACCACCTTCTGATCTGACATGGACATTTCAAAGTCCGTGTGATGTCTCCTGCGGTGTTCTGGGGTTGAGTCATGGCTCAAATCTCCAATTATAAAATTGTCTCCGACTATAATAGTAATGCCATTGTCTCGGAAAAAACCCCACAACGAATCTAGAGACTCGTTTGCTGCATTGGGATGTTTGGCAAAACCATTAATGAGAGTTTGAGGAAGATAATTGGACTACCCAGAGAAAACCCACCATGCATATAAGAGGGTTACCCTCAAAACTCCACACGAATACATTCAAAAGTGCATTACTGTGCTGACATCACCTGGCCAGCTCGCAGCCCAAGCCTGCAACACTTATTGTCCCCAGACAATCTCCCATTCAAATATCTAGGATCAGTCCTTCTTGGTTCCTGAGATCTGAGGATTAATTGATTAATTCTGAAGTGGGAGAGTAGGCCAAATACCCTTTCGAGGCACTTTCTTGAGCTTCCTCTAGTTAAGGCCCTTCCGCCAGCAGTGATGTGAGCAAGTAATTGCAGGGCTACACCTTTACCTTTCTCTATTATAATGTGTATTCGGCCAAGGTTTTTTTTTCTCTCTCTTTCTCAGATGGTAGTTGGCCATTGTGTGCCGAGCACATCTCCTCTCCACCGCCCGCCCCCTCCCCGTAACCCCACCGCTAGGACCCCACGGGTTGCCCTGACTCCCTCCCTCCCCCACCGCCCTCCCAACTCCCCGCGCCCGAGGGCAGGCCCGGCTCACACGTTGTCGCCAGGCCCACTTCTCAGAGCCAGATTAATGAGAATAAAGCGACGCGCCCGGCGTTCACCGCGACGCTTTTCAATGCCACCGCCGCGCCCCGTTGCCGAAACGCTCGCTGCCTAAAAGCAAAGGGGTGGCGGGGAGGGGAGGGGGTGGGAGTGGGGTACGGAACGTTTCGGGCCGGCAGGCAAGACGCGACTTTATTTCGTACGGCATCGTGGCCACATGGTGCCTGCCACTTGAAAAAACAGTCCGCAAATTACATGCTGCCGATGCGGCGAGCTTCATAGCCCGCACTCGTTGGGGTACTGGAGAGGAATATTTCCGAGCTTTGAAAAAATACCGTTTCGAATATAATTTTTTTTTTATTAAACAAGAGGCCATTTACAAAGCACGAGCGATCGGGCAAAGGGGTACAGCGTTTGAACGCGCGCTTCCAAAATGACCGAAGCGTGTTTTAAAGTGTGACCCGCCAAAAGTTTTTGAAAGTCCTATTTGGTCCTCATAGTCCATGGTCCAGAGCAGATATTTCGGTACCAATTCAGATAGCAGAGCTTTAGTAGTTCCAATGTATGTATACGGCCATTCATTTCAAGTCGTTATCACACAATTCACTGTAATTGGCCACATCAAGACATTGGAACCACAACAGCTATGTACCGACAAGCGATCTATCTCTGTCTGGATTGAAGGACTATGAACAAGAAAAAGATGTCCTATTCTTGTGTTGAAGGCAGGCACAACCCAAAACTACAAATAGTTCTGCCTTACGGCTACGCACCCAGGCTGCGTGTCTCAGACTTGCCAACGTGAGCATGAAGCTTCGTGAATGAAAATTGAGTGACTTTCACGTGACTTTTATGTGACTTTCATGAGCTTTCCAGCTGAATTGCTGAAGAGATTCAGTGGTTAGACTGGCAGTAACATCGCTAGTGCACTAATAATAATAAACACAGTTTCTAATGCACACATTTCACAAATTAAATACATTGTTCGATCAAGGACTTGGAGGCGTGGAACCAACGCTCAAAGCTCCTTGTGAGACTTTGGCCTTAAAGTATATTTAAAATATTTGTTGTTTTTATTTTGTGGCCATCCTTGGACCAGAGGTGGAGATTCCATATTACTATGGCAAGGCTTGTCTTATCCTATTATTATAATGACTGTTGACTTTACACGATGAGGTGCAGTCTGAACAGGTGGTTCTCATTTTTCCAACCACGAAGAGATGATGATTGATAATGGGGTTGACTTGAACCTGGCCAGGATTTGATTTTTTAATCCTACAACTGGATGTATTTTAATTTTTTGTTATCAATAACACGTGGAGTTTATTTTCCTTTACTGTTTATATTATGTCATTCAGATGCTACCAAGCATTGCAGATCAATTTATATTAGTTTATTAGTTTAAATTAACAGCAAATTAAGCCTAATGCAGTGTGTACAGATGTCAACAAAGGATAAGCAATAAAAAGGTTGTGTGCGTTTATTAAACATGCACTCTCACTTAGCGAGTATATAAACACAAGTGCTGCACATTAGCCTTGCACTAATAAAGCCCCGGCTTGTTTATATCTTGCTGACATAATTCAAATTACTAGAACACAAACGTAAATATTTTTTCAAAGACAAATACCAAAACATCCCAAACACGAGATTGCATCGCCACCCTCTCTAAACGAACTCACCGTCGCATCCCATAATTGTAATTAGGTTGTTCACCAAATCTAATTGGCACCAATTAACAAGCGAGAGGCAAAACGTTGAATGAGCCGTCCAGCTGAATCGCGCCCTTTGTGCCGTTCACCTATGGAGGGGGGTGGGAGGGGTGGGGGGGCTGCTCATGTACAGCTGTGGGCGACGCTAGCGAGGGGGCTAGCTGGAGGAGGGATGACGAGACGGGGAGACGGGAAGACGTGGGGGATGGAGGAGGAGGGGGTGGGGTGAACGAGACGCACAGCGCTGGTTTGGGATAGAGGCTAGAAATCTGGGGGGTAGGGGGAGAAAGTTGGGGGGGGGGGGGGTGCTGGGCGTTGGGAAGGCCTCTCCTTTTAGATTTTTTTTAAGAGCTGTTTAGGGTGGGAGTCATTTACACCGCGGGTGCGTCTGTCCATTCTGGCTCTGTCAGCAGCTGCCAAAGCATTACCACGGCAGCCCTACATCCATGTCACCGCCACTGTGTCAGGGCTCAATGAGGGAGGACCCCAGTCCCAACCCCATCGCCGACCGCACGGCAAAAATAAAAGCCCCTTCCTTTTTCTTTTCTTTTTTTTCGGCCTTCTTTTTTCTCCCCCCCCGTACCCCCTACCCCCCATCCCACTACTCCCGCACGCCTCCCTTTCCTCGCTTTTTGTATTGGCTCGCTGAATAAACACTCTATGGCCGGACCTTCACAGAGACCGAAACAACGCGGGGTTGTGTTTTGTTTTGGTGGGAAAAGAGCTTACTGATGTTCTGTTACTGTGTTTCATTTTTTTCTTTCTCTTTTTTTTTACCAAAAACAAATGCGCATGCACGCACCCACGCACGTTACCGACTGCCTGTCCGCCACCACCGCCGCTGTCTGTCTTTCCCTCTCCGTGTGTCTGTCCGTCCGTTCGCCCATCTGTATGTCCGCGAAGACGGGGCGGCAGCTGGAGGCGGAGCAGTCGTACAAGTACGCCGTCAAGGTGAGCTCCCTTGTCGACTCACCCACCTGTCATACGGTGCCTCTGCCACTGCCTTCCACAACCCAGTGGACGGTTGAGGGTTTGGGAGATGGAAGGGATGGGGGGGCTTGATCGGATGCTGGGTGGGGAAGACAGCTGCCGTCCACACTGACCTGTGGAGGTCATTCGATGGAGAGAAAATAAAATCCTCAGTCAACCAACGATGAGCTCCTGATGAAACCCACCGCGTAGTCGTCCTTTTAAAACAGCTGCTTCCACTGTGGACGTTGATTGGCCGTACCTCTGGGGAGCTTCAAAACGGTTGGCTCCTAAAGGAGCGTTACTCTGTAGATTTGTTTGCGGCTTCGCACGATGCGAATGTTTATCGTTCCTCAGCGGTGGAGTGAAGTACCGCTGTTTGCGAACATTACCGTGGGATCTCGTGGCATCTGGCTGAGCAGAGGGGATGAGAGTGCGTGCTGTGTTTCCCCCCCCCCCTCCCCCAAGGCCTCCGCATAGTCCCTGTGTTTGCATTTCTGCATTGCGGCCCTTGTCGCACAGCTCGTGCTGGGAATGGGTTAACTTTGGACATTTGAGATGGGACCGCCACCCCTGAAGCTGCCCAGCCTCCGCGCCCTTTAAATCGGGGTCCACTAATCTGGCCACACTGAAAGCTGTCAGTCAGGCCCCCCTCCTCCAGCATTAGCTTGAAAATTGAGCATTCGTCCATTTACCTATTCGACGCGTTTTACTTTGTCCATCACAGGGTAAGAGTGCTGCGCAGGAGCGGGCAGTGTTGTCTGTTCAGTGCAGTGCTGGGGTGAAGTTATGGAAACAGCTTTAATCACAGAGATGGCTGCACCAATGTGGATATGTGAAGGGCATTGGTTGACCACATGAATGGGGTCCCATGGGTTCACGTATGCTGATGAGCTAAATGCAGCAGCAGATGGGACCACGACCCGACTCTGCATACCGGCACATCAAGTCTTATAAGACGAACGTAGCTGCTCCAGTGAGTTATTCTACATTCGGAGCCCGAGTCTTCGCCATATCGACGTAGAAACTTGAACTTGAGAAGTAATGTCCACACATGGAGAGCAAAGGTCACGACATCTGTGTGTAGCCTATGTAGGCTGTTGGGACTGATGGACGAGACTGCTGACGAAAAATTACAAAGGAGAGTTTTTTTATTTATGTTTTCATTTACTTGGTATAGCCCTGTGAGCCATTCGGCTCTTGAATCTGGTGCAACCGCAACAAACAAAAACATGAACAAGAAAACATCTTAAAGTGACCAGAGAACACACGCCAAGGGAGGTGATCACTGCGGAGACGGAGCAATGGCATCGGTTCATGGACATTAGCGAAATGGATTGTGGTGTCGCAGAACTGTGAAGGGTGGCATGGGGAGGCCTTCATCCAGCACTGGATCAGCAGTTGCTCATGGTGAAGATAATCACGGTGAACGCGATGATCGTTCCGCTTCAAGGTGGCCCCATATAATTCCATTCCCGTCATCCTCCCCACCCGTCCTGCAACTGCTGCTCACCCGACAGCAGCAGCCCCTCCCCACCGGTCCCCCGAGACCACCGAGCGGGCGAGACCCACAGTGACCCACCCTGATCGTGGCACGGCCGCCCTCTCTTTGTGCTGCACGCTCGCACCCGCCCACCCGCCACGATAGAGGAGGGTCCTCCCATATTCTTAGGTTTTTTCGGTAAAGTCACGTAGGTAAAAAAATCTAAATTAATAAAAGTAAAATAAAAACATATATACGGGGTAGTATCCTTTGGAATCTCTCATTTACTTGATACAGCAAGCGTGCTGTGACGGTTCCACCTGAAGACGGAAGCTTGTGTTGCCTCCGAAACGTCGTGATTTTTTATTTTATTTTTATTTTACTTTTATTAATTTAGATTTTTTACCTACGTGACTTTACCGGAAAAAAACTAAGAATATGAATACTTGCAGTCACGAAAGCTTCAAATCTAGAGGGTCCTCCCGTGTCCTCCCGCGGGCTCTCTACACACACGCAAGCACCGCACGCCACTCCACGTCCTCCTGCTCCCGTGTCCTTCCGCCGTGCCTGAAACCACTACCGCCTCCCCACAACACAAAGACAAAGATCCGCTGTGTAGCCTTCGCTGACTTTTTGAGCAAGTGCTGTTAGCGAGCAACTTATGAAGGCCGGCCAGAACCACGCCGCACCGCATTTGTCTCCCCAGTGGCGATGTTTACACACCGCACTAGGTACTTATTTGAGGCTGAGTCGACCTAGGGGAGGCTCAGGACCGGTTCAGATATTCGTCACTGGTGTTGGCCGTGAGCGAGAATCGAACTCGGGACACCGGGTTCGTAGTGACGTGCGCTAACCGCTACATTACCGCCTCCCTCCCCCCAAAGACAAAGATCCCCCGTGTAGCCTTAACAGATTGTAGGGGCAAGTGCTGTTCGCGAGTACCTATGAAGGTCGGAACGGTACACGAGGGGGTGGGTGGCCAGCACCACGCCCGGCCGCCTTTGTCTCCCCAGTGACGATGTTTACACACCGCACCAGGTACTCATTTGAGGCTGAGTCGACCTAGGGGAGGCTCAGGACCGGTTCAGATAATCGTCACCGGTGTTAGCCGTGAGCGCGAATCGAACTCAGGTCGCCGGGTTCACAGCGCAGCGCGCTAACCGCTCCACCACCGCTCCCCCCCCCACACACACAGACACACACACACATCCACACACACACAGACACACACACGCATGCACACCACACGCCACCCCTCGCCCTCCTCCGTCTCCTCCTCCCTTTGCCTCCTGCGCACCAAATGCCTGGACCGCTTGGCAACGGCACCCCGGAAACGCATTCTGCCCATGCTGCTTAATTATGTATAATTACATCATCTGAAATCCATTCGCCCGCCACGGACGCCATAATGTGTCTGTTCTTTCTCACTGCCAGGGGAGAGGAGAGCCCCTTTCAGGCACGGCAAGCCTGTCCGAGGCGCCGACCACACGGACACTTGCGTGGAGACGGGCAGAGGAGGGCAGGTGGGCAAGGCAGGCGTAGAAACCGACTTAGAGATAGACTTAGACACCAGCATAGCGGCAGTCTTAGAGATAGACAAAGACACAAGCATACAGGCATGAAGATAGAGCACTCGGCATCGAGGTAGGTTATTGAGACGAGCATAAAGGGGCCGTCCATAAATGACGTCACGCCCCTATTTGGGGGGGGGGGGTTCAGACATTTGTGACGATGTGTGACGAGGGGGGGGGGGAGTTGAGAAATGTGACGTCACATCAAAATGCGCAACTTTAAATAAATATAGACAACACGTTCTACTTGATGAAATAGACTTTGTAATAAATGTTTTCTCCTACAACATCAGAGTGCAGCGCCACATTAAATACGCACTACATTGACAATAGTTTAAAGCGATTTGTGGCATATTGTTGGTTCTTTCGGTAAAGTCACGTAGAAGGGAAATAATAAAATTATAAAAATCGTCCGAAAGAACCAAGAATATGAATCCATGCAGTCACGAAAGCTTTAAATCAAGATTTGTAGCATGTTTTATTTTTTTTTGGGGGGGGAGGGGGGGCAGAGCTGACTTTTTGTGACGCCGTGTGACTAGGGGGGGGAGGGGGGTCAAAAATCGTCAAAAATCGCGTGACGTCATTTATGGACGGCCCCAAAGACAGGCATAGAAGTAGGCATAGAAGGGAGGAAGGCAGTGGTTGACACAGGAGTCGTCGTCTTCATCGTTATTTATCATCTATCCACTGCTGGATGATAGACTCCCCAAGCCATCGCCATCCCATTGTCTCGCAACACAAAGAGCCCATCGAGCCGCTGCACGCGATCTGATGTCATCACTCCGTCTCTGCACTGGATGACCTCTCGACGAGTTCCCGCTTTGGCTTCCCACTACTGTGTTCGTCACTTCTTGCAATGGGTCCTGCCCAAGTACGCTTATCTCTACAATGAATACAACAAGTGCGCCTTTTGGCGTCATCTGGTCCAACACCAATGGAGACTAGGCTCTAAGGAAAGCTGTCTCGGGTGTGGACCAATCAACTTCAAGGACAGTGCATACATTATCAGAGTTGTGTTTTTTTTGTTTGCATTCCGACTGCAGGTATTGTGGTCAATGCAAACATGACTCCTTGTAAAAAAAAAGGTGTCAGTTTGTTTGCCAGATAAAAGGGTAAAAAAGCAATTATCATATTTTGCTACTGGCAAATGAGGTTCCAATTGTGAATTAATACGTCACTTAATTGCACATCTTCTCTGATCCACGTGTTTCTCTTTCTGTCTCTTTATGGCTCCCAGTGGTATTCCAAACGTACCATGCTCCCTGTCCTTTAATCACAGGCGGCTTTCCAGGATTTGAACCCACGATCTCAGCAGTGCTTGCTCAGCGCTCTGACCTCTGACCTCTAAGCCTCCTGGCTACCTCATCAAACATCACTTATACGATTTGGTTCGGAGATCACTGTGGACACCGTGCACATCCACACGTCCCCAAAATTGTCTGAAGTCAGTCCACAGGTGAAGACCAGGTCTGTCGGGGAGACAGCGTCTGAATGAAACAACACCACGCTTGGAGCGTATATTTAAGCTGGGTTGGAAGGGGGGAAGGGCGCCTTGACAAAATAATTTGCATATCAAGAGGAATTTAGCATATTTATGGGAATGCAGGTATGTGATTAGTACTACTTCTTTTGTCAAGGCGCCCTTTCACCCCCTTCCAACCCAGATTAAATATACGCTCCAAGCGTGGTGTTGTTTCATTCAGACGCTGTCTCCCCGACAGACCTGTTCTTCACCTGAGGACGGCTGCTTGCGTTGTGGCCGAAACGTCGTGAGAATTATTTTATTATGTTTTATTTTTATTATTTTATTACTTCCCTTCTACGTGACTTTACCGAAAGAACCAAGGAGATGAATCCCTGCAGTCACGAAAGCTTTAAATCGAAATTCAGTCCACAGCTCGCACGCTAAGCGCTGCGTGTCTTTTTTCACCACATTCCCTGACAAAACCCTCCACGTCCCTCGTCCATCCACTCGTAGAACGGGAGACGCGCGTGCCACGACAGTCCCCGCTCGGCCGCGCGCACGTCCGCACCTCGGCGATGAGATACAAAAGGTCGAAGGGTGGGCACTGGCGGTTTCCTTTAGCACCGCGATGGCAGCGGCAGACAGGACAGGGCACGTGCACGCCCTACGTTGGCGTCAAGGCTGGCGCTAGAGGAGAAGAATGCTTCCCCGGATAGGTGCGGAACGACAGCGGTGCGCGGAATGCGGTCGCTGTTGGCGCGAGCTCTAACAGCCGGACTGAGCGACTGACGGGAGTAGAGCCGGAGGTCACCAGATCGGCTGTGTGCGTGCGCGCGCAAACCATTCGCGTGCAAGCGCCGTCGATGGGGGACGTTCGTAACAAGGTCACAGCCAGCTCCGGACCAAAGCTGATGGATTACTGTGGCAAAGTTGTTCCACTGTGTTGTCTGTGTGTGTGTGTGTAATGTCTCGCTGTGTTATCCCCCAGGTTTCGCTTCATAAAGAGACTCAATTAGGCTCTCAGCTGGTTTGTGCCATCTCTGCAGGGCATCCTCCAACCAGCTTCATTTGGTCAATAATGTTTTCCGTTTGCATATCATCACATCACCCAGAACGCACATGGTTTGGTGTCAGAAGCTAAGCAGCTGTGGAGCCTGCATAGTGCTTGAACGGGTGACACCCACGCATAATCCAGGTGTTGTAGGTGGCTAGGGGGCTGCTGTCTCAACAGAGGGCAATGCAGCATAATCCATTGTTGCGCTGTACTCTGCCCCAGTGTCTGTGCTCCCTGCTATCGCTAACCTGCACTGCCCAGCATGGGAGGTAATGATCAAACAACTCCCGTGGCTCGCGCGGTGCGAGAAGGCCTTCATCCAGCAGTGGAATTACAAATAGGCCCGTACTTGTACGTGCACATTTCCTCGTTATCGATGAGCGGCAGGAATTGAGCGCGTAATGTACACCCGGCGAGGCCCACGAGCTTGTTGTAATGTGCTTTTGCCTCTTTTAGTCACTGGGATAACTCAATCGCCCCTCCGATTATACGCGCAGTACGATTTCCAGGCAAATGCCTGCAAATTTGCCCTTGCCATAGCATTACAATTTTCTCTTCTTTCTGCATGAGCGTTAATCCGTGTCGGTGCATTCGACGATTTAGAACGTATACTTTCCACTTTGAGGTGAGTCTTTAATTAACCAAAGTAACACAAGCACGTGTGTGATTTACGGGGTGTGCGCCATGTCGACTTTGCAGCCCGGAAGCATGTGAGTGACGAGCGCAATGTGTTGGCTATCGCGTGTCCCAAGCGCCCTCGTATAATCCGCACTGGGCCAGGCAGCGATTAACCCAATGCCACCGCGACCACCACCACAACTGTTACCACTGCCACCACCACCGAGCGCTTAGCCTGCTATCCTTAACCTTTTTCTCACCTCCCCCCCCCCCACAACGCCCCAACGCCACCACGTCCCCAACTCAAATCACCATTATAGCCCGCTCCGTGTCAGCCTTTTTGGGCACGTGCTATTTCCACAGTGACTTCATGTCAGTGGGTCTCGGATTTTACTGCGAGAACTCCCCCTTCCCCCCCTGCTCTTAACGAGACGGCGGGTCCCGTGACGCCGCGGCACGCAGTGCGCTCACCCGCGTCTCACTTTTCGCCCGCACCGGCCCCAAGAGTTGGATCATTTGCCCTCTTCATTGGCGAACGGGAATACCGCCGTACGGGGGACGATGTCCGTTTTGACCTGTCGGGCCCGTTCGCTTGTCTGTGCGTTTGCATTGCAGCTCAACCTGCAGGACGAGCTGCTCTTGAGCGAAATCCACGAGGGGCAGCGGCTGGCAGGGTTCGGGAACCCGTCCTTCTGAGCTCCGCGGTTGCCCGCGCGCCACCGCCGCGTTTGCCAAGTGATCGTAAAGCGGCGTGCGCACGCACGCACACGCTCACACGCGCGCCTCGTATGCGTTTAAACGGCGGCAGTTCGCCCACCACGTGCCGCCAACACTGAAACTGAACGGCGGGCAGAACGTGAAAAATTGTTTCGATAAAATGCTGAAAGTGGGATTGAGGGTAGTGAGATGGCTGGCACTAGTGGACGTTTGGCTAGTCAGTTGGGGTTAGGAGTGCGGTTTGTAGTAGTGGTTGGTTGGCTCGCGGGTTAGGTGTAAGGATATTTCGATTTAAAGCTTTCGTGACTGCAGGGATTCATCTTCTTGGTTCTTTCGGTAAAGTCACGTAGAAGGGAAGTAATAAAATAATAAAAATAAAACATAATAAAATAAAATTATGTTTTATTTTTTAAATAAAACATAATAAAATAAAATTATGTTTTATTTTTATTATTTTATTACTTCCCTTTTACGTGACTTTACCGAAAGAACCAAGAAGATGTAAGGATATTGTTAGGGTCAGAGGGAGGGCTCTATACTGTGCTGTTGATTAGGGTTTGGGGTGGGATAGTTTTTAGTTACTGATTGCCTAGTCAGATGTAAAGCTATGGTTAGACGTAGGGATAGAGCTAGTGTCGGTGGCTGCTTAGCTAGTTGGTTAGGGTTAGTAGCAGAGCTAGTACTCGTGGTTGGTTGCTTAGTTTAGCGGTAAGGATAAAGGTTAGGGGTAGGACTAGTACTGGTGGCAGGTTGGATAGCGGTAAGGATATTATTATGGTCAGAGGGAGGGCTAGTGTTAGCAACTCGTCGAATAGTCAGTTATGGTTAGGGATGGTGCTAACATTGATCGAGCTTTCGCACTCCGCTCCAAAACCGCTTGCATCTCTTCCCATTTGCAGCGTATGGACTTTCAGCTTTTGGCCGCGTTTTGTTTCTAGGGTTTATAGTTTCGTCATCTCCTGCTCGTGCAGCATCCATCACTGAGAGCAGCTGGTGGTAGCAAGAGTTGCTGCGCTGGAGTTGAACACAGCGGCCAACAAGTGAAACACGAGCTCACAGCCTCGAATAGCGAGCAGTGTCACGCTCCATCTGTACAGCCACGTCGATGTACTCTATTGACAATAAACATTCGTTTTTTAAAATTAATAATAGTTGCCAGGTTTCCAATTTTTATTGTTTTTGCTGTTCAAGCGAATGCCTTTTTATTTCATGCGGCAAATTAAGGCAATGTGTAAGTGGAGAAAAATGTATGCATTAAAAAAAGTTATATCGGTTTTCAATTCATGTATTTATGGCTCAGTGAGTGTGAGACAAACTCATCATCAACAGCCCAGCCATCATCAAGCCACTGCTGGATGAAGCACTCCCCACGCCGTCGCCTTACTAGACGGCTTGCGTCGTAAGCGTCTGGCACCTGCACGCAAGCTGATATCACCACTCCATCTCAGCGGCGTTCGTATCTTTCTCGCCAAAAGAGAAACATTTTCTGTCCGTGATTAAATCCATCCGACTGGAGACAGCCGTGGCAAGGATGAGACTAAACACTGAATGTAAAAAAAATATATTTTACCAGGTAAGGCCCACTCATACATATATAGATATTTTTCAGAAGCTTCCTTGGTCACAAATGATTGCTTATCGAAGTGGCTTATCACATGGAATTTATAGCAGCCAAATACTCAATGCATGTTTCTAAATGTCGAGGAAAATACCAGAGGACCCGGAGAAAAATCCATGCGACCACGGGAAGAACATGCAAACTCCAAATATACTACAGAAATCAGGGTCAGGATCGAACCCACGACCTCCTGTATACCAAGTGAGGTAGTGAACATCTCGCCACCGTGGCACCCCTGAAACAAAGCATTGATCGGTCCACCGACACCAGTAGGCTGTAGAGAATAATCAATTCCATTTTGAAAAATGAAATGTTAAATTTATACGAATTGTTATGTTATTATTTCTCCTATGGCTTAATTAAAACCCAGTGAGTGGCAACAAGGATGACCATGCTGCCGTGATGTAATGGTTAGCACACTGGACTTGCAATCCAGAGGCTGTCTGATCGACTCTTAACTCCCGACGTGGCAGTGAAAACAATGGTGCAAGTTCATTAAATCCCAAAAGATCTCTGGTTTTGATGTTCCAGGAAGCTCATGGTCCACCCTAAAACGCATCCGTACAAACCATGGCAGATGTGCGACTGTGGTCATCCAGAACATACCATACAACAAATAACGACGCAATGCCCCGATCCACAAATACGAAGGAGAAATCGGAGCGATAAACTCCGCTACTCCTGACGCGGTTGTCTGTGCTTGACCACCTAAATGTGAAATTGTAGTTGTTGCTCTGCGTCTACATCAGCCGTACGACACAAAGAAGCGGATTAAATCCCTACCACTGCCTGTATCTTAACTAGTAACTAGTGCGCCTTTTGGCGTCATCTGGTCCAACCCATGTGAGACTAGGCTCTAAGGAAAGCTGTCTCGGGTGTGGACCAATCAACTTCAAGGACAGTGCACATTATCAGAGTTATGTTTTTTGTTTGCATTATGACTGCAGGTATTGTGGTCTATGTAAACATGACTCCTTGTAAAAAAAAGGTGTCAGTTGTGTTGCCAGATAGAAGGGTAAAAAATCAATTATCTTAACTAGTAGTTTAAATTGGTGAAAAACAGTTACGTGGATCGCCATGACGCGCATGCCGGGATAAAGTGTGGGGGGACCCCACATCTCTTGAGCTCTTTCTAGTGGACCCCTTCCACTTGCACCCACGTGAACTGGTCATTGCAGGACTGTACCTTTACATTTCACTTATTGAAACAAAACAAACTAAAAACTATCTCAAGTGCGCTTCGAGGACAGGCATGAACAATACACGTGACTGGTTATGGCAGATCCAATTTTTTTTGTTTTTCCAAAACAGCCTCGGGATGTTGCACGGTATGTGCTGGCAAAGACTCCGGCTTCATCCGCCTGGACTCCCACACATGCGAATAGCAGTGGAGAACACTCGAACTCGACGCGGATAGGTCAGTGACCCGTGTGTGCGCGATGAGATGCTTAATTGAGTTAGTGGGCGCATGCCTCGCCGGCCAGAGCAGATTTCGCACAACGGCAGCGGCAGCGGAGGAATGTTTACAAAGAGACCCGAAGCAGGGCTGTGACTTCATGCGATCGTCTTCTCACTGATCTCACCCCGACTAAATTTATCCCGACACCGGACCCCTGCTAATGGCCCTGATGTCCCTCTCCGCTTCCCAGAGCCAGATCAGCTTTTAATATCTTGATGGGTTTTTTTTACTTTGCGCTGTCACACCGCCACGTGTGCGCGTGAGTGCGCGCGTGCGTGTGTGCGTGTGTGTGTGTGTGCGCGCGTGTGTGCGTGTGTGTGCGTGTGTGCGTGTGTGTGTGCGTGTGTGTGTGTGCGTGCGATAGTGTAGCGGTTAGCGCGCTTCGCTATGAACCTGACGACCCGAGTTCGATTCCCGCTCACGGCCAACTACCAGTGACGATTATCTGAACCGGTCCCGGGCCTCCCCTAGGTCGACTCAGCCTAAAATGAGTACCTAGTGCGATGTGTAAACATCGCCGCTAGGGAGACAAAGGCGGCCGGGCGTGGTGTTGGCCACCCACTCCCTCGTGTGCCGTGCCGGCCTTCATAGGTGCTCGCTAACAGCACTTGCCCCTACAGTCTGTTAAGGCTATACGGGGGATCTTTGTCTTTATCTTTGTGCGTGTGCGTGTTTTTTTCTGGGTTTTTTTTTTC
Source organism: Lethenteron reissneri (assembly GCF_015708825.2). Classification (NCBI taxonomy): domain Eukaryota; kingdom Metazoa; phylum Chordata; class Hyperoartia; order Petromyzontiformes; family Petromyzontidae; genus Lethenteron; species Lethenteron reissneri. Next base: position 9,446,079 of record NC_083786.1, read on the forward strand.
ATTGCTTGCGCCCAACGCGTAAGGCGAGCCCTGCGGAATGCCACGCGCACATGGCGCTAAATGTCGAGCATCAATGGTGTCAATCATTGGCGTTGCTGCTTGACACCGCCGGATTCCGCGCCGCTTGCTCCCGCTACGCTGACGAAATGATTTCTGTATTAACGGAGATATTTTTATGGGTTCGCGTGTAAAGCGCTCTGAGATGCCCTGGCGCGCAGGGCGCTCGATCGAAACACAAATGATGAGTATTATTAATCTCCACTTTCGTCCGATCATCAAGTTACATTGTCTCCATACGCAGCAAAACGAGCGTTGGCGCGGCGTGCGTCTTCGCTGATGGAACGTAGCGGTGGAAATTCCGCGTTGCCATCGCGTGAACAAATCTCTTCGTTGGATAACCACACTGAAGGCTTACAATAAAGCGGTACACGTTTTAACCGACCTCAAAGTAACTATGGGTCGGCGGCCCCTAGCAGGAATTTGCTTATAATGGCAAATAATTTTTTATTCGTTTTATCACACCCGTGTTAGTGAAGCTGCGCCCAACGTTAACGGACATTCTTAATTTTAGAACTTTCGTGACTGCAGGAATTATTATTTGGTTCTTTCGGTTAAGTCACGTCTAAAGATAATTTAATTTAATTAATTTAATATATTATTTTATCTTTAGACGTGACTTAACCGAAAGAACCAAATAGTTAACGGACATCTCGACTGAAACTAAGTGATCTTGATGAATACGTTTTGTAAAACAATGGGCAGTGCAGACAGAATCCCCTGCACGATGGTCCCACGACTATGCTTGCCGTCTTCGCCAACCCGCACTGACCAGCGTGGCGTGGTTTACAGCCCACGAGCTCACATCAGATATTTCACTTGAGCTGGCACAACCGTCGCGGTTCCAATTTCTGGATGTGACCAATAACGGTGAGTTATGTGATAACCATTTCAAGCGAGTGGGATCATCAAGGCGATGTCACTCTCATTAGCCGTGTAAATACATCGGCAGCATTAACGTTTTGCTACCTTACGTGGCACTAATTTCTGCTCTGGCCCGTAAACAATTATGGCCAGATATCCTCCCACGAAAAATGCACAGAAATGTTTTGTAACATAATTTTTTTAAAATTATATTTCTTTTCCCAATGGCTTTCAACTAAACATGACAGCATTTATGCTTTAGCTCTGAGTTGCTATTCGGGACTCGTCCTATTGAAAACCGGCCAAATGTATCGTGCAAACGACTAACAAAAAACTCTTTAACAGTGCCTATTTATGATAATTGTTTTTTTACCCTTTTATCTGGCAACAAAACTGACAACTTTTTTTACAAGGAGTCATGTTTGCATAGACCACAATACCTGCAGTCGTAATGCAAACAAAAAACATAACTCTGACTGCAGGTATTGTGGTCTATGCAAACATGACTCCTTGTAAAAAAGTTGTCAGTTTTGTTGCCAGATAAAAGGGTAAAAAAACATCATATTTTTTCTTCTGGCAAATGAGGTTCCAATAGTGCCTATTTACTTCGGTTATGAACTCTTACAAAAATTTCTAATAATGCCAGTCGACCCCTTGGTCCACTCAGCCTTAAATGTGTACTGGGGGAGACAGAGTTAACCCGGCATAAGCCCTGGTCACACCACCCTCCCCCCCCCCCTTGTGGTTCGTGTTGGCCGCCACAGGTGCTCGCTAACGTGAACGATCACAAAGGCTCCGATGGCAGGCGTGGGTGGCTGAGCACCTCTTGGGTGAGGGTTATCAGCTCATCGGTGCGCGGTTGTCGGCGTGCCTCGACGCGGACCGGTCCTCAAGAGCAACTCTCGCACGCGCACCGTCAACGCGCGTCTCTGCCGTAATGACAGGCGGCAGGAGTGAAACGACATGAGTGGCTCTGGTTGAATGGCTGGGTTTGGTGGACGGGTGAGTGAGAGGTTTGGTTCGTGAAAGATTGAGTGAGTGAGTGACTATGAACATTTGAAGAGTGAATGAGTAAGAGATTGAGTGAGTTTGACGGTGATTTAATGGTTGGGTGAACGAGTGAATGAAATATTGGAGGAGTAAGATTGGATGACGGGAGTGAAAAATCACGTGAATGCATCGGTGAAAAAGATTTGGCGAGTTCGTGAAATTTTAGTGAGTGAGTGAGTGGCTGAGTAAGTAAGGTGGTGAGTGAAAACTTTGACGACTGAGAGATTGGTAATTACTGAGTGTGTGAGAGGGCTAGTAAATAACACGGTGAGTGAGCAAGTGAGTGAGAGATTGGTAATTACTGAGTGTGTGAGAGGGCTAGTAAATAACACGATTGGTGAACAAGTGAGCGAGAGATTGGTAATTACTGAGTGTGTGAGAGGGCTAGTAAATAACACGATTGGTGAACAAGTGAGCGAGAGATTGGTAATTACTGAGTGTGTGAGAGGGCTAGTAAATAACACGGTTAGTGAGCAAGTGAGCGAGAGATTGGTAATTACTGAGTGTGTGAGCGGGCTAGTAAATAACACGATTGGTGAACAAGTGAGCGAGAGATTGGTAATTACTGAGTGTGTGAGAGGGCTAGTAAATAACACGGTTAGTGAGCAAGTGAGCGAGAGATTGGTAATTACTGAGTGTGTGAGCGGGCTAGTAAATAACACGGTGAGTGAGCAGGTGAGCGAGAGATTGGTAATTACTGAGTGTGTGAGAGGGCTAGTAAATAACACGGTGAGTGAGCAGGTGAGCGAGAGATTGGTAATTACTGAGTGTGTGAGCGGGGTAGTAAATAACACGGTGAGTGAGCAAGTGAGCGAGAGATTGGTAATTACTGAGTGTGTGAGCGGGCTAGTAAATAACACGATTGGTGAACAAGTGAGCGAGAGATTGGTAATTACTGAGTGTGTGAGAGGGCTAGTAAATAACACGATTGGTGAACAAGTGAGCGAGAGATTGGTAATTACTGAGTGTGTGAGCGGGCTAGTAAATAACACGGTGAGTGAGCAAGTGAGCGAGAGATTGGTAATTACTGAGTGTGTGAGCGGGCTAGTAAATAACACGATTGGTGAACAAGTGAGCGAGAGATTGGTAATTACTGAGTGTGTGAGCGGGCTAGTAAATAACACGATTGGTGAACAAGTGAGCGAGAGATTGGTAATTACTGAGTGTGTGAGAGGGCTAGTAAATAACACGATTGGTGAACAAGTGAGCGAGAGATTGGTAATTACTGAGTGTGTGAGCGGGCTAGTAAATAACACGATTGGTGAACAAGTGAGTGAGAGATTGGTAATTACTGAGTGTGTGAGCGGGCTAGTAAATAACACGATTGGTGAACAAGTGAGCGAGAGATTGGTAATTACTGAGTGTGTGAGCGGGCTAGTAAATAACACGATTGGTGAACAAGTGAGCGAGAGATTGGTAATTACTGAGTGTGTGAGAGGGCTAGTAAATAACACGATTGGTGAACAAGTGAGTGAGAGATTGGTAATTACTGAGTGTGTGAGAGGGCTAGTAAATAACACGGTTAGTGAGCAAGTGAGCGAGAGATTGGTAATTACTGAGTGTGTGAGAGGGCTAGTAAATAACACGATTGGTGAACAAGTGAGCGAGAGATTGGTAATTACTGAGTGTGTGAGCGGGCTAGTAAATAACACGGTGAGTGAGCAAGTGAGTGAGAGATTGGTAATTACTGAGTGTGTGAGCGGGCTAGTAAATAACACGATTGGTGAACAAGTGAGCGAGAGATTGGTAATTACTGAGTGTGTGAGAGGGCTAGTAAATAACACGATTGGTGAACAAGTGAGCGAGAGATTGGTAATTACTGAGTGTGTGAGCGGGCTAGTAAATAACACGATTGGTGAACAAGTGAGCGAGAGATTGGTAATTACTGAGTGTGTGAGAGGGCTAGTAAATAACACGGTTAGTGAACAAGTGAGCGAGAGATTGGTAATTACTGAGTGTGTGAGAGGGCTAGTAAATAACACGGTTAGTGAACAAGTGAGCGAGAGATTGGTAATTACTGAGTGTGTGAGAGGGCTAGTAAATAACACGGTTAGTGAACAAGTGAGCGAGAGATTGGTAATTACTGAGTGTGTGAGAGGGCTAGTAAATAACACGGTTAGTGAACAAGTGAGCGAGAGATTGGTAATTACTGAGTGTGTGAGCGGGCTAGTAAATAACACGATTGGTGAACAAGTGAGTGAGAGATTGGTAATTACTGAGTGTGTGAGCGGGCTAGTAAATAACACGATTGGTGAACAAGTGAGCGAGAGATTGGTAATTACTGAGTGTGTGAGAGGGCTAGTAAATAACACGATTGGTGAACAAGTGAGCGAGAGATTGGTAATTACTGAGTGTGTGAGAGGGCTAGTAAATAACACGATTGGTGAACAAGTGAGTGAGAGATTGCGTGAGCAAGTGAAATATTTTGTGAGTTTAATGTAATATTGTTAAATTAGCGCATGAATAAAACGAGTGAGTGGGTGAATGAGCGAGTGAATGACTGAACGCTGGAACACAGCTGAGCCGGCACACAAATCACCCGTATTTATGGGTCCGCACAGGTGTGAGGCTTTTTAAATGCTTCTCGCGTGATGTTTGTGAAGGCAGAGATATTCCCGTTACAACTGGGGCGGACACACCACGTGTTCGTGTGTGTGGCGGGAGTAGTGGCGCAGTGGTTAGCGCACTACGCTCTACGAATCCCGGCGACCCGAGTTCAATTCCGGCTCACAGCCACCAACACCTGTGAGGATTATCTGAGCCGATCCTGGGCCTCCCCTAGGTCAACTCAGCCTCAAACGAGTACCTGGTGCGGTGTGTAAACATCGCCACTGGGGAGACAAAGGCGGCGGGACGTGGTGTTGGTCACCTACCCCCTCGTGTGCCGTATCAGCCTTCATAGGTGCTACTCGCTAACAGCACTTGCCCCCACAGTCTGTTAAGGCTATACGGGGAATCTTTGTCTTTGTGCGGAGCGATAGTGGAGCGGATGACCACCCTGCGCTACGAACCCGGCGACCCGCGTTCGATTCCCGCTCACAGCCACCAACAGCAGTGACGATTGTCTGAGCCGGTCATGAAGCTCCCGCCAGGTCGACTCAGCCTTAAATGAGTCCCTAGTTGCGGCGTGTGAACATGCAGCCTGGTGGTGGTGCTAGCCACACCACTTCCCCCGTGCGCCGGTGTTGGCTTCCATCGGTGCTTGCGAACAGCCCCCTTGTCCCAACAGTATGTTCAAGGCTACACGGGGGATCTCTATCTTTGTCCATGCGTGTGTGTTTTTAGACCTTGTGAGTCGCCTCCTTCCGCGAGTTCGACGTTGGTGGTCGGTCTCTTGTGATCAACATCATCATCACCATCTATCATCCTCACTGCTACTGGCCTCCATCACTCTCTCTTGTGATCAACATCATCACCATCCATCATCCTCACTGCTACTGCTGCTGGCCTGCATCACTCTCTCGTCGTCGTCACCATCATCATCATCTTCCACATCTCTTCCCTGTGCTCCCTCATTCTCACGTTCATTCCCTGTTACCAAATAAAGGAGTATATCTCTCTCTGTTCATGGGTTATGATCAGTCATCAATCATCATCTCTACACTCCTGACATGCATCATCACCATCCATCATCCTCACTGCTACTGGCCTGCATCACTCTCTCGTTACCATCACCATCCATCATCCTCACTGCTACTGGCCTGCATCACTCTCTCGTTACCATCACCATCCATCATCCTCACTGCTACTGGCCTGCATCACTCTCTCGTTACCATCACCATCTATCATCCTCACTGCTACTGCTGCTGGCCTGCATCACTCTCTCGTCGTCGTCACCATCATCATCATCATCTTCCACATCTCTTCCCTGTGCTCCCTCATTCTCACGTTCATTCCCTGTTACCAAATAAAGGAGTATATCTCTGTCTGTTCATGGGTCATGATCAGTCATCAATCATCATCTCTACACTCCTGACATGCATCATCACCATCATCATCATCACCATCATCACCATCCTCTTCTCCCTCCCTCCCTCCTCCTCCCCTCTGGCCTCCCTCCCCACGCCTCTGCTCACGGCTGCTTTCCTGCGTTCTGGCCGCGCTCATGGCGACGGAAGTGGAGTGTGCTCGATCGGTGTCTTTGTGCGACGCGGCCCGCCTCCATGGAGACCCGCGACTCAGAGAGGCAAAAATGCCCTCGGCACTCCTCCCGAGGCCTCCCTCCACCGCGCCCTGTCCGACTCGGTGCCCTTTGTGCCTCCCACCGCAGCCCGCCTCCTCCTCCTCCTCCCCGCCCCTCCTGCTACTTGTCCCTCGGCTCTCCGCTCTGTGGTTCACTCGCCTGGACGCGAACGTCAACACGCACGCCAGCCCCATCAGCACTCACACTAGCCCTGTCTATACGCAGCACTAGCTCTGACACTTGCTCTAACATCAGCACTGACACTTGCTCTAACATCAGCACTGACACTAGCCCCGTCTATACGCATCACTAGCTCTGACACTTGCTCTAACATCAGCACTGACACTTGCTCTAACATCAGCACTGACACTAGCCCCGTCTATACGCAGCACTAGCTCTGACACTTGCTCTAACATCAGCACTGACACTTGCTCTAACATCAGCACTGACACTAGCCCCGTCTATACGCATCACTAGCTCTGACACTTGCTCTAACATCAGCACTTACACTAGCCCCGTCTATACGCAGCACTAGCTCTGACACTTGCTCTAACATCAGCACTGACACTTGCTCTAACATCAGCACTGACACTAGCCCCGTCTATACGCATCACTAGCTCTGACACTTGCTCTAACATCAGCACTTACACTAGCCCCGTCTATACGCATCACTAGCTCTGACACTTGCTCTAACATCAGCACTTACACTAGCCCCGTCTATACGCATCACTAGCTCTGACACTTGCTCTAACATCAGCACTGACACTAGCCCTGTCTATACGCAGCACTAGCTCTGACACTTGCTCTAACATCAGCACTGACACTAGCGCTGTCTATACGCAGCACTGGCTCTGACACTTGCTCTAACATCAGCACTGACACGAGCCCTGTCTATACGCAGCACTAGCTCTGACACTTGCTCTAACATCAGCACTGACACTAGCGCTGTCTATACGCAGCACTGGCTCTGACACTTGCTCTAACATCAGCACTGACACTAGCCCCGTCTATACGCAGCACTGGCTCTGACACTTGCTCTAACATCAGCACTGACACTAGCCCCGTCTATACGCAGCACTAGCTCTGACACTTGCTCTAACATCAGCACTGACACTAGCGCTGTCTATACGCAGCACTGGCTCTGACACTTGCTCTAACATCAGCACTGACACTAGCGCTGTCTATACGCAGCACTGGCTCTGACACTTGCTCTAACATCAGCACTGACACTAGCCCTGTCTATACGCAGCACTAGCTCTGACACTTGCTCTAACATCAGCACTGACACTAGCCCCGTCTATACGCAGCACTAGCTCTGACACTTGCTCTAACATCAGCACTGACACTTGCTCTAACATCAGCACTGACACTAGCCCCGTCTATACGCATCACTAGCTCTGACACTTGCTCTAACATCAGCACTTACACTAGCCCCGTCTATACGCATCACTAGCTCTGACACTTGCTCTAACATCAGCACTTACACTAGCCCCGTCTATACGCACCACTAGCTCTGACACTTGCTCTAACATCAGCACTGACACTAGCCCTGTCTATACGCAGCACTAGCTCTGACACTTGCTCTAACATCAGCACTGACACTAGCGCTGTCTATACGCAGCACTGGCTCTGACACTTGCTCTAACATCAGCACTGACACGAGCCCTGTCTATACGCAGCACTAGCTCTGACACTTGCTCTAACATCAGCACTGACACTAGCGCTGTCTATACGCAGCACTGGCTCTGACACTTGCTCTAACATCAGCACTGACACTAGCCCCGTCTATACGCAGCACTGGCTCTGACACTTGCTCTAACATCAGCACTGACACTAGCCCTGTCTATACGCAGCACTAGCTCTGACACTTGCTCTAACATCAGCACTGACACTAGCGCTGTCTATACGCAGCACTGGCTCTGACACTTGCTCTAACATCAGCACTGACACTAGCGCTGTCTATACGCAGCACTGGCTCTGACACTTGCTCTAACATCAGCACTGACACTAGCCCTGTCTATACGCAGCACTAGCTCTGACACTTGCTCTAACATCAGCACTGACACGAGCCCCGTCTATACGCAACACTAGCTCTGACACTTGCTCTAACATCAGCACTGACACTAGCCCCGTCTATACGCAGCACTGGCTCTGACACTTGCTCTAACATCAGCACTGACACGAGCCCCGTCTATACGCAGCACTAGCTCTGACACTTGCTCTAACATCAGCACTGACACTTGCTCTAACATCAGCACTTACACTAGCCCCGTCTATACGCAGCATTGGCTCTGACACTTGCTCTAACATCAGCACTGACACTTGCTCTAACATCAGCACTGACACTAGCCCCGTCTATACGCAGCACTAGCTCTGACACTTGCTCTAACATCAGCACTGACACTTGCTCTAACATCAGCACTGACACTAGCGCTGTCTATACGCAGCACTGGCTCTGACACTTGCTCTAACATCAGCACTGACACTAGCGCTGTCTATACGCAGCACTAGCTCTGACACTTGCTCTAACATCAGCACTGACACGAGCCCTGACAATCCATAGCACGAGCACTGGTACTAGCACCAACAATTCATAGCACTAGCATTGACAATTCGTAGTCCCAGCAACAATCCGAACACCAATGCTAAGATGGCACAAGCGGTTATATTAAAGCCCAATCACTCGCAATGACGCCAGCGTCAGTATTCGCGCTAACCATTGCAATATTCCGAACTTTAATCCTAAAACTAGCCATAGCGCTAGCCATTGCAATATATCTAACTTTAACCCTAAAACTAGCCATAGCGCTAACCATTGCACCATACCTCACATCAACCCTAAAACTAGCCATTGCACTATACCTAACTTTAACCCTAAAACTAGCCATAGCGCTAACCATTGCACTAGACCTCACATCAACCCTGAAACTAGCCATTGCACTATACCTAACTTTAACCCTAAAACGAGTCATAGCGCTAAATTGGCGACCTGAGTGGAATTCCCAGCCAGGTTTCACATCAGTGGCGATCGGTATCTGAACCTCGCCAGTAAACATGGACCGTTAAGGCAACGTGGCCCAACGTTTCGTGTTTACTGGGTCTGTCACCGTCAATAACTTTTGCGGAAAGAATGCCTCCTCGTCTGACTTCGGTTTATGAGAGCTTGAATGACTGCATCGATTTCCACTGCATCACGTGCCGTTTTCACGTGGCATCTACAGAGGCCAACCGTGCAGTGGTGGTGGCTATGCACGTTGCTGCCTGCTACAATACAGCAGTGTGGAGGCTGCAGCGAAGGTAGGTGGATCACAAACTGATGGCGTAAATCTCCCTTCCCCGTGGACGGCGAGGAGGAGGAGGTAGTGTCATACCCTGGCTTGCTATAAGCAGAAGTCGGTACAGGAAAGTCCGGACTAATATCATCCATTGCTTGCGTGTACCGCTGTATGGTGAGCGTCTTCCGTGCTGTACGTAGCCAACAAACTGAATACAAGAAGCAGTTCTAAAGAGTTGGGATAGAGCTTTGCCCCACTTACACGCGTGAGTTTTCTCCGGGCACCCAAGTTTCCATCCACGTGTTGATTGTCTGAAAGCATCCGGATATATAGAGGACTGCAGAGCTTGGCTCATTGTTAGGAGCACCGCTCAACGCCTAGCTGCTGAATTTGTATGCAATAATATGCGTCCGTATGTTTATGTGTTCCCGTATGCGTTTACAGGGTGCTTCAAAAAAACTGTCAACACTTATATGAGACTGTCGTTTTTAATGGCAAAAGAACGGATAATAAATAATACACTGTAACATGATAACAAATGTCGAATGTTAATAGCTTCAACAAGTCAGAGTTTCCACTTGTTCGCCATCGTTGTCAACGCGTGGCCTGGAATCTTCTCCAGGTGGTCTCCAGAGCTCGGAGGCGGCACATTTCTTGTGGTTATTGTTGCAAATTCTCAGAAGTGTCAACATTTTTTGGAAGCACCCTGTATCTCTGTACGCCTTCATGAGTTGTTTTTGTATGAATGTCTGTGTCTGTAAACCCATACGTCTATGTTAGCCTGTACGAAATGCCCGTGCCTGTAAGTCCACGTTTGTGTATATATATCTGTGCGTGTCTGAGTATGTTAAAGCTCTCGATGTGTGAGTCTGTGTGTCCCCCAAGTCTTTTAATCTGCGAGTCTCTATGTATACGCGCGTGTGCGTGTGTGTGTATGTATGGGAGGCTCAGCTCACTCACTCTCACATCACTCCCCCCCCTTCCTCCCGTGCGGGGCTGTTTGATTACATACGCGGCTTGCGCGCGCGAGTCTCTATGCTATTGTAATGGTTTTCCAGCGGGCAATTCAGTCCATTGTGCTACTCAATTGGGAAGCAAACATAAAGACAAGATTTTTGTGCGCACTGCCGCAAGTACCATGGTTATTTGCGGGACCCCCCCCCCCACACCACCACTCTCTCTCCTCCCCTCTCCTCCTCCCCTCTCCCCCCACTCTCTCCTGCTCCTCTGTCCTCTCCTCTGCTCTCTCTCTCCCCGCTCTCCTTTTTCACCGTCTCTCTTCCCCCAATTCATCCCCCCCCCCCAGCTCTCTCCTTCCCACTGCGGCCGCTCGCGAGCTCCCCCCCCACCACCTCCATCGCCTTTGACGTTTTGACCTGAAAAGAGAAGAGAGATGAGAGAGCGAGGGAGAGGAAACAAGAGAGGGAGAGAGTGTGGGGAGAGAGAGGGAGAGGGAGGGAGGAAGAGAGAGAGTGTGTGGGGAGGGAGGGAGGGAGGGAGGGAGAGCTGGCGACTCAAAGGTTTCGCGACTCGAGAAACAGTGGCGGTGTTTATGCGGCGCTGCTCAGGCGTACGGAGTTGACTGCCTCTAAAAAAAAATCATCGAAAACACTCCGGGGAGGAGCTGGGTGGGGTGGGTGGGGTGGGTGGGGTGGGGGAGAGACCGCTGGAGTGTTTAATTGCTTAATTGATCAACTCTGCTGTTCAATAAAGTTTGCACGACAGCCGCAGCGATGTGACCGATGGCGAACGCTGCGATCGCTGTGATTGCTCGGCCAACGCGAGTTTGGTGGTCACAATCGCAAATTTAAAATAAATTAATTCCAGCCATTCTCTGTCCACTGCTGGATCAAGCCCCCCTCCCCTCCACACCAAGTCGGTCATGTGGTTTCGTCCCCCCACACCTCCTATGACTAACGACACACACTTAACCAGTCTGGTGAAGTATGATCACCCCCCCCCCCCCCCCCCCACCTCCTATGACTGACGACACACACTTAACCAGTCTGGTGAAGTATGGTCACCCCCCCCACACCTCCTATGACTAACGACACACACTTAACCAGTCTGGTGAAGTATGATCACCCCCCCCCACCCCACCTCCTATGACTGACGACACACACTTAACCAGTCTGATGAAGTATGATCACCCACCCCCCACACCTCCTATGACTAACGACACACACTAAACCAGTCTGGTGAAGTATGATCACCCCCCCCACACCCCACCTCCTATGACTGACAACACACACTTAACCATATTCTTAGGTTTTTTTTCGGTAAAGTCACGTAGGTAAAAAATTAAAATGAATACACACTTAACCAGTCTGGTGAAGTATGATCACCCCCCCACCCCACCTCCTATGACTGACGACACACACTTAACCAGTCTGATGAAGTATGATCACCCACCCCCCCACACCTCCTATGACTAACGACACACACTTAACCAGTCTGGTGAAGTATGATCACCCCCCCCCCCCACCTCCTATGACTAACGACACACACTTAACCAGTCTGGTGAAGTATGATCACCCCCCCCCACCCCACCTCCTATGACTAACGCAGCGTGTCGGTTAAGCCTTCATCCAGCAGTGGATTATGTGTGGCCACGGCACAGAAGGAGTGGGTTTTGTTCATGGCCTTTTTGTTTCGTTTTTGAGGTTTTTTTTTGTTTGTCTCGCTGCGCTCTCTCTCGCTCTCTCGCTCTCTCTCTCGCTCTCTCGCCCTCTTTTTTTTCTCTCTCGCGACGCAGTTGCCACGGCAACTTGTCGCATCCTCAAGAATTCCCCTTTCGATTCGACCACCTAAGAGACCCGCAGCCACCGTGGTGCAAACCCTCGCTCCGCGCGTCGCGTTGGCCGGGAGACGGAACCAACGGCACGTCCAGGGCAGCAGCAGCGCTACGATATCACTCCACGCCGTCTCTCTCTTCCTTTCTTTACGATCAGTAAAAACAAGAAGATGCTCGGTGTAGTCGGCACTTTGCTTAGTTCATCATTTCGTAATTTTTTTTAATTTACTTTATGTACCCCCCCCCCACTCGCTCACTCTCTCGCTCACTCTCTCTCGTTCTGCACGCTTTCCTCTCTCCTCCTCTCTCCTCGTCTCTTCCCATCGTCGCTTCACTCCTCTGTCCCTCCCCTCTCTATTCACTCTCATTCGCTCTCCTCTCTCTTCTCTATACGGCACCCTCGTGGTGTTCACCTTCTGAAGCGCTCGCTCGTCACCGTGGCGTGCGCGATGACCACCACCACCACCACGTGACTTTTCTTTCGTGGTACTTGTAGCGCCACAGCGCGCGGATTTGTAGCGTTCATTTTCATTTGTTTGCTGGTGACTTCGTGTATTTCGAATCGAAATCGCCTCCAGTGCTGTTGCTGCTGGCGGCAATAAAAGTTGTTTAAAAGTCAAAAGTCTTCTCCATTCTCTCTCTTAGTTCCTCATTTCTTCACGTTTACACCATTGGAACCTCATTTGCCAGTAACAAAATATGATCATTGGTTTTTTTACCCTTTTATCTGGCGAAAAAAAAGTGTCAAGTTTTGTTGCCAGATAAAAGGGTACAAAAACAATTATCATATTCTTCACGTTTATTTATTCTCTCTTTTCTCTCCCTTCTCTATATTTCCCCTCTCCCTTCCCTCCTCTCCCTTCTCTCTCCCCTCTCTCTCCCTTCTCCATCCTCTCGTCTCTACTTTTCCACTTCTCTTCTCGTCGTACCACTTGCTCTCAACCCTGCACTCGCTCCTGCACCCTTATCCGCCTCCCATCACTTTCACCACCACCTTCCAAGCGATGCACGTCCCATCGGATTCCCTCTGTTTAAGTCTGACGAAGGAGCATGGCCTGAACCGTTGAATTTGCCCAGTGTTCTTGGTTTGCTTTTTGTTGACGATGGAAATGTGTGCATGGTGGCTGCGTGCCAGTGGGTTTAGAGAATCGCGTGAAGTTGATGGTCGTGCTGAGATGATTGATGGCGGTGATGATGAAGCATGATTTTTACACTCATTTGAAATATTATGATGATCATGATTATGTATATAACGTAGGATTGCTGCTGCAATAATGTTTTTTTTTCATGAAAATTAAGATAACGGAGTTTTCACGATGATAACAAACGGTGTTGATCATGCAACTGCTGCTCAAATTGTTGCTCCTGATCATGATTCTGCTGCTGCTCATGATGATACTGCTGCTGCTGATGATGATGATACTGCTGCTGATGATACTGCTGCTGCTGCTGATGATGATGGTGATACTGCTGCTGCTGATCATGATGATGCTGCTGATGATGATAATCCTGCTGCTGGTGCTGCTGATGGTGATACTGCTGCTGATGATGCTGCTGCTGATTATGATGATGAATCTGCTGCTGATAATACTGCTGCTGCTGATGATACTGCTGATGATGATACTGCTGCTGCTGATGAGGATACTACTGCTGCTGCTGCTGATACTGCTGCTCCTGCTGCTGATGATGATACTGCTGCTCCTGCTGCTGATGATACTACTGCTCCTGCTGCTGATGATGATACTGCTGCTGCTGCTGATGATGATGCTGCGTGCTGCTGATTGTGATGATGAATCTGCTGCTGATGATACTGCTGCTGCTGATACTGCTGCTGCTGCTGATGATACTGCTGCTCCTGCTGCTGCTTATGATGATGAAACGTCTCCCGCGCTAGTAGAACCGAAGAGGAAGGATTCGGGACCGAATCTCGGTTTATTCTCGGGTATCAGAAGATGCCTCCGGTGACGCAGGGAGCTGAGTAATGCATGTTGCGTGTATGTTAAACTTCTTTCGCACCGTACGTAGCCAATCGTGCTAATTGGAGGTGCAGGGGAAGGACAACAAACTAAACCCAAACGCAGTTTCAAAAAATGAGTTTGTAAATCTAGATGATGATTTAAAAGTGCGCACAACTCCAGTGGCTTCCTAATATCGGAAGGAAGAGCGTTCCAGACGGCCGCAGAAGCGCATCCAAAAGCGCGCGACGGAGAACAGCAGGCGTCTCGTGGCTTAGAGATCGTCGCTGAGAGGTGCGGGAGAGGTGCGGGAGAGGTGTGGGGAGAGGTGTGGGAGAGGTGCGGGAGAGGTGCGGGAGAGGTGGGGAGAGGGGTGGGGAGAGGTGTGGAAAGAGGTGCGGGGAGAGGTGTGGGAGAGGTGCGGGGAGAGGTGTGGGGAGAGGTGTGGGGAGAGGTGCGGGAGAGGTGTGGGGAGAGGTGCGGGAGAGGTGGGGAGAGGTGTGGGGAGAGGTGTGGGAGAGGTGCGGGGAGAGGTGTGGGAGAGGTGCGGGAGAGGTGGGGAGAGGGGTGGGGAGAGGTGTGGGGAGAGGTGCGGGGAGAGGTGTGGGAGAGGTGCTGGGGAGAGGTGTGGGGAGAGGTGTGGGGAGAGGTGCGGGAGAGGTGTGGGGAGAGGTGGGGAGAGGTGCGGGGAGAGGTGTGGGGAGAAGTGCGGGGAGAGGTGTGGGAGAGGTGCGGGGAGAGGTGTGGGGAGAGGTGTGGGGAGAGGTGCGGGAGAGGTGTGGGGAGAGGTGGGGAGAGGTGCGGGGAGAGGTGTGGGGAGAGGTGCGGGAGAGGTGTGGGAGAGGTGCGGGGAGAGGTGCGGGAGAGGTGTGGGGAGAGGTGCGGGAGAGGTGCGGGAGAGGTGCGGGAGAGGTGTGGGGAGAGGGGCGGGAGAGGTGCGTGAGAGGTGCGGGAGAGGTGTGGGGAGAGGTGCGGGAGAGGTGTGGGGAGAGGGGCGGGAGAGGTGTGGGAGAGGTGTGGGGAGAGGTGTGGGGAGAGGTGTGGGGAGAGGTGTGGGGAGAGGTGTGAGGAGAGGTGTGGGGAGAGGTGTGGGGAGAGGTGTGGGGAGAGGTGTGGGGAGAGGTGTGGGGAGAGGTGTGGGGAGAGGTGTGGGGAGAGGTGTGGGGAGAGGTGTGGGGAGAGGTGTGGGGAGAGGTGTGGGGAGAGGTGTGGGAGAGGTGTGGGGAGAGGTGTGGGGAGAGGTGTGGGGAGAGGTGTGAGGAGAGGTGTGGGGAGAGGTGTGGGGAGAGGTGTGGGGAGAGGTGTGGGGAGAGGTGTGGGGAGAGGTGTGGGGAGAGGTGTGGGGAGAGGTGTGGGAGAGGTGCGGGAGAGGTGCGGGAGAGGTGCGGGAGAGGTGCGGGAGAGGTGCGGGAGAGGTGCGGGAGAGGTGCGGGAGAGGTGCGGGAGAGGTGCGGGAGAAGTGTGGGGAGAGGTGTGGGGAGATGTGTGGGGAGGGAGTCGCAATGCTCGAGGGAGCGGTCGGGGCCAAGTGGTGGCAGAGGTGAGATGAGATTCGGCAGTGATTGGCAGTAGTGGCAGTGGTCAATCACGACAAATGATAATTCCGATCCTGGCCTCTTGGAGTTGCGACCTGATTTAAACAGAATCTACTTGAACTTGGGTGGTCGTGCCACTTTGGATTGTTGTTGGCTGCAGTGTTGGTGGTAGTGGTTGGTGGTGGTGGTGGTCGTAAAGGCGGTATGGGTGCTGTTTGTGCTGACGGTGCTACCGAGTTTGTGACGTCGCAAAACGCAGGAATGATTGTGCCCGGTTTATGCTGAGTGTGCGTGGCGTATGATGACGATTCTGATGGTGATTATAATGCAGACATCTAGTTTATGATGCTGTTGTGCAGCACATGGTGTCTAGTTTTTGATGATAAATAACGAACATGTATGTTCGTCACGTTGATGACGATCGTTATCATCATAATTCTCATACTGCAACGACTTTATGCTACATCACGCACGGTTATCGTGCGCGTCATATCTAGCGGTCCTTGACACGTTCCGTCAACATCACACTGCCAAATCGCACCCCCCCACCCCCACCACCCTAACCCCTACCCCCCACCACCACGACCAGCAGCCACCCACCCAACCCTCCCGCACCCCCCTACCCACGGCAAACTTTGTGCGCGCGCGCGCGTGCCGTGATCACCAGGGGGGTGGTGGGGGGGAGGGCAGCGGGGGGGGGGGGGGTCGCGTGCCCGCGCGAGCGCGCGACACCGCAGAGAAATCAACTCGGGTCGCGCGCACGCACGCGCGTTGTGTTCACTTGCGCGCGGAGCTCGACTTGCCCTGCTCGCTCCGTCTCCTTCGCCGCCGTCCTCCTCGCTCTTCCTAATCGATTTAGAATTACCTATCCTTACCCCACCACCCATCCTCCTCCCGATTGTTTTGCTTATTAGTTACGACGTCGTTGCGAGTGTTTAAAGTCCGCAGAGCGATGACGGAGCCGCGTTTAGTGCCTTCGCGCATTTAGGAGAGATGTCCCTTGCGAGAAGTTCGCAATGCAACGACACTCGTCTCGGCTCGCTGAGAGCACCGGCGCAGCCTGCGTGAGACGAACGGCGAGATAGGTGGTGGGGGGGGTGGGTGGGGGAGGGGGGGGCACAGCGAGCACAGCGATAAATCACGCGTCGCGTTTCGCGATCCAGCCGCGGCGGCCACCCACGACCCGCTCACTCCGGCGGTCACCGCGCGCCTTCGTGACTCCTCCAAACTCTCAATCGGAACGGGAACTTCAACATCCACTGCCTCTGTCCGTCGACGAGAGCGCTTTGCTCTTGGCCGGGGGAGTGGGGGGGGGGCCGCCACGAGCCACCCGCGGTTCCAGCAGGCCGAGCCATGGCACTTCAGTGCGGCGGAGACAGCGACGTGAAGACGCTTCTGAACTTCGTGAATCTCGCCTCGAGCGACATCAAGGCTGCGCTTGACAAGTCGACGCCGTGCAAGCGATCCGTGGATCACCGCAAGTACCTACAGAAGCAGCTCAAGCGCTTCTCGCAGAAGCGCGCGATCTACGGAGCGTCGGGCTCCGGATCTGGAGCGACCTCCGCGGGGGGCACCATCTCGTCATCCTCCTCTTCGTCGTCGTCTTCTTCGTCTTCGTCGTCGTCGTCGTCCTTTGCCTCGGGCGCAGTCTCCGGGCGGCATCCGACGCCGTGCGGAGGTGACCCTCGCTCCGCCTCGCTCCCCGCCTGCTCGGCGCTCTCATCGTCGGCAGAGAGCAGCGACGGGGAGTCGAACGCGTTCGCTCTCATCCCGAGGCCCTTCCCCGGCGCGTCCGCTGCCTGCGCCAGGCAACCGCCTCGCTTCTCGGCCGAGGAGGATGAAGACCACGAAGACGACGACGACGAAGACGACGAGGAAGAGATGACGAGGAGGAGGGGGAGGAGGGCAACCGCAACGGCGGCGGATCGTGGGGACCAGAGGATGTCTTTGTCGGCACCGCTAGTTGCTCGCTCGAGGCCTCCCATCTCCCACCACGACCCCTCGCGCAGAGCCACGGGGGCCGCGCCCGTGGCGTTCCGCGCCCTCGGCGCCGCGCAGCAACAGCAGCAGCAACAACAGCAGCAGCAACAGCAGCAGCAGCAGAACGTGCCGCTCAGGAAGCGACAGCTGCCCGCGTCCTTCTGGAAGGAGCCGGAGCCGGCCGAGAAGAGACCTCGCGGCGAGAGAGGAAGCGCCCTCGGCGCGTCGCTCGTCGCGCCGGGTGACCACCGAATCCGGGCGATGATGCGCGACGCGACGCGACAGTTCGCGACGCGCGCTGGAGTCGGACAACAACAACACCACCACCAACAACAACCACTACCTCCCCCGCTACCACCACTGCCACCGCTGCCGCCACAGCAACGACAGTCGCCGCAGCAGCAGCAGCAGCTGCTCCTCCTCCAGGGAATGGAACCGCTCGTGCAGATGTCGAAGGGCCACCTGAGCTTCCTGCAGGAGCCGCCGTCTTGCGCGGACGCCGCCGCAGCCGCCGTAGCGGCAGCAGCAGCAGCGTGCGCCGCGCACCCCCCGACTCGGCCGTACTGCGGTGCCGCCGCGTACGCGGGAGACGCGAGCGGCGCCTCCCCCTGCGCCTCGTGCTACGCGGCCGCCGCTTCCTACTACCCAGCTCCAGCGCGGTACCTCGGCTCCCTGCCCGCACCGCAGCTCGGCCACGTCGGGCACATCGGCCCCGCTTCGCCAACCGCGGCAGCGGCGGCGGCGGCGTCGCGACTGATGTCCGCCTACGACTTCTGGACGCGGTTCGAGGCGCGCACCCTGCAGGGCACGACCGAGCGGGGAATCGAACCTATGCTGCTGCACGGGGAAGGGATGGCCGGGCTGAAGGCGGCGGGGCTTTTGCAAGCGACCCCCGTGAAGCCCATCGTGTGGAAGCCGATTCCGACGAAACCCGCGCTGCCGTTCCCGTCGTCATATGCGCTCGTGGCTCGCCTCGACCCGAATGCGTACACGGCGTGAGCAGGAACTATCAAACAACAACAACAACAATAACGGTGCCCAGTCCTTAAGGCGCTATTGGGGTGACTACGTGCACTTTGAGGTCACGCGAATTGTCGAAGGCTCGGCGGCAAGAGGTCACATGAGGTCACGGCACAAGCCCTGTTCTAATGGGCACACACACACGTGGACACACACACGTGGACACACACACACACACTGCGGTGACGCTTTAGAACAGATTACGTGCAGCCAGCACCGACACGCACCTGTGACGCTTCTTTAGCAGCACGATGCTGTAATCCGTGACTGATTTATTTCGGGATGAGCACGTGGCGGATCTGCTCCACGGGGAGGATGCTTCTCAAGCACGTGTCGCGGCTGCGCCCACGTTGCGTCTATTGGAGATACCCCCCCCCCCCCTCCCATCGTACCCACAGCACTCTCTCTCTCTGAGAATGGCACTTTCCAAACCGTCGGTCTTCTCGTCACTCACGTGTAGAGGACACCGTTTATTGCGCAAGAGGACGATTATTGTTATTGTTTGGCACATCCGATGATTTTTGGGGGGGGGGGGGCTGTCCCGCGCGTTAATTTGTTCGGCCGCCGATTTCAGACACATCGCAAAAAAAAATCGTGAATGGGGCAGATTCTTCCGGAACTAAACTGAGCCCAGCACATGAAACGCAACTTCGGACATCGTGCAGAAGAACACGCGGCCACGACTAGCCCCCCCCCCCCCTCCGCCCCCCACCCCAAAAAAATACATCGGAGAAGCTTTCCAGCGGCATGCAGCCAGCAGCAGCAGCACGGGTGCGATTATCCAACGCAGACTGCAGCACCTTGCTGTCCTGAACGATGCGAAGAGGCCCCGTTTTATCCATGACATTGAGCGGATAGTGCCTCTCACGTTCAAAAGGAAGAAACACACGCAAGAGTCTGGAAGAAGAGGGGCCTTCTCGCCTACAGCAATCGGGACGTGCCCTGGCAGTCTGTTGATTGGCGTGACTCAGCTGATGAGCTCCTGTGAGAGCGAAGCGCGGTCGTGTCTACCGCAAGTGCCCAGAGGTGTCGTTATCGAAGCGCTGGTGTCGCTGACATTTGCGCGGGGTGATGTATCAGAGAGTAGAGACTAACACGTTTAAATATACATATATAATTTTGTAACCGAGAGAAAAGCGAAAGTTTGGTAATTTATATGTACATAGAGTGTCGTAGCAACACCGTCAGCAGAATCGATAGTTTCGTTATCTTCAAGTCATCGTCAGTAGCAGCTACATCAACGGCAGCATCATCAACATTTATCAACACCGTTGCTAGCAGTATCATCATTAGCAGCAGCATGTCATCATCAACAACGTAGTCGTATAAGCATCATCAAAACATCGTAATCATCACTTTGCTTCTCATGCGCAACTTACTACCCAGGTCCTTAATGCGTGACCTCCACACACATATGGAAGGGCTGCTTTGTGTAAGATGCTGATTGCATCATACGCAATCAGCATTGTTGCAAGATGCAAGACATGGGCCATGTTAGTGACGCTAGCTATTGGTTAACGTGCGCTTCCAAGTGTTAGACAATTCAAGGGTTGCACTATAACCATACAATGGACACAACCCGTTGCACCACAATTGCATATCGCTTGACTTCTGTTCATCATCAGCCATGGTGTATTCACTGCTGGATGAAGGCCTCCCCACGTACCCGTCGCCTTATCACGTTGGACCTTCGATGACCGAATCCGTCTCGCTCCCGCGCCACGAGCTGATCTCATTCTTCCACCTCGACGGGGTTTGCTTCTTCCTTTGTGCTGCCACCCTTCCGTCACCAGTCTCGACCCGAGGCCGTCGTCTCTGCTTGCCATGCTGCGTCCTGCCCAAGACCATTTTGCTTGTTTTTTTTAGAGCAGTCAAATGTGATGTCTCTATAAGGCTGCTTTCCTCTCTCCATGTCTCGTTGTCGTTCTCAGCGTGCAATCTCTTCGTGCTTCTTTGCGCACTTTTCAGCTTTTGGTTCACCTCTTTATAATACAGGTCGGTTTTTTTTTAGGGGGGGGGGGGGGAGTTAGATCGCGTAAATATGTGTCGCTAAACTCGCCACCCACGCGACACGGCTAATTAGCAAGGTTTGTCACGTACACAGAACATGCCAATTCGTTACTCTCCAACACACCGGTGTGCTGTACCAGTAACGAATTGGCCACCACATCTACGCCTCTATATAAGGAACGAAACAGGTGGACTGTTCCACAAGTCTGGCTGTCGCCTGATGAAGCTAGTTGTAATTACTGGCGAAACGTCGTACTCAGATTGTAAATGTTGTGGCTTGCCTCTCCAACACACTGGTTAGTGCTGTACTAGTACACTACACTATACACTACACACTAGTGCTGTACTAGTATACTACACTATACACTACATTATACACTACTGCTGTACTAGTATACTACACTATACACTACATTATACACTACTATACACTAGTGCTGTACTAGTATACTCACTATACACTACACTATACACCACTACTATACACTACACACTAGTGCTGTACTAGTGACGAATTGCCACGTTCTGTTTACGTGACAACCTCTTACTAGTTGGCTGTGTCGGGTGGTGGCGGATTTAACGACACATTTATACATTTACGCGATCTAACCCAAAAAAAAAACTGTATTATGGATATTGATCGCGAAAGCCTGCCACGTGTTAAACTGTTTCCCCTATCTTCGGCTGCGTCCGCGTTTCCGATGCACGTGTCGTAGCCCGCGACGCACCGATTTCAATATTTCTTCTTTCAGCCTTCAAACGAGTCACCAACAAGGAGTGCAATCTATTTCGTAGAGCGCCGATTTCCCACCTTGACCACGTCCTCGTGGCAGATCCCATTCACCTCGCCCTGTCTTGCCAAATCGTCAGGTACTGGCTTGGAGATGTTTAGAATCGAACGCCTTTGGCTGTGCATCTATCTCCAGTACTCGACTCACTGGCGCGTTCCAGCTAAATTATTGGCTCAATATCAGCTCTGTATGTGTGGGAACTCTCGCTCTCTCTCTCTCTTCTCTCTCATCTCTCTCCCCTGTCCTTCTCACCTCGCTGCTGCCCACAATGTGCCCACGTTATGTCTCTCCGTCTCGTCTCCAGTTCGTGAAGGGTTTGAGTCCTTCAGACGTCGCGTCCTTACCCCGGCGCTTCCTCCTCACATACCCCCCCACACCCTCCTCCTCCTGTGATGAAGGAACCCCCTAAACCTCCCACCCTCCCCCCCCTATCCGTGATCGACGGGCAACGAAGAGGCCTTCATCCAGCAGTGGATTGACAGACTGGCTGTGATTTTAGAATGTATTTTTTTTAAAAAGTCCGGAGAAAACTCCAACTAAGACTAAATTGGGCTGGACGAGGTTTTTGTTTGTGTGGCCACGTGTTGTGTAAGTGCACGCAGCGCGTGTGTCGTGTGTGTGTCGTGTGTGTGTGTGTCGTGTGTGTGTGTAGTGTGTGTGTGTCGTGTGTGTCGTGTGTGTGTGTCATGTGTGTTCTACAGGGCGATCCGTTTACAGATACCCCACTCAAACAAGTTTGGAGGAACGTAATCAGGAAAGGACGATTTTACTTGCAAGCCTCTGGCACGCGTCACCAACCAATCTCAAAACGTACACCTGGTCGACGTTTTGTGTCGTTTAAACCCTCGACAAGACACGAAGGGCCATCAACCTCACAGAGTCCTATCGACACATTGGGAAGGAAGTGATGGCGGGTCGTGAGAAACCGGCGAGGTATCTATAAACGGATCACCCTTTTCGTTGTGCATATTCATTGTTAATGTTATACGATCGAACGTGATGGTTAAATGTCGATCTAAAATATGTATATATTATTTTTTCAAGCGATTCAGGCACAAAACGTTGTTTTTTATATATATAATACAATAATGTAAAGCCTTAATAATTGTATTGTTAATGTTAACATACATGTGCGTGGAGGGGATGATTTATTGCTCAGATCCCCACTCCTTACTAAGTATGTGCGTGTGTATACACTGCTAGAGAATAGATGTAACTGCACTTACACGTCACAATATGAGCACAATATTTATGAACGCTTCGTGAACGGCATTTCCCGTGGGTTGTACACGTGCTTTGACTGGCTAAAGTAACACACACCACACACACACACCACACACATCACATACACACCACACAGACACCACACACACACACACCACACACACACCGCACACACACTATACATACACACCACACACACCACACCACAGACACCACACACATACACACCACACCAACCACACACACTGCACACACATACACCACACACACCACACACACACCACACACACACACCACACACTACACACACACGTTCAGGAGAATCGCCTGGATATCATTCAGGCCGTCGTGGGACAGAATCAGAGTCCACGTGGACTCACCAAAAGCATTTCATTGACACTGCCTGATCATCGCCGGGGGTCATTAGCCACACAGGTAAAAGCGCATCCCTCTCCCAAATCGTCTCGCTCACGCCACTTGCTGTCTGAAGTGACATCCACGAGAAGGGAGCTTCGAAGGGGAGTTCCCCCAATGAGGGTATTTGGCCTACTCTTCTTCTGATTGAACGTTGTCCGGACGTCTCGGAAGAGAGATGGGAGTACCCACGCTTTACCCGCCACCGCACGTGACCTGCCGCTCGACCGATCTGTGCGATGTACCCTTTTAGACTGCTGGGTTGGTCGCAGTGGCGGTGGACTGGGGAAGGAATCGAGACATTTGCCAATTATTTGAACTGCCGCGCACCTGGAGACTGAACCCGTGACCTCTCAAACGTGCGAACCATGGCACCGCGTAAGCATCGAGGCCCGAACATTTGAGAAACAAGTCTGGCCGAATTGCGTAAAATGTTGTCACTCCACTGCCTGAATTTCTAAATAGTTTATTTCGAGTGCAAGGGATGCATGTGCAGTGTTTGTGTTGGCGTAGTTCATCGTCATTAAACCGTTCGCGTCTCACGGTGTGAGGATTGTGTCGGAGGCAGAGGAACTTCTCAGGGACAAGGGAGACCCCCGGGGGGGTGGGGTGGGGTGGGTGATGTGACACAGCCGGATTGTACTGCGGGAAGGAATGTTGGGTGGCATTTGTGTCTAAAAAAAAAATACCAATTTCGTTTTTTTATATATATGAACAATAAAAAAATGTTTCTTTACAAATTTCACAGCCGTGTTGGTCCTTTGTGAACGAAAATAAAAAAAATTACTATCTCTAAATAAAATATTAAAAATAAAACATAATAAAATAATTCTCACGACGTTTCGGCCACAATGCAAGCAGCCGTCCTCAGGTGAAAAACAGGGCTATCGGAAAGACAGCGTCTGAAACAGACAGACCTGTTCTTCACCTGAGGACGGCTGCTTGCGTTGTGGCCGAAACGTCGTGAGATTTTATTATTTCCCTTCTACGTGACTTTACCGAAAGAACCAAGAAGATGAATCCCTGCAGTCACGAAAGCTTTAAATCGAAATTTATTTCTAAATAAAAGTAGTGCCGCTGCATTTTGGATTTCGCGGGCAGTGCTGCTCTACCCCACCGCGTGTCGCGGCCGTCACGAGGTTCGACGGTTTTCGCCGCTCCGCGTGCTGCCAGATCATTCTCTTTAACACGTGGCTGGCTTTCGCGACCAATATCATCCATGAGGTTTTTTTTGGGTTAGATCGCGTAAAAATGTGTCGTTAAATAAACCCACCACAACCAACTAGTAAGGGTTGTCACAAACATCATTTGCCAAATCCCCCCCCCCCCCCACTTTGCGCAAGAGCGCAGAAGCGTGGTCACCACATCTACGCGTCTATATAAGGAACAAAACAGGCGGACTTCTCCACAAATCTGGCTGTCACCTGATGAAGCTGGTTGTAATTACTGGCGAAACGTCGTACTCAGATTGTAAATGTTGTGGCTTGGCTCTCCAACACACCGGTTAGTGCTGTACTAGTACACTACACTATACACTACACAATACACTACTATGCACTAGTGCTGTACTAGTATACTACACTATACACTACACTACTATACACTACACTATACACCACACTATACACTACACTACACACTAGTGCTGTACTAGTGACGAATTGGCACGTCCTGTTAACGTGACAACCCTCACAAGTTGGCTGTGTTGGGTGGCGGCGGGTTTAACGACACATTTTTACACGATCTAACGACAGACAAATAATCCCTGGTGGGCAGTGTGGAACTGTTGCTCCTACCTTGTATAAACAACTTGGGAAATGAGACGATTGGGAAGCAGAACTCGAGAAATCGGGCAGCGCGAGGGGAGTAAGGAGAAGAAAGCGATTGACGGTGGCCTCGGCAGCCACTGGAGGCGCTGCATTCACATTCGTGAAAAAAAACTAAGTAAAAAAACTAAGTAAAAAAACTCAGTAAAAAACTAAGTAAAAAAACAACTAAGTAAAAATAAACTAAGTAAAAAAAAACTAAGTAAAATAAACAAGTAAAAAAGGAAATAAAAACACACCATCGGACATCGTCACAATGACAAAACACCCCGAGGAAGAAAAGAAAACCCGTACAAAAATTCATGTAAGAGAAAACAATTTTATTTGCTCCACATTCAACAAATGTGTACGCGCGCCAAAATAAAACAATCACCGCAAACGCCGGCTAACGGGGCGAAACCCAGCGTGAGAAATAACAATTGTGATCGTCTTACCTTCAGGCCCAATCATTTCGGTTGGGATCAAACAATGACTAGTCGCACACGCAAGCACAACTGCCTTCCATCTCGTCACATCGAAATGAAACATGTGCTTTAGCCCAGCAAACCATTATCGGTTTGCCCATCCCAACATTATCAAGCATGATTTGCTTGAACAAGCAAACACTCTGGAACTGGTGGTGTCAACTTTCTGGGACTCATCGGCCGAAGTCGGAGCTTGTTAAACAACCAGACGTGACCGACAGACGTCTGTGAATGGCGTGAGGGACGTGGTTCGACTTTTAAGGGCAATGTTTGGGAGTAAAAACGGTCACTGGAGCATAAACCATCATCACTCGAACTCCGGTCGTTATCCTCGCAGCAGCAGCAACTTTTGTGTGGCCACCGATCAAAGGCGGTGGCCACCGCATCGCGCGGCGCATTCGGACGCGCTTCTGTGGCCGTCCGGAACGCTCTCTTCCTTCCGATATTAGCAAAGCAGACTTTAGCCGTGCACTTTTAAAAATCTAGATTGAAAACTCATTTCTTTAGAACTTCCTTTTGGTGTTTTAGTTTGTCCCCAACGCCTCCCTCCCCGGACGTCCGATTAGCTACGTACGGTGCACGAAAGACGTTCAACGTTCGTACAACGCACGCGGCTCGCCGGTGGCCAGTAGAGACCGCCATCTCCCTCTAGCGACGAAAACACGGGAAACGCCTGCCGCTGTTCCTCCCAGGAACCTCCTCTTGAACGGGGGTGGACAGATTAACGAAGAGGTTTTCCCTTCGTGGGAGTGTTAACGACCGTTTGCCTATTTTCGAACGGTCCGCCACTGTTTCCCTGCACCTCCGCCAACAGGGAAACCGTGGCCAGCGTCGCATCACCGCAAAAGGGATCAATCAGCATCACGCAGCCATTTCAACTGCACTGTTCAACTTAAAAAAATTAAATTACCAGGCAAGGTCCCACTGAGCTATATATAGCTCTTTCACAGAAGCGACCTGGCAATCACAAATTATAGCTAAGCAAAGTGGCTCATCACGTGGAAATGTATAGCAGCAAAATACTCTAAACGCGTGATGTCGATTCGAAATGTGGAGGGAAAAACCGGATGACCCGGACAGAAATCCACGCGACCACGGGGAGAAATACACGCACACTTAAAGTATACAGGTGTCAGGGTCGGGATCGAACCCACGACTTCCTGTATATCAGGCGAAGTAGTTAACATCTCTCCACGGTGGCGCCCACGGGATCCTGTGCGTACAGCGGCGTCATTTAACAACAAAAAAAAGCTATTGCCCGCGTGGTTGCGACCTTCCGAGGGCCACAACAGACGAAACGTGCGAGGGAGTTGACAGATCCTGGGGCTGTGTGGTGGGGCGGACGGGGGCAGCACGGTCCACTCGCGCCGCGCGACAGCCTCCGACGCGGCCAGGATCGAGCGTGGCGTTGTTCTGCCGACAGGAGGCGAGGGTTCTGCCGCGCAAGACACATACATCTCATGGGTGGAAAAAAACCCGATTTTTCCATCGGCAGGCATCGCGTTTTTTTTTTAGAACCAATTAAACCGGATTTATCCCAATCTCAGATCGGGTTTAATATAAAAAGCCAATTAAACCTGATTGTAAAAAACCCGACTCTGCCACCCTTGGTACATCTCGACCCTCGCCGCACTCCCGATATCGCGTCGGCTCAATGAGACGTCACCGAGTTTAGTGTGCAGCCCCTTTTGTCGATCCACTGCCGGATAAGGGGGGCAAAAATCCACCGTGCCGGGCGGCGGACGCAGCGGTTATTTGAGCATGCTCAACCACGCTTGCTTGCTGTCATCGTTGTGGGTTGGTCAAAGTAGGGGAGCGATATGGGCGATATAAAAACAATGGATTTTGCTTTACTGCCCTCTGCTGAACACAACGAAGCCCCGGCAGCAGCATACAGCACCTTGTTGTACACCGCGACCACCCACCCAGGCTCTCGGGATCTGACAAGATGGGGTGCATTCTGGGTGATTTGACCCTGGGCTGAGACCATCGAGGACAGATTGTTGAGCTCTTATACAGAGCGGTGGGCAGCCGAGTGGCCCAAGGGTGGCCGTGTTAGAGCGTTGACCTGGCACTGCCGAGAACCGAGGGTCAAGCCAGGGCGGCCACCCCGTGGCTGAACCAGATTACCCAAGCGGTGGCGGGCTTGACGTCGACACAAATAATAGGCATTGTGGGAAAGAGGGAAAACACCCCATCAACCTCGCCCAGCCGAGGGCCTACATCGGAACTAAACCCACCAGATGACTGGCAAGCGGCCAAGGGCTCCTCGCTGGGCTCGGTAGAGACACCTGCTATGGGGAGAGAGGGGGTCCATTTATTCGTATGTTGAACTTCTTTTGCACTGTACGTAGCCAACGGTGCTAATCGGAGGTGCGTCCATCAAACCGACTTAGATCGATAATGCCCATTTGTTGGGGGGGGGGGGGTAGGGGGAAAATACCATCCCCCCCCCCCCGACACGGTCAGCGTCGGTGATGAACTCATCAGCTGTGCTCCTCCAGCAGACGATGCCGCTACAAAGGAGGCACGGGGGGGGGGGGAAGGGGGGGGGCTGTCGAGGTCTCTCCTGTCGGACGTAACGACGCGAGGTTCCGCGCTGCGACAAATCTGTGAGGATCGTCTTCGGCTGCCGTCACTGCCTCCCGACAAAACAAAGGGCTCACACGAACGGCTACAATGCCCTGGCCATGGCTTCCTGCGACTTGGAACAACGCAAAGGTAGAAAGGGAGGCCAACACGGGGATGTGAAATGCTTACATTTTAAAGTTTCCCACTCACACCACCCCCCCCCCGATTATATTCCAAATTGTACAACTTGTATTATTGTTCTACTGGTATTATTGCGCCATCGGTATTATTGGGTTCTTGGTATTAGTGCGCTATTGTAATGATGCGCTGTGGTATTATTGGGCCATCGGTATTACTGGGCTTTCATATTACTGAACTATCGCTATTACTGTGTGATTGGTTTTATGTTACAAGGCAAAAACATTTCCCATTGGCAACTCGAGCAGCCAAGCTGCTGCTGTTGCACGCAACAGACGGCGTCACGAAGCAGCCTCTCTCGAGTTCCTTTTAAATAAAACCTTTCCGTCCACGCGACCCCTTTCCATCGGACAGCTTCAACCGAGTCTCGAGTATTCCCCCGCTCACAGGAGGGGCTCCTTGCTCGGGGCGTTCACACCCGGGCAGGCCGACGCCACTTTCACGGCGGCTAGCAGCCGGGCTGCCGTCGCTCCACCTCCGTCGCTCCACCAAACCCGCCCCCCCCCGCCACCCCCCAGTGTCCGCGAGCCGACGTCCTCGGCCGACGACGACCGCTGTGTCTAGCTCGCGGCGCCGGGCGCCTGCGGCTTCTGCTTCTTTTTCTGCTTCTGCTTCTGCTTCCCCTTCGCCGCCTTCCTCCTGCCGACCCTCCCGTCGCGCAGCGCCGCGATGGCCGACGCCGGGACCCGTCCGTCCGCGGAGGCCGCGGGTGGCGTCGCCAGCGCCCCGAACTGCGTGGGGTAGCGCGTCTTGCTGGTGGCGCGGAACACGGGCTGCGCCAGCAGGTGCGCCAGCTGCTTCCTCAACGACTGCAGGCGCCACTGGCGCTGACGTTCGCTGTCCTCCGAGCGGGCGCCGCCTGTAGGAGAGGAGAAACGCGGCCGTGCTCAAGTCCAGCCCCGAGTCTCGGGCAGAGGTCGCTAACGGGTTTTTATTCTTTACCCATACCCGTACCCGGCCGCACCAGTGTCGCAAATTGGTACTCGTTCCCTACCCGTACCCGTACCCTACCCGAAATGAGTGACAAACGGTTACTCACCAGTGACTCACGGTCTACCCGTACCCGTACCCGGCCGCACCAGGGTCGCAAACGGCTACCCGTACCCGGCCGGGTATCGGGTAGGGTACGGGTATCGGGTACCCGGTTGCGACCTCTGGTCTCGGGGGCTGAAGCCTGAAGTCGTCTGGGACGATGATTTTGTTTCGACGACAGAATTTCGGCCGAGTGGAAGCAAGCCGGGGAGCCAAACGTGCCGCCACCAATATTGCCGCCGGAGGTGGAAGGAACATTCGATTTCATATTTTCGTCCATAATAGAGGTGTTTTTGGGTTAGATCGCGTGAATATAAATGTTGTTAAACCCGCCACCACCCGTCACGTGAACAAAACGTGCCAATTCGTTACGAGTACAGCACTAAACCGGTGTGTTGGAGAGGAAATCCACAACGTTTACGAACTGTTAATGTTGTGGATTTGTGAATATAAATGTGGTTAACGACACATTTATATTCACGCGATCTAACCCCAAAAAAACTATATTATGGATGATATTGGTTGCGAAAGCTTACGTGTTATTACTTTTAATCTGACGACGTTACATTTTTATCAGCAACGCGGTCTTTTTACTCGGAGGTATTTCTGCGAAAGAGCTGCTCAACGCGCGCGACAAAGCGAGTGGCTGCGATGATAACAACGGCGACGACGATAGAAGTTTGTCCATCATCTCGAATCCTAGGGGTCAAATCCGACTCGAGTTGGCTCGACGCGTGACCTCTAGTCGGCTGCCCATGGAGGCAACGCGTGCGCGGTGGTCACTCGAGCGAGCGGAGGATATCTCCACGGGGGCAGAGGAGCCACGTGATCGGGTTCTGTAACGGGGCGAGGGCTCACCCATGAGCATGTCGTCCTCCAGCTCGATGTCCATGGCGTCCGCCGCCTTCTGGAACCACGAGTTGTGATGCTGCGCGCGGCTGTGGTGGTACAGCTCCTTCTCGATGCTACGTGCCAGCGCCACGCGGGCCTGCAGCGCGCACGCACGCGGAAAGGTCACGGGGTCACGGTCAGCAACGCGCGGAGCCATCGGCGGTGCGACCAACATCAGTCAGCGGCACCGCAAACAGCCAAACCATCAACCCGTGACACAATCATCACCAAAGACAAAGATCCCCCGTGTAGCCTTGTTAACAGGCCGTTGGGGCAAGTGCCGTTTGTGAGCGCCCATGAAGGCCGGCACGGCAAACGAGGGGGTGGGTGGCCAGCACCACGCCCGGCAGCCTTCGTCTCGATGTTTACACACCGCACAGGGTACTCATTTGAGGCCGAGTCTACCGAGGGGAGGCCGAAAATCAGTTCAGATAATCAGCCCTGGTGTTGGCCCTGAGCGGCAATCGAACTCGAGTTGCCGAATTCATAGCACAACATTGCAGCATTACACTACCGCTTCCCCCATAACCATCACGAACATGATCAGTCCTGTCGCCACCACCACTACCATCACGTGCATAACTACCGCCAAGACTGCCATCAACGCCACAATCACTGCCATCAGAAACAAACAGCCTCCACCATAAACGTCACTACCAACACCACGACCGTCACCATATCTCCCCCACCACCCTCGCCATGCTCACCACTACCCGCCCTCTCCCCAATCCCGATCACTCTCACCCCCATCAGCAACACTATGTCTGTATGTTACACTTTTTTTCGCACTGTACGTAGCTAATCAGAGGCGCGGCGGAAGGATAAACTAAACACAGAAAGCAGTTCTAAAGAACTGAGTTTTCAATCTAGATGATTTAAAAGTGTAAAGAGAGCGTTCCAGATGGTCACCGCCCCCCCCCCCCGGGCCACACCTCTGTTGTACGACGCTCACCTTGACGGCGGTGAGGTTGTGGGGGTCCACGGGGAAGCAGGGCAGCTCCTTGTCCCCGCGGAGCGTACGGCAGATCTTGCGGTAGGCCGGCACGTCACCGGGGCCCACGAGGATGAGGCTGAGGCCCTCGCGCGTGGCGCGCGCCGTGCGCCCGCTCCGGTGCACGTACGTCTCGGACGTGCGCGGCAACTGACGATGGAGCCACGACGACGACCATCGCGGTGGTGACGGCCACGAAGGTGATGATGGTAACGATCATGGAAATAATGATGAAGGTGATAAAGAAAACGACGGTGAAAATATGGGGAAAACCACGATGACAATAATGATAACAATAACAACAATGGCGACAGTGACGACAAGATGGCGATGATGAGAACGATGAAGACAAAGATGACAATTGGGATGCGAAAAGACAAGGGAGGGGTGGGAGGAGGTGGCACAGACCATGCACTCAACATTAGCACGAGGTGTTTGAAGGCAGCCAAAATATACATTTCGGATTCTTCGGGTTCAACATGAAGGATGACTCAAACTCAAGAGGCAGAGCGAAGAGCGGCAAGACCGCCTACGACCATTCAGGGTGACAGGAGGACGGTGAGAAGCACGCTGGCTGCATTTGTACCACGGTGGCTAGGAGATGTTAACTACCTCGCCTGGTATACAGGAGGTCGTGGGTTTGATCCCGACCCGGAAGCCTGTATATCTGGAGTTTAAACGCTCTCCCCGTGGTTGCGTGAATTTTTCTCCAGGTCCTCCGGTTTTTCCCTCCATATTTAGAAACGTGCGTTTAGAATATTATTTGGTTCTATAATAATAATAAAGTGAATAAAAAATAATAATAAAAACACTAATGTGGACTGTAGCCTGGTTCTAAATCGGAGTGTACTGGCAGTCTATAATGTAGACTGTAGCCTGGTTATTAAGTTTGGCGAGTGTATTGGCAGTCTATAATTTAAACTGTAGCAATGGTTATTAAGCTGGGCGAGTAAAGTATTCGACTCTTGTGTGTTTAAAAGTATTCGGCTACGATAAATGTTCACATGATGAGCCACTTTCGTTGAGCTATCATTTGTGACCAGGTCGCTTCTGAAAAAGAGCTACATAGCTCAGTGGGCCTTGCCTGGTAAAATAGAAAAAAATGCTTTATAGTTTGATTTGCAAACAGAAATGCGTTTTCATCACGCAATCGTGAGCGGTGGTCTATTCGCTGCTGCGTGAAATCCGCCCCAAGTGGACGGACGGACGGGCAGCGCCGCGCACCTGGTAGTGGATGACGTTTTCCACGTTCGGGATGTCCAACCCACGGGCCGCGACGTCTGTGGTCAGCAGCACGCAGCTGCAAACGAGAACGCACTTAGTACGTGGGGGAAAAAATACCACAAAGATCCCCCCCCGTACAGCCTTAACAGGCTGTTGGGGCAAGTGCTGTTCACGAGCACCCATTACGGACACGCGCACACACACATGCATCATTTGGACGACGCCAACACATCACCACCTTCGTCATCGTCGTCATCATAGGCCGTGATCTATCCGCTGTTGGATTTGCCACCCGAGGGCACGCGAATCGAACTTAAAACCTCGTCAAGCGAACAGAGAGTTTCACGTGGGCATTGCCGGACGCAGAGGCATCGAGAGAAAAATCGCAGAATTTCCGATGAGGAAATCCCGCAGGAGGCTTCCACGGCGCTGCACTCTACGCCACACACGACACAAGGTGGTGCACGGCTCATGGCTTGGGATTCGCGACGAAGTCTTCGTTTCAACCACCACCAACACTGTCACATCGCCACCACCATTTTCTGCACTTCCGAAAAGCACGTTTTGGCTACGTATGGTGCGAAATAAGTTCAACATAGTACATCACCGCTGCCGCCACCACCACCACCACTTTTACAAAGAGCAACAACAACCGCCATTCGCCACTAAGTGGCGGTGACGACACCACGACGCCTGTGCCAGGCTACGTGCACATTAAGGCCATGTGAAGCATCGAACGCCCGCCGGCAGGAGGTCACGGGGCAGACCCAGCAGATGCCACGGCTCGACTGACCGAGATGACCAAGCCCGACGCACCACCCGCGCCCGCTACAGCGCCAACTTACTGCGCATCTAACCGCCCGGCGCTCCACCATCGCCACCGACCAACCGCACGACCACCGCCACTACCTACCCCACACCACCGGTGTTGCCCCGCCCCGTCCCCCCCGCCCTCCCGCGTCTCACCTCTGTCGCTCGGCGAACCTCTCGAGGTTCTTGAGCCGCTGCTTCTGGTGCATGTTGGCGTGCAGCGGCAGCGCCTCGCAGGCGAGGGCGCCCAGCAGCCCGGCGAGGCGCTTCACACACTCGATGCTGTTGGCGAACACCATTGTGCGGCCCGGGTGGCGCAGCAGGAAGTAGTAGAGGTAGTGGTCCTTGTCGTCGGCGTCGCAGTGCACGCGCGACTCCATCAGCGTCTCCGCCGTCGCCTCGCGCCGCGTCAGGTCCACCACCTTCGGCTTGCCTGGGGTCAGGGGGTAAGGGTTGTGTGTTAGATGGTAGAGGTAAGGGTTGTGTGTTAGGGGTAAGGGTTAGGTGTAAGGGTTATGTGTTAGCAGTAAGGTGCTAGGGGTAATGGTTAGTGCTAGGGGTAATGGTTAGGTGCTAGGGGTAATGGTTAGGTGCTAGGGGTAATGGTTAGGTGCTAGGGGTAATGGTTAGGTGCTAGGGGTAATGGTTAGGTGCTAGGGGTAATGGTTAGGTGCTAGGGGTAATGGTTAGGTGCTAGGGGTAATGGTTAGGTGCTAGGGGTAATGGTTAGGTGCTAGGGGTAATGGTTAGGTGCTAGGGGTAATGGTTAGGTGCTAGGGGTAATGGTTAGGTGCTAGGGGTAATGGTTAGGTGCTAGGGGTAATGGTTAGGTGCTAGGGGTAATGGTTAGGTGCTAGGGGTAATGGTTAGGTGCTAGGGGTAATGGTTAGGTGCTAGGGGAAATGGTTAGGTGCTAGGGGTAATGGTTAGGTGCTAGGGGTAATGGTTAGGTGCTAGCGGAAATGGTTAGATGCTAGGGGAAATGGTTAGGTGCTAGGGGTAATGGTTAGATGCTAGGGGTAATGGTTAGGTGCTAGGGGTAATGGTTAAGTGCTAGGGGTAATGGTTAGGTGCTAGGGGTAATGGTGACGTGCTAGGGGTAATGGTTACGTGCTAGGGGTAATGGTTACGTGCTAGGGGTAATGGTTAGGTGCTAGGGGTAATGGTTAGTTGCTAGGGGTAATGGTTAGGTGCCAAGTGTAAAGTGTTCGGGCCGAGGTGTCACCTCGAATGCCGATGCGCTGAATCAGCATCTCGAGCTTCCCGCCGGCGTCGTGCTGCGACGGCGCCGCCTGCTTCTTGCCCTTCTTGAAGGGCAGCGGCCGCTTCCCGGCGGCGCCGGCGAGCGTCAGCGTCGCCGAGAACACGAAGGTCTGGCGGCGCGCGTTGAACTCCGTGCCGGCGAGCAGCTCCAGCAGTTGTGAGAGCTCGGCAAAGTGACCGCGCTCCACCATGCGGTCCGCCTCGTCCACCACCAGGCACCTGGCAGTGCGTGGGGGAGCCGGCGGCGTAGCGGTTAGCGCACTGCGCTGACGGAACCCGGCGATCACGAGTTCGTTTCCCGCTCGCGCTGCGCTGACGGAACCCGGCGATCACGAGTTCGATTCTCGCTCGCGCTGCGCTGACGGAACCCGGCGATCCCGGATTCGATTCCCGCTCGCGGACGACAACCAGAGTTCGATTCTCTGAACCGGTCCCGCGGCTCTCCCTTCCCCCTAAGTCGACTCAAATGAGTACCTGGTGCGGTGTGTAAACGTCGCCACTGGGGAGACAAAGGTGGTTGCGGCGAGGTGCTGGCCGCCCACCCCCTCGTGTGCCGTGCCGGTCTTCTACTGGCTAACAGCACTTGCCCCAACATTCTGTGAAGGCTATACGGGGGATCTTTGTCCATGTGCGCGTGTGTGTAAATGGTGAGCGGTAGTGTAGCGGTTGGCGCGCAGTGCTACGAACCCTGCGACTCGAGTTCTTTGGGGTGTAGTAGGTGAGCGTGGGGGAGGGTAGAGTTATTGGGGTGGCGGGATGAGGGGGTAATCCGAGTGACGTGGGTGGCGTTGGTAAGGCTGGTGCGGTTACTGTGGGCGGTGAAGGTCACACGGCCGACACGGGTGGTGCAGGTGGTACTGGCAGTGCGGTTCAGGTAACCGCGATGCTACACGTGTCACAGGTGGCTCGGTTGACAGAGTCGACACAGTCATCCCACCCCGTTGGTGCTCACCTGAGCGAGCGCATGTGGGTGAGGTGCGGGTGCCCCTCGCGGATGAGCTCCCAGAGGCGCCCGGGCGTGGCCACCACCACCTCCGGGTGACGGCTCAGCACTCGCTGCTGCTTCTGCTGGGCCATGCCGCCCACCACCACGGCCGTGCAGATCCCTGGGGGGCACGGCGCCACACGCGGTGGGGGGTACGACGGGGGGCATAATGTTGATTAGATGCGGTTCGCGCGCCGTTCAACACGTAGTGCCATAATCAGTACGGCCGTTATATATTGCAGCTTTAATTGCAATTCGATGTCAACAATTTTTACACTCTCAGATGGACAAAAAAATACGCAAAAAACAAATGACATCTCGCCGCGTTTCAATGCGCCACTGTGTAAGGGCGCCACCGCCGGCCTCGGCCGCGCGATACGTCTGCCATCCAGTGGCAAGAGCTGGAGAAGAAGAAATATCTGACGCGAATACCTGGGTTATGGCCCTGTTCATCCTGAGATTTTTTTTATCGGCATTTTATTTTACTTTTATGCGCCGGCTTCCACGTCCAATGTTGAGATTCAGAATTCGTTTATTTTGAATTGGATCACCGTGTAGCTTCCAATGCCGATTTTCAACGATAACCTCTTGGCACCCCACAGACCCTAAAAAAATATATTTTTCCTTCCTTTTCAACGTTCCGGTTTATTACCAAAAACCCAAATCAATCGGCACATCTGCCCACACGCGACAAACTTTGATTGGCCCTGTCGGGTGGTGGAGGGTATGGCTAAACATTGGCACTATCCCTCCCGGACCATCTAACCCAAAAAGTTATTCATGATCATTTTTATGTTTTTATCGTGGTAACACGAGACCTGTACAACACGCAGGGACAGAAAAACAGTGGTTAGATGGGGGGTGGTAGAATCGATGCTCCATCCTGTGTGGACCTTACATCGGGGTGGGGGGTGATTTGTGTTAACACTTACATGGGACTATAATTTTTTATGGAATAAAAACGAGTAATACACTGTAACATGATAACAAATGCATGTCAATAACGTCAAAAGAGTCTCCACTTGTTCACCATCATTGTCAGCACGTGCCTGGAATCTTCTCCAGGTGGTCTCCAGAGCCCAGAGGCACATTTCCCGTGGCATTGTTGCAAATTCTCACAAGTGTTAACATGTTTTTTTTGAAGCACCCTGTATATATGTTTTATCTTTTTTACCTCCAACGGGATCATGCGAGCGTACCTGTGTGCCGTGCCGCGGCGTCCAGGTGCTGCTTCACCTGCACCGCCAGCTCCCTCGTGGGCGTCACCACAAGGCCGAGCAGCGGCTTCCGTGGCTGCCAGGCCTCGCGCTTCGAGGTGACGGCCCCCGGCGCGCCGGAGTCCGAGGTCGGGTCGAAGTCGAGGGGGACGTCGTCGACGACGCGCACGCAGCCTCGGCCCTGCGAGTCGAGCACGCCCGTCTCCGGGCCAACGGCAGCGCCGTCGTCGTCGGCAACGTCGTCATCGTCGTCAACGTCGTCATCGTCGTCGTCGGCAACGTCGTTGTTGTCGTCGGCAACGTTGTCGTCTTCTGCGACTTGGTCTCCTTGGGGATGAAGAAGTTGGTTAGAATTTTCCCGAGAAAGTAAATCTGGGGCGCTTTGGAAGCATGGTCAAGTGAAGTCAATAGACTTATTCCAGTTGAATTGTAATAAAAATAAAACATTCGGTTACCGAGTACAGAACCAAAGGCTCAAAGCGGCCAGCAACAAAGAGCACTCCTGAAGGTGTCAACGATGAGATTGAACAATTTTCTCGAATTTGCACGAGATGCTTCGTTACAATACGAACTCAATATGAACGCAGGCGTTGAGATTTATGACATCACAGGCGACCTCCAGAGACCCGTCTCTCCCTCTCTCTGCGGGTTACCTTCGTGCGAGTCGCCCGTCTCTCCCTCGGCGCCGTCGTCTGCCTGCTCCGCCTCGCGGCTCTCCCTCCACTCAAGGATTCGCTGGATCATGGGAATTCCGAAGGCGAGGGTTTTGCCGCTGCCTGGGGAGAGAGGAGGATGAGGCTGCAGCGCGAGCGATGGAAACCCCCCCTCCCCCCCCACACTCTCACACAACGAGCAACGACGCACACGAAAACAAAGATCCCCGACCCCTATAACCTTCAACAACAGGTTGTCGTTTGTAGAACTTCTTTCGCACCGTACGCAGTCATCCGCGCGAATCGGAGATACGCAGGAAGGGCGACAAAATAAGCACAAAAAAGCAGTTTTACAGAAATGGGTTTACCGATCTAGATTGAACACGCGCACGAGCGCGTGCGTGTTCAACGTGCGCACACACAAACACGCGCGATTGCGCACCAGTCTCAGCGGCCCCCAGCACGTCGCGCCGGTCCCGGATGGCTGCGGGCAGCACGAGCGCCTGGATGGCGGTGGGCGCCGTGTATCCCATCTCGGCGAGCGCGCACAGCACGGGCTCCGGCACGTAGAGGCCCTCCCACGCGGACACGTCGGCGGCGACGCCCCCCTCCAGCGCCTCGCCGTCCAGCGCGACGGTCGTCCACGGGCGCTTCTTGGCGCCGCTCGTCGCCTTCTTGGGGCCGCCTGCGACGAAGGAGAAAGAGGAGAAAGGGGAGGGGGCGGAGACGGCCCGGTACAAAATTTTACTCCGCGCATAATTTTGTTCAATTCCAGCTCGGAGAATTTAAGTTGCCGGCGTGACCGTCATGTGAAGGTGGTGGGAAGGTCCTGCCCACGACCGTGTGGACCAGAGGCCACTTAGAAGAGATCTTCAGAGGAAGCTCTGTCCGTATCCACTGCTGTTGGATGCTCTTTATCATGACAGGAGATCCGATTGCATGTTTAGTTTCACGAGGTGACACGGAAAAGTAGAATCGGGATAAAATAGAAGGAAATTCCAGTTAACTTTTTTACAAAACCAATGAAGGCGACACCAGAGTTCTGCCAAGACAAACGAAACGGCCACTACCTTCGCTCGCCGGCGCTTGCTTTTCCGCACCCTCCACGATCTTCTTCTTCTTGTTCTTCTTTTTCTTCTCGTTCTTCTTCAGCTTCTTGCTGCTTCCGCCCTCATCCTTCTCTTCGCCACCCAGGGGCTCCATCTCCTCGATGGCCTCATCACCGTTGTTGCCCTCATCGTCGTCACCCGCGTCGTACCCAACGTCCACGCCGGACTCGGCCGCCTCCTTCTCCAAAGCGGCTTCCAACTCCATCCACTTCTTTTTCTTCTTACTCGTTTTCTTCGTCTTTTTGTTCCCCTCCTCCTTCTTATTCTTCTTCCTGGCCTCTTTACGAATCGCGGCGGCGTCAGCGTCGCCGCCGGCGGTGCCGTCGTCACCCGCCGATTCGGCCGGCTCAGAGTCCGTGTCCGTTCTCGGTTTCTTAGCCGGGCTCGGTCGGGCCGCAACACCTGCCGCCGCCGCCTCCGCCGCCGCCTTGCGCTTGTTCCTCTGGTCCTCCTTCTCGATCGCCTCGGGCCGCACCATCGTGTAGTCGTGCAGCTCCTCCATGCACACGAAGCCGTCCAGGTCGCCGCTCGCAAGGAACTCGGGGTCAAGGGTCACCTGCTGCCACTGCCCGACGACGCGCACACCGCGGCTCTGTCCGCGGAAGAGGCCGCCGCCTCCTCCTCCTCGCCCACCGCGGCCGCCGCGACCGCCTCTTCCGCCGCGGCCGCCTCTTCCGCCGCGGCCGCCACCCCCACCGCCGCCCCTCATCGCGCCTGGGGAACGAGCAGAGTGAGCGGCATTCGTCAATTTATATATTTTTTTGTAATCGCGGTCGCCAAGCGCAGGCCCAGAGGCCGATAACGACACACAGCTAACGACAAACAGCACCGCCGGAGGTGTAAATAGTCGAGAGTTAATACGTTCCTCGAATTGAGCGAGGTTGGAGGAATTTTGGTAAATAGAACCACGGGTAGGAAGTTGAAAGTGGAGAAGAGCAAGGGCAGAGGCGGTAGAGAAGTGTCGTCACCTGCAGTGTGGCAAGTAGGTTAGTGTGCATGGGTGAGGGTGAACGTATGAGTAGGTTGATGAGAGGTTGAGTGAATGAGTGGGTAGCTGTGTGCTTGAGCGTGTTGTTGTGAGCTGCAGTATTTCTGGTGGGTGGAACGCAGCGTGGATGAGGAAACAGTCAGCCTCAACGTGGGTGGAGGAATCAGTTCGTGGAAAGTGATCGTGGAAGTAGCGACACTGCTTTAAAAAAAATCACACGTGGTAATCCTAGTTGTGTTTCTCGAACTTTCAGTTCTGACAATCTCAGATAAACATCTTTACCAATCATCAGGTGCGTGCAGTATGCTGCGTGTTAAATGTAAAGTTGCACTGTGGGGATGTCGCTCTTACTGCATTGAGAAATTTTAATGTAGCGCCGTCACTTCTACAGGACCGTAACATCAACAACTCAAGAGAGACGGCCTTATTAGAGGAATTGGAAAATGTTGTGGGTCATTTTTAACTCTACGACTTACATCTCAGTTTGTTTTATGTTCCGATTTGAAACCTCATTTTAGGTGTTCAAGCTCAGAATTCAATATACTGTGTTATGAATTCATGCATGCATCTGTGAGGAGCTTTGAGTAGGTAACCCCTGGCATTGGTCTAGGGGTTTTCTCCCCACACCGAAGGCAAACACAGATTAATGGAATTGGTCAAACATCCCAATGCAGCAGAGCCATGGACAAACTGTAAAACTTTATAAATGCATTTTCTGTAGTTTACAAGTAATAAAAGTAAAATAAATAAAAATATTTACTATTAATTTTTATTTTACTTTTATTAATTTGAAATTTTTACCTACGTGACTTTACCGAAAAAACCTAAGAATATAACTAAGTCTTCCTAGATGAATAAATTACATTATAAGCGCCACCTAGAGCTCTAGTTCGAACACAATGCTTCACAATGAACAATTAGCTAACCACGGGCTTATAGGTTACAACCACTAATCGCACACACGACTCTTATCGATTAAACCCGCTTGGCTACATCACGACGTGTTCGTTCTACGTATATCCTGGTCTCGGCCATGGCAATGTGGAGCTTCCATCGTGAATGGGGATAAACGCCCCCACCATTACTCGCTTGATCATGGAGACAATTTCACTTGAGCTGTAGCTTATAGGTTCACCCACCTTCCCAGGTCCTATTATATTGTAAAAGTACCGTATAGGTTCACAATTCACCTACTGACTCCGACTCCCGTTAGATTCACCGCTAAGATGTACGGGAATAAGTTCACACATCCCAACTTCCAAGGAGATTAACCGCTGATCTTTAGAGTTATAGGTTCACATGCTGCCCTGGGTTCTGGGTAGACTCACTTCCCTCGTGTGATGTGTACCAATACCGGTTCGCGCAGTGCCCCGGGTCCGAAAAGAACTTGACCACCGATACATATTACATTCACCACTCTGGTCACACACACGCGCGCGGCTTCTCGTTATGTCCACCTCTCGGCTGTACAAAATGCAAGTTCATCCACACTGTCCCCGGTTCTCATTCGGCTCAGCTCTCCTCTGAGCTGCACGTGTATAGGTTGTACACGCGATCTCCGGCGCGTGAGTTGTGTTTTCCAGCATCGTACCTTCGCGGTGAACCTTACCTTGGTAGGAGGTCGGGAAGCCGGGTATATAATAATAATAAAAAGGGACTCAAACGCAACGTTTAAATGAGAAACGCGTCTGCCGAGCAAAGGCTACACGAGACGCACACGTGTTGTCCTGCGCGCAGCCATGACAGTGGGGGGGCTTAGCCAAAGACGACGCGCCTCATTGGTCGAGACGTGCGCCCGCGTGGTCCGACCCGGCCGAGGATCTTAGCTCGCTTCCGATTGGTCGGCATAGCTGACGTCACTCGAGTGAGGTAGGCGTGGTTTGGATATTGTGAGGTTCGGCTGAGTCACTGGGGGCACGCCCCATGCATTTGGTATGTGACCAGAATAGTGAAGTATGGTGAAACAAACCCTCGCGAATCCGCTACAACCCCACTTCGTATACTTATGTCTTACTGATGACAATACTATATTCTATCATTAAAAATAAAAAATATATTTTAACAATCTTTTTACACGCTTTCTATTAACTCACTCTGTCTGTTGTTGTTGTTGTCGTATGCTCAAATCTTGTAACTCAATTTTAACCCACTTCACAATGTGGTATCGACTGCAAACTTGGTATACCTATGGCGTACTGATGACAATACTATATTCTATCATTAAAAAGAAAAAATATATTTGTAAATATTATTTTTTATATGTTATGATTCGGCTTGGGTCTAATTGTCCACGCTCAACTGACGTTGGCTGTAAATGACCACGGAGCCCCTTACGTTATGGCAAGCCTCGGGGCCACTTCCTGGAGTCGTGGAGTTCTGCCATTACTCGTACGGTACATTTCATTAAAGCGTGTTTTTTAAAAAGTATTTTTAAATATTACTTATGTTTACTTCGGGTGCCCCCCCCCCCTACCCTTGCACTAGGGCATACCGCTCTACACGCGATAAAACATTTTTTTGTTTTAATTGGTAGATAAATATACGTGTAGTTAAAAAAAATGATTTAATTGATACATAAATATGTCATTTTAATAATTGGTTGAAATAGCTTAAAAGACAAGAGTTAAAAATGCAATCTAATGTTTTTAGACATATAAAAACATTCAACAATAAAGGGGGTGAGAGGGGAACGAGGAGGGAGAGGAAGTTGGGGGGGGAGGGGATGAGTGGAGAGGGAATTGGGGGGGGGGTCATGAGTGTGGTGGGGGGGGGTGAGTTTGGGGAGCGGTGGTGGAGCGGTTAGGGCGCTGCGCTACGAACCCCGGCGACCCGAGTTCGATTCTCGCCCACGGCCACCAACACCGGTGACGATTATCTGAACCGGTGCTGCCCCTCTTCTAAGTCGACTCAGCCTCAAATGAGTACCTGGTGCGGTGTGTAAACATCGCCACTGGGGAGACAAAGGCGGTCATGCGTGGTGCTGGCACAACCCAGCCCACCTCGTGTTCCACAGTTCCGGCCTTCATAGGTGCTACTACTGGCTAACAGCACTTGCCTCTAACAGTCTATTACCGTATTCTTTGGTTCTTTCGGTAAAGTCACGTATACAGAAAAAATAAGAATTTATTTTTTATTTTTTCTATGTGACGTTATTATTAGAATTTTATTTATTATAATAATTATTTATTATTATAATTAATAAAAAAATTATATCTACGTGACTTTACCGAAAGAACCAAAGAATATGAATTCCTGCGGTCACGAAATTTTTAAGTCGAAGTCTGTTACCGGCTATACGGCTGTTGGAGGGCAGGATGGGGTTAATCTTTGTCTTTGTGTATTTGATCCGTGGTGTCGTATCGCATGAAACAGCGCCGAGGGCCGTGTTACATAAGCGGCTGTAGCACGGCGTGAGGGACCTTGGGAGGAGAAGAGACGCATTGCAGTAGAGCTCAAGGTTGGGACTGCGTGCAACTTCCCTTTCGGCTGGGCTGCCAACCTGCAGCGAGGCATTGTTCTTTACGAGCTCTGCTATGAATGTTGTAAACATAAAACCGCGACTCGTGCTGCCACTGAATTCCTGAGGATTGTTGTTATTGAACAATGGAGATGTGTTGTTGTCCATGAAGAAGACGAAGGAAAACAAAACAAATGTTGTATTCGTCCGGATTATAAGACGCTACGGAAAGTAAGACGCACCCGAAAGCTTGTTCCCGGCGTCAATATGATTATACAGTTCTAGATTTGAAGCTTTCGTGACTGCAAGGATTCATACTCTTTGGTTTTTTCGGTAAAGTCACATAGGTAAAAAATAAATAATAAAAATAATAGAACAAATAATAGAAATAAAATAATAGATCACGACGTTTCGGAGGCAACACAAGCTTCCGTCTTCAGGTGGAACCGTCACAACACAATTGCTGTATCAAGTAGAGAGAAGTCCCAAGAGACCCGACCTTATATATACTGGTTAAGGGGACGGTTCCACCTGAAGACGGAAGCTTGTGTTGCCTCCGAAACGTCGTGATATATTATGTTATTTCTATTATTTTTTCTAGTATTTTTATTTATTTATTTATTTTTTAAACCTAAGAGTATGATTATACAGATCGGGTAACACGTGCACGTCGACCGGATTATAAGACGCAACCCTAACTGTTTCTGTTAAGCACGAGGGTAAAGGTGCGTCTTATAGTCCGATAGAAGCATAAATCCCTTCTGTCTCCACATAAATGGAATTTAAAAAATCCAGATCGGGTAACGCGTACACACATACCGGATTATAAGACGCAGCCCCGACTTTTTATGTTAAGCACGAGGTTAAAAAAAAGTGCATCTTATAGTCCGATAGAAGCAAAATTATCTTCTGTCTCCACATCGGAATGGAATGTTAAAATAATGTCGTCCATCGGATTATTGGCTTCCCAGACCAATATTATCCACTCGGGTTCGCTAAAGCAAGCAAACTCTGGGCAGGTTTCAGACCTTCTGGGTCACATCAGCAGAGCGCGGGCGTGTGATACAAATTCTGCATGGTTGCCATATGAGTTTCCCATTCATATCTTGAGATTGTTGGGTACTGTCAAATCACTCTGTGGGTGGGGGGGGGGGGTTATTGTTTTGTTTATACCATAATAATAACACTGGTCAACAACAACAAAAACATTTTTTTCTTGCCTGGACTTTTGCAGCTGTTTAGACTAATTTCAAGGTGCTGATTCCAAATCTGATCTCAGATTTGCTCTATCACATCTCATTTTTATGCTATCGGCA
This sequence comes from Lethenteron reissneri, assembly GCF_015708825.2. Classification (NCBI taxonomy): domain Eukaryota; kingdom Metazoa; phylum Chordata; class Hyperoartia; order Petromyzontiformes; family Petromyzontidae; genus Lethenteron; species Lethenteron reissneri. The sequence goes on from NC_083786.1 coordinate 9,490,226, forward strand.
TACCCCATTTTCATTGATTTTACCCGAAATTAACTCTGTCACTTATGATTGCAAGTTGTTGCAAGTCAGTGACTGCTTTAGTGTTAAAATATGGTGCTGTATTTTTAGGATAGTGTGTTTATAATATCATTTTATGTAGATATCCACATTTATTGAAACATTTTCATCTGCAGTTTTGATTAAAAATGCAATATTTGATATCTCAAAAACCTGATGTGATAGACAAAACTGATGCCAGATTTGGAATCAGAATCCCAAAATTACCTTAAACCCGTTGGAATACCTTATGCCACAAAAAGTGTGTTGACCAGTGTAATGATTGGTGGGACTATTGTAGAGTCATACTCTTAGTTCTTTCGGTAAAGTCACGTAGGTAAAAAACGAAATTAAAATGAATAAAAATAAAACAATAACAGTGATTTTTATTGTTTTATATTTATTAATTTTAATTTCATTTTTTACCTACGTGACTTTACCGAAATAACTAAGAGTATGAATCATTGCAGTCACGAAAGCTTCAAATCTAGAAATATTGTAAAGTCTCCCACACCGTGCCTGCTCCGGGTGCATTGGCACTGCCACGCCAGCTGCCCCGTGACCCTTGCCCGTCCCGACAAGCCCAGAGCCCTGCCCACTCGGGAGTTTGCATTAAACAAACTGCACACGTCCTTATCAAACCCATCATCATCATCATCTTCCACGACTCGTGGGCGCGGTCAATGTAGGGTAGGGGGCATCGCGTAAACACGCGCATCTTGATTAGGAGCTGTGTTTGCGTTCGGAGGCGCTCATTAAGCCGTTCCCACAATAAAATCCATGAAGTGCATCGTCATCATCATCGCGATCACTGAGACGTCGCGAATGATGAGGATGGAATTGACAGCTACCCCCCTTTGGTTCGTCCCGCTGCTGGATTGGAGCGCACCTCACCACGCCGCTCTCGGTCGTACGCACTACACCGTTGAACTTCTTTCGCGCCGTACGCCAGTCAGCCGTGGGTGGGCGAGGGTTGTTTGACCGTACCTCCCATCACGCTGGTCAGCGCGGGGTTGGGGAAGGCATGGGGAGGAGGCAGGGACGTGGGGGCGCAGTTGCGCGTTAGGACAACAGCGGATGTGTTTCTGTCCCGTATCGCACTTGTGACACGCGGGGCATTGCAGAGGCCGCGCATCAGCCTGTGCAGAACAGCAACGGCGTTGGGCAATCACTTCTCCCGGGCTCAAACCTGCTGAGCTTCCGCGAAAGCGACAAGGTCGGGCGAGATCCGGGTCAGGCCAGTGCGTGCTCATCTAAGAAGTCATAAATAAATAAAACAATTATACAGCCCGATTCCACATTAACCGGCGTCCATTCTCACTCCGCTGCTGGATGAAGACCACCCTCCACCTCCTAACACCCATTCGCTATTCAACAACTCGCGGTGACTAGCGTGGCCAAGTATAGTTCAGACAACATCCACGGCGTGGGGAGACCAACTAGCATGGGTGCCTCCGAGTTGCATTTCTCTATACCGTACTCTCCAACTGATCACTATCCCCCCCCCCCTCCAAATTTTAAAGCAAACGTTGGGGGCGCGTCTTATAATCCGGTGTGTGTGTTCGAGAGAGAGAGAGAAATCAGATTTGTATGACTTTATTGAAACCGGCAAACGACTTCGGGGCACATTTAACTCTCCGCATTGGTCTTACAATCTAAAGAAGACGACAAATGCGACAGGGCGCTTCAAAAAAAATGTTAACACTTCCATGGGGACTATTGTTTTAAATGGAAAAAGAACGGAAAATACACTGTAACATGATAACAAATATTATTTTGGTCTTTCGGTAAAGTCACGTAGATAGGTTCAAAGAAAATAACAAAAAACTACGACGTTTTCGATCGCAACACAAGCGTTCCTCTTTTTTCTTCCCGACGATGAACGCTTGTGTTTCGATCGAAACGTCGTAGTTTTTGGTTATTTTCTTTGAACCTATCTACGTGACTTTACATAAAGACCAAAATAACATGAATTCTTGCAGTCACGAAAGCTTTAAGTCAAGATGATAACAAGTTTATGTTAACAGCTTCAAAAAGTCAAATAAGTCTACACTTATTCGCCATCATTGTCAACACGTGCCTGGAATCTTCTCCAGGTGGTCTCCAGAGCCCGGAGGCAGCACATCATCTGTGGTGTTGTTGCAAATTCTCAGCAGAAGTGTGAACATGTCTTTTTGAAGCACCCTCGTACTATGCTGCAGTCCACGCGGCGCTGTGATCAAAACTTCCGCGGATTTCGCTCCCCTCTGAGCTGATGCCACCTGGCCACGTTTTGTGGCTCTGGTGCTGCTGCTGATGATGCTGCTGCTGCTGTCTGGCTGTTTGTCCCAAACTCAATATATTTGGCCACGTGGAATTACATTTTTTTAAAGAACGTAGTTCAGAATACGGTACCACGTGTGCATGTGCAGGCCTTTCTCATTCCACTGCTGGATGAGGGGGGAGGAGGGGCTCCCCACACAGTGCAGGTCAGGGGTGGGGAGCGAGGGGGTCTATTTGAATGTATTATCAGCTGGAGCTGTCCGGGACTGAGCTCTGGAAAATACATCAGAATCTTGACCTCCATTATAACAACTGTTGTCAAAGATGCGGGGTCCGTATGGTTATGGAGTGGTGGTGGTGGGGGGGCAGAAAAATATAAAATGAGAAATGAATCCCTGACCATACTTCACCACGCTGGTCAGTGCGGGTTGGTGAACGCCGGGGAGCATAGCTGTCTGATGATACAGTACAACGATGGCTTTCTTCTGCTGCCCAACAGCATTGCTCCGGAGCAGAGCCTATAGCACCTGCGACGCATGGTGGCGTGGTCACAGGCGAGAGTCACCAGGTCTGTGATTTGAGTTAGGACACTGGATGGGTTTGTGCATCGAACGATACATGGGTGTTTATTTAATTGCACGCATTGTTGGTAGGGGAATGCATCAGCACAAAGCACACACGTGGTTTGAGGGATGGAGCGAGTGCCGGTGCGGTGGTTAGCGCCCTGCGCTATGAACTCGGTGGCCCGAGTTCAATTCCCGACTACATCAGTGGCGAGTAATATTATCTGTACCAGCCCTGGGTCTCCGCTCAATTCACCTTTCACCAACCCGCATTGACTAGCATGGTGAAGTATGGTCAATGGACCCCCCCCCCACCTCCCACTGCTGTATTGACCAAATACGCATTATTTATTGGGATTATATTTATCACATTTTTGTTAATCCCACCAACTTAGTCATGAGCCATTCCTGGTTTAAAAAAACATATACAGTGTAGTAGAAACTCAAAATAATCAACAATTCGTCGTATTCACATCACCGTCTCTTCACATGCAAAAAAGTATTCCTTACACAACAGATCAGCCGCGCGGCCCTCTGGGAGTGTATCATATCAGCAGCATTGATTTCAAAATAAGCAAAACCCCGAACGAGTTTTGTAATGCGGTGTTTCATCAGCAGACTCAGGGTTGCTGGACTCAATGCTGAAGAACTGCGGATCGTACAGGTCGGAGCTGGTTTCGACATGCAGTGTCTCATCAGCAGACTCAGGGTTGCTTGAATCAATGCTGGCGAACTGTGGATCGTACAGAACGGAGCTGGTTTCGACATGCAATGTCTCATCAGCAGACTCAGGGCTGCAGGAATCAATGCTGGCGAACTGCGGAACGTACAGGTCGGAGCTGGTTTCGACATGCAGTGTCTCATCAGCAGAGCCAGGGTTGCTTGAATCAATGCTGGCGAACTACGGATCGTACAGGTCGGAGCTGGTTTCAACATGCAGTGTCTCATCAGCAGACTCAGGGTTGCTTGAATCAATGCTGGCGAACTGTGGATCGTACAGATCGGAGCTGGTTTCGACATGCAATGTCTCATCAGCAGACTCAGGGCTGCTGGAATCAATGCTGGCGAACTGCGGAACGTACAGATCGGAGCTGGTTTCGACATGCAGTGTCTCATCAGCAGAGCCAGGGTTGCTTGAATCAATGCTGGCGAACTACGGATCGTACAGGTCGGAGCTGGTTTCAACATGCAGTGTCTCATCAGCAGACTCAGGGTTGCTTGAATCAATGCTGGCGAACTGCGGAACGTACAGGTCGGAGCTGGTTTCGACATGCAGTGTCTCATCAGCAGAGTCAGGGTTGCTTGAATCAATGCTGGCGAACTGCGGATCGTACAGATCGGAGCTGGTTTCGACATGCAGTGTCTCATCAGCAGAGCCAGGGTTGTTTGAATCAATGCCGGTATCGGAGGGAGCCTTCCTCTACTCGTCGTACAGTCCAATAGGTTAAACTTCACCAGGAAAGACCCCGTTGAGGCATCACGTGTCTCTTACAAGCTGGACCTGGGTTCGCTTTAAGCACTGCAGATGTCAGATCACACTGTGGGCCCGTGGGAAACACCTGGGTAGTTCTGTACGTTGAACTTCTTTCGCACCGTACGTAGCCATGCGTGCGAGCCGGAGGTGCGGGGGAAGGACAACGAACTCAGTTATAAAGAAATTAGTTTTCAATCGAGATTGAATCAAGTTACGGATGAAGTTGACAATGGCAGAGTTTGCAATTGAGGTGCTATGGACGCATGATCAACTTACACGAACACAACACAGAATGAAAAGGGGCTTAGCGACCGGAAATTAAATCCGAGTTCATTTCGTGCTGTTTCTCCGCTCACGTTTGCTTAGTGCGTGACGTTTCGCGCCCATCCCCTCCTTGTGAATCAATGAGATTGTCGGGAATTTGGGGTCGCGACTTTTTCGTTTGTTGAGAATCGATGTTTGTGTCATTACATTGCGATGATTGTAGCGGCCTCCAGCGGCTGGAGGTTGTCATATTGCACGCAAAGGTAGATACTGTGGATACGGTAATACTCATAGCTTCTTACGCGATGTGATGGGCTTTGATCGAAACCTCTGTAATATCCAGCAGTTGATTGATAACGAGCGCCGCTTACAATATTACGCAGTTGATTCTATGCACGTACCCTGAGCCTAACCATCGATCTTAATCGATATCGATCGACGCGTCGTTCGAGCCTCACTCGACATCAATAAACATCGACGCATGAAAGAACTGCACGTACGTCATGAAAATAACAAGTTTAACTAAGTAAAGAATAGAAACTAAACGGAACGGAGCTTCCGCGGATTTCTTTCCCCGTGCCGCCGCTTATGGGATTACACGCGCGGGCGCTTCGGACGCAGTCGCATTAGCGTGGGACGCGCTTTGTCCGCGCAGAGGACGCGGTGAATTGGCCCGGATAGAATCACGGACGAGTGGTGAGAGCTGCGTGCGTAGACGAGTGGATGGTCACGCCAGAGAGAGAGAGACAGAGAGACGCATTCACGTTTACAAAGGCAAAGATGAAGATGAAGAGTAAACATCGACAACTCGCCCGCCATATATAGCTTTCACGTGCGTCTATGAAGGCCAAAAGTGGGGGGGTGGGTGGCCAAAACCACGACCGGACCGCCTTTGTCTCCCCAGTGCTGATGTTTACACACCGCACCAGGTACTCGTTTGAGGCTGAGTCGACCTAGGGGAGGCTCAGGAACCGGTTCAGATAATCGTCACTGGTGTTTGCCGTGAGCGGGAATGAACCCGGGTCGCCAGGTTCGTAGTGCAGCTCGCTAACCGCTACACTACCGCTACACCACCGCTCCCCATACAGACACAGACACACACACGGTCACACACACGGTCACACACACGGTCACAGACACACAAAGACAAAGATTCCCCGTACAGCCTTAACAGACTGTAGGGGCAAGTGCTGTTAGCGAGCACCTATAAAGGCCGGCACGGCACACGAGGGGGTGGGTGGCACCTATGAAAGCCGGAACGGTACACGAACGAGGGGGTGGGTGGCCAGCACCACGCCCAGACACACACACACAGACACACACACCCACGGTCACAGACACAGGGCTTGTACAGCCAACGCAACCTCTGTACGGTCACAGTCTGTACCGTCCTCACTGAGGCCTGGCACCTGCACGCCCTTGGCCGTGTCCCTGCTGGGCGTTGGCACCAAAGATGTTTATTATTCCGTAAGTTAACGCAAGCAAATCGCGTGTTCCACTCACTCATCCGTTCCATAATAAATGATGTATCACGTGTCATCATCATGATGATTATTGTTATTGTTCTAGGTTTGTTGGCAACTCTACTCGGAACGTTTTGGCAGCTCTTGGATGTCCGTGGCTGAAATTCTACATTCCTATCTGGAATTTCATCCTCACTCATGCCCCCTAGATCGACTCAGCCTCGAAATTAGCACTGTACCCAGTGCGATGAGTAAACATCGACAACTCGGGAGACAAAGGCGGCCTGGCGTGGTGCTGGCCACCCATCCGTCCGTGTGCCGTGCCCACCTTCATAGGGTGCCCCCAAACAGCACTTGCCCCAACCTTCTGTTAAAGGCTATACGGGGGATCTTTGTCTTTGCTGACGCGGCGTGCAGGACTGACCAGGCGGATTGTGGATGGATCAAGGACCATGGATGATGACGACGATAGTGCAGCAACGATTATCCATTCCAATGATAATAACAGGACCACGTAGCGAAGTAATCCCATCCACAAGTCTTAGGATGCCCGACGGTGACGTCACCACGGCGTCTGTGCCAGGCCTGGTGCACTTTGAGGCCACGCGAAGTGTCGAAGGCTCTCTGCTGACAGGAGGACTCGGGACAGACCCAAATGGTGCCATGGGGTCGGCTGACTGAGATGACCGGTAGATGCACCAGCTGTGCCCACCCACTGTGCCACCTTGCCACGTTTTAGCCGCCCGGCGCTCCGCTCGTTGTTGTGAGCATATTATAATAATTGGGTCTCTGAGTGTATGAGTGTATGGGCCTGCGACATATTCGTACAACTTCATTGACACCGGGCGCAAAATATTGGGGGCAGTGCCGGATTATTCTCGTAGCAAAAGTAGCTACACATGTAGTAGCTACATATGTAGTAGCTACATATGTAGTAGCTACTACATATATGTAGCTACTACATATGTAGTAGCTTCATATGTAGTAGCTACATATGTAGTAGCTACATATGTAGTAGCTACAACATACATGTAGCTACATATATGTAGTAGCTACATATATGTAGGAGCTATAAATATGTAGTAGCTACATATATGTAGTAGCTACATATATGTAGTAGCTACACATGTAGTAGCTACATATGTAGTAGCTACGGGCCCCGCACTTTCAAGGGCCCCCACGCTAAATGCTTTTAATCTATTAATTCCGGTTCAGTGATTCTGCACTTGCTCTATTACTATAGTACTATACCGCCTTCAACTTTTATGAACGACTGGGTGTTTAAGGTTAGCGATTTGTCGTATTATCTGGCGAAATGGCAAATGAAAAAATACAATTACTTTACAGTGCAAGTAAAAAACAAAATCTGTGTTTTAATATTCACGTTTTTATTTTATTTAGGGCCCCTTTATAACATATGCTACAGGCCTCGCATTTGCTTAATCCGGCACTGATTTGGGGTGGTGTGGGGAGTGGGGGTCTTATCTTCCGGAGCGTCTCTTACTCGGTAGAATACGGTGGCGAATCTCTATCCATATGGAGGGGGGGGGGGGGAGAGATCATGGGAAAAATGCGAACGTCACTCACCCTCTGTCTGTCTGCTCGGGTGTTCACACGCGGCGCGGATAATCTTCACCGACCGCCACAGAAGAAGGGGGCCTCGTCCCGACGGACTTGACAAACCTTCCTCAAGTGGCGACCGGGAACCGCCGTGTTTATTATTGGCGATGTTGGAAGCCACGAGTAATCACGAGTTTCCAAGAAGCCATTCCGCACAGGGCACGCTTGTAGCGATTATAGCCCCCGAATTAATTGCCGTAATTTGGGTGGGTTTTTTTTCGTGATAGAGCGACCTCATTCCTGTTACAGCTACACTGGGAGCGTGCCGAAGTGTGTCTTTCGTTTTACATCGATGGTTGAACTTCTTTTGCACCGTACGCAGCCAGCCGTACTTAACCGGAGGTGCGACATGTGTAAGGGCACCCCCGGTGACAGCCGTCCCTGTGCGGCAACAAGGTGACCTCACCACGTGGCCTGCGAGCGGGCAAGTAGGGGGGCGATGGTTGTTACGTTGAATGCAAAACGAGTGCTGGAATGTCATATGGATGGGAGCGGTGGCGCAGCGGTTAGCGCATCGCATGATTAACCGGGTGATCTGATTTCGATTCTTGGCCATGGCTAACATCGCTGCACTGCCGTATGGGTATGATGTTGTCTCTGTGTCTGTATGTATATGTGTTTATATGAATGTGTCTGTCGGTGTGTCTGTATGTCTGTATGTATGTATATGTGTTTATATGAATGTGTATGTCGGTGTGTCTGTATGTATGTAAATGTGTTTATACGAATGTGTCTGTCGTTCCGACCTTCACAAACACCAACGCTTCTCATGCACAGGTGCTCTTTAACAGCACTTGCCCCAGCAGTCTATTAAGGCTACACTGGGGATCTTTGTCTCGTGTGTTTGTGCTCGTGTTTATATGAATGTGTGTTAATTGTCGGCGTGTTGTGGGAGTGGCCGTGTATCGGGTACCACCGCACTGTGCTACGAACCCGACGACCTGATTTTGATTCTCAGTCGCGGCCACGGCATCAGCGGCGAGTGGTATTTGAACCGGTCCATGGGCCTCCCCTAGATTCTAGATTTGAAGCTTTCGTGACTGCAAGGATTCATATTCTTAGGTTTTTTCGGTAAAGTCACGTAGGTAAAAAATTAAAATTAATAAAAGTAAAATAAAAATAATTGAAAAATCACGACGTTTCGGAGGCAACACAAGCCTCCGTCTTCAGGTGGAACCGTCACAGCACGATAGGACTGTTTTCTTGGAATTTCTCTTACTTGATACAGCTATCGTGCTGTGATGGTTCCACCTGAAGACGGAGGCTTGTGTTGCCTCCGAAATGTCGTGATTTTTAGTTATTTTTATTTTACTTTACCGAAAAAACCTAAGAATATCTCCCCTAGATTACCTATAATCATCCTTAAGTGAGTACCCGATCGCGTGTGTTAACATCAGCACTGGGGAGAGAGCGTAATCATCTATGCTACACCACCCGACCCCCCCCCCTCCCCCCGTGTTGGCCTTAATAGGCACTCACGAACTTCAGTATGTGAAAGGCTCAACGGGGGGGTGAACTTTGACCTGGGCTCCCTCCTTTGGGCTGCGACTCGGCCGGCAAGTTATATCCCCTGGAGCGACGTTGTCATCTTGCAACGGTTGCTTCTCTGAACGGTCGACGACGATGTCAATGAATTGCGTCTGCTAAACAAAAACAAATCAGTGTAGACGAGTGTGCGATAGCAGTGACAACACACGCGCGCTGTGTCGTGCAAATTGTCGATTTGTTTTTAATGCGGTCACAATTCTGACACATTTCAAGCATTTTAAGGGGGATCCACAAGGTCCAGACATCGAACGTAGACACATCGGGTTCATCTGCTCCCCACTAGCGTCAACCCACGACTGCCTGCACCTGGGGTACGACACCAACCTCACAAAGCCACATCGCCACCCACACGCAACTCCCGACCATCACACCGTCACGCTGCGATTAATCCACACACATCAGCATCATCATAATTGCACATGCCTATTAACCATCACGCAGTCACGCGATGATACAAACCACACGTGTAATCACACTTGCCGCTCTTACTTTGGCAAGAGCATTCGACTTTTGCTGTTCTTGCAACACGACGATGATCCTGGACAACGCGCGGAGATCTGAACACCTCCTCCCATCGACCAACCCGCACTGACCAGCAGAGTGAAGTTTGTTCAAACTACCCCCGTGGCCCACACGGCGTTAGTGAGGCCTTCATCCGGCAGTGCATTTGACAAAGGGCTGCACTGTTTCCTTAATTACATCTCGGCAGTGCTAAAGTAACGACCACGTGGAAGAACATTGACACGGACATTGTTGTTGCACCCGGCACACCACATCAAGTATACACCTCGCTACGGCTGCTGCTCGCTAGTCACCTACCCCAGTCTATCTGGAAGAAAAAAATCGGTGAGATATGAATGAAGCCTTGGTTAATATGGTTAATCGGACGCAGTGGCGTGAACTGAACGCTGATGGGGGGGTCTCCTCCTCCAAGCTCCTGCAACCTCCCACTCCTCCCCCTCTTCCTCCTCCTCCGTGTCTCTTGACCGGGTCTCCCAGAGGCGTCTTCTCTCTCTCTCTGGGCTTCTCTCTACTCCTTGCCGCGGTAGACGCGCAGGTGCGAGAGAATCCATCCGGACGGGCCCGTGATGGTGAGGACGAACGCGCCCAGCGCCAACACGGTATCCTGAACACGCGCACGCGCACAAAGACAAAGATCCCCCCCCCCCACCTCTCAGTGTAGCCTTAACAGACTGTCGGGGCAAGTGCTGTTAGCGAGGAGCAGCACCTATGAAGGCCGGCACGGTGGCACACGATGGGGTGGGTAGCCAACAAACACGCTTACACACCGCACCAGGTACTTTTTTGAGATACTCCTTCAATCGGTATGCCCCTCGTATGTGGAGCTCCCAGCCGCGCGGCGCTGATGTTACGTGAGCGCAGACTCAGTGCCCTACATCACACGCCGTCGTCTGTGCAGACTAACACAAATACAACGGATGCCTGCCGTCCCCCACCGCGCGCAATGAATCCACGAGCAGCACCGAGCATGCTACAGCATTCTGAATACCGTCCGCGCGGTTCGTGTTGTACGAGTTATCCTACACGGAGCCTTGCAAGTGTCCGTCCGGCACGGTGTGGTTGGTGAAAGGCGTCGCTGCAATGCGAGCGCCACGATGCACACGCGGGTGTCGAGGCGATGTGTTGCGCAACGCACGCAGAGACCCTGGTGTGAAAATCACACAAATGGATAAAGAGGTGGACACGACATGATTAGTGTGCGAGTGAGTGCCATTTGAAACCATTGGGTAGTTTGACAGCAGCAGTACGACGATGATGATGTGATGATGATGATGTGATGATGATGGGGGTGTTTTCACTTTTTGTGTGTCGTCGATACGAGTGAGTGCCATTTGAAACCATTGGGTAGTTTGACAGCAGCATCACGACGATGATGTGATTATGATGTGATGGTGATGATGTGATGATGATGGGGGTGTTTTCACTCTTTGTGTATCGTCGATGGTGGTTGTACGTCAGGGGCCCGCGGGCCTCACAATGAAGAACCCTGGGATAAAGGGAATCGAATTTGAATTCGGGTCACCGCCGGGTTTGTCTCTAGCGCAGTGCGCTAACCGCTGCGCCACCACTCCCCCCAGCGCCAACGTTATGTAACCTTCAGACGATTACGTCGCTTAAAGTGTCCGCCGCATTTCATGGGCTCGGACTCACGCATTGGCTGGCGACGTGGAACATGCGTTAATAGCGGTTCTAGATTTGAAGCTTTCGTGACTGCAAGGATTCATATTATTAGGTTTTTTCGGTAAAGTCACGTAGGTAATAAAAAAATAAAAATAAAATTAAAATCACGACGTTTCGGAGGCAACACAAGCTTCCGTCTTCAGGTGGAACCGTCACAGCACGATTGCTGTATTTTACCTACGTGACTTTACCGAAAAAACCTAAGAATAGTAAATAGCGGCTTTAAAAGTTCAGAGTAAAATAAGCGAATGAACTAAAACACAACGTACGATTGTGCGGTACAGTCTAGAATAACTGCGCTTCGTTGTGAATTCGCTATTGTGCGTGAGCTGGCAAATGGGTCTAATCGAGGCAACATAGCTGCTGTGCGTAACACGCAGAGCGTGTTGTATCACGGGGCGAGGCGGTGGATAGAGAGGCGTGTGACGGACGCATTGGTGAACGCACTGCGCCTATCCCTGAACCCGGCCCGCCTGAGTTAGAGTCCCGAGCAGAGTTACCGACAGTGGGCCAACGAAATCTGGACACCGATATCACCAATCCGCGTGGGCCCAGCGTGGTGAAGTATGGTCAAACGACCCCCACGACTGACTGACACGGCGAAGGGGGAAGCCCTCCATCCAGCAGTGGATGAACGCGCCTCGAGTATGAGCTGGAGGCGGCCGTTGTTTGCGAGCGCCTATTAATGCCGCAGTTCAAATCGCAGCTACACAACGCGAGAAGGGACAGGGATCCCTCTTGTGAAGTCTGTCGACTGTCGGGGCGTGGTGTGCCTCTCGATGTGTTCACTCCGACACGGGAGCCACTGCGCGGCTGCGTGGTCGCCGCAATGACCCCGGCGATGATGTTCGCACACCGAGCAAAGTGCTCGTTTGCTTTTGAGGCTAAGTCTACGTAGAGGGGGGGGGGAGGTCCGGTAGCGATTCGTGTGTACCGTGTGTACAACTCGCGGCTGATGTTGGCCCTGGACGCGGATTCGACTGCGGCTCGCCGGGTTGGTGGCGGAGCAGTGCGCTCGCGACGCCAGGGACCTTCACGACGCACGCAGCACTCAGTGGCACTCGCCTCACCGCAGCGTTTGTGCCAGGCTAGGTGCGCAACAGCAGCTAAGATCCCCCGTGTGGCCTCAACATACTGAAGGTCGGTACGGCACACGATGGGGGGGGGGGGGGGGCTGGTGACCAGCATCACGTCGGGCCGCCTTTGTCTCCCGAGTGGCGATGTTTTATACACCGCACCAGGTACTCATTTGATGCTGAGTCGACCTAGAGGAGACCCAGGACAGGTTCAGATATTCGTCACTGGTGTTGGTCGTGAGCGGGAACCGGGTTGGTAGCGCAGCGCGCTAACAAAAAACAAAGACAAAGATCCCCCGTATAGCCTGAGCAGTCTGTTGGGGCAAGTGCTGTTAGCGAGCGCCTATGAAGTCCGATAGGGCACACGAGGGGGTGGGTGGCCAACACCACGCCCGACCGCCTTTGTCTCCCTAGTGGCGGTTGTGCACTCACCGCACCAGCTACTCATTTGAGGCTGAGTCGACCTAGGGAAGGTCCCAGGACCGGTTGGGATAATCGTCACTGGTGTTGGCCGTGAGCGGGAATCAAACTCGGGCAGCCCGATTCGTAGCGCAGCGTGGCGCTAACCGCCGCACCACCGCTCCCAACAGCGCGCTAACATCACACAGACACACACACACAGTACTTACCACAACTCCGATCTTCACCTCTGCGGGTCTCGAATGAATGGCGGCACGGGGGGCCGCGACTCGAGACGGACCCTGCAAAGCTGCCCGGAGCATCGCTCCCTGCGCCCGACCAAGAAGAGCCATGGCCGCGTGAGTGACGCCGACCCTGGGAAGAGGACGCGAACCGTGAGCGTGGAGGGCGAGAGGAGGAGGAGGAGCAGGAGGACTAGGAGCTGGGCACAGCGAGTGACAGCGAGCCGGCTTCTGGAGTCACGGAGTCGCTCAGCCACCGAGCCGCGCACTTTGACGCACAGAGTGGCGATTGGATGGTCGCTCGGGGCCAATGAGGCTCCGCGCGTGGCGAGGGATGGCGGAATATTTGGTTGCGACCCGCAGGATATTTTATAACGATCGATCGTGGTCACTTATGTAACCGTGCAGCGGTGTCTCAAACGAGACTCACGAATGATGACGCTGCTGCTGCTGCTTGAGACGATGCGCCTTCTGATGCGGATGACGATACTAATTCCGATGTTTTTGATGACAATCGCTGTTGATGCTTTGTAATTGTACGACGGCGATGATGTTTACCCAATGAGAAACGAATGGCGTTGGTCGGTGGCCCAATGACTCCGTGCGCGAGAATGATGGCTTTGGTGGCGACGACCCACGGAATATTAATAATGAATGATGGTCACTTACGTAACCAAGTCTCCAACGAGACTGAACAGGGACGACGTTCATAAAACTGACGCTGCTGCGGATTTTGATTACTGACGCTTCTGGTGATTACCCACGGCGTTAAGGATACCGACGATGCTACGACTACTTTCGATGACGATTCTCCCGATGACATTTGATGCAGATACCTTCAATTGTTTGCTGACGTTGCTGGATGCTGCTGGCTGCTGCTGCTGACTTGAACGCAATTACTGTTGGTGTTCGCTAGGGGTCATTAATAGACTCGCGCGAGACGTCTCGCGGACAACAAACACATTCCTCCTGCGGAGGAAGCTGGTAGGAACGTTGGGTTGCTCGGTCAATGGCCAGGGTCAACGGCGGCGTGGTGTATTCCGCAAATATGCCCGACTGTGAGGGCGGGCACAAGCCGGCGTGAGTAGGTTAAACGTTGAGTTTTATAAGGGCACCACGGGGTGACCAGCCCCTCCCCTCCCACCCCAACCTTCCCACCCAGTCCCTCCACGCCCAGCCCCTCCCTCCCTCCCCTCCCAGCCCCTCCCCCCCCACCCAGCCCCTCCCCGCCCAGCCCCTCACCTCCCCACCCAGCCCCTCCCTCCTCTCTCCACCCAGCCGCACCCCTCCCATTTTTGGATGCACGACGGACGGACACAATAATCCCATGTGGGCTGGTGTAACCAGGAGGCTCCTACCAGTATGTCTATAGCGCTCTTATGCATCCAGCAATGCCGAGACTCGGCTGATTGTGACGTATGATTTTTGTTGTTGCCTATGACGTTTATGAGTATGTATTTGCGGATGTTGCGACTGCTGCTGCTTCCGCTGACCTTGATTTTTGTGACCATCAGAGGTGCTATAAATTACTCGCGAAACACTAAAGCCATAGTTTGCATTCAAATATTATACTTAAATTTTTTATGATTCTTCGGCATTCAATCCAGCTGTACTGCCTTTCATGGAACTTATCCACTCATTATGAATCAATACATCTATATCGTAAAAGCCCGGCGTTCCGTTTATCCGTTAACTAATACATACCAGCCTTTCAGAAGACCTCGATTAAAAAAGTCGTAGAAAGTGGAACCCCCCCCCACGAGAAGCGGGGTAAGAAGTTGATACAAGGTTTACAATTGTAGACCAAACGCCCCCCACCAATTTTTTCACTCCCTCAAAAATAAAGTTTTGTCAGCATACATACCTACACAGCCAACACAAAATCGAGTCCAGATTTCTTTTGTAGGAAGGAGCTAGAATGCCACCGAAATTCGAGTGTACGAAAAATGATAAATTCCTGTTCCATATGCACATCACAATTAATAGAAAATTACAATTTAACCCCCCCCCCACTCACTGTATTCTAAATTATAAAAGCATACAAAAGCAAATAACCGAGTCTGAAATATTGTCACTTTAAAGATAATCAAGGGATAGAAATATTTGACGAGGCGTAACATTTTATTTCAACTGCATGTTAATAACCACGCATTTACAAGAATCATAAGAGGCAACATTTATCTCACTACACATCGGCTCCAACGTAATCATAAATCCAAAGGAGAAAAATGCACGCGAACTCTTAAACACTACTAAAGATAACACTTTTCCTGTTTAAAAAAAAGAAAAACTCTCAAATAACGCAAATAAAACGCATTTACTCACAAACAGAAGCGTGTAGAAAAGTACACAACGTACGGCAAAAAGCTTTCACACACGCCCGTCGTTACTGGCGAGTGCCTACATTTGACACTCCAATGCTACATTTTTCCTCATGACCACTTTAACTCCACGGGGAATGCCAGCAGCAAGGCCCACCCTACCTATATACACGTCCTTAGACTCGACCATTACAATTTGGTTTTTGCAAATTCAATTTGCCTAAAATTCCAGCTCTTTGAGAATAAAAAAAAATTGGTTTGACACGTGACCAACACCCTTCCCATGAAACAAATAATAGTTTTGGCCCTGTTGCGGATGAGGCCTTGAGCAGACTTCAGTTGATTCTGCAACCCCATCCATCAAGTGGCCATTCTCTTACACAAGGTGGTGCATTGGTGTCCCGGAAGAGGTTCAAGAGGGCAAATTTCGTTTCTTTTCTCGCAGGTGAATTGCCAAATTTTAAGTGCAGAATATTTTTGTTATAATTATGGATATTTTCGTGCAGTCATTTGTGACCATGTTTGGGGGGACCCATCAACTCTTCCTATGCTTGAGGACTAATTAAAATGACAGGCAACTTAAAGATTGGACTCACACCCAGGACTTCAGCAGTGCCGTTGGCTCAGATGCCTCCGACGCCCCGAAACCACCTTGGCCACCACTTGGATTCGCGCACCGACTCTTCCCGTGAACAACCAGGATAGGGACACACGCGTCAGTCCTGCGTGCGTGCATTACCGACACAACGTGGGTGGGATGGAGTTGGTCCATTGGTGCACGTGGCCTACACTAAACTCGCACCGCAGACGCAAGTCGCAAAAAAAAAAGCAAGAAACATTTACGACAAATAAAATTACAAATCGAAAGGGAATAATATAACGCGATGATAACGGATGCGAGCGTGTACTGCTGTTGTTGCGCTAACCTACAAGTCTGTGTTCGGGCGATGCAGGTCTCACGATAAACGCTCGTGTCGGTGGATCACATTCACGTTTGGGAAATGTCACGCCCGTACAAACCCCGGCGGCTGCTGCGTGGCAGACGACGTGAAAACAACGCGGCCGCGTGAACTTCACGTCCAAACGTGTGCTGCGACACATTCAAACGCACGTAAACTTTGGACAAGCCAAGCAACTTTGCGGCAAGAGAATCGCGCAGCAATGCAACTGAAGCGGGGGGAAAGTGGGTAAACCCCCCAACAAAGCTCGTGACAAATATTCAAAACTCGCCTAACTTCGACGAATGCGACCTACGTAACGTAGTTGCCGTGAAGGCATCCCTTGAAGCGCATTACGTTGTGAAAAAATGCGATCGCATCGTCGTCGTTATTTACCGACACGCCAACAACGGCTGAACTGGAACACAACCCTTTCAGTTTGTTGTCAAGCCGAATGATTTTCCCCGCAGCACAATCCGCGTGCGAGAGTGAGCGGGGATGTGAAAAAAGAAGCTCCTCTTTCGATGGAAACGACCACCTAATTGGCAGGATCGCCATCACTCGCTTAGCCTCTCTATACAAATTCACGTTCTATACTTGTTTTCGACATCACGCAGCAGAAGCACATTCAAGAGCGTAACAGATTAACATTCGCACATGAACATCGTACAGGTCGTTGTGAAAAAAAGTAAAAAACTTTAAAATCATCTTAGCGGAAACTCAAGAGAGCGGGCGAAGAGATGAGAAATCAGAAATCTTAAGCCTCGTTTCCGTACGGGCAAACGGCAGTGTGAACATTTTTTTTTTACAAAACAACTCCGCAGACTCCTTAATTCGCATCCTAAGTTTAGCGGAAGCGCTTCCCCGAACACATGTAAATGATTCGCGTGCATTTCTTTTGCCCTCCGCACGCCGCGAGCGTCTTCGGGAACCCCCAAGCGAGTGGGCCAAAATATTGGGACACCGCGTGGAACGGCACGCCGCACGACCGGAACGCACGTTGTCGGAGCGCCGGCTCTGACAGAATCGGCCTCCGACGCGTGACACGAGCGGGATGAGCGGAGAAGGTGCTGGCCAGCTGGCTTGCCGGCTTGCTGGTCCGCTTGCCGGTAAGCTCGCCGGCCGCCAAGACCGCCGACCGGCCGGCAAGCTTGACGGCCGGTAGGCTCCCCGGCCGGCAAACTAGCCGGCTGGCGTAAGTGAGCGCGGTTACGGTGCGCGCGCCGGGGGCTTAATGGAGTCTTCATTTGCAGTGGTACGCCATGTGGTTGCTCTCGCTCCTCCGTCGCTTGCGAGACTGCATGCTCTGGAAAAACTCTGTGATGTCCTCTTTCTTCACCACCTGAGGGTGCAATGATTGCAGATCAATTCATCTCCGATTAAGCACAGTTGGCTACGAATGGTGCGAAAGAAGTTCAACATACATTGTAAAACGAAAGACTATTTTGTCCTCCTGTTGACGATCGCTTGTGTTGTGATCGAAACGTCGTTGATTGTGCACCACTGCCAACACAGTAGCAGCAGTAGCAGCATCGCCACCAGATCCTTTGTCTAGTAACGAAGTCAGCTTGTTATTTGTGTCTGTCGGTAAAGTCACGTAGATAGGTTCAAAGAAAAATAAAATAAAAACTACACAAGCGTTCGTTGCGATCGAAACGTCGTAGTTTTTAAAAAATAATGTTTTGTTATTTTATTTGAACCTATCTACGTGACTTTACAGAAAGACCCAAAGAATATGAATTCCTGCAGTCACTAAAACTTTTAAGTCAAGAAAGACACACTTCGGCACGCTCCCAGTGTAGCTGTAACAGGAATGAGGTCGCTCTATCACGAAAAAACCCACCCAAATTACAGCACTTAATTCGGGGGCTATAATCGCTACAATCCTGTCCTGGCGCGGAATGGCTTCTTGGAAACTCGTGATTACTCGTGGCTTCCAACATCGCCAATAATAAACACGGCGGTTCCCGGTCACCGCTTGAGGAAGGTTGTCAAATCCGTCGGGACGAGGCCCCCTTCTTCTGTGGCGGTCGGTGAAGATTATCCGCGCCGCGTGTGAACACCCGAGCAGACAGACAGAGGGTGAGTGACGTTCGCATTTTTCCCATGATCTCTCACTCCACCCCCCCCCCCCCATATGGATAGAGATTCGCCACCGTATTCTGCCGAGTAAGAGACGCTCCGGAAGATAAGACCCCCCACTCCCCACACCACCCCAAATCTGTGCCGGATTAAGCTAATGCGGGGCCTGTAGCATATGTTATAAAGGGGCCCTAAATAAAATAAAAACACGTGAATATTAAAACACAGATTTTTTTTTTTACTTGCACTGTAAAGTAATTGTATTTTTACATTTTGCCATTTCGCCAGATAATACGACAAATCGCTAACCTTAAACACCCAGTCGTTCATAAAAGTTGAAGGCGGTATAGTACTATAGTAATAGAGCAAGTGCAGAATCACTGAACCGGAATTGATAGTGACGATGAGCCACGCCGCGTGTGAACACCCGAGCAGACAGACAGAGAGAGTGTCGTTCGCGTTGAGCAAACCGCCGCTGCGATGTGTCCCAAGAAACATAACGCAACACGACCCCTATGACATGGTGGTGCTGTTGGGGGTGGAGTGGCGGCGCAGTGGTCGGCGCACCGTGCTATGCTCTCGGCATTCCGAGGTTGGATTCCCTGTCGGTACCGCTCTGTAGGAATACGTTTGATGCAGCTGTTTTGGCCGAAAGGTAAAAAAAATATATATAAACTACCTCACTGAGATGGGTTACACATTTTAACATTAAGAATGTAATCATTTTAAGCGGGTTGTGCATGAATCGTTCAGCTAAACAGGCCGTGTCAAGCCAGTTTCTTTACTGCGCGTGTGTGCGTGTGGATGACGGGAGCAGCGACACAGCGGTTTGCGCCCTGCGGCATGAACTCGGCAACCTAGGTTCGATTCCTGGACGCGAACGTATGCATACTCTTAGGTTTTTTCGGTAAAGTCACGTAGGTAAAAAAATTAAATAAAAAATGACTAAAAGTAATATAAAGTGATACAGCAAATCTAGCTGTGACGGTCCCACCTGATGACGGAGACTTGTGTTGCCTCCGAAACGTCGTGATTTATTATTTTATTTCTATTATCATTTCTATCATTACTTTTAGTAATTTTTAATTTAATTTTTTTACCTACGAGATTTTACCGAAAAAAACCTAAGAGTATGAATCCTTGCAGTCACGAAAGCTTCAAATCTAGAACGTATGCATGTTGAACTTCTTTCGCACCGTACGTAGTCAAACGTGCTAATCGGCGTGATACCTTAACCTTTCCAAAGCCCCTTCCCGAAGCTACCTCATCCTTGAACGAGTAGCTGCACGTGGTACGCGAACAGCAGCACTGAGGACAGGGAGACTGCCAGGCACCACGCTGGCCACAACACCCTCTACCTTGTGTAGCAGCACACCGAGCTGAACATATTCCTGCTAACGGCGCTTGAATATGTTTGTTTATAAATTTGTTCCCGTAACATTATTCCGCGCAGCGGTGCAAATGAGCGTGCATGCAGGCAGGCGAGAAGACGCGCTGGTGGAGCTTTACCTTCCCCTCGTCGGCGAAGTGCTTCAGGTAGTCCATGAGCTCCGTCTTCAGGTCGTTGTACTCTGGAGGTGATAACGCGTCGCAGCCGCGTCAGTCACGGCGTCGCAGCCGCGGACACATCCCCGACGTTTTTCACGACAATCACCACCGCCCTCGTCGTCGTCGTCATCATCATCACAATCATCAATCGGCTGCTGGACGAAGGCGTCGCCATTTCTCACTGTCCTACGACGGAACAACTGTGACGTTCTAACCTGACACGACTGGACCATCTGTGAAAAAGAGCTTTATAGCTCATCAGATTTCACCCTCCGCCTGCTCGAGAGCCGATTTCATCCCTCCATCTCCGCAGCGGTCGTAACCTGTCGGATGCCATCGTCCTTTCTAGCGACGCACCTTGCAGAAACCCACTTTGTAGTGTTAACAGTAACAACGATGTCTTTAACCTGCATGTTCATAAATCTATGCTCCTATTTCTAGTCTTTCGTGTAATCCTGCCTTGTCTCTCAAAGTGACCAGGCACGGTTACTCGTCAGCTCTGGTTGCACTCCAGGGACGCAGAGTGTTAGGTTGTTAAGCCAATACAACATTACAGGACTACACTGGCAGTGTGGCCTATGTGCTGAATAAACGTAAGCCTATGAAGTATGCTAAACGGAACAAATTTGTATTTTTTATTTTACAAGGTAATGCCCACAGAGCTCTTTTTCAGAAGTGATCTGGCAATCACAAATGATAGCTCAACGAAGCGGTTTATCCTGGGGAAATGTATAGCAGCCAAATACTCTAAACGCATGACGTTGATTCTAAATGTGAAGGGAAAACCGGAGGACCCAGATAAAAATCCACGCGACCATAAGGAGAAACACGAATACTCCAAATATACAGCAGGCGTCAGGGTCGGGATCGAACCCACGACCTTGTGGATAACAGGCGAGGTCGTTAACATCTCGCCACCGTGACGCCCACACACGTTTCTGTTTTAAAACCGAGTTAATCACTTGGCCAATTGACGGGGTGCGGCTGCCCCCCAAGGTTACGTGAAATCCATATTGAGCCCTCAGTAAGGAAGAGGGTTCCCCACCCCCGCCCGCCGTGGTTTAACAAAAAACAAGATTAGAACGATCAGCGGGGGGAGCAAGGGTGAAGAGGAGAGGGGCAGGCGGCGGAGGAAAGAGAAGCAAAAGGTGGATGAGGAGCAAGAGGTGGAGGAGGACCAGAAGGAGCAGAAGAGAGAGAGTGGACGGATGAGGAAGAGGAGCAGCAAAATGACGGAGGAGGTACAGGAGCAGGAGACGAGGCAAAGGAGGTGTTGGGAGAAGGAGCAAGAGCGACTGGGAGCAAGAAGCAGTAGCAGGAGGAGAACGTCAGGAGGAGGAGCGAAAGGAGGATTGGGATGAATCGAAGGAGGTACCGCTGATTAGCTCCACTTGCTGCACGCGGTTCATGGTGCCCAGCGCCGCCATGAGGGGGTCCCCGCCCCCCGCGCTGGACCCGGCCGCCCTGCCCCCCCCTCCTCCACCGCCGACGCTGTCCGCCCCGAGCTTCCCGCGCGCCTCGTACGCCTGCACCGTGTCCGCCTCGTCCAGGAGAAAGCGCACGCCCAGCTCGTCGTACATCGCCTGTCGACGACGACGCGCAGTTTAACACGAAAATCAAGTTCGTATTTCGCGAGTGTGCTTTGTCTTAATTTAATCTATACATCTTATAGATATAAAACCATCGTGCTGGGAGAATGCGACGCCTCGCGTGAACGTGGTGAGCCAATGCACGAGCGTCATTCGCACCTCCGTTTAGCGCGGTTGGCGTTCAACACACACGCATACGTGGCCGAGGCCACGTCTTTAACTTTCTTTGTCAATCAAACTGCTCCCCACGACGTGAGGGTCATCGGCGGTAGGTGCAGCAGACTTCACAAGGCTGGTTCTGCGCGGGTTGGTCGCCACGTCAGCCCCAAAAGTACTCCAGCAACCCGCTTGTGCATGGAGTGGCGGGATAACCCATTAAGGTGACAGCCCCACCCACTCTATCCCGGCCTCCGTCATCAACCCACCGGCTAAGAAAATACACGATGAATCACACATCCAGCAACGCTTGCCACGGAAGAATTCTAAAATACCTTTTTTTTAATATGGGTTGAGGCAGTAAGTGAACGGAACGGCTGCAATGCAGCGTCCATGACAAATGAATCCGTCAAGTGTCTAATTACAGCACCGCATCCAATGGCAAGAGAAAATAATAAAATCTCTCCTGCACATGAGCGATGGTGAGGGTTGGTGCTTGCGCTACGTAAGGCAATATATTAGAGCAAAGCAAAGCAGCTTACAAGGTCCCACCATTCCATCAGGGAACGGTGCAGTAATGTTCTCATACTGTACAAATTCCCCTAGAGCCGTACCGGTCAGTTTAACCTGATCCTCAACTGCATTTTATATATAAATAAGCACGCAGATATAAATCCTTGTTTGGAATCAAGGGCACAGTGTGTGCCTATTAAGGATCATATCCAAGTGGTGTTTATTTGTGGAGATATTATAGACGAAGCTGCGCTTATTTTGGCTGCTATGTCCAGCAGCAGAAACAAATACATTTTTTATTCATTTCTTCTGAATGCTGTGACATATTTTGAGTGAAACGTTTGGACGGCCCAGGTTTGTACATGACACGACATGAACTAATGGAAACTAAATACAGCCCCTTTGTCAATCCACTGCTGGATGAAGGCCTCCCCACGATGGTGAAGTAAAAAGAGTGATAGAATTTGTTTAGATATCGCCTTCGATGTTAGCCATCACTGGAAATCGAACTTGGGTCATCAGGCGTGGCTCTGTCTATCTTTCAGTCATGGCTCACGATGCTGCCTCGGGTGCTCCCACCTGCCCTGGTTTTCCCAGCATTGTCCTCTTTTTGAGACGGCTCTCCTGGGAAATGTGTCAGTCTAGCGGTCATTTATAAACTCCTGTTTGCCGTCAACTCTGTAATGATAATACACCGCCTCAAGACGATGCGTTAACACGAGCTTCTGCCTTCTTCCGCTACTGCGAGATATCCCTCTTGCCATCAAGCGTCCGCGTTTGCTTGTTTATCTCGAGAGGTGGCATCTCCGGCGCTGCCAGGCCGCGTTGGCACTCGCCTGGCACGACGCGCAAGAGCACAGCTTGCAGCGCCACTGCTGCGGCCAGAACGTGGCAGCGGCGTCGCCGGGTGGCTGGCTAGCGGGGACCGCCCCGGCGCGCAGCTCCGACAGCAGGCACGGGGGACGTCGCTCCGCCGCGCTGGCCCCGTTCTCCCCGGGCGTCGGGGCGACGTCGCGAGGTTCCTCCTTTGGCACCGCCGGCGCATCGCTCTCCTCGTTCTTGTCTTCGTCGCCGGGTGACGGCTGAGCAAAGCGATAGAACGAGCGCCCTCGTAAAGCACAAGAGATGTCGCGAGGGGTGTCTGCGCGCGAACACCCGCGCGAGCACGGCACTCGTTGTCAATCCGCTGCCGGACGAGGGTCTCCGCTCGCCGTGAGGGTCATGGGTCGGGGGGGGTTACGAGACGTTACGTTAGTCTGTGGGCCTCTACGCAATTGTATGGGTTTCATGGCGAGTCAGGCCGGGTCCATCTTATTCACGACACATGAGAATCCAGTTTATCAATCACAGGGGGCCGAAACCCGGATTCGAACCCAGGTTTCTCAGTTGCTCCGACGGCCGAGCCGCCCGGCCACCTCGGTCCGCCCCATCATTACCTTGACGCCGTCTCCGCGGGCGACCCCGCTCGGGGAGGTCCCCTCGGCGCTGGACCTGCACGGGGAATCGTCGACGACCAGCGAGCCTTCGTGCTCCTCGTT
Organism: Lethenteron reissneri; assembly: GCF_015708825.2. Lineage (NCBI taxonomy): Eukaryota > Metazoa > Chordata > Hyperoartia > Petromyzontiformes > Petromyzontidae > Lethenteron > Lethenteron reissneri. Next base: position 9,514,060 of record NC_083786.1, read on the forward strand.
GACGAGCTTCACCACTGCAGGTCGAGTGGGGCCAAGAGGACGAGAGATCGAGAAGTGAAGGCTACACGCCGCACTCAATGCGAACACGTCCAATTAGAGTTGATCATCGATTATCCGGCACACGATCATTCGGCTTCCAACACTATCCGGCGATCCCGGGGCCTAGCCGGCAAAACCGCTCCAAAGGCTGTAGCCAGTCCGGCAATAAACATCACGTGACAAAAAAAAGTAGCAATGCTTGATGTCAATGTTAAATGATATACAGTGCATTATACACTACATACAACTTAAACAATGAAAATACTGCAAGTATATACATCGCCCCATGCAGTCTTCGAGATTTGAGTGGTATGGTACAGTAAATATGGTAACTTTTCACAAGATATTTATTTTTGTCTATTTGTATTTTCACTCATGCCAATTTCACATCGTAAACAAATTGCAAACACCTAAAAACATGTCATACAAGTATGTGCACAAGTAAGCTATTTTAATTTATATAATTATCCAGCGTTTTTGAAAATCCGGCGCCCCATCCCGCCACCGAAGCCGCCGGATAAATCGATGATCGACTGTAAACTGAAAATGTATTAAACGCCACTAAAAATGTACAGGCAGAGTTACGCGGAAGTAGGTCTCCCCAAGACGTCGCCATCCTCTCTTTCTCCAAGGGTCTCGGAATGCAACGATCCATCTAGTTTCCGCGCGCGAGTCAATCTCGTCACTCCATTTCCGCGCCCCCCTTGCGAGCCCCGGTGCCGCTGCACCGCCCGCACGGTCGGCCCTCGCGAGCGACGGTGTCACCTGCGGACGGGACGGCGTAGGCCCACAGGAAGGAGCAGCGCGCCATGCAGCCCCCGCACACCATCTCGTGGTACTCCACACTCTCCGGCGCCTCCACGCCCAGATGCTGGGCGAACACGAAGAGAAGTGCGTCCCGACCAGCAGTTTAAGTTTCGTTTCACGAAAAGAACGACGAACGTGTTAAGTCAATGGAGCGTTTTAGAATACGTTAGCCGTTCGTAAATTGAAAACTCATTTAAAAAGTGATGAAAAAAAATCGAATTTATTTCCGCCCCCACCTCCCCCGCATCTCCGATTCGCAGTTGGCTACGTACGGTTCAACAAAGACGGCTTTGAATGGACGAAAATCATCAAGCGCGACGATGACTATGCATGTTTTGCCAACGATCTAAGCGTGATTGAACATGTCAGGGCAAATAACAAGTCTCAAGAAAGAGGCAGAGTAAGATAATTTACTCACATTATTGGAGACTTAGGTACAGTGAGGAAGATCAAATAAGATATTTGGCTTGATAAGTATCCACAAAGTCGACTCGACGAGCGAAATCAGCAAAGATTACAAATAGAATTCCACAGGCTGTCGTTGACTTGATCGAGACGAGAAAAACCTAAATATTTTACTAAATGAACACTGGTCCCAACACATGTGTGTAGTTCTGTGGTTCATGGAGATGTGGTACAATGTGCCATGGAGAACAAGGGCTGCATCCTGTACTTACCCGCCCGTGTAACCAGTCCTCGCATATGATGCACTGGATCATTTCATCAGGAGTCTACGTAGACAAAAGGTTCCAACAAAATTTTCACCACAGTTATATTTATGCCTTCGACTAAAAAATTAAATGTTACCGGAGCAGGAAATACAAAGAACATACGATTAACCAAATGAGTGAATTACATTTTTGTTTTTTTTATCTTTATAACAACAGTTTGCATTGTCTCCGGGAGTGTGGGGTGTGACACGGTTGGATGGTATGTTAGCCGACGGTCTGGTCTGTATGAACGTTGGCTGTTTGATTGCTTGATGTGTGTGTGTATATGTTGGTTGATCACAACAACGAGCGGAGTGCCGGGTGGCTAAAGCACAGCAAGTTGGTACAGTAGGGGACACAGGTGGTGCATCAGCCAGTCATCTCGGTCATCTTAGTCAGTCGACCCGTGGCACCTGGGTCTGCCCCGTGACCTCCTGCCAGCGGGCGTTCGACACTTCACGTGGCCTCAAGGTGCACATGGCCTGGCACAAGCGTCGTGGTGACGTCACCGCCACTTAGTGGCGAATGGCGGTTGTTGTTGTTGTTGATCATTGGAGATGCAGCTACGGTCAGGTTAGGCTGATCCGAGGGAGAATGCCGACCGAGTGAAGGACATCATTTAGGTCCCGTGAAGAAGATTTGCTACCCTTGTAATCACTCTCACCTTGTCGTCCGGATCAGGGTAGGGCTTCTTGCAGGTGCAGTACAACCCAAAGAAGTTGTGGTTGTATTTGTTACCGGGATTCGATGCCTCTTTGTCCTGTATGCCATTCACAGTTAAAAGCCAAAGAGATCACAAAAATGTTACCGAAAGCAAAACTTATAACTTGATGATATATATACCCAAATAAATTCACATGTAATCCATCGCCTGATGAGGGCCTCCCCAGGCATTGCGGGTTATTTGACTATAATTCACCACACTGCTCAGTGTGGGTTGGTGAAGGTAGGGAGCATAGACGTTATATCATAGTACAGTACCACTATGGATTCTGCTGCAGTGCCTTCTGCTGACAACGTAGACCTGCAACAGCCGACAACGCCTGTTTCATACACGATGGTCACCCATCCACCTCCGATGAGCAAGGTTGGCTACGTAGGGTGCGAAAAAGGTTCAACATACACACATGCAATGTCCATGCTTAATGCCGCTTGGTTTCTGACATCCGAAGAGATCAGCCACATTTTGTGCGATTTGGTAACAGGAATAGGAATAAAATAACCCATTATTACACCATCCAAATTTAGGTTTTTGGTTGCGCTAAAATTTGACCGGCATCCACCCACCGGCACCGAAGCAAAAAACACAAGTGCCCCGCAGCACGCTGCAACTTACGGGCAAAAGTTTGCAGGCATTGCCAGGGAATCGAGCGTTGCCGCAGTCACAGCGGAAATTTCTGAAAAACAAAAAGGCACACGTGGCACGGCTCGCCTTACGCACGGCGCGCACACACAGTACAGTAGTGGTGGGGTTAGAAATGTGTTTTTGTTCAACGATGACTGGGCAGGCAAATTGTTAGCCGATGTGCAGTGCACTGCAAAAAAAAAGTAGTTTTCCCATCCCTCCCCCCGGTACAAAAATCAAGGGACTTTGTTAGCAGCGGTGCACAAGTACAAACCAACAAGAATGTCACCACTTTTGTCAACACCGTAGCCTCATTGCAGAAATGCAGAATACAGAGGTGAGCTTCTCACAAAACTTTTTGCGGGTGGGAGCAGTGGTGCAGTGGTGTAGTGGTTTCTGTCTTCCGCAACGAACCTGGCCTTCATCCAGTAGCGAATTGATCACAGGTGATGATACATGCAGAATTAATCATTATAAAGAGTTTCCATGGATTTGGTGGCTGTCTACAGTAAACATAACCATGGGAAGGAATTCCATGCGATGGAGGCAGAAGCAGAGACGGTGCGAGCCGCCCATGAAGTGTAGGCTAACTATGACAATCCCACTCACTGATTTTACAAATCCATTAAAGCTTTTATCAGCATGACCCATGGCCTATCCACTACTGGATGAAGGCCTCCCGATTCCGTCACCATCCCTCACAGTTCTGCGATGGCACAATCCATCTCACTCCTGCACTTCAACCAAATCGGATCTGAATTTGTATTTATACTGGAGGAATCTGACGAGCTAAAAAGCTCTTTTTCACAGATGCCCAGTAAAACTAACCTCCTTGCTCAATCTCTACAGCGTACGTGTGTATGTTGAACTTCTTTCACACTGTACGTAGCCAACCGTGCTAAACGGAGGCGCGGTGGCTGCCTGCAATAAAGAAAACCGTGGGTCGTCCTATCAGACACAAAAACTCTTTTACTGCGAATTACCATCGGTCACGTCTACCGACCACCATCCCTTCTAGCGATCAGACCCGTTCGAGCCCAGTTAACTTTTGTAAAACAATCAATCCCTGTGCTGCTCCTTGGTCTCTGTGTAATTGCAACCGTGCGTATCTCCCACGTTTCTTTGCACACTTTTCAGTGTTTGTCCCATTTTTCTATTTGTCAGTATATCGACGTTTTCTAATCCACTGCAGTGCTGCTATCCATGCGTCTCCGATCAACAATAGATCACTCTCCGCCGCCGCAGGGTAGGAGTGGGTGAGATGTGATTGCACCGGTGGTGCAGTTTGGTGTGGTGAGCCGAGATGCGGTGTGGTGAGATGCGGAGTTGGGGGCGGTGAGGGGCGGTGCGGTGAAATGCGGTGTGGTGAGATGCGGAGCTGAGGGGCGGTGCGGTGAGATGCGGTGTGATGAGATGCGGCGTTGAGGGCGGTGAGGGGCGGTGTGGTGAGGTGAGATGCGGTGTGGTGAGGTGAGATGCGGCACTGAGGGGCCGGTGAGGGGCGGTGTGGGCGAGGCGAGGTTGGAGGCGCAGGAGGGTGGGGTGTGGCCCACCTCTTGGTGTAGAGCTCGTACAGGTCGTGACCCTCGTGACATGTGTAGCTGCACGCCAGGCAGATCGCGGCCGGCTCCCCGCCACGTGGCGTGCAGGAGCTGCACGCGTACAGCGCCTGGCGGCTCACGTAGCCCTGGTGAGGAGAAAGGTCAGGGGGCAGGGCGGCCCGTACGGCGATTCGTTCATTCACTCAATCATTCACTCATTCATTCCAATCATCGCTCATTCGACTGTAAGCCACGTGCGAATTTGGCAAAGCGGGCGGGAATCTCCAAATGTGCATAATACACCTACCCCAATCTGATGTTGTGGCCGAGTAACCCTGTGATCGTCACGTATAGGTCATAAAATAATACTGGTAGGAACCACCTGGTTCCACCAGTCCCACAGGGAATTATTGTGTGTGTCCGTCGTTCATCCAAAAATGAGGGGTGGGGCTGGGTGGAGAGGGGAGGGTGGGGAGGGGCTGGGTGGGGGGTGGGGCTGGGTGGGGAGGGGCTGGTCACCCCGTGGTGCCCTTATAAAACTCAACGTTTAACTTACTCACGCCGGCTTGTGCCCGCCCTCACAGTCGGGCATATTTGCGGAATACACTACGCCGCCGTTGACCCTGGCCATTGACCGAGCAACCCAACGTGCCTATCAGCTCCCTCCGCAGGAATGTGTTACCAATTTATTACAATTAGTATCATCACCTTCTCTTGAGAGTGCCCAGCCAGTGTTCCGACTGCTCCCACCACGTCCCAATGACAAAACTTCCTGCTACAAAGTGATAACCATTTTACCGACCTCGGTGTGGTGGTGGTGATGATGATGACTGCGACTGATGACACTGACCGTCGAGGAGACGTTCACAATGAGAAATATTCATGGCGATTAATGACCGCTTCTGATGATGATGACTGCTACCGACTTTGATGTTGTCGATAATTACGAGCGGTGGTAGCGCTGATCCTGCTGCTGATGATGATCCTGCTACTGATGATGATCTTGCTGCTGCTGATGATCCTGCTACTGATGATGATGATCCTGCTACTGATGATGATGATCCTGCTACTGATGATGATCCTCCTGCTGCTGATGATGATCCTGCTACTGATGATGATCCTGCTGCTACTGATGATCCTGCTGCTGATGATGACCATCATGCTGCTGATGATCCTGCTACTGATGATCATGCTACTGATGATCCTGCTGATGATGATGATCCTGCTGATGATCCTCCTGCTGCTGATGATGATCCTCCTGCTGCTCATGATCCTGCTACTGATGATGATCCTGCTGATGATCCTCCTGCTGCTGATGATGATCATCCTGCTGCTGCTGATGATGATCCTACTGCTGCTGCTGCTGATATCAAATTCTACTGCAATGTGTAGCTGATGATGACGAGCTACAGTTGGCCTAATAACATCTGATCATCATCATCATCATCAGTAGCAGCACGATCATCATCATGATCCCGTCCTTTAACCGCTGCATATGACGATCCTACTCATGATCCTCATGCTACTGCTGATAACGATCATGATGATCGTGCTGATGACGATCGTGATGATCGTGCTGATGATGATTATCGTGATGATGATGATGATGCTGCTGATCGTGCTGATGATGATTATCGTGATGATGATGATTATCGTGATGATGATGATGCTGATCGTGCTGCTGATCGTGCTGATGATGATTATCGTGATGATGATGATTATCGTGATGATGATGCTGCTGATCGTGCTGATGATGACCGTGATGATCGTGCTGATGATGATTATCGTGATGATGATGATCGTGATGATCGTGCTGATGATGATGATGATGGAGTCATATTCTTAGGTTTTGTCGTTAAAGTCACGTAGGTAAAAAATTAAAATAAAATAAAAATCACGACGTTTCGGAGGCAACACAAGCTTCCGTCTTCAGGTGGAACCGTCACAGCCACGACAGCTGAAACGGTTCCACCTGAAGACGGAAGCTTGTGTTGCCTCCGAAACGTCGTGATTTTTATTTTTTACCTACGTGACTTTACCCAAAAACACCTAAGAATATGAATCCTTGCAGTCACGAAAGCTTCAAATCTAGAATGATGGGAGTCACCTTTGCATACGAGCATAGGTCCGCGTCGCTGGCGCCCAGCACCGCATCGGCCTCGCTCTCCAGATCCTCGTTCTGCTGCATCACCTCCATCATGGACAGCACCGCGTCCTCGTCCTCCTCCTCCTCGTCGTCATCTTCCTCCTCCTCCTCCTCCAGCGCCGCCGCCGCCGCCCGCTTCACATCGTCGCCAGCTTCGTCGAGGCCTCGCTTCGTGCCGCCGCGATTTGCCGCCATTTCTTGTTTTTGTTCAACAACGTCCGGGTCAAAGGGGAAGGAGTGGGGGTGGTGGTAGGGGTGGTGGGGGTGGTGGTGGTGGGGGTTGGGGTGGTTGTGGTGGTTGTTGTGGTGGGTGTGGTGGGGGGTGGTGGGGGTGGTGGTGGTGGGGGTGGTGGTGGTTGTGGTGTTGGTGGTGGTGGGGGTTGTGGGGGTGGTGGGAGTGGAGGTGGTGGGGTGGTGGGAGTGGAGGTGGTGGGGTGGTGGGAGTGGAGGTGGTGGGGTGGTGGTGGGGGTGGTGGTGGGGGTGGGGGTGGTGGGGGTGGTGGTTGTGGTGGGGGTGGGGTGGTGGGGGTGGTGGTGGTGGGAGTGGAGGTGGTGGTGGGGGTGGTGGTTGTGGTGGGGGTGGTGGTGGTGGGGGTGGAGGTGGTGGTGGTGGTTGTGGTGGGGGTGGTAGGGGTGGTGGTGGTGGGGGGGGGTGGTGGTGGGGGTGTTGGTGGTGGTGGGGGTAGTGGTTGGTGGGGGTGGGGGTGGTGGGGGTGGTGGTGGGGGTGGTGGTGGGGGTGGTGGGGGTGGTGGTGGTGGGGGTGGTGGGGGTGTTGGTGGTGGTGGTGGTTGGTGGGGGTGGTGGGGGTGGTGGTGGGGGTGGGGGTGGTGGTGGTGGTGGGGGTGGTTGTGGTGGGGGTGGTGGTGGTGGTCGTTTCCTTTCCCAACCGCCCCCACGCCTGTTACCCCCCATCATCAACAACATCAACAACATCACCATCAACAACAACAACAACAAAGATCTAGATTTGAAGCTTTCGTGACAGCAACGATTCATACTCTCAGGTTTTTTCGGTAAAGTCACGTAGGTAAAAAATAAAAAGAATATTTCTATTATTATTTCTACAATTTTTATTATTTATAAAAAAAATATATATATAATTTTTATTATTTATTTTTATTTCTACCTACGTGACTTTACCGAAAAAACCTAACAGTATGGGGGAGTGATATCAGTGAAATTACAACAGCAGCAGCAAGAGAGAGCGAGATGTCTTTAAGCCCCGCCCACCCTGCCCGCCCCGCCCACCCAGCCCGCCCCGCCCACCTAGCCCAGCCCCGCCCACCCAGCCCGCCCAGCCCCACCCAGCCAGCCCGCCACACCCAGCCCGCCCCGCCCACCCAGCTCACCCAGCCCGCCCAGCCCCTCCCACCCAGCCCGCCACGCCCACCCACCCAGCCCCTCCACCCCGTCCCCGACGATGTCGTCTTCGCTGCGGGCCTCGCTGCTGCACCGCGACGGGCAGCGGCGGCGATTCGCGGTGTCCGTGGGGGGCGGCGGCGGCGGCGTGCGGGACTTGACTCGGGCCCTCGAGGTGCTCCGGGAGGAGGTCTCCGAGGCTCTGACCGAGCTGGTGGATCAGGAGAAGACTGCGAAGGCTACTGGTGGTGAAGAAGGCTCGGCTGGTAGGGAGAAACAAAGAACACGTGGCTAGTTGGGCGGTGGTGGTGGCGGTGGCAGGTTGCCGTGGGGCCCCCTTCGTCTTGATTCAGTGGCCGTCGCGAACACGTGGATTTGGCTAAGAGGGCGGAAAATGAATCCCTTGGCTTAGGCCAAACGATAGGATGTGGAGTGGAAACAATGCTACGATGATGCTGTGTGTTGTGTGTGTGTTCTGTGTGTTGTGTGCGTGTGTATGTTCTGTGTGGTGTTGTGGAACTATTGTCAAGCGCACGCCGATCGGTTCAGGCCGTGTACACGCACAGCGTGTGTGTGTGTGCGCATAGATGTTGCTGTATCTACGGCTCAAACGAGTTGCTGGTGCCGTGGTGTGCAATTAACATCGCCACCGGGGAGACAAAGGCGGCCGGGCGTGGTAGCTGGCCACCCACCCCCCTCGTGTGCCACAGTTCCGGCCTTCGTAGGTGCTGCTTCTGGCTAACAGCACTTGTCCCAGACAGTCTGCAAGGCTATACGCGGATCTTTGTACACCCACAGTGTGCACCTAGCCTGGCACAAACGCCGTGGTGACGTCACAGTGGCGAACGGCGGTTGGACATCGCTTCGTGTTGGTGTGGGGAGCGGTGGCGTAGTGGTTAGCGCACTGAACTACTGCACTTGCTATCGTCCACTGTATTACCTCCCGATTTTGTAAATATTCCATTTGGTTCTCAGTTGCAGCCCCCTTTTTAATCCACTGCTGGATAAAGGCCTCTCTGCGCGTTGTCGATCGTGGAGATTATTTCACCATGCTCCACGTTCATCACTCAATCGGATGTCACTCGCCACTGATGGTAGCCGTGGTCATGAATCGAACACGTGGTGCCGGGCTCGTAGTGCAAGTGCGTTAAACCACTCCACCACCGCTCCCATACAATTCGGTTTATTCTTGCCTCGCCTGAAATTGACGAAAAAATAACGTCCACTCTATGCGGAAAGGTTAGGGTTAGTTTAGGGTTAGGTTGGGGTTAATTTAGGGTTTAGTTAGGGTTTGGTTAGGGTTAGGTAAGGGTGATGTTAGGGTTATGTTAAGAGTTAGGATATGGTTAGGTTAGGGTTATATTATGGTTCGGTTATAGTTAGGTTAAGGTTAGGTTAGGGTTGGTTTAGTATATCGGATGATGATGATGCTGATAAGTGCTGTATGAATGTTGAACGAGCTGCTGTCACTGTTTTCTAGGAGAAGAGGCGGACGAGAGTGATGATGACGACGATGATGACGACGACGGCGGTGGTGGTGACAAAGCTCCTGGACAGGGTCAGGCTGGACCGCGTCAGCCTGAGTCTGAGTTCGAGTCCGGGTCGCGTCAAGCGGCGTGCGAGGGAGCTGTGAAGCGAGGGGTGGGACAGCAAGAAACTTCGACGAAGTGTCCCGCGAAAAAGAAGAAGCATTAGGACTTGTCGTTTTTTTCTTCCCGATCATCGGCTCTTCTGGCTCGCCAATGAGGGCTGTGTGTACATGAATGACTCTTTATTTCTCAATTCAACGGCTGGGTGAGGGCCTCGCACCACACTGTGTTCGTCGTGGGGGTTATGTAAGCGCACCTCACTACGCTGGTCTTTATGGGTTGGTGAAGATATGAGGGGGGGGGGGGGGTTGTATCCAGGGCCGGTCCAGATATCGCTCACCACTGATGTGAAATCGTGTCAGCCAGGTTCAGAGCACAGAGCGCTTAAAACTGCTGGCACCACCGCTCCCCGAAAGGGTTATGGAGAAGCAGTGGTTGCAACTCGTCGTTGATTGTGCCGCGTTTGCCGTGATGTACGTGCACAAAGAACGGAAAAATCGGCACATCTGTCGATGATATTGCCCTAAAGAAGGAAATTATATAATAGGTGACGTTTTCAGGCGGTGTAATTTTTTTTTATATATCGCAGAGGAGCCATCGAGATTGAATAGCTAATAACAGTTGCTCTGGCCACTATCTCGCTTGCCCCTAAACATCACCTAATCTAATTTCTGCTTTATGCGCGCGTCGGCGTTGAAAAGCGATTGAGCGAGTTAAGATTCGCCGTGTGAGCTGTGTCCGTTTTTATAAATAAAACTCCAGCCCTGGTGTGGTTCTCCAAATTATGACTAAGCGTGTTGCGACAACGCGGGGTGTTCGGCGAAGTGGGGAAGCCAGTGACCTACAAACTCCAACCAGTAATCCCTGCAGTCGGCACACTGCAGGGAAATTCAGTGCAGTGCATGCGTACTCCAGTCCTTGCCATCCACCACGGCAAGCCTCCGTTCGAATACTGATTTGCAAAATATGAAAGCAGATAACATATCGTATATATCTGTGTCTCTACATAAAAAAAATATTATTTAAACAACCATTTGCCCGCACGGCCCTCTGGGAGTTATTCATTTCAGCAGCAAAGTTTTTACTCCCAGAAAGCTGTGGGGCCCATGGATTGTGATGAGAATACTTTCATTTTTTGTGCGGTCAGATATACGAAGGAGATGGAGACTTGGGCCCCAGAGGAGTGCATTCGCCACGCGTTCAATAATCCATAAACCACGCACTCGCACGCATCGTTTGGCTCGTACGAAGGTACGCCGCCCACGAGGCTTTTCGTCAATTTACGCTTTTAATCAATCACGCGTGCTTCGTAACATTGCGTGCACACACACTCTACGTGAGACAGACGCGCGGACAAAAGTGGACGCCTGCTACGGTGGTTAACATACGCGGGGGGTGGGTGACGTTTTCGGCGGACAGGACGACGCGTGTGCGTTTAGGTTCGACGGCGTCACACATGGAGAGAGTACACGAGCATCACAATCGGCTTGCGTTAACCAGGGGTGGGGTTTTGGGAACCTTTCCCCAACTTGGGAGCCTAACTGAATGTTTTGGTCCCCTCTTGTGGAACCACGTGTTCACAACGCCCATCTTTTTCGGCGTTATCCAATAATAAGGTGAAAAATAATTGCCGCCGGGCCTTCGTTTCAATCCGGTTTGTCCGGGTCAGCGACTCCGAATATATTTCCGCACTCGGCAACACCACAACCAGTTTACCTCGTGCTCTGGCTGTGAGCCGCTGGTCACATTCCTCATACTGAAAGTTCAGCCGCGACCTTGAAAATGTTCGGTGAGAAATTAAGCCCTGAACAGGGCCCCACTTTACCGCAGTGACAGCAAGGGACTGAATGCGCATAACAAATAAATGCAATGTTGTTGGGGAGCTCAGGAATTATACACCTCGAGTATCCAATTAGTATGGCTACGATGCCTGCAGTGATGGATACATTATGGGCCTTTTTAAATTGGCAGGTCTCGTGCGGCCGTGGCCGTTGCTACCTGTCCTGGAGTTTTTGGAGTTGTAGCCATCCTGGAAATTAAAATAAAACTTCCCAGGACATTAAATATCCCGGTTCTTGTAATTTGCACAATTATGGACCAATCTAGACAATGCATTAACGTGTATTCATTCATGGGAGATATTCTTCCATGGATATGTCCCAGTGTTTTTGTTACCTTGGAGGTGGCAACCCTCGCGGGCAGTGTGAAATGAAATCGTGGGCAGGGAGGTCTCTCCCCCTCCCCCCCCCTGGTATAAGCGCATCCTGGCATACACGCAGTTCATTAATGATCTTTCAGAAGCAGCACGTGGTTATTATGGATGTTACGGATTAAAACATGTCACTTTTTTATATGCAGGACAAACATACATGCTTATTTTTGCTCAAATATATATATATGGGTTAGGTACAGTAACGATTAGAGTGTTGATGTTCTGTAGGTAAATATGTGTAAATGGATGGGAAGTACATACGGTGCTTAATTATATCGTGCAGTTTTGGAATGTGAATGAAGGGTTCGTATAATCATTATCAGGAATGTAACTTCACCCCTCCCTCCCTCCTCTATGCGACTCTATGAATTGCCACAATGTGGTAACGGTTCCATGAAATGATCTTTTTGTTTTTACATTCAGAATCAGCAGTAGGGAGTGTCGCGCCTCGAGTGGTTTACAGGGTTTACGTCAACCAAACACAAGGAACGTAACGGCTTAGGTTAAAGATTGAACGTTGGGAACAACGTTGGGCGAACGTTGGTTAAACGACATGTCAATGTTCGAACGTTGTTTCAACCACATGTCAACGTTCGTTAAACTTTGGTTCAACCACATGTCATCGTTGGGCGAACGTTAGTTAAACCACATGTCAACGTTGGTCGAACATTCAATGACATGTTAACGTTGGGCGAACGTTGGTTCAATGACATGTCAACGTTGGTTGAACGTTATCATGTTTGCTGGGTAGAGCCGGCTCACCACTGTTGACTCGCAGAGCCACCCAGCCACCTCAGAGGTGTTTAAAAATAAAAAAAATTAAACAGCAACATTGATCGTGTCGCTTCGGTTAATGGGGTTAAGTGCGTCAACCACAGCAAAAAAGATTCACAAAAAAACGATTTGATGTTGTTGTTGCTCTGTCAGCAGTGGCGCACAATTAACAATAACAACCGCAAATTTGTCATTAACACTGTGGCCTTGAGAGGTAAAAAAAAATAGGATGACGCGATGTTCTATGAAGGGTCATTAACAATAATAATTAGATGTATAAAGCGCCCTTCAACAATCGTTATCAGGGCGCTAGAAACCCGAAACGTCGCCTGTTCCCTTTCAAAGCCACGGTGTTGGTTGACGAATGTGCTGACTTTTGTTTGTGTGTGTGTGTGTTCGATAACGGAGCCATCCAAATCGCTACCACAAGCGTCCGCGTCCATGCGAGCGACTCAGGAAACCACGGCGAGGCTCGGCCGCGTCCTCCTGGAAATGTTTCGTGGACGGTCAAGGCTGCTGTCTTCCCCATGCAAGGTGGCTCGAATGCGCTGCTGCGAATTCCTGTTTAATGTCCAGTCCGATTACCCCCTCGTTATAGACGCAGACAAAAGTGTGAGAGATACATCTACATATAGATATGTTATTTAAAACTTGATTATTGTATTCTTTGGGTCTTTCGGTAACGCCACGTAGATAGGTTCCAAGAAAATGACAAAAAAAATCTACGACGTTTCGATCGCAACACAAGCAATCGTCATCAGGAAAAGGAGGGGTTAGCCTCTAAAGTGAACTGTTTTATAAAGGTTCACAATGGGCGTAGCCCCAGGGTATTAGTGATGGTCCAGGGCTGCGTCCGTGGTGGGTTGGCTACCACCCACGGTGTGCGAAAGAAATTCAACGTACGCCGCGAATTGACAACCGCAGCTTCACCAGACGCTGACCAGCACAGCGGGGACAGCTGGATCCGATCCCCCCAATGTTCCTGCCGGCTGTGAGGAGCAGCTTGCAAAGCTGGGATTGATGGTCACCTCCAGCAGGGCATGGGTCTGGCGCAGAGGTCGCAAACAGGTTTTGATTCTTTACCCGTACCCGTACCCGGCCGCACCAGGGTCGCAAACGGGTACCCGTACTCCGTACCCGGCCGGGTATGGGTACCCGTACGCTACCCGTACCCTACCCCTGAAATGAGTGACAAACGGTTACTCACCAGTGACTCACGGCCTACCCGTACCCGGCCGGGTACGGGTACCCGTACGCTACCCGTACCCGTGCCTTACCCGAAATGAGTGACAAACGGTGACTCACCAGTGACTCACGGCATACCCGTACCCGGCCGCACCAGGGTCGCAAACGGGTACCCGTACCCAGCCGGGTACGGGTAGCCGGGTATCGGGTAGGGTACGGGTATCAGGTACCTGGTTGCGACCTCTGGTCTGGCGTAGGGAGCCGGCCGTGTGGCTGGTGGCCACCTCGGGGGGCACCGGCGGGCTGGAGCCGGCGGGCGAATAACGGGGCCGACCACCCACCTGGTGGAGGACGCGTCTCAGATCTGATGCGAGTCACCACAGAGGGCGCGCAGTGTTTATTGTTTTTAAACCGGCTGGTTTATAGTTTTTAGCACAGGGGCAATGCGGAAGGAACGTTCGGGCCGACCCTTGCCCAAATGAGCGAAAGCGATGAAATCTCTGGGCCGTGACATTTAAATTGAGTTTTTTTTTTCTTTCTACTGACCGATATTATGGTGAAGTATGGTCAACCCAGGTGACTGATGCAGTGTGGGCAGGCCTTCATCCAGCAGCGGACTGACAAAGGCTACGTACATTTCGAAAGTACGGACTTAACAACATTTGTGGTGCCAAATTAGAACTTTTGTAGCCCTTCGATACAATCAATAAAATTGACATCGGTCATCCAGTCACGCGGCAATTTGCGAAGCGACGGCCGCCGTGCCTTTCAGACTTTACATTGGGAGCAAAAGCTGCTCTGCCCTTTGCTTAATTAAAACGACGAGCGCTTAATTCATCTCAGCCCTCCCCCCCCCCCCCCCGTGTAATCCAGGACAACAACAATAAACAACTTGCATAAAAGGTGTGCGTGTGGTGGTAGTGGAAGCAGGCCTGCTCTTAGGAAATTGGTCGAGTCGCAGCGCATGGCGAGCAGTTACACGGTCCTAAAAGCAGTGGCGGGGTTTTTGCTGTTTTTCTTTTTACAAAACGTGTTCTGGATTATATACGACCGGTCCTGCGGGAGGGGAGGTCGCTTGAACGCGGGTTGTTAAAAAAAAAAACTTTGTTAATTATCGTGAAACGCTACAGCGAGCTGGACACGTGCCTCTTGAAAGGATTGGCGTGAATTACAAGGGGGGCGGGGGGGCATTGGGGGTGAGCATGGCAGATGCAAACACGTGGACGCGTAACCACCCCGCCTGGTCGCTGCCTTTGCGGCTGTGTGTGTGGAGTGGGGGGGGGCAGTGTCAAGCGCATCGTTGCCCTGCTGTGTCCGCACACAGCGCAGCGGGGGTGGTCGTCAGGGCGAGTCCCACCTCGGAGAGAGATACGGGCGCGACTTTGTTCGCCCACCATTGGAACCTCATTTGCCAGAAGAAAAAATATGAATTGTTTTTTTACCCTTTTATCTGGCAACAAAACTGACACCTTTTTTTACAAGGAGTCATGTTTGCATAGACCACAATACCTGCAGTCATGATGCAAACAAAAAACACAACTCTGATAATAGTGCGCCTTTAGGCGTCATCTGGTCCAACACCATGTGAGACTAGGCTCTAAGGAAAGCTGTCTCGGGTGTGGACCAATCAACTTCAAGGACAGTGCATACATTATCAGAGTTGTGTTTTTTGTTTGCATGATGACTGCAGGTATTGTGGTCTATGCAAACATGACTCCTTGTAAAAAAGGTGTCAGTTTTGTTGCCGGATAAAAGGGTAAAAAACCAATTATCATACTTTTGTTCGCGCACGCGAGGCGTCGCGTGTCCTCGTGGGCGCCAGCTGCATTATGGTCCCAGTCGACTGGGGGGGGGTGGGGGGGTCCCGCGTCGCGTGATGATAGCGCCTCGACGTCGGTAGCGCTCGCGACCCAAACCTGGCCCGCACCGCCGTGCAGGTGGTAGACTCGGCCTAAAATGAGCACGGCACTTGGTTTCGGCTCCGGCCGTGAACGTCGGACAAGGGGGGAAGACGATTGCGGTCAGCACGGCGTTGGTTCATGTAACCCCCCCTCATTCATCCGAGTGCGTGCTGACCTTAATAGGCGATCGCTAACAGCCCTCGCCGCGACAGTCCACGAACAATTGACAGCTCCCTAGCCAGCTCCGCCTCGTCGTATCAACTTCGTCCGCTGGGCCCTCACCGTCAAACGAGCTGCTGGCCGGCGATTGGCAGGGAGTGTCAGCGGTCGGGCGTCGTCGCGTTAGGAAGTTAAAGACCCAAAAAGTGGGGGGGGGGGGGGGGGGGAGGCCATCATAGAAAGAAGGGATTTACACCAAGGGTGGCACAGTCGGGTTTTTTACAATCGGGCTTAATTGTCTTTTTATATTAAACCCGATCATCTGAGATTGGGAGAAATCCGGTGTAATTGGTTCTAATTGCAGAACCGCACTTCGCCAACTTCTCAACGATGGGCTTCATCCATTCCAAGCTAAGGAACTCACTGGCGCCCACGATTGTGGAGAAGCTCGTGTTCATCAAGACCAACCTGCCCGCCGCATTCTACCACTACCCCGTGCCCGACGGCCCCCCCGAGTACGATAGCAGCACCGACAGAAGAAGCAGCCTAAGCCTTGGATCAGAGTTTCGTATTCATTAAACCAGGTTTTAATTCCCCGAAATCGGGTTTAATTGTAATAAAGAAAAAACCCGATGCCTGGGTTTTTTGGAAAAATCGGTTTTTTCCCACCCATGATTTACACCTTTGGCTCAAGACCAGCAACGTTGGTGAGAACAATTGCCGCAGGCTGGATCGTGGATACCAATTGGAAGCACGTGATGGTGCAGCAGCCCTGCAATTGCCTGCTCAGGCCCCTGCTGGCGGAAGGGCATCCGCTAGACCTCTAGAGGGAGCTGCAGAGAGCACCTATGCACCTCTAGAGGGAGCTCTAAGTGAGCCTCTCTAGAGGGTGTTGTGGACCTACTCTTCCACGCTGGCCAGTACGTCTTGGGAAGAGGTGGCAGTCGGCCACACTTTACCCCACCGCATGCGATCTGCTGATCGACGAGACTGCCAATTGCAGCGGTCTTTAGTTACTCGCCGTTGTCATTCCGCAGCTGGCAGTAGCTGTCTGCCACAATAACAGGAAATTACTTTTAAGAGAAGAAGAAAAAAAACTACTTTGCCATTCAAAATCTGCACAGTAATTGTCGTGGCAATTCATGTTAACAAATTTCATTGTGAAATCTCACCCTTATATTATGGAGCCAAGTGACCTAACCCTGGCCCTAAGCCTGACCCCCCTCCACCCCACCACCACTGGATTCTGCATCCCAAGCCGAGTTGGAAGAGGTGACAAATTCCACATCGGCCTGTTTTTCCTGCTGCAGGTAACACGCTGGGTAGTCTCAAGCGATATTTGGGGATGGAAGAGTTAGTACGATGAAGAATCAAAGGTGACGCTGGCCGGCTGGTGTCAAAGTGCCGAGCCAGTACGGCCGAGATCCTGGGTTTGAACTCGGGTAGATGGGCAGTGGCTGAAAGCGAGTTCTCAGGCGCAGTGAGTTGACCAGTCTCGGCCTGCTCACCGATAACTGCGCCAAACCGCCCCTCCATCACTCTCACTTTGTTTTTCTTCCACTAAACGTGGACGTGGCAAAATTGCAACCCCGTTCAGAATGTCAAAATACCGCTTCGACTGCGCGCGGGATGGACGCGTGGACGGCAACGGAGAGGAGCGAGACGAATGTGATGCCATCGTCTGGAGCCACTCTGCTGCGTCCCTTGCTCAACCTCGCCACGTGGTGCCCGCGCTTGGGACGCAATTATCGGGGGAAACAGCACGGCGATTTTTTTCATGGTCTCCACAACAGTACGATCTGTTAGTATCGTTATTAAGAGACGACTATAATTGGACAGCGCGGTTGAAGGGGTGGCGCAGTGGTCACCGCGCTGCACTACAAACCCGGCGGACTCGAGTTCGATTCCCGACCACGGCTAGCATCAAGCGAGCGATATCTGAGCCGGTCCCTCTGGGTTCCCCGTCTTTACCGCGCCACGTGCCGACCCCGGCGTGCCAAGTGTGGAGGGCACCCACCGAGCGTTTCAGATATCCACCCACCACCGATGTTAGCCCTGGCCAGGAATCGAACTCTGTCTATCTAAATATGGCTTTCCATAACGGATGACACCTTTGCGGACACCTGCGCTGAGAAAAATCGCAGTATTGCTACGGGGGAAGTCGGGCGGAATTTCAAAATAAACAAATGCGGGATTATCCTGAGAAGCTGCGTGGGCTTTTCAAACTCCACCGTGCAGTGGATGGAAGAAGCCTCTTACAAACCCATGGCCAATGGCGCCTCCCAATTAGTCAATTAACAAGCCGCCCCGAACCGCCTGCTGGAGACCGCCACTGCCAAGCGCCGTCGGTACGAGGAGTCGCGATGTCGTCGCACGAGTCGTGATATCGTTGGACCAGTCGTGATGTCGTCATGTCGTCGCACGAGTCGTGATGTCGTTGGACCAGTCGTGATGTCGTCATGTCGTCGCACGAGTCGTGATATCGTTGGACCAGTCGTCATGTCGTCATGTCGTCGCACGAGTCGTGATGTCGTTGGACCAGTCGTGATGTCGTCGCATGAGTCGTGATGTCGTTGGACCAGTCGTGATGTCGTCATGTCGTCGCACGAGTCGTGATATCGTTGGACCAGTCATGATGTCGTCATGTCGTCAGACGGATCGTGATATCGTTGGACCAGTCGTGATGTCGTCATGTCGTCAGACGGGTCGTGATATCGTCAGACGAGTCGTGATGTCGCACGAGTCGTCGTGATGGACGGGTCGCGATGTGTTATGATGTTTTGTGGGGGGGTTTGGTGAGGGGGGGGGGGTTCCCGTCTTTTGTCCCTTCTTCTCGATCCCATCTCCTCCGCCTCATCCCAGTCGCTCCCCGAGTCGTTCGGCAATCTTCACCAGCTCGTGCTCCATGGCCTTCAGCTCCAGCAGCTGTTTGCTCTGCCAAGGGGACGTTGCGACAACAACAGAAACATCGCGATCGAGCCACTGCGGATTTACCCCCCTCCCCCCCCCCCCCTGATCTTCCAGACGTCCCCATCCTCCTAACCCCCCCCCCGCGCATTTGATTAGCACGGTTGGCTGCGTACGGTGCGAAAGAAGTCCAACACACGCGTACGTCCATACACACGACGAAAGCGAACTGTGTGTACGTGAAAGAAGCATTGGCAGTGGCCGAGGCTAAGAATTGTTCCGGGGCCTCCGGAAACCTTTCGACAGCTCTGGGCTGAAATTAATTCTCCATAATAGAGGTTTGTTTGGGTTAGATCGCGTAAATATGTAAAAGTGTCGTTAAACTCGCCACCACCCGACACGGCCAACTAGTAAGGGTTGTCACGTAAACAGAACGTGGCCAATTCGTCACTAGTACAGCACTAGTGTGTAGTGTATAGTGTAGTGTATAGTGTAGTGTACTAGTACAGCACGAGTGTATAGTGTAGTGTATAGTGTAGTGTACTAGTACAGCACTAGTGTATAGTGTAGTGTATAGTGAGTATACTAGTACAGCACTAGTGTGTAGTGTAGTGTATAGTGTAGTGTATAGTGTAGTGTACTAGTACAGCACGAACCGGTGTGTTGGAGAGCCAAGCCACACATTTACAATCTGAGTACGACGTTTCGCCAGTAATTACAACCAGCTTCATCAGGCGACAGCCAGATTTGTAGATAAATCCTCCCGTTTCCTTAGTAACAAATTGGCACGTTCTGTTTACGTAACAAACCTTGCTAATCAGCTGGGGCGGGTGGTGTTGGGTTAACGACACGTTTATATATTTAACGCGATCTAACCCAAAGACCTTTATTCTGTTGTGTACGAACGCGTGGAGACGTGTACGCATCCACGCGTCCCCGTCTCCACGTGTTCCACATGGAGACGGGGCCCATGTGAATCAGCTCGTGTGCAGCTCCCGGGTGAACTCTAGCATCGCACGAAACCTGTGTGACGGTGGCGATGTGTTGGGGAGACCTCCATCCAGCAGCGAATTGATCACGGTGACGATGACAACAACGACCCGTGTCATCATTGTACTCACGTTCAGCGTGCTGTGCTTGCGGCTCTGGGTGTCCTGGGCCCGCTTGTCGCCTCCCCATTCCTTCCCACCTCCTCGCCCCACCTCCTCCTCCTGCTCCTCCTTCTCTTCGTCACCCTCTTCCCCGTCGTCGCCCTTCGCCGCTGCCCGGTGCGCCGCTCCCCACGCAGGCCGCCCCTCCGAGTGGACCTTCCCCGCCCAGCGGTGGCTGCTGCCGACACCGTCGCCAAACACCTCCTCGCCGCCCACCTGCTCTTCTCCCTCGTCGTCGTCGTCGGTACGATCGTCGTCTTCCTCTTGCTCGCGGGCATCGTCTTCCACCTCGTCGTGGCCGTGCCGGCCGCCCCCCTCGCTCTTTCGCGTCTCGTACTCAACCTTCTCGTCGTCTCTGTCGTCGTCGTCGTCTTCGTCGTCGGATTTCCTCTCGGCGAGAGGTTCCCCCTTGTCGGGGTGCCTGCCGCCGTAGTCGCCGCGCCGCCGCTGCTGCTCCTGCTCCTGCTGCTCCTGCTGCTTCTGTCCCAGGCGCTGGCGGATCTGGTCCAGGTACTCCAGCAGCTGCTCGGCCGCGGGGCGGCGGCGGCCGTCGTGCGCCTTCCGCGCCGCGCTCCTCTCGACGCCGCTCGTGCCGTGAGACCCCCGCTGGGGCCCCGCGTCTCCGCGATGCGCCGGCGTCTCCGTGACCTCCTCCACATTCGCGTCCTCCTCCTCCACCTCGTCGTCGTCCCCGCCAGTCCCCACGCTCCTCGCCACCTCGTCACCGACGCCGTCGTCCTTGTCCTCGTGGTGTGGGGACCGCTCCTCTTCCTCCTCCTCCTCTTCGTCGCCGTTGTCGGGAGCGCCGTGCATCTGTCCACGTGGCTCTTCCCCGTTGCTGCGCTCGCGGTCGGTGGCCTTCTCGGGGGGCGCCTCTCCGTGACGCGGCTCCACGCGGACACGGCCCCCGCTCCACTTCGTTCCTTCTCCTCCCACTCCTCCTGCGCGACGCTCGGCACTCCCCGGCCCCTTCGTGCGGAACTCCCGTGACTTGCCCACTCCAGATTTGGTCTCGTCATCGCCACCCTCCTCCTCCTTCTCCTTCTCATCATCGTCGTCGTCATTCTCCTGCTGCTGCTGCTTCTTCTTCTTGGCGTCTTTCTTGTCCTTCTCCACGTGGTCGACACGTGTCTCTTCATCATCCTCCACCTCCTCCTTCTCCTTCGTCTCCTGCCGCTCCTCGCTCGGCTCGTACTTGGCGTCTGCTGCTGTGGAAGCGGTCCCCGCGCGCTCCCCTGCGGGGCCCCGGCCCGCGATCTCCTCCAGCTGAGACAGGAGGTCGTGCTGGTGGATCAGCGTGGAGATTCGATTGTCTGTCAGGGGGGGGGGGGGGGGGGGGAACCCAACACAGCCGAAGGACATCGTTCTCGTCACGCCGAGGTGGCGACAGATGGCAATGGTGGCGATGCCCATCGTCGTGGCTGTGATGGTGGTGGTCGTGGTGGTGGTGACGCTGATCACGATGATGATGATCGTCTGACAATCGTTATCATCGTGGTGACGGTGCTGATGATAATCTATACATTTTAATATCATGATGACAATGATAACGACGATGATGTGTCAGTTGTTGTGGTGGTAGTGGCCACTATGACGATATTAATGATGCAGAACAACAACAATAACAATGAATTCAGTGATTGTGATGGTCGTGTTGATGTTTGTGATGGTGACTGGCGATCGACGCATCTCGTGATGGTGGTGATGATGACAACCCATATCGGCGATATTATGATGCAAGGCCGTAGCCATGGAGTCAACATTGGGGGGGACCAAACTTACAGGGGGTCTGGGGGTCGCCCCCCAGAAAAAAAAATCTAAATTTGAAAACTCATTTCCTGCCTAAATATTAAAAAAATTGACTAACACATAGGATGGACTATTTATTTATTTTTTACAATAATGTCTAATAGTGTATTGTATTACATTGCTCTGTTTTTTGTATTTTTTTACCTTTTCTTGTTTCATTGTATGTAATGGCAAAGATTCGGGATTAATAAATTACAACCATCACCACAATCATTTCAACAGAAATCTATTTTATAGCAATATATTGGGGGGGGGGACATTTTGAGCATATTTTAATATTGGGGGGGGGGATGTGTCCCCCCCAATATATACTATCATTACGGCCTTGTTATGATGATATTAATCAAGAAAACAACGGAAGTGATCGCATGACTCGTGTTGTTAACGACGATCATAAGGACGACACAATATAATCAATTCTGAGCGCCCGTTGAGATTATCCCCCTGTGGATGGGGGTGACGGGGGTCACGGCGCCCGTTGAGATTATCGCGACCCCCTGTGGATGGGGGTGACGGGATTCGCGGTGCTCGCCTCCACGAAGGATCTCCATGCACTCGGCGCTGGCTGCGGGGGGAGGCTGCGCGGGAGACAGCGCTCCCGACAGCACCTCGATGATGCACTTCAGCGCCTGCAGGACGCGCGCGCAGACAGACGGACAGACGATCAGACAAATAGACGGACAGACGGACAGACAGACAAATAGACGGACAGACGGGCAGACAGACAAATAGACGGACAGACGGACAGACAGACAAATAGACGGACAGACGGACAGACAGACAGACAAATAGATGGACAGACGGGCAGACAGACAAATAGACGGACAGACAGACGGGCAGACGGACAGACGGGCAGACAGACAGACAAATAGACGGACAGACAGACGGACAAACGGGCAGACTGACAGACAGACAGACAAATAGACGGACAGACAGACGGACAGACGGGCAGACGGACAGACAGACAGACAAATGGACAGACGGACAGACAGACAAATAGACGGACAGACAGACAGACGGGCAGACGGACAGACAGACAGACAAATAGACGGACAGACAGACGGACAGACGATCAGACGGACAGACAAATAGACGGACAGACGGACAGACGGACAGACAGACGGACAGGCAGTGACATGGTTTTTGCAGGCAGATGCACAGATAGATAAATCGATAGAGAGGCAGGCAGACAGACAGACAGATGAAGACAGACAGAGAGAGATTGCAAGGTAGACATGCACACGAATGAAAAGACAGACGAATGGGAAGACAGAGAGAATGGTAAGATAGACGGAGAGCTGGGATGACAGGCTGGAATACATATAGGCAAACAGATATGCACACACACGTGGACTGACAATCGGACAGACTGGCATATTAATTAACAGACAAGCGGACCAGACGATTGGGCAGAGAGTAAAACAGATAAGCACAGAGTGGGAAATGCAGTTGTAAAAAGACACAGACAAGCGCTCAGTGCGATTACCAACTCTTGGAGGCTACAAAAAGCCCCGCGGTTACAGTGTGGATTTGTCAGGATCAGTACACTCATGTAGCAGCACACCGAGAGCTTTTCACAAAAGCCATAATTTTCATTTGCCAGCGCAATCATTGCACAGCAGGCGGTGGCGGCATCGACGGGGGCCGCGACCTGTGAGCCACCGCTAAGGATTGGTGGATCATCCAGAGATTTCAGAGACTTCCAGAATGTTTTTTTCTCCGGGTCCTCCGGTTTTTCCCTCCACACGCGTTTCGAGCATTTGGGTGCAAAAAAATTCCACGCGATAAGCCACTTGGCTGAGCTATCATTTGTGGCCAGATCGCTTCTGAAATAGAACTACATAGCTCAGTGGGACCTTACCTGGTAAAATAAAAATAGGTCTGTCGGAAAGACAGCGTCATTCAGACGCTGTCTTTCCGACAGACCTGTTCTTCACCTGAGGACGGCTGCTTGCGTTGTGGCCGAAACGTCGTGAGAATTGTATTTTATTACGTTTTATTTTTATTATTTTATTATTTCCCTTCTACGTGACTTTACCGAAAGAACCAAGAAGATGAATCCCCGCAGTCACGAAAGCTTTAAATCGAAAAATAAAAATAGTTTACAAGTTTTATTTTATTTTGTTTGATCTGCACAGCATCTGAGCTGTGTTGTCCCCTCGTTCTCGTGGTGGGTTCCTCCGGGCACTCCGCTTTCCTCGCAGACGAAGCAAAACCGCTCATTGAAGAGGAATTGGCCGAAACATCCCGATGCTTCGGCCAATTCCAATTGGTCAGATCCTCACGGCTCTCCGAACCTCCGAGCGAAGGCTGCGCATAAGCCTCCTCATTCTCTGACGTGGGATGCTGTAGACGATGAGAGTGGGCCTGTCGCTTTTTTCTCAGCCAGCCTGAACGCCTCCTCTTTCAGCCAGGCTCTCTGGGGAGGTCTGAACAGTGTACCCAACGCAGCCATTGCAGCTGCATGAGCCACAGTCCTAAACCTCGCCCATTTCCCCTCGGCATCATGGAGGAGTGGGGGACGATGCCAACCCCCCAGCTGCAAGCGACGATGACATTCTCAAATCCACCACGTAGATTCAAACCCACCGCTTCGTCGGACGGGGACAGCTTTCCACTCACGGGCAGGGATGAGGCTGCGAAAACAAGGGGAGGGGGGGGTAAATGTGTTAGGGAAAGGCGTCTATTGTTTCGCGTTTATTGTCGGGCATCGAACTTTTGCCGTGGGCTCTTCTTGCACTCAATAAAATGACGACTCACAAAGGAGCTGTGGATAATGGCGCGGAGGGAGTGCACTTACCAACGATAACATCTGGCCAAGCGCGGAGCTCAGCATGCGCAAGGCTTTTTGAATGCGCCTTGACTCGGGGATTATTGTCCCACTCGATGTTTTCCCGAACGCTGCTAAGGAACATGGCTTGGTGTGGTATGCTGCCCATTGGCGTAAGGCACTGCCACACGAGTACAACGCACGCTTGTTTTATGATGATCATATATCGTTGTACCCTATATACCTTAATAATAATAAGAATAAAAAAACCCAAGTACAGGTTTATTGGAACGGGGCACATAAGTCTGGCGCCCGTGCATCGATGCTGGCCGGGTGCCAAACTCAATCCCTGCACGCAGAGCGTTCCAGACTCTTCCAGCCGAAATGAAGCACAGCCTCGTACACTGTGAAAACAATGTCACCTAGTGTGGTGAAGTATGGTGAAAAAAAAATAATTCCGACTACCGGCACGGCGTGGTGACCCAGTAAACATGCAACGTTGACCCCAACGTTAGCCCAACGTTAGCCCAACGTTCCATGTTTACTGGAGTATCGCTGTCAGCGTTAAACGGGATCCTTACATGCATTTCCATCCGTATATGAATACACAAATGCAGGCGTATGCATTGTATGTGTGGACAGGAATATAATGGAGAGGCATAAACACACAAGGCATCGTGCATATATGTACAGTATCACGACGTGATATACACACCACACACCTCTGATCCTATGCGTGCATTCATATGTGAAACACATAGCCGGTGAAAGATACGGAACCCTCGATTGCTTATAGGAGACTGTTGGGGCTGGTGGGCAAGATACAACGCCCGGTTGCCTTGCTCTGCCCAGCGCTTGCGGCGCACCACAAAGAGGTGCTCGTTTATTGCCGAGTCGACCTAGAGGAGGCGCAAGCCCCTTTTAGACACCACTCGCCACTGATGTTATCCGTGACCGCGAATAGCACCCGGGGGTCAATGGGGGATAGTAGCCCAAGGCGCTCACGCGCACTCAACAACAGCCGCTCTAACACAAAGACACACACGTGCGCACTGGAGACTACAACACTCGAGGGTTCTAGATTTGAAGCTTTCGTGACTGCAAGGATTCATACTCTTAGTTCTTTCGGTAAAGTCACGTAGGTAAAAAATTAAATTATTTTTTATTAATTTTAATTTCATTTTTTACCTACGTGACTTTACCGAAAGAACTAATAGTCTAATACACGAGGGGTTCGTTGTGTCCAAGTTAACGAGCATTGCCTATCTCAGAAGGTCGGCAACCAAACGTAACGAGAGGAGCCATTTTTATAGAATTCGGTACAGAATAACAACAAAAAACCCTCAATATTTCACTGCACTGTGTGGCGAATGCGGGACGGTGCCTGCTCCTTAACAAACACTCGTCACGAAGCAGCACTCCTTAAAGAGCCCCTTGGCCTGTCTCTCTCGCACACACCCTGTGACCATGCCCATGCGGAATCCCCCCAACCTCGTCCGATCTGGGAAGCTAAGCATGAGCTTGAGCTCCGATGAGGCTTGGAAGGGGTGACCACCAATGCACAAACAGGTTGCCATAGGCGGCTTCGGGGTTCGACCTGGTTGGCGGTACAGAAACCACCACCACCCCCCCGCCCACTATTGTTGTACTGCGCTTCTATGCGTCCACGTCAAACGCTCAAAACCCGCGCTGTCCAGGGTGCTGAAATAGGTTCAAGATAATCCCCGACGACCCGCACAGCCGTGCGGACGAAAATGCCTCATCCAGCAGTGGATTGACACAATGGCTGTACACGTACATGTACACATGTCTCACACACACACATACGTCATTGAAGTGCCTACATCACCCATAACACAGTACGAACCCCCTGTCAATGCATACTCACCGGTGGAAGATAACGCGACCGTCGCTATGAACACGGCGATGAGAGCCATGATTACTGCCATCAGCCGGGAAGACCGCCTCGATGGCGATGTTGATGATGGCGTTACGACGGCGGGCGTTGTGTCTGTGTGCGCGCGTGCGCTGCGGTGATGGTGGCGCCCGCGGAAGCTCCGGATGTGAGTCGGGAGCTCTGAAGATGAGGCGGCAGGGAGCCACGGCTTTTTAAGCGCGCGCGTGAGCAGTTGTGCGCATGCGCGATCCCAGAGCCCTTTAGCACCATCATCATCAGCATCATCAGCAGCATCATCAGCATCATTCAGTGTGACTGGGCGTGAGCGCTGTGAGATATCGTCGTCATCAGCATCATCGTGTGTGACTGCGTGGGCGAATCCAGAGCCCATCAGCATCATCAGCACGGTCCTGTTTGACTGTGGGGATGAACGCTGCCACATATCATCATCATCGGTATCAACATAAGCAGTCGCATCATGTGTGACAGTACGAGGTTCCACATACCATCAGCATCGGCGTCGTCATCATCAGCAGCAGCAGCATCATCATCATGTGTGACTGGAGGCATGAGCGGTCCCCTATTCCATCATCATCAGCAGGAGGATCGTGTGTGTCTGTGCGTGTGTGCGTGCCATATATAATCAGCGGGATGATGCATGCTCGATTCACGGCCAACACCAGTGAACCGGTCCTGGGCCTCCCCTCGGTCGACTCAGCCTCAAATGAGAACCTGGTGTGGTGTGTAAACATCGCCACTAAGGAGACAAAGGCGACCGGACGTGGTGCTGATCACCCATCCCCT
The DNA here is from genome assembly GCF_015708825.2 of Lethenteron reissneri. NCBI lineage: Eukaryota > Metazoa > Chordata > Hyperoartia > Petromyzontiformes > Petromyzontidae > Lethenteron > Lethenteron reissneri. The sequence continues at coordinate 9,541,166 of NC_083786.1, forward strand.
CGCTCACAAAATTCTGTTTAGGCTATACGGGAGATCTGTCTTTGTGGCCCCATATTTCGTTATCATCATCATCATCATGTGTGGGTGTGAGTTTACGTTTTACCACATCACATCAGCAGCATCGTACGTGGCAACACCATCATGTGATACTGTGCGCCCTAAAATATCATCATCAGAAGCATGATCATTCTCGCGTGTTCGCATGTGCGTGTGTATGTGTCTGTATGTGTGTGTGTGTGGGAGCGGTGGTGTAGTGGTTAGCGCGCTGCGCTCCAAACCCGGCCACCCGAGTTCGATTCCCGCTCATGGCCAACAGCAGTGACGATCTTTTTAACCGGTCCTGGGCCTCCCCTAGGTCGACTCAGCCTCAAATGAATATCTGGTGCGGTGTGTAAACATCGCCACTTGGGAGACAAAGGCGGTCGGGCCTTCATAGGTGATTCGTAACATAACTTGCCCCAACAGTTTGTTAAGGCTATACGGGGGATCTTTGTATGTTTGTGTCTGTGTGTGTGTGCTAGCAACTCTCCCCCTTCGAGAGCCGTGTCTTGCTTAATAGGTGCTCGCTAACAGCACTTAGCCCACCTAATAAAGGTTATAGGGGGGTAGGGGTGGGAGCGGTGGCGCAGTGGTTAGCGCCCTAGGCTACGAACCTGGCTAAGCGTGCTTCCCGGAGGACAGGGCCAGCCAACAATCCGTGGCTCATGATATGTGAACCGGCGTCGCCTAGATCGACTCGGCCTTAAATAGGCGCAGTACCTGGTGCATTTTTTTTGAGAACGTCAAAGCTGGGGAGACAAAGGCGTGGCGCCGATGAGATCACCACCCCTCTCACCAAGCGGCTCCCGAGAGAGACGCTCGCTCAGCTGACGGTACTTTCCGCAACAATGCAGGAGATGAAGGGGAAGTGGAGGGAGCCGACGTTTGCGTTTTAGTTGGATCTTGCGAGCGGGGCGCGTCTGGAAGTCACGGGGGGCTCAGAACCCGTTCAGAATTCAGATCTCACTCGACCCCGACGCCTGCTGTATATTCGGAGTTTGCATGTTCACTCTGGCCCGTGGTGGCGTGGATTTTCTTTTTAAAATCCTTTAAATTAAGTTCACTTGCTTGCTTAGGACCGTGCACATCTTTCGGTCGTTTTTTAACCCACTTCCCGTAATCCAATCGAGCTGACATTTTCCATACAGACTCGTTGTGCGTGACAATTAATGTTCGTGAAATTTTTCCCCCCAAAATTTTACACTTTTTAGGACAAAAATATTATATTTAATTACCAATTGCTTAATGGTGCAATGCAATCATCTGACCCATAGGTGGCAGCCATCTCAAGCCAGAGGACGAGATGACTCTAGCCGCCACGCATATAAAGGATTTATAGTGAAAAACTTTGTTTTTACGGGTTATACTTATTTACCCTGTGCTAGATGAAGAACCTCCGCACGCCGTGCGGTCACATGGTTTGGTTTAGTGGCGTTACTGATGGTGGCGATAGTGGGAGTGGTGGCGGTGCGGTTAGCGCTACGCTGTGCTATGAACCCGGCTCACGGCCAACATCAGTGAAGGTTATCTGAACCGGTCCTGGGCCTCCCCTCAGTCGATTCAGTCTCAGTGGAGTACCTAGTGCGATGTACAACAACATCGCCACTGGGGAGACAAAGGCGGTCGGGCGTGGTGGTTGCCAGCCACCCCCTCGTGTGCCGTGCCGGCCTTCAGAAGTGCTACTCGCTAACAGCACTTGCCCCAATAGTCTGTGAAGGCTATACGGGATATCTTTGTCTTTGTTGGTGATTTGGAGATGGTGGTTGTTGTGATGTGGTAGTACAATAATGATGAACTTGATTGTGATGGTGAAGGTATTGGTGCTGTTGGTAGTGGTTGTAATAACAATGGTGGTCAGTCGACCCGTGGCACCTGGGTCTGCTCCGTGACCTGCCAGCGGGCGTTCGACACTTCACGTGGCCTCAAGGTGCACATGGCCTGGCACAAGCATCGTGGTGACGTCACCGCCACTTAGTGGCGAATGGCGGTTGTTGTTGTTGGTGGCCCTTTGTTTGGGCAGAGACAAAGTGACAGAAACCATCATCATCAGCATCATCTCTCTTTATTAGATTGCATTCATACACGCAGCTTACCGTTGTGGGCAGCAGAGGGCAGTGTAGTGATAGCCATTGTACTGACCGGCGTGGTGCAGTATGGACAAAATAGCCCCATCACCTGTACGCGTGGGTAGGACCACGTGACTCACATCACCCCCCCCCCCCCCCCCCCGTTACTCTTCACTCCCAACGCTCCCTCCCTTCACCCCCTAGTAGCCCACTAACTGACCCCCCCACCACCCCCAGTAGCCCCCCTATTGACCCCCTCCCTTCACCCCCCTAGTAGCCCACTAACTGACCCCCCCCACCACCCCCAGTAGCCCCCCTATTGACCCCCTCCCTTCACTCCCTAGTAGCCCCACTCACTGACCCCCCCTCCTCTCCCCTTGTCCCCATCCCGACAGTGACCCCCTCCACACACCCCTAGTCCCACCCCCTCGTGACTTCCCCCCCCCACCTCCCCCCCTACCCCACCTCCCCCCCACCCCCACCTCTCCCCCCACCCCACCTCCCACCCCACCTCCCACCCGCCACCACACCTCCCCACCTCCCCCCCCACCCCCACCTCCCCCCCCACCTCCCCACCCCACCTCCCCCACACCTCCCCCCGCCCTCTCCCTTCAGGCCCCCTCCCTGGTCTCCGGGGCTTCTGTGACCCCTGCGGTACGGGCCGTGCGCCCGTGAGCGCGGCTGTACTCGGCGTAGGAGAGGAGGCCGTCTCCGTCCGAGTCGTCCTCCTGCAGGACCTCGTCCACCATCCCTGGTGGCCGCGAGGGGGCGACACGCCATCAACTCGGTTTAGATACAGACGGTCATCGATTTACGAACACACTTCGTTCCTGAGACCCGTTCGTAAGTCGAACCGTTCGTAAGTCCGTTCGTAAGTCGTTTCTGTAAGTCGGCAAACTTTAATGACTGCTGCTTCGCGACAGTTATTTATCAAGGACCAGCACCGTCTCGTATTGACACCACGCAGTACCGAATCCGATATAAATGTCTCTGCTTCTTGGTTCTTTCGGTAAAGTCACGTAGAATGGAAATGGAAATAATTTAGCGAAAGAACCAAGAAGATGAATCCTTGCAGTCACGAAAGCTTTAAATCGAAAATGTCTCTTCTTCTGATTATCGTTATTTCGGTTGCCGAGCCCTGCAATGGGAGAGCTCACGCTCGTAGACGGCGAGTCGCTCCTCTGGACCCACGTCGCCCAGCGATTCCTGCAGGGTGTCCGCCAGCGCCGCCAGCATCTCGAGGCCGTCCAGGAACGAGTTGCCGTCAAAGTCGTGCATCCTGCGGCACAGTTCAGGCGTCCAAAACAAGGGCAGGAAGCGCCGCATTCCCTGCAGAAATCTTTTTGGCAACACAAAATGTGAAATGGTAAATCTGCGTTACGGATGTGTGTTGTTCAAGGGACTGTTGGCAAATGGGCCTCCACTAGAGATACACTGGATCGAGAGCTCCTCCCAGTCCACCATACTCCAATAGGGTATTTGGCCTACTCTTCCACGCTGGCCACACTTTATCCCCCCACGTGCGACATTCCCACCCGACTGGCTCTGGTCAATTAATTTATACTGCTGGGTGGACAGAGGCGGCAGGGGTCGGTGGTGGTGGGGAGTGACGATTTAAGAAACTTGCCACCAGTGTTTCAACTGCCGCGACGGGAGAGACGGCGATACATTTCCCATTGGATACTTTCCGAAGGACCTAACAGGGAATGGGCCTGACGACGACACAATCATAAGAAGAAAAATAAAGTGCACACTACCTGAGCGTATTGGCACAAGACAGAGAGGAAAGTGGAAAGAAATTACGAAATGTGCAGTGGACACCTACGGGACTATCTGCCCATGAATCGTGATGGTGATGATGAAAAATATTGTGATGGTAATGATGATGATGATGAAAAATATTGTGATGATGATTGGGATGGTGATAATCGTGATGGTGAAAAATATTTTCCGGGGGCTTCCCAACCCCCAACTCCCTGGACCTCCCCTAACCGCCACAAATCTTGTGGTATCAAAAAAGCCACTTAAAACCCAGCGCCACTCACGTGAAATAATAAAACTCCTGCTCCGCCTCGCTCATCTTGGACACGTCCACTTCCCCCACGTGTCCCTTCAGCTCCTCCTCCAGGTGACTGCGAAACGACGGACGCAGGTGTCACGCGTGCACGTCGAACGGCACGTGGCACCTTCGTTACCCCTCTCGTCCTAACACCCAGCGCCGCCGTCACATACGCACGCATGTATGCTGATCTTCTTTCGCACCGTACGTAGCCGATCGTGCCACTCGGTAGGTGCGGGAGGGGGGGGACAACAAACTAAACGCACAAACACACGCAAGAAAAACTGTTCTAAAAGAAATCAGTTTTTTTATCTGTCACGAGGACAGATCAGATGAGAGATTCAGGCCGCTATGCTTATGCCTTCACGGAAACCACGGCAGGGGTGCGATTGATTTTTGCCCTCTTTCAGTTCTCCGAATCAGCTTCTCCCTTGTCTTCTCAGATCAGCTGGCCGGAAATCAAAATAACAGACATTTTTTTTTCGAAATCAGTAAAAAAACTAAAAAAACTTTCATATTTCGAGAGCCGCAATGTATACCGTGAATACAAAACGGTCCTTAATGAGCCGAATTCTTCCCCGGATCCGCAGGTTGCAGACCTCCGTCTTAGATTTTCTCTCCCCATGACCCATGCCATGTGTTGTTTTTGTGATGCATAACATCGCCTCGAGTATCCAAGTACAACGGGGCTCTATAAATGCAACTGATCATCATCACATCATTATTGTTGTAAGCGGGGGCGGTCACAATTTCTCGCTCGATATTTTTTTCTCCGGAACGCTGCTATGCTGGCTTGGGAGTCAGGGTTATCGGCGTAACGCACTCCCCACTACAGTACAAGGTGCACCTCATCAATTAGCGCGAGTAGGTGAGTGGGTGAGCAGATGTGCCAAACACCGCCAAGGGATGCATCTTGACGTCTTGGTGGACGCGACGCGACACAAACCGTACCATCAACTGCCCTTCGTGTCGCGCCGGTGCAGTTGCACCGCCTGCACACCCGATGGCCACATCTCACACGCGCTCTTGGCACGATCACAAACTGCCCGTTGACGAGCAAACCACGTGACCTCACTCCCCCAAGATGTTCACAAGACGCTGCTGCTCGCGGTTCACTTACTTTCGGTCGGTGATCGCGGTCTTGTTGTGGAATATGTTGCCGATGAGGAAGCCTTCCCTCCCGCCGGGGGGCACAGGAACGTGATCGTCTCCCCGACACGCGGCCAGCACCACGGCCATCCACAGGAGGCCCACCAACCCCATGGCCGGCATCGTCCACCTCGAGTAAAGATCCAGTCAAGTTGGGTGCTCAACCCGGTGGTTGAAGAGTCTACACCGATGAGCTTTGGCCGCTGGTCTCTGGGGCGCAAGCCTCGGGACTTTGAGTCTCGATCCACGCCCCACCTGTGGTCGTTCCCACGGTAGCTGCGGATGAGCCGTGCCCGTTCCGCTCTCGTAGCGGGCAGCCAAGCAGCTGAACACACAGCGCGAGTTTCCCATTTGTTCAGGGAGAGACACAAAACACCTGAGCGCCTGGGTGGCCCAGGAATGTACGAGTGCCGAGTTGGTACCGCAGAGTTGCCGAGGCCCCGTCAGGGTTGTCGCCACCAGTGATTAAAACCCGAATCTCCAAGTGGAGGGGCGATGATGGCCTCAGCCCGGCCACCAAACAAAACAACAAAACGCCGATCGCATTAAAATTGAACAAATTTGTTGGTGATGCTGTTGCTGCGTTGGCATTGGTGCATTAGCGCCAATTAAAACAAAACTCCACACATTCGCCAATAATACTACCTTAAAAACAAGTAATTGAACTCAGGCAATTAGATTTTACATTTATTTTGGATACATTCCAGCTCTAAGAATGAAAAAAAATGGTGTTTAATGTCACACGACAAACATTACTCTTGGTGGCAAGGCGAATGTTGAAGGGCTGTTCCCTACTGTTGAAACAGGTCACTCAGAGATCTCAGCTGAAGCTCTGTGATATTCACTTCCACGGGCTGTTCCCAAATAATACCGGGTCCATATGGTGACACGATGCTGATAGCACAGTTGAGCTATACAACTGGGGGAAATTAACTATTTTTATTATTTAAAGAAACTCAGATGATTTGTCGACTCTTGCTGAATTAGCCCTTCTTGACTTGCCTGGTTATCCCAGTTCACAGGTTATGATTGTTAATTTCAACAGGATAGCCTCACTGAGTCTCAAGACAGCTTTGCCTGGTACGTTAGGCCGTCATAAAAGAGACAATGATTGTTCTCTTTCTCCCTGCTCTGAAGAGCCCCAGTCTATAATTCTACATTACGATGGACTGACAGATGGTTGAACATGTTTTATTTGAATTACTTTCGCGTTGATAAGGGTGTCATTCTTAGTACGCTATGTGTCAATCTGACAAGAATTTACCCACGAAATACATCAAGAGTTTTAACTAACTCATTTAACGCTCAACTTTTGCTACAATTCAAAGCAAGCGTGTGCAGACTAAAGACATCTATAATCAGCACAGCTGTCATTGGCATTTGCCAAGTTATAATCAAATGACGAACACACAACATTCCTAATCACCACAACAGATCTGCGTCGCGTAGGCAGAGCGATGCTCTGAACAAACCCAGAGCACCAATTGGCCCAGTTTTGCACCATTCTTCCGCAAGTTCCACACACGCATCTCATTCCAGTCGGGTCTCTCTCGGCATCGCGTCGCGAGATACCCACGGTGCGTTTCCTCCCCATCCAGACCTCACCCCGCGGCGAGGGAAAGCCCCTGGCTGGTTCGAGAACAACGCTTCACGGCCGTGAAGGTAACGGCGCAGGCGACGGCGTTCTTGGCGGCGGAGACATCGGCACCTCCACTTCGGCTTGCACTCGGCACGGAAGTCGGGGGTACGCGGGAGAAGGGTGGTCGGGCGAGGTTTCGCCAGGGCCAGCTGGGGCCTGCGTCTGGTTTGTAAGTTTGACAGCCGCTGATATAAAAAGTTGCTCTCCCGTGGCCGAAATAAATAAAATGCGCTTCCGTCCAGAGCTATCCCGTGCCGCAGCACGCCTCACTCAATGACACATTCATATTTATGCGATCTAACCCAGAGCCAGAAAAAAAGAGAAATAGCGAGACACACGCAAACTCGAAATATACAGGCATCAGGGTCGGGATCGAACCCACGACCTCCTGCATATCAGGTGAGGTAGTTAACATCTCGCCACTGTGGCACCCACTTCCAATAATCCAAAGTTATTTTAAACATTCATTTCTGCAACATCAGCGGCAAAACCGTGACGGCCATCTCAAATAGCAACACAGCGCAATCCACAGGCACGCAGCGGAAGACCGGCAGAGGACAAGGCAAATAAAGAATCGCAAACATTGATTGTTTAGAAGTTGTTACCTTTATCCATCATCGTGGAGTCTGTATCAGCATCATCATCATCATCACATGTACACACCTAAGACATGCATCGACATTAATCCGTGGGGAAACTGTGATTTGCATCCAGCAGTTGAGAGGCTTCTATCAGAACATGAAATGGGTACATGGCCAGTGACAAATCACCGGAGGCGAATCATCGCACGCAAACTCTCGCTACTTAAGTTATTGTAACATGGAGAGGGGGGGGGGAAACGATTGTGTATCAAAGGAACGCAAATGTTTCTTGGCGGCTCAACGGAAGCTCGACAACAAGCCGGAGTATTTGTTCGTAGTGGGGTTTTGTAGTCAACGATGAACAATATGGGTCGTCGTAAGATTATCCGCATGCCTGTGATTAGGAGTAAACCGTTACAAAGGAGATATATATACAAAGAGCCTTGCTGTACAAGTTTCATAGCTACAAACTGAAAACAAAATACATCTGAAATGTTGGAACTCATGATATGCATTCGCTATACCGAGAGTTCAATTGTACGAGTCGTAGTAATATCGATGGGGCGTTCGCAGACAATGTAGAGATCAATCGGCAGTGCCTCGGTCATCAAATTTCCATCTCGAATCGCCACAAGGAAACCGCGACTACACCGTGTTACTGCTGCTGCTTTATAAAATGGCACGGAGTCGAAAACTCCGCATGTTTACTGCGAGTGGAATTAACGTCTTGATCTGAAAATTCCATTCAAGATTCTACAGCCAATGATCGACATGGAATCCCGGTGCATCCTCCGGACGATCGATTCCACGACATTACTTGCACAAAACATTTTTGGCTGCAACTTTGGTTGCATTCACAGTCGTTTTGAAACGCTGTACCGCGGTTGTATTTTGTATTTTTCCCTTCCAAGCGTTAACTTGGTTTGATTGTTTCTCGTCAATTCCAACGCGATAAGATTCACTCCGCCTCCCCCCCCCGCCCGGAGCAACCTGTAACACCTGTTATGCATTGTGCTCACCGATCCGACGACTATGCAGGCTCAACCTAACGAGATCGGGCGATTGGTCACAGGGTGCAAGGTGGGCCCAGCAGAGGGCGGTGCAGCAAAATCCGTTATGGCGCTGCACTTCTGTGCTCCCACGCCGATCCAGCGCGGGGACGTACGAGCAAATGGTCCTCAGAGAGCCGCGCCGTTTGGCGGTGTGGCCACCGATCCAGCAGCTTGATTGACATCAACAGGGCTGTGCGTGCACGCGTGGAAACTTCACTCGGAATCGACACGAACTGATGAGGCGCGAGTGCAAGGTTGGAGGCTTCTGTCCCTCAGGAGCCTCCAGCCTTGCTCTCTGGGGCATCCCGGTCATCGCACCGACTAACTACAAGGAACATCATCATCATCATCGACCACTCACTGATCACGATGCAGCCAAGGGCTCGTATTCGATCACGGTAAAATGGGCGGGCGAAAATGTTCAAGAGCCCCACAGCGGCATCCTCCAAAGGCCACGCTCGAGGTTGAAGCCAATGGTTGTACATCTGTACACGTCAATCGCCATTTGTCGACCCACTGCTGGATGAGGGTCTCCCCACGCTCGGCGGGTTTACGTTGGGGTTAGTTTGATCACGCTTCGCCGCGCTCGTCAGTGTCGGCTGGTGAAGGTGATGTGCTTAGACGTGGGGGCACATAGGTACAGTACAACAATTCATTTTGCTCAACTGCCCTTCGCGGCTTGCGATGTGTCCCCGCCGCTTATGGCGCCGGTTTGACGCACGGTGGCCGCCCATCCAGGTCCAAGCTACGCAGGCATCAATGGCCGCTTCGCTTACGAGATCCGACGATAAGCAGGTGCATTGCGAGCACGGTGAGATGTGGTCACTTGAACCTCATGACCCTCACGACGTGAGGAGGCTTTTATCTAGCAGTGGATTGACAAAGCGAGAGGCGTACGCACGCAGGCGAGAGCTTTAGAGGCCAAGCCGGCTTGCTGGTGTTAATTGTACTCGCATTCGCAAGTCGCGATATAAATTAATCCTGATGCTGGCATCAAGATAGGGAATGCTCCACTTTTCCACGATGTGAAATCAATGGTCCCGATGTGCGGCATAACCAACCCCCCACCGCCACCACCCATAGAACAATGGCACAACCCCGAGGTGCCATTGGGCCTCCTTACAACCTGGAACGTTCCATGTTTGTGCAGGGGGGGTTTGAAGGATACATCCATGTGACTTGAATGGAGAATTGACGATGGAAGGGGCTTGGACACGTGATGCTCGTGCGGGCGTAAATATTAAATCCATTAAATTATTTGGCCCAAATTGTTTACGTTTTGCCCCATACCAATTTGTACGTGGAAGCTGCTTACAGCACCGTGAATCAAAATGTAAGCATCTCGAATGTTATTAAGTTATTCATTTTTGTTTACCATTATGAAAACATAGGTAAACCATACAAGTTAATACGCTACATGGAATAAATACTGCATTATTATTATCACAAACCAAAAAAGCTACAAGTCCATCAGGATCTCAGAAGTTGCGTATGCAGTTATTACGTTCATTAATTTATGTACACTTTAAATAGTTCGCTATTAATTTCCTCTTGGGAAAAACAAACAAAATATATATTTCAGTGCATAACAATGTGCTGTTATTTGCTTCGAGTGTACATTTTCTGAATGAGCCAAGCATCTTAAACCAGCCACCGAGCGTGAGGAGTAAAACGGCAGCATCGGAAGCACATTCTCGACATCAGCTTTTTGCAGATTTGATTTTAGCATTCGTAGAGCAAACCCAACGTGAAGGCCCCCACCCCCATTCCCTTGGACCTCTCTTCCACTGGACAACCGAGCCACACAAGGGCCCTGCCAAGCCATGTCGAGCGACTGTGGCAAGATGTTAACTACCTCGCCTGGTATGCAGGAGGTCGTGGGTTCCGACCCTGACGCCTGCTGTATATTTGGAGTTTGCATGTCTCTCTCTCCCCGTGGTTGCGTGGATTTTTCTCCGGGTCCTCCGCTTCTTCCCTCCACATTTAGAATCAACATGCGTTGGCTGCTAGAAATGTTCACGTGATAAGCCACTTCATTGAGCTATCATTTGTGGCCAGGTCGCTTCTGAAAGAGCTATATAGTTCAGTGGGCCTTATCTGCTATAATAAAAATTGCTCATCGTTTAAATTTCTATTTAAAGCTTTCGTGACTGCAGGGATTCATATTCTTGGATCTTTCGGTAAAGTCACGTGACTTTACCGAAAGATCCAAGAATATAGCTCATAGTTTAGTAGAGCCAACTCGGGAGGGGCCACGTTATTTTTCCACTGCGGAACCCAAACCGTGCCGCCGACGTCGCAAACGCGTCAGGACGCGTGTCGGTGACGAGGCGACACACCGTGTTGCAGTGGCATCAAGTGAAGGCGCACGAAAGGACTGCGTCATCAACTAGAACTCCTGGCCGCGCTTGGGCCCTGAGCCAGATTCAGGTGTCTCGCAAGGCCAGCGTAGCACAGTTTGGTTCCAGTTCGGCTCGGCACGGCAGATAGCCGGTTGAAAACCACCCGTTACCGAGTGGGTCTCCTCGCGCTGGCTCGGCTAGGTAATGCCAGTGGAAAAAGAGGTGTTAACAACAGACACACCCTGGTTTGCTACTAATGCAATTGCTCGCTATTACCGCTTTAGGAAATAGATTTTGGTCAGTGCGCAAACGCCACATACTTGATTTTCGAGAAAATTCAGCACGTTGCTTTTTTCGTTTTGTTTCCCACTGCCCATGATCGATGGCAGGTCCGGCATCTTCGACAGAAGCGGCGGCCTCTCGTTGCGCGCGTGCGCTGGTCGCTAAAGCGTTACAGTTGGGCTGCTTTGCTCCTCAAGACCGGCTCACACCCCGAAGATGTACGTACAGAGACAGCTGATCGCTCACTCGCTCGCTCGCTCGGTGGGGTGGCGTGGGGTGGGAGAGAAAGACTCTAGTGGTGATGGAACGTTAAAAGCTCCGGTTCAAACGATATACACATGCCACGCCATTGCACATTGACCCACAAACGCTAGACTACGCACGCTTTACTCGCTACCACTCACGAATAGTGGACACCTAAACGGGGGGGGCTATGGCACACCGTCCGATCGGCGAGCGTCGCCTCACGAGGTTCCCGTCGCGCGCCTCCTCCCCCCGCTGCGCTGCGGTCCAGCGTTTGTTCCCAATCGCCCGCCTCGTTCTCCTCTTCCTCCTCCTCCTCCTCTTCTTCCTCCTCTTCCTCCTCTCGCTCCCTCCCACCCCCAACCCCCAGTCCCTTGTTCGCTTTTAAGTCGGACAAAGCACTGTGGAAAGGAAGAGGGAAGCGACGCAAAATTAAAGCGACGAATGCGTGCGGCGCGTGTGCGGCACGAGCACATTCCTGGGAGGCTCAACGGGGGACACACGTGGCGAGCTAGCAGCCCCACCCTCTGCCCCGCCTACTTTTACACAGCCCCGCCCACTCCACCCACTATCCCCACACAGCGAGTGGCTTCCCTCTTGGCCGAAATTGGCCCCGCCTGTTCAGAGGCCCTGCCCACTACCCAGGGAGCCCCGCACACTACTCGGGCAGCCCTGCCCTGCGCCCATGTCATTAGTCGAGGACAGGACGTAAAAAATATGGGACAATATCCTGATTTTCGCAAATGCTCTGGGAGACCAGAGCAGCCTTTCTTAAGCCACTGCAACTGTCCAGTCCCGTTGAAACCGGGACATCCTGTGGTTGCTTTACACGTGTGAACATGAAAATAGCACATCAGATGAAGACAAGGGCCTCCAGATGGTTCTGCTTGTACAACATTGCAAAGCCAATTAAGATCATTAGGAATGTGTGTGTTTATCGTTTGACAAACGTCATTGCAGCTATGCCAAATGGGGGATAATAAAATGCATTCATGTGCATAATCTAAGCTTGAATCAAACTGACATCTCAAGCGTAAATAGCGTTAAAAGACGACGTTTGCTTGGCAAAGTATACGACCAAACACCGGCTAAAGTCTAAACAGCACGACAAACCCATGACAATGATGCAGTGCGGTTAGCAAAAACGTGGCTCCACCTCCACTCCTCCCCCTAACCAGCCAGCAGAAGCCAAACAACCAATCACATGGCTGCGGACTGAGCTCCGTTACCGGCAAGCCACCGCCGATTGGCTGCTTTACTCCGAGAGGGCGGGACTCGGTGGGTAGACGCGTAGGCGACAGGTGGGCAGGTTCGGGTAGAGCCAATAAGGGTCACGTAGGGTCAAGTAAGGTTCGGGTCGGGTCAAGTAGGGTCGGGTAGGATTCACTACAAGGAGAGCGCCAGGTAAGGCTACGCAGAGTGGGGTTTGCAGGTCGTGATGCTCGCAGTCCACAACGCGGATACAGTGTTGAAGCCAATGCAGCCTTCACTCAAGGCTGCCGGTGGGGGGGAGGGGGGGGACATTTAAACAAAATACACTTGCATGGTCATGCATCACCCCGGATGCGATAGCGAGTAAAAATGGCATGGTGGCGGAAGGTTTGCTGGTTGGTGCGACAATAGTTGCCACACCATAGCAGCAATCGCTCCACCACCACCACCGTCTACTCCAGAAGATCAGAAGAGTGAGACATTTGCTTATGCAACGACCAGAGGGGGCAGGAGCAATGCTAAAGCAGGGAAGCGAGGTAAAGTGTGCGTCGCGTCCACATGGACGGCTACGCGCAGCACCGCCACCGCTGCGGCCGCAAAGCCCCGGCGACATGTACTGAACTAGTCACAGGTAACACAAGTTGCACAACACGGTAGGGGAGGCTAAGCGGCGAAGCTGAGAACAAACCTTGGAATAAAAAATGAAAAGTCCCTTCATACGAGAGCTATGTCGCAAAAACACACCGCACGCACCGCACGCATCGCATGCACACACCACACGCACCGCATGCATTCACACGCACCGCACGCACGCCACACGCCAACAAATGGAAAATCAGAGATGAACACGGCGGAAACATAACAATATGAAGATAGGCGTTTTAGTTCAAAGGGAGACGGGACATGGGTGTGACATTTCCGAGAAAAAAAATCTTGGCTGTGAAAATAGCGCCTCCATAGTTACGATTTGCGATGCAAATAAAAGCGATATTTTGGTTAACAACGCGTTTCTCTGATCCATGCCGCAGTCCGCCAGTCACTTTGTTAACCTTCACGATTCGCAGGTCGCGTTCGGCCCACGGAACGTGACCCAGAGAGCGTTTCGGGACGGGCAGTGTGTGCCGTCTTCCCCGGCTCACTACCCCCTGAGCCTCACCGGTTTATTTCCCGTATCTCGGAGCGAGCTGCAGGCAAGAGTTTTAGCCACAGCTAACGTTAAAGGGGCGCCGCGGTGGCGAGATGTTACCTACCTCGCCTGGTATACAGGGGGTCGTGGGTTCAATCGCGACCTTCAAGCCTTGATATTTGGAATTTGCAAGTCTGTCTCTCCCCGTGGTGGTGTGGATTTTTGATCGTGGCTGATAATGCCGACGAGGGACCACTGTACGTCGTGTTCCCATCGCCAGATGACTCGCCAACCCCAACCGGTAGTACGCGGTCACCTCATCTCGAGCAGCGAGCCTCACCTTTGAGGATGTAGTCTGTGAGTAGCGCTGGGACCTTGTCGCTGTCATCCTTCATTGCGTTTAAAACTGGAACGGAAAAGGTTTTTTTGACGTTAGAGGATTATCGGCCGAGGCGGGAAAAAATAACCAATGCACTCCCAATATTGACAGCTCAAGTTTCACGGGACAGAAGGCGAACTTCTGCGCTTGCTGACCTCGCCAAAAAGTTTACGAAATACGTTGTGGGATGCGTGTGCGTGCAGAAGCGTTCATCGTCAAGCGACCCCGATTTCTGAACATTCTGCAGAAGTTGACGATGCTGGGCTGACAACATCTCGTACGCTCGGTCAGTCAAAACGTGACGTATTCACGCCGATCGATTTGGAATTCAAATAGCGTGAACATAATATGTAATTGAATTATTTTTTCGTTGCATTTACTTACAGAAAACCCATTACGTGCATAAGTAAACAAACAAATGAATCAGCGGTGGTGGTGGTGGTGGGGTGTAGAGTTTGAGAGGGACTCACTCTTGGTGAGGATCTGCAGGTCCTCCACGGACGGGGCACCCATCTTCTTCTCGTAAGGGATGACCGTCGTCAGATACTGGAGGGACGACGACACGGACGTGCAAGACAGAAAAAGAGAGAGAGAGGGAGAAATCCTCGTGACCATCGCGGGAGAGCTGACGGCCAGGCCACCGAGCAGGCGGCCCCGGTGGCTCAGAGGACGGAACGCCGAGCTGGAGAGGCCGGGTTCGAATCCAGGCAACCGCCCGTCATTAAACTGGGTGCTCACTCAATTAGGTTCCGCACTTGAGATGTCATACGTGAGAAATCCGCTTTTCTGCCATGCACCTTGCACGCAGCCTTCGTTCATCAGACTCGCGACTGACTCTTACTTGTCTCTCCATGAGTGACAGAGCACTTTGCTTCTCTGGACCAAGACTGTGGGAACTGTGTGAGAGTTCCAAATGGATTCTCTGTTACGTGTCATGACAATGAATAGCATAATCGGTACAAAATTGTCAATATTTGTAAGAAGAAATGTGAACTGCTGCCAGCTGGCGTGACGCGCCATTCCCACGGGGAGGTCGGCAATGAAACGGTGGTGGCAGCTTCTTTAGCGGCGGGAGGTTGGCAAAACCTCGGCTAATCCGGACGTCAGGAGAATTATAAATGTCGCTGCTGCAGGCCCGTGGTGCAGCTCGTTCCGTGAGCCACTTGCAAGGAGGAAGGCGGCCGGGTGAAGGAGAGGACACTTCGATGGTCGCCCCCCTTACCCCCACACTGCCCCCCCCCCCCCCCCACCAAGGCTGAATTAACCTTTTTCACTGCGAGCAAAGAGCCGCACTGGGAGCTGCGCACTGGCCCACGTAATGCGAGGTGGACACTCGTTACAAAGACGTCTGTCTGAGACGAGCGAGTGGGAGGCAAGCTTGTTGAGATTCGACGTGTGGGTATCTCATCGCCCCGGCTACATCCCCTGTCCGCGAGCATCCCCCCCCTCTTCCCTGCCCACGCAGGCACGCACCCGTCCATTGGCATGATTTTGTTGAAACGGGGCGAACGTCAGCATTCAAGTTTATTTCGTTTGTCCAGGTGAGGGACTCAAAGAGGTCAGGATTAGGGTCTCATTTGCAAGAGTGACTTGAGTCTCCAAAATGACAAGAGTAAAAACAAGGAAAATAAAGTACAGCAATGAAGCAAGTCGATATGAGAGCCAAATCAACACACGTCACAAGGTGAACTGTTTTAGATGGTAGTGGGCGAGCGGTGTTGGACGTGTGGTGGTGGGTGAACGGTGTTTGGGTGAGCGTTGGTGGGTGAGCGTTGGTGGGTGAGCGGGAGTGGGCGAGCAGTGTTTGGGTGAGCGTTGGTGGGTGAGCATTGGTGGGTGAGCGTTGGTGGGTGAGCGTTGGTGGGTGAGCGTCATTGGGTGAGCAGTGGTGGGTGAGCGGCATTGGGTGAGCGGTAGTGGGTGAGCGGTAATGGGTGAGGGGTGTTGGTTGTGTAGTGGTGGGAAAATGGCAACTGGGCGAGCGGTGGGTGAATGGGAGTGGGTGAGCGGCGGTCACCTGCTTCTCACATCCTCCGTTTCCGAACGTCTGCCTGATGCCGTTCTGGATGACGTTGGAGAGGTTCTCCATGCTGAAACGCTGCAGCGACACAGACAGAGCAATGTGACCCCGGCACGGGAGACCCAGAGACAGAGCGTCTCCTGTGTGTGTGTGGGATGAGGTGTAATCACGGCTTAAGTTGATTCAAAATTAATTAATTTTCCTCCGGTTAGATCATGTGGGTATGTAAATGAGAGCTATAGCCTCCACCACATCCCGACAAGAGGCACGCCAAGCAAGTCGCCTCGTAGACAAATGCGCCAACTGATTTGCGTTTCAGAAAAAAGGGTATGGAGGGTTTTAGGTTCAATGGACGTGAAACCTACACGATGATCTAACCCCCACTTCCACGCTTCAAAAAATTATTACGAATAATATTGGTCGGTAAAACCGACCGGCCGCTGGTAGACTGCAGTAGGCTTGGAGAGAGGACCGCAGTGGGAGACTTGGCACGGAGCAACTGGACACAACCGCTCAAGGTTCCACGCGTGCTCCGTATCATTGAGCATGATGAGCAGTAGTTGTCTCGGCATCACGAGAGGTATACTGGATGCAGTGTGCGGCATGAGGGCCTGTCCGCCCGAGTAAAATTAAAACCCCGAGTATAGAGAGTTGTGGGTTTGTTTGTTTATTTTTCATTCAAAGTTAATTTGAAATTTTGATAATAAAAAAAAAATCAATCTTTGAACAATCCATCTCGTCTAGCTGTCAGAACGTGTACCATTAAATGAATTTCTCATAGGAGCTCCCCTACTGCTTTACACATGCCAATTTCACAGCCTAGGCAAACATTACTCGGGATTCTAATTCATCTGGTAATTTAATCAAAGCCCAAGCTAATCTTCCCAATGAGATTGGATGGCAACGAGGGGAGCGCGTCAGCAGAGCTGCCAGGCTGCAAACCCTGCCACCCCATCACTCCACTATTTTGCCATGTCCTCTTGCTGCCACCTGCTAGTTTGCTACACCACCACCTCGCTGCCCTGCCAAGCTTAAAATCCTGCCACCCAGCTACCTAACCAACCCCACAGCCACGCTGCGATCCCACCACCCACCATCCCAACCTGACCTGCCACCACCTTGTTAAACCCATGACCCTTCACATCTTCATGTCATGCTGGCATGCTTGACACCATCCCACAATCCTACCCTCTTGGCACTTCACCACCTTGCCACCCCTTTACTCCTCCACACTGCTCCCCTGCTATCACTTTACTCCTACTTCCCACCCTCATGTCACCCTGCCATGGCAAGCTGCTGCTATTCTGGCATCCTACCCCTCTTGCTACATTGCAACCGTGCCACCCCATTAGCCCGCCATTCTCCCACCTCATCACCCTACTGCCATCCCATCATACCACCAACACCACCAGCCCGCTCCACCCCCTACCCCCACCACACCACCTCACCACCAAAACCAACCATCCGCCAGCTCATCGTGCCATCCCACCACCACAAACACAACCCTACCACCACACTGCTACCACCATCCTCATCACGTATGCATGTATGTATATTGAACTTCTTTCACATCGTACGTAGCCAACCGTGCTAACCGAAGGTGTGGGGAACCAACCACCACCCCCCACCACCAATGTCACCCACACCATCACACCTCCACCACCACCA
Source organism: Lethenteron reissneri (assembly GCF_015708825.2). Lineage (NCBI taxonomy): Eukaryota > Metazoa > Chordata > Hyperoartia > Petromyzontiformes > Petromyzontidae > Lethenteron > Lethenteron reissneri. Next base: position 9,559,023 of record NC_083786.1, read on the forward strand.
CCACTGCCGCACAACTGCCACACCACCACCACTGATGCACAACTGCCACACCACCACTGCACTACTGCCAACCACCACCACCGCTGCACAACTGCCACACCACCACTGCACTACTGCCACACCACCACCACTGCCACACAAGCACCAACCGCCACACCACCACCCTCACCGCCGCTCCAACGCCACACCGCCACGGCCACCGCCGTCACGGCGCCACCACTCACCGCGCTTGGCATGCGGGCGCCGGCGCGCTCCGCCCGGCTGTCGCCGGCGACGCTGCGGCGCTTCTTGCGGCGGAGCGACTCGCGGTGCTCCTTCTGCTTGTTCTGCACGTCGATGAGCGCCGAGATGAAGCTGTTGTTCACCTCCTTCTCGAAGTCGAGCTCGTCGCGCCGCGCCAGCTGCGTCACCAGCTCCTCGGAGAAGCTGCGCGCCGCCGACTCCATCTCCTCCAGCAGCTCCGTGAGCCCCGCCATCGACATGCGCTTCAGCCCTGTGGCGCATCGGCGCGTGGCCACCAGTCACTTCAAGTTTACCGACGACGCTTGCCGCCGCCGCCGCTGCTGCTCGCAACAATAAACTAAACTATTTTTTTTACCACGTATGTTTGCATATTTTGCCACAAGTACGTGTGGTTCATGCAGACTTGATGCCTTGCAATAGGTATCTATTTGGTGTTTGAACATCGTAACACCTGCTTTATTGCCAGAAAGTGTAAAGTCTATTCACATGTTATCGTCATTGTCATTGCCCCACTGCTGCTGCTGTACATTCACACAGGAGTGTTCAAGCCACACCGACTACTCAGACACTTACAAACTACACTCTCCAAAAAATATTAGTATTTTACCAGGTAAGGCCTACTAAGCTATATAGCTATTTTCTAAAGTGACCTGGTCACAAATGATAGCCCAACGAAGTGGCTCAACATGTGTAACTTTATAGCAGCCAAATACTCTAAACGTGTGATGTCGATTCTAAATGTGGAGGGAAAATTCGGAAGACCCGAAGAAAAATCCACGCGACCACTGGGAGAACATGCAAACTCCAAATATACAGCAGGCGTCAGGGTCGTGATCGAACTCACGACTTCCTGTATTCCAGGAGAGGGAGTTAACATCTCACCACCGTGGCGCCCCAACCACTATGCCACCGTTCCCCACAACCGCCACCACCACCAAAGCCACAACCATCATCGGCACTGCCAAGAAACCAGTAGTAGGTGCTTGCCAAAAAGTTGCTCTTTAAAGCGACGGCATTAAAACTGAAATATCGGCTAACGCAAGGCTCGTACACGCTTCAGCGTTTTACTCCTGAAAGCCAAGCGCTATCGATTGACGCCCACATGACAAACGGTGCAAAGCAGCGGCTGTCCCAGAGAGAGACCACAGATGGATTGCGTGACCTTTAATTGTTCGAAATCTGTTTCCGCATTTTATCTCAATCGCGCCATCGTTATGAGACGACAGCGCAGTCAGCTTTGCAACCCCCCGTGGTAGAATACGACGCAAGGAAGTGGATATCATCACAAAGTAGTCTCTGGGATGCCTTCGAGTGATGTCTGCTTCACGCAGCAGAGGGCAGCACTCCCCCACCCGCCAAGCTACAGAGTAATTGTCTCGTGAATTATCCATCGCATGACAAGCTAAATTCTCAAGGCAATATTTTGAAGCGCAAGACCAAATTTTGCACGACGGTTTTTTCTTCTTTCTGTGGACTCATTGGTGACCGGGCTGAGACCATCAACACACGACAAATTGAGAACTCGGTTTTAATCCACGGGCTGCTGCCTGGATTGAAATCCAGGATCTCGGCGGACCTCTGACCTCCGAGGAAACGTGGCCACTTCAAGATCGGGTGACTTTTTTTGTTAAACAACAAGACAAGCTGCCTTATGGCTCATCTGGATACAAGAGCCTTCCCCCAGTTTAGACGAATCCCTTCTCATTGTAAAGGAATTTGAACAACGTCTCCAGAGTAAGTGCTAACAGTTATGGGAATTGACCATACTTCACCACGCTGGTCAGTGCGTACTGCAAAATGGGGTGCGCGCCGATGACAGATCCTGATATGACGCGCCACTGCTCATCCGTGTCCAGGGATTTAACTTAGGTCACCAGATTCCATAACCAAAGTGCCACCCATACATCTGTAGCCAGAAAAAGGACAAAGCCAAAGATCCCCTGTATAGCCTTTCATAGACTCGTGGGGTAAGTGCTGTTAGAGAGCACAGAAGAAAGGCTGGCACACAAGGGGGTGAGTGGCCAGCAACCATGTCCAGCCGCCTTTGTCTTCCTGGTGCTGATATTTATACACCTTACCAGATATCCATATGAGGCTAAGTCGACCTAGGGGAGGCCCAGCAACGGTTCAGATAATCGTCACTGGGTGTTGGCCATGAGCGGCGATCGAACTCGGGTCGCAGGGTTCATAGCAGTGCGCCAATCGCTTCACTACCGCTGCCCACAAGCCAGAAACGCAACCGCCCACCCCACAAGGATGCAACCGTAGCAGGGCCCCCTGCCGTACCCTGTGTACCCGACCCGACACCACCCTGCCGGTGCAATCTAACATCGATCAATAATGTGACATCCACAGTTACATTCATTGGAGCTGATCACAAAGAACAGTGGGGGGGGGGGGGGGTAGCAATTCAATTTCATTAACGACGTGATCAAATTATTGGGAGGAACGTAATCGAATTTTTCTACATTTTGAGAGCTGGCCGGATGGCTCAGAGGTCAAGAGCACCGTGCCTGGCACCACTGATGTCCTGGGTTTGATTCCAGACAGCCATCTGTGATTACAAATTTTCGTTCTCAAGTGCGATGAGTTTATGGCCTCAGCCTGATGATGGATGATTGCACATCCACACACACACACGCGCAAAAAACATCACTTACAAATGTAGCTCTGCACTTAATTTGGTTAAGTTCCAGCTCTGAGAATTAAAATATTTGTTTAGCTGTCATGTGACGAACATGACTGTTCGAGGCAGAGTGATAAAATGCTGCCCTTCTAACTGTGCGGGCCACGCCACTTTGCGAGATCTCAAGAGGTAGCTCTATGACATCAGCTTTCCACGGGGGTCCATTCTCCGACACAAACGGGTGCGATGCTTTGCGAGAGATCCAAATGGTTTTTTACACTGGGATTTTTTTTCATGGGGAAAAAACCCACTGGGGTTAAGGTGGTAGGATCATGGAGTTTAAAAATCCTCATCGGGGTGGTTGTTTTTTTCATGGTGTCCTTTACGATTTGTGCTGAAACCATCAACTCGCTGCACTTGAAGGCCTGGTTTAATCACAGGCAGCTTTCTCCTGGATTCAAACCCAGGATCTCAGTGTTGTTGACTCCCCCCCCCCCCAGCCACCTGGCCACCTCGGTGAACTCGGCGCTCTGATCGAGTGACCCATCCCGGCCAATACGGGCACATGCGAAATTGCACGAGCGCAACCAATGGATGAGCACGCTGTGCCGTTGGCCTGGACTCAAAAAGGCAAGGGGCAATTCTGCCCACCCACACTTATCGTTGGAAAAACAGAAACAAATCAACCCTTTCGCATCACGTTCCATGCGATGTGTCCCACCTGCTAACAGTTAAGCACCAGTGCTGCAGTCATGTAAAATATAAATAAATATTTTTTGCATTTCATAACCACGTTTTTTTTTTAATGCCACAGCCCCATTAGGAGGTAACCTTCAAGGATTTACGTTTTTACTTTGTAAACAGCACTGCGGGTGCATGCCTCCTTCTGCTAATGGGAGACACGCAAACGTGACCTCTGCCAGGGAGGCGGGGATGGCTTGCTCACTCACCGCAGGCAGACTAACTCATCGGCGCGTGAGTGAGTATTTCTGCCTATTTGCAGTGGTTCATGGCTACGCACACTTTGGCACCTTCCCTCAAAACCGCACGAGTATTCCCTGCCTTCACGAACGCTGCGGGGAAAAAAACACATTGGCCCAGGAAGCGTCTCCTCCGATGGATTATGATGCCATTTTATCATTTAACACGGTCAACCACATCCTTGTCTGCTTACCTAATGTATGTTGTTACGCTTAAGAATTGTAGATTATTTTCACCTGTTTAAATGTTTTTTTGTAAAAATTATTGCACATGCGTGCTTATGACTAGATCGCGCTGAACGCATCCAAACCTGGAAACCAGTTGGGATTGGACCTGGAAGCTGAAATGATGGGCGACTATCAGTCGTAACAAAATGGGTGATATCGGCTGTGGGATTACCCAGTGGCTAGCACAGCGAAATCTAAGACTGTACTTGCATTTCTACGTCATCACAACTACGCGCCCGGCCTTCGCCAACCCAAACTGCGTGGTCGAACATCGGCCATGACCGCCAAAGGTGTGGGGATATGCCCTCATCTCTCATCCAGCAGCGGATCGGCAAAGACGTGGCACGCAGTGTGACACATCGGGCGACCGAGACCCGAGCGATGCGGTGAAGCCAACGGCCCGCCCGCGCCCATCTCTCTCGCCGCCCACCGCTATGCGCCCCCGAGACGGAGCTCTCCACCGGTTTCCATGGCCGACCCGCGGCGCCCCTCGCGTGCCAAAGCTCAGGAGAAGGCGGTCATTAAAGATTCATCAAGCTCCTCCGACCCACGGGCCGCGCCTTCGGCATGGATTATTTAGAGGACAGCGCTCCGCGGGGCTGGGTTACGTGCCGCTTCAAGCAGCAGCAGCAGCATGTCCGTACGTGTTACATGCACAGCCCCTTGCTGCAAGACGGGGGGTCCCTACTAGCAGTGTGGAAGGCAGGGAATGCGGACGTGGGGGCAGGCACAGAGTACGGTACGACAATTGATTTTGCTGCGTTGACCTCTTGCTGCCCGCAATGTAGACGCGCGAAGCCAACAACGATCTGCGCATGGCGGTCGCTCATCCAAGCACCATCCAGGCTCAACCCCTGCTTTGCTTCTGCGAGCCCAGGCGATTCTCGTCTTCAGAGGCAACAAGATTGGGCAGCAACAGCAGCGGCTAAGCCATTTAAAACGCACCATTTGAGATGCGAAGTAAACGAAAGCCCCGTGAAGGAGGCCAGGCGACCCAGAGGTCTAAAGCATCGGAGCTCGCACCTCTGAGCCGCTGCGTTCGAATGCGGGCTCTCAGGTATCGCGAGTTGACGGGTTTCAGCCCGGTCACCAGTAAAACACCCGTTAAATCCAATCTGACAAAAAATTCTAGGCCTGAGAAATTAAATGACGTAATTAACTGTAATGCGACTAATTATTTCATAGCAGAGTTGTCTTATGGGAAACAAGTGTTCTGGCCCTCCCACTGTGTAAAGAATATAAAAAGGCCACCCCTGAATGGTATTTTGGGAGGAGGCCCGTGAAAGATGCCTCCCACGGCCACGCTCCGACTCCCACCGGGGGCCACGCGCCGCTCACTGCAAGGTTTCCAAGGGGCTTCTTTCCGTCTCGTGACACGAAGGCAACAGCACGCCGATTGATAATCGGGAGAAAACTGCAACAGAATATAGAACTCTATATTTTTTTGTAACATTTTAAACCCGTGCCGAGTCACACAGGGGTGGAACATTTCCGAGAGGATGTTCCGTCAAGAGACGTACGTACGTACGTAGGTTGAACTTCTTTCGCACCGTACGTAGCCAACCGTGCTAATCGGAGGTGCGGGAAAAGACGTGCACTTATCAGAGGTTACAGTTCCCTTTTTAAAGGGTGGCAGAGACAGACGGGCGAGTGGGCAGGCGGGCGGGCGGGCAGGCAGGCGGGCATTGCTTCCAGACCATTTAATCCACCGCTATCGCAGGCCACGCTAACCAGTCTTGTTTCGAGCAGCGTGGCGGTGAGAAAGGGGTCGCAGGCCGGTCGGCGCGTGGCGGTGGCGCCCGTCCAACCACAACGCGGCGGACAATCGCCCGGCACTCAGGGGCGTGGGCCAAGCCAGCTTCTCTTTTACGGTTGAAAAATACACCGGCGTATTGGTGCCTGCAGTGCAGCACTCGTCTTGGGTAGGCTGAGAGGTGGATATGTTGGTAGGTAGGTAGGTTGGCAGGTAGGAGAGTGGATGAAGAGGTAGGTTGGTGGGTTGATAGGTGGGCAGGTAAGAAAGTGGATGGATAGATAGGTTTGATAGATAGGTGGGAGGGAAGGCAGTTAGTAGGTGAGGTGATAGGCGAGTTGATAGGTAGGCAGGAAGGTGTGGTGGATCTGTTGGTCGGTGGATAAAGCTTGGTAAATAGGTGGATAGGCAGACAAGTCGATACGTGGGTAGGTACTTCATGACTGTTTCATTGTGATGTGAGTATGGCTGTGAGTCTGTGTGTGTGCTCAGCGGGCGTTCGACCCTTCACGTGGCTTCAAGGTGCACATGGCCTGGCACAAGCGTCGTGGTGACGTCACCGCCACTTAGTGGCGAATGGCAGTTGTTGTTGTTGTGTGCTCTATTGGTGGGGAACCCAGGCAGCCGGGTTAAATCCTCGGCTACGGCTAAAATCAGTGTGATCAGAACTACTCCAGTTGAAAGGAGTACCTGGTACAGTACGCAAACTTCGGCACTGGGGAGACAAAGGAGGCTATGCGTGGCGCCAGCCACATCATCCCCTTGTGCACCGTGGGTGCTCGCTAACAGCACCCCGGCCGGTCTGGTCACAGCTAGATGAAGGGAATCTCCGTCTCCATTTGCGCGGAACGCAACGGCAGATTCCGTCCCCTGACATCTGCGTTACAGTCGTCGTCACCGCGCAGTGAACGCACAGTTCGAGATACAAAAAGACACGCGCACACACTACAATACGTAACTCCACAGCCTGCCGGGAATGGAAGCAATAGAGAACGAGTGCGTGTGTGCGTGTGAGGATTGCGCGCCTAAGCCGTTAACGTTTGCGAAAACCGGGGGGCGAGTTGGACATATATATATAACAATAATCTGTATCGCACGGAGAAAAAAGTTAGTGCCGTCGGGGTAGAAATTGAGAAATCATTACGGCCGGCCAATTTAATCACGCGTGCCGGCAAGACGCGTACAAAATAATGGGGAGAGACACATATCCTAAAAAAAAAATAGGGGAAGGCAACGTAAACAACGCGCGCTGGAATGAGATTTCGTCGCTTCGAGCCCTGTCGAAATGTCCAGACTCGTCGCGACGACGGAGACGGGAGGGGAGGTGGTAAAAAAAAACAACGGGGGAGAGCCGGGGAGGGACAGAACAGACGAGTCGGCTCATGCATTATTCACGACCGCAACCGCTCAGAAATAGTAAAAAAAATTAAATAAATTCTGCTTCTCCGCCGATGCTTACAACAATCGTATGCACGCACCGCAGAAACGCCGCGACACCCAAAATCCGTTGGGCCTCCCCCCCATGACAGGGCCCCCAGCATGGCAGCTGCTCCCCCACACCCCGCTCCACTGCGGAGAGCGGCCGCCTCTTTGTAAATGGAATCGTGAAGAGATTACGGCCACCCGGATGTTTTGATTAAAAAGCTTCCGAAACAGCAACACACATGCACGCAAGCGTACACGTGATACGGGGTATAATAAACAATAACCGAATGTAATGCGATTGTTTTAACAGGCTGAGAAGATAAACAATTGAAATATTAAATTTTAACAACACATTCATCGCACACACACACAAACAAGACAAAGATCCCCCGTATAGCTTTAACGGACTCTTTTTGCAAGTGCTGTTAGCGAGCACCTAAAAGGCCGGCACGGCACACGAGGGGGTCGGTATGCCAGCACCATGCCCGGCCGCCTTTGTCTCCCCAGTGGCGATGTGTACACATCGCACCAGGTAGTCCGTAGAGGCTGAGCCGACATAAGGGAGGCCCAGAACTGGTTCAGATAATCGATACTGGTGTTGGCTGTGAGCGGGAATCCAACTCGGGTCGCTGGGTTTATAGCCCAGCGTGCTAGCCGATGCGCCACCGCTCCCCATAAAAAACACACACACACATGCCAAAACACACAATCATATTCGTCTCCATTTCAGCGGTCAACAGACAAGGTGCAGCTTGTACCATTACAGGCTGCTGCTGCTGCTGTGGTTGGTGTGATGAGTGTAACAACGGCCCTTGTTTCCATGCAAGCATGCATACATACATGCTATTAGCCGCCACCGGCTTTCATGCAAATAAACGAACGCACGATGGATAACATGAGCTCGGGAGTGCGCCGCAATTATTATAATAACCTCGCATTCCGGGATGGCGTTGGGGAGGATGGCGGTGGTGGTGGTGGTGGGGTGGGGTGGAAAAGGAGCACACACATAGGCACATCTTGACAACCTCGCCGCTATCGAGCATGCACATTTCCAATGCGGGGGGCGGGCGGGGGGGCGGGGGCGGGCATGCCGACGGCATTGTTTCAGGGCCGGCTTTCTTTGTCCAACATGCACGACCGCCATGGGCAGCCGCACCGTGAGTCCCGTAGCACAGACGGGTCGGAGGCCACGTTCTCCTTACCAAGGGCCACGTAGCCAATGTGCTTTTCCTGCTCAAGCGAGCAACCAGACATTGGGTGGTGCTCATCCCCACCCTCGCTGGCTACGGGCCCTGCAGAGCCTCATTCCTATGGGGTGTGGGGGTGCATCTAGCCCAGGGGTCGACAACCTGACGCTATTTATTAAGCACCACCACCACTGTCTCGTATTCACATGCATTGCGGCTCTTGAAATTTTTTTTTTCTTCAGAATTTGAACAACAAAAAAAGGGCTCGTCTTGTTATCTTTATTGCCGAACCCCTGGTCTAGTCATAGGACACAACCACTGCAGACTTGCCGACAAGGTGGGTACTCGTTTTACTGGCCCTGAAGGGATGATGGGCTGCGTCAACTCTCAACCAAGGCCAAATAGGATTTATAAATAGATTTGGCGAACCACACATGAAATCATACGTAAGATAAATAGGGCTTGCCTACACTGAGCATGCTATACTTGGAAAACACAATTTTTTTAGGTTGAAAAAATTCCCCTCCAGCATCCAACTAGTGCGGCTAACATGCTCACAGTGACGGACAAATAGCTGTTCGGTTGCCAGTTCAAAGTGGTGGGCTTCGTGTGGGCGTGGGCCGTATGGAACTAAGCCCCACTGCTGTCTTATCGGATCAACGGGGCACCTGGGCCAGCGGTGGAGGGGGGGGGGGGAAATCCCCAAAACAAGAGTGAAACGCCGTCCACCACGGGAGGTGTGAGACATCTCCCGCGTGCGGGCGACAGGGACGCGCTCAATCGCTGGCGAGAATGGGAAGCGTGTGGCGGTGGTAGGTGGAATATGGACGCGGCAAAGTGTTCGGTGACATTACCTGGCGGCACAGCTGCGGTTGCAAGAGTGCAAGGGGCACGCGGACAGACAGGACAAGAGGAGACAAGACAGCTAAATTAAAAACGGGCGACAGACAGCAAGGAAGCGGCACGCTCGACAAAAACGAAGAGGACATCCACCGCGAAGATGGAGCGATGAAACCAGTGCGCAGATGCCGGGTGGATTGTGACATCGCGGGACCGCGAGAGACTGCGACGGCTTTGCGGAACCATTCACCCAGCAGTGGTCTGATCGTGGCCGCTGACGACGACGACAATGACCACGAACAGCTGCAATGGACACAGCGGCGGCACTAAAACGGCGACGCCGCACGGAGTGGGCTGGGTTGGCGGTGCGTTCGCGCTGCGTGAACGTGCGAACGCACCGCTACTTGGCCGCGTTCTCCGACGGCCGAACTGAAGGACGCAAACCGGGAAAGGAGACTGCTGTGACTGGCCCTCTAACCCCGTCTACGCGTGCAAAGCCTGCATTGCTCGACACCGGACACGTCCACTTTGGGGGGTGAAGATGCGGGCGGCTTTCTTTGTCACTGAAAAGTTCTAAGAATGTTTTGTTATTATTCCTACTGATACTACGATTGCCGAGCCAGGAAAGCCTCACCGAGTCTCCCGGCTAGCAGGATCCAGACATTTTTTTTTGCAGTGAAGGAGGGGAGATGATTGATATGTACATTCCAAGTGAGTAATCTGCTTTTTTTAAAATTTCGAAAATTCGATCCATGAATTGAGCGCCCATGCAAAGAAAATGCAATGATTCTTATAGCATGAAGCTATTAATAATATTATAAACAAAACATCGTCAACACCTGGCAGGGCTTTTGGAGAGGGATGCACTTATCCAGCAGAGGAAGATAAACGCTTGCTCTTCGCAAGCCAATGAGAGTTGAGGATGCAGGGTTTACTTCCTCAATTAATATTTAATGTTGTCGCTGGTAGTCTGGAGTAGCACGTGACCGGTGCAGCCACAGACATAGCAAGGGGTATACTGGATGTGGTGTGCTGGGTGAGGATGTACCTATACATAAAAAGTGACGAGCGTGGTGAAGTATGACGAACAACTCCCATGACCCACACGGCGTAGGTGTTGTCTCATCCAGCAGCGGAACGAATAAAGGGCTGTACATGTATGTGACTGTTGTGGCAAAGGTTATCGTGCAATAGGTCACTTGCTCATATAAAAGTCCAGATGACGATGGTGCCGATGGTGGCCATGACGATGAAACTGGCGATGACGATCGTGATCGCGACAGCGATTGTGATGTAGACAATGTCGGTGGCGATGCTGATGACAGTGACGATGACCACATTGACCTCGATGATGGCAGTGATGGTGTCGTGTGGCACAGCACGCTCGGAGACACTTGAGAAGCTAAGCAGGATGGAGCATGGGGAGAGCACGCGTGTGGTGTGTGTGGGTGACCACCACGCAGTAAACACGGGCGTGGGAAATACGCACGGTCCTGGCAGGAGTTGTTGGTGCTCGATCGCTTCAGGGCGTTGATCTCCTGCGAGAGCAGAGAAAGGCGGTCGGACTGCGTGGGGGTCTCCTCCTCTTCCTCCTCGCCGTCCGGAGACTCCTGCATCATCATCATCTCCTCGATCTCCTCGATCACCTGCGGACGCGAGAGACGTGCGTCACTACCGGCCGCGCAAGGGTCCCCATCGCCGTCGCGCGAACCCAGCGGTGGAGGTAGGGGGGGGAGCTCCTCTTTACCGAGGTGTCGAACGGGACTTTGAAAATACCTTTGGCGGGGGACACACGTTAGCACACGCGCCGGAACGCTACGTCACTGCCAAGAGAGGCCCTTGCAGTGACAGAAGTGATTTGAGCGTGATACGATAAGGAACACACGGCGTTGCCATGTTGAAGATAAATTGCCCTTTAGCACCCGATTATCGCGGCTAAGATGCTTGCAGTGGCTGCCTTGGGTAAGTCACTCTGTGAGTCCCATAGCGCAGGGGGTGGTGGAAGCTCGTCCTTACTGAGGGCCGAATAGGAATTTCAAAGCGGAGGGCCTCATACGGCCACGGGCCAGCCGTATGACGCGAGCGACGTCACGGGCCGCATCCGGCCTGCGGGTTGAAGGTTTCCCTACCCCTGTGTTAACCTTAGAGGAGCGCCGGTCGCCCCTCCCTAGAGCGTCGTGAATGGAACGCACTGTCGGAGGAGAGGGGAAGTTAAGCGGGCCCTCTCCATCTGTTTCGCCTGTGTCGACTACTTAAAAGGATAATGACACAAAGGTCTACCTCCCGAGGGTGAGTGCATAATGCAGGCGTTTGTGTGAGTGCTTGCGCGTGTGCATCTGCCTGTGAATGTGTTGGATGCATATATGCATGAATTAGTATGTTCTTGCATGTGCACGCGTATGCGCGTGGTGTTTGCGTGTGGTGTTTGTGGGGAGCGGCGGCATAGTCGTTAGCGCACTGACTACGAACCCGGTGGCCTAAGTTTGATTCCCGGCCATGGCAAACAGCAGTGGTGATTATCTGATCCGATGCTGGGTCTCCCACGACTTAGCCTAAAATGAGTACCTGGAGTGGTGTGTAAACATCAACACCGGGGAGACAAAAGGCGACCCCCGGATGTGATACCTGGCCACATCACACCCTTGTAAGGCAGTGCTGGCCTTGATGAGGTGCTCGCTAGCAGCACTTGCATTGCGTTCAAGGCTACGCGGGCGGCCACTGTGCGTGCGAATGTGAGCGAGCGCGTGCGCGAGAAGGTCCCCCCACCTGTTCGGCAGTGAAGATGGGCTCATCGTTGATGCACGACACGATGATGGAGTGCATGTCCAGCTGTTCTCGGAGTTCCTCATCATCAGACAGGTCGAGTGTAATGCCCTCGGGCTCCTGCCAATCACACGCAACGCACTTCAATCAATCATCATCAACATCATTATCTCCACGTTCTCCTTCGTGCGGCATACCAATCGATTCTCACGCTCCTCATACGCGCATCCAGTGCTTGATTTCTCAATGACGTTTTTTGCAGGCCGACGTTTGACTGGAATAGTCGCGTGACCAGTAGCCACATTTACTGGACATGGTGTGCCAGGTGAGGAAATACTTACATGGTTGGTGACCCAAACAGACCTTACTGAAATAAAGCCCTGTATGTTCTTAACAGTCCATGTGAGAATCAATTCCAGCTACCATTTAGTATTTTATATTTTTTACTCCAGATTCAAAAGCACCTATTATATTCTTTGGGTCTTTCGGTAAAGCACCTATTGTGTTCTAAATGTACCGCAAGGGCAAAATGGAACCTGTTTATATCCCACGTGTGATAGTCTAGTGCCACCTGAATCAGTGGCATTCATTTATATGTAATGTAGAACTTCTTTCGCACTGTACGTACCCAACCGTGCTCATAGGTGCGGGGAAGCGCGAAGAGTAACATCGAAATGTACGAAGTTACACTAAAAATACAAACCACAAGCTGCACGATGTAGTGTCCAAATGGCCCAATCGTTGTGTAATCCAACTTGGAAAATTCCACTCCAGTAATGCGAACAGCGGTGGATGAGTGGTGCAGCGGAGAGCACACCGCGCCATGAGCCCAACGACCCGCGTTTGATTCCTGGCCACGGCTAACACCAGTGGCGAGCGATTTTTTAAACTGGTCCTGGGCCTCCCACCCTCGCCAACCCGCGCTGAGACGAGCACGGTGAGGTATGGTCAATTTAAAAGTAGTCTCAAATGACACGACGTAGGGAGGCCTTCATCCAGCAGTGGCATGACAAGTAATGACATACGACCCGTTTTAATTATTCATCTTGATTGGCAATCCACTCCATTGTCCTCAACAGCAAGTCCTAGGACGTGCCTATAATGGTGCAGGGAAATTAGGGTAATCATCAAAGTAATGTCAGTGAATGGCAAATGATTTAATTATAAATGAGCTCAGAGCGGGTTCAATGAAGCTTCTTGTACGCAAAGCGGCGATTGTGGTATTCGCTGCGCTTATCTGCAAATCACTGCCTGCCGCTCAGCCGACGAAATGGGCTTCAGTCACACCTTTATCAATCATATCATCCCCTATCACTACCTGCCAGACTCTTCAGTGTCATACTGTTAAGTAACATTTCACCCACTGAACCATGTGATGTATAAATAGCATTTACCAGCTAAGACCCACTGAGCAATCTAGTTTTTTTTAAAGTGACTATTCACGTAGATATTTATAGCAGCCAAATACTGTGAAACAGTAACAGCCCAATTTACGTCTCCCACTTTTAAGTCGTTTCGCAAATTCGTCGTCACTTTATCATCAACACCGCTACCCGCCTTGCGTCGCCTCAACCCACACACTCACATCGCTGACGGCATCATCCTCCTTTCTCGCTATCAACCTTCGCCTCTACCGCCACCACCACCCACTACTACGACTCTGCAAGTTGCTTCGATTGATGTCGTTACGATCGTCATCGCCGCACCTTTCAGGAACGCATCCCCGACGCAAACCGGGGCATGACGACCGTAAACACTTCTAAACTACAATGAGCACGGTTGGCGATGTACGGTGCAAAAGGAGTTCAACGTACATACATACATTCCCATTTAAAGCTTTTGTGACTGCAGGGATTCATCTTCTTGGTTCTTTCGGTAAAGTCACGTAGAAGGGAAATAATAAAATAATAAAAATAAAACATCATAAACATCATAATAAAATACAAAATTACAATAAAATGTGTATCTTATTGTATTGTTTAATTTTTATTATTTTATTATTTCCCTTCTACGTGATATTACCGAAAGAACCAAGAAGACGTACATACATACTCCGGCAGTGGTATAAGAACACAGGATAGCGAGATTTGGGAGAGCGGAGGCGCAATAGTTTGCGCTATGAACCCAACAACCCGAGCTCGAATCCTGGCCACAGCTAATGTCTGTATGGAGTTATATCTGAAACTGTCCTGGGCTGGTCCTTGACTCGCCCACACTGACCATAGTGGTTTCATTTGGAAAAATAACTCCCCATTACCTCTTGATACGGGGAGGCCTTCCTCCAGCAGTGAATTGACCAAGGGCTTTAACTTATCATTATTATTCTATTCATTATTATTTGATGCGGGAACATTGAGTGGTATCCGAGCCAGTTTAAATCACGCAGCACTCGAGGATCAGGGCTCACGACGATGTCATCGCAGCGTAAACACGCCGACGGACCGCATCTAGATGACGACGAAATCGGCGCTCTGCTACTCGTACTGCTGCAGTTACAATTCTCACAACATCCATTCATTCATCCGTTCATTTATTCGCTCATTCATGTATTCATTCTCACAAAGCCAGGGCTGTCGTCCCACCCATCGCCTCAGCCCAACAGCCAATAGCGTGCGTGTTGCCGTGGCAGCCCGCTGAGTACCGTTGCCTTGGTAACGCACGCCAGTTTGGTTTGAGGAGCGACGGAGGAGCAGCCCGATGGGGGGGGGGTTAGAGGGGTGGGAGACTGGGGGGGGGTATTGGGGGGGGGGTCGGTGCCCCCCAGGGATGCAGCTGCAGCAGCTGAGGGATTCTGTGCACACGGGCGCGTATTCCACGCACGTACAGACAGCCTCGTGATGATTTATTTTCAAAAAAAAATTTTGCTCGCCCCCCCCCCGCCCCCACTTTAAATTTATCCCCAAATGCGCTTTCCACGTCGTGTCACAAAGCGAACGATCCACTCGGGGACCATTGCTACTTTCCCACTTGGAAGTTCTAATTTAACCACCATGTAGGAACGAAAGCGATGCAATGAGGTGGGCTAATCCCAATGAGCATTTGAACCCACGGCCTTGCCACCTTGAACACGGGGGGGGGGGGTGTTATATTTTTTTCAAGAATATTACTCGTCACTTGTACCCAGGTTAGCCAAAGATCCATTGGGACCTCTCGCACAGAGCGGTCCAACCCTTTGTGCTACAAGAACGGTCCACAGAAGCGGATATCACAGAGGTACCCCCCTGTGATCCCTTTAAATAATCTCTGATCCACACAGAAGGGAGCAGTTCTTTTCAACCCCTCTGTATTAACGCACATGAATGTTCTTCGTATGACAGTCTTCGCGACATTTTATGTTCTGAGAGCTGGAACGTCACTCTGAGAATCCCAATGCTGAAAAATAGCCTTGAGACTCGGCAAGGTTTTGCTGATTAACTGAACATCATTATTATCGATTGTTTTCATACCCGGCTCCAGACGTGTCACGGTCATGCTGCGGAAAATGTGCTGCGACAGCACTGCCACAGCCGAGCTACGAATACGAGGTCCGGCAAACATCATCTCGACCTCGGCAATCAAAAACGTCGTCCAGATTAAATAAATATTTGTCTTCCCACTTTCAATCTCTCGTCCCTCAATCGAACCGGCAACGCTCAAGTTCCCCAAGCCCTCTCGTCCCAACGCACGTCCTAGCGACCGGCAGACAGAATATGACGGTGCAGAGCAGCGGGCTTCCAAACGGCAACAACAATGATGTCATGATTCAATAGCTGCTAGTTATTTCCGAGAATATTCCCAATGGCTCTCCTGCCGATATTCTACGAGGTGGGCGTCACGGGAGCAGACAGGCGCCACTACGACTCATCGCCACGCGTGGCCGTAAAATGGGCGAAGTAAAAAAAAAATGTAAACAAGAACGTTGCCGTCGTCACCGCGATGCGTCTCGCTAGGGGATTATGGCTGCGCGGGATGAGATCATCGTTGGGTAGCCGCCTTCGCCGGCAGCGGCGTGGCACTCGCCCCAGCGCGAGAGCCCGTAACGACCAGCTCGCCGGCACGCGCTGGCTAGGGGGAACTCAAAAATAAATACGAGCGCGACGCCGGCGAGGCGGCCTCTTGGCTCGTTCGCGCACGCGCTACCTAGCGCACGGGCCTGCGGTTCTCGAGTCAACGTCGCCGGCACCCGGCGGCGTTGCGAGGAGCGCTCCGCACGTCGGTGTGATCACGGTTAAACGAGCCCGTGCAAAATACGAGGAGGGGGACGCTGTAGAGGAAGAAAGAGCGGGAGAGGGTGGAGCGATTTTTGCTCGCCGACATCCAGGAAGAGGGTGACGCCAGGTTGGGGTGCAGCCTTGACGCAACGCGACACTCGGTTGTATTTATGGCGACCTACGAAGTCCAAAATCAAACAATATTCCAATGACATTAAACGCGAGCTGGAGATAGTCTGCTGCCCATTGCTATAGACTCCCCACAGTCGCAGCTAACACAATGCACGCGAAACAATCAATCGAATTTCGTTTTAAAAACACCCAGGACAGTCTCCCCGTACGCATGTATGTTGAACTTCTTTGGCACCGTATGTAGCCGACCGTGCTAATTGGAAGTGCCTGCGACACCTGGTTCCCGCATGCAGGCACGGTACTGAAGTACCTAACACGGCCCATGACGTGATAATCATATTGTCCGTGGCCACATGAGGCCCACCACTTAGAAACAATATTCAATCCGTCCCCTGCAAGCAGCATCTTAGCCGCACTAATCGGGTACTCGGGAGGAATATTTTCGACTTGGCAACACTGTGTGTAAAATTCCAGCTGTCACTACTGCCACTGCCTCTTGCAGTGGACATAAGTAACTGAGCAACTGAGGTTTGTGTATGCTAATGTATGACAAAGGTATTTGAAAGTTCTGCTTGGTCCTCAGTAAGGATTCATTACCTCTCATTTTGATGATGTTCCAAGTAGGCTTCACCCAACTGTGCTACTGCTTTGACGTAAAAAATTCGTACGTTTTAAAACAAGCGCATGCAAACGATCAAGCTCTTCCAATGATTCTTCCTCTTCTTTCGTATGGCGGGGGAGTTGATCAGCAATGTTTGTAAGCGTCGAGTTGGCCATGTCGGGGGTCGGTGGGCCAGCGAACGGCTTCAGGAGTACCCTGGTGAATATCATGAACGCTGCTGGTTAACGATCGAAACGGGCAGCATGGCGTACCGTGGTCCGTGGTTTGAGACCGGCGATCGCATCGCACCGTGGACTATTCGCAAGTGTCCACCGGCGTAAGAGACAGCTACGACGCCGTGCAGATTGCCGCGGCAAGTGCCGTCGGCGAGCGCCGATTATAAGGCGGTCATTGGCGCAAGAGGCAGGTGAGGGTGGTTTCGATCGGCGGTGCACGAGATGGGGCTCTCGGGCCCACCACACGCGCCCTCACACTCCTCCCGGTTGCCGCCCCTAACGCAAACGAACAAGGGGCGATCGCGAGACGCTGACCGAGCGTGACAAGTGACAACTCGCATGGAATCTCGCGTCCCAACGAGGAGTCTGTCTGGTTGGGAGACCATGGTGCGTGCACACGCGTGGGATGGAAACGCGACTGACCCGGCGCACGCACGCGCATTGCACGGCACCGAAGCGCTCGTTAAAGCGCACGGAGTTTGTGTGGCGGTCACACGGCCGGGCGGTCGCGCGTTTGCCACTTATTTTTTGCGGGAGGGTTTGCGGAATAAGAGAAGGCCATGTGTGCCAGCGTTGCGGTTCAAATTTGCCAAGTTTGAAAATCGCATAGAAATGGCCTAATTTGCAAATTAAATAAAAACCACACAGCAACATTACACACTCCAAGCAGACTATACTGTGAAACAGTGGCTACAAGATAGCCTTGCATTATACGAATGGGGTGAATACAAGATGCACTAACTATTCACTCGTCATTATTATAATAAGATATTCTTCCTTAAATGGAGAGGCCATTTTAGATTTTTATTTCAGCACCTTACATTGCAGTGGCCTGAATAAGAAAACTGACAAAGCTTTTAAATGACCGCACAATGACTAAGCAAGTCATGTGAAGGTAACGCCGTACGCTTTATTATGAATGCGTTTATTCGTCAAGATACGAAACAAAATTTGACTATGTAGAAAATTAGTGATAATACTCAGTGTGGCTTTTAAATATGTTGATTCAAGTATTGTTCTAAAGTCCATTGTACGTGGTACAATAGTCACGGAGCGACCCCCTTTCCACAAAGAAAGGCTTACGTTAATCAAAAGATCAAGTGCACATTTTAAAAAGATTGCATTACCATTATATTGTTCCTTTCACAGAATCTAATTTAACACCGCAGCCTTGCAGCGCAATTCGCTAAACATGTTTGTATAATTACCACATTCTTTAATGCCATTATGTCTATTCATGTCTAAGCGAAGACAAGACTAAAATCTATTAAAATCATTGTTTTGTTTCCAACACAGCGACCTGCCTATCAAGACGTACTGAGAATTCCTCAGCCCGACTATCACGGCAGCCTCAAAAGCATTCGTTCTTCTTACTTCTTTAAAAGAGCCACACGGTGAAGAGTACATGCACTGCGATCGTCGGTAGGGTGGCGATGAATACAAATAACTTGCATCCAAAAAATAATCCCAACACTCGAAGGGTTCCCCTCTCCGTGTCGGTCATGCGAGTCGCGTTACCATACTTCACCGATACCAATCGCCACTTATGTTGGCTAGGGTTGGGGAATGAAAACCAGACCTATTGGCTTCATATAAAAGTGTCCCAACCACTGCACCACCGCTCAATCCTTAAAACGCACTGGATTTTTGTTCTAAACGATCCATCAAGCACAGCCGGGTAGAGAGCAACGCAGAGAGTTGTGTGCTACAGCGTACGGTTTTGTGGTTGTGATGTACAGCCCCTCCGACGTGTGTCCAGTTGAGATCAGGTGAGAAACAGAGCCATTTAACCTACTTAGAGCAACGAGGCTCCCAGCACGTCGAGCGAAACGTCGGACATCGTGCCGAACAACACGCGGTAACCACCCAAACACGCGTCGGAGAGCTATATGGAGAGTTTGTACAACATAAGGGTCACGCTGGCTTAGACATACTATCTATCTCGCGTGCCATTCTATGGCCGTGACACGGACCAACGCACAACAGCTCTCTTGTAGTGCTCTCGCCGCGTGGCCTTTATAGTCCGGGTTCGAGCGGACGGAACAGCGGCGTACATTGTGTCCTGCCGGAGGGACAGGACTTGCCCGCGGCCGCCGACTGCTAAGGCGGCAGCGTGGGAGGTCCGGGATTTTTAGGAGACGTCACCGCCAATGACCGTCAGATCGAGAGGTCGGAGCGATTGCTCCCGGACCGGCGCTTCTAAAACGCTTTCCAAACGTAGATCTGGTTTTATTTTATTTTGCTGTGGCTGAACAACTCCCCGACTGGTCGCCGTGCTGTTGACCGACTGCGTTGTGGTGTTAGTCCATGAGCCAGAGCAGAAATTGGTAGCACTTGATGTAGAAAAACGTTAGTAGGACTAATTAATTCATATGGCCAATGAGAGGGAATTATTTGACGACCCACTCGTTTCAAGTCGTTATCACAAAATTCACCATCATCGGCCACATAAAGAAATTGGAAGCAATAAAGTTGTGCCACCTCATGTGGTTCCTATAATTGAAATATCTGGTCTGGGCTCATCGCCCCCAGCCCCCATCTCACCATGAGATGGGGGTGGGGGCGATGGCAATGAGCTACAGATGCCGTAGCCTTGAGATTCAAAGAGATTTGAGCACAAGCAACTTTGACAACAGACGGGACTTAAATGTTATTGCATGTGCACGATTAAACGTGTGTTGTCATATTTATTTGTTATCAGCCCGAGTCATGATACGCTCGAGTGACAAATGGGACATCCATCGGCATCCTGACCCACAACTTGAGAAATGCTGCTCTTCAACTTTTTCCTACTATTATCATTCACCTGCTGTTCAGGCTATACGGGGGACCTTTGTCTTTGTGTGTGGGTAAAAAAATCACGCTGGTGGGGGACGTACGAAGCGCTCCTTCATGTTGAGTGTTGGGATCTGCAGGGTCCGTGCGTGAGATGAGCTCCAGTCCACCGGCATCACGTTTCCAAAATTATCCGTCACGGCATTCCAGATCCTGGCAACGAGAAAACAGACGGTCAGTGAGAATACATCGTCTCTCTATCGCTCCCTTTCCATCACCCACACCAACCGCCCTGGATGGCACGATTGTATGCAACAGACCACACTTTGGTACATTTGAAGGAGGGGCCACATCTTGTGAAGGACAACGTTTTCCAAAATCAAACATTCGCTCCGTCTGACTACAGTTTGAAGATTTCGCACCTGATAGAGACTTAAAAGTGACAATAAGGTTTGCAATTGCTGCATTCTCGTGGGGTTACTTGCGAACATGTTTCTCCTTATTCTCACGTGCTGAATCACCAATACACTTTTAAACTACGGTACTCATTTATATTCCTATGTCAATCCACTGCGAGACGAAGGCCTCGCCACACGCCGTTGGTCATGGGAGTTACTTGACCGTACATCACCACACTGGTCAGTGCAGGTTGATGAAGGTGGTTAGAGTAGATATGGGAACTCAGTACGGTACACCAATGGATTTTGCTGCACGGTCCCCCTCTGTATATTCTTTGGATCTTTCGGTAAAGCCACATAGATAGATCAAATAAAAAAATAATAATAACAATTTTATATTTATTATTGTTATTATTTTTTATTATTTGATCTATCTACATGGCTTTACCGAAAACCCCAAAGAATATGAATTCCTGCAGTCACGAAAGCTTTAAGTCAAGGTCCCCCTCTGCTGCTGCCCACAAGGCAGTCGCACAGAAGCCAAGGCCTGATTTATGCACGGTGGTGGTTGGCCATCCAAATGCTATCCAGGTACAAAAATTCCTGCTGAGCTTGCACGACCTCATTACTAATAATTGACTTTGCTTGTTTACCCAGGAAAACCTCACCGAGTCTCAAAACTCCTTTCCAGAAAAGTCCTGCCACGCTTTCACAGTAGGGTGGGGAGGGGGGCGATGACTGCTGTGTAGATTCCAATCGAGTAACTTGAAGGCGATCTTTTGCACTTGGCCAATTTGGACCACGAAGCTTGCACACAATGGCCTACTCTTGTTTTTGACATCAGAGGATACCCTTTTGACGACTTTGCCTGCGAAGCAGACGACGACTATTTTAAAGCTGTTAAGACACACTGCAGCGTCAACCAGGGCGGCCGCTGCATTCGAACCGTGAACCTTTGCGACAAGATCTGAGAAATCGAGTGCACTCCTGGACGATTCGGACACAGGAGCGGGCTACTTGGACACTACCGCTGCGTGCGTGTTTTCTTTCTACGCACCCCCTTCGTTTGGATTCGAGATTAAATTGTCCATTTGTAGTGCTTCTGAAAAAAAGGAGAAAATGTCATTCACATTCGCCCGAGCACTTGCATACCGCAATCTTTTTTCTCTTTCTCACCCGCACCACTGCATGAAGAATTTCCACAAATGCAAAATTTTTCTTGTCATACTATTGGCACTCATACGGACAATTTTGTATTGCATAATTCAAATGCTTTATGAATTTAAATTGCTTTCTCCCAAACTAATGCCGTCACTACTGCCAATTCTTTCCGGTGGGAAATGGATGCTTTATTTTTTTTAAAGGCCAGGCTGCTTTCTTTGAATTTTGTTTTGGTTCAGTTTTTTTAGCAGTAAAAGACCACGTGTTATTTGCGGAGGGTGGCTCAGTGGCAGGAGGTGATGGTAATTGTGATTTAACATTCTGTGAATGAATATGCCTCCTAAATCCAAAACTTAAAATACTGACACTTTTCTTATTGTGGTTAAGTTGTAATAAACCCACTGCGGCAATTGTATTACTTTCATAGAAATTCAGAGGATAGTTTATTGTTTAAAGCCTTCCGGGGCATTCATCCTTACAATGAGAAAGGATTGCTATGCAGAGGATAATCCGATTAGGATGCCTCCAATCATTATCATCATCAGCCACGGTCAATCCACTGCTTGAATGATGAAGGACCTCTCCAAACGTGGTGAAGTAGAGTAAAAAAAACACCCACAAATTATATGGTGTGGAGAGGCCATCAACCAACAATGGATTGGCACAAGATTTGTTATCGATTTATTTATTACTTATATTATGAAGTCTCCGGTATTGGCTCAGCATTCTCAGAATTATACAATGTCTCGCTCTGTGTAGAAACATCCAATCACAATTTCAACGAAATATATTGTATTCAGCTGAAATCTCTGTGGGCTAGGATGAAGCATGGGCAATCATTACACTGCTTTTATAATGAAGTAAACCCTTGACTATACACACACACACGTTCTGAAAAAAAGCAAATTGATTTGTATTGATACACTGCTGGATGAAGGCCTCCATGCCATGCAGCCCAGTTGACGATAATTCTCTGCGCTGGTCAGCAGGGTTGCTGATTGCACAGAGCACAGATGGGAAAGTGTGGAAGTAGAGCACAAAAACTGATTTTTCTCCACTGCTTTCTACTTCCTACAGCATAGAGTTCCGCAGCAGCCAATAACAAACTGTGATGCATGGTAGTCACCCAAATCCAGCTAAGCATTAGGAGTGATTTGGCTATTTGATACTGGCATTGTAATGGCTTTTTCCAGTTCCATACATAACCTGCTTTAACAATTCACCATAGCTGAGTAACGCACAGCCCCTTGTCAGTCCAATGCTGAACGTAGGGCTTCCCACGCCCTGTTGATCGTGGGTGTTGTTTGACTATACTTCACCACGCTGGTCAGTGTGGGTTCGTGAACAAAAATGCAATCATCGAAGCAGCAATAACGTAACAGTGCATTACTGCGCATGTATACACTGCATGTCAGCAAGGACTGTAACAGAGTTTCAGGGCGCACAATCATTACATTTGTCAGATGTAGAATGCAGTGTACGCCAAGCCACTTTCGACGGGCAATCAGCCTCCAAAACAAAGCGCTATTCCCCTACACACGTCATGAAAAATACATCCGCTGATGCTCCTACCCGAGTAACTGCTGCGCATTTTGGAGGAAGAATCCAAGACTGCGGCTCAGCATTGCTAATACGGCAACGGTGCAAACTAACGCTCATTATGATATACTTGTATATATACACGTGTACAGTGTACATTACTGGCGAAATAACAAATGGATCGAAAAAATACGGACATTGACAAAGAGAGTGGAGGGAAACGCTGAAAGGCGTGCAAAGAAGGGCGAAGAAGAGACACACCCTTAGAGGCACAGGAATGTCAAAACGCATGGATTAGGGGACCACTTGCAAAAGTTCCAGAAATAATTATTGACCGTCAAGAAAAGTAAGTGGGCTTGGGCCAGGATATGTTGGCACACAAGGTGACGACGGACGGGCGGGCGGTCGAGACTAACGACGGCGCGGGAGAGGAGGTAACGCGATCCCAGGAGGATCAGTTTGACACGTGGGCTTTCGCGACCAGGCGGATGTCCGCTGTGGAGAGATGGAGTGACGGAATCAGCTCGTGTGGAAGTGCAGGATTTTTGCGGTGCAAAATCACAAGAGATGGCGACTCAGGGAGGCCTGCATTCAGCAGAGGATTAATCATTAGATGTCAAGGAAAGGGAAGAGGGGGGGATGCATGTTAATTAATTGTGGAGCATAATGTGAACTTTTTTTTAATATAGAAACGAACATCGTGCCCTTTTTTTATTTTAGCGTAGAGACGCAAACAAAATAGTTTATTTCAGGAAGCTGCAATCTCCCCCCCTCATCATTCACCAATCTCCAGTGTCAGAATCCACGCACCGGCTGATTTGGTTATTGGCCTGTCAGTGCATAATACCGAACGTAACATATCGTCACACAGCCTGTGCTGTCCCACCCACATTCACCGACATAAAACTGTCTCACTCAACCTGCGTTAATAATTTACGGCGCCTTTCTGTCGATCCGTGTGTGTTGGTGAAGGCGGGGATGAAGAGACGACGGAGTGGCACGTTGTCGTCGCCCACCCAAGCCATGTCCAGCCTCTAGCCTGCTTAGCTTCTGGCATTTGACGAGATGAGCACGTTCCGGATGATTTAGTCATACAGGGTGATGAAACAAAGACCAGTTCAACACGTCGGCTTTCGCGACCAATATCATCCATAAGAGGTTTTTTACGGGTTAGATCGCGTAAATATATAAATGTGTCGTTAAACCTGCCACCACCCAACACGGCCAACTAGTAAGGGTTGTCACGTAAACAGAACGTGGCCAATTCGTCACTAGTACAGCAGACCCGTGTGTTGGAGAGCCAAGCCACAAGATTGACATTGAGCACGACGTTTCGCCAGTAATTACAACTAGCTTCATCAGGCGACAGCTGTCCCCTGCCTACAAGGGCCCCTAAGCATATGGATATGGGAAGCATAGCTGTATAGATATACATTTTTTTTGCATTGCTCGCAATGGAGCCCCGTGGCCGATAACACCGATCACGCATTTGGCCAGCAATTTTCAAGCACTATCCAGGCTCAACCAAGCTCGGCTTCCGAGAGCCGACTCGATTCCAGGGGGTGGTTTGGTGACGCGCACGCACCACCGAGACTCGTGAAACAACAAGCGTCCACCGCAACACTCCAGCGTCACTCCCTGGGGACTTCATGGACCACGGCTTCCCGTCGCACGACCCACGCAAGGTGCACGTATGTGCGTTGAACTTCTTTCACACCGTACGTAGCCATCCGTGCCGAGCGGAGGTGCAGTTCAAGGACAACAAACTGAACACAAAATCAGTTTTCCAATCTAGATTTAAAAGCAGCTTCCTAACAGATGCCCATACGCGATCAGCTCAGGCCCCCCTCCACTTACAGATCGCCAAGCCGCCTACGAATATCCGTCTCCGCTTGTCAAGCGTAACAACAAAGTAGCAGCCACGGCTGAGAGGGCAGCCCCCGCGCCCCCACCCCCAACACCCGAGAGGATGCCCACCACGGAGACGGAGGCAATGAAACCATCGTCCCTTATCCATCACACCCTCCAAGAGCGCCGTTTGTTTCTGACCGCTTGCCGTTCAGAAGGACGTGCGTGCGAGGTGCATCGCTCCGTCGCCGGGCTGCGAGATGGTGATGGCCTGGGGTGGGGGGCCTTCATCCAGCAGTGGATAGATCATGACTGACGACGACGATGATGATGATAACCACGACGATGGGCCACGGAGATGCCCTGCACTTAAATTCCACACCCCCGCCGTTATAATTGCCTTCTCGTTTGCATGCAATGACTGTGATGATCAAGCCTCCCACTGGGTTTAACAATGTGTAGGGTTAAAGCAGGGGGTATTTAATGCGCTAATTACCCTCGTACTACTGGGCTGTTAGCAACAGAGGTCCGTTAAGTAACGCTCGTTTTGGTCTGGCTGCCCGCCCCGCAACTAGGCGGATATTTTTTTTTATTAAAATGTATAATGCGCATTCCATCCTAAGATCCCAACGCGCTCAGGTTTCCTCCCATGTATTTATAAACACATTAATTGGCTTAAAACATCTTACTATATAGAGGACTACAGAACTTGGGTAATTATTCAGCTCACCACCTGGCTGCTGCTTTCTAGCTTGTCTGTGCTTCCTCAGCGATTATGAGATGCGATTTGCATTAACTACGCTATATGAAACTAAACATAATTATTATAATTATGCAAAAATGTCAAGATCTTTTTTTGCCACTAAAGGTAAAAAAACAACAATCCTGTTATGCTGACCTGGAGCCATTTACATTTGTAATCGTGCAATTCGTAATGAATTCCAAACACAATGCGATTGTACTTTCAGATCACAATGCTCAAGGCAATTAAAATAAACGACAATTCAGCCGATATTTCCCACAAATTATTTTAATATTGTGCCATGGGCATCATGGCCTCAAATGAACCGTCAATTCACAAAGCTCGCAGAGCAACAGCGCTGTGTGCATCGGAGAGGATTTTTCACAGGACTTTCTTTCCCAAGTATGCTTTCACCTGGCCTATGTATTCTTTGCACAGTAGTGGTCGCACTCTCCTACACACTCCGCTCTGAGATTTCGTTTGTTTATTGTTTTTGTGCAGTCATGGGTTGACCAAGTTGGGACCATTAAAACCCACTTCGCTTGAGAACCAATTTTAATTATGGCCAGCTGCAAACCAGATTCTAACCTAGGAGCCCAGCATTGCCAACTAATGTGTTCCGACCTTCGAGCAATCCAGAAAATTCAATTATTTTTTCATGAACATGTTACCGAAACAATTAATCAATTACAGCCTTGCGCTAATTTGGCCAAGTGGGAACCTCCCTAAATGTCAGCACAGCACTTGGCTAATCCGACATGGACACCACACGGCCCATCCGTACCCCCAACTGTGCAATGTCCGAATTATCCTCCTCGAACACGCTCACAGCCCTGTCAACGCAGCGGCCAAATTATGACCAAATATACAGCGTCAGCAGCTTCTCGAGACACAGGCAGTGAGACAGCGGGGGGGGGGGGGGGGCACGGTCGATGCAAGAGATGGTCTGGTTTTTCATCCTGCCCATCCGTTTGGTTGCAGCGCCTGCTTGCATTGTGTCCTGGGGTTTACGGTCGGAGCGTTTTTGGCAGGAGGCAGGAATATCGCGCTTTAACGGGCGATTGCCCAACATTCCGCGCACGTACAAAAAAGACAAAGATCCCCCCGGATATCAATTTTAAGCTTTTGGGGCTGTTAGCAAAGGACTGTTAGCAAAGGGCTGTTAGCGAGTGCATATTGAGGAGCATAAGGGGGGTATAATGCGGCCAGCATTACGTCTCGCCACCTTTGTCTCCCCAGTCCTGATGTTTTCACACTGCACCAGGTACTCATTTAAACCCGTGTTGAGCTACAGGAGGCACAACACCGATTCAGATGTTCGCTACACCATGTCGTCAATGCGCTAACCCCTACACTAATGCTCCCTACATTCAGCGTGCACAAAGATAAATATCCCCCGTATAGCCTTAATAGACTGTTGGGGCAAGTGCTGTTAGCGAGCACCTTTGAAGGCCGGCACAGCACACGAGGGGGTGGGTGGCCAGCACCACGCCCGGCCGCCTTTGTTTCCCCAGTGGTGATGTTTACACATCGCACCAGCAACTCATTTAAGGACGAGTCAACCTAGAGGAGGCCCAGAACCGGTAAAGACAATTGTCACTGGTGTAGCCCGTGAGCGGGAATTCAACTCGATACGCCAGGTTCGTAGTGCGGCGTAGCGCTAACCACTACGCTACCGCACGCACACACACACACACACGCGCACGCACATGCACACACACACGAACACACACACACACACGTGCACACACACAAAGATCCCCCGTATAGCCTTAACAGACTGTAGAGGCAAGTGCTGTTAGTGAGCACCTATGAAGGCCGGAACCGCACACGAGAAGGTGGGTGGCCAGCACCATGCCCGACCGCCTTTGTCTCCCTAGTGGCAAAGTTTACACACCACACTAGGTACTCATTTGAGGCTGAGTCGACCTAGGGGAGGCCCGGGACCGGTTCAGATAATCATCACTGGTGTTGGCCGTGAGCGGGAATCGAACTCGTGTCGCTGGGTTCATAGCGCAGCGCGCCAACCGCTACATGACCGCTCCCCACGCACACACGCGCGTGCTCAGGACTATCCCCCGCCCATCCATCCCTTCCTTCCGCCGTCAGGCTGTGCAGAATTATTTATCGTCGCCCTCTGTGTACAAGCCGTGCCGTAGAAAAGGCCACGCACCCCGAGCAAGCTGTAGAGGCTTTCCTGAAGCTCTGCTGACTTTAACGCAGAAGCCATCTTGGAGATCGAATCACGATAGGAATTACTTTTGCTAAATGAGCAATGTTAATACATTTCTCACATATACCGCATTGTGGAGTTACATGCTTTACCAGTAAATAAAAAAAACTGCATGCAAATACTATAAATATTATTTAGTGCAATTTATATTAGCTCACAGTGTATTTGTTTTATTTTCACACCTGCACTTGAGTGTATGTATGCTTTGAATGCTTTATGATATTTTCTGCTGGGTGAGATGCGCTCACCCAGTCAGCTCCCACATGGTTCGAAAAAAAAACACAACATGTTCAGTACTGTACTAATGAACCTGGAGACCCGAGTTTAATTCCCAGCCACAGCTAACATCAGACATCCGAGTCGGCCCTGGACACCGTTGCCTCCACAGGCGCGTAATGACCAGCACGTTGAAGGAATGGGGCAAATAACTCCCATGGCCGGCACGGCATGGGGCAGGAGCCCTCATCCAGCAGTGGATTGCCAAAAAGGGGCCATAGATACAGATGCATCATCAGCAACACGAGGAGGATGATAAGCTCTCATAGGTGCAGGTCAACATTTACAAGAATTGGAAAGGAAACGTCACCGTGCGTGCGAGTGTACGCTGTATGACATTCCAAGAAACGGGGTAAAAAAAAACCGTTCTGAAGACCTATATTGCGGCTTGCTACATCCAATCGGGTTATAGCTGGCAAAAGCCGTGCCACGTTGTGTCAATAGTTCTGGTTTTAAACATAATAATCCTGCAGTCTGTGAGTGGCACGCAACGCTACAATTATGTACGCGCGCGCAGAGGCGCTGAACGAATGCGATAATTCCTATTTATGCCTCCGAATACTACAACCCTTTATCAGCGATAGCCGAGAGCGCACGGCACGTGTTTTGCCGCTCGCTAATTAAGGATGCATGCTCTTTTTAAAATATTTATAATCGCTCAGCGGTGGCAAAATGGACTGCAGGCAGGGCCAACGTTCATCAGCAGCCTCAATCCCCTGCCACCCCCCACCACCACCACCATCCCTTATCATGGAGCCCCCCACTCCCCCCGTGCCCCCCCCCCCCAGCTCTGCAGGCCACAAAGCCACACAGCTGAATAACAAAACGTGTGTGTGATTCTGCGTTGCCAGGGGAACATAGGCGCAAATAACAACAACAAAACTCGAAACACATTTGTCAATTTCATTGCTCTGAAAGGGAAACAAATATTTATACATAATAGTTGGCATTTCCGGCAAGGGAGAGCCATCACTGGAATATGAATCGGCAAATGCGCAAGTTTGAACTTCGCGTTAGTGTGTACGAGTGGTGCTTCCAAAGTAGCGCATGATATATTTTATTCCCACGATAAATGTTTAACCGAATGGCCAGATATAATTCAAGACATTCACGGATGTGAATGCTGTGAACATTGGTCTACATCAGGGGTCGGGAACCTTTTTGACTGGGAGAGCCATAAAAGCCAAATATTTCTAAATATATTTCATTGAGAGCCATATAGTATTTTTAACGTATAATAAATGAAATATGTCTTACTTTTAATGCGACTTCTGGTGCTACATGGTTTTGCTGATGGCCTTGTAGTCTGGTTCATACGACGTGGTGAGGTTGAGCTTCATGCAGGCGTGACCCGTGAAATGTATCTTCAAAACTAATTTCTGTTTACTTTAAAATGACACAGTATTATTAAGCAAATATCACAAGTATTTAAAAATCAGTTCCAAACTAATTTTTTTTTCAACTCAAAATTGTCTGGGAGCCATATGCCGTCACTGGAAGAGCCATATTTGGCTCGCGAGCCATAGGTTCCCAACCGCTGGTTTACATCCTTCTCTACTCACCTCCGCCAACGTGGAAACCAGGACCATCATTCCATCATGGCGAACGGATCCCATCAGGCACCGCGTAGACATTTGTGAACGGCAACACGACGTGACGCCGCCGCTGCCGACTGCCACAAACAGTGGTGTCATTTTCATGATGTTTCACACGTAGACCGTCTTGCAATTACTATTACGATGCTTGTTCACTTAGCAGAGCAGCACTGTGTCTCATGACTTTCTCAGGAGCGTCCTGCCAAGTATTTATTTTGTCACAGTAGGGGGCGATGATTGCTATATATAATCCCAAACGAGTAATTTTCGGTGTAATTTTTCACATAGGAACAAATTTGGGCCATGACGCAGACACACCATGGCCTCATCTTGTGAATCACGGGATCTTGAACGCGCATTGCGAAGCACATGGCATGTCATTCGACTATTAACATACACGCAGAAATAACCAGGTCGGCTGCAGGATTCGACACGCCGTACCTCTGCAAAAAGCGGCGAATGCCCTGGCGCTAGTCCACATCACCACCGTGAAGGGACGAAGAACAGCCCAACATCTGAGTGTGCCCAATCTGGCCTGCGTGGTGGGTGGGGGCAGCACGGTCTACTCGAACTGTGCAATAGCCTCTGATGCCCTCTGGCCAACGAGCGGCTTTTGATCTGTGGCGGGAGGGCTTCTGGCAGCCGACAATTGTTCACGACGTGCATGACGTTTCCAACGAATGACGATTTAACATTTTGTCGCAGTTAAAAATTTTGATGAATGTAGTGTGTACATGCAACTGCATCTGGAGCTGCTGCATGGAATAATCAGGCCATGCACATCACATGGACGAAAGGAATGTGTTTTAGGCGAGGTACGATTTGAATCGCTTCGGCCAAGCAAGGTGATAACTTTGCCAAGGGTTTTAAATTCCCATTAATGTCAAATTAAGTTGAGCTCTGATGCATTTCACGACGCTTAAAATTAAAAAATTTCAGGGATGGGGATTTGCGATCCCATTATGCCCCGCAAGAGCTCACAACCGTTACAATAAATAATTATCTTCCAACTACCTGGTTATGAAGAGAAGTTAGTGTGCCCGTTTCAGTAGCAAACTCTGTGGGCTTGAGCAGGATTCCGTCACTAGAAGGGATCGCAGCCGGTGGCTGAAGACTCACGGCGGAGTGGCAGCCAAAGAAGGGAACGCGGCCGAGAGATACGTCCACGATGGAGATGGAGCGATGAGCCCAGCGTTGTTTCTTTCCTTCCATTTTCGGGAACACGCAGGGCGTAAAGAGTGCGCGTGGTTTTTAAGTTGACTTCCACGGCAGCCGTCTTTGCACTCCTACTGTGTAATCCTGCCTAATGTGCCAGATTATTGCATTATAAAGCAATACCCACTGAGCAGTGAACACACGTTAATGTCGGGAAAAACGCAGCCTTCGCGGGCCCTCAAGTAGGTTACGTAAATTAATTGTAAGTAGTGTACTTTGGGAGGGCTCAGAGAACATGGCCTTGGGCACTTTACTCTCTTATGCTTCCGTTTGGATTGCTGCGGACACTGAAGGCTGTGCAGTTTTGTCCCATTATGACAGGTCGCTCGGAAGTTCTCCATCTGATGAAAGACTCGCTTACGCAAGCAGAACACTCGTGTTTTGGTTGAGGTTTTTAAAACGATTCTGCGCACAGCACTGCCAGCAACGCATGACCAATCATAGCATCTGCAGATTTCGAGCGTCAGTGATGATGGCCAAAGTGACGACTGTAATTGTGATGACGACCAAAATTGCAAGAATTCACCCG
Organism: Lethenteron reissneri; assembly: GCF_015708825.2. NCBI lineage: Eukaryota > Metazoa > Chordata > Hyperoartia > Petromyzontiformes > Petromyzontidae > Lethenteron > Lethenteron reissneri. The sequence goes on from NC_083786.1 coordinate 9,590,538, forward strand.
ATTTTACAGACTGGATTGTCATTAAATCGTCGTCAAACTAGAAGTGCTCTTGCGATGGAGACGTAAATTTACCAGAATAAAAAAATTCACAATCCTTATTTCTGTATCTTAATGGATGCCAGGCCTCTTCACACTGTTGGCCACGGGCATTGTTTGACTATGTATCGCCAACGCTTTGAAAATCACCGACTGAAATGTGGTGGACAGGGCTCGCCACGATACGGACACGTGAAAGAGAACTTCATAGCTCGTTGTAATTCTCCAAAATAAACAAAGGAGGTCAAAATGCACATCGACGCTAATGAACATCTCACCCCCCTTGCAGAGGAAGATCGGTCACGGTGGACGTATTAAAACCGCAGGAGTGGCTGTGAACCATGGAGGACCTCACCAGAGCTAAAGACCGGGTCACAACATCATCATCATCTTGGGGCAGATAACGGACAAACATACGAGAGTGGTGGCACGGCACGAGCAGGAGGTGGGGCAGGGGGGAGGGGGAGTGCTGATTGGTGAAGGGAGCGCTGATTGGTGAAGGGAGCATTCCCGGATCTTTTAGACGTCACTTGCCACTGACATTAAATGTGGTCGGGAATTCAGACTCGAGTTTCCAAGTTCAGGGGACAGTGCGTTAAACCGCTGCGCCACAATTGCACCCAAAAAAGTTGATAAGCATACTGAAACACAAATACTCCTGTTTTTGCTTTTTAGAGCATAGGGGCACGTACTGTCAGTGAAAACGTCGACGAATTGTCATGATTCGGAGTTTCACAATTCAATTCAATAATTGGTTTAAGTAAAAGAATCATTTTTTAAACAGTGGTAAATGCAGCACCTCAAGTAGTCGGTAGGTACTTCAGAGTTGTGTACAAGTCGAGTCGGGAAGGCTGCCCAATGACTCTACCCAAAACATTTGAAGGGCTGTGCATCTCTCTCTGGAGGGAGGGGCTGGGTGGAGAGGGGAGGGTGGGGAGGGGCTGGGTGGGGAGGATGGGGCTGGGTGGGGGGTGGGAGGGGTGGGGCTGGGTGGGGATGGGCTGGTCACCCCGTGGTGCTCTTAAAAAACTCAATGTTTAACCTGCTCACGCCGGCTTGTGCCCGCAATCACAGTCGGGCATATTTGCGGAATACACCACGCCGCCGTTGACCCTGGCCATTGACCGAGCAACCCAACGTTCCTACCAGCTCCCTCCGCAGGAATGTGTTAAATGCGCTGAACAATCACACCCACCCACCCACAGCTTAGCGCACAATCTAGCAATCACGTACGATCTCAGCCTCCTTAATTACAGCTAAAAGTGTGCGCTTACAGCTGCTTTAACAGCGAGTCAAATAAGCAGTGCAATTAAGAGTTGTGCACATGAAGGCAGTTAAAAACAAACCGTGGCACTCTTATCAACTCCATGGTTAAAGCAAGCAGGGCGGTGGTGATGCCCTCATTTGGCGGGCTAATATACTTGGCGTGGTAATTACAATTGTGGGCTTCTGTGCATTCTTTAAAACTAGTGAGGGTGGCTCAGCATGTAAAACGAGCCAAAGAGAAGGAAATTAACACAAACTAAACTGGCCACTAACCCCCCCACCCCCCAAAATTGCCACATTACGACAAGCGGCGAGGAGAGCCCCAGTCCACGAGCGTGGCATCACCTCCTGCACATCCAGGTGGAGCTCACGAGACCCAATTGAATCTTGTCTCTTCACATTGCGGTGGGACCCTTCACAAGCTCTCCGTCAAAAAAATATAATCTATTTTGCGCTCTCACCGTGAACCCGTGGGAAACAAATAACAAAAACATTCAGGTGTCCGCTTCACCGTCGTTGAGGTCACGCTCTGCTGATGAGACACAGACATTGAAAGCCAGTTCAATTTCCTGGTTTTACAGAAACGCCTTTGGAAAACATTGCTCTGTATAGGCCGATTGGACAAAAGGCGGCAGTACTCAAACATTGCAAATACTGTACTGATAATTTCGGAAGAATGATGAAACCAGTATATGGTTAAATTTCGAGTTCAAATCCTGGTTGTGGGTTAACTCAACCCATAATCCCTCAGGGTCGATAAAATAGGTTCCCACTTTACGGGTAGATCAACAGATGTCCTATGGATAGACTCATCCCTGCCATAGGAGCGTGACATTTCCACCATTGAATTAGGGCCGTGAACGGGAGATGAACACCGCTACTGTGCTCATTTGAACAGGAAATCACGAGGATTTTTTGTATTTATTTACAAACTTCACGAAACAGTTATTATACATTTGTTGTTGGAGGAATGGTCACCTGTCTGGTTTATTTACGTTTATCGCTCAAGTGTCTCGTTCCCCCCTCTCTGTGTCCGCTAATGAGGACAGCAGGCGGCGGACAGCTTGGCATGCCTCCACCGGTTCTCGCGCACGCCCATACGACGTGGAACACTGTCTGCGGAAGTACATTTATTATTGTGAATCCCGCAGTTGCTTAGTGACAAAGGTCACGTATCGCACGGCGTGGCTCACGAAGGCGACGCTTGCCTTCGCAGGCTCCCGCCGCCGCTGCGGCTGCGAATGCGTCCAAGCGTCCTCTTGAACATGCGACTTTTTGGCAACCACCGAATGTTGGTGGTGGCTCTAAGCACGAGGCAAGCAATGTTTCATTCAGACGCTGCCTTTTCCGACAGACCTGTTCTTCACCTGAGGACGGCTGCTTGCGTTGTGGCCGAAACGTCGTGAGAATTATTTTATTATGTTTTATTTTTATTATTTCCCTTCTACGTCACTTTACCGAAAGAACCAAGAAGATGAATCCCTACAGGCACGAAAGCTTTAAATCGAAATTTAATGTTTCGCTGATTAAAGCCGCTTATTTACGCTCGTTGAAACACGCATTAGATCGTGGGTGCGCGAATCGAAAATGTATTGTTTACGCAAATTACACGCTAATATCAGAAGCAGCTGTCACCCGTGGTGTAACGGGTCGCACGCGAGAATGGCGAACCAGAGGTCGCCGGTTCGATTCGAAATCCCGGAGGTGGCAGATGAAACAATGGTGCACGTTTCTTAAATTACCCCCCCCCCTTCTCAAATCCCCCCCACCTCACCCCCACCGAGCAGTGTAAATGTATCCTAAGCGCTTTTGAGATGAAATTTGCATGCACGACGTTATATCAAAACCTAACATTGAACCAAACTGCGGCCACAACTCATGGAATTTCTTCGAATTGCAGTGGTTGGAAGGGCGACTCATTGCATGCCTACCTAATGATGTTCATAGCATGTGCTTCCACGTCGTTAAAAAAGCAGCTCCTTAATTAGAATGTGAATTAAACTGTGCTCATTGAATGTACGAAAAAGCTGAAAGATTTGAAAAGCCGTGCTGGGTTCGACACACGAAACATAGCATCGAGTACAGCCGTTTTGATGCCATTACTAACGGCCGGTAATCACTGTCACTGATGGGCCAATTTAAACCTTTTGTCCGCTTCCCAGAATCATTTCAATTGCTTTTTCGATTTTAATTAAATTGAAACATTGCACAACGGTGCTCCACTGCCATCAACTTGCCCTGAAAGTGCCGCTCGTTATTTTCCCATCGTACTAATTTATCTTGAGCACCCACCTTTGCAGGTTTCTTTTTGAAATTCTTCAATGACTCATAATAAGACTGGAAACAGGAAGGCTTCTTCACAATTCTGGCAAGTCGCCTGATGAAGCTGGTTGCAATCGCCAGTGAAAACGTCGTACTCAAATTGTAAATGTTGTGGGTTTACTCTCCAACACACCAGTGTGCTGTACTAGTGACCAATTGGCATGTTCTGTTTACGTGACAAACTTTACTGATTGGCTGTGTCGGGTGGTGGTGGGTTAACGACACATTTATATTTACGCGATCAAACCCAAAAACCTTTATTATGAATATGATTGGTCGTTAAAGCCTACGTGTTAAATTATTAAATAACTGCTTGCAATTTTCATTGGTTGTGGTCAAGGCGATGTCACAGTTAATCATGAGATAGTTAACAAGTGCACCATTCTCACATGCATCCCTTTTACTGCCCCAACACGAACTGCGGGAAAACATCTTCAAATGTCGCCGTGAGTAACTCTGGCGAAATCCTCTTCTGATTTCGTCGCTTTCTTCTACAATCTCAGTGTAGCCGTTGCATTTTGTGTACAAGACGGCCGGTGATCCGAGACTAACAACAGAGTGGAAGTCAAGGAAGAGAACACGTCACAAAGAATACGTCCATCGCGGAGACAGAGCGATGGAATAGACTCGTGCGCAACAGCGAGACTGCGTGGTATGGCAATGGCACAGGAAGACCTTCCTCCAGCAGTATATAGATCATGGCCGACGATAACAATGACGATATTGTTCCATTGTGGCTGGCGAAGGTCAGCCAGTGTATGGTGACACGCGCAGAATCACCGCCGCACACAACATTTTTATCCCCGGGGAAAGCGTCATGGGTGTACGTCATTTCTCCGCCCAAGCCTTGCACACAGGATTATTCGACTCTTTTTTTTAAATCAATCTACGCATCCCTTGATGTGTAGAGCTCCTTACGGCGCCGTTGGTTATGCGCCGCAGCACTGGCCATTCTTTGCGCCGAGAGAGCATCATGACAACATTAGCGGAAGCGTACATGATGTACCCTGGTGTGCATCGCCTCCTCCAAGGCTACATCTAATGCATAAGTTGTGCCGTGCCAAACCACCGCCCGATCTCCTCAGAGCTCGGAAGCGCAGCAGGGCTGGGCTTGGGCAATGCTTGGATGGGTGACCATCATGCACACGCAGGTTGTTGTTATAAGTGGAGGGCTACGAGATGGGCAGTGCAGCAAGATACATTATTGTACTATTCTATTATGGACCACATATATGATCCCCGCCGTCAACAACCAGCACTGATGAGCGTGGGGAAGTACGATCAGCCATCACCCCACGACTAACACTGCACAAGGAGGCCTTCATCATGACGTGGAATGATCGTGACATCTGCTGCTTCTACTGCAGCTGCTTGATTATGATGATAATGACATGAACCAGACAAGTCATGGCTGTCTGTTATGTCCCCATATCCCGCTGGGAAAGGAAGAGCAATGCAAACCGGGCTGGATGGTAATCAGCACACACTGCCAGGAAAATTAAATAAGATATTGATTGGCGCGATATTCATACGGCGCCTGCAATATACAAGCCGCGAGGCTTGCGTTTTTCGATCGATGCGATCTCAACATCCCTGTCTTTTGCGATCGATGTGATCTCAACATCCCTGCGTTAATATTTAAGTAGGTGCAGCAAGGTGCAGTCATGCAGACCAGCACACCGTCAATTGACGCATGCGCTCAAGTGACGTACCTGCGCCATCAAACACAGAAAATAAATTAGATGCTCGTTTTCTTGCTGCAACCACACAAAACGCACGAACATAAATAACATCGTGACAAGCTATGCTACGGAACATACAAATTCCATAAATGCCCCTTGCACACAAAATAAGTCAATTCATGTGCAGGTGACTAAAATAACTGGAGTGCAAGAAGCACTACCTTTGCTGGTATAACCAAGGCCGCCCAGTGGCAGAGGTGAAAGGGGCAATGTGCTCTGGGTTTCGCACAAAAGAAGGCCCCACAATGGTCCTGTGGATGCTGGAATAAGGGGGCCCCATGTGGCGTTCTGCTCTCGGCTTCCAAGGAACATTTTAGTGACCCACAGGCGTAACTATAATATATCTAACCGAATTTCTAAACCTGTTTACAATACAATAATCTATATGTTTTTGTAAACAAATTTGAGTGAGCTAGAAACCTGGTAAAAGAAGGCACGTGTGTTTAAGCGATAGACAATTTTCATGCCCCATTGTATAGGAAACATCGATCATTCATTGCATAGAATGTGTGGTCACTTTTCAAGTGCAAGTAGGGTGCGCACTTGCCGTTGCAGACAAAACAGAGAATATATTTAATTGCTCATTTTCCTTCTGGCATGCTCCAAATTAAGGCCTATTTAACGGTCCATCATCAACCATAATACTTCCACTGATGGATGAAGGCCTCAACCAAGCCATCGTCATTTCTCACGATCCTGCGAATAGTTATAACAAAATGGTCACTTTGATCAATGTTACAATTACGGATAATAAAATGATAATGGTTACATAAGCTTCATATCCAACGTTGTAACTGTTGTTTTATGCCTTGGAACGTTATGTTGGGTAAAATGTAAAGGTGCAGCCTTGCAATTTCTTGCTTATGCCCCTGCATGGGTGAAGGGCCTCCAATACTGAGAGCTCGCGAAAATTCCTGTGTTGGATAATGTGGCCTACGACAAATATTCGGTTAAAAGATCCACAATTTACCCCACCACACGGGGCCTGCCATTCCTCTTCTTCTTTCGAATGGCTGATGTAGATGCAAAGCACCAGCTACAATTTCACATTCTGGCATGCCACTGGGAGGGGGATTCAATAATCTTGCTCTCATTGTTTCAACTGCCACACCCGGGAGATTGAATCGAACCAACGACGACGTCTGGATTGAAAGTGCTGTGTTGCGTGGCAGCGGCCGAAGGTTAGTTGGACAACATTTCCTAAAAATAGACCCTGCTCCTAATAGATGACTTGATTTATGTACAAATTAAAACTCGATGGAACCACCGTTGCATGGTCCAATGTAATTTGTGTGATTGCACAATTCATGATGTCCAATGGCTCACACACATGAATTGCTGTTTCCTAATAGCCCTATACACATAATGTAAGTGGCAGCATCTTAATTTTTCCGGAGGCAAGAGTGGACATTATAATTAGCTACTGTTGTGTATGAAATGTACAGTGGAAAGGTCATGGATGAATCACCACGTTTACAATAACATGGAGAAGGAATGATTCCACTACAGATGTGGGACCAATCACAATTGTAAATGTGCAATTCTTAATTGCAATCAAAATGCAATGGTAATTTCAGCTAACACCGCTGCTGTAATTGTATTTCTAATTGACACCAGTTCTGCTGCAATATAACTGTAATATTAATTTTCGATTTAAAGCTTTCGTGACTGCAGGGATTCATCTTCTTGGTTCTTTCGGTAAAGTCACGTAGAATGGAAATAATAAAATAATAAAAATATAACATAATAAAATAATTCTCACGACGTTTCGGCCACAACGCAAGTAGCCGTCCTCAGGTGGACTGTCTTCTCGACAGACCTGCTCTCCACCTGAGGACGGCTGCTTGCGTTGTGGCCGAAACGTCGTGACAATTATTTTATTATGGTTTATTTTTATTATTTTATTATTTCCATTCTACGTGACTTTACCAAAAGAACCAAGAATATGTAATATTAATGTGCAACCCTCCATCAGCCCACTGCTGGATGAAGTCGTCCATATGCTGTTCAGTTACTGGGGGTGTGTTTCAACATACTTCACCATGCTGGTCACTGTGGATTGGTGAAGACAGCGGGGTAAGAATCGAACTCAGGTTGCCAGGTTCAAAGCAGAATGAGCTAACCACTGAGCCATCATCTCACTTCTACAACAAAAACACACATTTTTCCTCCCTTAGCATCAACAGATGCACTATTTGAGAAAATAAAATAACGATGTTAAAATATTTGGCCCATTCTACAGTGAGATTTGATTGGTAAAAGACGGCGCAACTTTTGATCCCGTGTGAACTTTCACAACCGTTTAATGCAAATAAAGAAACACTTAATCCAGCAAAAAGTAACTTAAAAAGTCAATGGATGACAACCCAAATAAATATCCAGTACTATGCAAACCTTTTGACAGGTAGCGTCCTCCAGACAGGCATCTGGCAGTCCGTGGCATGGGAGGTATGGAAGAGTTTCGCCCTGACAAAGGCTCATCAGCAAGCCACGCCCAGCTAAAGACTGCAATAGAACAGCCATATTGTTGACATTTGATCATTATGAGCCAAGATCTATATCCATAGCTACTATCAATCTAGCGCCTGCACACAAGCGGATTTCATTGATCCACCTCCACGGTAGAACGTCCTCTGAGTGTACTCCCTCGTGTGGCTGCCGATCAGTCGTGAGCCTCGACCATGCTGTCATTTGTAATACATTAATTCTAGATTTGAAGCTTTCGTGACTGCAAGGATTCATATTCTTAGGTTTTTTCCAGTAAAGTTACGTAGGTAAAACATTAAAATTAATAAAAGGCTCAGTCTTTTGTTGTGCAGTCTATTCATGGTCTCAAACCGCACCTTACCATAATAATAAAAAAGTGGGCCATTCCTCCCCCCCCCCTCAACCATTATATATACGGAGTGGTATCTCCTGTAATCTCTCATTTACTTGATACAGCTGTCGGGCTGTGACGGTTCCACCTGAAGACGGAAGCTTGTGTTGCCTCCGAAACGTCGTGATTTTTATTTTATTTTACTTTTATTAATTTTAATGTTTTACCTACGTGACTTTACCGAAAAAAACCTAAGAATATTTGTAATACACTTTATTTACATATTTCTGAAAGCATCACTGATGAGTATTCAAGTTCAAGTATAGGGCGTAACTTTCTATTCCCGGCCCACGGCTACCGTCAGTGGCGAATGACGTCTGAACCCGTCCCAGGCCACCACCTTTCACCAACCTTGAGCTGACAAGCGTAGTGAAGTGTGTAGTTGAATATTTAAAAAGAACGGTACGGTGTTGGGAAGCATTCGTCTCGAAGTAGATTGACAAGACTATCAATTATTATTGTTGTAATAAATACAGATATCTACCACCTCCACCACCACCACTCCACGACCATCAATCACCACCAAAGATCCCCCGTATAGCCTTAAACAGAATGTTGGGGCAAGTGCTGTTAGTAACACCTATGAAGGCCGCCACAGCACACGAGGGGGTGGGTGGCCAGCACCATGCCCGGCCGCCTTTGTCTCCCCAGTGCTGATATATTACACACCGCATCAGGTACACATTTGAGGCTGAGTCGACCCTGGGGAGGGCCCATGACGGGTTCCACCACCAATACCGTTTCACCACCTTCACCACCACCAACACCTCCTCCAACAACAACATCACTACCACCACCAACATAATTTCCTCCTCCACCACCATCATTATCACTTCCATCACCTCAGCCAATACCACCCTCACCAACACCTCCACCACGACCATCTAGTCCACCATCAACATCGTGTCCTCCTCCACCACCACCATCATTACCATCACCTTAGACAACACCACCCTCACCAACACCTCCATCACGACCACCAACACCATCACGACCGCCTCGTCCACCATCAACATCGTTCCTCCTCCACCACCACCAATACTATCACCACCACCACCTCCACCACGACCACGACCACCAACACCATCACTACCATCTCGTCCACCATCAACATCGTTTCCTTCTCCTCCACCACCACCAATACCATTCATCACCAACACCACCTTCACCACCACCACCTCCTTCAACAACACCATCACTACCACCACCAACATCATTTCCTCCACCACCACCATCATTATCACTACCATCACCTCAGCCAATACCACCCTCACCAACACCTCCATCACGACCATCTCGTGCACCATCAACATCATTTCCACCACCACGCGTGTGCTCCACGTGGGGGTATACTCACTCATCGTCCTTGAGCTTCAAGCCCTGTTCGGTGAGCGGCACGACCAAACAACACCATCACTACCATCTCTTCCACCATCAATATCATTTCCTCCACCACCACCATCATCATTATCACTTCCATCACCTCAGCCAATACCACCATCACCAACACCTCCATCACCACCATCTCGTCCACCATCAACATCGTTTCCTCCTCCACCACCACCACCACCAATACCATTCATCACCAACACCTCCATCACGACCATCATTATCACTTCCATCACCTCAGCCAATACCACCATCACCAACACCTCCATCACGACCATCTCGTCCACCATCAACATCATTTCCTCCACCACCACCACCACCCGTGTTCTCCCCGTGGGGTTATACTCACTCATCGTCCTTGAGCTTCAAGCCCTGTTCGGCGAGCGGCACGACGGGTGCGATGTAGCCCGTGTCCGTGTCGAAGTTGCGGAAACACACCGTCAGCTTCTCGTCAAAGTCGTTCACCAGGTCCTCCATGGACTTGAAGCTCACGATCTCGCCCGAGAAGCTCTCCAGGTCGGCGAAGTCTTCCAAATTATCGGTGGACGACGCCGCCAATGCCTTCGCGGCCGATGTGGTGGTGGTGGTGTTGGTGGTGTTGTTGGTGGTGGTGGAGGCGGTGATTTTGGCGATGTTATTGGTGGCATTGGCGGCGGTGCTGATGTTGATGGTGCCGTTGACGATGGTGTTGGACGTGGCGATGTGGCCGCTGTTGCCGCTGCCGATGTTGTTGGTGGTGATTGCACTGGAGATATTATACGAAGACGATGTGGACGTCAACATTCTAACGGTGACAACATCTCCAAACACCTCGGACGCATGAGCAGCAGCAGCAGTAGCAGCAACAGCGGCTGCCGGACTAAATGACGATGATGTTGGAGGAAGATGTTGAGGTGGTGGTGGTTGCTGCGCCTGGTGATGATGCTGAAGATGAGGGGATGAGGATGTCACGTTGAGATCGGAATTCCACGGTTCAGCCTTGGGCTCGCAGCCTCTCGCAGGAGACATGCGAAGCTCATAAAGATCTTGCCAATCTTCGTCGAAGTGGGCGAGCGGCGCGGCCATGTTACGAGCCTCCTCCTTCATCATCCCCCGAGTTTTGTGATTAATTTGCCGGCTACAATTGTTACGATGATGATTATTATTATATGCGGCAATTCAAATTTTCTTGCCGCTGCTGCGAAAAGCCGACCCCACCAATGCTGCGACGCCCCTATGCAGAGCAGTAATGCGATCCTATCTTCCGGAAGACGTGCTCGCGTTTGTAAACATCTTCCGGAATACGTAGAAACCCCCCCCCACCCACCACCACCACCAACCCTCCTGCACCCCATTGAGTGGTGCATCTTCCGGAAGAGGAAGATTTCAATTTTATTTTACTATTTTAATTTTGGGGTTTTTTTTTGCTTTTATTATTTTCTATTTATTATTCTTTTTTTATGTTATAATTGTATTTTCTATCCACGTGACTTTACCGAAAGAACCAAGAATATGAATAGGAAGATTAATCCTATTGTGTCCCCCCCCTCCCACCCATATGAACTCTGACCACCGCTTCTGGAAGACACCGCGCGGCCACTGCCGAGATTCTCGCTCTCCTATTGGTCACAGGAACGCAAAGGGGGGGGGGGGGGCCTTGGCGGGGGATGTTGGGGGGGGGGGCCTTCAGGATGGGGTGTTAGGGGGGGGCATGGGGGGCGTTGACGTCACTACCCAATGTTACGGGGCGGCGGCCAATCGCGTTGAGCATTACGTCATTGTTTTGTTTCGACCACGTGTTACAGCTGGGCACAAAGTTAAAGGCAGCCTTTGCGTGTTGTAATTGAAATATAATGTATTTAATGGTGATATATGTTTCGTAATTTTTTTTTTAAAGATTGTCTACTACTCGCGTAACTGTTCATACGCCAATTTAAAGACTGCTTATCGGAATACATTTTTCAAAAATGTTATTCTCATCATCCCCCACGCTGTTAATGGAGAGCAGTCTCCAACTCGTTCATTCTCCACTCTTATCTCTCGACTGCACACTTTCATTTACGTTCTGTAGAATAGGAACACTTGCCAGAAACGTAGCATATTGTATATTTATGCTGGAGTTTTTGTTCTATGCTGTACGTGTGCTGTAGTATAATGTATTTGAGCGGCCCTTCTGTCGACCAACTTGCTGTGTTTCGGTGCAAAAAAACACATTCCTCCTGCGGAGGGAGCTGGTAGGAACGTTGGGTTGCTCGGTCAATGGCCAGGGTCAACGGCGGCGTGGTGTATTCCGCAAATATGCCCGACTGTGAGGGCGGGCACAAGCCGGCGTGAGTAGGTTAAACGTTGAGTTTTATAAGGACACCACGGGGTGACCAGCCCCTCCCCACCCAGCCCCACCCCTCCCACCCCCACCCAGCCCCACCCCTCCCACCCCCACCCAGCCCCACCCTCCCCACCCAGCCCAGCCCCTCCCCACCCAGCCCCTCCCTGCACAACGGACACAAGAATCCCCTGTGGGCTGGTGTAACCAGGAGGTTCCTACCAGTATAAGACATCTCCCTAGCTTGTACGCAGGAGGGTATGGCTATCATTTGTGGTCAGGTTGCTTCTGAAAAAGAGCTGGTAAAATACATAATAATATAGTTTAGTTTACTCTTGAGAATCTGGATTAAATACTCTTGAGAACCCAGTTTTTTCATAGGCGGCTGCCTGGATTTGACCCCAGATATTCAAGGGTTCCAGCTCAGCGCTCTGACCTCTGACCTCAGAGGTACCAGGCCACCTCTGTTATTCAGGGGATTGTTAAATGACTTAACAGTTTGAAATAACGAGAAACAGCGACACCTGCAGGTCGTGTGAGTAAATGAGTCAGTTTAACACGTTAACCCCTCCCCTCCCGAATACAGTAAGCAAATTGTGTATGGCACACTGCACTATGACCCAGGATTGTTTAAGTTTGTTTCCAAGCCACGGCCATAATGAACCACCGGCTCAGACTCCCAAATGACTAGAGCATTTGATTCAATTATAATTCTGGGCGATACCCCCACTAAAACAAAACAAGAGGTGGCATTAGAGAAAGACACATTTTTATTCCAATGCATCGACAGGTCTCCCACCAAGGCGTAATCTTAAAAAAATGTGTTTTTTTGCTCTGCTGTAAGACGTGAAGCCGTCACGTTCACAACACTCGATGATCACTTGTTGGGAGGACCACAACACTGCCGCTGTTCACACAACATCCACCCACTACTACTGGCATCGCACATAATGCTTCTCACTGTATTGCCATTGCAGGCAGCGATGATGATTATAGATCTGAATTGACTTCAGACCAGGAGGATATATAGAAGGAAGAACATTCGGTTATCTGGCTTCACCACCTGCATGTGAAATTGAAGTTGTTGTTCTGCATCGACATCAACCATACGAAAGAAGAAGCCTCAACAATAATAATACTGTAATGATACAGATAGCAAATCGCAACGCGCACAACTATATTTGCTCAATGGGCTTCCCTCTGGAAGTAAATGTATTCATTTTTCTGAGAAGCAAATTGGCGACCCATCAATCATCGCCACACTGCCGACCCCTTCCTGACACCAGCGGCAGGGAGAGAAGGGGAGATGAACGAAGCAAAGTGTCGACTACACCGAGCATCTTCTTGTTTCCACTGATCGTAAAACAAGTAAACCCGTAAAAGCAAAGTTTTTCACTATAAATCCTTTATATGCGTGGCATCGGGGCGGCTAGAGTCCTCTCGTCCTCTGGCTTGAGATGGCTGCCACCTATGGGTCAGATGATTGTCTGGCAGCATTAAACAATTGGTAATTACATATTTTTAAAAAAATTCCCTAAACAGTGTAAAATTTTGGAAAAATTTTACACTGTTTACGACCGAAAGGTTTGCACGGTCGTAAGCAAGCAAGCACGCAAGCAAGCAAGCACGCAAGCAAGCAAGCAAGCACGCAAGCAAGCAAGCAAACTTAATATAAAGGATTTAAAAAGGGGATATAATGAGAGGAGAGAGAGAGCTCTGGATTCAGCAGGACCAATCTCCTTGCAACCCACCGGTGTTTCAGCTCATTTCCGCATTCTGCGCGATTGCGAAAGGCAATTGCCTCTCGCCTTGACACACGCAATGCCTCCTCCCCCCCCCACCAATACGCACACACTCCGAGTGAGCTGGGACATTTCGCCGCCCTGTACTTGGGGAGTTTGAGCTGTTCAAACAAAACCACCACCACCACCCTCCCCAAACACACTCGGACACACAACTCACAAATCCCGCGCGCGCCTCGGAATAACTGGAAGAGAATCATCATCCGCGTCCCCCCGTCCACCACCGCCACTCTGCAACGATGGACGCGTGGACAATTGTGTACGCCACGGTGCCACCGATTCTGCTTCTCGCGTTCCTCGGCCCTCGCATACGGTAAGGGCTCTTGCAACCAACGCGTTCACCACTTCACTCGTCGCCTGTTCCACGCGACACGCGCGCGCATCGTGGGGTCGATCCACCCGCTCGACGATGAACGCGTCCTGCAGTCCCGCGACTGCGGTGTCAGTCATCACCTGTTGGCTGGGCCATGCTTCTTCACCAGACAGGGGAGGGGAAGGGGGGGGGGGTGTTAGCAGAACTCATTCGAATGCCACCAGACGGCTCAAAGTGGTGTAGGGACACTGGGACGCGGCGTGGTGGCGCAAACCACTGCGCCACCGCTCCCCCTCCCCCACGCAGCTGCTGCTGCTCACAGCTCACCGCGGTTACAATTTTACATCGAAATAAATGCGTCCATGTTTTGGAGCGAGCAAGGCTTTTCGAACGTGGATTCGCATTCGACTTGGTGCATTCGTCAACGCATCGCGGGTGGGGGAGGCGGAGTCGGTGGTGCCGTGGTTATCGCTGCGTCGCCACGAGCGCCTGCCTAGGCCGTGCGTGCAGTTCGTGCAGGCGATGCACGTGAAGGATATTATTATTATCATTATCAGAGTTGCTTCTTTTTGTTTGCTTTTTTGACTACTTGTCTTGTGGTTATTGCAAACATGATGCCTTGAATAAAGGTGTCAGTTTTGTACCAGTTTAAAAGGGTAAAAACCTACTACTACAACGTGAAGGATGTTTTGTCATTCGACCACGCTTCAACCACGCGGACAGCATGTGCTTTTTCGCACGCTGACATCCACCAACCAAATGGATTTTGCCTGCCTGGCAGCAGCCTGCGTAGCGAATCCGCTTAGTGCGGTGGCCGGCCCCATCCACGCACGGCGCAGACTCAACAACCCTCTTGGCGTGGTTTTCCGCATTTGCCACGAGATCGGGAGAATTGCGATGGAAGGGGCATTTTTCTCTCTCCCTCGGGCACTTTAACAGCACGTACAGAATGCAACGTCACGGCCGCATGACCATTCACTCGTAAACTAACGAATCTATCACACACTGCTTTCAACACTTGCTATATAATTCGTGCAATAGGTGACAAGCCCTGCCCTTTAGTCAATCCACTGCTGGATGAATGCCTTCTCCCCCCCCCACACCTCCCCGCCGCAAGCTTTCAGAGATTAGCACGGTCGGCTACGTACGGTGCGAAAGAAGTTCAACGTACATCTTATCTTCTCTATACATAACAGGCAAAGTTGTGGGTATGTGTGTGTTCAAAATGTTTAGCGTACTTCCCGACATGCAACAAACTTGAAATTTGCCATGTGGGTACTTTCCAGACTGTACACCATGCACAAATGATAAAAATACACTTTTGTTTTTTTTGGGGGGGGAAGGGGGGGCTCAATAATGCAGATATTTTTTGCACGGCAAGTGACTTGTGAGGTCAAATCTGTCACGTGACCCGCGCATGTGGAAACGTCACGCATTGCAGTGTAGCGGTTAGCGCTACGCTGCGCTACGAACCTGGCGACCCGAGTTCGATTCCCGCTCACGGCCACCACCGGTGACGATTATTTGAACCGGTCCTGGGCCTCCCCTAGGTCGACTCAGCCTCAAACGAGTAACTGGTGTGGTGTGTGAACATCGCCACTGGGAAGACAAAGGCGGTCGGGCGTGGTGAATCCAAGTCCCGTGCGAAGCCGGGTAGTTAAAGCTAGTCCATGATATACTAACATACACACGTGAAGATTGTTTGACCATATCTCTCATCACGCTGGCCTGTGCGCGGGGCGACGATCAGATCCGATTGCTCGCCACTGATGTTAGCCGTTGGCCACGATTCAAATTCTGGTTGTCGGGTGCATTTCAGGGCACACACACACGCCACTAAATGGGTCAATATCCAGCAGTTGATTGACAAAAGGCTGAAATATTATGACAGTATATTACAGAGTCAGCGAAGAGTTCCAGGAAGACTGCGTGTGACTGTTTTATGAGTCGGGTCGGTGAGAGAGCGGTAAGAAACTCAGGCCTTCTCGCACACAACACAAGGAGTACAGACATATTTTGCACACATTCCATCAGCCACACGGAATTCGAATTCTGGTAGCGGATCATTTCAGCAGCATCATTGTGGTTCAACTCAACACAAGCAACAACAGAAACCCCCAAACTCTGGACCGGGTTTGACATTGAGCGTCTCATGAGAAACAAGGACACTGGGAAAAAAGCTCAAACTCTGCACCGATTTTGACATTCGGTGTCTCATGAGAAACAATGACATTGCGTTTTCATCATCAGCAGGCAGCCAGCAGGCGACATGGGAGGTAGCGCCGTTCGCCCAGCTTGTAGAAATCATCGCCACCCCCTGATCGGTGATGCAATCCTGGTCAAACAAGCGAAACCGCACGAATAAACACACCGACAGGCCTTTGACCGAATCGCCAGGAATGTGCTAGATCTTCAGAGCCATGGAGCACCGATTGAGCCTCGGATGTGCCTGGATGGTGGTCGACCGCCGTGCACGGTGACAGATTGTCATCGGCTGCTATGAGCGCTACGAGTGATCGGCCACAAGAGGGCAGTGCACGCAAACATCCATTGTTGTACTCTACTTCTGTGTCCACCCACGTCTAATGCTCCCTGCCGTCAAAACCTGCACTGACCGCTGGACGTGTCAGTAAGTTAAACTCAAGGCCTCACATGGCAATTTGTCATGCTAATCGGACGTAGCTTGAGTCCCAGGGTTAATATTCAAGCCACCAGCGTCTGAACTGGGCCTCTCAAATGTAGTGCAATGATGGTCTAAACCAGGTCACCGATGAGTATGGTCAAGTAAGTCCCATGATCCCCCCCCCTCCCCCGGTGTGGAGAGGCCCTCACCCAGAAGTGCATGTCCAGGCATAATTAGGATTTGTACGTTCGTGGCTCAGTGGTAGAGGGAGCAAGCGGCTTGCGTATCGGAAGGTCGCGAGTTGAAGTCCCACTTGGGGGTTGACTCTGCCCGTTCAACTTTCTAGTGTCAATAAGAAAAAATGGACACCACTTTTGTGGATGTCAACTGCGGTTGGCCTGTGTGTAATATAGGACTCTGCAGGCGATGTAAGTCTCCGTTTGTTCTTTATTGGGTTCTTGTCTCGAACCCGCTGCGTCCACGGTCGGACCCGCGTCTCCTCTGTCGTGCACCCCGCGCACGCGTCGTGTGCCCCGCACACCCCGCAGTGAATCAAGTTGGGCCGCCACGTGTCGCCATCCCTCCTCGGCGCCCGCCGATGCAGACGGTCCAGCCGCCCCGGTAACATCTTGCACTCCCGGCGCGTCGCCCGTCCCTGCGTCGCCTCTGCCTTCCATCGTCGGGAGCGCCACCGCCGAAGATCGTCGTCGTCTTCAGAAGATGGTGCAGGTATGTTCTTTTTCTTGAGATGTTTCGACATCCCGTTCCACTTCTGACTCAAATGTAATAAAGGACTCTGCAGGCGATGTCAGTCTCCGTTTGTCCTTTATTGGGTTCTTGTCTCGCACCCGCTGCGTCCACGGTCGGACCCGCGTCTCTTCTGTCATGCACCCCGCGCACGCGTCGTGTGCCCCGCACACCCCGCAGCCACACCGCTGCTCCGTGTGCCCCACACACTCTAACTCCTCACACCCCGCCAGCTCCTCACACTCCGCTAGCTACTGCTACCCCACCTACACCGCTGGCCGACGGTGCCGTGACTCCGACCACGTGGCAAATGGCGCCACTCCTCCGCCACCACCCAGTGTGGCTCTCCCCTCTTTCCACTCTCTTCCCACTCCCATATCTCTTCCGGCTCTCACCCTATATCCTCCTTCTCACTTGACCCTGACTCCTCCTCCCCGTACTGCCCCTGTCTCCGCCCCCCACTCACCCCGACTCCCATTGGAGCCGAGGTGAGCAGTGGCTCCTCCCACACGCTCCGTCGACCAGGCTCCGCTTCCCCAATACTCCGGCCCGTGTGAGTGGCGCGGAGGGAGCACCCACCCTGTCCTTGCTCGCATTACATATGGATAGACTCATTCCCCCTCGGTAGGAATGAGGAATTTCCAGCAAACGCAACAGGGCTGTGAGTGGGAGATGAGAAAATCACTCTGACCTTTGCCTTTAAATTGTAACTGTAAAGCAGCCTCATTTGTCTTTCAGGCGCTACTTTTCAGGTGGCATTTGCACCAGCAAGGCTCAACTCAACGGCAAGACGGTGATCATAACCGGCGCCAACACTGGCATTGGCAAAGAAACCGCCCTTGATCTAGCCAAACGAGGTGGGGAATACTTCATCGTTTTTTCTCGAACATAGTTCATTCTTAGTTCATTCTGAGTTCTCCATTGTCAGATTATTCGGATTGCAAATTAACAATGCTTGTTCTAGTCCGGTCCATGGTACCTTGTAGTCGCATGGCTCAGGATACGTTGCAGAATCTATTGGTATGCCCAAAGAACATCAGCATGTCAGGGGATGAATGGGTTTAAAAATATATTCATCTGGATTGACATTGGTCAGGAAATTCTTATTTTCTAATATTAACAATGGTAATGTTGTTAGTAATTTAATGGAACACATTTAATCCTAGTTTTTCATGAAACATATGTGATATCCCATTGACAGTGGTGCGTCAGCGCAAATAACAACACCTCAACACGTTCTTCAAAGCAATAAAGAAGAGCCATTTCCAAAACTTTGCCTATCATACAATTTTTACATTTCCTTTTAAGGACAGTGTTATAGACCAATGTGTTGAGTTATAGTTTAGTTTTATTTATATGTTTTTAAAGTGATTTTGAAGTGATGTTTTCTGGAAATAAAACAAACTTTGATACTGGCCAAAAAAAGGTCCCATGTTAATATAAATTGTTTAACACGTAGACTTTCGTGAGCAATACCATCC
Organism: Lethenteron reissneri; assembly: GCF_015708825.2. Taxonomy (NCBI): domain Eukaryota; kingdom Metazoa; phylum Chordata; class Hyperoartia; order Petromyzontiformes; family Petromyzontidae; genus Lethenteron; species Lethenteron reissneri. The sequence goes on from NC_083786.1 coordinate 9,609,439, forward strand.
ATAATACCGGTTTTTTTTGGGGTAGATCGCGTAAAAAAAAGTGTGCCGTTAAACCCGCCACCACCCGAAGCAGCCAATGAGTAAGGTTTGTCATGGAAACAGAACGTGCACATTCGTAACTAGTACAGCACACCGGTGTGTTGGCGAGCAAATACACAACATTTACAATCTGAGTACGACGTTTTGCCAGTAATTACAACTAGCATCATCAGGCGGACAGCAAGATTTCTGGCTGTTCACCTGGATAGTAACGAATTGGCACGTTCTGTTGACGTGGCAAACCTTACTAATTGGCTGTGTTGGGTGGTGGGGGATTTAACGACACATTTATATTTACGCGATCTAACACAAAAAATACAACCTACATTATGAATGATATTGGTCGCAAAAGCTTATGCGTTAAACTGATTTGTTTCTGTATTGTTTGATGTTATAACGTTCTGACAGGCCCCAATCAGACGTCTGTGAAACATATCTTTATAGCTCATCAGTTGACTCCAGTATAAATAAATATTCTGATTCTGATAGATCACAATGTGCCTTGAGTACGGACACCACCCGTACACTCGTTTAACTTTGGTTCTTTCGTTAAAGTCACATAGGTATAAAACAAAATAAATTATATCACGACGTTTCGGACGCAACACAAACGTCCGTCATCAGGTGGGACCACAGCAAGAAACAATTGCTCTGGTTGTCCCACCTGATGACGGATGCTTGTGTTGCGCCCGAAACGTCGTGATTTAATTTGATACCTATGTGACTTTACCGAAAGAACCAAAGAGTATGGATCCCTGCAGTCACGAAAACTTGAAATCTAGATTGACCCGTACACTCGTTTAACTCTGCCGATGGCTGGCTCGCTCGCTCGCTCACTCGCTCGCCTCGCTGGCTCTCTGGACCGCCGGCTCGAGTGCCGACGCTCCGCCGCGCCGCTTGCGTACTCACCCACGCTCGCTCACACGCACGCACGCATTGGTCAGGTGCGCGCGTCATCCTGGCGTGCCGCGACGTGGAAAAGGGCAACGCGGTGGCGGTCGACATCCGCGTGAAGACGCACAACCCGCAGGTGCTCGTGCGCAAGCTGGACCTGTCCAGCGTCGCCTCCATCCGCGAGTTTGCCGAGCGCATCAACAAAGGTCGGTCAGTCGGTCGGTTTCTCGGCCCATGGCGGTCAAGTGAAAAATGTCGCAGTGGTTTATTCCGCTCGAGCCATCGTTGAGCCACGCACAACTCATCTCCTCTTTACACTGCCCTGAGCCAGTGGTGAAATTTTCCATATTCGTACGGCGAAGGGGAGTCTTTCCAGAGGACGGTGATCTTCATTGCAAGACCCGCGAGCCACTGGCGGTCCCTGGTGGCTTTTAGTGCAGCCGCTAACGTGCGGCTCCCCGACAATACACAAATGTGAGTCATTTTGTCTTGCAGACAGTGTGACGGCCCTCGCACTGATGTCTTATTGGCTAAAGTGGCTACCCTCTGAAAATTAGTGAAGAACACTGCCATAGGACAACCACCGTTGAGTTGCCTGGAAAATGGCAGCATTCATTTTATTGATACCAGTGGGATGGCTGAGTCACAACCCAATCCGGGTTTGAATTCGCAACCTTCGGACTGCAAGCCACTTGCTCTACCACTGAGCATCCCGGCCGGTTCTATGGGAAGAGACCTTAGCTCTGGTCGTTCATGATTCCCATGTCTGAGATGCTGATTCAGCGCTGCTGAGTTTTTGTTTTGTCCATGGGTGATTAAACAAGGCACTCGAATAGAGTTAGGCGAATGGTCTCAGTTCAGTTATCAATCGTCTTTTCCATCGCCATGATCAATCCAATGCTGGATGACGGCCTCCACAAGCCGTTGCCATCTGTCACGGGCCTGCCTTGTAATGATCCATCTGGAACCTGCACATGGGCTGACCATGTGCAGGTTCCAGATGTGTGTTCCGTTACCAGTGATTTTATTGTGCCCTTCATTTGGCTCAATTCCAGCTCTGAGACTGACAAATAATCGGTTGGACCGTCGTTCAACGAACGTTACTCCCAGTGGTAAAGCAGGTGGGAAACACATTCCTCCTGCGGAGGGAGCTGGTAGGCACGTTGGGTTGGTCAGTCAATGGCCAGGGTCAATGGCGGCGTGGTGTATTCCGCAAATATGCCCGACTGTGAGGGCGGGCACAAGCCGGCGTGAGTAGGTTAAACGTTGAGTTTTATAAGGACACCACGGGGTGACCAGCCCCTCCCTACCCAGCCCCACCCCTCCCACCCCCCATCCAGCCCCATCCTCTCCTCCCCACCCAGCCCCACCCAGCCCCTCTCTCCCCACCCAGTCCCTCCCTGCACGACGGACACAATAATCCCCTGTGGGCTGGTGTAACCAGGTTACTACCAGTAATATCTACCACTTTACCGTGTGAAGCAGAGGTCACGTGAACGACCTTCACAAGTAACTCTGTGATGTCCATTTCACAACGGCCATTCTCCAAACGCAAATAGTTGCGCAGCTCTCAAGATATGTTTCCGAATGGATTCTCAATCTCACGCCACGACACCGATGAATTAAATTGGCGAGACAAAAACTTTTGAAAAATATACAACTCGCACAGTGTGTCTGATGCTGTTGTTCCTTTTTTTTGTCCTGCAGAGGAGGAGAAGCTGAACATTCTGATCAACAACGCGGGCTTGATATGCCCCTTCTCCAAGACGGCCGAGGGGTTTGAGATGCAGTTTGGGGTGAACCACCTGGGTAAGGTGCCGTCTCTCCGTCAGCCCCTGGCTCCGGCCTCCGCTTGCCCAAACCTCATTCGTTACGTCCGGCACGTTCGGAACGATTGGTTGGGATTTTTTCTTTTTACGTAATTTTACTTTCAATCCAGACCTTGCAATTAAGTTTTATGCAAGTTGTGTTTAATTGTATGTGTTTGTTTAACTTCTTTCGCACCGGACGTAGCCAACCGCGTTAATCTGAGGTGCAAAAATTTAATCATGCTTTGAGAAATTATGAATGAGTCTTCACATTCAAGAGATCTTCCTGCCTACAAAACAACTTACCTACTACCTGAAAAATAACCTATCCACCCACTCACCTATCTCCCTGGCCACTTGACCATCCACTATTCCACCCACCTATCTACCAAATCACCTACAAACCTACACATCCACAAATCCACCCCCCTCCTTACCTACCTATTAAATAACCCATCCACCCACACACAACATGCACCTACTACCCATCCATCCAACCATCCCCCCACCTGCCCACCCACCTACCTACCACCAACTTACCTCCCTATCAAATCACGCATGCACCCACCTATCCACCCAGCTACTACCTGCCCACACACTGACCCGCCCCCAACCGCACGAACCAAACCACCCAGCTGTCTCGATCGACCCATGCGCGTGCATCTTCTATGTTGGCGTGTGCCCTCCGTAGGTCACTTCCTGCTGACTCACCTCCTGGAGGACCTCATCAAGCGCTCGGCGCCCGCGCGCATCATCAACGTGTCCTCCTTCGTACACGCTTACGGCAGCATCCACTTCGAGGACCCCAACTACGAGCGGCGCTTCTACAACCGGCACAGCGCCTACTGCCAGAGCAAGCTGGCCAACGTGATGTTCACCCGCGAGCACGCCCGGCGCCTCAAAGGTACCTCCGCCGCCCTGTGTAGCTACCTGCCTGCCTACAGAGGCGCTCACTCGCCCACCCAAGTGCCCGTCCACACGTCTACCCACATGGCTACCTGCCTATCGAACTACCTACCTACCTACATCTCCACACGTACCACACCTAAGCACCTACCCAACGATGTCTCCACCCACTCAACAACGCACCGACACGCACCCATGCATGCACCCACCAATACACACACTTATTGAATAATGTACTCGCCTACCCACGCACGCATACAGCTGCCCATCCACCATTTGCCACAAAGCGGCAGTGACGTCACCACGGCATTTGTGCCAGGCTAGTCGCCCTTTGAGGCCACTTGTAGTGCTAGTAGGAGGTCACAAAACAGACCCAGGTGTTATGGGTTGACTGAGAGGACTCGCAGATGCGCAATGTTGTGACCATCGCTCCTCCGCCATACATTGGAGGGCGACTGCCTCCACTTACCCAGTAGCGTCCTTCACGAGCCTCCTCCATACACAACACCTACACTCAGCCACGACACCCACTCACCCAGCCAGACACATACCCAACAACGTACGTATTGTCTGTACGAATACATATACTATACAGACAGTGCCTGTGTGGAGACAGTGCGAGTGCAGAAACAGTATGTGGCCCAGTGGTCACGAGGGGTAATTACGGAGGGGGAACCATCTGGGAAGTTTGGGAATGGGCTAGAGGGTTCGAGAAAGGGGGCGTCGCCGGGGGCAGAGTGAGGGCCACGCCGGGAATAAAAGGAGGTGAGAGGCGAGGTTGGGGGCTGCCGTGGGATCGGGGTCGAATGTCTCCACGCTATCCTGTCTTCATGCCGTAGCTGTCTTCGCGTCGTCGCCGCTTGCGTGCCATTCCTGGCCCGAGTTATCTGTGCGTCATCTCTGGCCCAAGATATCTGCATGAAGTGCCCTAAATAAGAAATAAAGAAACCTCTGCAGTTCGGGTCATCCGAGAATCATTACACATGTGTAGAGGAGTAAAATGGGGACGTGATGTCAGGTGTGCCGTTCAGTGCGATGACGTCACGTCTCCTAGGGTACTTAAGGGAGACCCCGTGACGTAAGCGGGGTCACTGTGGGAACGGGTAGAGTGAGGGAACCAGGGGTAGAGAGAGGGGATTGAATAGTGAGTCTGGGCAGAAGCCGGTGGTAGCCGTAGAGGTGCTTTTCTCTCCGGTCGTTGGAGTCGGCAGAGTCCCCGATCCGACACGAGAGAGACCGGAGCTAGCCGGCAGGGACCCAGACTCAGAGTAGGACCCCTAGCCCCTGGGAGTTGTGTTATTAAGCTTGAATAAACCCTCGGCGAAAGCCCATAACGCTACCTCCGTCTCCGAGTGCGTCCGTGGGAGCTTCTCTACACATGTATACAAAATGCGTTGAAGCGTCTCGTCGTAGCTGCCCGCCGCTGTCTCCGATCGCGCTCCTCCGCCAGGCACGGGCGTGACGGTCAACTCGCTGCACCCCGGTTCAGTGATGACCGACCTGCAGCGCCACGTGGGCGTGGTGCGCGCCATACAGCGCATCCTGTGGCCGATAAGCAAGACCCCTGCGCAGGGCGCCCAGACCAGCATCCACTGCGCCGTGGCTGAGGAGCTCGCAAACGTCACCGGCGTCTACTTCAGGTGTGTGTGTGGTGTGTTTGTTTAAGTGCGTGTCTGACACAAGTGCTGTGGTGACTTCACTGGCACTTCATGGCGAATGATGATTGTTGTGCGTGTACGTGTGTGTGGTGGTAAGTGCACCGTGCTGCAAAACCGGCAAGGGGCCCCGAGTTTGATTCCTGGTTACGACCAACATCAGCGCAGATTTAAGAGAGCTACCTCTTGAGACCCCCTCTCCAGGTGACCTCTGTTCCACAATAGTCGGCAGCACTCACCCAGCTGCTCTGCACATGACAGCAGTGTTCAGTGCATGGCAGGCAAACCGACACTTTAATTTCCAGATACTTTAGATTTGGAGTTTTCGTGACTGCAGGGATCCATACTCTTTGATTCTTTCGGTAAATTCACGTAGGTTAGAAGAAAACAAATAAATGAAATCACGACGTTTCGGAGGCAACACAAGCTTCCGTCTTCAGGTGAAACCGTCACAGCAAAATTGCTGCTTCCAAAACATCGTGATTTAATGTTTTCTTTTAACCCACGTGACTTTACCGAAAAAACCAAAGAGTATGAATCCCAGAGGATACTTTAATATGCCCGCACCTCCATTTAGCACAGTTGGCTACGTACGGTGCAAAAGAAGTTCTGCATGCATACATACAGGTGGAATATCAAATGTGATGGGTGTTTTTGTGCATCCATTGGTGAAACGTCAACCTCGCCGCACTCGAGAACCTTTGCTTGACGACAGACGGCGGCCGAAACGTCGATTCGGATCCCAGCATCTCAGCGGTCCCGCTTGAACTCTTGACCTCTTAGCCACCCCGGGCACCTCCCAACGTTGTCCGTGTTGCTTCCGTTCCAGCGACTGTGCCCCAAAGAACGTGTCATCCCTGGCAAGCGACGACGCCGCTGCCCAGAAGCTGTGGACCCTCAGCTGCAAGCTGCTGGGGATCAAGTGGAACTAGGCAGGGGGCTCGTACTGATTCTCCCATTTTTAAAAAGGGTTCTACCCTGCCGGTAGATGTGTAATGAGAGAGTGCGATCCAGTGGGTGTAACTGGATACAGGCACTATTATGTAATCAGCATCCAATCCTAAGAGGGAATAACATCTTGGCCAAAAGTGACAGACGGAGTCGAGAGAGATGCTTCGGGAACCATCGGGAAGGTTCCACGAGGGGGTGTGACTAGAGGCGGAGCCTAGCTTCACCGGGGAAAATATGAGCAGGGGCAGGGGAGGACTCGTGGTTGGTGCGGGGAGCCTGGGGTCCGGGTAGGCCTTGGCAAGGTAAGGTAATTGTACCCTTTTTACCGGGTAAAAGGGTAAAGGTGTCGACATGCCAAGGGGTAAGGGAAAAGGGTAGGGTAAAAGGTAGCCTCGTTGCTTTTTACCTTTTACCTTACCTGCTAAAGGGTAAATGGTAGGGTAGAGTGATTGTATTGTGGTAAGGTAAAAGGTCGGGTAAAGGTAGGCTTTTTGTTTTTACACTTTTACCTTACCTTGCTGAGGCCTAGGTCCGGACTGCGTCGCTGCTCGTCACCCCCTCTCTTCGCGTGGCCGGTTCTCCCCAGTGAAGCTCGCCTCTTCTCCCCGGCACGCCACCAGACAACGGCAAGACCGGGGGGGGGGGGGGGGGGGGGGCGGGGGGGGGGAGCGGAGCGAACCTCGCTGGTGGACCGGAGAGAGACGCCTCGTCCATGGCGTTGTGAGAAGGGAAATTACCCGCAGAGGGAAGGAGAGGAATTGTGCAGTACTACAGTTAATAAAGAAGCACTCTTGCAACTCTCGCTGTGGAAGTCGTTTATTACAGATACATTGAATCACGTGTGTAAGAATCAATAGGGGGTGCGGGGGGTGGGATTTTGTTTGCGCACTGCTGCATAGCTTGAAGGCATTGATGCCTCAGCTCTCTCTCTGTCAATCCGTCGTCTTTATCGGAGGGGCCACTATAAATCTCCAATCCGCTTGAGGCTTTCGTACAATGTGTTGGTACTAGGGCGGTGGTTCTCAACCTGTTTGTTATTGCAGCCCCTCAATCAAGACCAGGGTCCTCATGCCCCCCCCTCACCCCACTCGTGCGCTTGAACATCTCTATTGGTGTCTTGTGTTAGGCACGTGCTGCACGTTGTGTATCAGCGGCACCGATGTTCCCCGCGCGAGATTCGACACTTTTCCTGCACGGTGTCCATGCCGCAGCCTGCCCCACCACTTCTCCCCCCCCCCACTCCACCCTGGAAGGCTTTCCTCGGGGTTGAGAACCGCTGTCTTGTGGACTCCAAGCCTGCAAGAGCGAGGTGGGCTCACAAGAGGGCAGTACAGAGCCCCTAGCAGACAGCCAGGAGCCTCCTGCCAGGGCCCCAGAGGTCGCAAACGGTTACCCGTACCCTACCCGATACCCGGCTACCCGAACCCGGCCGGGTATCGGGTAGGGTACGGGTACCCGATTGCGACCTCTGGGATGAAGCCATGTTGCAGGTGCGGGTAGGTTGATTCTAGGAACTTGAATTGTGAGAAGAGACAAAACGTTTGGAAATGAGTAACAAATGGTTACTCGCCAGTGACTCACGGCCTACCCGTACCCGATACCTGGGTAGCCGGGTATCGGGTAGGGTACGGGTATCTGGTACCCGGTTGCGACCTCTGCAGGGCCCTCAGTGTCTCGTAACAGCAGAACCGCTGCAGCCAACTCCGTTTACCTGTCGAGGCAGCACCATCCAATGTCAATCGGGACGCCGCGGTGGGAAGAAGAGAAGTTATCTCCCCCTTGCCTTTGTACGCAGGAGGTTGTGGGTTCGATCCCGGACCCTGTTGTATCTTTGGAGTCCGTGTGATCTCTCCCTCCCCCCCCCCCCCCCCCCCGTGATGATTGCGTGGATTGTTCTCTGCGTTCCTCCACATTGAGAATGAACTCGCATTGATATGATTTGGCTGCCACTATAAATTCCCACGTGATGATTATATCAGCCACTTGCTGTAAGCTATCTGAAACTAGCTAATAGCTCAGTGGGCTTTACCTTGTAAAATTAAATAGATTAATATCACCACAAACAGTGAAGCAACAGTCAATTTTACCACCTGCTCACGACCTGATTTTGTCACTCCACCTACTTTTAGAATGCAAGGTCGACATTTTTACCTTTTAAGTTTCATATTGGTTACAAGAAAGGACATTAAGAGTGTGGTCATAAGTCAACATGTCCGCTCAAACTTAACCTTGAGCCAGTGGTGGACATTCCACATTTCTGTGGCAGGAGAGAGCTCGTCTTTAGGACAAGATTACTGCAGCCCAAGGCTACAACACGTGGTAGTGACAGGTGGTCGCAAATTCAAGCATTATCCCGGCTCAGGCCTGCTCGTCTTCTTACGAGATTGGCAATCGATGTTCGTGTATGGAAATAATATTTTAAAGGTGACGAAACAATCTCTAATAAAACAATGACATCGAAGAGGAAAGACCTTCATGTAGCTGTAGGTCGGTGTGGTCTGCTAACCCCTGTTTCAGGCACCCACCCGAACCATGACGATAGCACCCACGTATACAACGGCTAGGGGAATTGGACTATGCAACACGCACTACCGCCATGCTCAACGTTAAGTTGTTTATTCTGAACACATTTCATTTACAGTATGCATGTATTTGTTTGCAAATGACCCACTATCAGAATATACGCGTGGTTTATCCAAACCTAACTAAAGGTGACGAAACATTATACATCAACAGCTTTTCGCGCACATGCTGGTAATCTCTCCGATGCTTCAGAAACTAGTTTTCAAAGAAACTGGCAGCTTGCGGAACAAAACGTCACAGACATCGTGCCGACCAACAACACGGTTGGGGGTGGGGAGCCAATCTGTTTCACAACAATTAGAGGACATTTTACGTTCCGCGGAGTCGCGGATCATCGTGGGATTTAAACAACAGCTGTTTCCGTCAAATTTCCTAAACCGAGCAGCGGTAGTGGGTTGGGATTTTTTTTTTCAGACGGCTTGTTTCTGATGAAACTTGTCTCTGGGCTACGGGAGTGGTGTGCCGAATAAACGTGATTCCTCTCGAAGGCGCGTGCCTGTGTTTTCCCCTCCATCGCCGTTTTCGCATTCGGTCACCCGCAGCTCATGCAGCCCCTGCTGCGGTGGGTCGTCTGTTCTGCTACAACATTCGCAAAAAAATTCTTGACACGACTTGCAGGTCTGACTCGTATGACGGAAAAACATAAACGTCCAAAAATTACGGATCAGTTTTTGAAACTCAAAGTCAAGAAAGTTGCAGGTGCAAACGATCTCGCATCGCATGTGTAGTGACATGGGAGGAGAGGGGCTGCTGGGGGGCTCTGGGACCCTGGGCGGCCCAGGCGCTTGGACCCCTTGGCACCAGGCGCTGGTTTCCCAGGCGGCCCAGGCGCTTCAGCCCCTTGGCGCCACCAATGGGGGGGGGGGGGGGGGGGGGCTGTGTGTGCTCTGTGGGATATCTGGGGGCGCACACGGCCCCACCCCTCGTTGGGGACTAGGCATAAAAAGGGAGCTCCCTGGACGATCAGGGCCAGTTGTAGCTCAAGACACAAGACCCAAAACCAGCCATCTGAGGACCCTGGGACGCTGTGAGGGCCAGTGGTGGGACTATGGAACTCCCGGCTCTACGTCCTTGTAAGGGCGAGTCCCAGAGCGTAGCCATAGTAGTGTATCTAGGCTGTGTACCTAGGCTGTGTACCTAGGCTGTAACAGAGTATCAGGACTGTTGGAGTGTTGGATTGTAATAAAGAAGTTACCTCTACAAGTGTTTCCGGAACCCATTAC